>NC_140030.1:63280405-64607208 GCF_963513975.1 Fringilla coelebs | reverse complement strand
CTCCAAACAACCCAGGTGAAGCCCCATGTCTTTATTAATTTTAGCTACCAAAAAGTTTTAACTGAAAAATTTTCCACCTCTAATTTGTTGAAACAAAGAACACTTGGCAGGGCTTTACATAGTACACAAAATTACAAAATTGCAGATGTGTTACAAGCTAATAAACCTCAGTAGTTAAGGATCCAGATGAGTCTCCTTTTTCACTTAAGAGAATGAATTGAATGTTATAAAGTTAGGTTTAACAAGGCAGAAACCAGCAGAGTCTTGAGTATACTTCATTGCTTGCAGTATATTGAGGCTTGAGGCACTGTGGAGTATAGGATGCTGGAAGATGCTTTTTGATGTGACTTTCTCTGTGAGAGCTTCAGTATGAATTGGTAAGGGGAATTTATGCATTTTACAGTTACATATGAAAGTACACACTTTCCACTTTTAAAATACTTAAGAACAGCACATGAACAAAAAAGGAGCCTTTCAGCAACTGTATGATACTTACACTCACACTGCTCCAGTTCAACTCCTGAGGTGAAGGGACATGATACCTGACCTTTCTACACTGGATAAAAAAGCTGGGCCAGTATAGCAGAGCATTTTAAAGTCATAGGTTTTGATACAGCAGAAAAAAAATGTCCAGACACTCAAGAAGAAAGCCACACCAGAAGCTTTATCAAACCAGGTCTGCAGGTTGCAGGGGTGGCTTGAAATCTTTTCTGCCTCTGCCCACTCTGTACTGGCACCAGCAATGGCAGACCAGGATTCTTAAGGCTTTACTGGTTGTCCTTGCTCATGCTTGCAAATATTTAGAAATAAACACATGCCACATGAATGAGGAAAAGTCAAGATGTTGGCTCTGGTAGGGAGCTTTAATCCCTCTACTCTGTCCTTATCTCTGGCTTAAGTGAACAAATGAAAAATAGAAGCAAAGCCATGAACTGCTGGCTGACTAATTTACTACTTTGGCAGTCAGTGGGTAAATGTTTTTGACTTTTTGAGAATTGTGCAAAATCTTCAGGTTAAAGATGATACATACAAAATGGGATTTTTCTGAGTTTCTTTCCTTCAGGAAGATTATACACGTTGTTTTGTTTATTGTCAGTTTAATAAGTTTTTCTGAATTTAATTACAATTGTGAATGTATTTAAAATGCAATGGAATCCACATAAACTCCACTCATGGGAATGAATGAGGAAAACCAAGGGGTTTTAACATTTATGCTTTATCTGACCAACCCACATCAGATATGAAGGTCCAAAATAGAGTAGATAACTTTACTGCAGATGCCAGTGCCATATTTTTACACACATTAGAAAAGTTTCCAGCCTTTTCTACTAACATCAGATGACAATATTCTGAAAAACATATCTAGTCTGTCAGGTATCTCCGGAATATGGACGCATTTTTCCTGGTGCTTATGGGGAAGAGTAAAAATATGTGGGCTTGACATTACCCAGGATCTGATCTTCATAGTTAGGAAGGCAGCAAAAGAAGAATCCCAAGCATATTTCCATAATGGCGGTGGTCCAGCCAAAGCCATAGGCCCAGCTGAACATATTGATTCCTGTCATCTCAATTTCAGATGAGAACTTTACTGGGTAAATGACCAGGCCCATGATGGAGAACACAGCTGAAGAAATAGGAGAAAACAAAAAACCGTTTAACACCCAGCACCACTGCTGTTCTCCCTTATCCCTGTAGCTAAACCTATCCATGCTTTGGAAGATCTGAAAATTGATCCAGTGCCATGATAGACTTTGATTTTTCATAGAGAGCTCAATTGCACACAGGCACGGACTTGGGCATAGGATCACCTGAGGAAAATATCAGTTCTAGCGTGGATATATCTGCACAAGCTAAACTTGACTCCACATGCTGCCTTACCAGCCACAAAAAGCAAGCCTCCGATCCCACGGATGAAGTTGAACCGAAGGGTGTCAATGGCAAATGCTATGATGGCCAGTGCAAAACAGATGACTAGAAGTAGAAAGCCAACCAGGTATGTGGCAGCAGCAGCTCTTCCCCAGGCTGAAATCAGAAGGAAGATACATTAGAAAGGAACAAAAACAAAGGTTGGTTTTCTCTGGTTAGTAAGTAAAGGTTAATTTTAAAACCTATGAAAAGAGGATCATCTCCCAAGAAAGAAAGCATGGGTGCTTTCTCTCCTCTTGTAGTTGTGCATTTTAGTTCTACAAGAAATCATGCACTAAGTGCAGAATGCATAAAATTCCAGATTGGTCTTCTCATGCAGAATGAAACGGAGGTTGGGTGAGAGCTTACTTGTTCAGTTTTAACAATTGAGAATTAAGAGAGAAATGGCTTTAAAGGTGTAAAACTGGACACTGTCCATCAATAGCAAATATTACCTCAGCAGATGCCACAAAAACAGCTTCCTTTTGCACAGACAAGGAGAGTTAAACTGTCCCTGGAACTAATAAAATCTTCCTTCAAAACAAAGTGTTTATAAAAGCACAACCAATATGGCAAACTTAAAGGTAGGGAAATAGCCCATAAATGTCAGAATTCAGTGATTTCTGTCTTTCAGCCTTAGTTTAGCTCTGTGTCCTAAATGAAGGTAAGGATTTGGAATCTGTTTTGTAGGGAGATTGGATCTCTAGTTTTAATCCGAATTTAGAACCACTGCAATTCAAAAAGCTTGTTCTGGATATTAATTCTTTAATTTTCAAATTATAAATTTTTATGCTATAACATGTTAAAGCAAAGCGTATTGCAGTGGCTTAACAACTAGAAAAATAATATTTATTTAATATTTCAAGACTTGAGGAGCAACTACTGCTCAAAGACATCAAATTTTCTGGATGTAAAAAAGCCACTTTGACCCATTTTAAATTGTGAATTCAATTGAGTAAGCAGTTAAAGTCTGCTAGGCATCTACAGACTTCATCCCCTCATCTAAGCCACTATGTCAAGTGTTGGCTTCTAACCAAATATATGCAACAGCAGTGCCAAAAAATTATCACGGCCCAAACAACCCTGACAATAATTACAATTCAACTTAAATGCAGTGCATGCTGTTCAGTAAAAATTCCCTCTGAAACTGAGTAAGTAACCTATCAATTTGTTTACTTTAAGCATGGAAGTAATAAAATGCAAAGTGTCCTGTCTTTCCCTTGCCCAGAGTCAGGTAAGCATGAAAGCAAACGACCTCTCCTCAGTGAGTGACAGCTTTCCCCAGGGCCCACACCACCACTACTATTAGGCAAGAAAAATGGATCAGGATTTTCCAGCTATCCTTTTCTACCCTCAGTCCAACAAAACCAATTTCCCTTTTGTTTGCTTTTCAACATTCTCCCTGCTTTATGATTCCTGCTCCATTCTGGCTATCACAGTGTATCTTCAGTTTTATTTAATCTCCATTCTCTTATTCCACAAAGTTTCTGTCTGCTTGTAGGGCTTTTCAAGTGGGTTGTTTTCCCAGTAAACAGGCAGCTGCCTGAGAAGACTGAAAGGGACAGCAATTTTGTTCTACATTTCATTTTCTAGCCCAGTATTTTAGCTCAAACTTTTCTCTCTAGGAGTTTACAGGGGGCTCAGAGGTAGAGTGTGCAGTGTGGAGGCACAGGAGGGAGGACAGCACCTCAGGCAGAGTATCAGAAGAAACAGTCAAGAAGAGGAATTTCTTATACTCCTCAATATACCCCATGGAAGGTGCTCCTATTCCCAGTCTTTCTGTAACCCCTTTAAAACGACAAAAAAAGGGACACCTGGCCATAAGAGATGTTTCTCAGCAAAGGTGACCTCACTGCTCTTGGATACAAGAGTTTTGGATACTTCTGGCAAAAGGCTGAAATTCCAAGAACATCTAGATGTGATATTTTTTTCTTAGGTGCACAATTGCTTGTGGTTAGATACAAAACTCCTAGGCAAAGGGGGAGACTCAGAGCACAGCTGCCTGCCCAGCAAGTTCCAACACACCAGGAGTCCTGGGGTTCCACCTCCCCTGCTGCCAAAGCTCAGCCTTGCTTCCCAAGAGCAGCTGATGGTAGAGCACCAAGCCCTGGCGTGGGAGTAGCACCTGGGCTGGGGGCTCAGGGAGCTGCGCCTGGTGGCTGCAGACATGTGGGGTGGCACCTTGTCCATGCCAGCAGCTCCCTCCCCCGCCAGGCTCAGCCAGGTGTTTTTCCTGAAGTAGTGTTCCAAATGCTGTGACTGTATGGAAGCAGATTGGGCACACGCCCAGCCTGCCGGGCTCTGGCTATGTGGCAAGAAGAGACATGCTTGTTGCAGGATGCTTACACCATTTGGAGGCATTGCTCAATCACCTAACAGCCAATTTCGTGGCTCTCAGTTCTACAAAAGAGAAAAAAAAAACCTTCAACATTGGAAGAAAAACAGCACACAGCTCCAAGGCAGTAGAGCGTATGAAGAGTGAGTCTCTACAGTGTTTTTTTGAAGAAAAGTATTCTGAGTTCATCTGCCCTTTGCAAAACTCGGCAGCTATCAGTAGTCTAAGACCACAGTGTGTAATCGTTTTATCTTTCTAGAGTAAAAGGTAACAAAGGCTTTGTGCAGCAATAATTGCAACTGTTTCTATATTTGAGATGCTTATTTTATCTTGTGCCAGCCCGGAGTACTAGAGTAGTTTAGTTCTTTACAAAGAGAACCAAGACTTAAAATTTCTTAAAAATGTCAGAATTAGAAGAATTAAATTGGTCAAAATATACTGACAAGCAAGTGGGTAATTTAGTCCCAAATATTTTCAAATCTTTCAATGTTGTGGGGCTTTTTGTCTTTAATATTGAGTAAAAACATAAATTAATTGTTCTATCTGCAAAGCTTCTTCTTAAAAATGGGAACTCCAGGCCAAAGAATCCTCACAGGTGCAACACCAATTCAATGTATTCTTGGCTGTAAAGTGAGGGCAGTTGAAACCTGAAAGGGCCCCGTACACCAGTCACCAAATCAAACATTGAAACAGAGGGAGCAGCAGGTTACAGGATATCAAACTGAGTTTGTAAAAATATTCAGCAGTTTTGGAGATCTATTTTCTCAGCCCCAAACATGGTGGTGATTTTTGGCTGTTTAAGAGTTAAAATGCCCTTGCGAGAAAATAAACATGTTTATACAAAAGTGTCCTTGAATCCCAGCATGATCCTGTAATGCTTTGGTGCCAGTCCCATTTCTCCCTTTTTCAGTTCCTCCATCAGCTGAAAGAACACCAGTGAACACTATGAAAGGGTTTGAGGGCAGCTACACACCAGCCACTCTTCAGAACTCCTTCTAACTGGCAATTTTTTGAGCAATTTGGTCTTGAAAAGACATTGCTATCCCAAACAGGCAAGAGGAACCCATGTTCTCACACCTCTCTCAAGTGAGCAAGGAAAGTGCTTGCGATAACAGAGCTTTGTGTGTCAGTCAGCAGTGATTTGTGGGAGTCTGGGCTGTCCAAAGTGAATACTGTAATATGTGACCACTGGGAAATGAAAACAAGTGCCTGACTTCTATAACTCCCTGCTTTGTGAGAAGACCCTTGAGCTAATTTAGAGGCCAGGAAAAGCCCTCAATGCCAGGACAGAGCTCATGATATCTTATGAGCCACATAATTAGCTGAGACAAAATTCAATAATAACACAGATTTATTACTCTGCTATCAAAGCTAATTCAGTTTGGAGGCAGCATGACTACCTCTTGTATTGCACCATATAAACACATTCTGATTATTCTGTATCTGGCTGCAGCCATAGGGAAGCTGATGGACTTAATTAGACATCCAGGACTAGGAATATCTCCAGTTTCCTGCCTTCCTGATTTTACTCCTTCACACATTTTACAGTTTATGAAAGTGTAAACACTGTCGGTGCTTCACACAAAAAGAAACAAACTTTCTTGCTCAGCAGTAAGTTGAGCCAAAACTTTGAACCACCTAACCTAATATTTCCTTAGCCTCTCATCTTCATGCTCCAAAAGCTCCATGCTTCAAAAAAAGGGCTGTTGTGTCTTGAAAATAGCATATAACCTTTACTTCCTCCATGACAAATACAAATGCCCAAGTTCCTGGTGTATGTGTTTCAAAACATAGGAAAACACTCACAGTAACAGTCTCATGTTTTTCTTGATCTGGTACTCCCACACCACATAAACTGCTGAGTCTCTCCTTGGGTGACATTTTCTGAAAGCAACCCCAGAGAGTTCAGAAGTACCGCTCCTTGTATGATCAATAAGAACATACTTCTCAAATTTTCCTCTTGGCTTGAAGCTAAATACACAACTAACATTGGAAAGAAAAACAAGTATTTATTGTCAGCTCAAAGACACCAACAATTAGCTAGAGGTTCTTGCTGACTGATCATTCTCACACTGCAGTGAATTGTGCAGCGATTTGAGAAAGGGTAGCTTTAATTCACAAGAATTTCACCCAGGGAGGGATGAAAGAAAATGTAACAGACATTTTGCTCTGTTATCCTTCATAACACTGAGGGAAAGAAACATGAACCCTGCAGTTCTAGCTGCAGTCTTGCAAAGCGACTCTTAGGAGAACTAAAATCTGCAGTGGTAGCTATTAATCTCTGTGTTGTACGTAATGAGGATATTTCTAGGCTGAGTTTGCAGAGCTCAACCTGTTTAACATCTCTCTGATTAAAGGGAAAGAGTATTATTTTGGAAACAAAGCTGAACTCACTTGAGTTTCTCAACCTGGCGTTCTTTGTCAGGGTGTGGCAAGCACTGCAGAGCACATGCTTCACTTTGAAAAGGAACTGCTTTGGCCAGGTTTTACCCATTTCCCTTTGGCTTGTTCTCCTCAAGAAAGTGTCCATGTGAAAGTGCACATGTTTGCAGCAGAACTCGTGTTCCCTTAGCATAACCCTTACGGGGGCCCATCAAACCCATTAACCCACATCTCTACCAGCCAAAGCTTTACAAAGTGCTGGTGTATATGCACACCACTATCATCAGGACTCTGGATTTCCTGTGTTACCTGAGCAACAGGACACAGTGCAAAATCCTGTCTTCTGGAAATACTGACTCTGTAACATGCCAACTGTGGGGAATTTCTGTGCTCTTTCTGGAAACAAATGCACACTATAATCTCTGCAATTGTTTGCTGATCACGTGAGCTGGCATTGAAATACCAGTGTGCATGTGTTTGTATACAGCCAAGATAAATCAGAAACCACCAAAAGCAGCTTCTTTTGAATAAACTGCATGTGCAGACTGAAAGACATTGAAAAGTATTTCAAAGGAAGTTTGTACAACTGAGAAAAAGATCACATATTAGTCATGGATAATTTATGAACAGAATAAAATGAGGAAAATAATATCAAAGGTATCAGTACATATGTACTATTTTCTGAGTTTCTGTCTTCATTGTCTCTGGATCTTCTTTCAGAGAACTTCATTTTCTGTATATCTTTCATATGGGTAGTCAGTACTGGAGGTTTTTCATTGGATTTTTTTTGGTTGAAATTAATATCTTTTGCAGTGGAATACAGAATTTTTAGTCTTTCTGTATGACATCCTCTTTGGTAACTCTATTCTTTTCCCCCTAGCATTACTTGATTAGAATTCATAGTTTGTTAATATGGATTTCTCATTTAATAACAGAGTATTATCTCATGAAAGTAATTTTTGTGTAAGCCAGAACCAGCTTTTATCTTGCCACTATTTAAAAGACAACCATGGAAGCAGAGAATGACCTATTTAGGTTCACATTAGGATAATGTCATGGCCAAAGTTTCTCAAGGATTAGTAACAGGTCCCATATAAATGAGAAAGGATTAGGACATTAGGACAAGTACTCCATAATAATGATTTTAGATGACAACATTAAGGAAAAGAACCTTTATGAGTAGTTCTTCTATCAATAAAACCCAGTATACATTAGCAGAAGGCAGTGTTTTGTCCATAGCTGTATGCTAAAATGATAGCTCAGTATGGCTTGCTGGGCTTTAACTCCTTTAAAGGAAAAACCTATTAATTCCTCACCCCTGACTTCACCCACAAACAAACACAGGCAAATCCTTTATGTAATCTGCAACCCTCCTTTCTTACTGAGGCAAGCAATTAAACTTAGAAGCTATTCCGAGTTGAATTTGAGGGGAGGAGCAGCTACGTCTTGAGGGAGTGGTTCAAATTCATCTCATCATAAGCTCAGGCGTGTACAGGCTTGACTTAGAAGCTGGCTTCTGCAGATCCTGCATTAATGAGGGCTGCTCCCTGATGCTTGCTTAGTGCTGGGAAAGCAGAAGGGGCAGAAGGGGTAGAGCCATCATCAAAGGGAGCACCAAGGGAGTAAGTTAGATATTAAATATAATGCACGCACAGGTGCCTCAGAATTAAAGGTTTGCTCACGAGAGAGTCAGGGAGTACCCCTATCTCACATTCTCTTCAGAAACAGTTGCACACACTGGGAAAATGTCAGGATTAAAGCTCAGCTTCATACACTTTACTGCTATAACATTTTTTCCTCCTATTTTTTTTCCTGGTTATTTTAAATGAAAGCAGGATTACTTATACTTGGATGTGTACATGGGGTTTGGGAGGGTCAGGTAAATAAAATAGGTAAGGTATTGATTAATCGGTTCATTTACATAAACTCAGTTAATGAGACAAGCAAGATGTACCTGCTCCCTAATTGCCCCTGAGTGGGTTGAAATATTTCATGTGAATTAAATAGCATTGATTTCCATGATAATACTGGCTATGAACTAGGACCTTTAATCAAAACAGTAGAGTGGAACCTTTTAAAAAAAAGTTCTTTTTAAGTTTTATATTCCCAAAGTCATTTGGGACTAATGAACACTGAATTTACATCTTATTTCCATGTGCACCAAGAATTGTTGTCACTCTTGATCTGCAGTTTTCCCACTGTGAGCAAACTTTGTTCTAAAACCTTGATGAAAATCACCTTTAGCACTAGGGAATTTCCCACTAACAGACAGCAGCTGTGAACCTGGATCTGATTTTCTGATAGAAGCAAAATTTTACTATTCGCAAAATAAAACCCGCAGAATATAAGCAGAAGTCATGCTTTGTACTCATAAAAATATATTGAACTTATTTACTCTTCTTGTTAATGAAACAGCTTTCCAATGCATCCTGAAAATCTTTGTCCCTTGCTGCTTACTGCTGATGAGGTTGTTAAATGAACTGCAGAGAGACTTCATATTTTTCTGGGGCCTGATTTGGGCACAGCAAGCATATGTCAGCACAGTAGGTGACAATATATGTATTCATTTTCAGATTAGTAATTCAGCAGGACCAAAGTGTTATTCAGTACTAGTAGAAGGAAGCCAGATACCTCTGGAACACAGGCTAGTGTCAGCACTCCACAAGCTACTTTGAGTTCCTGGGAATTTTTGAGCAATGAGCTTTTATAATGGTACTTGACAAAGAAGAAACATGGCATTACAATGCTCACTGAGTCAGTGTGTTTGAGGTGTCTCAGAACAGCACAAGCTGCCAGCAAAAACTGATACAGGAATGTGAAAGAATGTTCTGAGAGTTTTGTTTCTTTTGCTGTTTAACACCTCCTCACTTAAGTAATATGTTTAAACCTACACTGGAATTTGAAATGCATCTTGCAGCCCTTATCACTGCTCAGATTCTGGAGATGTTGTTATGGAAATGCTGTATTAGATTACTTCAATAAACTAGAGGAACAGATGAGGTGAAGAGGATTGAGAGCTTGGCCACAAGTTTCCATATGCTGTCAGCAGAGATGCCTCCTACGTAAGGGAATGGAATCCTCTCTTCAGGACTTCAGAGCCTGAAAATGCAAAGTGCTGAGGATCTTCTCAAAATCCTCAGCACCAGCAGTTCATATCTCCTGATGGGCAGATGAGAATGTTCCACATGACTGCTATTTTTCCACATCATCTAACCATAATTATTAAGGGAAGGCTGGATAATAAACGGTGAGGTTGCACGTGAAATTGCTCTCTGGAGCCTTTACTGCTCAAGAGCATTACTATTATTTAGAAAAGAATCTGATTAAATGAATCTGCCACAGAAATTATAAAAGTACAAACTCTAAAACTATAAGGGAAAGCACACAAGAAATTGCAGATAAGGAATAAAAATTTTCATGGTAATTAAATGCTCTGGCCTTGATTCCCTTCTCTTATACCTGTTTAGAAACAATGGAGTGTCTTCTGCAAGCTGGGGAAAAATCAAATGTTTTCTTTCCTTCTTGCATCATTCCTTACAAACACTGTTGGGATTTTTTCATTAGCTATATGTTTAAAAATGTATTTTTTCTCATTCTAAGCTTTGAATAATTATTGAGTATTCTACATTATTCAGTACCTAATCTTGTAATCTCATTTCTCACTGGTTAATCCCAGTGAACATTAAGGAGAATAATGTCTTAGGAAATCATATGCTTCTCTACACACTCTCATTAAAAACTACAGACAACCACTATATATACATGTAACTATTTTATGCTACAATACAGCAAGAACAGCAGCAGCCTTTTGTTTTCATTTTGCCCTGTGCCAAAGGAGTACAGGTTTGCCCTTTAATCCAGGCCATGCACAGAGCAGAGCTGGGCTCCATCCTGGGCTCTCCCACGGGCTTCCTTGATTGGCTCAGAAACCTCCCCAGCCTCTTTCCCAGCTACAAAGACACTTTCACAAAGCTACTTGGATGTTACCAAATTCTGAAAGCTGTTAAGTGCAGAACCTTGACTTAAGGAAAAATCTGCAATAAAGGCCCAGTGACTTGAGCTGGTCCCTACTTCAAAAGCACAGTTATTTGTTTACTTCATTTCTGTTTTGATGTACAGACATCCTCAGATGCCAGAGAGACACTGGGACATCTTGTTTGTCCTCCATCTGCTGTATTCCATCCTGTCCCTCTGAAAATATCCCCATGTCACTCTGCTCAGGGTGCTCGCTTTATCTTGGGGCAAGTCCCCATGCTGGGATTAGGTGCTGGCTGTCAGCTGTAATGGGAATGTGGGGGAAGGAAAAACAGTTTTACACAGGTTGTGTGGCAGTGGCAAAACTTGGTGCCTGGTCTGTCCTCTGCCCCAGGTGTAATGAGCCACTGCTCTGATGGAGAAGGTCATTTTCCAGAGGGAAAGCTGTGTGGCCAGCAGTGCAAGGCCAGTGGTAGGTGTAGTACCAAGAGAGAGACTTTGCAAACTGATCCCAAATACACCATGTAACCTTGCTGTTGTATCACTACTTGGGTATTTTTAGTAAGTGATTTCCATTTTGTTCTTCCTCCAGGATAATAAATGGTGCTTCACTGTAGCAAAAGATTCCCTGGAAACAAAAGATTGGTACAGGCAAAATGGGGGAAAAAATCTACTCATCAATGGAGATGCAGAATATTTCTTTTCTCAAAAGGATATTACTTTTGCAACATTTCCTTCTTTCACTTATCCTGTAGCCATACTTATCTGCTGTCATATTTGAAGTAGATTTTGTTCATTATAATCATACTATACTAGCCTCCTTATCTTTTGGTATTGCATTCATATTCATAGACCAAAATGAAACTGGATATCTAGAACATAGTTGCCCATTATTTGCCTGGAAGACAAGCTGCACAAAGGGGTCCCTTCCAGATGGTAAAAGCATTCATCCCTCCACTAATCTCCACAGCCACAAACCTCTCCACATATCCCAGGAAAAACCTATAATAGAATATTACGATGTGAAAATAACTGAAGATGTGCATTTCACTTGCCATATGGAAATGCCTTTTCCTGATTTGTTTCCCCAAGAGATCTCTGTTTGCACTATGCAAGTAAGATGATCTCATCAACATTTACTTTAAAATTTCAGTTGTTTTGATGACAGCATCTGCAAATGGAAGAACGGCAAGGCTGGACAGAAGATAAGAAGGGACAAGTGTAGTCACTAGTTTTTCACTCTTTGTGCATCACATTCAGACTAATAAAATCAGATATTTCCCCCCACATTATTTATCTTTATTATGTATTTACCTACACATGTTTAAACATCTTCAAAGTCTGCAGTGGAATAAATTACATACTGAAGAAATGTCTCAGGTCTGCAAGACATACCTTGTTCAAGACAGGTAACATAGCCAAAGAACAAGAAAAACAAAGGAGTGCTGTGCCAGCATCATGATGGGGTTTAACCTGTGCATTTTCTTCATAAGCTCAGCTATGTCTCACAGAGGTACATTCCATATTGCTCATTATCTATCTAAAAAGTCTTAATCTCTCTTTTTATGTGTTCAAGCATGTCATCAGATTAAGCTCTTTGTTTTTTCAAGTGCAAGAACAATGAAGAGCAAGAGCAATGGAACTCTCAGTCCCTCATCCTAAATTTCCTGCATTTTGAGTAAGTGTCCTAATGCACTGGATATTTTTTCCTAGAAAGTTCTATTTATTTGAACTAAATATGCTTGAAAAGAAACAGTCTTTGATAAAGTCTACATGAGTGTCATATATTTGATGATGATCTGAAGTCTTGGAGAAGATAACAGAGTGTATAAACTCTTCATATTCTCACTTTCCACAGAGCTCATCAACTTTGCAAAAGACCACGGGTTAGCAGATGCTTTCACAAAAGGTAAGTGCACCAGTGGAGTTACTCCACTGCCAAGAAAAAAAATAAAATAAAATCAAAACCTCTGAACTGATGCAGCCAATGAAATATTTAACCTTCTTCCCTTCCAATATAATCAACCTCAGTGACACTGGGTTTTTGCCTTTCAACTGTATAAACATATCTTGTTCCAAGCAGCCAAGACTCAAGGGGAATTATAAACATTGCACGTGCAGAATTTGATTTGAATTTGCACATTATAATTAACGACTTGCAAGGATGTTGCAATTATATCTAATTATGATAGGATGAAGATGACTGTAGTGGATTAAGATAACTACACTGTCCAAGTCATGTTGACAATATTTGCTGGCATCTGCTGGGGTACACATACATATCACCTACAATGTTTATCAGTGAAACCACCTCTGCAGGAGGGCCAAATTTCAGAACCTACCCAGTCAGTGGCAGATTAGGCAGGGAAGCTGAGAGTAAAGGTCAGAAGAAAGAAGATGGAAACCGTGTAACAGAGGGGGGAAAAGAGATCTCATCTCAGGAATGCTGGAAAACATTTCTGTCCTTTACGTTTACATCACATCTTTGTGTTCAGGAAGGCGTGTAATTACACTTTGTTTAACCAGCACTGTGTTTAGCTTGGCACAAAGTTAAACATCCCACAGAACATGATGCTGAATGCTTGTTTTCCATGACCTTTCAGGAGCACAGTAGATAAATTTAATCCCAGAATTACTAAAAGCCTCTCTTTCATCACTAAGGCAGGTACAATCAGGCTCCACACAAGACCTGCATGCTCACAAATGAGATGCTCTCATGGCCTGGTCTTTTGGGTGAAATCCAAGACCAACATCAGCCACCTCTGCCCTGCATGAGAAAAGGTGGGAGTCACAAAAGAAAAATCCCAAACCTGCATCACTGAGTATGGAAAAATGGAGAACAGGATTGGATCTGAGCACATCCCACTTCTGTCAAGAAGGGGTCTAAGGGAAAGGTCTGGAAAAGATCAGGACAGTGACACGAGCTAACAGTCAGGTCTACAGTCCTCTTCTTGGTCAGGGAAACTCACCCCCTTGAAGAGCAAGGTCTGCATTTTAATGGCATCATCTGGCAAAGGCAGAAGCCTGGCAGCATAACCCACTCTTACCTGGCATTTGCATACCTTGTTTACATGCAGCCTTCACATATTCTCCCACTGGCTAGGTGACTCCATTGTGCCACACATATCCAGGAAATTTTGTCCAGGAGGATTTTGAGAATTTGCTTAGGCTTCCTGGGTATTTAATCACCTTGAAGAGTTCAAGTGATAGATGCATGCCTATTGGGGCATAACGCAGTCATGCAGCTCACAAACAGCATTTCTAATGCTTTCAGAAGAGTCAGTGGATTCTCCAGTACCAAGTCCACAATGTTTGTGTAAAAAGTGCTGGACTTATTGTGGATGTGATTCATGGTAACCCCAGACATTACAGGACAGTCCACACAGAGGGTGACCTCCCTGGTTTGTCTCTAGATGCTGTCCAGTTTCCAGGGAAACTGCATGCAGCTGCAGAATTTAAAGCTATCAGAGTGAGTCAGGATAAGGAAGGAAATGAAATGCCAAACATTTTGGCATATCTAGGTCCCAGAAGTAAGGAGAAATTTGTCCTGTGTTATCAAGAGAAGCAAGGTGAAACATCTCAGTGTTTCCTGACCACTTAAAGCTGGCATTCATAGCATTCTCCAGGGCCTAACTTGGAGATCAAGAGGAGGGCTCACTTTTCAGGAAACTTAGGAGGAAATTCAGGACTGAGAAGTCCTGTACTAAGCATCATGTTCTTTCTCCTTCTCTCAAGTGCCACGTAGCAGAGGACCATTTGCTGGCTTGATTTACACCCAGCCACAGAGGTAATGCTGGAGCCCTGAGAGCAGGGCTGGATGGTGAGGCTCAGTGGAGCTGGTCACGCCTGGAGCCCTACACTCACAGAGGCCTGCTGCAATTAACTCATTACAGCTGAATTTTCTGCATAGAAGGTAGGGTTTCATGACATACAATAAACCTTCAGGAACAATTTTGAAGTGCTGTAATAAATGATCCCTGAGATTGCTTCAGCAAGTGCTTTTCCTCTTATTTTCAACAAGAAGAGCTGAGATTCTGAGCCCTAGAGAAGAGGTTCTTCCTTGTAATTTGAATGAGCATATTTTTTAAGAACTCATGAACTTCCTTTACAGCTGAAGCTAACCCCTTCATTCACTATTACTTGTTTCAAACCATGGCCAATAGCAAATATACAGAAAGAAAAAAAAAGGAAAAAATAAAAAAGAAACAGAGCACATCCAGAGTGACACTTCTCTTGGGCTATTCTCCCACACTTGTGGTTTATGTCTTTTCAAGCTGAAGACTGCACCCAGGTCAACATGTTTAATAGCACACTTTACCAAAACTTAGTATGAACAAGAAATCCTTTCATCTTTTAAAGCTTTCTTTCATAATCACAAGGAGACTCTTTCACACGACCCACCTACCGGAGCAGTTTCAGGGCAGCATTCTGTAGCCTGACACTCCCTGGGAATATCTTGCTGCCATCTTACATTTTTACCTCCCTGTTTCTGGCACTCAGACCGGCTTGTCACGCTAATGCCAGGCTTACCCACACAGCTTGTTGTTTGGATGTTTGATCACCGTAGCCGTTAAGTTTTGAGAAGCAGTGATTAGCGAGAACAGATTCTTTGTGAAAAGAGATTCTGGTCTAGCGAGACCAGACTCTTCTGAGAGAGGAAATGAATCCTGTGTTATTTTTTTACACTGGTCGCATACCATGCATGGGGTTTTATGTATTATGTAATCCTCTAGGGTTTTTTTCTGCACAGGGGCGTTGAAGGGATTTTAATTCTTCACCCGGTTAGTCAAAAGCCTCGGTGTACTCAGTGACAGTCCCTATTGCCCATGGCTACATACATAAATGCCAGGTATTGGGTGATGCAGTTAGGAGACCTGCGGGAAGGTACCTGGGGGATGTGACCCTCTGCTTCAGAGCCTGCTCCCCGCCACCCCTGTCGGCGCTTACCGTAGCCCATGAGGGACTCGCAGTTCCATTCCCCGCCCTGGTCAGCCCTCCTGCAGATCTGCCACAGCGACGCTTGCAGCACGTAGGGCAAGGTCTGCGACTCCAGCCAGCCCCAGCCCGCCAGCGCGATGATGCCGAAGATGACCCCGATGCCCAGGAGCAGGGGCAGGATCCATCGGCAGCGCGTGTAGTCCAGGCCGTACTTCACCATGGCGCGGGGCGGGCGCTGGCGGGACAAGGCCTCTGTGCCTCAGGCTGGGCCGGCAAGGGAGCGATGGCTGCCTCGGCCGAGCTCCTGGAAAGGCGCTGCCGCCACCTGAGAACGCCCGTGCAGGTGCTGGGGAAAAGCTTTTCAGCCAGGACAGACACAGCAGGGAGGGAGGGAGGGATGGAGGGAGGGAAGGAGCTCCACCTAGATTCAGATGAGTAAGAGCTGCCGCTGAGCAATAACCAGTTGAGCTGGGGGAGAAGCTTCGAGGCTGGGTTTATCTGTGAGATCTTC
Organism: Fringilla coelebs; assembly: GCF_963513975.1. Lineage (NCBI taxonomy): Eukaryota > Metazoa > Chordata > Aves > Passeriformes > Fringillidae > Fringilla > Fringilla coelebs. The sequence continues at coordinate 64,591,162 of NC_140030.1, read as the reverse complement.
TCTGCCCTGCTGACTAGGTAACAAATCAGGAGATGTTTACCCTCAGCATTTAACACTTTCCTTCCTGACGTCCCCACCAGCTGCTGTGATTACACCTTTCCACCTTCTAAGGGATTTGCATTATGGCAGGAGAAAGCAGAGACGAGAGGGAACTGCATGACATGGTGGATGTTTCTGAGACTTGCCACCTGGAGGCTGTGAGCTGCCTTTCTAGGGTTCCATTTAAAAATAAAATCATACCTTATTTTTTACCTTATTTATGAGTATTAAAGAAATTCCCATAGCTGTTAGAAAGCTAAGGCAATAAAGAATGTCACCGTTGGCTCTTCCCCTTCTGGAGCATAGGTACAGAGGAAAAGAAAAATATAGTATGATCTGGATATAGCCTTATGGAGAGAACAAAAGCTGAATTGAGATTTGACTGAGCCTCAACTGAGAAACACTCCCTGAGTGTGGATCTGCTGTACAAGCACTGCCTGGGGCCTGTCAGAGCCTGTCTGCAGCTGCTAAGAGTGCGAGGCAGCGATGAGCCATCACCTCTCTATGCCCTGGGAGGACACCCAGCCGAGTGCGGGGCAGAGCTTCTGTCTGTCGGCTCAGAAGCGATATTGCTCTGTGTGTTCCCTGCACTCTCCCTTTGAACTAACACGTGCCACAACCTAGTATTTTGCTGGGGCCCAATTACATTTACATCTGGAAGCAGCTGCAGCCCTTGATCAAAGCTGGTTTGTGTGAAACCCAGTTAAGCCCAGAGGATGCGAAGTATCCTTTGCTCCCATGGTGGATTTTGTCAGGTAGGGCTGCATCCAAGTACTGAGCTCATTTACTCCAAGAAATTTGTTATTGTATTGCAGCTCTCATGGTTCAATATGACAGCTATGAACTCTTTGTGAACTGCAGACTCCACAGCACTTTTCTGAATATATACTCATAAATCAATAATGGCCCAAATAAAGGAGATTAATAATTTACACTGCATTGATACACTGTGCCTGAAGAGGTATTGAGCTTGAACCAAACTGGAACATCCACAGCAATGAGCTGCAGCACAGTGAAGAAGCAGTAACTCCATGAAGAATTAGATTTGAAGTAAATTTGACACCATGCCTTATCTCTCATCACATACCTTATTTACTTTCTGGTAGATTAGCAGTGGTGTGGCTGCCTTATCTCTCATTCTGGCCAGCTGAAGCATCCTGCCAGCAGCTTTCCTGTGACACAGACAGTCCAATATCCCTGTGGCTGTGAGAGGTCCATCCAGGGTATCCAACAGGCCTCTGTGAGAGCAGGAGACATTTTTACTGTCTTGATCATTGAATTTGAATGATGCTGAAAGCTACAGCCAACTATGAAGACACCTCAACTCTTGAGTTGGAAATAAGGGACAATCTCACTTTTTGGGTTTTGTTGTGGTTTTTTTTTTTTGGTTTTTTTTTTTTTTTTTTTTTTTTTTGTAAAGTGAACTTTACGGAACAACGATTTCCTTAGAATAGAAGATATCTTCCATTGTAGCCTCACATTTGTGCAATCCACAGGTGCCAGGTAGGCATTTACTGAAGGATTTGTCATCAGTTTCTATTACAGCTCACCTGTGGATGGATGCATGCTGTCACAAACGTTAGCATTTGCGAGGTGATACCACAGAGAACATTATCATGTTGTGAAAGAAAGGTGAGTGGTGTTCAGTCACCACAAATGTTTCTGTGTCTTGCCCACCTTTGTCATCCTTAAGCAACTCAGAATTACAAGCAATCTTCACATTCAATAAAAGGGAAATTTGAGATACCTTGAACAGTAGAGAAGGAGATACATCCAAAGGTAACAAAATGATGTATCTATCACATGTAATTCTGATACTCCTATGGCAAACAGGAAAAATTATTGGAAACTTTAAGTGAAGTGATGACTAACCTTCACCATGCTTCATCGTTTACAATGTATAAGCTGGTGTTTACATGAAAGCAAATGCTTGTTCTGCTTCTCCAGTTTCTGTGGATCGATCCTCCTGGCTAACTCAAACATTCTCTATTGAAAATGAAGGTATCTTATCAGTGTTAAAACTGTTGGATTGTAGTGCACTTTCTGCACCTAAAAATATTGCTAATGAATCTTCATTATTACTTGAGGTAACCAAGTAAGCAGGAGGATATTGATAAAGCAAATAACTCTACAACATTAGTGTTAGAAATAAAAATAGGCCTTTTTCAGCCAAGACACAAATGGTTTTCTTGGAAGAAAAGTAGAAGAAGAAGCTAACAAATCACTGGCAGTGTATTTTCATTCCCCTTTAGTCTCTCTCTGGTCCACTAAGCTGTATAAATGACTGGATTGGCATAAACTGCCTGGCTGTGGTGCATTATCATGACTTTTGCAGCAAGCACATTTTCATTCTCTTACAGTCACACTGCTTATAAACAAGTCCCCAGAGTTTGAATTTAAAAAGCTTTGCTAAAATTGTTTTATGATCTGTTCTTTTGTTTGCTGTCTTACATCTAACAAGTCACTGTGAGCATAAATTTCATAACTATTACTACTATCTTTATTAATCGATTTACAACCATAGGTCCTTTTCTTTTGCAGGTAGTGCCAGTCTACTGTTTCATTTGGAAAGGGCTGTACTGCAGTTATTGTTACAACCACAGCCCAAAGAGTGATGCAATTCAGTTGTACCTTGTGGTCACTCCCTGTACCCTGCATCCCCTGGGCAGTAAGGCAATAGTGTTCTCCATGTAACTAATATTTCATCCATAGCAAGCACAGGTAGAAAACGACCTGTAGACATCATTGTAGAAATAATCATGTAGAAATACATTCTGAACAAGACCTGACTTTACATCTTTGCAAAATAAAAACACCCTCCTGCAAAAATGCACACAGTTGAGATCTTGTAGTTCTGCTACACCAACCCTTTCTGAGAAACTCTCCTGTGGTGGCCAGGCACTGTGACTTCTCCATGATGCTTATGATGACCTGGGGAATGGTGGGTGCTCAGTCTTGCTGCTGTGCACTTGGGAAAGCTTTCCTCTACCTGTCACACACAGCACAGGAAAGCTCTGCAAATGTTGGATACTTCCTCTCTTCACTGACTGCTGAGCTCGGAGGAAAATTCCCACAGGGTTTTGTTAAGGTTTTTAGCAAGAGTCATCCAGGACCAGCTTGCTGCAGGGCCTCTGAAGCCTGCCCTACATGCAGCACTGTGTGGCTCTTGTCTGTAAAGCAGGCTTGCCTAGACAGGACAAAGGCTTAGGCTTAAAAGGGCTTTCTTCCTCTCCTTGGCAAGGCTACATGTACAAATCGATAAGTGTTAACACCTGAGATGCAAACATGGGGTGGCATCCAGGACTGTAACTTATGTGAGCAATTCAAGACTGTATTGGGAAAACAGAAATAAGGAAAACACGAGATTAGGAAAGTACGAAGACTCTGTGTGCCTGAGCATGGATTTAATTGTCAGCCAGTTTTTGCTTAAGGACACGATAAATTATATATTGCGACAAGGTTTAATCCCCAGGAATTTCCTACAGAGGCTCTGTAGAAGTTTAATCAGTTCAGTCAACTCACCCTTCTCCAGGCAAAAGGCTGAAATCAAGGGTGTCCTGTAAAACAGCTACTCAGTTAGGAGCTGAGATGGCCTCTGGACACTTGTAACCATTGTGAGTGTCTGTGATTGTCTTTTCCTTGAGTGGCTGTCAGAAGCACAAGCTCTCTGGTGAGCACACAGAATCTTAGAATGAAAGAATCATAGCAAGTTGTGTACAGGGATTTTATGAACCCATGGGTAAGCAGTTAGAGTGGTACAGCACAGTCCTGTTCTACATATGTGATAATTTTACTTAAGCTACTTTCTTTGGGCTCCAGAACTTCTCTGTGGCATAGGTAAGATAACTAAATACTTGTCCTGTTGTATCATAACAGTAACTCCTTGTAAATCACAAAGCTCAGTTGCCTTAGGAGAGGAATAAAATCAGCTTCACTTAGGTAATTCCCTGGTGCCACAGCCTTGCTACTTACAGTTCTCTGTCAAAGAAATGGCTTTTATCTGCTCTGCCTTATGGGTCAGTTGGGAATAGCTACTTGTTTAAACACTCTGAGATTTACAGATAGGACATGCATGCTAAGCATGTCTTCAGGGGTTTCAGCCAGAAATATTCACTTGAGATTCTTCAGCCAAAAGAAGAATTTTGCTGAAACTAATGGGTTACATGGAAATGATGTCTTCAGTTTTAAACGTTTTATATGAAATTGATTTGACAAGTGGGCTGAAATTAAAACAGAAATATCCTAGCCACATTTTCAACTTATTGTCTTATTACCAAATGCCAATTATGATTTTCCTAAGTTTTGTTTTGTGAGTTGTTTTGTCTTTCTATTTCAAGTCAGAAGTTATTTTTCATGTATAAAAATTCACCTAAATTATTTTTTTTCATTATAAGTTCTGCTTATTTCTTGTTGTAAGGGATTGCATAAATGCTCTCCAAAAAGAGCTTAAAAATAGGCTATTTCCTGAAAGGGGACTTAGTGGCCACAGGTTAGCTCCTGCCCCAATCATATGCCTCCATGAGTATTCAGGACTGTGACCATGAAACCAGCTTACTTCAATCCATGATCATTTCCCACAGCAGCACACTGTAGGACAGGACTTGCCTGGCTTTTATGTTCTGTTTCATCTGAGTGCTCACTCCAGACCTTTCTGGGCCCTCTAAAACTCAGTGAACACTGATTTCCATTGTATCACTTTGAGTCTTAGCAAACTTTGATGCTTATAAAATATTCTATATTCAAAAAACTGTGAAAAATAGCATATATTGTCCCCATTCCCATGAATAAACAAAAAGCAGCAGCCATACCAACTCTTCTCATGATCAGTCCTGCAAAGATGGATCCGTGAGGAATATAATTAATTTCTCTGTATTAATTATATTATGTAATGTGTAGTTCTTATCACAAATTATTATTTATCTTGTTTATAGCTGTAATATTTATACTATAAAGCTCCAGGCATTTCTGTGTGTTCTTCTACAGTGTTTATTATAAATATAGCCTTATTAAGTTTATGCATTCAAAAATACCAATGAAAAAATCGTTTGGATTATTCTAACAATTCTCAAGTAATTAAAATGTAATTTGCATAGGCCAAATTTGAGGACATTGTATTTTTGCCTGGAATTTCTAGATGTCAGGCTTCATAGGTGGTGCAGCTTTGCCCACACCTTAGGACACCAGGGAATCCCAGACAAAAGGCTGCTTACTGTACCCCTGCAGACCTGCATCATGGAGTCATTGGAATTATCTCATAAATACCCAGCACATGTGCAGGAAATGGGATCTACACCTATAAACTGCTGCACCTGTGCAGTTTTACTGACATTTACCAGGTTCTGTGAACCCACTGCACATGGATTTCGCTACTTCTATACTGACGCCTGTTACATGAATCAAATTTAGAAACTCAGCAAACCTATCTGAAAAATGCATCCTCCAGATTTGATTAAACTTTATTCTGGTTGTGAGTATCATCTCCCAAGTCCATTTCAAAACCTGTGCAACTTCACCTACTGGCACAGATTAACCTGGTTTTTAGGGTGCCGTTCCATATTGCCAGGAACCCCCACTGCTCTGAGCTGTGGGACCAGTGCTTCAGCTCTCAAATGTCGTGCATCTCCTGAAGCATTCTGGTTTCCATAGATATGTGTGCTCGGTTCATCATTAGTTTGTAACTGCTAAATGACCTCAGCAACTCTCTTTGTTTGTGTGTGTGTGTGCAACACTTTCTCGTAGTACGGGTTGTTTTTTGTTTCTGGAGTACTTATCACCATAACAATCCTCCCCCCTCCCAAATGATCTGTTACTACACTCCCTTGATTTATGTATGCATTCTACATCCAAAAGCTTTTGTGTGCAGGATGTAAAGGTCAGGTGAATAATCTTTTAGAATTCTGTCTTGTCAATGAATTGTCTAAAAAATTAGTCACTTGTTACGTCAACTAAAAATACAAAATCCCAGCGGGGTGTGGCAGCTGTTTCCCATATCCATGAGATTTAAGCATTAATCATCCCATTCAGGTCAATTAATCTTCCCTAGCATTCAGTCATGCACATTTTTGCTTGCTCATAACTCCTCCTCAGACAAGGGCCAAGTGTGCTCAGATTCCCCTGAACTGCTCTCTCTTCTCACAAACTGAATTAGAAGGAGCAACCCTGCAGCCTGAAGCTCACTGGAGACATTCAGGTGATTTTAGTGAGAACAGATTTAGGCTGCAGCTTAATACAGACTGGCAGGTAAACAGGAGTACAAATTTTTCTCCTGTCGAAAGAAGGGCATTATAGAAACCCTGCAATTATCTTGAGAGCATTTAGGAAAATCTAAAAGGAACCAAAATATTTTTCCTATTTGTTTATGTAAAATTAGAAGTAATTAAAAATGGGGAGATGTGGAACCAAAACCCAAAAAGAAACACATGCAAGGCACGAGAATCCAGGGTAGTAAATTAATTTTAAAAGCAGGACATTTAGGGAAAAGGATGGACTAAAAAAAACATAAGCAGGAGAATGATGAACCTGTTTTTCCAGAAATAAGAAGCCACAGGCTGGAGTAAGACAGCAGTGACTGACTGATTTGCTCTCTTTAAAAAATGTCACTAGGACAGGGTTATAATATGGGCCGTGCATAAACTGAGGTTAGAAGTGGGAAGGTTTCTAATCATGGGAGAAATGCAGCCTTCCACTGAAAATAGCAGCAAGTACACCCCCTTTTTTTCACTATTTAAATTTCTTGATCATTGTAGGAAAGGCACTTGCAACATTTTTGATAAAGAACAGACTTCCCACACGTGAGACCTCCTGTAGACTGTTGTGTATTTAAAATGTTTAGAGTTCCCCCTTGTCTGTGATGCACTTAAGAGGTTTTGGCCTAGGAAAGAACATTCAATACCTGGCACTTCAATGAAAGTGCGCAGACATGTTTTGCAGTGTATTCTGAAGCTTATTTTACTGGAAAATTAAGTTGCTGCCTCCTTGACATGAGATCTTTGACTTAATTTTATTAACCTGACACTTTAAGGATACTGATATTCAAGTTAAGAGAAGAAAAGAACAGCTTATTTGTCTGATTTTACGAAATTAATCCACGAACCACAAACACCACGAAGTTTCTACAATTGTCAGTTAAAACATTTTTAATTAAGCCACCACATTTGAAACAAGTGTTACATTAATATCACTTGAAAGTAATTAATAACTTTTTGCAATAGCTTTCTCTGGAACATTGAAGTTGTGTAACATGCTGGTTATGCTTCTACCCCTCCCAGTACATTCAGAGCCAAGTTTATTTTACATTAGTCTTCTTCTGACAAGTTATGCCAATGCTTATAAAAAATCATACAAAAGATTTAAATTATGCTAATCCTGATTACCATATTACCATACCATCTTCCCTGTCATTAGGAAAGGTGTCCACTTTCTCACACTTTCTTGTCCTTTTCAGCTGTAGTTGGGCAAGGGTTTTCCTGACTTGAGATTCTCTGCTGTGTTTTGAATTCACTAGAAGTAGGTACTAGCATTACTTATGATAAAGTCTACACAGTACTCCCCCCCAGCCAGTGCTCTACAGAAAAGGGGAAAAAATTTTTATAGGACGTTTGCCACAGAACTCTCTTATTTGGCAAGAATCATAAATACAATTGATTGTTTATGCCACAACTGAGCTCATAACACAATTCTGAAGTCGGCAGACATTTATGCTCTGTAAAGTTATAAAATGCAGGCCTAGAAGGGACCTTCAGGAATCACCTGGCCTCTCTAAAACAGGATCACATGCAACATATAGCATTATCAAATTGAAAAAGGTGTTACAAAATGGAAAGCTATACAAAATATAATACAAGTAATACAGGGCATTGCAAAAGATCAGTTGTAAATTACTTTAGCTTTACAGTCTGTTGGTTAATGCTTTCTAAGTTCTATTTTGTACATGTGCATGAATACACATACCCACACACTTACCCTCTCCTAAGTACGAGGTTCATGAGAGTAAGAAATAACACAGAGTAACATGCAGCATTTGCTTTCCACCCCACCTATATCCTCCTCAGTCTGTCTTTGCTAAAGCTACTTCCCCCATAGCTGGATGAGGAGATCACAAAATGAACTTTTTCCTTCTTCCCCAGCTGAACAAAGCCCTGACAAAGATTATAGACCATAATTAAATCTGCTGTAAGATGCTGCAGGTCCATAACCAACACAGACATGGCTACACCTCGCTGGAATACTTATTTGGAACTGCTGGCTACAGAAACACAAATGAGGAGCCAGCCAGATTACTCCAACACTGATGTCTGTATGAAGTTTACAGATGTAAATTGCTCACAGAACTGCCTTTCTATTTCTGCCTGTTACCCCTACTCACTCACAAAGCAGCCCAAGTTTGCTAAACTCTGAGGTACCTACAGTGTTAGAAACGTTTGGAGATTTTTAAACACCTTATGCTAAAATTTCCCTCCAAAGCACACTGCTAATTAAAACACTGCAACTTTACAAAGGTAGACTAGTAGAAAAGTTTATGTTTCTGCTCAAAGATACTTTCTAAATCAGCATCTCTCATATACCATGTAAAAATGTATCTAGTTTAGCATCTGAATCCGTTACAACACATATATGTGATTCCATCACAAGTCCTGCCGTGGCCACAAACCCACCAATGTTACATTAGCCACTCATGTTATACACACCAGCTCCATGCTTTGGAGGAGACCTTGTCCAACAGCACCAATTGGTGGAAAATAAATTCTAATTTTAGTTTCCCCTTAATTCAAATAGCTAGTAGTCAACAACAATCCAGTAACAGGAATGAGAAAAGATTTTTAGGCAGCAGATGACTGCAATAGTATCACAGAAGTTTCTTTCTTGGGACTGACTTTGACAGAACAAAAAGAATTCATTGGAAGGCTGTGTTTTTTCCTAGCTCCATTTAAAGCAGGTTTGTCAAAGGTGAAAAAAAACCAACCTATCTCACAGGATGCACTAATGGGTTGTTTAAAACCTATCCTTTTCCTTTCTACACTTGAAACACTATCATCTATATTAATAAGAAAATATTTGAATAAAATAAGGATGACTCAATTAATTGGGAGGGGAAGGAGCAAGTAAACCACCCAAACTGAATTGACATGAGAATATGGAAATAATACTTTGGGTAAAAGCTATTTGGATTAAGATGTCAATGTTTTTCCTAATTTATTGCCAGCCACAGTAAGAAATACACTGGCAAAATAAAGTTTTTTTAGTCTCCTACAATCACACCAAATGTACATCAGAGGTGCTCCTCTGTTTTGACAGTTGACTGTACTTGGACTTAATCTTTCAATTTAAGTATGGTGCTCTCTCTGGGGAGGAGTAGTAATAGGTAGGCTTAATATTTCCCAGGACTTCATCTTCCCAGTTGGGGAGGCAGCAGAAGAAGAAAGCACAACCTATTACAACAACAGTGCTGGCCCAGCCAAAACCATAGGCCCAGCTGAACATGTTATCTCCTGTCAGTGGAATGTCTTCTGTGAATTTCACTGGGTAAATGACCAAGCCAATGATCTGGAATGCAGCTAGAGAGAGAAAAGAAAGAAAACCAGGAGTAAGTTACAGTGAACATATTACGGTTCCCATTAAGAAAAGGTACCTGGAGATAAGTGCATACTTATGATATGTAAGGATTAACTTCAGACCTGCAATCAGATCTGCATTGTTATGGAGGTATGTGACTTCTGTCCCAGGCAGATCCCCACGCCCATGTGGCTGCTGTGGCACCTCAGCTGCCATTGCCAGGTTGCTAAGGCACATACCTGCATGCCATGACCAGCCCTGTCCCACAGCCAGCACTGGGAAACCCTGCTGAGCCAGTTACCTCCCAGAGCCCCGTTCCTCCTCCTCCCATCAGAAAGGTGGGAAGCACCCACAGCTCTCAAGTCTTAGCATGTCACATGCAGGGTCAAAGGTGTTGGGCATCCCCATGAATTGATTTTGGGATAGAGTGAGAACTGACAAAGGCCACTGGAGCTTCCCCACCCATTGTGCTTTCAGAGCGCAAGTCAGCCTTCCCTTGTTCCCCATGAAAATGAGTCATAAACCAGACAAAGACGGCTAATTTTGTAAGGGAGGATCCATCTAGCATGTTTTTCTGCTGATGCCTGTTTCACACCTAAAATAATTTTGTCTTTGTGCCCAGCCTTACCAACAACAAAGAGCAGGCCTCCAATTCCTCGCACAAAGTTGAAACGGAGGATCTCGATTGAGAACGCGATGACTGCAAGGGCGAAACAGATGACCAGGATCACAAAGCCAACGAGGTATGTGGCAGCTGCTGCTCTCCCCCACCCTGGTAGAGAAAACAAGAAAGGTATTACACACAGCAGTACTCTCCTGTAGGTCATTGCAGCTCTTTTGTTTTCTTTATTCATTTTTTATTGAAACCCTTTACTGTAAGAAGCATGACCTTATGTCAAAGCAATGCTGAATGCCTGCAAAGCACACAGCTGCAGAGCAATGGGGCATCATCACTGCTGGAGCAGTACAGGTATCCCTGCCTTCTAACTTGTCTTGCTGAAAAGGGGGATAGAGTGCAGCATAGAAGAGAGATAATACTTTCAGACTCTGTATCTGTAAGACACTCACAGATATCTGAGCAGATTGTCAGCAGTTGTGTGCCCTATGTCCTTTATCACTACAGCTCCAGTTCGATATTTACAAAAGCACTTCCATGCACAGGGAAGTGTGAAAGCAGACAAGAGGCTACCACCACAGGAGATAACTGCTGGGAAGTAATAGTGCTGTCTGCATAACACTTCTGTTTGTTTATGACAAGAATAGGGCATGTGGAGCAAAATAAGAGTGACCAAAAAGAAATAAACCTGCAATAGCTGAAAAGATGACAAAAAGAAAGTTCTTGAAAATAAGTATCTATTCACAGCTAAAATGTAGCAGGTAGAGGAGAAACAACAAAATCTGAGGTAGAAGTTGATGAATCCTCTTTGAATCATTACTTTGGCATTTGCTGGAACAGGGTGTATCAAGCTACTGCACGCTGGAGAAGCTCAGGCCTGAAGCAAGTGGCTGTATTCCAACGGAGCAGCACCAGCATCCAGAACTCACCTGGCACAGGCCAGGGCCAAGGCAGCAACAGCAGGAAAACCTCCTGGATAAACAGCCAGTGATTCTGCTTTGGCAGTAACACAGCTTTGTGAAAAGGCCCTCACACACCTTGTCCTCTTCAGAAACCAAGCAATTTAGGTGAGCTCAGTGCAAACAACTACAAGCAAAAGTGTTCCTGCCCTGAAGGCAGGATACCTGCCCACAAGGCCTAAACCATACTGGCTAGTGCTTTGTTTTCCAGTCAGCTGTCATCACAGTTCAATTCCCACATCTACATATTGTGGGTTTCTACTTTCACACACTCAGACAGAGGTAGGGCCAGATCCTGAGCTCCCTCTATTGTAGGAATAAAGAGGCCAGTGAGATCTAGGTCAGAACATTAAAAAAAAAAAAAAATCCCTTTCATCATAGCTGTCCATTCCAACACAGTTGAAGTGACTTTGGAGATGTCCTGCTTTCAATGTAGTCTCCATTCTTTCTCTGCAATTTTCTGTCTGAAAGCAAAACATTGTTTTACAGCTATTTTAATTAGAACTGTTTGAACTGGTTTCTTTATTTTTAATCCAACAGCAAAAGTAGAATACAGCAGTAAAATACATCAACCAAATCTCTGCCAAAACTTCCAATCAGCACCACTGTTACCTGAAGAAAATAAAACTGACATAGAAAAGATAAGGAAAAGTCTTTCTTTCTCCTTTCCCTTCCTGGAGCTACTCAAGACAGTCAAAACACCTCCAATTTCTTCTTCTTCATACCCCTTCCCTGAGGGAATGCTGAGGGGAAGAAGTGGGGAGGAGACTGACAAGTGTCTGGAGAGTAGAGCATCAGTGCTTTAATAAAACCTTTTCATACAAAATATTCTCTGTTACACCTAACACAGGTATTGAATATTGTCTTCACAATAGGATTTCTTTAGTGATAACTAATATAAAGGGATATGCAACCTTTAGACACCACCAGTCCAGGAAAACCCATTCAGACTAGATGATTTATGCAAGGTTTTATCAATATTTGCCCTATTAAGAAAAAAAAAGCATGACAAGAAAGAACGCTAAGTTACCACGTATATACCCTTTCAGATGCATTATTTATGCTGACAAGATGTAGGAAGACAAATCTGGCATCTGTTAGATAAAATTTAAGTTGTAAACTCAAATACACCTGCGCGTTAGACACCTTGAGGTTTAGTGCAACACAAACACAGCTGGAGGAGTACAAGGCAGAATGCCCACAGTGCTCTCTCTGCCATTTTCATATCATCTGTACTGTCTTTACAAGCATAATAAGCTTTTGGATACAGGTCAGCCCAGGCTCTGCTCACAGTCATTTATTTTCTCGTCTCTGGCAATAAGAAAATGACAACACATATAGCTGCAGGAGATATCTTGTCAGGAAGATTAATATCAAGCTCAGCTTTGCTTCAGGTCTTCAGAAACAAGGCAGCAGTAGGTACTACCATCATGAAACTCAGTGAGTTTTGTGCTCATGTGTGACAGAGCTCTGTGCCCAGGACCCAGGACCTTCTGCTCTTTCTTCAGCTGGATTATCTATCTTTTCCAACAGCACTTAGCAGCAGGTTGATGCTGACAAGACCTGATAAGATTCAGTCATAGGTGCTGCCCACAGCACTAGATGGGCACACTGTGGGCTGGATGAGTGTAGTCAGCCACTGGACTATCAGCCAGACACTTGATCCCCTGTGGGAATCACAGGACATACAGATAATTTTTGAGATTTCTCTTACATTGTGTATATATATAAATCTCTTAATAAGTGACTGATGGGAGAGATTGGGGTGCACCTTTCCCAAGCATAGGGTGCAGCCCTGGGATGTTCCTTATCCACATGACCTGTTGCCACCCCCACCGACCAGGAGAGTTTTCACCAGAGGGGCTGCTGCAGAGCCAAAACTGAAATTGCTGCTTCCCCATGAAGGATCTCCCTCATCCCCACACCTATCAAGTCAGGCTTTCCCAGCTCCTTTTCCTCCTAAAGGCTTCTGAGAGCTGACTGAGAGCCCTCAGGCACACAGCTCTGCCATCTTTCTGAAAGATCCTCCCCCTACAGCTCCCAGCTGCCAGGAGGGGAGAGATGCAGGTTTACCCTCTCACTGTTTGCTGCCATAAGAGCTGGAGACACCTGCTCACAGTCAGAGAATGACAGATTAGCCCCATTTTCTATCTGGTTTATGTTCAAAAGTACCTTGTAATCATAAGATATTTTGCCAGAATTTAAACTTTTCCATAAAAATAGAAAATTCACAGACCCATTCATTTGTCAGAGAGACTATTTCTTGTGCAAAATAAGCATAAATATGATGTATGTTTATGAAATCAACCAAGAACACCACAGTGATTTGGAGCCGCATAAATAGAAAAGCAGAAGAATTGGAGACCAGAAAAGCAGATAACTAGTTGGGGGTATTAGTGTTTCCAGGTCAGCTTGGCCTCAAAGAATAGTCAAGTTCTTTGCATCTAATCAGCTGAAAAGTATTTATCTATTAGGTGGTGTTGAAAGAACATTTACAAAACAACTGTTCTGAAGGTCTGTAATTATTAGGAAGGATTAAGAGTTTTATTACATAGCATTACATTACATTAATGATTACTATGGGAAGGAACTCAGCTGCAAATGTTATCATGCAAATAACTAGGAGGGGTCATGATTACTAAATGTTAATGATGAGCACCAGTAATATGATGAAATTAAAAGAAAGCAAGCAACAGTGCCTTAGCAGTTCCTAGTATTTCCTGACTTCATTTGGCCATGCCTCAGCCTTACCAGGGACGAGGTGGAATCTCTACAGGCTAAGATATTTAAATCTAGATTTCTCTTTAGAAATCAATAAAAGGGCTGTGAAAATAGTCTAGCAGGAAGATGAACTGCTACAGGATTTGAACTAACAAGACTCTTATATTTGTTCATTCACTTCCAGAAGCCAAAGCTAGTTTGTTAGCTCATGAATAAGTGGAAGCTTTTATCACAACCTGCAGAGACTGAGCATGTTTTTGCAATGTAGTTGTAATATTCTTATGTATGTAAATGGCAGTAGCAAAAGCCCATTACACAGAATGTCCAAAAATATCTGCCTTTTTTGACATCATAAAGGAGTGGTAGACTGCAAGCAAAAGAGCAGTGTCAGCACTACTTTCTTGCTCAGGTAATGTGCGAACTTCCATGGTAGCATGACTGGTGAGAGGAAGTTATGTGCATACCCACCATGAGCATAGAGGACCCCAGAATCCAAGGTTTGCTGGGAGGGCAAGTTGAAAATTAATACTGGGAATCACAATCTGTTTAGGCTTTAGGAGTGCAGGAAAAGCAATAACTATACTACCAAAATATTAAATGCAAGCCTTCTAGTATAAACTTGGCTTCAGTGGAGAGCTGAGGAGAGGCACAATCTTACACGTTTCCAGCTTTTAGTCTGGATTGTTAGCAGCAGAAGTGTGCCTGCTCAGGAGCCAGCAAAGTGCACTGGCAGAGACACCTGCCTCACATTTCACTGGGATCTTTTACCAGGAAGTTGCAGTAAGTGTTTTCTGGGTGTAGGCAGGGATGCCAACTGCTTCAACTTTCCCATCAGCATTTCCCAAGTGCCTGCACTTGCCTGACACTACACACGATGTTAGTTTGTCTTGAATGCATCCTGGTGTTTGTAAATCAGGCAAAAGTGTGCCTGAAAGGAGGTGTATTGAAAAGGTAAGTACGCACCTAGCATTCCTCCTTTATTTACCTGGCCCCTCACTGAAGTCTTCACATGCACTCAGTTTCGGCCATAATCTGTGGTATCAAAGTCCATGCCTCTAGGGATATAGGTACAGTGGCACAGCTCCAGTGAAACATGATTCACAGAGGCTGGGCTCTTTTTTTTTCTCTTTTTCTGGCACTTACTAAGAATCCAGAAAAATGTTTCCCTTTTTCTTTGTTGGCTGGTACGTACCAAATGAATACCAACTGGCTCTTAGTGTTAAGAAGGAGTTAACCTAATGAGGTTACCTTTGCTGCACATGTACACACCCATCTTTTACAGTGTTAATTCAAAGCAAAGTCACTGGGACCAGTCATTCAGAACCAGGAGGGCGCAGCCACCCATAAATATTGCTCCTAAACTTACAATCTCATCACTATAAAGACAATCATCCTTTCCAAGTTACACAGTGCAAATAATCTTTGTCATAGCTGATGGCTTGCTGATATGTTTTAAACACACAGTCAACAGTTAAATCCTGCAATGGTCCAGACTTAGTCATCTTGAGTCATATTCTAGTGCACTGCAGCACTTCTGCGTTGCAACATTTTGATAATACATGGACACTGCCAGCCAGGGCACTTCCCAGACACAAACTAGCACAGAACTCTAAACAAAATCCCCTCCCTGTCTCCCTACCACATGACATACTACTCTTCTTTTTCCCTTTCACTTTTTCCCTCTCATGTGGTATTTGCAAATGTGCATTAAGGAGCTATGCAGTTTAGGAGACACTCCTATTTGCAAGTCTTTGTTTGTCTTTTCCTGCCCCTTTCCCCTCATTTAAAATAAGTGACTCGCCTGCTTTGTTTCCACCTCTTCCTCATACACATGCCACAGGTCAATTAAGAATTTGTCTAATGGCACATTCTGTTAATGGAGGTCCACTCTGAAGTCTTCATTTCATCAGGAGAGGTGCAGGATGGTTAGTGCACAGCAATTATTGTATGCAAAACACAAGTTATGCATCTCAATTAGTTAACCTTTATTTTCCTGCCTCAGTGCTATAAATGCCTGTTAGGCATTTTTTCCTTTGTAAATGCCCTCACCTATTTTGACAGTAATTGCATTAGCATAGAAGAAAAGACAACAAAACAAATCAAACCTGAAGTCATGTGTTACATCCTGTCTCTAGATGCAAATACTATTTGAGTAGACTGTGGCATTGATGTTATGAAAATTTGAGAACAGGCAAATTCATATAAATAAGCCAAGGATTTAAATAAATTTTGGTTTAAATAAGCCAAGACTTAAACAAGTGAAGTCAAGGATGCTGTTCTTCTGTGTCAGCCTGTTAACTAGGAAAAAAAATGCAGAAAACTCCTTTTGTCCCACAATGCTGAGGGCTGACGCAAAGCACACACCCATCAGTACTCAGGGACGTCTGAAGCCGTGTCACTACAGGAGAAAACAAATTCCAGTGGCTGTACTGTATTAGCACTTTTTCCCTGTACAATGCAAATTTCAGCAACTCTTCTCTAGCTTTTCTTCTCTGTCTGATGGGGGAGATGGATATTTTCATCTTGATAGCCAGATTTCTTCTACCTGCAGTATGGCCCGAAGTCATCACCCAGCTGAGAAACAAAGCCACTTCTCTTACAGCGTATTCAGGATTTAGCTTGTGTATGAGTGTTGCAATGAAAAGCTTCTGGAAGTGAGTCTGCCGTGCTCAGGCAGCAAGGGATCTGTGCAGGGAAACAGTCCCAGCTCTCCCAGCTGAAACACACCCTTCCAGCCCCCCAGTCCCTAAAGAACCCTCATCCAAGATCTTAAGGCGGGTCTGCTTATTTGTCCAGAAATATTTTGTTTGAGGGAAAAGCAGATGTAATCAGACCCACGTGTCCTAGCAATAAAACAAAAAGTCCCCCAAAAGACCTAGAAACTGAGAGTGTGCAGTAAGAATGTTACAGTGGTGATGCCAGATACAGAAGCAGCTAAACAAGTTAAAACAGAGGCACGCTTATCCCTGATTTAGGCCCCAGTGCAACAGAGAGGTACAAAGGAAAGAGCATTTTTTTTCTGCCTGCGAACCCACATCAGACCATTTTAAGCTGCGGATCAGGAGGAATTTTAATCACTGCACTCCCTTGGCCAGGAGGGTTAAATTAAGGTGCTCTCTTCCCCCAAAGGGTCGGGGAAATACCATTTTACTACTGTCCAGGCGTGGTCCTGCATGGAGGTTTCCCCACTCGCCGTCTGACCAGGGAAGCCAGAGGCACAGGGAGGGAGCAGCCAGGTAAGGCTATGGCACTGCAGCCCGATGAGGGCTCAGGGGGAAGCAAACACACAGACTTGGAGCCAGTTGCTATCTTACTTTGGTTGTAAAATAACTTCAGAAAAACCCAAAATATCACCACCCCGGCTTCTCAGTGTTGTTCTGATTAAAAAAAAAAAATTTAAAAATATATATATCGCTCTGGACTAGTCTAGTCCTGCGTTTCGGAGCTGGTTTAAGCCCCGAAACAGCATGGATGCTCCGTTCCAGAAAGCGGCTGCTCCACAGCAGAGTTAGGGGAGGTCAATAGCCCTGCACCCCCTGCCCCGGTTCCTCGGCAGGCTCCTCACTCACCGTAGTCCATCAGGGACTCGCAGTTCCAGTTGAGGTCCTCCTCGCCCCGCGTGCAGCTCTCCCACAGCGACGCTTGCTGCACGTAGGGCTCCGACTCGGACTCCAGCCAGCCCCGGCCCGCCAGGGCGATGATGCCCATGATGATGGCCAGGCCCAGCAGCAGGGGCAGGAGCCACCTGCACCTCCAGCAGGCGAGGCCGCACACCACCATTGTGCCCGGCCGGCGGCGCGCCCAGCGAGCCCGGGCGTCGCGGGTGTGGTGCGGCGGGGACGCTCCGCCGGGACGGGAGACTGCGAGCGTGCCGGTCCGAGCGGGGTTTTAAGGCGCCGGGGAGGAGGGAGTCCCACCCACATTCCTCTGACTAAGCCTGCCGCCGCCGGCGGCCCCGACCGGTGGGGCCGGCGGAGAGCGCGGAGGGAGCGGGGCCCAGCCCGCACCGCTCGGCCCGGCCCTGCTCGGCTCGGCCCGCCCGGACCCCGGACCCACCCTCGCACTTCTCCTCTCGTTGTCCGCCACCCTCCCGCACCCGCTGCCGCTCCGCCGTCGTGGCACAGACACCGCAAAAAACGCAACCGCAGCGAAAAACCTTGCGGTTCTGGGGGTTCCAGGAGTCCTGCCTTCCTCGTGGGGGCTGGAGATCATCGTCCTCCTCTCTGATCACTGGATTGACCGACCAGCATTGCCCAGCATGGATAATACTGATGGGATTAGCCACTTCAGGTACCAAAATCTTGCAAAAAGTTGCTTTTACGATTGACAAAAAAAGAGACACCTTAAAGAAAGATGTCATTTGCGGATGGGACTATGACATTATTGACAAGGAAACCATCATTTGTTTCACATCAGGCTCAGCATTAAACAAATGCATGTTTCCTAAGGGCCATCTAATGAGCGTTTCATTGCACTTGCGCTCTGGCTTCCAAGCAGGCTGCTCTGGGCACTGGACAAAGCCCAGCAGTGGCACTCAGGACCCATAGGCTCTGATCCTTTCCCATTCCCCATCTGGAAATGCACCCCAAGATGCCAGATGACCAAAATGAATGTTTCCCCTTCCCATGGCATGAATGGACACCCAAAATTCTCGTCATAGGAGAAGCACTTCTCCGCAATATGATATCTACATATCCCATTGTGTCACTCTGTTGCCCATCATCAAATCAAACTCTTTGTCTGAGCAGACACGTGCCCATGACAGGACTAGAGGAATGTGTGTTTTGGGCACACAGCTCACACACATTTGATTGAGTCTTGGAGCAGCTTCCAGGCCTCAACAAAGAAGACATTAGGAAGACAAATCTCTGAGATCTGAAGGACTGAAAATAATAGTGGGTGAGGGGCATTACCTGTGCTCCATGGAGAATTACATGTGCTCCATGGGAGCATATGCGTTCTTGTTGGATGTATAAAATGGGATTTTGTCACACCTATGTTATTTATAATCAAACTGTGCCCAATGCCAATTCCTCAAAAGATATTCATGGGAGGTATCCTGTGAGGAGTGATGGGCAACCTCATCTAAGTACTGATTGCTGGCAAATATTCAGTAATGGATTGAGATGCTAAAACCAGAACAATAAGATGATATCTCTATAGACAAGTTGCAAAAATCTCAGGCAGGGTACCTCAAATCATGTGGAGTTTTACCAGTTCTCTCAACATCCTTTTGATGTTCATTCCCACTGTTCAGACTTCATTCCAAATTCATAATAAAGTAGAGCCATAAATAAAATTTGCCAGAACTGCATGCAAGCCTATGTCATCAGCACACAGGTTTTGCATACCGGAGAAGTAATGGCAGAACTGGGCACTATGATCCCCTCTTTTTGTCACTATAACAGAACTTCATTTGTGCAGTGCCAAGCAGTAATTTTCCAGCAGTCTCAAGTCACCTCAGAAGGAGATGCAGAAAGTATTTTCTTCAGAACTTCTGCAGAGAGTATTTTCTTCAGAAATTGAGTGCTGTTGGAAGAGAAGTGAGAGTAAATTTCATCCATTGATGAAATGTACCGCTTAGGAAAGTGCTGTCTTCCTTATAAGGTCAAAAGTAAGAGAGTTCCCCCAGTTCAGGCAGGAGTATAGAGCTGGCTCCAATTTTTAGTAATTGCATTACTTGTTTTCCCAAGGCTGTCCTACTCCTGGAGTGCCTCAGTGCCCAGATGCTACAGTGGTGTGATGAGAAGCTCTGAGGGCAGGCTCCAAACCTGCCTCTGGCATTAGTGGCTTGTGTTGCCTCTGGCCTATCCTCCTACTCCTAGTGACGCCATGAAGAAAGAAATGCCATCTTCTCTTTTCTCTTTAAATCCTTGCCTTTTCAACAACTAGGAAATCCAGCTGAAGTTAAAAGATAATACACCAAAGATTCCATTCTGTATGAGTGAAGGCCTATGACACAGTCAATGAAGTTGTCTGCCTTCAGTCCCAATGACACTCGGATTTATTAGCAAAGAGATCTAGCAAACTAACAAACCAGTGCCTCCTGCAGCAAAACAGGCAGCTCCAGCAACATATGCAGCTTTTCTCACCTCTGGGCTGTATAGCCCACATCTTCCAGAGACCAGATGGTAGGAGTCAGCTCTGTGGGGCTGCAATAATACACGCATGAAAAACAAGTAGTGCTGTGATTATGAGGAAAAGATGCCCTAATACATAACAAATCAAACAGGAGGTTTGCTTTCCTAAACACCAAACCAGCCTGAACGTAACTGGGCATTCTGGATCAAGCTGCACTGACAAATGTACATTATCTTCAGCTGTGAGCACAGCTACGTGTTCTATACTAATAAAAATAAGAACACTTTCCACAGTTTTATCTTTGGCCATGTTAAAATGCATCATAAGCTTCTTTCACCACCACTACCCTTACCTTTATTTATTTATTATGCAAATAATAAATTAATTTCATAATTTTTGTAGGCCTATAGAAATATTTTTTCTCTGGAGTGTAACAAGGGATATGCCTCGCTAGCAGGCAGTGCTTTACATGTAGTAAATCATTTACTGGTGCTGGCAATCATTCACCTAGCTATCAGAGAAAACCAAGTAGCACAGGGAGAAGGTCAGGGATCAGCTCCAGCCCAGACAGGTATGGCTGGGCTTGCATGGGCTTTGAAATACACCAGCAGGAATCTGCAGGCTGGTTGCCAAGAGTGCATTTGGGGTGAGGGGAGGAGAATGGGACACATAGTGGGTAGCACAGTGCCAAGGGCATCCCTCTGCTCTGCACAGTCCCCTCAGGGATTTGGTACTTTCCTTTATCCATTTTACATGGCTATTTTTTTCCAGCCTGTTTACCTCTCAGATAAAAAAAATAAATCAGAAAAGATACATCCACAGACTGAATATCTGTTGTAAATCCAATTCCTTTGTGATTCATGGGTGTTGTCCTTCAGCAGCGTCTTATGCTCACTTTCCTCCATGTCCAAGTGCCCCAATTCTACTTAATTTCTCTTCAGGCATCACAGCCACCTAATTAACATCACCTAAACAGGGTAGTCACTCAACCCATAAAACAGGATAGGCATGGGGTGTAATTTGTATAACCCACAACAACCACTCCATCAGTGTTTCCAGATCTAACTTCAATTTCCTCATGTGTGCTCAAAAGCTGCCATTATGTGAATTTATAAGAAAGCAATTTTTCTGGCCAGCTCTTGTTAGTAGCCCTTAACTGAACTCAGCTTACATTACAGACTGCTCTGGGGCTGGCATAGATGAAATAAGCTGGCTCTCTGCAATTGATGTGCTGTGGAGCCTACTTCAAAAGCCTTGTGTAAATACTAGGGCAACAGTTCAGCCTACAGAGGTGTGACTAACCCTTTCTCATTCCTGCAAGGGACAACTTGTGTGACTCCATCAGCCTGAGATGACCTAAAATCTTAGAAATAAAAGGGTACTAAAGAGTCTTCCTTCTGTGCATACAGTGCTTGTGGTTGCCATACAGTGGTAAAGGTGCACATGTGCTTGCCAACTCGTTTTCTACACTTAGGTTGTGCAAAGATCTCTCTATTTCCTGAAGTTGCACTGTGTGGAATTCTGCTTCTAGTGAAGGAAATGGTAGAACCCCAGGTGGCAGGGATTTTACCCCAAAGCTCTCTAAAGACCTCAGGCTCACTTGGATCATACCCACAGAATAATGAGGGTCTCCAGACAACTAAGTTCTATTGTTGCTGCAGCTTTTCCTCCTTTGCCTCATCCTCTCATTTGCATGTCCAAAATGTAAAAAAAGAAATCATCAAATAAAGAACTGTGTCATCCTTTATCTCCTTATTGATTTTGATTTTGTTCATAAGCCCTTTTCCAAGGTTGGAAACTGGCGATCTTCATGTGTGATGTTACAAAATGCTAACAATTGCCTGGCTAACACTGGAACTATTCCTGTAGGAATGGGAGCTTGGTGCAGTGCGAACTTTTTTTCCTGAAGTTGCTATTCACTTGAACCATCCCTCCAAGAAAACCCAAGGTACAGTGTGTACTTATGTTTGAGGGGCCATAGGGTTTTGCTGGCTTTTAACTTTGTTTTCTTTTAAGATAAACTTTGGTTTATTCAAGAACGGGAAAGATTTATTAATTCTTGCAGAGCAGTATGCTTGTGTTTCTTCCGACTTTTGTATTCACATCCGATAAATCAAGAGAAGATGTGTCTTGGAAAATGTCACATTTGTGCAATATCAGATGAAAAACTGGAAATCTTTCTTCACTTAAACCCCCTTCATACCTAATATTTCTCCTGCGCGGACATTGTTTTATTTTTTTATTTAAACACAGCGCCGCGCCTGTCTGGGGGCAGCGGGGCGGGGCCGGGGCCGGCAGCGCCTCTGCCGCCAGGGGGCAGGAGACACCTGGGGAAAGCTGGGATCGGGAATGGAATCCTGGGGCAGAGACAGCTGGGGAAAGCTGGGATCGGGATGGGATCCTGGGGCAGAGACACCCAGGGAAAGCTGGGATCGGGATGGGATCCTGGGGCAGAGACACCCAGGGAAAGCTGGGATCGGGAATGGGATCCTGGGGCAGAGACACCTGGGGAAAGCTGGGATCAGGAATGGGGTCCTGCGGCAGAGACACCTGGGGAAAGCTGGGATAGGGGATGTGATCCAGGCACGGCAGCCTCCCACCAAGATCCCCTGCCTGCAGAGGGGCTTTTCGTGTCCTCGGACACTCTGCACAGCACTCCGGAGCCTCCTGAGCAGCTTGGCCACCCTCAGGAGACTCCGGTGGGGCCCTTTCAGCCATGCTTATTTCTGCTCCTCTAGCAACAAGATAGGTGGTCTAGAAGGCCAATGGCATCCTGGCCTACATCAGGAATAATGTGGCCAGTAGGACCAGGGCAGGGATTGTCCCCTTCTACTCAGCATTGGTGAGGCCACGCTTCAAATCCTATGTTGAGTTCTGGGCCCCTCATTACAAGAAGGGCAGTGAGGTTGGTGAAGGGTTTGGAGCACAAGTCCTGTGAGGAGCAGCTGAGGGAGCTGGGACTGTTTAGCTGGAGAAAAGGAGGGTCAGGGGTGACCTTATTGCTCTGAAAGAAGAGTGTGGCCAGGTAGGGGTCAGCCTCTTCTCCCAGATATCAAGTGACAGAACAAGAGGAAAAGCCCTCAAGTTGCATCAGAGGAGGTTTAGATTGGCTATTAGGAAAAAATTCTTTATGGAAAGGGTTGTCAATCACGAGAACACGATGCCCAGGAAAATGGTTGAGTCACCAGCCATGGAGGTATTTAAAAGGTATGTAAATATGGCATTTGGGGAAATGGTTTGATGGTTGACTTGGCGGTGCTGGGTCAATGGATGGACTTAATGTTCATGCATGTCTTTTCCAACCAAAATGATTCTATGACTCTCTGGTTTTTAGGTGCTTATCTCCCCTGAAACTGCAGGCCAAGGACCTAAAGTGGAGTTACTCTCACTCAGATATTTCAGACTGAGGCTGCAGTGAAGATTGTCTCACCACTGATGATGAAGGGTCACCCAGGCCATGGAGTTAGCTTCCACCCAGACACCTGCACCACTGGTGTGTGCAAGGCAGAGCTAGCACCTGTATGCCTTCCAGTGCAAGTGGAAGGCCTTCCATCCATGGGCTTGAGCTCATTTAGGGAGATAGGAGCCCCTATACTGCTGTCCATTCTTAGCCCTGAAATTTTACATTTATACGCGTACACACACACACACAAATACACAGACCTGTGTATGTATGTGTATATTTTTATATATATATATGTATGTGTATGTGTGTATGTATGTATGTATGTATGTATATGTGTATACGTGTATATGTGTATATATGTATTTAACTTCCTATTTCTGAGAGTTTTTCATTCCAAAATCCCATGGAAAAACTGGCGTGATAGATATACAGTTTTTCTTTCCACCAACATTTGCATTTTTTTGCATCAATCTGTATTTCCTGTCTCTATTCCTCCTTCTTCTCCGTAAAAGCCACATGCATCTCAGAGCTGCCCACACGACATTGTAGAATCACCATTTTTGTGCTTTCCAGCCTCAGCACAGTTAGCTCTTGTGAAACAGCATCTTGGTTCCCAGGAGTGACATCAAGAGCTTTTTGGATAAACGTAATCACCACCTGCATGTCCAGAAGAAGACAGAGTACCTTTGATTGAACAGCTCCACATTAAAGTCTCTGCTTAGCTTTTATAAATGACTCACCCAATAGCTCTGTTCACTGAGGCCTGATTTCGGAGATAGAGTCTGGTCTTTAAACACATACTCAGATGAGGGATCACAACTCTAAATTAGCAGCACATGTGGACATGAGAGTGGATTAACACAGCATGCATGAACGTCAGTACTTTGAGTCATTATTTTCAGGGGCAAATCAGGGGTGCTGCTTCTGACGCAATTTCTCCCAAGCCTTGTTCCACCAGGAGCTGCTTCCGTGTTTCTCCCTGGCGATGACCCACTTTGTTCTATTATTAAGAAAAGCATAACCATATAAATAGTTATAAATTCTCAGTTTTCTCTGCCATTGTCCTGGACAGAGAGTAGAAACTTCCATCTATTCGTCCTGCTACAGACAACTCACCTTCTTCACACCAGGTTGATCACACTTGTGGGGTTTAGCTTCCCCTTGCAGAAAACATGCTGTACCTCTAATTTTAAAAGCATGTCTTTCTTAAGCTCCTTGCTGTGACAGACTGAGTTGAGTGCAGGAAGATGAAACAGGATTGTGCAGAACATGGTGTTGTATACGCCTAAAAATATGGGAGACGAAGTAATTTTAAAACTACTGTGTTAACACAGAGTTAACACATACATGACCAAGAGTAAGTATTGAGAGCAGTAAGAAATGGCTGGGAGATGGAAGAGAGAGAACAGGGAAATACTACTTGACCAGATTTGGGTATGATTGCATAGGAAGTGTGACAGCATCTACCTGTTTTCCTCAAGTGTTGGTGAGCTTATTTTGTAAGTTCAAAAGCTCAAAGCTTTTGTGCCTGCAGTAGCAAATACTGAGGTACAAACATTGCACCCATGTAGAAAAGAGTGGAGATGAGGGATTTAGTTTAAATGCTGTAATTGATAAAAAGTAAGCACTGAAGATATGTGCTTACATAGAAAGAGAGGAATGGGAGGCAGGGGAAAAATACCCTTGTCTTTTTGCTCCTCTCTCTCATTTACACATCATACAGTAGATAGCAATTACAGTGAAATATAGTCTCTGGTATAAGCATGATCTGTTGGAAAAGTGAGACCACAAGAGACTTTAATTGATCACTCAATAACAGATGGGGTTATAAAACCTGGGACAATAAGGAATATTTGTGAAACAAATGAAAGATCAATTCCCCTTCTGTTGCACAAGCAAGAAAACAGGCAAGTGGTAAAGAACAATCTAAAAGGCAAAATGATGAGGAAAAGAACATATGGCAAAGACGGAAACTGCTAAATACACACAGAGGAAAATGTATGTTTTTAAACTCGCTTTACAGCGTGCCTCTTTCTAGTTTTTGCAGGCTTCTTTTGCTACCATTTGTGAAGAAATAATTACTTGGATCTCAGTAGTACAAAGCATGAAGAAACTAGGTACAAAATATAGGTTCAATAAAAGTTTAAAGCACAATAGGCAGAAGAAAAAGAAAAGGAGTCTTTATCACAGGAGGTCTGAATGAAAATGCTATTAAGATTTTTTCTCCCACACACACTATTGTAAAGGAGATTATGCCATGTTTAGAGAGTGAATGCAATTAGAAATGGGACAGGAATCAGCCCTGTGCAGCCACAGGCACTATACTTCTTAGTGCAGTATCTAAACAGCAACTCCAAGTGTATCCCGTACTCCATTCTCCTGAGAATAGAAGCACATTGGACATGGGAAGCATTGATAAACTACTCACAGTCTGTTTGTACAGTCTGATGAAGGCCAGGAGGAGGCCAGCATGTGAAATGAATGACCAGTGCAGAAATTCAGCCTAAGAGGGCAGCTCCAAGGACAGCCAGAGCTTGCTCACTCCCTGTGGGACATGCAGGACTGCATATGGTTGGCACTTCAGCAGCCCCAAATGATCTTCAGTTTCTGGGTGAGACAGATGTGAGGATGAGAGGTACCCAGATCAGTGCTTGCTGCCATCCCCAGCTTGGCACGTTCAGACCACCCTGGATATGTGCAGTCATCCACATCCAGCAGTGACCACTCCAGGGACCCTCTGTGAGAAGTTCATTCCAGACTCAGCACTGAGCAGCCTGACTCCCACTGTGAGCAGGAAGGCTGCCTTTAAACATGTGCTGGAACTGCAGATTTCAGGGAGAACACCAGACCTTCTTGTTCCCTCAGTCTGTGCCCACCTCTTTGCTAGAAAGGTCCCACAGAGTTCACTAGGACTGTTCTATATTTAAAAGAAAGACCTGCCAGCTAGCTGCTGGTTGCAGGGGTGGCAAGGCTGTGGCTCATACATGGGCACTGCCCACTCATGCAGTGGGATATGCAGCAGAGATGTATAAACCCTCTCTGGGCCCATAGCTGGATCTAGCCTTGTGCAATTCTTTGCAAGATCAAAAGTACAACTGAACAGAAGCGAGGTCAAAATCCTGAATTTAGAAGTAGCACCTTTTATTTTTATGTTTCTATGTTTGTTCTAAACAAGTATTTCTTTTCCTTTATGCTGCATTTTCTTTTTCTCATGTTAGGAAAAGAAGAAAATGAAGTGGGGACACCCCTAAATATCTGTCCCTACAGCTCCATTTGAATACATCGCAGTGAATATTAGACTACATCACAGTGAGTAGTATCATTCATGGCAATATGAGACCCACAACATGGAGAGAACAGCAACACTGATGCTTATCACCTGGGCTACACTGCAGAAGAGTGTGAGCTGTATTCTCAGCAGAGCTTTTTCTGGGTTATGACTCATGCAGAGCCCTGTTTTTCTGCTGCTCTCCCACCTACTGAGACAAACAAGAGAGCTACAGTAAATAAATAAATAACCAGTTATTATTATCAACCAGAATTCAATACAGAAATTTAAGATACTGGTACACATCCTGCATGCAGGCACATCAGGATCCTGAATCCAACATCACACTTGTGCAATGACCTGTGCCTTGCCCCCTCCCACTCTGAAGCTTTTGTTGAAGCTCCCTTATTTCAGGCCTTCTTCTCATTTGCAGTCATTTACCTAAAAGAGTAGGCCAGCAAACAAGAGAGGTTTTCAAGGACTCTACAGCCAAGGAAGAGTAGGTGGAGAGGTTGGAAGGAAGAGATGAAAAAGCCAGAGGAGGTAAGCAGTAGGGTAATGCAGAAGCAAGTCTGGGCAGTGGGTTAGAGCTTGCTGACAGCAGCTTTGCCACCCTGTTAAAGACCTTTATAATGATGTAGGCAGGGCTTGTGACTTTAGGGTTTCAGTTTTCTCTTTTTTAAGGATGGGTATGTTCATGTGCCAGATGGAAGATACAATAGTGAACCAGCATTTATCCAAGTTTAGTGGAGAGCCCTCTTCTTCATATCCACCATAGCAAAGTTGAGCCTGAGATATTTCAGAAGCTGAACTTGGGGTACCAGCAATATTTTACCATCCAATGACCTTTGACAAAGTGAATTAACATAGGAGGCATCTGCATATCTGGATGGAAGGGGATATGTGCTCCACGAGCCTCCTTTGTCTATACTGTTTCATCTTTTTGCCAGCTTAATGAAGGGGCAAAATCTTGACATAATTGTAAACTCTTGACTACCTGGAAGTAGGGACTGTCTTTATAAGGTTCACCAAAATAAAGGACACCAGCATCTGTTTCAGATAGCTGTGCACAACCAGACTTGAAATAGTAATAATAATACAAGTATGACACATTAGGATAAAATCAGAATGCACAGCCAAGTAAGTGACTTAATCTTCTACGAAGATGCTTTTATTTGGAATCCTTTAAAAAACCACAATAAATTCATTCTTTTGGCCAAACTGGCATAAGCACCTTAAAATATGGCAACATGTTTCCAGTTTCCTGCATGTTAGGCTTTGGGGCTCATCTTTTTGAAATACTTAGCAGTTTTCTCCCATCCAGTCATTTTCTTTTTCTTTTTTTTTTTCTTTTTTTTTTTTCTTTTTGCGGGGGAGGAAGGTTTTTTTGGTGTGCTAATACTTCAATGGTGAAGCTCTTCCCTCAGGCTGGTTTTATTTTGTGGACATCTGAAACATTTGGGATCAGATTACATACTGGCAAGTAGGACAATGGCATTGCTGTAATGAGCTGGAGGCTAATTTATAGGCTTTGCAGATGTGAATGCATTACCATGCAAATCATGAGCAGCTCCT
Organism: Fringilla coelebs; assembly: GCF_963513975.1. Lineage (NCBI taxonomy): Eukaryota > Metazoa > Chordata > Aves > Passeriformes > Fringillidae > Fringilla > Fringilla coelebs. The sequence goes on along the minus strand of NC_140030.1, from coordinate 64,562,945 downwards.
ACCTATAAATAAAATAACTTACCTTGCCAAGGATGGCTGTCCCAAAAATATAATGAGTATTATAAATTATAAGCAGGTGTCAGATTTCCACTTCCTTTGTATTCTTGTTTGTGCTTCTCTAAGGAAGCATTTAAAGATAAAATGTTCAATACAGTGTATGGCACAGGCAGTTACAATCTCTGCTGCCCAGTACTATTATCACCTTTTGCCAACTGCCACTCCTTCATTTGTTAGAAAAACAGCTAGTCAGACTTGTCAGCAGCTTTGAATAATATGTTCCTACATGGTAGTCATCTGGAAAGGAAGGATGAACTGTGCTGAATGCACTGAACTGTGGCTCAGAAGTTTTCTGTTCACAGCTCTGCCTCAGACCTGGTGTGCGGCCTCTTGGAAATCTGCAGTGGCCTTTTGGAAAAAAGCAGCGCTTTTCATAATTTCTTTAGCTAAGAAATAAGCAACATTGAAGTTTGTTTTACCTGTGTTTCCTTTTCAAATATTGTTTCGGGGTAAAGCCTGTCTTTGCTGTCTCTCTGTGCAAGGGTGTTTGTTTGGCACACACTGGGCACACCTGGCAGCAGAAATAACCACAGAAATAATTTCTGAAGTTACAGCTTCAGAAGACACTTAGGAATTAGCTCAAATCCAATGGGTGCAAAAATCTAAGGTATTTTGTTTGCTTCTTTTGTTTGTTTGTTTTTTGAAACTTGAAGAGAACTTAATGAGACTGCACTTAATCATGTGACTTGCTTATTCAAGTCATGAACTCATGCAGAACTGATGTCTCTATGATTTTGCTAGCTTCCTGCCGCTCCCTACTTCCCTAAAACACCTTTTAATGACAGAAGATCGGAAACAGCAAAACTGAAGAATTCCTACAAGTTTCACCAAAAAACACTGCCTTGTGGAGGAGAGAATCCCAAAGTATTGCTTTCCTTCCCTAAAGGAGAAGTTCTACAGTGAACTTAGAGAGAACATCAGAACTGTTAAATTTTGCTCCTAGTAGAGCTACTCATTTCTTCTTAAAATCATATTTTTGAAGTTGATTCCAGTGGAAGAAGTATCTTTCTCAAAGTGGAATAGGCTGGCTGGAAACAAGGCTCACTGACAGCTTTGCTTATTTTATGGACATATTAGACCAAGCCAAGCGTTTGCTTTCTGCTCTGCCACCAATTGTAAATGGAAAAATCTCACACCAACCAAACAAAAAGAACAAATCACAAGAACATCAAGGAGATAAAAGTGATTTAACTGGCTGTATGTTCTCCACCAACAATGCAGCTTGCACTGAAGATGCTCTTTCTCATGATTCTGACACAAATCACAAGGCAAAGAGTTCACACACAACACAGTAAGTTTTCTGCTGAGCTGGAATTTTCTTGAACTAGACCTGACTCCACTAGAGTGTTCAAATGTATTTATATGAAATTATGTGAGTTTATATAAAGAGTGGCCTTAATAGCTTTTTATATTGTTGGCATCTCAGGCAGTAAGGCACAGTGGGGTGTGCCCACAGCTTTACAAACTCTACAGTGGCTAACTGCAATTTGCAGGAAGAGACTTTATGAAGCAAGCAAGAAAGGAAAATTACAGGAATTGCTGCTGCCTCCTCAGAGAGTGTATGTACATACACTGAAGCATCCAACAACTGCATGGAATATGTGAGGTATGTTAACTTGTGTATTGGGAAGGGTTATGGTAGCCACAGGTTTTGCTTCCAGTTCTGAAGTGAAAGCCTTTCCCTATAGTGCTGGTAGGAAGATGTGTCCTCATTCCATGGCCAATAACAGTAAATTAGCAAAAAATATCTTGCACAAGACTGAATGGAAACAAATGAAATTTGGGAGTTTAGTTTTAAAAAATATTTATATTTCATATACTTTGTACTTATAAATCATGGCTAAAGCAACATGACTAAATCCTCTTATTCTGATACCTACATCACTATTCTTTAATGGGTCAATGGTGATCTGTTCTTCTGCACCATAAAGATCAGCTTACCCTTGGCATGGGAAACAACTGGATTAATTTTTTCCCAAATGAAGAAATTATTCAAAGCAGCCCCTTTGGTATTTAAGTTTTAAGAAGATAATGTTTTCAACTTCCACAAAGATCAGAAAAGGCACAGTAAATGAAATGAACACTTTTCTCATTACTAATTACATGTAACTACATAAAATCAATATTGTATCTGTAATAATATGTCATTTATAAAGTTGGCTGGCATCATAGGTGGCACTACCTCAAGGTTACCTGGCAACTGCCACAGTACAATCTCATTCTCACCCACTTTATCAAATACTAACTGGGGCTGAAATCTTCCATCTGGATGGGTGCAGGGGTGATTGCCTTGCATTTCAATCAGATCAGTTTCACCATTTCTAGACAAAAGAGAGCAGATAATGTTTTGCCAATTTTAATACAATCTAATAACCTTTATTTGAGAAGATGTCCCTGTTTGTTGTCATGAAGAATTAAAGCAAAATGCAAGATTGGCTTATGTATCTGGCTTGTGCTTTTTGCTGCATGTCAAAAACTTGTCCAAATGTGTACAAATTTCAGCAGATCAGCTTACTCACATAAGGTGATTCATTTTTATCAGTTCTTACAGATCAAATGTGAGAGAGCACATTGCAAAACTAAAGGGCTATGGTAGAAAAGCTGCTCTCTTTTCAAATCAGCAAGACTCAAAATCACACAGTTCTGCTGGTTGCATTGTTTCAATAAAGCATGAGGGCAAAGAGCTGCACAGGACTAATCATGTACTAATGCAATCAGTGAGACTTCCAGTAGTATAGAAAGCAAGAGTACTGGTAGGCATATTTAAGATCAAATCATGAAAATCCATTTGTGCTGTATCCCTAAAAATAGTCTTTGTTCTTTAAAGGACCATCATTTTAATAATCTCCAAAAAATTTCAATCTTTTATTTTTCTTTTTGCTTGCCCCATAGTACACTGAGGATAGCAAGCAGTCCAGTTTGACTACTAGAAACCAGATGAACTTGTGGTTATTAGATCTGTTTTCCCCCAAGGTTTTTCATGTATAGACTGAGTAGTATATTTGATCTGGAAGCTACTGAAATTTAAACACAGAACTCTAGAATGTCATTCCTTGAAATCTGTTTTCAAAATACATGTTGGGAGACACTATATTTCTACTTGATATTTTATTTAATGCAAGAGAAGTTATACATTTGGATAGTGGTACTCTCCCTCAGGTCTACAAGGCTGGGTGCTTGTGACTAATGCTGTAATAAGAGCCTTTGTGTGGTTCAATATCACTTAGCATTGGATTTTCAGATCATGACTTAGATGCAATTACTGTCTACTCGCAGCAAGGTGGAAGCTGAATGCTCTACTCCCTCTGATTATATCTCCAGAAAGTACATGCCAATAACAATCTGAGCATTGATTTCATGTTGATTAATACTAATAGTGAAATATAAAAGGACATCACTCAACATACAAGTTCATCAGTCAGTTTATAGCAAACTGCTCTCTTGAAGAACATTTCAAGAAAGCTTCCAAGTGTGTGACTATACCACAGGTCTACTTACAGGTTAACTTTACTGCTAATATGCAATTTAAGTGTCAAAGTCAGAAAACCAGTCCTGTGCCCAGTCAGATGGCAGAGGGAGATGTAGAAGTAATTGATAGTCTTTTCCAACCTAATTGATTCTCTGATTCTGTGATACCTTTGAGATGAAAGCTAGTGTCTGTAGGGACAAGAGCAAATGAGGTGTAAAATATCTTTATACCCTTTGAAAGAGCTTTTGGAGACTGGGACTTAATTCCCTTGAAAGAAGTTCTCACTTATTATTGTGAGGAAAAGGCATAATAAATAGGAACTAAACTATGATCTGAAGTTAACTATCTCTCTTAATTCAGAACATTTTACGTTTAAAATCTTTTAAGCTGGTCTTTAAAGCTGGAAAAATATGAAACATTGATTAACAGAGTCAAACTATATCTCAGAGAGTTTGGGAGCAGCATGGAGAAGAAGAATATTTTTTTCCTGTGTTTATTGAGTTTTATATGGCTGCATAAAAAGATGGCTTTGAATTGAATTTTGCCACTATTGCATTGTAAACATGAGAGTATTGACCTGAAACCAGGGAATTTATTTCAGATTGATCTATCTGTGGCAGAACAGAATCTACATATTAACACTGCTAAACATCTACTTAACCTGTCCCTTTGCGTTTCTCTTTACTTTGCACCATACTTAACAAATTCAGGGATTTGTCAGGGAGTGCTCCTACCTTAAAATTTGTAATAGTGGTGGGAAAATCTATTTCTCTATTTCAAAAAGAGCATACAAGTTGAAAACTTGTATAATATCTAGCTTTTCTAGGAGTATTTCTAGTACTTCAACTCATGTATTTATATGCTTAACACTAAACAGGCGGTGCAAATCACAGTCCATTTCCTGGCCAGTAGAGATGTGTGCAGTCAGACCTTGCTGACCTTTCTTGACTTTGTAACACAAGCCTCTGACAGCTGCAGATCTGACAATGTCCTTGTTTCCTCATAATGAGGAGAGGCCACAACAGATTTCAAAGCAGGTTATGAACACAAATATGTATAATACATTTGTAATTTTCAGTGACCTACATTTCATACAGCTACATGACAAGTTACCAGCTCAGTCACTTTTCAAAGACAGTTTCAGAGAGTTTAGGTTTGTCCATTTTACACATCCCAAACATACGATGGCCAGATGATACAATCTTTTTGTATTCAGATTTTGAATGGACTGCATTTTTAAGCTTTCTTTCCACAGATTAATACTAGGGGAATCCTCTGGATTAGGGGAGAAAAGTGGGACACAAGGAGTCCTCTGAAGTTTAGTTTTCTGGCTGACTTGAAACTCTTGTGTTATTAAGATTAACTCCACAGTTACTTGTGATTTTCTTGCCCCTTGAAGCCTTTCCAGTGGAGTCTGATGGAAGCAAGAGAGCTTTTACAGTAGAAATCTTCATGCTGCCTTTTCCCATGTACTCACTCTTCTTCACAAACTCTTGTGTTTCAGGGTAGAGAAGAGCTAGAATTAGTACAGAGTGACCAAAGATAATTTTGGGAGAAAAATTAAATAGAATAATCCACTGTAGACTGGAATAAAAACAGCTGAAGGAGAACATGTTCAATGCATAAAGAATCATGAATGATGGGGAGAAAATAGGGGATTCTTATTAAGTGCTTCTCAAAGCACGAAAGGTAGGTAGCTTCAAAAACTTGAGAAAAAGAAGATAAAACTGGTCAAAAAAGAATTTTCTTTTATTTGCACACAACTTGGCTGTGGAACTCACTGCCAGAGGGTGGTTGTGCAGGTCACAAGCATAATAAAGTTTCAAAAGGAATTAGGTACATTCCCAGAAGAAAAATCTGCCAGGTATTATTTATGAAGATAAAACCACTGTCTCAGGAAGTGCCTAGTCTGCAATTTAACAGAAACTGGGAGAGTTCAGCATAGGGAAGGGCATTATATTTCTTCTGCCCCTTCTTTAAGAATGCCCAACTAATTTCTGTCAGAAATACAACTGCTAGGTTAAAATGACCTTGATGTGGCCCAGAATAGCTGTTCTGTGTTCCTGATACCTTCTTCAACTGCCTTGGCAACAAAAAATATTATGGTAAATCGAAGACATTCATGGTGGTTTTTGTGTTTTGTTTCTCTTTGCAGAAAATATATCTTCAATGAAGTCAGAAAGTCTTGTCTCATATTTCTACTCTGGCATGGATCTGAAGATTTTACATTTGCTTCAACTGTTCTTCACAGAATAAATGCTGTGAGGCTGGATTGAAAAGACAGTTCTGAATATACACTGGCTTTATTTACATCTACCAAATCTACATCTACAGAGTAGATCTACATCTCTAGAGTAGAGGCTTTTTCTCCCTAACTCCGTAATCCTGCATTGAGCAGCACTGATGCTTGATGTGCTTTGCCATGCTCAGAAAGGTCATACTTTGAAGGGTGCAAAAAGCAGCAGCAGCTCAGGAAGGACTTCACTGAGCCCCCAGCTCTAGCCTCTGGTAACTTGCTGTGTAATCAGGCAAACAATGACAGATGCCACCCCACCATCAGGGGTGTGCTTACAGTCTAGACAGCCATAACTGAAATCCTGACAAGGGTCTTGCTTGTCTGGGTCTTGATGCCCTCTGGGAGAGAGAAGAAAGGGTACCTCCATCTGCTATCAGGTGTCACAAGGTGATGATGAGCCCATGGTCCAGCTACAGCTCCCTTCACTTCAAATTTCTTTAGCAATTTATCCTTCACAAGGGGAGTCACATGTACAGAGCTTCCTGAACAAAACCGAGCCCAAGCCTCTGACTGCTGGTCAGTCCAGTTATAGGAGTGCTTCTGGGAAGAGTAATTTTGAAAAATCTGGCTAGGCATAATTTTTGAACCATGGAACCAAGTGGTCTTCCTGTCATTAGAGGGAATGCCTTAGCATTTTGTAACTAAATTTGTAAGAAGTTTTTATACAGAACTAGAACTAGAACTAGAACTAGAACTAGAACTAGAACTAGAACTAGAACTAGAACTAGAACGGGACACAGCCCATTTCTTTGGTCCACACTTTCCAGCATCTGCAGTATACAATGAGATCAAGAATATTGTTAAAATGGCCAAAGCACAGGTAATACATGAGTGATAAGGACTAATAGAAAATATATGTGATTATCTCACAGTCTAACATGCCTGTCTCATGCCGCTATACTTTTAATTCTTTCTTATATTCCCAAAGACTAAAATTAAAGGGCAGGTGTGTGCAGGGACAGTACGGCTTACACTACCAGAAAAGATTAAAAATAAGACCACATTGCCTTCCTTGGCTACTAGAAGGCACAAAGACATAGTAGCATGGAGACCTTTGAAGTCAAGCAAATGCTGCTTACCAGCCTGGACAGAGAATTGTACTAATACAGCTCTATTACTCCAGGTATCTTGAGTAGCCTGGCTTTGCTTACACGCTCCTTGTCTGTGCTCAGAGCTGTGAATGTATCCTGGGATATAATAAGTATTCACATAATGCAAAAGATCAGTAGCACTGGCACTGCCAGGTGAGAGCTACAAAAGCACACTGCACATCTGCCACTGCTTCTTAGTGATATATGACCACAGCATCGTGCCGATACCAGATCTGCATAGGAGCCTTCTGACTCCCAGTTGGACCTGGCCTCAGCTGTGCCAGGGATCAAGAGCACTGACTCCTAGGTAGCCCTACCACTGTAGAAGGCTGCTTTGCACAGCCGGGACAAAGCAAGGAGGATTTATGAGCTATAAGGGTGATCTTAGAAGGCTTAATTTTCTCTTCATGGCAGAAGAGAGGAGCCTTCATCACCATCATCCCTACTCTGTTGCTGGACTTCCAGATATTGTGACATTTTAGGACACTTGCCTTGAAACAGTATCCAGAGCACAGGATTAAATATAACCTCCTCCCTAAGCAAAGTTTATTCATGGAGTGACTTCCAGCAGGACATAGTTACTGTGTATTTTTGTGAGTATACAAGCAACAGACCCAAGGACTGATGGACTCCTGTCCATCTGGAAACGGAGGGCCTCAAGTGAAAAGTTTCAGCAAGCTGACTCATGCTGTTCTGACATATGCGCTCGGGAAGAGTCATCATGGCTTACTTGTTTCTCCTTCTGCAAAATCTTACTGGCAGGCCTTAAGATGCTCTAAGGAGCCTGAACATGACCTTTGTTTCCCACAAGCTGATGACATTACTACTGAGAGAAAGTGTTTAGCAACACAGAGTCCATTTTGCTTGAACACATTGGACAGCGAGTGAAACACAAATGAATACAAATCTTGGTTCAGTGACATCGAGCATCTATGAAAAACACCGCAGCTCTGATGAAGATGCCAGCTGCAAAGGCCTTCCTGTAGAGACTACAGAGAAATTAACCAGTAAGTTCATGATGCATACAGCTAGAAATAATCTGAAATTAAAAATTAATTCAGTTTCATCAGTGGTTCCCTGAAAACATGCAATTAATTATTTACTACTTACAGATACATATTTATCTTTGAGTGTTCCAGAGGTCCAAATGAACTCTGGTATGTAATTTCTAGACTAAAAACACTTAAATCACCATCACAGTTCTTTTTGTTGTTGTTTTCCCCCCAGGAAAAACAAAGACAAAGCCTTGAAAAGCCAGAAATTGACCCTCATGCTTGTTTCTACTAAGCACAATGCAGAATAAAGAGGAAGCACATGGGTGGGAAACAATTTATCATCACTTCAACTTGAGCCTTGACTTACAGCATCGTAGGGCCCTGACAATCCCAGCTATCTAGCTATCGCTAGATTTTTCATTCCAAGGAAGGTGGCAGAACATGGTCAGAGATAAGAGACTTTGGGAAACTACTTTCAGTTTCTTAAAGGTTGTTTTATGGCCTGAAATTGGAAGTTAAATGGTATTTCTGTTAAAGGTTGGGTTTTTTTGGTTAGGGTGGGTTTTTCTGTTTGTTTCTTCATTGGTCGTTGTTGTTGGGCTTTTTATTTGGTTGGTTGTTTTTTTAAATTCTTAGTATTGTAGCACTAGGCTACACTTCTTCACCTCCAGCAATAATCTATGCACCTCTAGACCTTTCTGGCATTATTCTAAATCCTTTTCTTTTCTGACAGGACTTTTACATTCTGGCTTTAAAAGGCAGCTATGGATTATGCATTCATTATATGTCTGAACACAGGATGAGCCCTTGTAAGTATTTGGACAAGGGACAGCCTTTGAAAGCCCAATATCCTATGGGAAATGCTATGGCTGATTCACCAGGTGCCAATATTCTGCCTGGTAATTCACTATTGGTACACTTCCAATTAGCAGTAGGAGACATAACCGCTAATACTGCCAGCTGTTACCTGGAATGCCTTTCTTATCTGCTGTCTTTTTCTTTTCATTGTCTGTTTTTTTTCTTGTCTCTTTTAAGAGAGATTCTGCAAGAAGACGAGGACGTTGTAACACTCAATTAAGCGATGCAGTCACAAAAAGGGCAACTAGCATATAAACTAGAGATAAGGCAGGGAAACAGTAAACAGAAGAAGGTAGGAGATTTGGTGGGGAGGAAGCGTTCCGGGTGTGAGGAGGAAGGTCTGAGCTAGTGGAGCGGCTGCTCTTTCTCCTGGAGGCTGGCTTGTTGGGGACATTAAGGTGTGCATTCCTGTGAAGGCACAGACAGGTAGCTTAAGTCCTTCTGCACTTGTCAGCTAAGGAGAAAGGCACAGATCTCACAGCTACTTATTTGACCGCACTGGTGCAGGGCATACCCAGCGCCGGCACTCGCCGCTGCGCCGGCCTGGCTCCCTGCGTCCGGCCCGGCGCGGGAGCGCCCGCGGCTCCGCAGGGCGCTGCGGGACAGCGGGGCTGCGCTGCGGCAGCGCCGCCGGGAGCGGAGTGCCGGGCAGCGGGAACCTGCCCCGCAGGCCCGGGCCGCGCTCAGCGGCGGCAGCCGCAGCCCCGGCCGGAGCGGCGGGGCCGGAGCGCACACCCAGCGCCCGCCTCCCGCCGCCCGGGGCGGGCAGGCCGGGGCTGCCGGCGCCCCCCGCCCGCCGGTCGCCATGGCGACCCGCCTGCCCGCCTCCCGCGGGGCTGCCGCTGCCGCCGCAGGGCCCGGCTCCGGCGGCGCCGGCTCCGCTCCGCTCTGCGCCTCGTCCAACCCCAGCGCCGGGAGGGAGTCCCTGCGCGCCCGCGGGCAGGGCCAGGCCCGCCCCAGCCCCGCTGCGCCAGCGGGGCCTGCCCGGGGTGGGAGAGGAGGAGGAGGAGGAGGAGGAGGAGGGACTCCGCAGCGGCAACAACTGACGTGTCCCCGCCATGGAGCTCGGCGTGATTCATCAGCGGCAGCGAGGCGGCAGCGGGGTGCCGTGCTCCGCTCCCGCCTAGGCACTGCCGCGGCGGGGACAGCCCCGGCACCGCTCCGCCGCCCGCGCCGCCTTCCTCCTCCCTCCTCCTCCTCTTCCTCGCCGCCTCTCCTCTTCCCCCGCGGCTAGGCGAATATCCCGGGGGAGGCAAGATGGAAGAAATCCTGCGAAAGCTGCAGAAGGAGGCGTCGGGGAGCAAGCACAGGGCCATCAAGGAGAGCTGCACCTGGGCCATCGGTAAGGGGCGCGGGCGGCGGCGCCGGGCCGCCCGCCGGGGAGCGGAGCGGTGCAGGAGCCGCCGATGGAGAGGTTTTGTAAGGCAGCGGGCAGGGAGACCTCAACAAACTTGTTCCGTGCTAAGGAGAGCCTCCTTAGCTGAGCTTCCAGCGGCTGGGAAGAGAGCGGAGCACCTGGGCCGTTCAAAATGCCCGGGAGCTCCGCGCTGCTGGAAGGGGCCGTGGCACCTGCTGCCGGTCCCGGAGAGCATCCCCGCCCTCGCCTTCCCCACCGCCTGATCTGCTTCTGCTCTTGCGAGGCAGATATACGGGTATTAGTAGCTGTCAGTTTCCGTGTATGTTTTGGAGGTGCTGTCTTTTTCTTTAAAGGCTCCTTCCCTCGTTTAAATCATCGTAAAAAAACATGCAGTACAGCTTTTACGCTGGCTTATATTCGGGAATCTATTTTGAAAGCTAGAAGTTTTGTTCTACTGGATTACATGAGCTCTTTTATCCTTGCAATATTATGATCCGTATAATGAGTTAATCTTTCAAGGGAGTACAAGCTTAGGTGCATTTTAGCATCCACCCATTTTCTGAGATTGTGTCTTGAAGTGTTTTTTGACATTTACAACCTAGAACACTGATCATCAAGACCCTTAATTTACATCAGCATAACTGGGATATTTTCAATTGCTTTAAATTTTGGGGTTTTATCCATTTATAGCTACAACATTCTGTGGTAGATCAGACCTGTTGCTGTCTTATTACTGGCCTTTCATCCTGATGTTGCATGAGTTGCTTCATTAATTGCGTGTTAGCCTTGCACAGCAGCCATGCAAGTATCCTCTGTACCGTTCCAGTTTTAGTGGATGTGCTGCCGAAGTGCTGCTAAGTGAAAGGGAAAAGATGGTACTCGATGCCTTCTCATTGGGCATGAAACATCCTGGCAGATTTATGCAAAGCTTTGGCAACTCAGAGCAGCAGTGGTTGTTCTGTAAAGTGGAGTAGGATCATTGGCTCAGAGGCTGTAGCCAGATGTCTCAACTGTGGTTGAACTCAGAAGTTTCTTTTAAAAGCCCTGTTGTTTCCTTTAATTATACAGAAACCTTGGATTCTCCCGATGCTGCTATCAAGATACCACCATATCAGCTGAGGTAAGAACATTGAACTTGAGTTTTGTAGAGCTTGTGAGTATTTGTAAAACTTAAGCAAAATTTTTGAATTAAAAGTGGGGTAGAGGAGTGGGCTGCATCTATGTGATTTCTGTAGTTTTTAGATATACATACCTAGGCTGGTAGTAGTAGATAATTTTCTGATTAGCTCTTGGCCTTCGGCCCTGAATGCAATGTAAGAAAATGTGTTAAAATGGGCATGAGTATGTATAGTGGTGACATTGGTTAGAAAAGAGGGCTCTCTTATGGGCTAAAGAGTTTCCCTGCTAAATTCCATCTTTCAGTAATAAGCAATGATGCTTCTTAGTTCTTCTCAGTGTGCTTGTGTTCTTTTAAATCTAAATCAGGTTTTGTTACTGAAAATAAATATTCCAGAAACTAAAAAGTTATATCATCATATAGCTAGGACACTGACTAGGAACCAAAATAATACAGTTTCTATGCCTACTTCTTCCTTTAGCCTGCTAGATTATCTGGAGTGAGCCTTCTTCCTTCTTCCCACCTCCATTTGTACACATATAAAATGGGAGAGGTGGCATGGCCCTGATTTGTCTAGCTATTTAAAATCTCATTTTGGAAATTGTCATTGTTATGGAGTAGGTAAATAGGCAAAATTATTCACTGTCCTTTTTGATGGAACCATTAGGAGTCATCAAAGGAAACTAGCAAGTGCACTGTTTAAAACAAAAGCATGTTTTTTCATACAGCTTAATAGTTAAAATGTGAAATGCTTAGGCTTGCCTTATTAGAGAATGTAATGGATGCTGAAAGATTGCGTACATGCAAAAACCACCTCAGCAAATCCATGAAAGAAATTGATTGAAATCTATCAGATGCACAGGTACCATTCTTATTCAGAAGTACCTTAATCAGAGGTGATCAAGCTTATAAAGGAGGATGTAGGAACGCTGCTGTATGTTTGGCCTGTCCTATGATCCTCTCAGGTATCCCCTGTAAGCTGCTCATAGGGGGGAGACATTTTTTTTGCTACAATATTACTTTCCTGGGAGTGTTTTTATCCCCTCAAGATTCCCTGATGCTTCTTTCATATATGCTTTGCAAGGAAAGGTAGGGATTGAAGAGCTAGTTATTCCAGAGCAGTAACCAAATGGGGAAAGAATAAGAGCAGTTCTTTTGCCACTCTAGATTCCTGTCAGCTGCAGTCCACAAGAGGCCTCTAATCAAATAGGGGATGGATGTAGCACAGGTCTGACATGACCAGTGCCAGACACAACGCATTTCCAGCACAGAATGGAAACAGCTGGATGACTAGTTCTCAATAGGTCCACTAGAATTATGTTTACTTGACACTGTGGCTGGAGAAAACTTGGCTCTTCACCTTCCCATTTATCAGCCTCTAATGTGGCGTGTGGTCTGTGCCTTTAAGTGCTATTGTCGTTCTCTATGAATTAGTTAGCTGGCTGTAACCACATTTCTTCCTTTTCCCCTTGCCTACTACCTCTTTACAGAGAGGTCTTTTTCTCCTCCTCCAGAGTTCTTAATGATGTATTTGTTTAGTTGGGGTATTTTTTCCACTGTAAATCCCACTTTTTTTAAGTAAAGTTAATACCTTTGCAGGTGTAGCTATGATTAAATAAGCTCTTGATGTTAGACTTATCAGGAGCAATGCACATTATTACTGGATGTTTTGGAAAATGAAAGGTGCACAAGAGGATTTGGACAAAAGCTTTTGTTGTGAGGTCCTTGGTAAGGCTCAGCCACACAGCCTTAGATAGTTTGGGAGATGTTGCTAAACATACCCTTCACTTTCTGATAAAAAGGTACTGTCAGGCTCCAGATCAGCACACAGGGCCACATCTTGGGCTGGAGTTTGCCTGCATGACGTGCAAATTAGATAAAAGTTCTTCTCTTGATATTTATTAAAAAGCAGCACCATGATGGCTTGGTTCCTAAAGCTGGAAAAGAATAGCCTGGAAAGTAGAGCAATGGCTGTGACCAGAAAAACAGCCAGCATACAGGATGGAGATGTCCTGGCTGTGCCTCTTTTCTGCTTTCATCTTACATTAGGTGAAGGTTGTATCAGCTGCTGTAACACAGATCAACCTCTGGCTGCTCATCCAGTTGGAGTCTTAATCTACACTTCACACTTAGGTTCTTTTCTTTCTACAACTGAAGAATGAAGGCTGCTCACAAGAATGAGAATATGTAAACTCTATACTCACTTCTTTCTTACTTATAAAATAAAAAGCCATTTTCTGCTTCTGACACCCCAGTTCTAGATGAGTAGAGGTTCTTCGTAAAGTTGTCTTTTGTAAAATTGTGGTCCTAGTGTGATAATTGGGAAGACAAGGTGTCTCTGCTTTTCCTCAGACTATGAGCATTTGAGTTCAAGGGGTTTTTGACATGTATTATACCAGCTACATATTTACCTCCACTGTAGTATTGGGGTAGATGACTTCTGTGTTCTGTCTTGTTCCTGACCTATCCACAGTTTCATCTTGTGTTGGACTTGTGTTGCTGAACATGAGGCAGACCACATTACAATTCCCTGGTGTCTGTGCAATTAACTGGGGACATCAGCTGTAGCATTTGCATGGGAGCTGTTTCCAGCAGTTATCTGGTAGCAGTTTAGATAGCACATGCCTGCTATGTTTGGGAGCACCTTTTGCCCCAAGGGAGTCCCAGTGACTGACCATCCAGGTTGGAATGTATTTCTTTAATTAGTTTGATAGAGCTCCATTGGGTATATCTTCAGGGAGCTATTTTGCTGTTCAACTTCCTTTGATGTTAATTTGACTTAGGAATCAAAATCCCCATTAATGACCTTGCATATTGATTCTAGTGAGGGTCATTATTTAAATGTCTCACTTCCTAAAGAAATACAAATCTCCAACAAATACAGAGTTTCCCACAAAATCTTGTCAGCACTGCCTTGAGATAGGAATGTGTGTGTGATTTTTTAGTATTTCTAATTTATGATCAGATTATTGGGCAAGGGTGTGAGATAGTCGCAAAGATTAACGTGGATCAAGATGGAAATGACCTTAAGTCAGTTCAAGGCTTTGCTGTAGATGTTCCGTGAATTCTTGAGGAGGAAGAGTCACATAACCCAATGGCAACTGGCCTCTTTTTATCTGTCTAGTATGATGGTATTTGTCTCTGAATATGAGTTGTGAAAATTGGATATATACTAAGTGCTTAAGGAGGCTGGGTGGCTGACTTATAAATAATGAATTAGGTAAGAGAAATTGATGTGCTTGTGTTTTAATTGGTGAATTGATCACATGGAAAATAGCTTAAGAGACCTTAATGTTGTCTGCCAGCAAACAGTTGTTTGCTACTCAGCTGGGCTATATTCACTTCAGCATTTTCAGGATGGTGAATTCTCCCCTAAGGCCAGCACTGTACACTGAACAAGGCTCTCTTCTTGGCTTGTTGTGACTTTAGAGGCTGAAATATGAGCTATAAAAGGTAACTGAACAGACACAAGAAAATGAGCTTTGAAAAAAAATGTTTGATTGGAGCAGTTTAGCACTCATGAGGATTGTCTGCATATCAGAGGGTAAAATAAGAGGCTAGACAGCAATTGCCAGTCACATACTGCTTAAAAAAACTTGGGATTGCCAGAGTTTCTTTGAATGCATTATATCATTAAGTCATGCCTTATAGGCTATGTAAAACTTGGTGACTTGCTATCAGAGCACCAACTTTGCTGGAAAGAAGAGATTGGTTGGGACTTCTCAAGGGGCTTTTCTTTTTGGAAGAAATGCGAATTGGGTTTGCATGGCCCAGTTTTGGTAGTGGGAGGGCTACAGCAGTGGCTTCTGTGACAAGATGCCAGAAGCTTCCCCCATGTCCATTAGAGCCAATGCCAGCTGGCTTCAAGACAGAAGTGCCCCTGGCCAAATCTGGGCTAGTCAGAAATGGTGGCAACCCCTCTGTGATAACAAATTTAAGAAGAGGAAAAAAAGTTGCTTTGTAGATGTAGTTGCTTCCAGAGAAGAGTGGGGTGAGAATATGTGAGAGGAACTACTCTGCAGACACTGAGGTCAGTGAAAAAGGACAAGGAAGAGGTGTTCCAGGTGCCTGAGCTCAGATTCCCCTGAAACCCATAGTGCAGACCGTGGAGAAGCACCTATGCCCCTGCAGCTCATGAGGTCCATGGGGGCGCAGAGATACACCTGCAGCCCGTGGAGGAAACTTACACTGGAGCAGGTGGATACCTGAGAGGAGACTGTGAGCCTGTGGGAGGCCTGTGCTGGAGCAGGTTCCTGGCAGGTATCTGTGGGCTCCTGAACAGAGGAGCAGTTTGGTAGGACTTGCATCCTTGTGGAGGACCCACATTGAAGCAGGTTGTGACTCCTTTCCCTAAGCCATGGCAGGAAGAATGTGTGATGAACTGACCATAACCCACATTCACTGCCTCCCTGTGTCTCTCTGAGGGAGGAGGGAGGAGGGAGGAGGGGGGGGAAAGTGTTTAGGTCTTATTTTACTTCTCATTACCCTGCTCTGGTTTTGGTAATAATAAATTCAATTAGTGTCTCTAATTTGAGTCAGTTTTGCCTGTGGCAGTATCTGGAGAGTGATTTCTCTCTGTCCATACCTCAAACCATCAACCTTTTTCTCTCCAGTTGGTGAGGGGAGTGACAGAGTGGCTTTGGTGGGAGCCTGGCATCCAGTCAGGGTCAACCCACTAAAATCCCTCTTATATTTTTCATTGGCCTTTTAAAAGTGATCAATATTTCTGGAGTTTACAGCTGGAAAGTCAGAAGTCAGTGAGGAGCAGGGTCCTGTGTAATAACCAGTTCATGTCCGATTCTGTGTCTTCCTGCTTGTGTCCAATGTTGATCATGTTGGTGCTAGCTTTTGAGGGAAGCTTGTGAACTTTTTCTATAGTCATGGACATGTGGGGAGGAGGGCATTTGGGGATAAAAGTGGTAGTTCTACTCTTTTTTTTTTTTTGATATGTCTAGATTGGCATCTGACATAGTTCTTGAGAAGTATACATTTTATAATCTCTTAGAGAAAACAACACGCTCACTCATTTTACCTTACATGTGCTCAACAAATTATAAAAGCAGTAATTGTGGTGTGATCATCACCAAACAAACAATGCTATAGAGACTTTCAATCCACTTATCTTTGCAGATAATTCATCCACTTACAGAATCTTGAGTCTTGGAATGCATTTCACCTTCTCTATTGTGAAGAAATGTTTGTGATTTCATCGTTTAGGTCTTCCCCCATCTCTTAATTTTGTTCATGTTTTCTGTTAGTTTCTTTCTACTGGGAGAGAGTGGCTAGGAAAGCTGATACATACATAGCAGATCCCCTGAAGAGAAGTAAGGAGTGGGGAGGGGCAAATAGTTGTCTCTGAGGGTTTTTTTTTTTTCTGGGGGGTGGTTTTAGAATATCTCTCTCTATTTTACTCTTTCTCTTTTTTAAAAACAATTTATTTCCTGCTCTTGCTGCCACAACCACCTGGCATTAGGTGCTCCTGTGCTTTCTTCCTGGATGTGACTGCTGGATGTGACTCATGCTGCTCAACCATTACATGGTCACTGTCTGCCATCCAACAACTGAATTATGAGTTCCCTGGCAGGCAGCTGGCCAAGAAGAGATCCTAGTGACAGTGTGGATTACTGACCCAAGTCTCCCATGCTGGCAGTTTACAGCCTGGATCCAGACTTGTGGGAGCACTTGTGTAGTCCATTTGGTGTTTTGGATGGTGTATATGCACTGGTCTTGATTTAAAATTTTGCATTCTCAGTTCTAATGTTGAGGAATAGATGAGGGAAGGAAATCAGTGTTTAGAAAGGCAATTTGCCACTGATACAGTGTTTGAATCAATCTGCATGTTTAATCTGGGATATGTAAGCGGCCCTATTTCTTGTCCAATGGGCAGGTATTTTTATCTCAGCAAAATTTTGCATCTCTTCTGCGACCCCAAAAGACAGTGCTGCTGGGTAGGAAAGGGTAAGGGATATTTAGGGTCAGCCTCAGGAGTCCCTGAAAACCTGTTAGCTGGGGTTGTGACTCAAATGTATCGAGCAAAATTTAGCATTGTTATGAAAAAAGACACATGGTTTCTGTTACTCTTATTTGTGAGCTTGAATGAGGTTTTTTTCTTTGGCTTCAGTGGTGTTTTTCTAAAAGAATACTGCTTGCTCCATCTGAAGCTAAATTTCTGCCTTTCCTGATGTTCTTTGTATTAATGAACCATAATAACCACCACTATCTTGGCTCTTTGTTCCTTTTATAGACTCTTCTAAAAATTCATTCTACTTTTGTGACAAAAGGCACAATCTTGGCTGGGCTGAAGTTAATTTTCCGCATGGGAGCTGGTAGAATGGGAGTGGCTGGGTGGGGCTGAGGATGAAAGCAGCCATAGTTTTAACTGTCTGTCTTCTAACAACAAATGCAAATGAAATATTGACCTAAGGTTTTAGGGATGATAATGGGATAGCAGTATGTGTGTTTGCTTTAAACATGTGATCACTTTCAGTGCTTGCAGAAGAGTAGAAAATGAGAACATCATGAAGCTTTTGATAATTACCTTAGAGAATGAAATATGGTTGGGGGCAGGAAGAGGGCTAGCACTGGAGCTGAGAGGACTGTTTTCGTGCTAAATGGTGCAGGAAGAGGGGTGGTAGCAAAACTGAGAGGACTGTTTTCCTGCTAAATGCCCTGCTCTGATCTCTGTGTGATGCTGTGCAAGTCATGACTTTTCTTTGTTTTGAAAATGAAGGGGTGAGTAGGAATAATGAAAGTCTTTTCTCACATTTCCTTTATTTACATTCCATGAAAAGTAACAACGCTGCAGGAAATTCGCTACCTTTTATTTCCTTCAATGTTTGTTTGCTTAAGAAACTGAATATGCTGAAGTGCAGTGAGTATAAAATTACGTAATGCATTGCAAACATGAGGATATTTTTAGCAACCATCCCTTAGGTCTGTCAAGATTTAGCGCTGAACTGCTGTGAAAGTTGAATGGCATTGCAGATTACAGCATTGACCTTCAAAATGTAACTAGTAATGACCAGAAATACACCTCATTCTCCTGTTTCTTCATCTGGTTTCTGTAACTCACAGCTGCAGTGGAGAAAATAAAGTAATTTGCAGGATGTCCATGTGCTGGTACCTCTCTGTCTCTTTTTCCATTCCCTCAGCCTGCCTTCTTCTAGCATTGTAAAACTTCTCTTGATGGAAGCTTAATTCTCGTAAAACACTTCATTTGTCATTTTGTACTTAAAATTTGAAACAAAATGCTTTCACTAGACAAATCTTTAGCTTCCCTTCCAGAGTTACCAAATATAGGGAAGAGAGATTTCATGGAATAGTTTGATAAGCTTTCAAAATTGTAGGCTGAGCAAGTCCAGCTTGTCACCTCATCTTCATACTCCAATTCAAATCATAATCAACAAAATCACATAAAGGCTACAGATTGCTTTATGATTAAGACCCAGTGAGGTTTACATGTGTCATCAAGCTTCTTAAGAGCAGAAATTGCAAATGACTATTGATACCTTGTGCACAAAGGGCAAATATCTGTGGGGGTGGATGCTCTAGGGAGAGCAATGATAACATGTCAGAGATTATACTAGAGCTTTGGAGAGTGGAAGCATCTGATTATTATTTTGGCCTTGTCCACCTTACTTTAATATTGTGTAGTATCTTTTGCTGTCTCTCTTCCTCTCCTCTCAAGTAAAAGTACACCTTGTGCTTATAGGGTTATTTTGTTCTGTTTTGATCTCTTCTTGACAACAAGTTCCTATTTAGGAACTTTGTGTTTCTGTTAAAATCAAGATGTTGTTAGCTAGTATAGCAAGGAGGCAAATGACCTCAGAAGTGCTCTCCAGCTGAGTGACTGTGCTGAGCTACTTAATTATGATTGTATGAATTCTGTGGTCTTGGCTGCACTGTCTTGGCTGGAGGATTAAATTGCTCATGTTTGCCTTTCCCATGAGTAGAGTTATGCTGCTTCTGTAGTGGCAAATTCATTTATCTTAGGAAGGATGTAAATAAAAAAGATTATAAATACTATTATGTCGCTTCTTTAATACCAAGCAGTTTTAAATTGCAATCTCATTCACAATTCCAGGTCGAAAAAGAATTATTAAAGTTCTTGCTAGGAAACTGTGTGAAATTACATTTAGGCATTATTCCACCCCTTTTTTTCCCCTGTGCCATTAAACATCCTCTGATAAGCAACTCATATTTCCCTGCAAAGGCAGGCTTATTTAACTGTTGGGTGAAGACTTTGTGTCTGGGTTTGAAAAGCAAAAGGATTGAAGGGAAAAGGGAATACATGAAAAAAAGAGGAAGGAAAAATTAAATACTGAGTTGGATGGAACTCTGAGAGAGAGCTGATGTCAGCAGCTGAGGTGAGAAAATTGGATATGGAAAGAAAAGGAACATTAACCGTAAGTCAGAGGAGAAGAAGCCTTTCCATTGTAACTGGATAAAACCAAAGAGTTTTGTGCTCTGTAGGAAGGAAAATAATGAATTTTTTTTTAAAAAAATAAGATGCAAGTGGTGAGACAGAAAAATTAAAAGGCCTACAGCCAGAAATTACAATTTCTTTAAAGGTGGAAGCTCACCTGATGTGTGCAAATATATGGTAGAGGAAACATGCCCACAAGCGTCTCTATGTTAGTGAGTAACTGGATTAAAATCCTGGCCCTGTTGATGCAAGTCAGCATTTATATCTACATAGTTTGGCAACAGTCTCCCAACTGTTTTCTTTTTTTTCCCCAGGACCTGTAAACTGCAACACTGAGTGCTTGTTAATTCTTATATAGCACGGTAGCACCAAAGCTGTCTAACAGTGCAAGATCATCTTGTAGTGGCACAGTGTCATAAAGATAATTTGTTGGTTTATTTTTTCTTGAAAAGGAAAGTTCTGACTGGAAGGCTTCAGAATTTGGTTTTTATCCTATTGCTCTACTGTTTCTCTAAGTACTATTGACAAACTTGTACTAGTGTAGAGGTAGAAATTTTAGTGCTGGAGGGGTCTGTTGTAATCATCTGGTTTGACTTCCTGTATTGTGGAGGTGGGAGAACTTGCCTTGTATTTATATACTGTGGATTCCAAACCTCTCTCCAACCTGAGTTTGACTGTAATTCTCTTTGTAAGTGGAATGATAATATTTCTGCAGTAGTCATTTCTCTAGAATGTGAGCAAGGACTTAAATCTTCCTTCTTCTTGAAGAGTTATTACTTGAAAAACGATGCATTTATTCCATGTTCCTAGTCCAGGTTCCAAATACTTCCATTATAGCTAAACTTGTTGGTGGAACCTTTTATCAATGTTCTCTAAACTAGTACAGGAAAAAAGATTTATGTTTCTATTTTTATATGTACATGTGTTTATATATACAACACTAGAATTTGTTTTATGTAAATTAAATCATTCTGATTTGTGCAAGGACAGTGTTTGCTTCTGTTTGTTTTACATAAGCGTAGCAGCTGTGGGTACTTGCAGAATTCTGAGAATTCAGCTCTACCAATTATTTTCTCATCATGGGCCAACTCTTCTTCTTGAGTAAGTGATGCTAATAATATTACACTGTGCTACTCTGTATGTCAGACTTTGGCTGTGACTGTTATCCTGCCTAATAAACAGTGTATCAGAAAATGGCAACAGTGGTGAATCAAATTCTTATCTGTTCTTTGACTGGGCTGTGAATTATTCTATGGAATGCAAACTGGATGCTGATAAGGCCTTGAGGTTCTGAATTTTGCTTCTCCTATGTAATTTTCAGCAGGAAGATAATGCAGAGAGCTGTCTTATTTTTAATCTTTAATTTTCAGAAATGGGATTAAAAATAATAGGATTATCACCATTTGCATGAAGGGGAAAATGCTTCATTTATCATGCCCCTTTCCCTAAGTCAAGGAGGGGAAGGTGGGTTGTGAGACTGTCCCAGGCACTAACAACAAGGAGTTAAGTTTAGGCAATTTCCTATCTTCATTACAGTTTTTATCACGAGAGTGAATTAATGAGCCATTATTCTTTTCTCACTAAAGGCTTTTTTTGTCATTACAATGAGAATAGAAAGACTTTTATGATCTCTCTATGTACAATAGTAATTTGTCTTGCTCTGACCTTTCTGGCAGTCTGTTTTGACTGACCTGCCATAGCATCCCTTATTCCAAACCTGCAGGGAAAGAGGTAGGTTGATAGGTTGACAACCCACAGCAAGCTTGGACAACTAGAAAGGTCATTGTAACCTGGTGTGCTGAATATAAAGGCTGTGTGTGTTCCCATCACTCGTTCTGCAGTTGGCAAAGCTGACAGTCATGGAGTGAGGTAGCTCAGGAGGGACAGCCTGAGCTGTACCTCTGGGAGGTACTGGCCCCAGATTATGTACTTGGTTCTGTTGCTGAGCTTTTCTGCTTGCACTGGCAGGTAGCTTCTTCTCTTCCAAGTCAAAGGTGCTCCCTTCCTTTCATTCTCCCTGTGTTGTACTTGATGTGTTTCAGTCAGGGTTAAGTTGGTATTTGTGCCTCAAACTGTATGTGTATGTATGTCCACACCAGCATGCAGCAGTATGGATACTCAAGAGTTACGGTGTGAAACTACTTTCTGTACATTATGTAAAGGGAGAATGTTCTTAAACATGTTTTGAAGTATATTGTTGTGCATCAGCTTATTCTGAGGACTTCACTTATGTAAAATGTCTTACATGTGTGGTACTACAAAACCTGCATGAATTGTCACTTAACCATACAGAACTGCAGATGATGCAGTAAGCAGTGAAATCCCATGGTGGGGGACTGTTCCAAACAGCGTGGAATTATAAAAGGGCTGCAAGGTATAAGGGCAAACTTCATTCCCTTACTTCACTGCGCTCAAATCCATTGAGGTAATTCCAATCTGCATTCCCTATTTTGCAGCCTTATTGAACTGAATTCTTAAGACATTAGAAGGGACTGTGTTAATTTACATCCTTCTCTCCTGTTCTGCCTGAGGATTATCTGCCTGCCCTTCATGTTCTCATGCTATCAGATGATGCATTTAAATGGCAGGTTGAACTGAAGTGTGAAGGGTGCTCAAGCTAATCAAACATTGTAAGATATCTCTGCAGGTGTTTCATAGCTGTAGCATAGAAATGCTAAAGGCTTAATTGACTGAGTGTGTAACAAGAACAGGAAATGACACAATGGCAATTCATTTTCTCCAAGAATACAGTGGGAACACAGTCTGCAGCAACCTTAATTAGATTTTCAGTTAAACATTTTTAGCAAGGATGGGAAGTTCAGCTAATTGGATCTGTTCTAATTTCCATCCTCCTGTTTGTCATTTTTTTACTTTTCTTTTTGGGACATCTGTCAAAGCTCTTATTGTTCTCTGCTCATTGCAGTATGTGATGACAGATGGCAGGCAACATGCTGATGTGCGAGGTAGCTACACATAAGCCATAGGAGCTCCCACCTGTCTTCATTATCATGAAACTGAACTGGATCGACTCCAGTGGCTTATGACTTTCTTCATTTTCCCCTCTCCTCCCAGTGTTCATCCACTTTAATGTGAGAATAAATTCATTCTGTATTAATAATGCCCAAAATGTTTATGTGCTGTTGCAAAAATCTGTAGAAAGTCAAAAACAAATGTGGTGTTCTGCCTAGAAGAGATGCAGGTTGAAATAACCATCAGTTTTTAGCATCTTTCAGTTAGTACTAAACACTGTGGTAATCTTTTTTCCTTCTTTTTTTCCTGTTTCTGTCTGGCTGGTGGAGCACCAGTTAATATACAGGTACCTTGTTTTGGCACCTGTTGATCTGCTGATTTCAAATGCAAGTTCTCCTCACTTTAACAGAGGGAGTATAAGAGAGCCACAATGTGAAAGCACTTAAAGGTGCTTTCTGGATTAGAGATGTGTGAAGTGTGTGAAGAAATATGCCAGCTTTCTTTAGAGGGTAAAAGTGCTTCACAGAATTGTGAAATTATCTTTGGATGCTGTATGCAAACATGATCTTTCTGAAACTGATACAGCCCTTCTGGAATGTTACTTGAATACCAATTTTAATTGCATTTTCCCCTCTCACTTGTTTTAAATTTTCCTCAGGGAGAAGTGTCTCCTTCCTCTTCAACTGGCTCTGGAATCAAAGAGCATGAAGTTGGCCCAACAGGCTCTAGCAGGGATGCAGGTATGACTTTAGAGTGGGAGTGTGTTGGCAGGCAGTGGGTGTCAAGCAAATCTAGGCTTTTCTTTTAAAAAATACTACAGAAAAAGCATCTGTCCTTGGATGAACCTAACAATAATGTTCACATTTCTGTTCAGAAGTTGGGATGCAAGTAAAGGCTGGTGATTTTGAAGAAGCCTAAAAATGTTCTTCAGATAGGTGAGAGATCCTGGATTTTAACATTGAAATGTATATGTATTCTTCCTTGTGGGTCCTGTGCTACTGCTAAGCTACTGCTACTTCCCACTGCTAAGCATATTAAATTAAGAAATTAAGCTGGGACTTGCTGTTTCCTTTGCTTAGAAGAGAGGACAGCAGTGCTTGGAAGATGGAGAGGTTAATAGAAGATCTGGAGCTGTGTTTTTTATGTGTGGACACTTTTCTGGGTTTTTTGTAACTGAAAACAGTAGAAACAGCATCTGATTTGGAAATCTATGAAATTGCAAAAGAAAACAGAAGTGCAGCACAAGCAACAAAAAAAAAAAAACTCTCCTGGGTTTGACAGTATGAAAACTAAAGCAGTTTACTGTTCTTTTAATTGGACAAATGAGTACAAGTCAGCAAATACTTATCACTAGGGGGATGCTAGTTGTGGAAAAGCCTGGCACACTGCTGGGGCATAAAATCCATTTTCCAAAAAGAATTTTTTCCCTTGGAGGGCCAGAAAGAAATTGTTCTGGGAATATAAGGATGTAAGTGGATCATTCAAATTCACCTTATCCAGCATATGAGGTGTCAGACACTTGGTTAATAGTTCCTCATATTGGGGCACTGTGTTTTTGTAGAAGGGAAGGGCTGTTAAGATAACAAAGGGACTGGAGCATCTATCTTATGAGGAAGCTGGGCCTGTTTAGACTGGAAAAGAGGTGCCTCCAGGGCTGGAGACACCACAGCCTCTCTGGACAGCCTGTGCTTGATCACCCTTACCATAATTTTTTTTCCTGGTGTTCAGAGGAAATCTTCTGTGTTTCAGTTGGTGCCCAGGGCTTCTTGTCTTGTGGGCACCACTGAAAAGTTCCTATCCTTTCTGCACTCTTCAGATATTTATATGTGGTGGTGAGATCCTCCCTGAGCCTTCTCTCTCCAGTCTGAACAGTCCCAGCTCTCAGCCTTTCCTTATAAGAGAGATGCTCCAGTTTCTTTGTCATCTTAGCACTGGACTCCAGCAGCTCCAAATCTCCCATCCTGAGCTAAACATTCTTCTTTATATAGAAAACCCCATTATTGTCATTGCAGATTGAGTTAAATCTCATCAGGCTGTACAGTGCTAAAACACTTGATATTCTGGTATGTGGGGAATGCTTTATAGTGTTTTCTGTTAAACTCTGGCTGGCAGTTCAGCTTTACCCACTCACTCCTTCCCTTTCAGAGGTATGGGAGAGAGAATCAAAAGGGTAAAAGTGAGGAAAATTGTGGGCTAAGACAAAGTTTAATAGCGAAAGCAAAGCTGCATGTGCAAATAAAAGAATATGTGGAATTTATTCACTACTTCCCATGGAGCAGCAAGTGTTCAGCCATCTCTGGGAAAGCAGGGCTCCATCATGGGTAACTGTTATGTTGGAAGACAAATACCTTAACTCTGAATGTCTGTGTTCCCTCCACTTCCTCTTTCTTTGCCCAGCTGTTGTTGCTGAGCGCAGTGTCATATGGTTTGGGGTATCCCAGTGGTCATGTTTGGGTCAGCTGTCCCAGCTGTGTCCCCTGCCAAACTCTTCTGCACCCCCAGCCTACTTGCTGGGGAACCAGTCTGAGAAATAGGCAGCCTTGAGGCTGTGTAAGCTTTGCTCAGCAATAGCAAAACTTGGGTGTGTTATCAGTGCTGTTTTGGTCACATATCCAGAACAAAGCACTCTTTGAGCTCCTGTGAAGAAAATTAACACTATCCCAGCTAAAACCAGTACAAGGAAATAAGTAGGAGTGAAGCAGTGAAATGTGCTGCAGTGTTGAAGCTGCAGGTGACCATCAGTAAAAAAGTGATGCAGAACGGGGAGAGGGAAGTGGGCTGCTCAAAATCTCTCTCTACTAGGACAGAGCAAGGTTGTGTTCCTGGGGTCTAAGACAAGCTAGTTTTGCTCTGTTCTGAGAAGACAGGAGCTGGGAAAAGACTTGTGTGGATACATCTCTTGCAGAATGCATGCCACTAATAGGAGACACCCATGAAGATGGTCATAGACTGTATGGAAGAGGCATTTCTAGTAGAACTCCAAGGAAATAGTGCCATTGACGATTTCAGGAGATAGTTTCTGAGATACTGGACAAAGTGAATCTGATCAGTCTAAAATATTCAGTCTGAAGTTCAGTCAGTCTGTATTGAATTCAGTTCAGCCAACCCAATGTCAGAACAAGGAATTTTGGTATCACCTCAGCTTGGGTTGGTTTCTATGTGTGTTTGTGTTAGTCACTTATTAACTGTGCTCTTTGTCTGAGGACTTGATTGTATCTATTAATAGTCAACTTCTGTATGACACAAAACACATCCTGCCAGGGATCAAAACTGCCATTTCCACAGCACTTGTGCTCTACTGGAGTAATTGGGACAGTAGGTGACTGTCTCCTGTTGGGCAGGAGATGTGATAGCACTAGTTCAATGCCAGGATGTTAGCTTGATTGGGTTTTTTTAAAATTTGTTGTTGTTATTTTGATCTGGGGGACTGCAAAGGTTGCAGTCTCTCCCAGCTTCTAAAATACTGAGAGGTTTTGCTAAGGACATTATTTGAAGTGATATCAGTTACTGATGTCTGCTTTCTTCTAGGCACTGGGGATGTGGGATGGGCAAAGATGATACTGCAGTGGCAACCGATCTCCCAGTTTTGCTGTTTTTCTTGTATTTTATATTATTGGGTTAATTTGAAAATTTTAGAAAGCCTAACCACCTAGTACCAAGCCCTAATAGGTTTAGGTGCAGTACTTTGCAGAGGCAATTTTTGTCTCAACATGTACATTGCCATTCTCTCTGCAGAAGCTGCTGTCTGATGAGAGGTTTGTATCCGTGGAAACTGACTCAGATGAGAAACAGTTGCTTAATCAGATGCTGAATGCTGTCAAAGTGACTCCATCGCTCAATGAAGACCTGCAAGTTGAAGTGATGAAGGTTAGTGTTTCACACACATCAGTGCTTGCAGTGGAGGCTGCATGTCTGAATGCTGGGGTTAGCAAATAAATTAGCTGTTGCCTTGAAAATCTTCATTTTGGGGCAGTATTTGATTCCCATTTCCTACTGGCAGATGTCAGTTGTTTTCATTTCTATTTTGTGTTTCCCTGGATTAAAAAGGAGATAGCTAAAACTGGAACCACCAGTATTCTGAATCTTTATGTAAACTAACTTCAGCAGCACAATCAATTTCCTCCATGGGAGAGCACAGGCAAAGGATTTGTAGATCTCAAAGTTTGTTATTGAGCTTTAGTGGTCATGAGATGGGCTGTGCACACTTGTAATTTTGTATTGTATGTGCATAGGTGCTGTGTAATTTGTTAGCTGTATTTTCTCTTTGTAAAATGCCACTGATGGAGCGTGATTTGTTTAGGCGTCAAAATGTCCCTGGACCAGTGCGTAAGGAAAATTAGTATTTTGTATACTCTGTCAAAACTTCCTTTTCTAGGACTACTCTAGCATTCTCCTGTGTGCATGTTAGGAAGCTCAGCTGCCAGGAGGAGGTACTGTTTTGGCAGGGAGGTGATACCAAAATGCCTTGCCCTGTGATCATTTTGGTTGTATGACTTAGAAGTCACTTTTCTATATCAGTATTGACAATACCTGTATTATTTGTACAAAGCAAGATGATGGTGGACAGTTTTCAGATGTTTGGGTGTAAACTTTGTGCTGCAGGGTTTGTTGTGCTATAGCTGATCATTAGCTGAAACCATTTTGGAACAAACCTGGTGTTCCTTTTTGCATGTTCATTATACCTAGTACTGATATCTATTCCTTGACCATCCTTTATTTCTAAGTGTATAGATTAGTAATTTTGTTTCTTCTGTGTGACATCATGGGTCTGATGAATGTATGTTACCCACTCAGAAACTGCTCTCTATGAGCGTACTCTTTACCACTGGAGGTGAAATATGCACACTGTGTCAGAACTCCCAGAGGGGTGCACCTAGCAACAAAAAAGGGAGTAGTATTTGTGTGGACTGTTACCTGTTTTACAGCAGCAGGCTTCTGCTTCACTGATGACACCCTGCTCTGCACTCCTTACCCAGCACACCTCCTTCCTGCCACTTTTGTCTCTGGAGAGGGAAAGGGGAAGAGTTAAGTACTTGCCGTACTGAGCCAACAGGCTCCTCTTGGAATGCAGTAATTTTTTGCAAGTTGCTTTTTTTACATTCTTGAGTGTTAGAGATTCAGAATGTGCATGCACAGTTTCTTTGAAAGCCCGAATGTACATCTGCGAGGCCAAGAAGAATGTGAACACTGTATTTTTCTATAGTTCTGAGTAAATATCTTCTCAAGTTGTCTTGACATGTGAGAAGCAAATATAATTTCAAAACATCAAACCACAGAAAACCCAAGCCAAAACACTGTATTTATGTATGCTTTTTCTTTTGAATTAGAAAACCATGTAAAGTTCCAGTTTAAGTGCAAAAGAGAAAAGAGAACATTGTCTTAATTTCACTGAATGAATTTTGATGTGCAAATCCTGAGCAAAATGTATGTATGGTAAAAATCGGGCTACAACTTCAACTTCCTATTCTGAGAACAAAGCAAAATTCTATTTTGAATTAAATATTTCAAGAGACCAGAGGGCCAAAACATACTGTAATCAGGACAGTTAAAATACAGACTCATTAGATCTGAGCCTTACCTGACTGTCAAATCAAGCAGACATCTCTTCAGATTGTAACCTGAAGATTACAGATGTCATTG
This sequence comes from Fringilla coelebs, assembly GCF_963513975.1. Lineage (NCBI taxonomy): Eukaryota > Metazoa > Chordata > Aves > Passeriformes > Fringillidae > Fringilla > Fringilla coelebs. The sequence continues at coordinate 64,534,670 of NC_140030.1, read as the reverse complement.
CAACACTTGAAAATGTTAGCTAACCCAGGCCTGATGAATGGCTAAAGCCTTTAGGGAGGAAGGAGGGAGATTTCTAGCAGCTGGTCTCAGCAATGTGTTTATGTCCTTGGATCTGCTAAAATGTGTCCTCAAGACAGCTTATGATTGTACATTAGACTGTGTTATTCCATCTGGAGGAGATAAAATACGTCTTTATCTAGTGCAGATAGACGTTAGACACTCCTGAGTGTGAGCAGGTTTGTGTGAAATTGTGTCAGCTGTGGTGCCAGCCTGATTCTTTGTAACTCGCTGCACAATTGCACCAGTCTCACAGGTATTAAGAGTGCAGCCATCAAAGATTACACAAAAGCTTTTAGTCATGCAAAATCAGTATGAAAGTAGACATGCAGGAGTACAGAATTCACTGTAAATTGCTGGTGTGTAAGCTCCTAAATCACTTTTTTTCAATATTCTATCCAAAATATCTCCTGCTGTTCCCAGTAAGAGTGTGCCAGAAATTCACACTTCCCATACTATCAAAAAATGTCTTGGATATTTATGTTAATGGTTTGTTGTGACCCACCTGTATTACAGGTGGAAGTGTGAAAGGATCTGATTAGCTGAGGAGGGCATTCTGTAAAGATGCTTTTTATATTCAGATGACTGCATGTTGGAATTGGCAGTGAAAGAATAGAGGTGCAAGGGTAGTTAGAGTTGCCTTGCCTCACACACTTTTGGAGGATGTCCAGTATTGTGAAGGGCCATCCTTAGACAGGAATGGTATGAGTAGCTGTAATGATTGCTGTAAATAAATGGAGAAGAGTGCTGGATCTCTTCTGGAACTGAAAAAAGTAAACAATTGGGGCCTCTGTTTTAAAAATGGAAGGACATTGACTAATTTATGGCTAGGTACCAAATTCTCCTGATTTTTAAGGGTGAGTGTCATGGAATGCCCTGTGGATTGCCATATTGGAGGATCAAAAAACCAGCACTCTAATAGCATTCAGACTTAAAGGCCAGGGCTGGGGACTGTGCAGGAGTGCATCCTGGGCAGCCAGTTGGCCAAGTGCAACTGTCAAGGTGAACTTAAAGCCTTCCCCTCTCACATTATCTCTCTCCTCTGTGCTAGGTGAGATACCTCTTACCTTTGCATAAACTTGGCTTGACTCTCTGCCTCTTCTAAATACCTGTTGGGGATTGTGCCTTTCTCTTTAGAAAGGTTTTTCATGTAGAATCATTATATGGGGAAATTCCTCCCTTGAATTTCCAGAATAGAAGGGATACTCTGAAGTCCTTGTTTATTTTTCTTGCAGAAAACCCTTATAATTGCTAATCATTGAGTAATTCTTATTCCAGCAGCACTTTTATGCTCAAAAAAGGCAGTGATCATCTCAGTGAGGAAGGGGAAAGGCTGTGGTTTCTCTTTGACATGAATGGGAATGAATAACAAACACAGGTGTACTAACTGGCTTTGATTTCCCACATATCAAAGCAAGCTGTCTGGGTATATAAATTTTGCATTCAGACTCGTATCTTATTTAACTGCTAAGCCAAATATTTCTTTAGAATATCTCAATTAGTACCCACTCTGTAGTCTCTGTATCTCTGATGCATTCTATGGTAGAGATTTTTTAGTATTTTCACATCAGGGACTAAAGTGAGGTTATTTAGGTGCTTTAATTTATATTAAGAGATACTGAGTTAATTCAGGAAGTCTGACTAGAGACAGTAGTGTGTCTGACACAAGGCTACTTTAGTATTCATCTTTGCTCTTGTCATCTTTGTCGCCATAAGACTGAAAAGCCTTCTAATATGTGTGTTACCAGTTTGTGTTTTACTATGCTCAACTAGCTGTGTCAGTGGAAAGAAAAAATCACACAGTCGTACAGTACCTTGCTGTGTTTTTGTTATACATCAATAACTTCAGTTTCAAACTGAATAATTAAATATTTATACTTTTATATTTTCTTTAGAATATTCATGTAGGAAGGAAGAGATATATTGATTGCTAATCAAATGCAATGCTTTATCAGTGAGATACCAAAGTGACTCACTGCTCTATTTCTACAGCTGCAGATGCATAGAAAAAAATCAGGAGGACAGTAATTTAGCATTTTCCTTGGATGAACATGATCATGCAGTGGGGCTGGCTCAGAAGTGGGAAAAATTTTGTTGTGTGACGTGGTGCCATGTTATAATTGAGTGAAATGCAAGGGTGTCTCTCAGACTGAGGGGTGGGGACATTTTGTTGATGTTAAGCACTAGGGTAACAAGCTGTAGATAGTCTGCAGCAGAAAGGGGACATGTTCTAGACTGAAGATTAATACTTGCTTTTGAATTCAGTTGTGGAGTCAGGGAATCCTGATTCCTGCCACCCCCCGCGCTCCCCCCCACCAGCTTGATGCTTTTAAATTCTGGCTTCAGATGTTTTTTAAATGGCTAAAGTACTTCTACTTTGTGCAGTTAGACCTTTGCTTGGAGGATACATACAGTATTGACAAAAGCACCATGAAATATTGTCAGTGGGAAAGGAAACTGGGAATCTAATCTATAGCTAAACTTCTGGATTGCAGTCACTTCAAACCTCAGCAATTCTGTGATTTTTACTTTTTCTCTTTGAGTTTTTAGTAATTTTTCATCACTAGCCCTGACTCTAAAATGTTATCCCTCCAGGAAAGACTAGAATTAGGCTTTGAGTGTCACTGTGGCACCCAGGGAGATGAAACCAAATATTGAGGAAGTGGAAAGTATGGAAGGAATCCTTAACAGCAGAGACACTTGGATATTTTTTTTTCTTTATTCTCATGCCTGTTATAGTCACTTTCATTTATGAGTTGACCACCTTTTTAATAATGCAGTACTTCTATCTGACTGTGATAACATTATTCTCAGATAACAACAAAAAATGTTTAATGAAGGATTGCAAATTACTAGATGAGTCCTCACACAGAAACAAGTTCTTCAGACAAACCAGATACACAGAAATAAATTCTCCAGATAAACCTGATACGCTGTAATATAGTGGCCACTGAAGTAAGAAAGTTGCTCTTAGGACAAAGGTGTGATTGACTGTGTAAGATTTCCCTTTCTACTGCATCCTTTTGTTTTCTTCAGTCAGAGACAGCCTTGTCATATAATTCAGTGCATTTCAGTCCAGTCTGTGTCCAGATTTCCTGGGAAATTCAGAGCTTGCAGGGTAGAAATTTTCAAGCAAGAAAAAGAATAATGACCTCTTGTGAAAGAAACTCAGGTTTTGGATTTGATGTTTTTCCAAATACTTGTTCTTTATTTCACTGTTCTAATTAATGGTTATATGCTGGGCATGTTATGAATATAAACTGTGTTTCTGTCAGGGAAGATTCCAAGCTTTGTTTCTTATTACATCTGAGAAGACTTCACGCGGCTGAGTTGCAGCTACCTTACATGTGGTGGTTTTTGAATAGATTTGAGGATTGCTTTGAAACCAAAAAATAATCTTCCAAAGTGGCTCTAGAGGGAAGACTCTTCTAGTTCCCATCATTTACCTATTGTCCATGGCGAACAGCAGTTTCATTTAGGAAAGATTAGTTTATTCCCGGTGACTCCAACTTGCATTTGTTTGTGGATTAGGTGTATTTCTTGCATATGGGCAAATTCTTTAGGATTTGTCTTCTGTAGGCTTTCAGTGAGGAGTCAGCCAGAAGTCTATTTTATCTGTGAATGAGGTTTAATGAACCCTTGCTAAATCTGCTGTGTCAAGGCAATCTTTTCTCTTTGTCTTTTCACTGATCCATTAATACAGCATTTGGGAGCTCTCCAGTAATAATAGTAGACAGCTCTCTTTATGATTTCAGTTTTCACTTTGGATATATTTGGAACTGAAATCTGACTTAGAGTTCTGTATAAAACTTAGTTCGTGTAAGGACAGACTGTCTTTAGATTGGGTATTAGCAACTGTTCTTTCCAAGATTGCTACCGTAATGCTTTAAAGGTGCAAAGTGATTCTTTGAGTGCTAAGACTCATCTCCTAGTTTTTATTAATTGATATTCTGTAGTAACTAATTAGATTGATAGGGCTCCAGTTACGGTGTCAAATTAGTCACTTGAGAAGGTCACTATTGAAAGTCTACAAGGAGTCTGAGAAAGTTTAGTGACAATTTTTTTTTTTTTTGGCCTTGCTTTTCATATCAATTATAGTTGACCTGTTTTAGGGTCCGTACAACCATGTCGTTACAGGTTCAGCGAGGTAGTCCTGATCTGGTGCAAATATTGAATGAAGCTGGACTGTGCTTGACCAACCAAGCAAAACTTACAGTTAATTATTTCAGAAAACTTGTCAGGAACTTTGTTGCTGCTTGAGCAGGTCTTTGGCCCTCCAAAACAGAGATCAACTTATGTATTTGAAAAATGGCTCCAAAGTGTTTGATCCAAAATGTTGACACAACACAACTGTACAATCCCAGTATCTGTGCATGATTATATTCTAAACCATTTTCTTGAATATTAATGAATGAGATGATCACTCATAAGCTCTCACAGATACATATCTTCTCATTGTTTTAAGATTAATGTTTATGAAATATATTTTTCCACACACAATGTGGTTATGCTTACTCGAATATAATTTACAACTGTTCTGCTTTGTCTTGAACTGTAAAATCAAATGGAAGTGTGTTAGCATCCGCTCTGTTAAAGAGGGGATTCAGTAAAGACCTTCACAGTATCATGCAAATAAGATTTTTTTTAAGATCAATTCTGCTGAGAAGTGCTTAGCCTTTTCATAAGTTAATTTTTTTGTAATGTAGGCCAACTACAAATCCAGACCCTCTTGGGTTTGCTTGTCTCATTTTACTTCTTTCTGGTTATTTTTGAAAGTCATTTTATTCATGTGCTTAGTTATAAGTAACCAGGTTAATTCTGATGGATTGAATGACCTACCTTGTGGGCTTCAAGATAAGCTTATCCTTTCCTGAGTTAATTAGAGCTATAGTAAATGCCTAGTACTGTGATTAAAGAATTCCTGTGTTCTTAGGCGCCTGGTCATTGTAGCCAAAACCAGGCTTGAATTAAATAGCAGAGCTTTCTCCTTAAGGAATCCAAAAAAATTATAATGGTAATGGCCTGAATGAGGCCAAATGGATGCTGGAGAATAGCTGCCTAAACCAGTCAGTAGTGGATGCACTATCTCTATAATGAAACCTCTTTTCAGGATCCATGGCTTTTTCTCACTACCATTCTGTGCTTGAATTCTATCCCTGAACAATCTCTGTGGATTTTGTCAGATGTGTAATTTCAAACATTTAAGCAGAGTGTTGGTCAGCTTAAAAGTTTTGCAGGATAGAAAAGTAGGCTTAGTGTCTTTACTGAAGAAATTCTGGTGCAAAAATATTAACTGTCTCAGAGTTGTGAAGTTATGAAGGTGTTTTCAGATAGAGAACACACTCATTCTGTCACATTGGAACTGTCACATTTGGTGTGGCGTAATCAAAATCATTGGCATCAACCAAAAAGCAGCAAGTCCCTAGCTCTGTGAAGTGCAGTTTCACACCTATCAAGTGTGGAAGCACAAGTTCTTATAGGCTTTTCTTAGCCTGACACACATACCAAGAACCTGGAGTTCACTTAACCATTACAGAAATGAATTGCAAAGATATTATATGATCAGAACCCCAAACAAAGAAACCCTTTAACTTTGACACATGGCCTTTTAGTCTTTTGCCGGCTGCCAGACATTAATGCTTACTGGTGGTGACAGTGGCAAGTTCTGCCAGGCAAAGTGGCCACACAACAGTGGCATGAAAGGGTCTCTTGCCATAGCTTTTGCATGCAATTGTACCCGTACTGCAGGTGTGCCACAGCTGCGCACAGATGCACCCAGTTTACACCTTCTTGCTCATGAGCATGCCATGATTCGGGCCACTGCTACCAGAGCTGTTAGCCCATCTGGTCCTGGGGGCAGCTGAGGGGAGAGCTGTGTCCCAATAAGCTGTTCTGACACTGCCAGCCAGCTCCTTGGGTCCTCTACCCTGGAGCCCCTCATGTCTCTTGTAAGAGAGGAGAAAGAATAGAGAAACTGTATGTGACGTGGCAGTTGGTGATGCAACCACAAAACCAGCTTATCTGCCTTTTTAATATCATTTTCCTGGATGCAGGTCAGGATGTGGTCTGGGATAGGGTAAAATCCTCTGGCAGGCCAGACAACCTGTGGGACACCACTTCCTAGGTTGTGTTGAGGCTAACTTCTTCCCAGTTAATCTAGTGACTTGAAACAGTAATTTTAAATCAGCTGTTGTAAAGAACGCTGCCACGCAGAACACTTCCCTGTTACAGCTTTGCATTATCTGAGAGCAAGGGAGTTATCTTCCCTCTCCCCTGCCCAAAAAATTCTCTTGTAGTCAAGAATAAATGTCAGAATTTTCCACCCAGGGGAGACACCAGTTCTTTTTTTCCTTGACAGCTCTAGTTCTACTTACATCCATGTGTAGACATCCTTTTGAATCATTTTAGTAATTGGTGCATGAAGCTTCATTTTTACTTGAGAACTCTTTGAACTATTTGTTGGTGTTTTCCAGTTTTGTATTTCTCCTTTTTCACTTTTGTTTTACTCAGATTTGCATAGTATAATTTGTAAAGTAATGCAGTATACTTGAATAGGTTGTAACCTGTAAAGGAGGAAATGTCATCCTAATACTGCTGTTAAGCCTTTTTCTTTATTTTTCCTTGCCTTTAATTGTTAAAATTCTAAAGCTAAAACACCCTGTCAGAATGTTGACAAACACTCTTGGTATCTATTGAACTTGGAATAATTTCTTTCCCTTCTACAACTGTACTGCATAAGCAGAAGTTTCACTTGGTTTCATGCCACAATAAATAGTGTTCAGCAGCAGCTCTGTTTTAATCCAGTGAACTAAATGGGCATTTTCTTCTCTGAGCACTCAGCACGTCATTGCTGATGATGTGTGAGGTTCTCCTGTACCAGATACAGTCCTTATGTCTGAAGCCCTGGTGCATTCATAATGCTGAGTAGCATTTATGGGTTTACTAATTCATAGCAGACACAGTCTCCTCTCTCCTCATAATTAAAATCTGCTGTTTGGTACAGTGACACATGGTGGCACAGTGTAAATGACTTCATTAATGCGCTTTGTTTCTCTTGCCCTTGTTTTCCTTCAAGGCCAAAGAGTGCGACATGAGCAGGTTAGCAGTTATTCTGACAAATAGGGGGACACCTCCTGTCCAAACTGTTTTACAGAAATACTGGATGACTTTAAATGTCAAACTACTGAATGAGGTAAAGGGCTGTCCTTCCTATCAGGGTTTTCCTCTGAGGGGCAGGATGTGAGAATTGCATTGCATCCAAGTCTACTAGCCTGCAAATAAAGTTAAGTCCGGAAAGGTTTCTTTTACAAACCCACAAAGGGATTAGAGGTGGTTGCAAAATTGTTTCCTTTGTAAATTGTTAAGTTTTGAACCTTTTCTCTTTTTCTTGAGGGTACTGCTTGCTTTCCTACACACTGTGCCTATTTCATGTGCCTCCACCATAAGCTCTTCAGCGTGAGAATTGCTTTGTACTACAGATATGTACTAAGCTAGCAATGCTAGGCAGCCTTACAATCTAAAAACATTCCCACTTTTTTCCTCTTCAAGAGGTCACAGAATGGTTTGGGTTGAAAGGAACCCTAAAGTTCATCTAGTTCCAATGCTCCTGCCATGGACAGGAACACCTTCCACTAGACCAGGTTGTTCAAATCCCCATCTGACCATTAAAGTATGGAATCACACAGAATCACAGAGCAGGCAAGGTTGTAAGAGACCACAGTGGTCATCTGGTCCAATCTCCCTGCTCAGGCAGGTCATCCTAGAGCACATGGCACAGGATGGATAGACATTGTGATGTCAGTTTAATTACATTGCACTTCATTTTGTTTCCTCTACATTTTGTTTCAATTTACATATCAGATGCAGAGTTTTTTGGTTTTGTTTCTACTTATTGTGGAAACTACCCATGTGCATGCTCTTATACTACATTTGGGGCTGTAGCCTGGGACTCCAGGGAGTAGAAATTATATTTCTTGTTCCATGATGGTCAGAGTTTCGACAGTAATTAAAATAAATACTTTCATTATGGATAAACCATTTATGGAAATGTGACCTCATTGGGCATTTGCAAGATAATGCAAGCCAATTTAAAAATCCTAGAAGTGGCGTGCCTTTGAAACTATCTCTACAGTCATATAAGTTCGTTCTTTAAAAAAAAAGAAACAAAATATGGTTTAGAGTCCATACCAATCAGTAAAAGATGTTTTTCAATTTTGTTTTTTACTGGAATTGCTTTCTAGTTATTAGGAACTGCTTTGTAGTTTTGTTTTTGCTTTCCGTACCAGTGGTTGCAAAAACAACATGTTATTGCCCAAGAAAGCCTCTATCTTTCTTTTCTTTAATTTTTTAAATGCAGATTGTTTGAGTTAGTATCATGAGTAGTTAAGCAGTCTGTGGGGGTATCCTGTCAGGAGACTCAGTGTTTTCAGTGGATCGGAATTATTAAGTTTGGTTTTGTTTGGTTGGTGTTAGTCCCATTTGTCATCCAGTAATTTAAAAGAGGAGCCTGCTGTCTTCCTGTTTGTTCCACATAAAAGGGAAAACATGCAAGTTAAGTGTTTGGATCATTGCCATGACTGTAAATGAGCCTAGCAGCAGTGCTGATGGAAATCATAGCTGAGAGCAGTCTTGTGTATTGGTCAGAGACATGTTTCAGAACTTACAAATTATTTGTGGTAGCAGTGGAATAAGCCAAGAATATACTGGCTGATGACTTGTGCTTCTGTCATTTGGTTGCATCAGATTGTATGCCCTTTTTCTAGCTAGTGGGTTCCCAGGTCTTATTTTTTACAAAGAATAGCAGTCAAAACTTAGCAGTCTTTTTGCTGAAATTCTCTTTTGCTTCATAGCAAAGTTTTGATCATCACTTCCTTACTGAGCTTGATCTCTGATGTTTCTATCATGCACATGTTACATGCAGGTTTTTGGCTTTTGTGACAGAAAGGAAAATATATATATGTGAGTGTAGGTATACATATGCACTAACTTTTCACAATTCAGCTCTATAAAAGATGGAAATTAAAAAAAAACAAAAACAACAACAAAAAAATACAAACACAAAAAAAAAAAGGAGGGAAGAAAGAGATTTTAAAGAGCAAAGGCTTAAAAGAATGCCTGAACTGATGTGTCCTTCTTTGAATTGTAGTGTATCGGCACCCAGGTTTTGATCTGTGGAAAACATTAGATAGTAACACATCCTACAAAGCCAAGATGGGACAAGAGAGCAGAAAATCACATGAAGTAAATAAGGTTTTACAAGTAGGGAAAATCAGGACACACAAACCACTGAATAGGATTAGTCATGGATGTCCATCGTGGCTCTTAGTGTGATAAGAAGAGATTTGTCAGTGGGAGGTAACACTTGTCTCTCTGTGTTCAGGAACTGTTCTACACCTGTGTTTTACACAGCAGTGTCTGGAGGATACAAATCAGTTTTTCCTTGAGTACTGAATATATAATTTTAGCTACTAAGCTCTCACAGCTATTAGAAATGTTAATAAAATTTCAGTGTAATTAATAGTTGAGAAAGTGAGGCCCCACAGCTGACTGTCAGGCTGGCCAGTAGTTAAGAATCTGGCTAGTGCTAAACAAAATTGTTTGGCTTCAAAGGTTTAAATTTTTCACATATGGACTGAGCAGCAGATGGAAATAACAGCCCTTATAACTTATGTTATTATTAGCCGAATGAGATGGAGAGTTTTTATAATTGACTGTTTACCTTTCTGTTGTTCTATAAAATTTGCTCTGGAGACAGGAAGAAAGGTACCACAGTTCCTTTTCACTGGCAATTGTGCATGTACCAGTAAATGTTATGGATTGCAGAGAAAATTTGTGGAGTTTCTGTCAAGAAATAAAAAGTACAGCATTCTTAATTGTTTTTAGTTAGAATTAGATTGCTTTCTCTGGCAAGTTCAAGTGCTGTGTAGCTTGTATCTCTCTTTGTAATATTGAGGTGGACTGTATAACACTTTTTAGAAATTCCATTTTGTCCATTTCAAAGAAAAGGAAAACCATGAAGAAGGAATTTGGCTCAGAAGCTTTGCTCCAAAGATAAATGCTAAATATGTAAAAAAGAGTTTCTGGTGCAGGACTATTGTAATTCATAAGAGTAGTGTGCCCTTTTCTGTTGTCACTACCTCTAGTATTTATCCACGTTATTCAGCTTCTATTTATGAAGGACTGAGAGTCAAATCAAGATATCATATACAGAAAGCTTTAAAATTGCCATTACACAATGGTTTACTTGGAACACTTTCTGTAGTAAAATCATCTTCTGTAAGAGCAGGATCAAGCTCCTTATTGGTATTTTATTTACAAAACAAAAATGCAAACAAACAGAAAATCTGACAACCTTAGAGTAAGGTTTGACATCTTGTAGTGAAATGCAGGTTTCCTGCTAAGAAAAAAAGGTGCCGTGCATTTCGGTGTATAGTAACTTTTCAGTATGACTCTCAAAATGATAAACAGTTAATTTATGTCCTCCTTCAGGAAAACGTGGCACTCACCTGTGGACAGACTCTTCTGTACTTTGCTTCTAGTTAACAGCCATTAATGTTGACTTATCTGAGGCCCCAAACTTCCTTGTGAAGCAGAGAACAGCAGTTCTGAGTAGGGCTGAGAAGCTGTAGGGACCAATACATTAGTGTTGATGTGATTTTATATTTGCTGCTACACTTATCCCAAGAAACTCATACTATTTCAGAACAAGCCAAACATAAATTCTGGTACTGGAGGGGTTTTATGCTTTGAAGGAGAGAGAACAGTAGCTGATACTCTGTCTTCTGTGAGGCAGAAGAGATTGGAAAGGAAGACAGGAGAAAGGGAAGAAATCTCCAGACACAAAAGGCATCACACCACAGCATCTCTCACCGCATTGCCTCACTCACCCATTTACCCTGGTGGTTCACATCACATTCTTACTCCCCTTCTCTTCAAAGTAAGATGTTGAATTGGTCTTTTAGTGTCATATTTTTCCTGCTGAATTCAGGACAGAAAAAGCCTCCCCTCATGAACTGTGGCTTATGGATGTTTTTTAGCTACTCATTATCAAGTGACTATAATACACTTAGTGGAAATATCCTGTGCTGGGAAATCCTCAGGCAGTAATTAATGGCTTTTTTTCACATAATACTTATCTGTCTGTGCCACTTAAGTAATAACTTGCATTGTGTTTTTCCTTCCTCTTTTGTTATATCGATAGAAAAGAATGGAAGGACTGATTATAAATCATGCAAAGCTAGTGGTTAAAATATGAATAGGGGTCCAAGGCCAGAGTTGATCACTGGATTGTCTTCCTTTTGGTGATCATATGTAGGAGACAGCAATAAGTAATCCATTGGGTGGTGCCTCTGGGGCCAACAAAATGCAGCTTCTCAGGAGGATCTCCTCTATCCCAATAACACACAGTGCTAAGAAGTTTCTGATGTTGCTTCTCAAAGTTGGAAGGAGTTGTGGCTAGGAGCACATGGCTGGGAAGGAGAGTCAATAGTGGCTGAAACTTAATTTTTTTCATTTCCTCTCTTTTGATGCAAGGTCTTGCTCTGTATAACATATACTTCCACCTTTGAGCTGAATGGCAGTTCGGTGTTGAAGATTGCTGAGGTAAGTGCCTCTCTTATACCACAGCTTGTGTCACTTAAGCTTTCCCCACTACCTAGAGCGTGTCTTCCATATGTAGCCTGAAACTGAACCAGTCTAAAACACATCTGCCATCATTAGGACTGGTATTACCTTCTGCCTAGTGTGAAGAAATAGTTGCAAGTCCAGCAGGTTTGGGCTTGCATGGGAAGGCAGTCTTGGAAGTTGATTGATAATTGTATATTACAGCACTGCACATTTCCTACTTCTCATATTTAATTTGCTTTTTGCAATAGAAAAACTTTCTTGAGTTCTTCATAAAACAGCACTGCACTGATTTCCTACTGGCTGCAACTCTAAGGGAGTTTCCTGAAGAGAAGTTTATAAGCCATAGTGTGCCATGTTAGCATAAGTACCTCAATGTTCCTTGTGTGTATCTCTTTCCTGACACATCCAAGTAAAATATTTATAATGCCCCTTGATCCATTTGGTTCTTAGTCACTCTACTCCCTTTATTCCATTAGATTTTAGTCTGAATTAAATTGTAAAGGAGCTTTGGTTGTAGAAAAACATACTTGCAGGCGTATTACCTGAGCCTCTGTATGTGAGTGATATTTTTAGTAGTGTGTTGCAAGCTATGGGCTGTTTGTTCAGCTTAGAGAAAATGCACAGGAACCCTTAATCCTCCTGTGCAAACCACACCGCTGTGTGCAGAATCTATTATAAAATTATATTGTTAACATGGTATGGGCAGAGCTAGTGTCCATGAAGGAATGTAAATGTTACTTACATGTCCTGCACTCCCAAGTGTAGACATTTAGAGGTGTGTTACTTCTCAGTTTTTGTTATTCGGGTTGGGGTTTTTTTGTGAAAACAAAAATGCCATGTGAAAATAGCTTACTTTAGTAAGCTATTTTCTGAGTTCAAGAATAAAACTGACCTTGCCTTATCTTATCAGAAGCTGAGAAAGGAGTTGTAGGGATAACAGGGAACCAAAGAAAATTACTTCCATTTCCTAAAAGAAAAAAGAGCTTTAAAAGGCAAGGATACAACATAAATAGTTCATGTATATAACATATACCAGATGAAAAACATAGTAATCATTCTAGATTAGCACAGCTTAGATTTTGGTTTCTCTTGTGCTAGGTGAGACCATAAGGCGTGGCTATTTTTGGAGGTCTTTGTAAGCCCCATCTGTAGGTGCTGCAGCAGGGGTGAACTGAATTGCTACTTAAAGCAAGCCACAGTTTTTTAATTTCTACTAAACCCTCTTTATGTCAGTGTCACACACTGAAAAAAAATACAGATAATTTCCCCTGCTGCAGTTTTTCTCACATTTCTCACAGACTTCCTAACATGCGAGGCAAAAGCTGATGAATTCAGCTTTTGCATCTCTTGGCTGTAGGTAAAGAGCTTGAGATTAAATAAAGTGCTTGCTGGCAAAAGCATTTAATGACTCAGCCCTTCAGCTTTCAGTCTTTAAGAGCACTACCTGAGACTGAGGGGAAATGGTCAATCAGTCATGGTGTGTGTGGTATAAGCTGTAGAAATAATAAGAAATGATATTTTCTGTTCTCTCTGTAAAGCAGGTTGTTATTCATCAAAAGCATTCTGAAAATTGGCAGTTGTCTCTCACAGATTGATGTGAAACTCTGCTGGTTTTGGTAGTTGCATTTCACTTTTATTCTCAGAAGGCCAATCTGGTTTTTAAAAAGCTTTGCTAGTGTACTGATACAAATTAGGACAATGCTAGTTCTTTTCTTTTATGGTGAACAAGACCCTAATGCATGATGAGATGTGCCAGCAAAGCAAGCAAAACTCATTTCCTTCAGTGAATTGGAACAAACAGTAATACAGAGTGTGCTTGCCTCTCTTTGGAGTGTTTGGGTGTACAGTTATTTTCTCCACACTTCTTCAGAAAATGCTGCCTCAGGTTTTTCTAAATAGCTGAGGTTTTTCTAACTAGCAAATCCTGCCGGGCACATATATGTTTTCACAAGTTCCCCCTCCCCAGGCTTTAGGTAAGGCAAAGATTTTAACAGCTGGCATTACTATGCCTTTGTATCTGAATTAGCCAACGTATAAGCAGTAGGAAACAAAAAATAATTTCTCAGTTCAGCATTTGGTTAGCCTTCTGACTTGCTCTAAGGGAAAGGTGGCAAAGAGGAGCTTTCTGTTCCAATGCCCATGCTATTTAGCATTTCTTTTTCCACGCCAGTCCCTTAGTTTTCCTAGCCTGCACTCTGTAGCAAGTAGAACCACTGCAAGATTGGAAAGGTGCTGTCTTCATTACTCCCTGAGGACTGTCTCTGACAAACAAAGCTACAGTCTGGCCATTTTCTGATCGTTTGCAATTCATGTATACAAAACAATGGCACTCAAAATCATTCTGAACTGTATCAGTTTCAAATTAAAAAAGCATCCAACATGAAGATTACTATAATTTGTGCCCTAAGTATTAATAACATTGAGGATAGATTAGTAGTATTAAAAATAGATTAAATCTTGCTCTGTGCACCTTCCCATGCTTGCCTAGACACCTGCAGGAAAATTTAGTTGATGCTGTTGCTTGTTTTTTTGTGTGTGTTTGTTGCTCCAGTGTGTCTTCTGGAGGTTTATTTTGTGTAACTCTGTTGTGTTTCATTAGCTAACCCTTCTGTGTTTTGCTCTTAGTTGTGTTTTGCATGCCATAGAGCTGGAAGTCCCCGAATGCATGAAATGATCAAAATGTCCATTGCACACCTCTTTGGAGCCCTGAGCTCTGGCATTTTTATTGCTGCTTCTTCATCAGTGGCTTTTCAAAAGGTACCTTGCCCAGCCATTTAGAACACAGGCCTTCTGTAAGATTGCAACTCAAGTATTGTTTGCTTATTAGCTTGTGTGGGGCGGGGAGAAAAGGAGGAGATATCAACATGCTCTTTCCAGAAAGTCAGCCTACCTCTAAGAATTGTACTTCATTAATTACTTCAGGTACTCTAGAAGAAGGCTTACAGCTCAAAAAGAATGATCTCAGCAGCACTGGAATGGTTTGGCCTCTGTAAAGGGCTGTATGTGGTTAACAAGGTTTTAGGGTCCACTAGGGTTCAAGGGATAGCTGAATGATGGGCAGAATTGGTCCAGGCCAACTTACAAGAGCATCTTCATCACTGACCTATTGACAGCTTGGTTTCATTTCAATAGGAGTCGGAAACAATCAAAAGTCTTGTTTGTGTGCCTATGTCAGTACTGACCAGACTATGTAGTCAGATCACTTTAATTTTTCCTTCTTAAGAACTCATCCTCATTAGGGAACTATAGAAGTGACTTTACATCATATAATGTCATTCTTATTAAAAAATGTACACCAGATACATTTTTATATACTCCTTATGCATATAATTTATACTACATATTTATATTTTTAAGAATTAATATTTTTATTAATTTTTCACAGCTAGTTCCATTTATATTTACAGTTCTTACTTGCCATATATCTAAACAATGGCAGAATAAAACTGCTAAAACTGAAAAATATAGAAGTATGTGAACAGTCATTTACTTTTTTTTTTTGGTTGCTTGGTTTGGATTTGGGGGATTCTTGTGGTCATTGTGAATGATAAAGCTTAGTGTAGGACAAAGGACCAAAACTGCTTCTTCAAGAAGACTGTATTGTGCAGTTCTATCACAAACCTGCTCAGCTCCATCAAGACTTTTATCTACTTAGCAGTTACTGTGCAATGTGCTTACACTGTCTACTCCAGTTACAGCAGGTCTTACAGAGACCCAGCACCTTCCACAAAATATCTGATGAAGGATAGAAACTATACTTTGCAGTGTGCTTTCCCCAGGATCCTAGCTGTGTAACATTTTAGCAGACATTTGTGCAACATCACCTGGGGCAAAAGTCAAGCATGACTCTGGGCACAGCTGGGCATGGAGTTGGGAACTGGATGAGCCATCAGTGTTCTTCTATCACTACTTTGGTTCCCATGGGATCTCTGAGAAGAGGAGCCCTCTGCTGGACTGCCAGTTAATAAAAGGCAGTTGTTTGTGTTATTTATGGTACAGTGCTATTGCATTTTCTGTGTTAAGAAAGGCCTTAAAGGTTTTCAGATGTGTTACAGTATGTAATGATTATTGTAGAGTAAGTAGCAAATACCTGTACATCGGAAGCAACAAGCTTGAAGAATTGGAGGGTATTTACATTGCAGACATAGACTTGCAGTGAGGCAGTTACAATAACTGTCAAGAGATGAATAATCAATGAGTTCTGTACCAAGTGAGACAAGTACCAAAATCACTTGGATTTGACAGGAGACTTTGCCAGTTTTGCCCTACCATTCCTGCAGCTGTGTGACTGATGAATTACTTGGCTTTCCAACCAAGACTGATAAAAACTTCTAATGTGCTGAATAGTAAGGAAGGCTGACTATCTGCATGTGAGAGACCGTGGTATCCTCCTAAAATGTGTTCCTGGTAAGTGGGAGTTGATCTCTTTGTACTGCTGTCTTGTTTCCTCATCAGGTTTGCATTGAGACATATGTATCTAGCTGTCACCAGCGGAGCATTAACACCGCTGTGCGGGCAACCCTCAGCCAAATGTTGAGTGACTTGACTTTACAGTTACGACAAAAGCAGGAAAACATGGTGAGCCTTCTGGCATCAACAAATGGTTCCATGTCCGTGGCTGCATACCATTTTGTTCTCATTCGTCTGAATGCCTCATGGCTTTTATTTGACACTTCCTCAATTAATCCTGTTTAAAAGTCTTTTTGGGCTCTGACTATGCCTGCCTCAGAGCTCTCATGTTGTCAGCTCTAGTTGGCTGATTTGGTTTTTTTTTTTCTATGCATTAAATAGAGACTTTGTTCTGATGTCAGGCTGCCTCAGCCTTTCCCATTCTTTTATTTTGCTTCCTTGTTTTTCTAACATGTACTGAAATCCTTCTGCCAAAACTTTTTGTGTGACAAATATTTACATAGCAAAAACAGATTCTCAACTAAGGAAAGTGTAACTGAGATTTTTCTTCTACTTTTTTTAATAGAAGATAATTTTAACTTATGAAATTATTTTTTTCTTTGTTAGCAAAAAAAAAAGATATAATTTTATTTATTTCATTATTAAAATCCATGAGAGCTGTTTGAATGACATCCCAGCACATTTTCAACTGTAGATGTTCTGGGTACATGTGGAATTACATTGGCTTCTTACATTGTTTGTACCATTTTGTATAATACCATATTGTCAAAGAAGTATTATTTGTAAAAGTCAGTTTCTGTTTATTAGGAAAATTTAAGGACTCTGTTGTACAGATTGTTTTCCGTACATCTGTTTTGGGTTAAGATGACCACTTCTATTTTGGATTAGTAGACTAGATTGTTTTTATCCTGCTGAGCAACTGCAAAAATAATTCATCAGTTTAAGCAAACTTGTCTTCTGTTGGTGCTAAGTAGGTTCATTTTACTAGCCAAAGCATTTACCAAAAAAATCCCCAAACAAACAGACAGAAACATTTTGGGTCTGCAAATTCAATATTGTTAGTTCTTTTCTTAGCTGAGAAGTAGATAAAAGCATATGAGAACTGCATTTAGTTCCTGACATTTTGTTATTGATTCTTGAGAGAATTTGGCTTGACCCTGTTGTGCACGATAGGAAGAATCCTATACCACAGCTGAACCAAATGATGTATGAGGTCATTTCCATTTCCTGACTGCCATTAATTTTGTTGGTATTGTAACATTAACATTGTCAATGTTCTAAACTCTCTAATACTCAATTGATTTTGGTTTCTAAGTAATTTGTGAAGTCTAAACTATGCTTTTCTCTCAGTTATTCTCAATGCAATTTATATGCCTAATTATTACTGAGTTGTTCTAGGTGTAGGAAATCCCGTAAGGACTTAAAAAACTTTCACCTAAATGAGATGCAATTTCCTTTAATCTAAATGACTGTTAAAACAGATCTTAAGGAATTATAAAAAATATTTTGCAAAAAGTTCTGTTAAAAACCCTAATAAAAAAACCAAAACAGATAGAGGACAATTTAAGAATTGAATTTAAGAAAGAATTGAATTTAAGAAAGTTCTGCTGTTAAAGTATTGCTTCTATAACGTTCCTCTGTCCCAAATACACCAATTGTACCAATTACACTTCCTTTGTCTTTCCTCAACAGATAGTTGAAAACCCCGACAACTTGCAGAAATTCAAGAGTCAAGGTATTTGTAAAACTTCTTTAGTGACTCCTTCTAATCCAGCTTTTTTATTCTTAACTTTCTTTTTATCACCACAGTGCTGTTCGATGTCATGGGAGTTGCACCCTCAGGATTTTGTAATTTCTCTGTAGTTTGGTGCTTTTTTGGTTACCTGTGATAAGAACTGAGATAGCCCTGTCAGCTCCTGATATTTCCAGTTGTGTCTTCATTTGGACCATGGTAACAGCATTGCACTCAACATAGTAATAAATTATTGTTTCAAGGTGCTAACTTCTGTAATTAAGGAGTTTCAGTGGTCTGGAAAAAATTTTAGTAAGTGCCTTTACTTCCTGAAATGAAATAGGTTTGCAGAGTAGAATGTGGAATCTGAAAACAATCGTTACTCTATTTCAGGCCAAAGACATTGTTTATATAATGACTACTTGCCAGGTGATTATTTTACAAGAGAATGTTTTTCTATTCCCATTGTGGCTTAACTTTCAACATCTAGTAGGAAAAATAGATTTTGACCTTAACTCAGGATTTCTGTAGAATTTGTGTGAATGGAGGCTAAAATCTTTGAAGAGCACAAGCATTCTTTTATAAGATCAGAAGTTGGTCAGACATCAGAAAATGTGCAAGAGAGAGAAACTGCAGGGAGAGATACAGAAGTTGGCTGCCATGTAGAAAACTGAGGCCAGTCTTTTTTATTATTTAATTATATACTTATTTTATTATCTGAATTTGATTTCAGCTAACCTTCTGTAAATGCATGTAAGCAATTAGTGCTCTCTCCGGGTTTCGTACTGCTGCTTTTGCATTTTGTGGCAATCACTTTCCAATCTAGCACTTTTCCTACTGCATCTTATCTATGAATTTAGGTAGCCCTGCTCCTTGTTTAGAAGCTCTGACCAGCTCTGAAAACCCATGCAGTTAATTGATGTTGTTATCCAGCTGCTCATATGTAATGCCTCTGATCTTTGTCCTTTTTGGAGGTACTTCAGCTGAGTCTCTTTGTGATGATGTTGTATCTGTCCTCACTGTACTCTGTGAGAAGCTCCAGGCTGTCATAAAGTGAGTTATTAAAGTTTATAATTTTAATTTTTTACCTGGAGGTTGAGTGTTTCACTGACGCATGTGATTGTGCTGTTGAAGTTCTGGAATTATGGAGCAAAGCTGTGCTTAAATGAAGTGTTTGCTAGAGAAAGTATTGTTCATGATGCATTCATTTAATCTTTGCTTGAAATGAGGAGCTAATGTGCCTTCTTTGTGCA
The DNA here is from genome assembly GCF_963513975.1 of Fringilla coelebs. Taxonomy (NCBI): domain Eukaryota; kingdom Metazoa; phylum Chordata; class Aves; order Passeriformes; family Fringillidae; genus Fringilla; species Fringilla coelebs. Next base: position 64,515,593 of record NC_140030.1, on the reverse strand, counting down.
CTGTTCAGCTTTACAGAGCTTCCAGTAAATCTAATCTGTAGGTAACTTCCATACAGCAGCAAAATACTAATACAAAATACTAATAATCTAAGGAGAAGTTTTCTTTTCTGGCTGGAAGAACCATCATAGAGAGAGTAACAATTACAAGAGCCATGGAAAGACCTAACCGATACTATATTCAGAATTAATAAATCTGTCCTTCTTAGGCAGCCTTCATCCAATTGAAGTAATTTATGCTATCAAAGAATTCCTCCAATTTAGGAATAACATGCACTCTACCTACTTGAAAATATATGATCTTAACTTCTAAAATGTGGTTGTTATGGACAGGAAGTGTGTGATATACTGTGCCATTTTCAGAAACTACCAGAGGCAAAGATAGCACAGGCATCTATATGCAGCTCTTTTGCAGACTTTCTTCCCAAGAGTCTCTCTAACAACAGCAAGATTACAGAGGAATGCCTTACTTAGCATTATTTAATCAGTGTCAGCATCTGGGAAAATAAAATCAAGAGTGCAAGGATGCCCTGTGCATTCCCATGCAAGTGTCAACTCTAAGGGGGTGATCATCTGCATTAAGGCACATTGTAAGAAAAGCTGTTGGGAAAGAAGGCATCTGTACCTGGAATGCATCTATCTTTCCAGATAGGTGTGGACTGTTGTGAGGAAAAATCTATCACCTTTAAAATATATAAGAAGCCAGCAGTTTTCAACCCTCCATAGCACAGTTAGAAATCCAGCTTTGAGCCTCAGGATTCAGTGTTTCTTCCATGGCATGTGAAACAGGTATTGTTGTACAAATTCATGTGTGTGAACAAAAGGAACTTGGGCAGGGACAGAAAAACAGATATTTCTCACTCCTTAATTTTGATTCAGATAAATCCATTCTTTACAGCTTCCTTGACCTACAATCATATATCCGAGAGTGCATTCCTCCAGTTCTCATCTCTGACCAAAATAAAGTTTTCTTCAAATCCTGGTTTTCTTAGGAGTGAAAACCATATTGTGGGTACACTTGCCATGGAGTGCTCCTTCCATAAGGCTGACTTTAGCCTTGCTTGTCTCTTGGATCCCACAGTTGATGTAAAGAGTATGGGCAGGCACAGTGCATGTTGCAAGTGTATCAGTTCCAGGTGTCCACAGGTTCTTTAATATTCTTTCCCATGAGGCTTTCTTTGAGTTTATGGTTCTAACAGAGTTACTGGAAAGGCCCTGAAAGGTACCCATGTTATTGTGTGACTTTCTGCTTGGAGACATTAACTTTTGACCATTGTGGCTGTCACCAAGAAAAAAAAAAATTAACCAGAAGAGAGAGCCTAAACATGCTTCAGATTGCCTGAAGAAATTATGCAATAGTCCAGAATGTTCTATTTTCTCCTTTTCCTCTGTTTAAGGTTCCTTCCCAAGATTTTAGATTTTGAGTAGTTATTTGGGTTTTTTTCTTCCTATTTTTTCACTTTTTTTTTTATGTAGTAGATCACTTCATGTGATCAGTACAAAATAAGTGGGATGATGCAGGTGATCACACTACTGTAAATTGATAGAAAGAAGCAAAATAAATCACTGCTGTAAATTATGGTACAATTTTCAAGTGAACTAATGTGGTTATTTTAGAAAATTAAGTAGTCTGTTTTAATATTATGTGAATGGCATCTTTTCTTTGCCAGTGACAATCGTCAACTTCAGCTTCTTTACTTGGAGTGTATCCTCTCCATGCTGAACAGCTCCTCCCCCAGCATGCACCAGCACAAAGGATTCACTGATCTAATATGGTGAGTATGTCTGAGGACTAATGCAAATACTCAGTTTGTAAATGTAAAAGGTCCTGCTCCACCCAGCCTTGCAAAAAACCTGTAAAAAGTCTCCAGATGTGAGCAGAGCTTGCTGTTAACCTACTATCAGTTCTTTCTGTGCCTCACATAAAATTGGTTAGGACCACCTGCTCAGCTACCACGTTAAATCCCAGTAGTGAATTATCACTGTAATGAGGTCTAATGGATTTAACCAGAACAGAATACCTCTTGTGCTTTCTGTAATAGTTTGGATTTGTGTGGAACATAAAGATGCTCTGCTTGTTGTAGGAGGGTACTGTTGAGGTTCTTAATGTTCTGATACAATAATACAGGAAGATAAGAAAAATTAACGTCAAATGTGTGCTAGTGACCAGAAATGCTTATTATGACCTGCATTGTTGTGTAAGGTTTGAGGCTAAATAGTTCTTAATGTTGCTTCTATTTTATCAAGAATTTCTCCTTTTTAATACACTTCAACAGGAAGGCTTGATATCTTTAGTGTTGATATCTACCTCTAAATTGATACCATCACATCAAAGCACTTGAAATAATCCTGCTTTCCTTGTGATTGAAGTAGTGGGGTTTTTATAGCCTGTGGATAATTGAGTCATAGTAATAAAGCAAGAATGTAACTAAAATGCAGATCCTTGCAGTCTGCAGTCTGTGCCCATCTTTTGACCTTGTCAGGTGATTGAATTAAGGAAAGATATATGTGACTGTTAATGACAAATGTGGGTTTTGTGTTTTTACCCTGTAATTTTTGAAACTGAAGTGATTGACTTGGGCCCAATTCTAAAGATGGAACATGTAGAGGTGCCCATAACTCCCTTGCTGTCCCAGAAACATCAGTGGCTGCCAGACTGGGAGGTGTTCAGACTGGTAACACTTGGCAGTGTTGCACAAGGACCCAGTGCTGAGGCCTCTTGGAGGTCTAACATAAGAACAGAACTCTCTGTCCCATGGCAGATTCACTTCAGAAGTTTCTGCCTTTGAATTTCACCCAACCCTTATTTTCTGCTTGTGTGACAGACTGTGGAGCCATCCTGTGAGCAAGGTCACTGAAATTATCTCAGTTAAAAGAAAACACTTCCTGTTTTATTTTCAATTGATATCCTTTTGGTGATCCAGTTAATGCTGCAAATCTACAGGTGTTTGTATCTGTAGCTGTGCACCATGAAGGCAAGCCATCGGGGGTGGGACTTCTTAACCTGCACTGCTGCTGAGGAATGAACATGCATGCTTCAGCTACCTGCTTAAGTGGGGGAAAAAAAACCTAAAACACTAGGAAGATATGAAACAGTTTAAACTGCAAACATAATTTTGAACATTTTGTATGCACTAATACACTACCTGTCTGGTGGGGTTGTGATGTAAACTGGTAGCTGTCCTTATTCTTTAAGGAGCTGTTGCCTACATGCACACAGCTTTCACTCTGACAGGCACTTTGTAGTCAGTTCCCAAAGATAAAGAAGGGAACAGACAGAGAAGATTTAGCTCTGTATGCTGACAGCGTTCTCCATAGTTTGATACAGAAACACTTTGGCAGGACTAAGATGTGTGGGGAATATATTGTTGCAACCTGTGATTATGCCTGCTTTGAGATGGGCATATTTCTTAAGCAGTTAATTGTTATGTTTTGAAATATACTTGATTGGAGAAATAAATGGAATAAGCAGATTCAAAGTTATTATCTTATGTCCTGTTAAAAGCTGGTTTTCTTTCCATGACTTTGGGAAGCGGAGCTGTTTCAGATATCTTAAGAGAAGCAATAAAAATTCTAGATTGTATAAAACCTTGAGAAAATAAAATGTAGTTACCTATGAGGATGTGTTTTATGAATTGTTACTTGAAATTGGGTGCTTGCTCTAGGTACTTGCTTGAACCTCTGAGACATGGGTGAAAACCAGATTGGGGACTCATTCTCATGCAGTACTTGACTTCTTAAATTAAGGTCTTGCAGACTGAAGTAAAATGTCAAGTGTGTGAGTGCAAAACTAAAATAGCAGCTAATGGAGCAAAGTGCTGAGCTGGCTTCAGTTCCACAAAGGAGTGATCTGCTGGTGTTGAATCACTTAACATGAGTGTTAGACAGTTGAAGGAAGGATGGGTATTTACTGTATAGTGGCATATGTGTAGTATAGTGCACACTGTGTTATTGTACATGGCTTGCATTATGTTCTCAAAAGACAGCCAAACAGATGCTCACAACAAAGGGTGCTTACTAAAATAATGCATGTGCAGTTCAGCAATGGAACATTCAGCCTTCTAGTTAACATAGATTAGTTCTTGTTTAGTCAGGCTTTTTTAAAGCTCCCAAGGTGAATTGAAAAAGAGACACTGAGCAGTGGAAGTCTAGAATTTCTACTTTGTGATGGGCTACAGCTGGTGAAAGAGGCAGGCATACTATCCTGCAAAGGGGCAGCACTGTGCAGCAACATGAACTTGCAAAATCACTACTGTATCTACAGCACACAGAGATCTTTCCATATGGACTAGCATGCTGATGGTTGAGAGATGAAAAAAGCCTGGCATAATTTGTTTTTCTATCTAACCACTGCTGTTTGACTGATCATTAAAACAAGAGTGTGTATCTCATTTAACCATGGGCTATTTTCAATCTGTTCTTGTAAGAGTATTTATTTTCCAGTTACCATCTGCTGCTTTTCTCTTTCTCAGGAAGCAGCTGTGTCCAGCCCTAATAGTAATCCTGGGAAATCCAATCCATGATAAAACTATCACCTCTGCCCACAGCAGCATCTGCCTTGAGGCTGATTCACCTTCCTCAGGGATCTCTGATCATGGCCGGGGTTCAGGTTGTTCTTCCACAGCACCTGCCCTCAGTGGGCCCGTTGCACGGACCATATATTATATTGCAGCAGAACTGGTTCGACTGGTGGGCTCAGTGGAATCCATGAAGCCTGTGCTACAGTCTCTGTATCACCGGATGTTGCTTTACCCACCACCTCAACATCGAGTAGAAGCCATCAAAATTATGAAGGAGGTAGGACAATCACATGTGCAAATCCAGGCATGTAAAATGAAGTGTTTATTTAACAATAAGTTTTGCTGATACGCGCCTACCAATGCATTTCAAACCTTCCTGCCCAGGGATTGAAATTGTCCTTTCTGAGCACAGCTGGTACATCAGCACCACTCTGACGGATAGTTTGATGCAGTTGTAATAGCTGTATTTGTCTCCATAATACAAGCTACTGTTGCACTCCATCAGTGCTCGTGCTGTGGTGCTGTATGGAGCAGATCCTATCACTGAGTCACAACTGCTCTTTTGGGTGAGATAGAGCATAACGATCCAGTTTGCAACTTCTTTGGCATCTTTCCTCAGACACATCCTCACAGTGTGGTTTCCAGGCATGAAGGTGAATATATGCTTTGATTACATGCCCAGTTTTTGAAATCCAGTTTCTTGGAGCTTTTTTTGAATAGATACAAGAAAGCTGCCAGTGGCTTAAGAAGCCATTTCTAGACCAGTCCATTCTGGCCTCTTGCCCAGCATCTCTGAAAGAACTAGAGGTGGAACACTGGGACATTTGTCTCAGCACTAGCTGAAATTGTGGACATTTCTATTCCACATGGGCACCTTTCTTCTCATGTTGTGGAAAACAAGGAAATTTATGTAATTTGTAGGAACAGTGCTATCTCCTTGAGAATTTTTAATCTATCTTGTGTACACCTAGGCTGCTCTATTTCTGAAAAACCTCTCTTAAAACCACACAGCCACCCACTTGGTTCCTGTCTAAACTAGGAGTTACCCTGTCACTGTCTTTCTCTAATTTTAAGCAATAGCAAGATGATAACTGTTTTAGGAAAAGCTTAGTCTAATGTTCGTTTGTGCAGGACACACCTGTTGGTTCTTTGGGCTTATTAATACATGCTTGTTTGCATTTCCTAGTGGACATTAAGAAGGTGCCACCTAGCAGGTTCAGTCTGAAGGAATCACTTTGCCTATCTTTGCATGACTATAATTTCATAACTAGGTGATGGAGGAGAGAGGCTTACTTTCATATAAACTATAATAAAAAAACCCTATGTAGGCATAAAAATTGTCTTGTGTGCACTATCAGATGAAAAAAATCAGTCAAAAATGTAAAGCACTGGAGAACATTCTAAATGTGATTCTTGCTGAATATTCTCCTTTATTTGCTTTGCTGTGTCTAAAAAATGGCAGCTTTAATAAGTAGAACATCACTGTTCCATTTTCATTTGCTGTGAGAAATTGCAGTAGTGCTACCTTGGGTTCCAGGGCTTGATAGAATTATGACTTATTTATTGTATTTAAATAATGCTTAGATAATCTTCTACTTACTTCTTTTTCCTTTCCTTTCAGATACTTGGCAGTCCTCGGCAGCTTTGTGATTTGGCAGGGCCCTGCTCTTCCGAGTCAGAATCCAAGAAGAGGTCTATTTCTAAAAGAAAGTCCCATCTGGATCTTCTCAAGCTGTATGCTTTGTTTCCTCCTTTAGCCTCTTCTGTCTTAAACCTGTGCACACAGAGCACTTAAGCAGTTCAGGAGCATACCCAATATGAGCCAGGGTATCTGCCTGGTTAAGTACGCTCTAAAAATGAAAAAAGGTGTAAAAGCTCTTGCTTGATTTGTCATCAGTCTGGGCCTGTTTGTAAAGACGTAGATAACTACCTTGTTGAGTTTGCCAAAATTCCCAAATACGTGCGTTTACAGCTGAAAATTTTTGGGTATGAGTCCTTAAACTTGCAGTAAAATAAATGTGTGTTTCTTTAGAGGTGTATTTTCAAGATGAAGTCAAAGAAGGTGATAGAAAATTTAAACATCATCATATTGAGCAAGAAGGGTTCTCAGTTCTTATGAAGATCATATCTTGTAGATAAGATCATTTTCAGGACACAGATGGCCTTTAAATTTAGTTCAGCTGGGTGTTGAGGTTTTTTTCCTTTTAGTTTAAGTGCTTGTCTGTAAGAGAGAACATGCTGTGCATGCCGGTATGAATGCATGGTAACTTTCCCTTGTTGGCACTCCCTTTACAGAATCACCATGTTTGCATGGGAGACTTAGTAATTTGTTCTTAGACTAATTGTCTTTCTCAGGAATAGTCTTAAAGGATGAGGTCACCTTTTTTCCCCCGGTTATGGAAAGATGGTGTTGAATGACAGTGACATGCTCACCATACATGTTGCATCACTTAAATATACTCTGTGTTGATTGTAGTATCATGGATGGGATGACAGAAGCGTGCATCAAAGGTGGTATTGAAGCATGCTATGCTTCAGTGTCCTGTGTCTTTGCCCTGCTTGGAGCGTTAGATGAGCTGAGCCAAGGGAGGGGTCTTGGTGAAGAACAGATCCAGCTGCTGCTCCAGCGCTTGGAAGAATTGAAGGATGGGACTGAGACAAGCAGGGACTCCATGGAGATCAATGATGCTGACTTCAGGTGGCAGAGACGCATCCTGTCCTCAGAAAACCCTGCCTGGGAATCAGGAAATGAGAAGAGTCCTGATATCAGCATTAGCGTTACCACAGACACTGGTCAGACTACTTTGGAAGGGGATATGGGACAAACAACTCCAGAGGATAATCCAGAAAATCAAAAAAACTCCCTGCCATCTCCAGCTGGACATGAAAGCAAAGAGATTCATTACAGAGAACCAGAGTCAGAAACCATTGACCAGCCAGATGTTGTTCAAAGAAGCCACACCATAGTCTATCCAGATATAACTAACTTTTTATCAGTTGATTGCAAGACCCGCTCCTATGGATCCAGATACAGTGAAAGTAACTTCAGTGTAGATGACCAGGACCTTTCTAGGACTGAGTTTGATTCGTGTGATCAGTATTCCATGGCAGCAGAAAAGGATTCGGGCAGGTCAGATGTCTCCGACATAGGCTCTGACAATTGTTCCCTGGCTGATGAGGAGCAGACCCCCCGGGATTGCCCAGGTCACAGGTCCTTACGCACTGCTGCTCTCTCTCTGAAGTTGCTGAAGAGCCAAGAAGCAGACCAACACAGTGCACGGCTCTTCATCCAGTCACTTGAAGCACTTCTTCCTAGGCTTATAGCTCTTCCCAGCATAGAAGAAGTGGATGGAGCACTGCAGAGCTTCTCTTCAACATTCTGCTCAGGTTTGCAAGCAAATATTTACTGTATAACCAGCATGCACACTCTGACTGCACTGTACACAAATTCCCTTGTAGGGTTTAATCTTCAAAGAACGTACTCAGAATGAGGAGGTTTGGGCTCTACACCATACATTCCTCCACAGGAACATACTTCATTTAGGGCAAAGCAAATTGAGTATGCAGGCACTGATCCAAAGGGAGGTAAATCCATTGACTCTTAACAGACTCTGAATTATGTCTTGAATCAATAAAGAAATGGAGTTTGCTGTAGCAAGATACCTCTTTGCAGGTTTGTGAAGCTCTGTTGAGAAGCTTTGCACTAAAGAGAGGTCAGGGTTGCCCCTAGCATGAGAGGGGTGTGGGAAGTACCATCACCTGTTTGTAATGAGATATAAGTAGCTTAGTACGTCACTGCACTGTTATTATTAGTAATGCCAGCCTCACAAAGAGGGTGGTAACAATTCTGCAGCAGTAAGCTCTAGAAAGGATAGGGAAAGAGGAGAGTTTGTCTTCACTCTTGTTTTTCTTAATGCTGCTGTCTAATATGCCAGGAAGTGCAAAGCTCAAAGCCCAGACGAAAAGAAAAATTAAGATCTTGCCTTCTAAGAGATTAAATATCTTCAGTTCTTTCATGATTAGAACATTTGGGATCTTGACCTGTCAAACAAAAAAAAGTCATGCAAAGACTAGTTTGTCCTGTTGATAGCATATTTTAAATGTGTGTAAATATATATTTTTAGAAGGGTTTCGCTTTCCTGACAATGGCCAAAATGAAAATGTTTGCTAAAATATATATCTGTTTATTTAACTTACTTTACTGCACTTGCCTTTCCTATTGCTTGTCTCCTAATCATTGCTTCATTCATTTGTGCTTTCTCACACACATTAAACTCATGCAGAGTCAGAAGGGGGGACTCTTCCCATCATCATACAGCATAATTTAGACATGAAGCTGGGTGAATAAGATTATATTCTTGATATCCTGTTTAAATGCTGCCCAAATAAACCTTAAATCAGGAAGATCATAAATGGAATTCTTAAGAAACATTGGCTATTTTATCTCACAGAAAGGAAATACCTTAAAAGAGGTACTAATGTGCACTACTTTCCTAATTGAGGGGCTCAAGAGCACCCTTTCTGTCACAGGTATTTCTTTTTTCCTGGAAAAGAGTAATCTTCAGGTTATGATGAAAGACCAGTGCTAGACCTCTAGTTCAGAGGTCTTTGTGCATCTGTTTCCTTGTGCATGAATGAGTATGCCACTTCTTTTCCCTTTTGTCTGTAAAGTCTTTATAGAGTGCTTTTAAAGCTTTAGAAGGTGTGGACCTAGGAGAATTCTAGATTTTAAGGCTAAATATAGCTTTTCTTGGCATTCAGTATGAGTAATACAGTGAGAAAAATGGAAGAATATAACTCAATTTTTGCATTAAATCCATTATTTGTGGTTTGTATATCTTAAAAAGATACCTAGTCTTGGACTTAGGTTGTTGAGAGAGACCATTCACTTTTCTAAGAAAGCCACCCCTGTGGCTAAATCTGTACTTTAAAGATGTACACCACATTTCCAGATGGATTTTGTGAAGTACTTGTAAAGACACTATTCAGTAAGGAATTGTGGAAAAGCGGAGTAGCAAGTCACTGTATTAAGACAGCCTGGAAGAGGTATCCTGGAGTTTTCATGAAGTTGTGGATGTTGCAGGGTTATACTTTTATGCTTTCATAAGATCTGGGCGATTCCTGTTTCAGTTGGACACCTGGAATGAGACACAGTCCAGCTGAAACAGTCCCTTAACTTGTACGTCAGATCTTAAGCAAATGTCCATCAGTCCTCCTGGGGTGAGAACTTGTGCTCCTGTGTGGGTGAGAGAGCCATGAGTTGGAAAACCTTTAGAGAGAGAGACTTAGGAAAGTTGAAACAAATGACAGGGGGTAAGAAGTCCCCTGGAGAGATTCTGAGATGCCAATTTGATCTGCCTCTCTAAACAATGTGTAGGTCCTTGCTTTAGGAGTCCTTCATTAGCACCAGCTGGTCAAGGCATGGATTAGGTGATGAAGCTAGAGGGATTGATCCCATTCATTGTATATACAGCATTTATCCATGTATAATTCTTGAAGAATACATGGGGATATTTGAGAGTTGGTTAAAATTTGAGTTGAGAAAAGACATAGATGCAGTTCTGAGACCAGTCAGTACAGAAGCAGTATTTTTGTATTTCTGGGAGACCTTATTTAACTGCTTTGTTTCATTTCTCGATTTTTCTTATACTTTGGAAGAATAATAAAATTCAGTATTCTTTCCTTCAAGCCAGGTCCTTATATAGATAGCATTTCAAAATTAGGATGTTTTCATAGGATTGAAAGGCAATGAATGGAGGTAGGAATTTAAGGCACTGCTGAGATAAGCATGGAAAAGGTGTAGTCAGCTAAACAGAGTTGTAGTGAAATTAAAATTTGCAATTAAGATGGTCAACTCTAAAGTTAGGAGTAAGTTAGCCCATCTAGAGTTTTGATTCCATACTTTTTAGAGAGAAGGTTTTTATGCTGGTAGGTATCATCTTATCTTCTGTTTCTATGATCTCAGCATCTCACAATTGTTTGTTTTCCCATATTTTAGAGGAAGTTAAGGAACATTTTTTTCCCAACACTTTTTAGTGCTCAAATACATACCCTCAATGGAGTATCCAGTTTTCTGTGCGCTTCTACACCTTCCTTTTTAATTGTAATCCTGTATAGGAGGTTGCACATTTTTTAAAACATTTTAATGCTAAATGAAGTGGGCTTTTTTGTTTGGTTGGGGTTTCTTTTTGTTTTGGTTTTTTTTTACTTTTACATATGTCTCTGCCTTGAGGTTTTTATTACTCTAGCAGATCCTAGTCCCTGAGGTACAATTTAAGAGAGATAAGAGAAAAAAACAGTGGGAGATATCTACATCAATATCATGATCCTCCATCCAACAGAGTGTTAAGATGCATCTTTGTTTTCAGTGATGAAGAGATCGGTAGAACTACTCACAGGGTACTTTCAAGCACATGGTTGCAGTTTTGGTACTAGGTAAAGCTGACATTCTGTTGACATTCACCATGAGAAATCTACCCCAAACAATGCCAGCCTGTGTGGGTGTGGTTTGTGGCCAACCCTATCACCCTTCTTCCACAAAGGTTGCTCCCTTGAACAGATATTCATTTTTTAGACCCACCCTGGAACAGTTACTCTCTTTCTAAATCCACCCTCAAACAGTTACTCACCTTATCCACGCCCCCAAAGTGACGACAGTGGAAAGTCCGAGAAGGCAGCAGCACAGAGCTTTCAAACCCTCACGAGGCAAGAAAAACATTTGCTTCTTTTCTGTGTGTGGATTTTTTTTTTTTTAACTGTTAATGGTTTGTTGTATTTTGTCTAAGAAGAGGTATGAGCTTTATGGTGGGAGGAATATATTCACAGTAAACCACTACAGCCGTTAACAAATGACACAGCTTTACTTCATCATGTAACTAACCTTGGAAGCTGGTTTTTGTTCCATTTCAAACATTCCTTTAGGGTAAAGCTGACTTCTTAATCTTCCCTAATTGACAGTATATGAATGGATGTCACAGTTGATGTGAAAACCATGAAGTATTGTGAGTTATGTGGGTGGATCTGGTATTTCTGGTTTTTTCATGGTTCAGACTACAGATCATAGGGATTCAATTAGGTGTTGCTCATACTTGATGGATATTTTTCTACCAGTAGGTCAGCTATTTGACATCCATGGGAAGAAGGGATTGTGCCATTGAGCATGGTTGTAGGCTTCATACAAATAGTGTTTTCAGGACTAGTGAGTACTTTACTGGTGATTTCTGGGTCTGACAGAAGTGCAAGTGCTCAGCCATTTAGAAATTAGGCCTCGTATGAAATAAGTAAGGCTTGGAGTTGTAACTAGTTCCAGCCAGCTTGTCGACATACCTCTAGGCCATGGAGAGAATGATGATTACGGACTGATCTTGCAAGGTGTGGAGCACTCCAGTCCCCATCCAGCAAATGACTTTGCCAGAATGGGTTTACTGGGGGGTTAAAAGGGCTGTTAATCTCATTAGCACCATTTGGTGCAGTGTGTTTTCATCTAAGTACACAGGCTTTGGGTCTGCTCCTTTCCACCTCGCTTTTCCAGGTAGCATTGCAGATGTATCCTGCCCTTGGCTTTATACATGACAGTCATCCGAATAAATGCTGGTGCTCCTTGCTTATTTCAAATTTAGCATGTTGTTTTGCTGGACTGTGACTGGAGTGTTCAGTTTGTCTTGCATTCTAGATGAACTACTTATTTTTCTATTCCCTACTCTAGTATGTTTAGTAGAGTAATTTCTACTGATGATTCATTAACTGTTCTAGCAATCTGTTGCTGCCAAAATGCTAGGGATAGTTTCTGATATTTTTTCCAAGAAAAATCTATGTAAAATATGAGAGCTCACATGGTGTTTTTGTTAGGTATGATGCACTCACCAGGATTTGAGGGAAACCTAAATTTCAACTTCCAGACTCTGATGAATGCAGACAGTCTCTACGTGGTATCACATTACACTTTGCTGCTCAACCTAAAATTGGCAAACTCAGATTACTACAGGAAGAAGCCTGCCCAAGCCCCTGTGTTGCTGGTGAGTTGGGGAATATGGTATCATTGTTTTTAAAAAATGAATATTTATTTTGCTTCCTTTCACATAAACCAGCCCACACATAAAGCCTTCAGGCTGCTTGCTAAGTGGAGAAATAGTAATTGCAAATGAAGCGTTCTCCAAGCTGCTTATGAATCTTGCATGATAAGTGTCGTGCATCTGAATTACTCTGTGATTTGGTGGGAAGGAATGCTGCTTACTGATTGTCATTAAGGCTGCAGTCATTTTGATGGTTAAACTATTTTCAGAATAGATTAGCATCATGTGATATAACAAGCATTGTCTCTTGACAATGTGTATGAACATATGTTCATCTTGCAACTGGCTTTTTTTGCCTAATACTTGATTTGAATTTCTGTAGATGAATACTTGAGAAGTTAAAGTGACAAATAAGTAGGTCTTAGGAATGTGAAATTACTGTTTTTGTTACACCTGGAATTCCTCCACTTCTTGGGCTTTTTAAAAATAGTTTTGAAAACATGCATCCATGTTTTTCAACTTAGTTGCCCAAGAGACATTTTTTCAGTTTTCTGAAAAACAAAAGAAAATTGTGATATATGGAAAAAATAAGAAAAGGTGTCAAAATATATAATTATTGCTGAACTTCCAGTGTAAGGGAATTTATCATCTATATAATTTGAAAAACAAATGGAGTTTAACATCATCCTTAGTTTTGGTGTGTTCTGCAGCAGATCAAGTGCAGATCTATGACTCGGGACATTCTCTAGAGGATTCAGTGTGCGCAACAGGCCTGAGCATGACCAAAGTATTCTTAGAGATCATTCTTATAAATAATTGGAGACCAGTTCATCTGTGATGACTGTTCAGTGCAGAAAGGCCCAGTTGTTAGGCAGGCTGCATTCGGTGCCACAACTTCTTTTAATTGGATTTGAGATCCTACTCCCATCTCGTGGAAATAGCGAGAGACCCTCATGTCCCATTGTCACTGTGCAAGAATTGTCATTCTGATTTGCATCTTGCATTAGCTGCAGTAGGAGAAGGGAGAGCTGTTCATGTTCGTGTCATTCTCCACTGCAGAGACAGACACCGAAGGATCTGGACAGGCTGGGCTGATGGGGCTTGGCCACTTGTATGAGGGTCAGTAAGGTAAAGGGTCAGATCCTGCCCTTGGGGCACAAGAACCCAGTGTGGCACTACAGGCTGGGGCAGAGTGGCTAAAAAGCTGCCTGGGGGAAAAATACCTGGGAGGGTTTATGAGCCAACTGAAGGTGAGCCCGCTGTGCTCAGGTGGCCAAGAAGGCCAATGGCATCCTGGGCCTGTGTCAGGAATAGTGTGGCCAGCAGGAGCAGGGCAGGGATTGTCCTTCTACTGGTGAGGCTGCACCTCAAATCCCGTGTTCAGTCTTGGACTCCCAGTACAAAAAGGACATGGAGGTTCTGGAGAGAGTCCAGAGAAGGGCAGCAAAGCTGGTCAAGGGTCTAGAGACCAAGTCCTGTGAGGAGTGGCTGAGGGAGCTGTCTGTGTTTAGCCTGGAGGAAAGGAGGTTCAGGGGCGACCTTTTCATTGTCTACAACTCCCTGAAGGAGGGTGTAGTGAGGTGAGGATAGGCCTCTTCTCCCAGGTAACAAGTGACAGGACTAGAGGAAAGGATCCCAAGTTGTGACAGGGAAGGTACTAGTAAATTTCTTTTCATGGAAGGGGTTGTAAGGAAGAAGACAGACTGCCCATGGAAGCATTCAAAAACCATGTGGATATGGCAGTTCAGGACATGGTTTAATGGTGAACCTGCTGATGGTGCTGTGCTGACAGTTGGACTTGATCTTAATGATGTTTTCCAATCTTAACAATTCTAAGATTTCAGTCCTCCATTAATTCTTTTCATAACTTAATTTCTTCTGCAACCCCTTACTCAGAAGTAGATCTGGGGGCTGATGCTGTAGGGCTTGCACTATTGTCTTACATTTGGCTTTTATGGTTCTCTGCAGAAGGAGTTCATGAAGCAGGTCCAGTCCAGTGGAGTGTTGATGGTATTTTCCCAGGCATGGGTTGAAGAACTGTACCACCAGGTACTAGAAAGGAACATGCTAGGGGAAGCTGGATACTGGGGAAGCCCTGAGGAGCACAACCTTCCACTTATCAGCATGCTGACGGGTCAGTACAATATTATGGTGGCAAGACTAACTTCCAAATGTGTCTAAAACAAGCTACAATGACACGCGGCTTTATTGCATTACATACAGAACAGCATGTCATCATGCAATATGTGGTGTCTTGTGGAGTTATCAGTAGAAAAGGAGCCAGACCTAGCTGTGGCAGGTATTTAAGTGTTTGTTTTGGCTCATCAGAGTGGTTTTGAAGCATAAGTTTAAAAAAAATCAGAACTGTCCCTGGGAGAAAGGGAGAGTAGCTTTGTTCACTGAATCAAAGCATCTCTTAATTCTGTTAGCTTCAATTCTGGTAGAGTTGATACTTGTTCATGATAAACAGTAAGGCTGCTGTTTTCTTGATGTCATAGCAAAGCCATTTCAGTATGCCTGTAGTGCAGTACAAACATAAATAGTGGCATCTCATCCTGGAAGCCTTCCACAGATTGGACTCCCCTTGGTTCAGGCTTGAGCTGTGCCAGGGATATGCCAAATGGCACTAGAGAGAAACTGAAAACCTCAAGCACAAGTGCTTAGAAGCAGTCCTTAGCTTCATTTGAGGGGGAAAAAATCAAATTGTATCAGTCGAAAGACAGCAGGATGGCTATGATACTGTATTGATATAAAAGGCACTGTCTGCTTTAATGTGTCTGTAATTAAAACAGTGGCTTCAGCTGAGCCAGTAAGTGGTGATCAAAGGGCACTGCTCTGAGAGTTTTTTGCTTATTGTATTGAGCTCAGTGTTGCTTTTAACTACTGAGCTGGTAAGAGGGAAGAAACATGTGGAAAAAATGATAGCCAGATGTGGAGATGGGGCTTGTTAGAAAGGAAATCAACCTGGTGTCCCTAACATTACACACTCTGTAAGAAACCACTCTTGCATTGTGTTGGAGAAAGGGTTGTATCTCTTTTGTTGAGACTGAGCATACACAGATCTACTAAAAATCACATTTAGGAAATAGGATCCCAGTCATCTTGAGGACTCAGACTGAGGTCTGAAAACATCTAAATAGCAAGATTTAGCAAGATTTGAAATATTATACTAAGAAATGCAGAGATTTAAGTGTGTGGTAAGTTCTGAACTCTAATACCTTGAAATCTCTACTGGAAGTTCTGTTCATTGTGTACTTGAAGAGAGGGGAGAGCAGCTTTTGAGAGTGGGATGTCTCCCTGTCGGAGTTCAGGACATCCCTCTGGCTGTCCTGGATTGCCAGGACCCCTGCTGGGGGCCTCAGAGACCCTGGCACAGAGGCCAAGACATCTGTGACTTTGATTATGACCCATGGAAAAAATTACCAACCTTATATGAGGGTCTGCAAGCTGCGAAAGTCTAAGTAGAATAATAATTTGTCACAGGGTGAAAAATAGATTTTTTGGGGTTTTTAGAATAGGGGTTCAGGGGGCAAGATGGAGGAATCTGGGCATGTCCAGCCTTTCTCCTTCTTCCTCTTGGCCTCCATCTTCTGCTGTGATGTTGGCACTTTTACATTGATTTAGAATAGAAGTTCACTGTCTAACATAGATGATAGGTACTGGAAAGTAATTGTAAATATTGTATACGTAGTTTTTAGTATAAAAAGATAACACTGCCCCGAGGGAGGCAGAGTGCCTTTGTCTGACCTGCTGAGCAGACCTCGGCAGGCCAGGAGAAAGAATTTTATAGATAAGCAACAATAAACAACCTTGAGATCAAGAACTGAAGAGTTCTGACTCCTTCAACCAGCGGGCTGGGAAAAGAGACTTTCTAACGCATCTCGGGGTCACTCTGACCAGCTAAGGCCCCGAGATCTCCCCTGTTCAACAAAACATTGGTTATATTGGGCAAAGCCTAAGGTGCCACAGCTCATGTTTTTACCAAGGCTTTAGAAGGCCGACAAAAAGAGTAACAAAAAAAGCACACCTGAGAAGTCAAGAATGCTAGTACTTAGTTCAACACAGAGCCAGTAAGACTGATGATTTCCTTGTGCCATCCGTGTGTCAAATAGTAATCCAATGTTTTTTAATGTTCTGGCAGACATCGACGGCTTGGGCAGCAGTGCAATTGGTGGCCAGTTGATGGCATCTGCTTCAGCTCAGTCTCCTCTTTCCCAGAACCGGAAGACAGATGATTCTGTTGTTGCAGGTACTAGTGCTGTAATATAAGTACGAGTGTGTTATCCAGCACTGGGTTGTTATGTACCAAAAGCATATGCAGATAAATAGTGTAGAGTAACAATTTAAAAAGGAAGTATATCACTACATTGTACATGTGAATTGGCAGTTCAGTATGCAGAGGACAAATGTGTCTTGGCTTTTTAGCACTAATGATGAAGCCTCTGTTGTGCCATTTTCTTATAGTAGTAGTATTAATGTTTTTTCCACTCTAGGAATTGCTTTTGCCCGATACATTTTAATTGGCTGTTGGAAGAACATGATTGACACTTTGTCCACCCCGCTGACCGGCCGCATGGCAGGCAGCTCCAAGGGGCTGGCCTTCATCTTGGGAGCAGAAGGAGCCAAAGAGCAGAACCAGAAGGAGAAGGATTCCATCTGTGTGAGCCTGGATGGACTAAGGAGGGCAGCCCGGCTGAGCTGTGCTCTAGGTAAGGCGGCATGGGGGATGTCATGGCAGACTCATAGAATAGGGTGGTAACTTTCCTTGGAGGAATTTGGGAGAAAGAAATGCAGCATCCTGCTCCACTTTTGCATAGGAACATGGATGGTGGCAATATACATAGAGTGCCTTACAGCTTGAACAGCCAACTTTTCTTGACCCTACCTCTTGTTGAGGTTGTATGGGACTGGGGAGGAAATGTTGATCCTGGTAATTGTGTTGTTGCTTTACAGGAGTTGCTGCTAACTGCGCATCTGCTCTTGCCCAAATGTCTGCGGCCTCCTGTGTCCAAGAAGAGAAGGAGGAAAAAGAAATCCAAGAACCCAGTGATGCTATAGCTCAAGGTAACTGCATGATTAAATTACCTACCTCATCTTACATTGCCTGTGAAGCTGCAACTGGAAAGCACTTTGCCACACAAAGTGACATTTCCCTCTGTTGTTCTGCTGTACACCACTTGCTTGTAGGCACATGGGATGTGTGTCTTCAGTACATGCCTCCTGTCCTAAATTCTTAACATTATGTCCCACTAGTTATGTTCTATCTGGAACTTAAATCAGTGGAACAATGCATAAGCCAGCAGCATTTTTCAACATGTGCTTTTTAAGCCTTGTGATGCTAGTACAACCAGAGAGCATCAGAGAAAGAGCTTATTTGGGGATTTTTGTGTGTTGGATGGTAATGTAAGCTAAGTTTGCATCATTCTCCCAAGAGTGGAGGAATATGTGGGGTTTATATATCCTTGATCATCTTTTGTCATCATCTTCAGATATTTAAAACTGTTTCTGAATCATGTTAGATTAAAAAGGAATAAAAAATATGTGGCTTTTTAGCATATAAAAAGTTCTGCATCTCTATACCACCATTTCCAGCCCCGTGGTTGTCTCCAGCAAATATTTGAAGTACACAAAATTTCTCTGTTTATTTCAAATATCTAATGGCAAGAAGCCCATAACAAAAGACAGTGTTGCAGAAAAGACCTTGCTTGGTACTTAAATTTGGGGTCTTGGTAGAGAAAACAAAACTGAAAAAGCCTGGGCTTAAACAAGCTTTTGACTGCTCTGCTGGACATGGCTGAAGTGAGTTGGCCAGACTATGTTGAATCAAAGAGGAGGCAGCAGCAGTGGCCAGAGGCAAACACTGTTCTGTGAAAGCTTGCAAAGCTTCAAAACTTGTTTCCATTTCAATGCAGCATGAAAATGAAGCTTTTCAGGGATTCTCAGAAAAAATAAATAGATCCAAATCTATTTATGAGGTTGTAGCTCAGATAAAGATTAGTTTTACTTTGGCAAGAGCATTTTGGTGATTTTTTTTGTATGGAAATACATATGAAATCCACACATGCTGATTTTTTTTCCATAGCAAAGGGGATTTTGGTAAAAATAAATATCCAGTCAGCCATCTCTGAAGAGAAATATCACTGGCAATCTGCAACTGTTTTGTGGGCAACAGGATGTGAATTTGGGGGTGGAGTGTGTCAATCTAGCATTGATTTTCACTTTTTCATACTTTTTTTCATATATAGGATCAGTCAAAAAGGATTTTAGTTTTAAAGCTTCCTTATGTTTATTCGGAAGAAATGGGTTTCTCTGATTTGGTTGGGGTTTTTTTTGGCCTAAAATTCATCTTCTTTTATAGATTTCAGACTGTAATCCTTTGCCATCACCCTATATACAAACCAGTGTTTGTTTAAAAGCCGAAGAAGCTAATTTTATTTAATTTTTTTTATGCTACAGTGAAACAGAAAGTGGAGCAGAAACTGGAGCAGATGGGGAAAGTGCAGGGAGTCTGCCTGCATACTGCTCATGTTTTGTGTATGGATGCAGTCCTTAATGTGGGTCTGGAGATGGGAAGCCATAATCAAGACTGTTGGCCTCATGTATTCAGGTATACTCACCAGCTTTCCCAAAATAGCCAGAATTCAGGCCATGTTGCATGAAAGTAAGGGACTGAGAAAAAGGGCTCTGCAATCTCTGAATGTTCTGTATAAACAGTGTCAGAGTGAATTAACTGTCAGTATCTCTAAAAGAAAAGATGGTGCTGTTTTCCACCACTGCACAGGGACAAAATACTTAGAAGCTTCTCTTACCAGGAGATTGTGGCAGACCCAGGAACGTAAATGGGCTTTTCAGGCCCCTCCACTAAACTATTTGCTGTCTAGGTACATGGGAGGCCATAGAAGAAAGGTTATCTATGTGTAAGAAGAAAGGTTATCTCTGTGTAGTTTGTTAGAAAGCATCTGTTTATGGTTGTAGATAATGTCCTGTGATTAGTGCAGGGAGGAGTTGTTTTGGGGTGTTTATTAATTTTTTTCTTCTCCTGTGTGTTCCCAGGGTGTGTGAGTACATCAGCACACTGGAGCACACCCACTTCAGTGATGGTGCTGCCCAGCCCTCCCTTACCATCACCCAGTCCCAGCAAGCACCCGGAGGGCAGCACCCAGACTCTGAGCCTGGGGAGACTCCTCAGGCACTGACCCCTGAGCAAGAGACCACCCTGAGCAGCCACCCTGTCATTCAGCCAGTTTCCATCCAGGACCTCATCAAGGACAGCAGGAAGGGCAGAGCTTTTGACTTCCGTGGAGGCAGTCTGCTCTGTGGTACCAGTGCTGCCAAGGCTGTTCTCACGCTCTCCACGCAGGCTGACAGGTAAAAGCACTGCTGTCAGCAACCAGAATCCTTGTTCTCAAAGCAGTACCAAAGTGGCCCTTTTTGTGCTGCTCTGGGCCTAATCTTTGTTTGTGTCAGCCACTTGCTTCAGTTGAATTTCACAAGAGAGCTGAGTGTTTGTCACAACCAGCAGTTTCTAAAAGACCTGGGTTTTTTTCATCTCTGCAGTACCTGCAAGTACTGAGCTGAGTGTGTCTGTGCACAGCAGTGAATATGCCAAGCAAATCAAATGCATCCAAGAGTGGTGGATTTATTTCTTGCATGTAAATTGATGTGTTGTATTCAGTTAAGCAGAGTAAAGGGGTGTCTTGTTCTGAGAGGAAAGGTCTGATTGACAAGACCAGTGTCAGTCAGAAAGCAGCTGCTTCTGCCAGGGCTGCATGACAGCTTTCAGGCTTCCCCAGTGTGTCCAGAGGAGCAAGGGAGCCAAGTATGGTCACAGAATGGCTGTCTTAAATGTCCTTTCATCATGGTATGCCAACTGATGTTATTTCTGCTATTTTTTAAGCAGCCCGGGCTACAGTTGAAAAACTCCTGGGTTTGCAGGGTTTCCATCCTTGCAATTGCCTTTTTGATCCAACTGACATTTTTCATCTTGATCTCTGCCCATAGGAAGGTGTTATGTGTAAATTCAGAGCCAAAAGTACTGCATAAACTGCTTGTAGAAATTTGACTCTGGGCAAAAAAAGACCTTTTATTTAGGAAGCTTACAATGCAGCTTGGTTCTGAGGATTAGAGAACAGCAATACTGATATTAATGGTGCTGATTTCATTTCTGCCCTTTTGCTTAAGTGCAAATGTTTATTAGGATTTAATCCCTTGTTTCTTAAGGCTATAGAAAGTTTTTCATGAAAAGTAATGGCAGAAAATCATTGTTTTGTCAATTTCTGGCTGGACCATATGAAATTTCACTGTAATCTCTGTGGAGCTTCCCTCCAGTGTAACCACACTTATTGTTTTATGTGTACAGATTTTAACTGTTAAATATTAGGAACCTATTGCAGCTGAAAATAACAACTCTTGTTTGTATTTGTCACTGTTAGCCAAAACATACCCCCATACTAGCCACTGTTAAAAAAATTAACTCTACCCCAGCCAAATTCAGCAAAATATTCCAAACTAGCAATTCAGGTATAGTAACCTCAGGTTTAAGACTTGAATTAATTTATTTTTCAGGTTAGAGTTGGTAACTTCAGATGGAGCAAACTGGTGTAACCCTAAAGTCAGTGAAGCTATGAAGATATGTGTTGTGAGGACTGGACATGTTTCAACTGTTTGTTTGATTACTGGTTCATTACTGGCTTGTAGCATTAAAGCAACTTGAAAAAGTGACTTTCTGTTTTAGCTTTGTAGTTGAATCTTGAAAGTGTTCTGGTTGATCCCATAGCAACCTGCTTTCCACTCTCCAATTAATACAGCTTCTAGATCAAAGTCTTGCTGCAGCACTGTATAAATGAAAAAGCCCTCAATAACCAATGTGTCATGAAAGCCAACGTACAAAAGCCACAAACAGACAGGAGTTTTCCTCTTACATACACATTTAAGTCTGCATCTCATTAATTTTTCAGTTAGATTCTGTTCTTTACCTACAGGCTTTTTGAAGATGCTGCTGACAAGTTAAACTTGACGGCATTGGCAGGCTTCCTTTACCAGCTCAAGAAGGCTTCTCAGGCCCAGCTTTTCCATTCAGTCACAGATACAGTTGATTACTCACTAGCAATGCCAGGTAAATCACCTGAAGATCCTGTACAGAGTGTTTTATATGCAATTGTACTGCTTACAGGACTAATCTTTCTTAGTATAATTGTGGGAACAATTTTTTTGTCTTCAGAAAAGGTTGGGCACTTTATTTGAACAGAGACCACATCCACACCTGCTTTGAAACACTTCACAGGACATTCATTTGATTCTTGGACTTTGAGGGGTGTTAATTTTGTGCTGATGTATAATCGCAGCTCTATTTTTGAACCCAGGCCAGTATGGAAACTTGGGTCAATCTAGACTTCAGACAGCAGATTTAGGTTTGGTACTTGACAGTAGGATAACCTCAAAAGTGTTCAGGAAATGGGTGGTAAAGAACAGAGTACACAAATGAAGAATGTTAAAGCAGTGGGCTTTGTCCTGCTTGATTTTCCCCAACTGAGTAGAGCACGTACCTCACATCAGTGAGAAGTTACATAAATCATACAGATTTTGATTTGTCCTGTGGCAGGCACTGTTTTTTTCTGAGTCTCCAATTTAATTGGTTTCCTCTCTCCCTGAAGTGCTACATGTCATTTTCTCGGTATGGCACTTCAAGATTTTGGTTTTTTTGGTCTTGCTTGTCTCCAAACCTCAACATTTTTTACTCTAGTTTTAATAAATAGATTTCATCTTTTCATGTTATGTAGTGGTCACTTAACTGTCATTTTAATACTGAAATTAAAATTAAGGTAGAGGAATTAAGTGCTATTTTTTATTTTAAAAGTGATATGTCCCCTGACTACATCTTCTGTTAGAGATAAAAGCACCAGTGTATTTGAAATGAGAGGATGAAGTGTCTTTTCAAATGTTGTAAGAGCAATGGAAGATGAATCCCTTTCAACAGGAAATAACAAGTGTTAGTGACTGGGGAACAGAAAAGCATTTTCTTACATTCTGTTCTTTGTATCCTTTGCTTAATCAGAAATACGAAATTAAATACCCAAGCCAAATAATTTGCAGTTTATAATCTTTCCTGTAGATGTCACCAAAACCTTTCATAACTACCACTTTGGGTCTTAATATCAGTTATTTAACTCCTTGCTTAACTTTTCTGCTTGACTTTTCCAAGCCTCTGTCGTTCATATGTTTGGAAAAAAAGTGATCACTTAAAGTATGTTGAGTAACCTTTAAACTTGGGTCCATCTCCTGTCCTTTTACCTACGCAGGCACAGGCTGTGTTTTACATTGGCTTTGGGGTTTTTTTCCCTTTTTCTCCCCCCCGACTAAAGCTCATCAGTAATCAATCACTTAATTTATAATTTCTAATTCTTGTTCAGACATTTAGGAGTGGAGGAGCAGCTGATGCTTAGCTTCCATTTATTCTTATATTTTCTTGTAGGTGAAGTAAAATCTACACAGGACAGGAGAAGTGCTCTTCACTTATTCCGACTTGGCGATGCCATGCTCAGAATTGTAAGGAGTAAATCCCGCCCATTGCTCCACCTCATGCGCTGCTGGAGCCTGGTGGCTCCTCACCTTGTAGAGGTAGGAATGGGGGACAAAAATGGGAATGTGTGCACAAAGCAACAAAGCTGAGAAAGATGGGGAAGGCTTGATAGCTGTTAAAATGGATAACAACCTTCAACATTGTCAGATCTGCTCTGTGTTGTATACACTGTGTCATATATTGCCAAACTGCCATCGAGGAGTGTGTTTGTAAGTGACTGAAATGGACAGGGACAGGGTGTTGGACTTGTGCAATATGATGCAAATTGTGCCTGGAGAAAAAACTGAAACCAGCCCAAGGGGCTCTAAATGACACCCCCATCTGCTTATATTCCAGTCAAGGTCTGCATCCTTGCAATTCTTCCTATAAAAGTAAGTAGGTTTTCTTTTCCCATATAAAGCCAGCTCAGCCGCTACCTTTGGAAGGGGAAAAGGGTCACACAGTCCAAACAAAAGACAACATTTCATTCAAGTTCTGTTCTGTGGGTTTTAGTATTTAATTTATTTATATTTAGCTCCATGTGTTTTTAATTGTCAGACAACTTTCATACTTCTGTGGACCTGTAGGCAGCTCAGAGTCTCATTCATCTGTTTCCAGGCCAGTAGTCTCCTGTTTCCATTACAGTGGAGTCCCTGTCACAGTAGTAATGATGCTTTTTTGAACGTTCAGTAGTGGACAGGGACAGGGTGTTGGACTTGTGCAATATGATGCAAATTGTTCCTGGAGAAAAAACTGAAACCACCCCAAGGGGCTCTAAGCGACTCCCCCATCTGCTTATATTCCAGTCAAGGTCTGCATCCTTGCAATTCTTCCTATAAAAGTATGTAGGTTTTCTTTACAGTAGTGATGAAGCTGTTTTGAAGGTTCAGTAACATGTGGTGCTTACCTCTCTTGAAAGTGTCTGACTAAAAGCAAATTTTTTGATTGGACACAGTCTAATCCTTCTCCTTTCCCTGCAGGCTGCCTGTCACAAGGAGAGACACGTGTCTCAGAAGGCTGTCTCCTTCATCCATGACATCCTCACGGAAGTGCTGACGGACTGGAACGAGCCTTCTCACTTTCACTTCAACGAGGCACTTTTCCGCCCCTTTGAGCGCATCATGCAGCTGGAGCTGTGTGATGAGGATGTCCAAGACCAGGCAAGTTAGCTCTGATCAATGTGTCTGTCTGGTCTCCATGCCCATAAGAATGATTTCCAGAGTGCACTTGGTCCACCTGAGAGTGTTTCCCAGCTTCCCTTTGAATGCTGCCCCTTAATCATCTTCAAGGAACTGAGAGTGCTCTGCCTACCTAATCCAGCATTGTGGCAGAGCACAGAGACAGTAGACCTGGCTTTAAAGCAATTAAATTAAGATTTTCTACTATCTAAAAGAATTTAAAGAATAATCTAGATTGTCATAGTGAGTTCTAGGAATGTGTTTAAAGACATTCTCATTCTTTCTGGAGATCCATCTGCATATCAGATCTGCTTTTTGGTTCTTTTTTTTTTAACCCCTTCTACACTGGCTGCAGGTGATCACCTCTATAGGGGAGTTGGTGGAAATGTGTTCTACCCAGATCCAGTCGGGATGGAGACCCCTGTTCAGTGCCCTGGAAACAGTGCATAGCAGCAGCAAGTCAGAGGTCAAAGAGTACCTTGTAGGAGAATACTCTATGGGTAAGGACTTCCTGCACTGTTTCAAATATGCTTTTGATTCCCTGGGGGACACAGTAACTAACTCAATAAACTCAAAGTGGCACTACAATACTCCAGAACTGTACCAAAGCATCTGACTTAATGGTTGGGGTAAGAAGGAAAGCAGATAAATTATTCTGACCTTTTGTCCTCTACATTCTAACAAATTATTTGAATGAGAAAGAAGGGCGTCAAACCTACTTGAATAATTCTGAGCAAGACAGTAGTGCAAGGGTACTGAGCTTGGCCGAGCATTTGTCCCTGTCCTACTGGAAGAAGGACTGCATCCAAGCAGCATGTCTCTTGTGAACTGTCTTCCCTATTGTATGAAACCTATTGCTCTTATACCCAAGGGTAACTTAATGTGATAATCTGGGCAAGTGCTTGTCCAGGCATTTGATCACAAGGCTTTCAGATTCGTAGTGCTATTACAGACCACATTTCTGTAAGAATGTGCATCCTTCCTGGAGATGTTTGCTTGTATGAAAATGTGGGAGATATGGGAAAATCCATTTTTTCTGTTCTTTTGCCCCATTAGAAGGTATGTTTAAATGTGACAAGTCACATGTAAGGGACATGGTTTTCCTCCTAAACTTTGTCATTGAGATCTCTTATGGTTGATGGCTGAATGCTGGTGTATACAGCTTTTGAAGATGATCATCTGCTTTGGAAAATCAAGGCTATTTTGTTACTCTGTAATCTGAATGATTGATGTAATCTTGGCGGTTATCAAAATTAAACCAGAAACTAAACAGAAACCTCCACCAAAGAAGAGTGTGTGTATATATATATATAATACCTCAGAAGTATTAGCTCCTGAGTTCAAGAGCTCAAACCTTCTCCTACCATTTCAGCAGGCATAAACTGGTATTTGTCATAGACTGGGCAAAGGGGGGAGTCTGTCACTTCCTATGAAAGGCTACACGAGTTGCCCCAGGAGCAAGAAAAGGTTTTACTTTTGAGATTTTTTCTGTCTCTGCCCAGAATAGAAAAGATTCTACAGTTTCAGTTAAATTGTTGAAAAATGGTTGGAAAATTATTTTTAAGGGGATGGGAGGAAGATTTCTCATCTTGTTATCTCCACAGGGAAACGCCAGGCTCCGGTGTTTGATGTCTTTGAAGCATTTCTAAACACAGACAACATCCAGGTTTTTGCCAACGCTGCCACCAGTTATATTATGTGCCTTATGAAGTTTGTCAAAGGACTGGGTAAATATTTTCATATTAAGTCATGATATCCCACAGAAGAGAATAATTCATTTACATAATACATAGCATGGTAGGAAAGAGAGGGGCACTGAAGATTTTGAGTCCAGAATGCTTTAAAAAAAATAAAATAAATCAAGACCAAGGGATTATTGCTGTAACATTTTTAATACTATCAGTTCTTCAAGTTTTTATAGCAGCAAAGGTGCATCTCACTATTAAGTGTTTGCTTCTTAATTTGATCTTAGTTTACACCAGAATTTCCTTATATTCATGTAAATAATAAAACAAAAAAAGTCCAAACCTAGAATACTGCAGAAATGGCCTGGCATTGTGCAGAGACAGCATGGATTGTTTGCAACAGCAGGGCATGTTTTACACTGTGGGCAGCAGAGAATAGGCATAGCATGTCAGGGTGACCCTGCAGAGTAATTGTCATGCTTCACCAGCCTTCAGAACAAAGGCAAATGGTGCTGGGTCATTCTGCCCCCATGCTGGTGATCCATGGCTTGCCTTGATCATTAGAATTTGACACTTTTCACTGACCTGTGACAATGTTGGGGGTTTTTTGTGGATGTAAATTATAGAACATCTAAGTAGTGATAAAATGGAGCTTTTGGTTTCTATATGAATACTAATTCACAGAAATGGGAATGTGAAAATTAATTCACAGAGATGGTTGGAAATAAACCAACCCATCTTACAGTCTAGGTCTGTGAGCAACTCCTTTTGATTTAAATGAAGCACCTAGCTGCAGAAGATCTACTCTTTAATGTTACTCTTGTCTCATTGACCTATTTCACCATTGATTTAAATGGGGGAAGAATTCACCACGTGATGTAATTGTCATTGTAGTCATTAATACAAAAGAGAAATAAACTTACATGTCCAGTACCAACAGAGGGAACTCATGTTTTTTTCTGGAGAGCTTTAAAGCCTGTCTTATATTTCTTTATGTTTCTTGCATTCATAAGATAATTTTGACCCCATTGTGGTCACATATCAAAAAGCAAGGTATTTTTTTGTATTAAAGGTAGTAGGACTATGGGAAACATCAATACAATGCCATACTATATATGCATTTTATTGTAAAACTAAAGGATTCAAACTTCATTGGCTGTCTTGGCTGATCTCAGTAGTAGACAAAACTTTAAAATACATTATGGAGGGAATAGTTAAGAGCATAGAAAAAGCAAATAAATATAGTGAAAGGAGAACAAAGTAGGATCTAATAAAAAAATTTAATATTTACCTTGTGTTCTTTATGAGAGGAATAACTTTTTAAGGCAAGAAAATGTTAATGTTGATAGGCATTTAATCACACTTCAGGTTTGGAAGTGAAGGAGAAATGTTTGGCTAAACTGGAAAAATCCTTTTGAGCCAAGTATTCTAAGGTGGACAGGACTTAAGCTTAAATGAGGCAGGCAGAGTGGTGGACAGGGAAAATGATGGCGTGAATGGAGTTATCCAGAGAGGAGCTCTTCAGCAGGATGCCTTGGAACTGCTCTGCTCACTGAATTCCCGTAGTGAAGCTGGCCCGAGAGGAGCAGTCTGCAGAAGGAATACCAGCAACAGAGGCACTAGAATCTGAGGAAATGTGTCATACAGTTGAAGGATATGTGTCATACAGTCATAATGTGAGACCTTGATGCCTGCATTAGTCAGCAGAAGGAAGTGTAGTATATAAATGTAGTATACAAAATATAAATATAAATGATGGATTTAAGCAGTAAATAAACCAATAGGAAGAACTTGTGGTAGAAGAATTTTCCAGGCCAGTGGGGTGCAAATGAATAGAAAAAAATACTACAGTGATTGGACAATGCTGAATATGAGTAATTAATTCCTATACCCATGGAAGAAAGTGGAATGGAGTCAATATGACAGATAATACAATATATGATTATTAGAACTCCCAAAGACTCTACTAAGGAGATATTAAATAGGCATATGTTTATTAAAGCATTTATTAGTATAAAAATTTTAGTACAAACTATGACCAGTATTCCTGTATTGTTTGTGTGGGGGTCACCTGGTTGTCATCTAAGAAGATCAAACAAAGGATGTTTTCTGGATTCTGTTCAAATATTAGGGTGTAACTGAATGAGAAAAGAAAATTAATGCTCTATTGCTTTTCTTCTGTCCTTCCCAATGCTGCCTTTCCTGTCCCCAGGGGAAGTAGATTGTAAGGAGATGGGTGACTGTGTGCCAGGATCAGGATCTGCATCTACAGACTTGTGCCTTCCCGCGCTTGATTACCTCAGGAGATGTTCTCAGGTATGATGAACAGTCTTATACAGGCACTGACCTGGCCTGGGGAATAATTCTAACCTGCAGGCTTTGCATCAGTCATTGGATGATTTGCATGAACCCAGCAGAGTCTGTGGTGATCCTTATGGTAATACCCTGCATGCCAAATGGGCACTGGTAATCTGAGGGAATATCATAACTTCCAGTCCAGTTAGCAGTGGGAAAACAGGAGGTAAAAACACTCAGACCCAGGAAGCAAGTGAGGAAACATGAATGTTCAAAACATTGTAGTAACCTAATTCAAGCTAAATTCATTCTTATTTAAACAGTTACCATAAACAGTGTTGTGAATGAAAAAAAAAAAAAACAGAACAAAACAAGAATTTGAGAATTCTTTTATTTTAAATACAATAGGTTGCACCCTCTGAAATGCAGAAGCAGCTGATTTGTACCAAGCAGACATATCTGAAGCTCAGGTCAAATCTCTAATAATTAGAATGCTGGCATGTTTCCTCTAATCTTCTTGGACACAGCATATATTATTATCCAGGGTTACCTGGACATTTTTGTCTGATTTTATAATGTTGTTTGTATTTCTGTAGCACCTGCAGGTCTTTTTGTTGGACCCAGGCCATGTTTTTCTGAGTGCAATACAAAAGCACAACAACGGACACTATCATTGCTGAAAGTACTTAATATCTAAATTCAGAGATAATGGGTGGGTTCCGTATGCAGACTAAGAAAAGCAGGGAAGAATAAGGCAACTCAGAATAATAAACAGCAAGCATACCAAACTCAACTTGCTATCTTGTTCATCTAAAAAAATTAGTAAATATCTGTGTATATATCTAATATATGTTCTGTCTATACACTATTTGTATCACATTGCTATTCCTCATCTTTACAAACTCCAGTTCACAGTGAGGGGGAAATATTTTATCCTCTTTTAAAGAAGCAGCCATTTATATCTTGTTATGCCTTTTAACTTGCCAGTAGAAGTAGAACAGGAATGACCAAAAAAAAGTCTTGTCTGTATATTGCAAGTACATTATTTACTTAGAAAGACCTGATTAAATGTTGGTAGTATCCCTGCAATAGTACAGCTAATGGAGCTTTGAGGCCAGAGATGCAATCAGGGAATTGTAACCTTTGCCCTTCACAAATGAGAAGAGAGCATGCTCCCATCTCAGAAATGTGTTATTTAAATTGCTGCTCTGCCTCTCTTTACACAACTTTTTACTTTACTTCAGTGAACCGAAGACTTCTGGCCTCTAATTGTGTTTGCTTACCTTTTATTTTATTTTACAAACCTGTGTTTTATGTGATTGCTTTTACAAACTTTCCCATGGATATTTATCTCCTCTTTTTTTATCTCTCCCCTCTTCTCCACCCTTCCAAGTTGTTAGCCAAAATCTATAAAATGCCCTTGAAACCCATCTTCCTCAGTGGCCGGCTGGTTAACTTGCCCCGAAGAGCACAGGAGCAGTCAGCCAGCAGTGAGGATGGGATTGAGTGCATCCTTTCTGACTTTGATGATGACACTGGTAAGTGCATTGAAAGTAGTAAATTCAGAACTAATCAATTGTTTCTTCTACATGTTGCTGCAAATTTTGCAAACTGTTGAAAGCAAAAAGGAGGGAAACTTCATAGTTTATAGTTTCCTTGTTGTTTACACACACCCATGTGTGCACACAGAGCTTGGAAGTTCAGGTCCTGTCATCCTCTTTATGTAAAAGATACAGTTCATATATAAGAAAAATACAACCCCTCTCTTAGGGCAAGATAATATTTTGATTAACAATTATTTTGATTGTACTGAAATTTGTAATAGAACAAATGTGTATTTCTGAGAGCTAGCACAAAACTACTTTCTAGACCACAGCTGAAGTAAAGGAGTGAAAATCTTTTAGAGTTGGTTTTGGCAGGCCTGCCTTTAACAGAAAAAAAATACCAGTATTGAGTTACAGTCTACAGAGATAAAGAATAATTGTTTAAATCTTTCCAAATTTAGGCCCTGTGGTCTGTTGAAATAAACAGTGAATTTCTGAAGTCCATAAAAAGCAATATGACCTCCAGAAAAAACAAGCAGTATTTGTCTCCTGATTATTTGTATGGTTTATATGGGTTGTGGATTAATCAGGTTTTGGATGAACTAGAATATACAGAGCCAAGCAGTAGAGGAATGCAGCCTTACAGCTTCTGGGCTCAGGAGACCTTCACAGCAGTACAGTTGATGCATGGACAGAAGACTCATCAACTAATTAAAGTTGAAAAGTGGCATGTTTATTCAGCACACTGGGCACACTGGGAGGTCATCCTCCAAAGATGTGTGAATTTCCAAAACTCTACATATTCCAAAAGCTCTACATATTCATAAAGACATCCAGACACCTATACATATGCATCACCTGCCCCCGCTTGGTATTACACTGAGCTCAATGTTCATTACGGCTGCGCAGTCATCTTCTTTAATTGGGTCAATGGCCTTTGAAATGGGTCAGTGGCCTTCAGAAGATGAAGTAAGGGGTCTTCCTCATGGTAAACTCTTCACCTTTGTATGGTTGCCAGGACTTTGTGACCTCTTGGTCATGGTCCAGACTCCCTCTCCTGGGCCCAATCATTCCTAGAAGCCAGGTATATTTATGGCTCCTACCCTTTTACAATACTTCATATATTCCCTGTCATTTCTAAGAATACAGCTAAGTCAAATACATTGTCTTTGCTTCAGTTATCCCCATCTGGTATATAATTACTCTTTTTCTAATCTTCTTGTTAAGCCCTTATTCAAAATATATGGCCTTGATCTTACTAGCTACATTTCTAACTTAACCCCTTGATTCATTCCCCTATTTCTCTGCAAAGTTAGTAAATTCTTTTACTGATATACAGATTCTTCTGCATCTAACCAAGTCATGCAATAAAAATCTCTTAAAACCATGCCATATGTTTTTGTTAATGAAGGTAAGGTTGGCACTCATCGTAGCATCCTCAAATTCTAAATAAGCATTACAACAGACAAAATCAAACTTATGCTAACTAAAATCAATAAAACAATAATTGGATGAACTAAAGCATTAAGTATACCTGTTGGTTTTGGTGACTATCCAAAAAGTACATCCCACTTATAGTGAGACATATCTTCTTCTAACCTTTTAAAGACTCTAAGTATGGTCTCTGTGTCATGGTGTATTGTAATTCAGGTCCTCTTTCCCATAATTTTAATTTCTTCAAGAATTTCCTTTAGATCCTCATGTTTCAGTAACTGTTTGACTAAAGTTAAATTCATTCCTATAGGCACAGGTGATATTTCTTGCACAGTAATCAAATTTGCCTTTAGATACTGATGTGATGCAGCATGTGCCTGATTGGAGAAATCACATCCTCCAATTTTGGCAAAGTTACAAATGCACAGGTTAAATTGTGTTTCACTTACGGTGAGCTTGTCTACCTCTGTAGTGGAACATGCTGTTCTGAGGCGTGCGCAGCCTTGACTTATATACACAAGCAGGGTTGTCTGGTTGACTGAATGAACCTCAAAGTGACAAATGCTTTGTTCTGTATCCAGACAAGTATCTTGATCATTATTCATATTTCCTTCACATATAAATCCTAATTGTCTTCTCGTGTCACATGACTCTATAATAATAGTCTGCCAGTTCCCTTCAACTTTCTGTATCCATGTTCTGTGTTCAGAAGTATACAGTACAGTTCCTTCATGATTCTACCTTAAAGCAACTATTGGGTATATTAAATCCACTAATAATGATGCATTATGTATAGTCAAAACAAAAGCAGTACTACACTTGTGACAGGATCATAGGTAAAATTGACCAAAACCCACCGAGACTGAAGTTCTCTTTGCAAGTCAGAAGAATTATCCCAAACAATTTTGCAGATCTCAGCAGGAAAGGTGCCTTCTCCACTTTCCTTAATAACTGACACAGCCACTGATTGCATCCACAATTGTGCTTGTACACACCTAAGAGCTAAAGAAATATTCTCAGTAGCTGTACCCAAGGTGTTGGTTATTAATTCATGGTCCCATTCTTCTATATTTTCCCATTCTGGTAATATCTTGGACACTTTCTGCTGGGTGGTACCTAAAGTTAATAAAGGAGATTGTAAAGGCCGTTGTAACTTAATTGTGTCACTACCAGCTGCGGTCAATTTGTTCATTAATACCTCTGAATCCATTGTATTCAAAACCCCCAGTCCTGTTCTTAGTAATCCAGTCAAATCTCTTTTTTGTCTGAGCGTATATGGTATATGCTTCTATAACCAAGTGGTCTCATCCATAAAAGAGGTCTTAAGAAATGGGCTACACTCCAGTTTAATGGCAGAAGCATTTACCTGCATTGCCATTTCTGCTCGCTTCAGGGACCATTCTGGATTAAGCAGTAACCTTTGGATTCCAAGGTTTTTAACAGCATATGGTCCAATTTTGGTAATTATAGGTCAAATTGTCTCTTTTAGGAGAGTCTGAGTATGGGCAGTCTGTCTTGGTAGAGGCTAATTGGTTGTTCTGGTTCTAATTCTATGCTTCCAAGGAACAACACAGATTTGAGTTATATTATAGTCAATTCTGTGGTTCTTGTCTGCACATCCTTCTATTCTGAGCCTGAATGCAGGACAGTTGCTTAAGCATTTGTCACAACATTCAGGACTAATCCAGATGAGTTCCATTGGTTCTTGGTAGAGTTCATGGAACCCATCCTGAACAAATGCATATTCACATCCCCAGACATTTCTCCCTTCCCAAAGAGGTGCATTTGTGACTCTCAGCATTTTTGACAGAGACTTACGGGAGTAAGAGTCATAAGCTTTTCCTCGACAAGTGTATATATCAGTTGCATTGTACATACGTGGTATTGCATTAACTTCAGTTGTGGTCATAGCTATGATCATGAAGGCCACAAATTTCCAAATTGTACTTGCCATTCTTTGAAACAAAGTCATCATAAATACAAACTAGATTAACATTTCTTCTTACAGCATTCTTATTTTCCCACATAAGCTTTAATTTCAGTTCATTATCACCCAGTGTAACTTTCCAAACACCTTCTGGATCCTTTTTCACTCATGTATGGTGGATCCAGGTGTTCTGTTCCTTGACCTTGATTGCAGTAAAAGTGGTAAGAAGCCCTTGGAATGGTCCTTCCACTGTGGCTCCAGAGTTTTCCCTGCAAAAGATTTGACATATACATAATCTTCAGTCTGTATGTCGTGTACTGGTCCATCTAATTCCCTGCTCCAAATCCCAGCCACATGCTTCTCAATTTCTCTGAGTTGTTTGTTTAGGGCCATCATGTGTAGAGTTTCTTCCCCTGCTTGGGTTGATGTTCTCTCTTGCATTCCCTATGGCCTTCCATATAATATCTCAAAAGGACTTAATTTTTCTTTTGTCCTTGGTTTAGTCGGGATTTGCAGTAATGCTAACAGAAGAGCCTGGGGCCAAGGTAATTTTCTTCTTCTTGCCGTAGCCTTATAATTTGTTGCTTTATTTAATTATTCATTTTTTCCACTTGCCCACTTGACTGGGGATGATATGGATTATGAAGTTCCCAGTCTATGCCCAATTGGCAGCTAATTTGCTGTACAATTTTTGAAATTAAGTGTGGCCCTCTATCTGAAGATATTGTGGCTGGGACTGCAAAGCATGGCATTATCTCTTGTAACAGTACTTTTGTTACCTCTTGCACCTTGGCAGTTCTGGTAGTAAAGGCTTCCAGCCATTCTGAAAAGGTATCTGTCAATACCAATACCTCTTTCCTGGGAAGTTCTGAAAAATCAGTTTCTTACTGTTGCCTAGGCCCATTGCCTCTTCCAATTTGTCCAAGTTTTGATTTATTTTTGGGGTTTACCTTCATTTGAAAGTCTCGGGTTATAAAAATAGGCAGAGCACAGTAGCTCAAATTACTTCTGCTGGCTTCTCTAAATTACCTGAAACCCCCTTCTCCAATGATTCAAACAACCCTGTTACTTCCATGGCCCTCATGATCAGTTGCCAATAAAATCTTTATAGCTCTCTGAGTGGCCTTTGTCTCCTTAGAATAACACAAATGACAAAGTGACTCTCTTGATCTCTTCCACCTAAATGTCTGTCTGTACCACAGCTCTCCGCACTGAATACAGCAGAAACAAACCCGGGGTTCACAAGGGCAGCCCTTTGGACAAGCAACCTCTACCAAACTCACTCTCCTCTGATTTCTATTTCTAGTCATAGGACACCTCAGCTACTTATTTCTCACTCTCTCTACCTAAACTTTGCTTCACAAAATCTCACAGTCTTTTCCCAGTTTTCTTCCCACACAGCCCAGTCTTCAGGTACGAAGTGTGACTTCGAACACACCAACTTTAAAATATCTGGGTCAGAATCAGCTTGATTAAGGTGTTGTTTCCACGGACACAGGGCACACTCACTTTGCTGCCTTGCAGAATTACAGTAATATCATCCTGCACAAATATTACATTGCAATAACACCCACACCCAATGCCAAGCTCTAAATGAACCAGGGGCTGCAGGGAAACGTCCACAGAGGCATGCTATTCCATGTATCCCTTCATGAAGTTCTAAACTCTCTACTGTAGGAAATTCACAATCTAAAGACACTAAATGGCCACCAGAAGTCTTATATAATCCTTCTAGGTAAACTCATTCATTTCTTCTATCTATTCCATGATGCATTGGAGTAAGAAATTCCCATGGATCCAGTCTGAACCACTGTGTGAGAGGTATTCCTTTAATTCTCCTGGCCACCATTAAAACAGACAGCCCATGTGTATACACACTTCACTGTGCACACTCACCACACCTCCCCTTTTCCCTTCTCTGGGGGAAAATGTACCAAAACTGCACACAAATCTCAAAACCACACCAGCACTCTATACAGGCTTCTCTAGCCCTAGGTCTCAATTTACCTTTTGCCCATAAATTGTCCTTGTCTGCCCCTCAGCAGAAATAATAGCAGCCTTCTACACAAATTCCACGCTGTAATTAAACAAAATATTGCTCTCACTACAGGCAGGAATTCCACAAACACAACCCCGTATCAGATACCAGAACTAAACAATGGGGATTGTCCTCCCAACTCATTTTGCACCGTTCCCAGTCTTTTTCAAAAATATCTAAATTCTCAGGACAGCCTTTTCCACAGACTAAATTCACTATCTCACATTCAGTATGTGCTCCCTCCCAGTTATAGTGCAGTGGGAATTCTGATTCTGAGAAATATCTGGGGCACATGGGTCTCCATGTAAGATATACAATGCCACGTTCTATTGCACCTCTTGCAATGAGGAAGGACACAAGCCTAGTGCTACCCAGGTACCCAACAGAAAATTGTCAGATTACACAAAAAGCAAGGAGTTACTCCTCATCTTCACTACCCCCACAGATTTCTGAGATTATCCTCAGCTGAGGGTAACTCCCAAACAAAGGCTAAATAACAGTTTGTTTGGCTTTAATGTCTTCCCCCTAAAAACACCCTTTCTGTCTTTCTATCCTGTGATTTATAACAGCCCAGTCTCCTCCTATAGCCAAGAACTCATCTGGTTCAAGCCCAAGCTACTTAAAGAGTGCCGCTCTGGACAGTCGAGCCCTTGCAGCTGAGCCAAGGCTATTCCAGCCACCTATAACAATTTCATAAAAATAAACAAACATCAAAGTAAATACAAACACCAAAACAATAACTAAAAAAACCAACTGGTTGCAAGCATAACTTTTGACATAAAATAGCAGTGTTGTCTTAGAAATTAACCAAAGAGTTACCAGCTCTTTATACCTTTTGACACAAGATGGTAGTATTCTCTCAAAAATGCACTATATCCCTCAAAAAAAAGTGACAACTATGATTTCCAATAACAAGAATCAAAACTCACATATTTCATCAAACACACACATACCCACACAGTCAAAAATAGGAGTAAATAAAAGAATAGCAGCAATACACAGGAATTTGCCCAGTTCACCCTCAGAACTGCTAATGGGTCCCCTCGACGCGGCAAATTACTCTTTAGCCAGCAACCAAACCCTTCAATGCTTGCAAGCAAACCTATGGGCTTATGTTGCACACAGGGCCCTGTGACTTACCTACTGCCCCTTCAGCCGTGCATATGTACAACTTAAAGAGTAATTTCTATAATTATAAATATACCCTCTGTCCGTAATGCCAGCAGTCTTGTCTGTCCCCACAATGAGCAGACGGGGAGCAAAGGTCTCTCCAGGAGTATCCCAGTGGCACTTAGAGGCATCCACAGCCTGGCCTGGTCTCGCAGTAAACAGAGGAGTCCTGTCGCAGTTGCCAAAATGATGCACAGACAGAAGACTCTTCAGCTAATTAAAGTTGAAAAGTGACATGTTTATTCAGCACACTGGGCACACTGGGAGGTAGTCCTCCAAAGATGTGTGAATTTCCAAAACTGTAGCTTCTCCTTATATCTACAAAAGCTCTACATATTCATAAAGACATCCAGACACCTATACATATGCATCACCTGCCCCCGCTTGGTATTACACTGAGCTGAATGTTCATTACGGCTGCGCAGTCATCTTCTTTAATTGGGTCAGTGGCCTTTGAAATGGGTCAGTGGCCTTC
Source organism: Fringilla coelebs (assembly GCF_963513975.1). Classification (NCBI taxonomy): domain Eukaryota; kingdom Metazoa; phylum Chordata; class Aves; order Passeriformes; family Fringillidae; genus Fringilla; species Fringilla coelebs. The sequence goes on along the minus strand of NC_140030.1, from coordinate 64,478,760 downwards.
AGAAGATGAAGAGGTCTTCCTCATGGTAAACTCTTCACCTTTGTATGGTTGCCAGGACTTTGTGACCCCTTGGTCATGGTCCAGACTCCCTCTCCTGGGCCCAATCATTGTTAGAAGCCAGGTGTATTTGTGGCTCCTACCCTTTTACAATACTTCATATATTCCCTGTCATTTCTAAGAATACATCCAAGTCAAATACATTATATATTGTCTTTGCTTCAATTATCCCCATCTGGTATATAATTACTCTTTTTCTAATCTTCTTGTTAAGCCCTTATTCAAAATATATGGCCTTGATCTTACTAGCTACATTTCTAACTTAACCCCTTTCTTCACAGTCACTTCTGAATATGTGAACTACTGAGCCGTTCCAACCAGGCTGCCTCTGTAAAGAGTCAGCTGCAATCTGGCAGAAAGCAGGCTGACTCCAGTGCATTTCATTCATGTGCCTCACCAGACTGGCCCTTGGTACCTACCACCTTTATCTAGACTCTTCCACCATATGGATTGTCCTATTCCTGCTACCCTAGATAAAGGAGAGAAAAGCTGCTCTCTGAAACCAGCAACTCACAAGTCCTAGTTTTTCACAAAACAACTTTTCACAAAACAACTTTTTACTCCTTTCTGTGCTGGGTTTGGTTTGGTTTGGTTTTTCTCTCAGGGGATTTTAGGATATTCACCTGGGATGTAGGAGACCCAAGTCATTGAAGCCTCTGCTTTGAATCAGACTTGGAACTTGTCTCCCCACCTCATTTGCCTACTGTTCTGAAGTGACTCTGCCGGTTACTCTCCTGCTGTAAACAGAAATACCACCCTGCAGCAAATAAAGCTTCTTTTGGTTCTTGTCAGAGCTGTGCCGTGAGACTGTCACCCAGTTTGTTATTTACATGGTAATGGTGTTAGAATGTCGCTAGGCAAATTGACTTTACAAAGACACGAGGCAGTCTTCACCTGGCACTCTAGTGCTCAATGTCGGTAGCAGGATAAGGCAAAATGTTTTAACCTACTTTGGCATATTTGCAGTATATTTTCATCCTGTATTTGATTTCATGCTGCTCTCTTCAGGAGGGTGTTTTAGAGATACTCAGTTCTCCCAGATTGGAAAACATCCATATTTCATGCTGTTTCCTTATCCAGAAGTGTCATTAAAGTCTGACTGACTCAAAACAGGGCACACCACTGCCCTCTGAAAGTGGTGTGAATAAATAAATCCTCAACCTAGTTACAAAGTAATGATTTCACTGTTTTTCCTTTGTTTCTCAGGAAGATTCTTGCAGAATTCAGTGAATCTTAAAAAAAGTTCCCTCTTGTATTGCTTTTAGAACATAATTAGCTAGCAAGCATCATTAAGATACAGACTACATCAGCATAGCTACCACTGGCAGACAACAGGAACTTATTAGTGAACCAAAGTAAAATCCATTTTAGCCTAATAAACCCATAGCCTTTTAAGGTGACTTAAGAGTGTAACGTGCAAGATCCTTCTAAGTTGTTCATGTTATCATGAGGAACTAGCAGATACTTAAGGGATCTGTGAAAAATTAAAGGGCAGCAATTCCTAACCATCTTCAAAATAGTATTGAATACTAGTTGTATCCTGTAATCTTTTAGAGGATATCTGCTTGCCAGTGTAGATGAGAGCTCACCTGTATTCTGTCTGCTGTTCTGGCAGTTGTCCAGCTCTGTGACCTCTTCAACATCTAAAGATGACGTATGAGGCAGCCTCTTGAGACATTTTTACTCTTCCATCCTGAGTACCAAATAGAGCCTGTTAAGTTATGGCTACTCTTCTCAGGACCCTTACTTCAAAGCACAATCTAAGGGAATACAATCTATTCTGGGCAGCATTTGCAATGGTAATGAGATGAGGTTTCATTTATGTATTTTTTTGGGATGTTTTACATAAGGTTGAAGAGACTGAGCTAGTAGAAATAGTGAAGTATGACCAGAACACGGTGTATATTGATGAGGAAGGATGGGACAAAACACAAACTTGATAAAAAGGGAGGTAAAAGGAAACCGTCATTTCAAAAATGGCAGTTGACCACACAACCATTACGTGGCAACAGTAAGAACCATGATCTTTTAAGTTACTTAATTTATTAATGTCCATAAATTCTGAGGGCAAGTTTCACCTGTGTCAAGCAGTATCTTATTCATGGTTTTTAACCTTTCTTTCTTTACTTGTAGGCCTTATCAATGTCTGGATTATTCTGCTGGAAGAATTAACAACTGCCATATCCAACTGTCCCCGTCAGCACCAGCCTCCTACTTTGGATCTGCTCTTTGAGTTGCTAAGGGACGTGTCCAAGACACCTGGTAATGAAAGGGCCTGATAAAGTGTGAGCTAGTGGAGTCCTTACCAAACCTTTTAGACTCCTAAGCCATTTCTGTAAAGTGTGCTACTTGTGTTAAAGCTGCGCAGAGACATTCTCTGCCACAAAGGGATTTTCTCAGAGCTGATAAATTGTTCCACTTAGCCTGTCATTCTGTTGACAAAAGGCATCTTGTAAGAGCATATTGAACATATGCCTAAATTAATTGCACAATAAAGAGGTGTGGTACTCTATCGATGTGCTAGCCACAGAAAATGTTTGCTTCATGTCTAGCAAATGGAAGAGAAAATTACATAATCCTGCAGATCTGCTGGGAAAGACTGCAGGTAAACACTTGGCTAAATGGACCTCATAACTGCATCCAAATTTTGCCACTCTCATCCCACAAAAAAGTTTCAGAACTTCTTTCCTTCAGCATTACCTCAGGCTTCAGCTTGGAACAAGTTAGCAAATTTACTGAGCACACAGGCTTTGTAAGCAAGTACATACAACCATTATTGTGTTTATTTTAAGGACCAGGATTTGGCATTTATGCAGTTGTGCATCTTCTTCTTCCCACGATGTCTCTTTGGCTCCATCGCAGCCATGGTGACCACTCTTACTGGGATGTGGCATCCTCTAATTTCAAGCATGCCATTGGCCTTTCCAGTGAACTTGTAGTGGAGCACATTCAGAATTTCATACACTCAGGTATGTTATTGTAGTGTCATATCTACTGTCATCAGTGACGTGTTGCTGAATAGCTACTTGAGGAGGTTGGTTTCATTGCTTTTTTGGTTGCTCGGGCATAAAATAGGAGGAGAGTTAAAAATTTCTGATTGGATTTTTTTTTCTTTATAGGTTTTAGCATTATGAGGGAAAAAATTGTAAGACACTTACGGAAGTTATTTAGACCAGGGTCCTTCTCAGAGCAGGGCTATCTTCAAAATTAAAAGATCATAATCTTTAGTATATTCCCAAAAGAAGATACAGAGACTTTAATCATAAGGAAATAGAATCTCAGAAACAGGATCTAAGATAATTTCTCCTGTACCACTTCAGTCCAGACATTTTATATTGTTAACTTAAAAAGGATTGTTCTTCTTTCAACTTGATGCAATGCATGTTTCAATAGCTGCATAAAAGGCATTTGGTTTTGCAAATTCTCTGAATAGCAGTAAGTGTAGCAAGACTGTTTATCTCTAATTATAATGTAAAGGCAATGATATTAAAACCAATCTGTGTTTTTTCCTTATAGATATTGGTTATGAAAATATGATCAATACCATGTTGAAAGATCTTTTCAAGTTACTGGTAGCCTGTGTAGCAGAACCAACAGAAATTATTTCCAGAGTTGGCTGCTCCTGTATCAGGTAACCCAATCTGTTCACCCTTAGCACATTCAAAAAAGATGTCTATGTCTTGGAAGAACTTGTGGATTGGTTAACATCTCAAAAGAAGTCTACAATATGTCTTGGGTCTTTTTCAGGGAATAATGGATTTTACAGTCATTAACCTTTTCTGGCTGTTTTCAGTGTGCTTCAGAACCTGTGATTTTAGGAATTACTACATGTATGATTCTCAAAAAAAGCACTTGCACATTATTTATATATAGTAAGTCAATAATTAATCCTTAAGAAAAAGGGTCTTCTCCTGGCATTCACAGGTCTTTAGAGGTAATTAGCACCTTTCTCAGTCTTCAGGTTATTACAGTCATAATCAAAATAAGCACTGCATTTATACAGTTACATAGTGTGTGGTTCTTGTGGCAAGATGTCTACTTAAAGAGGAAAAGCAAAGGAGAAAAAAGTGAAAACTATAGTGTAATTACAAAAATAGGTCAGGATAACAACTGAGGAGATTGGGTAACATGAGCTAGCTACTGAGTAAGCCTTTTTTTCTGTTTTCATAGATTCATAGAATGGTTTGGGTTGGAAGAGACCCTAAAGATCACTTAGTTTCAGCTCCCCTGCTATGGGCAGAGAACTTTCCACTAGACCAAGCTGCTCAAAGCCCCATCCAGCTTAGCTTTGTACACTTCCAAAGGGGATTTTCAACCTTCTCCCTTTAGGAGTAAGAATTGTCTAGCTCCTTCTTGAACGTGGTAACATTTTCCTGTGTCCTTGCAGGTATGTGTTGGTGACAGCAGGGCCTGTTTTTACTGAAGAGATGTGGAGACTTGCATGTTGTGCCTTGCAGGATGCATTCTCTGCCACTCTGGAGCCAGTAAAGGTAAAACTGCCCTTTTGCTGTCAGTCAGAATGTAATCATACAGTGGATGCACTAACTTTTGACAAGTTGATAATTTGTCAACTCAAAATTAACCATGCTGGATCAACATGGAGGTTAAAATCAGTTTTTCTAAATGTATACAGACCACACTAGTAGCTTTCAGTTCAGACTTATTTTAAATTGCCTTGCCAGTATGAAATCAGAAGAGTTCATTAGGTGAAAATTTCCCTTTTGATCAAATTTTTCCTCTGGATTTACAAAAACTAGGTAGAAGACAATGTTGCTTTGCTGTAGCTGAATGCTCCATGTAGACTAGTTTTCAATTCACTGTCTGTTTTGTAAACAAAAAATCCTGTGAAGTCTTTGCAGACCAGCATCCATAAAAAACTGCCTTTACATTGGATATATTAATTCTAGATGGCAGGTGACCTCTGGTGGGACTGGCACACGTCACTCAATCTTATATTTCACATAAACAGGCTGGACATGGCTACAGTCATTTGTTACTGCACAGTGAAATTCTGATGTTGTGTCTCTCTGTAGAACCTGTTGGGCTATTTCCACAGTGGTACTGAAAGCTTCAGTGGAGATGCCTGTGAAGTGAAGGTGGCAGCCCCCTCCCTCTCACCAAGTGCTGAAGCTGAGTACTGGAGGATCAGAGCCATGGCACAGCAGGTACTGACAGATGTTTCAAGGGAAGTCAGAAAACATTTTAAACTTGGACTTTTCTTTATAAAGAAAGTTTTCTTTATTTTTTACACCATCTTCCTCACAAACCCTACAGGCAAAGACTTTCTCATCACCAAGCTAACATCAATTGTCTAATAGTAGTATTCAGAAAAAATAGCAAAAACTAGGAAAAAAAAAAAAAGAAGAAAACCTCAGAACTGTTGCCCTGTAAACAGGAATTTGTTTACAGGGTGGGAAAAAAATGCATGGATATCTAGAGAGGACTGACAATGACCCTATTGTGTAATGTCACATAGATTTCTGAATACCTATTAAGGAATGATAAATTCAAAGGACAAAAATTGCACTAGAACAGAGATGGTGATATGAAAATAGGAAAACAAGATCTGATTAATCTATCCAAGCATTTTTCTCTATAAATATCTAGGTATTTATAGGCAAAGAAGAAAAAGGGTTACTGGGAACTAGAGGATAATGCTGACATTTAACAAATGATTCGCTAACTCCTAATCAGAATCAGCAGAGCAGACTTGGAATGTTTTTAGGGTTCCTTTGACTACAATGAAGGTTATTCATTCTGTGAAAGTGGTTTTATGAAACAAGTTCTTTGAAATATAGCAGACTGAACCTAATGACCTGCAGGGTACCATAAAACTGTAAGTACCATATGACAGTTTCAGCATGGGAAAGAAGATAGATTAAAACAGCCAGCAGATGTTTGGTGTCAATTTCTGACTTGATAAATCATACTCTGATGCTGCTTGTAAGTCTGAGACACACAGACCAGGATTGGTGATCACAAATAATGTGGTAGTGGCAGACATTGTTTGAATAGAAAATGTGTTTTAAATTAAGTTTTAAAGATTCAGAACTCAAGAAAGCAGGGAATGTAACATTAATACTTTTCTTGTAGACACTATTAGTGGCACTCCCTGAGTCCCTGCAGTGAGGATTTGCTACAGCTATGAAGCTGCAAAACAAACCCACAGCAATTGAGAGTTGTTTCCCTGTTTCCCACTGAACTGATGTTGGTTGGGATGGAGTTTATTTTCTTCCTAGTAGTTGGTTCAGTGCTGTGGTTTGACTTTAGTATGAGAATAATGTTGATAACACACTGATGTTCTAGTTGTTGTTGAATAGTGCTTACACTAGGTCAAGGACCATTCAGTTTTTCATCCTCTGCCAGGAAGGAGGGACATGAGAAGCCTGGGGGAGCATGGCTAGGACAGCTGATGGAGACTGGCCAGAGGGATATCCCATACCAAAGAGTGTCATGCTCAGTATGCAGATGAGGGGAGTTGTCTGGCAGGGGCTGCTCAGAAACAGGCTGGGTATCAGTCATTGGTTGATGAGTAACTGCACTGTACAAGTTTTATTTCCCTCTCTTTTTTTTCTTTTTTTTTTTTTGGTTGCCCTTTTTGTGGTGGTGGTGGTTGATACTACTGTATTTTATTTAAATTATTAAACCACTCTTATATCAACCCATGGGGTTTATCTTTTTTTCCCTGATTCCCCTCCCCATCCTTGAGAGGGGTGGGGTGTGGTAAGTTTGTGGCTGTTTGGTATTTAGTTCCTGTCTGTGGTTAAATCACAGCACACCCCCAAAGGGTTGCATATTAGGTGTCTCTTGTATCTTCATGGCTGAAAATAATCCTTCCAACAACCAACCTTTCTAGGTGCAACTGGCTAACTGTGCAAACGGGTCCTTGTCTCCACTGTACATGGTGCTTTCAGATAGAAGCATACAGACAGCAGAAAGCTCAGTTTGGTATTTAGTGTTATGCCTTAAAAAAGTTCAAAGAAAAATATGTCTCTCCTTTGCCCTGCACCCCACTGGATGTCTGGAGGCAGCCCATTGCTGCTTTACCAAAGTAGCATACTCCAGGAAAGATCTGCCTGGGGGGATACCTTGCATTCTCTCTATCACTGTAAAATAACTCAGAATGACAGATATTTCACACTGCAGGAAATCCTATTCTCAGCCTCTCCCCCACCCCAGACCCACTGCAAGTGCTAAACTGATTGTTTTATGTAACTTGTTGCTTTCCAGGTCTTCATGCTGGAGACTCAATGCTCCCCAAAAACCCCTAGCAACAAGGAAGGGTTTGAACATGCCCAGTCATGTGTGCTCATCATTGACTTGCCACCAGATAAGAAACCAAATGGGCATAACCAGAGAAGGTAAAATATCTTCCAAGGAAGAGACTGTGTCACTAAAAGCAAGATAAAAATATTGCTGAACAGGAAGAAATGCGAACTGAGGCTGGTAAATCATACATGCCCATAGGGCTCATCAACAAAAACGAATACACTGATCAAATTAGGTTTTGTGACACTGTTGTGGTTTTTAGTGATAGCTAGCAAATGCAGTGTCTGCTTCACTAAGGGTCTTTTAAATTCAGTATTACTTGGTTAAGAAGGTAGAAAATGTATGAACTGGGGCATTATAAACTGAAGAGACCACATCCAAAACTGCACAGCTGTCAACATTGAGCTAGGGAGCATTGTTTTTGCTTGGCACATTATTTTTGTGGAAGTCTTTCTGTTATGTTACCACCTGAGAAACTCACCTGTTTGCACTACAGTCTGATCCTGTGAAAGAATATTTCCTTTTGCTTGCACGTGGTTGTTTAAACAACTGCTGTACCATCATTTGGGCCAAGAATCAGAATTCTGCATTCAGGGTTTGTGTTTGTATTGCAAGGCACGTAATTGCATGACGTTGTCTTTTGCGAGATACCGAACATGGGTTTACACCATTCAAATCTAAACTATTGCTTGCAACAAGGAGCCAGAATGTGATGGTCCTTGTTTGGATGGACAAGAAGAAAGACCATGCAAGATGTCTCTATTCTTACACTGCTGGATGGAAGTTTTCCCCTGAGAGCAGGTGCTCTGTTGCCTCGCCATTAGAGAACAGGCCCCTGCACAGAGACAAAGAAAGCTTGAGGTCACAGGTTAAACCATTCCTTTATAGGGGAAAATATCTACTTTATCCAAAGGCTAGCAGGTCATTCTTCTTGTTACTATGAGTGCAAAGCAAAAGACTGGAATATTCACCTCTCAAAACACCTAAGGCCATGCAATCTGTGTTTGTAAGGGCAGCAAGGGTCTTGCTTGTCTTTAAACAAATAAATAAAGCTTGCAATTAATGCAAACTCTGAATGCTCTCACACTGCGCTTTGTCCAACCAACTGCTAAAGGTGTATATGCCCATAGCCAAGTGTTGTCCCAGCAATGCTCATTTTTTCACCAGAACACAGCTCACAAGTTGACTGTGCCACTGTTTTCATATTATTTGCTACAGCAGTGCAGTAATATGGCAATCATGCATGATAGTAAATGTGGCCTTTCCAGAAGTTTTACTTTAACCTTAGCAGGGTTTCACTTCTCCCTTTTGGTTTTGTTTCCTTAATGCTGCATCGTTTCACAGGAAGCTGGGGTAAGGGAGCTTTTCTTCTTCCTGAAAAATAATCATATATTTCAGTTTGAGACTTTGGACAGAGTAAGAAAATACTGTCCTTAACCAGCTTTGACATTGTGTTTTCACCTGTAGTTCTTTATCAGTTTCTTTTGGGATTGAGCAGTACTTTATACTGTCCTTGTAAATTGCTTTTTTGGCTATTACAAGGAAAGCAGATCTCCTTTATTCCTGACCCTGCTTTTGGAACAGGATTAGTTGCTTGAAATCACTGCAAGCTCTCATTTAACTTTATACATGCTCTTAAGAGCTTTTTTGAGTCAGAGCCTCTAATGATTTTTACAGCAGAAAACTACTTCCCCATAAAGCGCCCAACTGTATGTGCTAATCATTAACATTTTATCACTGTCAAATAATAAGACTGCTAGATTTTACTGATGCTGTGTCATGGTAGGCAAAGTGACACAGGGAATGTAACTGAATAACAGTTTTGCCTGAACTTTTTTAAAAAATGTTGTATTCTGAAAATTGGGTTTTGATAGGATTTCTCAAAAAAAAAACAATTGGCTTTTTGTCTTGGTGTTCCCAAACTCTTTTGAAAGTTGTTTAATGAAAGCAGAATAATTTTTGCAACAGAAAATGTCAAAGGTCTACAACTGAACTTCTCATGTTACATGAAGATTTGCTTTGAATTGACCTGAAACTTCAGTATTGCAAGCAAACTGAAAAATCCCTTCCTTACTTGATAGCTGTGCTAATTAAAACTTGATCCATCACATCAAACCAAGTATTGTTATGTGCATCAGCTTCATTTAGAACATTGTCCTGTAATCTTACATAAAGACCTTTTTAAAAGACCTTAAGATAGGTTTAATAATAGACCTTAAGATAGGTTTATAATTTGAAATCCATGAGATACCAAACAACAATTCTGTCTTTTTTCCAAGCCTTGCTTTCCTGTAAGAGTCTCAGTGTTATGTACTGGTGAAAGACTTGCAAACTTTGGTCAGAGGCATTTACCATTGCTGTGTCCCCTGTGCAAATCAAACATCAGTGAGGGCTAAAACACCTCCCAGCATCTCTCTAACAGGAGCACAGCTAAGAATCACCCAATACCGTATGTGAGGAGCAGGGTTAGGAATAGTTATGTCCATACTAGGCTCTCAGTCTTAAGAGCAAGCAGTGAAATGTGCCTTCAGCCAGACTTCAGCTTCTTTGCATGCTGCATTGCACTGCTGATGTTTCTGTACATGTTTCTTTATTAGTTCGATACCTCTTCATGGTTTATTTTTAAGACGTACTCCTGGGCATTAGTGGAAATGGAAACTGAGTAGTAGGCTAGTTTTGGCTCCAATTTTTCATGGCAAAATAAGGATTATTTGACATGTTGGTGGAAGAATAATTTGTGTGTTAATAAATTCATCAGATATAGCAGGCTGAAATATCTTAGTGTGCTTTTATTCTTAGTACAAGCGCAATGCACCATTTTAATATTCTGTGATTTTTTTTTTCTTCCATGCTTGGTTTACCAAGTATTCCTTTCAGGACAATAGTGGTGAGCTTGCTGTCCCACCAAGTACTGCTCCAGAATTTATATGACATCTTACTGGAAGAATTTGTGAAAGGCCCTTCTAACTTGGAGGAGAAAATGGCCATACAAGTACCAGAAAACAAGTTGGCCGGTTTTCTCAGGTACATCTCCATGCAAAACCTGGCTGTCATCTTTGACTTACTCCTGGACTCCTACAGAACAGCCAGAGAGTTTGACACCAGACCTGGGCTGAAGTGTTTGTTGAAAAAAGTGTCTGGCATTGGTGGAGCTGCCAACTTGTATCGCCAGTCAGCAATGAGCTTCAACATCTACTTCCATGCCTTGGTTTGTGCAATCCTGACAAACCAGGAGAACATCACTGCAGAGCAAGTGAAAAAGATCCTCTTTGAAGATGATGAGAGAAGCACAGACTCATCACAGCAGTGTTCTTCAGAAGATGAAGACATTTTTGAAGAAACTGCCCAGGTCAGTCCCCCACGAGGGAAGGAGAAGAGGCAGTGGAGGGCTCGAATCCCATCGCTGAGCGTCCAGCCGGTCAGCAATGCAGACTGGGGGTGGCTGATCAAGCGGCTTCACAAGCTCTGCATGGAACTGTGCAACAACTACATCCAAATGCATCTGGACCTGGAGAACAATGTAGAGGAGCCCCCAGTGTTCAAAGGTGACTCTTTCTTCATTTTACCATCTTTTCACTCAGAAACCTCCACCCCATCAACTGGAGGGTTGTCTGGAAAGGACACACCATCAGAAGATGACCGAAGTCAAATCAGGGACCAGCTGGGAGACAGCTTGACACCTCGAGGAGGGAGTGGAGAAATATTGCTGCTACCCCCACCCCTGAGTCCTAAACCAGAAAAAAAAGAGCAAACCAAGAAAAAAGAATGGTGGGAGAGTGCTGGTAACAAAATCTACACCATAGCCACTGACAGAACCATCTCCAAGTTTATGACAGAATACAAGAAGAGAAAGCAGCAACAGGCCATGACATCCTTCACAAAAGAGGTCAAAGTGGAAAAGAAAGGAGAACTCTTGGGTTCAAGAGGGCCAGACTCACCTGTACTTCAGCGGCCTCAACATCTTCTAGATCAAGGTCAAATGAGGCATTCATTCAGTGCTGGTCCAGAGATACTGAGACAAGAGAAGAGACCCCGTTCAGGGTCCACAGTCAGCTCCCTGAATATATCTATTAGGGATGCAGAGGCCCAGATACAGGTAGGACATTCTTGTAGAAGGCTAATAATAATAGCAATAAATAAAAACATACCTATACATTTTTTTATGTTATTATAATGTTTTTGTTAAATATTGTATAATATAATGAAGTCCTCATGATGAGGACTGATTCTTTAGGAGTTGGAATTAATAAAAACCTGATTGTGCCCTATTAAAAGAGGAGGTATCATCAGGCATATACTAGTTCAGCTGTCAAGAATGCTTCTATGACCGGGGCCAAAGCTGCCCTTAATCCTGAGAACTGACAACCTACAGCAAACTCATTGCTTACTGCTATGGGCTGTAGCCCACTGGAGGCTTTTGAAAATGATAGGCTTCTTGGCACGTTGCTTTTGTACTTAAGAATGGGATTTTTTTGTGAATTCCAGAGAAAAATAATGGGTTCTTATGCTAAACAAAAGCTTGTTGTTTGCATGTTCAAGTGAACAAATCAGTGAAAGCATCAACCTTGACAGGTTTTGTTCACTGTGGGACAAACAAAAGGAAAGGGTGAGCATGATACCCACAATATAAAGTCAAGCGATTCAGGAACATTAAATGAATATGCTGGCATTCCTCAGTCTGCTCCATGAGGCTGCAGCCATCAGATACCTTATTTTCTGCCTCAACCACTGGGCTCACCTGTTTAGAAAGGTCTTCTAAAGAGGTTTTTTTAAATCCAATTTCTTTGTAGGCATGGACCAACATGGTGCTGACAGTTCTCAACCAGATTCAGGCTCTGCCAGACCAAACTTTCACAGCCCTGCAGCCAGCAGTGTTTCCCTGTATCAGCCAGCTGACTTGCCACGTGACAGATATCCGTGTCCGCCAGGCAGTCCGGGAATGGCTGGGAAGAGTGGGCCGAGTTTACGATATCATCATTTAAACCAAGCTGTGCTCTGATGCAAAGGGCAGAAGACATACAGCAAAGAAGTACTTGGGGTTCATTAATTGCCTGTTTGTTGGTGAGAAATTAAGAAACAACGAGCTTGTCAATTTATATTGTCTGTCCACCTGAGATTGTGTGTCCCTCACTCACACTAGCAAAGGAGGCAAAGCATGAGTCTGTTTAGAGGATCTGGCATGGCCCCACAACCCAGAACCTGTCTGTAAGTCAGGCTCCTACCAGAAGAGATGCATTTCATGGCCTTCATTTTAATTCAAATTTGCAGCAGTGGGAGCCACCAGAAACTGCAGCAGAACTTCCACACTTGAAGTTAGCTGTGAGTGCAACTGTCATGGGGGTGTCAAAACAGGTCAGTAAACCTATTTAACTTAGATAATAAATAAATAAATCCAAGTCAGTGAAAAGGTGGGGCTATAGGACAAGTAAGAAGGTGACATTTTTTAGGGTAACATCTTCCCTTCAAAAATTGGCATGAGAGAGGATAGCCAGCTAAAGATTATTGTAGTAACTAAATGTTGCTCACTAGAGAAAGTGGAAATTTATTTTGCTCCAAGAGGAGCCTTTGTAGTCACATTTGGAGTAGCTAAAGAATCCCAGGTCTAAAATGGGTGAACCAAGCCCAGACTATTGATCCTTTAATTGCTCTTATGGGGTATTGCTCAAAGAGAAATGGCACTGTCAAACTGCCCTCTCTGCAACACCACCCTGGCTGCCTCTTCACCTATGCCTACAGCTGAGCATTTTGCCACATGTCTAATTCCCTCTAAGGGCAAAAGGAAAGTTTGTTTTGCTCTTTCCTGTGAAGCTGTGAGGAAGACACACCACAGCAAATACCAGCATGTGCCAGTATCCAGCATTCAACTAAGCAGAGTAAAATGTTTAAGCACCCCTGCAGCTGTTATTCTACTGGAAATTTATGTTTGCTTATGTCGAGCTGCTGTAGCCAGGAGCACCCTTATCACCTTGGTTAAATGTCTCTGCACTTGACATTTGACTTGAGCTGAAACAAGATGGAAAATGGTATGAAAGGGAGGTATATTTCCTGTTTCTCTCTCATTTCTTGTCTGCTGCTGTAAATAGAAAAGGATAGATCCTCATGGAGGTACATCCCCCCTCCATGCAGCACTCCTTTTGGGACTATTGCAATTTGCTGTTATTAGGGAGGAGAAGGGGGAGGATTGACTATTGTGTTGTCAAATGCCTATGTGATGCTTTTCACACTATATAAAGCAAGGGTTACCTTGCTGCACAAGTTATGTCACAGCCCTTGGGACATTTCATCTCATACTCCCATGCTATATCATTTGTTGATAACTTGTTGAAAATGAATTGATTTTAATTTTGGGTGACCCCTTAATGCTGTTCTCCCAAGGCTTTTAAAATGTGCATGCCAACTAAATATACAGCTTCAGTCCCTGCTCCAAAGCATCCTAAGGATGTTGTCTCTTTATGTAAGGCCTGGATTTTGCAAAACTAACAGCTTTTAGCATCTCAAACCTGGAAAAACGGAGGGAGCCAAGAAGCTCCACTGAACAGCCATCTCCCAAGCTGCTTTGTTTACAAAGACTCTGACACTATCCTCCTGCCTTTTCCCTCCATTGCCTACTTCCCATTTGTCACCTGCTAGTCTTGTGCAGGGAGTATTTGTCCCATAACTTTCTGTAGTGCCAGTCATGCTGTTTCTCTTTCTTTAAAAAGTTCCTTTTGCTAAATTGTTTAAAAGACATTAAAATTCTGTAAAAACACCTTTTTTCTACCACCTAAACTGACTTTATTAATTACTAATTTAACAATGTTTTTCATTGTCAATTTTCCCCCAACAGTTTAAATACTTCCTCAGGGACAGGTTAGATTATGCTTTGGTATCTGGGAGAGCAGTAGCACAGTTTGATTTCTGTTGCCATGGCTTTCTTATACATCTTTAGGTAGAGTGAAAGTGTGGTTACATTTTTTGTTAAAGTTTTTATTTGGCATCTATACAGAGCTGCATTTAAAGCAGTACATTAATTAGGCAACGACAGAAATCAGAATAATAAACCATATTCAGAGCAGCCAACTCTGATGGTTTTCATTATAAATGCATTGAATGGATGCAGGTCCTTGCTGTACTGATCTAAACCTAAAGCAAATTCCTAAATTATGTAGGGGAAATAAAATTGATAGCAGTACCAGTGAAATCATTCAGGACTACAGAAGAGGTCCTAAAATCTAGGAAACACCATAGCTGCATTGCAGTTGAAATGCAAAATCCTTCTGTAAATCAGTAAAAAAAAACTTTAGGAGTGCCAATACCATTACCACCCTTCCCTCAAGCTCATAAACACAGTATAACCTAGTGTTACCTGATTAGCCACCATCTTGACCTAAAATGTAATTTCATTTTAACTATTTCCATTATAAATACCACATTGGAAAATGAGGACAAGTAAATTTGCTGTGTTGCTGTTGGCCTGTTTTGAGCTTTGTCCGTCAAATTATGCACTAAGTGCCCATTGTCACCCTCAGTGCCTCTGCTCATTAAGACCCCTCCCTAAAAGGTCATAAGTAACTTTGAATAATTCCAGAAATGTAATTTAGAAGGAGGGGAGAAGGAATATTTGAAGCAGCAATTAGTTACAGATCAAAGTTCAGCATGTGCTGCTCTTCCTTTTCCTTGTGTGTACAAAATGCTAACCAGGTGAGGGGAGCAGCCCATGGCCACTTCAGTAACCACAACCATGAGATGTAGAAGCTAAAGCTTTCTGGTGCACCTTCAAAGCATAAACAAATAAAAAAATTGAGTTGGTTCATCAGATTCTCAGCAAATTTTCTGCTAGTTTAGCTGTAGACATCAGTAAGCCCCAAAGAAGTAGAATAATAAATGTGTGACATCACCATTTCACAGGTCCTGTGTGGCCTGTTTCATGGCTCATGACTGCCAGCGTGATGCCTTCAGACCTCATAAAGCAAGCTTTTAGCCCAAAGGAGAAGTCTGCCAGAACAGTCCCAGGAAAAGGGGGCTGGCATCAGCCTGTCCTAAGCTTCAGAAGGGGAATTCCCTACACTGCACACTCCAGTCGTCCCTGCTACAGTGGCTTTTCTGCTTTCTGCTTGTGAGTGGGGAAGCACCTCAGTCAGTAGCAGTAGTACTCCTTGTGTCCACGTTGTATTCACACGTGTTCCCACTCAAATCCTTACTGTCAGCTCTATAACCTCATGCATGGCAGAGTATTGGCAGCTTTACTGTTGAACCAGACATTTGAACCTTGAGCAAACCAGTCTCTTCGCATTACAGCCTGAGCCTGCTCTTTCTCTTTGCCTTGGTTAATGACCACATTCTTCTCTTTTCTTGCCCTTACTTTTTTTGTCACGTAAATTTCTATAGGAGTTGGGTTTGGTTTTTTTTTATTGAAATGGCCAGTTGTTTTTAAAAATGATTGCCCAGTAAATTTTGCTCAAGTGAAATGCTTTAAAAAAGAAGATGGGGTAGCTTGACATCCTTCTCAGGTACCAGAGCTGCACCTCTGCTGCCTTTGCCTAATTCACACTGCCCTCCTCAGGGCCACCGCAGCCAGCAGAGGCAAGGACATCTCATTTTAAAATCTCGTACGCAGTTGCTAACAGAGAAAGTTGCTGCTGCCCAGCATCAACTACGTTTAAGCACATGAAATAGCTCATCACTGTGCAAATATTTAAAGCTGAGAAAAGCAGAGCACTCATCAGGAAAGCAGAACAGGGGCAGGGTTTGACCCCAACTTACATAGTCTCAGGTCATTGCGTATGTTTGCACTTCGTTCTGCTCTGTGAACATGTGCAGTCATATGAGATGATTGACATGTATATGTACAGATAGCTGTGGCTCCAATCACTGCCATATTCTGGGCATTCAGCATATTTTCAGACAGCTATCCACATTAGTAATATGCTTATCTGCTGTGTTAGGTATTTGTGTCACACCAGCAATGGTTAACACAGTTATTCTGGTACCTTTTCTGAGCATTCAGCAGCCATTGAATTAGCACCACCACCTCTTGTTTAATATACCTTCATGCCTTTAAGATGTTAAAATAGAGATGTAATACTTTCCTAGGGATAAGCACTCATTTGAGAACAACTGACTTAATTTAACATATAGAAATCATTATTAGAAAAATATTTACACAGACCTGGGCAATACTTTCCTTGTACAACTCCCAGCTCAGGCAACACAGTTTTTGCCTCATCACATATGAAAAATTTATGTCATCTGCACTGTGGCTTGCTCATGTCAAGGCCAAGCACAGTTTACACCTGTGATTTGTAAGGTGCTTTCCCTTTCAGTTTGAGCTTCAAGTTGTGTTTAAAATGGAAACCTTTACGTAAAATTCACTGACAAATCCTCACCCACCAAAGATAAAACCCCCACCTCTAAGTACCATGTGCCATCTTCACCTGTACTTTGTATAGCAGCATCTCAGTGTTGGTATCAGCACTGCACAGCCCAGCACAGCACTGGCATGAAACCGAGTGGCAAACAAGTTAGAAAGTAGAGTCCAGCTCCATGGTCTGCCTCCACTTTGTACCTTTCTTCACAGCTTGGGCCCACACTCAAAGTGCCAAAGCTGTCAAAATCGATGGAAGTTAAGTAGTTAGGGATCTTTAATACTCAGGACTCAGTCCTTGAATTCTTCAATCCCTACATAGGGGTTCACAAGTTCTCAGGAAAGGGGGAGTCCTGGAAAGTTCTTTGTGTCACCCTCTCTGCTGCTGGCCTCCATACACCTCCTGCTTGAAAAATCAACCAGCACACAGCCCCACACAACCCCATACTGCAAAACTAGAGCCCTCACTTTTGCACAGATCCAGCAAGCCAAAGTGATTTATTTTTCACTTAGCTCATCTGTATAGAGGCCTGTTGAGAAACTGTGCATGTGGTTTGGCTAGTGTCACCCTTAGCAATCCACTCTAGAAATAAATGCCATTTCTCAGTGCTAAATTGTTTTTAATTCACAAAAGAAGTGAAGTGCTTCCTTTCCCCCCTTCCCCCCCCCCACTTCCACCTTTATCAGGCTATTTATTCATTACTCCAGTCACAGTAATTTATGGGAAGACCTATGTACAGGTATGTGACATGAAATAGGTTTTTTTCAGTTGCTGATCATTCCACAATTGTTAAAGAAGTAAGATGATACCATCAATTTACCAAAAGAAGTTTCTCTTCTTTTAGTGTAAAGGACCAATTTACCATTGCACAGAAGCACAAATGTTGGATTTTATGCAATGTAGATAAAAGCATGTGGCAGCTAGTGATCCCTCTTCACTGAGCCTCCCTAATTTGAGCGGAGCTTCTATAGGGATATCACCAAAGGGTCTCAGCAGCCCTCACCAGCAACATGCCTGGGACTCCAGAAGTTGTACAACTGCAAGGAAGAAGTCATTTCCACTAATTCCCCTCAGAACACATACTTTCTATGTGACACTAATATGATACTAAACTAACAGTTTTGGCCAAACATTTAAAAAGCCAGCAGTGCTGGCTTTTTAAAAAAGGAAAAAGGAAAACACGCATGGCCTAAGTGTACATCAGTCTTTTCACTTAGTGCTCAGAGGTCTCCAAGCTGAAAACTAAAAGCAGAGGGAAGAAGAAATGCCCTAATTCTGTGGATATTAGTGGAGCTATTCTGTATGATCCTGGATTAATGCAATAATGAGCTTGCCTGTGGAACCAGATCCCTCAAATTCCAATTTTTGGCAAAATCACAAGTTGAGGTTTGCATAGTCTACACTGCCACATTGAATCAGGGAGCTGAGTTTATGGAAAATATTTTTGGTTAAGAAACATGGCAACAGGATCTTTCAATTCTTTTACCCCAACATCCCACTTTTTAAAAGACAGTTTATGTGCTTTGATAAATTTTGTCTGACTCCCGTGGAGCATCAGGGCCCTGTTTCCTGTCTGTGCATTTGGTCCATCTGGGCTGTGGTGAAGTTCCACAAGCAGCAAGCTGCAGTGAGAGAGCTGAGCTGGCAGACAGGCACAGGTCCACAGGTTCAAGCAAGGGACAAATATCTCCTCCACACTCAGGCTGGGACACCTGAGCTCCCCACTCTGCAGAGGAAGACAGGACTTGAGACCAAAGGGAGAACAGCAGGAAGGGCAGAGCATGGTGGTGACAGAGCCCTGTAGTGCATGCACACTGTTTGCTAGAGCAGATGGGAGCAAGGGAGTGAAGGTATGCAATGACAACAGCAAGAACCTTCTTTCAGTTCCCCACACTTCATCTTCTCTGCCACTTTCCCCTCCTCCTCTTTTGTCATTTTTGTGAGACTGCAAACATACTTCTATGGGCCCTTCAACCAGAACTGAAAGCAAGCCAAAGGGAGTGGACACTCCATTTCACCAAAGATCTAAGTCTTTTCTGTTTGAAAATTAAAAAAAAAAAAGAAATCAAATTTTATTTCCATGATGATGGCTGCCAGAGAAAGCATTTTACCACAAAACGTGATTCCCAGGACTTAAGCTCTCTAGCTGTATATTCAGGAGGAGCCAGTAGTACTTCTTAAGAGACACTTGTCAAATTACCTTGTCAAACAAGTGCTTACATTGGGTTTACCTTCTGCTGAGTTCATACCTATCTGCAATTCCTTGGTCTCATCCATGTTTCCTCCCTCTACCTTTCCGCTCTTCTTCAGAAGAACACTTCCCCATGTCCACCGTGTCCTGTTGTGCCGCTAGCTTTGTATGGTCCTTGGGTGTCCAGTGGTTGGGCAGTCACTGTCAGCTGGCTTGCAAATTGTATTTTGTGTATATTTTATTCTGACTGAATTCTGAAATGGAAATATTTTAAAACAAAAAGTATAAACTATTTATGTTGCTTGTGTTGTAGAATAAAGATGCAAGTGCAAAATAAATTATGCTTTGGTTTTGTCTAATGAAAGTTATTGTACAATTCCTGATGAAGCAAAGGAACAGAGCAGAGAAAGGGCCTGAAATACTTGGTATGTACTAGCATGAACTGCAGTTTTCATGGATGACCTTGGGAATTTAGTTACTCTGAACTGCTGTGTGTTTTTGATGGGAACTGAGATCTAAACACTGACAAATGACTCCTACAGCACTTCTAGCCAGAGTCTGAGTTTGTGGGGTGGAGAAGGGTGAAGCTACTGAGATAGTTAAAGGTGCAAGTAGATGCCATGCAGAATTTTGATGCATCTAGACAGGTGAAACATGTCGCCCTCTTCAGTATTCTCCCCGGTATTCTCTCTTAAATGAGGAGAATACTGTTGGCTCTGATTTCATTAGAGATGGATTGCTCAGAGCTCTCATTCACAGCCAGAGATTTGTTGGGTTTTTAAGCTGGGCATTCCCTGACCACAAACAGTTTAGATAACACTCCCCAGGTGTTCCCACTAAACAGGTGCATGGATGCTGTAATGTTTCATTCTGCTAAAATGAGAGCTCAGCAAGGGTTGTCCCTGTCACCTACATCTCTCTTTTTATTAGTCAAACCAAAGATTGTTCCTGTTGAAGAAAAACCTTTAACTTAATGAAAATAATACGCACCTTCTTTACAGCAGTCACCCCTGCTTCTGTATGCAGCCAAAATTTAGGTACTGAAGGAGATAGGGTTTGCCAGTGTCCCTTTCAAGAGAACTGCCATGGGCTTCCTGAAAGCAGGAGTGTTTCAGTGATAAGACATAGCACCATACAGCAAACCTTAGGATACACCTCTCTGTGGTCAAGGATGCTACCCACAGCCCAAAAGCAAGTTGTCCACATAATCTCAAGAGGGAAAATGCAGCCAGCTTTCCACCTGGCCCCACTGGGGTCTCTGGGCATGGGCTCCCATGCACTGGAGGTCTGGCCTTCACTGGTTGTTACATAACAGCCTCATCAGCATGAAGGTTAAGAACAGATTACAAAGGGACCAAATGAGGTTGTGATGCTTTAATAATCTTACACACTTCTGGCAAAAGAGAGTGTGTTAAATCCCAACCGTCATATCTAATTTCGTTCCAGAACTACCTTCTGCTGCTCCACACATCTCGTTTAGATCCCATTAGAAAGATTTTCATTTCCTCCTAAAGAGCATTGAGTAATGTGAAACAGCAGCAGAGTAAATACAGGAAGTAATGCTTCGCTATTCCTCTCACTCTTTACACGTAAAAATTCCCAGTTGCCTTCCCACTAATTCTGGGGCCAGGCTAGCATGGCTTCTGCTGCCACTAGACTTACCTAGAAGACACTTGGTCATGTTCTTCTGTTGAAGAGCAGAGTGTTAAGAACACTTGCCAAAGAAACCAGCTGTCAACAAATACTTCAAAAAACAATAAAGAAAAATTTAAAGGGGCTAAACAGGCACACCATTGAATCTCAGACATCCTCTTCGCTTCAGTGGATTCACTTAACTCATTCATGCTTTCACAATGTAAGTTTATCACTGGTTACACAGTGTTAATCTGTGTTAAACTAAATATTAAAAGCTCCCCTGATACCAAGCCAGACTAATCGTTTCTTAATAACTAATTTTTATTTTTTGACAGCGTGCCAAAGGAGTGCCCAGTGTCACTACTACCATTACAGGTGGGATGACCAACCAAGCAAGTAAAAAATTTGTCCTTGACCTCAAAATGGTCCAAAGTATCTGAACATATGCTCTGGCCTCTTGCTTATGCCAAAGTAGTAGATCTGTGAGATAATCTGGCAAGAGAAGCAAACAAACCCCAAAACTAGCAGCAAACATTCTTTATAGGAGGGATACAGAAAGGCAAACTAGAGGTACCAGCAGGTACTTCAGGCACAAGACAAAAGGGAAACACTTTGGATGTAGCAGGTGGGGCACCGTAGGGTTGCATAGGAGACCACTGTCACATCCATATCCCCCAGCACTCAGGTGAAAATGGGACAGTATTTGCAGCAAGCCTGCTGGAAGCATGCTCTCTCCAGTACAGATACTTCCTGATCACGTTTTCCAGATGAAGAAACCTTTTGGTTCACTGAGCAAACCTATGGCAGAAGTTGAAAGAAGTAGAACGAGGCTGGGATTCTGTCCACAGAGCCATGTGAAATGCAGAGTGATCTCTAATTTTGGAGCTTCTGGCAAAGAAGCTAGCATCAGGATAAACCTCTTAACATCCAATATCACTGCAAACAAACACAAATTGAAGTCTTTATCCAAATGCATGACACAGAGTACTGGAAGAGTGCAGTCAGTATCTAGATTTTAAAACTCAACAGAAGCCAAAATAAATCAGAACAATTTAGATGTAAGCACAGGTCACCTAGGTCCACTCTTACACTGTAGGGGAAAAAAAAAAAAAAGCCAGTAAAACACCAGAACCCAACATATCAGCCAGGCTGCACGTACAATTTTCTGACTCCTGATAGAAATTCATAGTAATAAATCTGGATGATTTTTTGTTTTGTTTTTACAAGAGATTTGTACCTTTGTCTACACTGTAATAACTGGGAAATATGTATCCATAAAGGAGAGACAATACTTCTGGTTTGCCAGCTCTGAGAAATTATGCCCAACCTGAAATATTTTTCTTCACTGTGGTTAGTGTGACCACTTCTGATCTCTTGTTATGTTCATTCCCTACCGCAGGCAAACAAAATTACTTAAAATAATGAGGAATACTTTTCTGCATAGCATTTATAAATTATTTACTATGTTTTTTAATGTTACATTATATTTCCAGCAGACTGCTTTGTCCTTCAAAGCAGGTTCTTTGTTCCAGAGATTACAGGGAGAGGAAGAGGTCAAAATAAAACTGGGTAAGATGCTATACTGAAATCCATCCCTGTAAGTAATTTTGTCTAGGAGGTCAAAAAAGACAAATCTTCAAGCCTGAGAAACAATAATGTCAAACATAATGAGAAAGTGAAAAATGGCTTTGAAAAGGTATTGCAGTAACCCATGTGAGGAGGGGAAGGTGACAAGGCTCTTGGTTGGTTTGCTTACCTGCAAAAGCAATTCATTGTCCCTTGAGAAAAGAGAGGAATTGGTTTCTGGGTAGAATTGCAATGCTGGCACCACAAGCACAAGGGCCCTGACAAAAATGTTCTTTTAAAATCCCAGCTGCAGGGATGGTCACCAGAGCAGATCTTACATCTCTCTTGCGTGCATTACCTTTTCTTTTAAAAGGACACTAAATAATTGAATATCTCAATGCAGGCTCTTGTGACCAGCCCCAAACCCAAGAGAATAAAGATTATTAGTTTGCAAAGCCGGGCATGAAGGTTAAAAAAAACCAAAAAGATAAATATTTTAATGTAGTTGGCTAATTTTTTTCTCACACAGTTTCAGTTTTTTAGGTAGAGCTGTGCTAACAGTAGGGCAAGAAGGATGACCACTATTGAGGGTCTGTTGTAGGGGGTTGTGGGGTATATAGGGTATGCTGTGTTGTTCTAGACAGCATCACAGATCTGCAGTGACTGCAGAAGAAAAACAGGATGAGAAAGATGAGCCTGGGGCAGGGCACAAGTGCCAAACTACACAACTTTGACTGTCTCTTTTAGAGCCTGAGCCATCAAACCAAGCCAGGCTGGCTGGACAAGCATCCCTCTCAAGGAGGCTATACCCTGCACGTAGCAAAAAGTAAGGTTGGAGTCAAATAAAATTAAAAAAAAAAACCTAAACCCTGAAGAGCAACATCAGAATGTAAATGCCTCTAACCAGTCAGGCCTAGAGCTGCCCCTACAACCTGGGCACATTGTAAATGCTCATCTCCATAGGCCCCATTACCCCTCAGCAGCCACCTGCTTCCTCCTGCTGTTAACACACCAACTCACTTGACACAGAGAGTGAGGAGGATATGCCTGGAAAGGGGGTGAGAGGATCCCCATCTTGTAGCAGAATGAAATAGCTGCCTCAGATGTTCTTTTCACAACTGATTCCCTTTGTCCATCACTGCTCCAAGCAAAATCTACTTTTTCCTCAAAGAGAAAGTCCGCCCTTAATCAGCCTGGCCTTAGACTTTCCCCTCTGTACAACTCTGGCTGACCCTGAAGGTCCACACAGGAGCAACATTTTGCACAGCAGCATCAATGCAGCCCATGCAGGCTGACCTGGAATGCACCAAGGGACAGACACCCTCTTCCCATTCCCTATCCAGAAGTGGGTCACTGCAGTGGATATTTTCTCACTGCTCTCTCAAATGACAATATAGCCTCCTGAATTAAGGACTGCACATATGGAAGAACAGTTCAGATCATCCATTCAACCACTCCAAGCCTCAGAGCAGAATCCCCTTTACATTTTGCTGCTGTTTTGACCCTTCTCGTACAATCCCTCACCTTAACATCAGCATATCATTCTTGGGCTGCAGTTTGCATTTCCTAACCAAAAACCTGGCCTGTTAGTAATAAAGCTGCCCATGCTGAGTAGTGGTTCTCAGCAGCTCAACTGTCCAGGTATTTCTAATGCACAATTATTCCCCTCTAACCATTCACACATCCCTCAGGTAACGTGTTTCTTTCAGGATAGGTTTGCCATGCCACTCCCTGATGCCAGACTAAGCCTCTTGTTTTAAGAAACCACACTTAAAGCCTTTGCCTTTGTGTCTGTGGTTTGCTACGGAGGGTATTGCGTGGTGCCATGCCTTTTCTAGTACCAAGACCCTTTCATTTCCATCCCATGGCATGCTTTCTACTTGCACCTATGTAAGCTCTGATGTCCCCAGCCTGAGAAAACTGTGGCAGGGCCTTTATCCCACTGTTGCAACTGTTGTTATCATTATGGCCTTGCACTGGTCAATTCTGGAATGCTTTTACATAGGAAACATCTGCCTGTTGTGTTTAACTCATCCCTTTCCCTCTCTGCCTCCTGACTTTCTATTTTCCAGTCTGTAGCTCCATTTTAGGAGCTCTTCAGCCTTCCCCTCACTGTTTTTAGCAGGTAACTTCAGCACCTACAAGGGCAATGGTTTTTGCTCCTCCAGCAGGCATTGCCCACTAGCACACAAGCCCAAGGCACGGCAGCCGGTCAGGACAGGCAGCGATCCGAGTGCGGCACAACCGACACCAACAGCGCCATAAGGGAGTGTGAGCAGCTCCCACAGAGTGTCACACCCAGCAGTGTCACACGGCCCTGCTGCACCCACAGGGCACCCCAAGGGGAGGGCGCCTGCCTGGGAGTGCCTCGCTCCCCACCTGACTGCTGGGGGCAGTTCTCCCTTCTCTCTGCCCCTCCAGGCACCGCTGCAGTCCGTGCGTGCCATCAGCTCTGCTGTGCGAGCATCTGTTAACATGGCTTATCCTGCATTTCAGGATAACTCACCTGCCTTGGTGTGACAAGGCTCATACCCTAAAACCCAGGCTTGACTGCAGTTTTGATGGCCAGGTGAACCATCAACAAGTGCACTTGAGAAAATAAAGCTGCTCTCACATCTACAGATTTGGGGCCTTTTATATACACAAGATTTTCTTAATACATTTTATTTCCATAGCAAACTTTATTCTGCTGGTTGCAGGAGGCTGTCTCTTCTCCATAAGTTTGAAGCAGCAATCTTTAGATTCAAATCAGGAGATTAAACCTCAGGATGTGAGGTCTGAATTGGAACTGTGCAAATAATACAAAATGTGTTTTATTTCAAGCAAAACAGTACAAAATTACTCAAAGCCTCTCAGTTGATGTTCTGTTAAATAATACAGTTCATATGGATTCAGAAGTCCACAGACAGTTTCCCTGCTGTCCAGAAGGCCAAAAGCCTCGACAACTGAGTACAACACTGAACAAGTGTATCCTGATTTTTCAAAAGTTTCCAGCATTTTAAGAATGGCAAATGAAGCATTACAGATTCCTTGTTAATGATGGGCAATATCAGGGCTTCTCTAAGCCTGTAATCAGAGACAAGAACCTGTAAGAGGGTATGTCGATAACTACAGTTCTGCTCTGGAGCCTCACCTGGCTATAAAGGGATGCCAAAGGACTTAGAGGTTAATTTGCATTTTTTCCACTCTGATGAAGAACTGAGCTAGTTTTAGAAGCTAGAAGAGCTACTGCTTCTCCAACAGTGCTCTCCTGACACTGGTTCTAAGCAACAATGTCAGAGAGAATAATTCCTTTGGAATCTAGAGATAATAGATTTTTGGCAGCAGACGATACCAACCAGATCAGGCTGTATAGAGATTTTCTTTTGTGTAAAATCTGCTGTGTTAGCAACAAGTAGTGACACAGAGACTGCTGTGCTTGGATACAGCCTCAGGAGATTTCATTCAGAGGTTCACAATATTGTAGCAGAAAATTGCATCAGTTTGAACAAAAAAATGGACACAGGACTGCAGGTATGTTGAGAGTTCAGTACCGAAGGCATGCCCAGACTTAGGTACTGAACTACACAAGGTCAACAACCAGGGTGAGCAACATCAAACACAATGAACAATGAGGTAAATCTTAAAAGTTTACTTTTAAAAGCTTACCTGAAGGTTAACCACATATTCACATTTCTCCTTTGAAGCTTATTTCCTCATATTGATGTCATGGTTTAGGAATGGCACTCCCCAGTTTAGTGTTTCCCACTGAAACTCCAAACTACACGTCACTTGCTCACCCACCCCCTTTTCCCCTTCTTCCCTCTCAGAGGATTTGAGAGGAGAATTGGAGCCACAAAAGGCAAGGATCATGGGTTGAGATAAGAATTATTTACAAGAAACAGCAATGAGATAAGAAAATCAACAATATTAATAATAAAAGTGTACAAAAGGGAGAGTGTGGAGCTCGATCTGACTGCAGCTACGCCACCCAAAATTGTTTCTTTTTAGAACATCATCCTAATAAAGTAGCAAAATGCTTAATTTCTCACTAAGCTTGTGGCAACACCTTTAAAGCAAATGCAACCAAAAGCTTAGTGTAGTCAGCTGGCCCTTCAGAAATGCTGAAAAAAGCCCAAATCACCAAAAACCCAACCACTACACCAATGCTTCCCCCACTCCCTTCCCACTAAAACAAAGAGCTTCTATATTTTGGCTAAACAGGAATGAAGTGCCATACAGTGTGTGCTGGGATATATGCAGTCTTAGAAAGAGTGGCAGATTTTTCTCTGAAATAAGAGAAAACAAGAATTCAGGGTAAGGATGACCAAATGTAAATGAAAGGGATCAAACCTAGACTGACAGAAATTACAAAAAAAGTACCTAATAAAACCCCATAGCTCCAGACAGAGCTATGCATCCATCCATCCATCAGATGGATCCTGCTCAGCCACCAGCACTCTGCCATGACCACAGAGCTTTTCAGGTGTTATCACATCACAGAATTTCGAGGGACATTCTGTAGGAGGCAGCCCTGCTCTGGCAGCAGCCTGAGTGCCCTCCCTGGTGCTCTCTCTGATGACTTTGTTTTCAGCTTCCCATCTGCAGCACAGGGATCTGGGATCAGTACCTCAGCAGCACCTCTGGCTGCTCCCTGCTCCAAGGGACAGTGGCAGTGTGCACACAGTTTGTGGCAGGGTCTCCCTGCCTCTGTTCCTGCAGACTGTATGTCCACCCTGTCCTCAAACACTGCTCTCCAGCACTGTGGCAGAGCTATGCCAACTTGTGTCTGTCCTTTGAAGTAACAGTGAGTTTGGTTTGGTGGACAGAGGGGAATGCTCTTCAGAAGGTGTTTTGTTTTGGAAAAAGAAAAAGAAAATATTGATAATTTTTAAAAAAGAAAAAGTAAAAACAAAAGTAAGGCTAAAATCTCAGTATAATGAACATTTATCAAAAAAGTACAAACAGAATTGCTTAATTACCCAAATGAGGGGAGAATTGACAGAAGCCAACACCACTCCTACCTAAAGGACACAGAAGAACCTGCCAGCTGGTTACAGGCAAAAGTAATCCTGTCCCACCATTTCTTCTGGTGAATCTACACCTGCCAACACAGGACTGCTGACAGTGGAACACCTCACCCACTAAAATTCCAGTTTTGCATTATTCAGATTAACCTCATAGCATCCCTCACAGCACCACAGTCATTCATGAGGGAAGTTTCACCAGCACCTTTGGGCTGCAGTAAAAGAAACTGGGGGAAGAAAGTATCAAGAAATTCAAAAGGTTGTCTGAGGCACTGTGGATTTTGTGTTCCCTACCAATATTGGTGGCAACACAGCCTAGAATTACACTGCAAGTCTCAAACATCTCAGCAAATCAGAGAGATGAATAATTTATGACAGACAGTTTGAGCTTCAAACTGAGGACAAGTGGAGGTGCCTACTTTCTGCAGAGGTTTCCTCAGAGAGTCTCTCCCTGCTTCTCTGCTGGGGCACTGGAAGTGATACTACCAACACTGCCTCAGTTAAAAACATCATGTTGGCACCGTTTCACAAGCCTTTACCAAATTTAATCCAAGTCAGTGGTACCATTCCATGTCAGCTATTTTCTCCAGATTGTTTGACCTGGCAGCTTCCAGATGAAGCTATTTCAAAGAACAAAGCCAGTGGAGGAGGCAGGTAGGGCATTCTGTCCATGTCAAGATCTGGTGATCTCTGAACCCAACCCACACTTCTAAGTGGTGAGCCTGATTTCTGGGCAAGGGCTTGGAATTAAGGATGAGCCTCCTTGCCCCAGCTTTTGCATTGCAGCGTGCCTCAAGCTACAGCGGAATTTATCAACTCGTGAGAAGGAAAAAGAAGTGTCTGTGAGCCCCACAGGGCTGTCAGGAGTCTGCAACACATTTGCCATCACAAACCCAGTCTTGAATGGCTCTGTTTCAGTTCTGCACCAGAGCAAATCTGCTCTACAAAGGCAGTGCAGCAAATGGACACCTGACCCCTGGCAGCAGAAAGAGAGCATCCCAATCACGCTCACTAATCTTGCTGCTGGCTCCACTGAGGAGATAAAAAGCCAGAGGGACAATCATTACTTTATATTCTAATTACCTGCCTGACAAAAGGCACTGCATTTCCCCAAATTCCCACTTGGCCTCAAAGCTCTACAAAGTTAAATCATTCTTATACATTTTCCAGAGGTCAAGTATTCAAAGCAGCACTTGACAAATCAGGTCAGGGAGTCATAAAAGCACACACCTTATTTTTCTTGGCTAAAATTCATCAACTAGAATCTAAGGATGCCAAACAGGTGTTTATACTGTAAGGGGACATATTTTTTTATTTCTCCTCATTATTCATGCACAGTCCCAAGGCAAATTTATAGCAAGCTTTTAAAAATAGCATTAATAATCTTAGGGGCTGCACTAAGACCCTAATTAAGATGGTATATGAATGTTTCCTCCTTGCATGTGAGATTATAGATTTAAGCTACACAGTCTCAAGGCTCCTTAAGGAATTAATTTTATTAACAGAGGTTTGGGAAAGATGGCCATTATTCTTGCTTTTTCACAAGGTGTTGAGACATCAAGAGAAATATTTTACTATTTTGACCTGTGAACTGTTAATCTATGTTTAGGACCTGGCTCCTCAGTGGACATTATAAGTCACAGTGTACCTGCCCTGGTCCTGGTGGTACACACCACCTCTGAAAGCACTTCCCAATGAATTGAGGAGAGGAGGAGCCTTCTCAGAAGCCTGCAAAGGCTTTGCTGAGCTGAGATTTCTAGCTTCACACAGGAGCACTCAGCAGAAGCAAGAGTTCAGTCTCCAGCAATGATGTGGCTGCTTCGGCTCTTCACGCAATATTGTTGTTCCCTGTCCACTGCTCACCTGGCCAATTCAGTAACGAGCTGGGATAGATTGATCAAACTTCCAGCTCTCTTTCCCACAGCCATGGCTCACCTGCAGGGTGAATCCTTCCTGCAAGCTGCAGACACAGGGATCACGGCCAGTTTTGGAGCAGGCTCTTGCAGGTTCTTCCTGCTAGGAATGGCGAGTGCTGGCACTGCTGACTGCTGCTGCAGGAGCTGCAGGAGCAGAGCCTGCCACTGCCAACTACACCTGCACTGTTCTGGGAGCCATGAACTCAAAGAAGAGTTGGAAAAAAGTCCAAGCGAGAAGTAAGAGGTTAAGAGTCTAACCCCAGTTTCTATCATCAGTCCTAAAGACAACTTTTGCTCAGACAGAGCAAAAGCTTTGAGAAATCATAAAAAGTGCACCACAGTTGAAAAGTTGCAGAGCTGAAAGGGGCATTTAGCAATAGCCTTTCCCTCTGCCCACAGCAAGGCAGCAAAAGACACCTGCAGCTTTGCAGCACAAGTTGCAGGTTGAATCAAGGTTTAACTCAGGTGAAAGAGTCCTCTCTTCAGAAGTTACCACACATCAGTGAAATAAGTTGATGTTTCTTTTTGGGGATAAACAGAGTGTTCTCACTGGAAACAACTGCCATTTAACTAGTAGCCTGGAAAGCTGCTAACCTGATTTAACTGAGCTGACAACTCGTTCTTACCAGAAGCAATCATACACTCCCACAGTGACCAGAGCTTTCCTGGCAGAGCTCTCTCTCTGGATTTATCATTAACATCTACATCCTAACACTGCTAAATAATTCAGCACAGCATTTAGCCTCGTGTCCTTGCCTCTCTACTCAGAAAACACTTTTCTTTTCTGTACGTTTCAGCAACAGGGAACAAAACCCTGCCTGGATTGCGCTCCCACCTTGTGCTGCGTAACCGAGGGGGGAGCCTCAGGTATCCTTTCACTCTCAGCATAGGAGCATGGGGTTTATTTCTGTTATTTTATTGGAAATAGCGTTTATTAGATAACTAAATATAGAGCGTTATTTATCCACATGGAGTCATGACCATGTGGGCTTAGATTCACATGCAAATTCCCCTTTTAATAATCCTAATGCAGGGAGTGCTCCAATCAGAGCGCTGTCAGCCCCAGCTCCCGGATACCTGATGCCAGCTTTGCTGGTAATGTAGGCCACCGAAGCAAATCCAGAGAGATTGAGTTGGAAGTGGAGAGAGGCTCTGAGATCTATTTGCTGGGCTTCCTGACGACGAGGGGGTGTCTAACTTCTTTTTTTTCTTTTCTGCTGGAAAGGGGATGCTCTTTGAGAGGGATCATTAGCTGCCAGCAGCCCGGCTGGGTCAAGGCTGGGAGGCGGAGACGCGGCTGCCAGCGGCGAAGCAAGGTGGAGGCACGAAGACAGAAGACCAGGTTAATGAAAGCATGAGGTGGCTCTTGGGCAGCAGCTTGAAAAATTTTGGACATGCTGACAGGGGAAACTATGACTGGCTAAACAGTGAACCAGGTGGGCCACTTCTGGAAACAGAGCTTCAGGTCTGTACCCCCCTGCTCATCTCTGTGGCATGTCCTTTGACTTTGCATGTGCGTGAGTGTCTGTGTAACGCCTCAGTGTAGAGGGCAGGGTAAATCCGGGGCGTTGGGACGTACCAAAGCAGCTCTGATCAATCACATACGGTCGGAGCATCTCTTCATTGCTGTTAAGTCTTTTCAAACACATTTGCCGAGGAGAAAAACCTCAGATGGAAAAATTTTGCTGGGGTGGCAGGTAAGGAAGTTTAATTACTTCTTTTAAGCATAAGGCATCCTTGATTTCCCTTCTGTTGAAGGCGTGTTTACGCACGGATCTGGTCCCGGGAAGCTTTCTGCAGATGTCGCCAGTCCGTGGCGGGCAGCGCTGAACTCTTGTTCCCTAAGCTGGGCGCTGATTACTTCTGCCAGAGAGGATCACAGGCAGCCCAGCGGGGGGAGGGAGGGAGGGAGGGAGCCCCCAGAGATGAAAACACAGCCTGCTTTCTGGCTGTGTCTGGGATGCAGCAAAAGGGTTTCTCCGATCAAAACCAGTAATTTAAGGTGCACCTGCTCCCTCCGTAAATGTCCGAAGCGTGTTGCGTTAGCAAATGAACTGGCTGCATTACTCAGCCGGTAGATACAAAGTGTACTGCTGCAGAATAAGTGAGGGTAGGAGCGTGTGAGAGTGCCAAAACAGGACAAAAAGTAGTATTTAAACTTCGCCACGATTTTAAGAAAGTCTGCCTCACTGGTAACATTTCCAGAGTTAGAACAGCAATGGCAATGTCTTCACACCTCGAGACTGCTTTTATCTGACAGGGAGAAACAGCTTCACTAGAGTCACATTCCAACAAGTATTTGAAAATTCCCTGTAAATCCAGGCTCGCTTCTAAATTATGTGTCATTACTCATGGATACAAAACCACATAAAATGTTTTTCTATTTGCCAGTGTTACATGTTTCTGCTTTCTGCAAGCAATAATGAATCAGCTGCAAGAAGCAGGACAGAGACTGGAAAAGAACCTATGGGGGGACCCCACCCTAATGACTTCAGACTTTGTTCCCAATCCACTTAAAACATTTCAGAAGTATTGGTTTCCTGATTCAACTTCAAAAGATATTAGTATAAATATGGGCTATCTAAACAAAAATAATTTTAATGGAGTTCTAAGTATGCTAGCAAATCACTACCAACATAATAAATCTTAGCACAACTCAATCACTTCAATGGGAATTTCAGGAAGCAAAATAAACTTTCATTTTTCCATCCTCACACAAAAGCTTCCCTTAACCTCCTGTTTTGCCTTATGAGGTCACTCCCTCCCAAGGCAGGTACTACCCCCATTCTGTCTGGACACACAGCTCAGCTCCAAGCCCACTCCTTTGCTCATCACGGATACACCACACAGCTCAGCCACACTCTGCATTTCCCTCCTTTGCCAACAGGCACAAAGTGAAACCTCATCTCAACTGATATGGGTCACATAATCTGTAAGCTGGAACTGTACATGCTCAGCACGTTAAAAAAACATTGGCAGACAGATCACTAATGAAAAGCTTTACTCCTTCCAGTATGTGCTCAGTGGCTGGGGGAAACTGAGCCTCTGCTTCAGTCCCTACAAATATATAAATGAAAGGAGGAGAATAAGCAATGTCCAAATTATACCCTACTACGAATAAGTTTTGGAAAAACAACACTTTTTAGAAATATGATCCCTTTTACTTACATGCTCTTTTCTGCCTTTATTTTAAAAAGGATATTTTCCCATATTTATGTGTCTGTAACTTATTTCATGCTGGAAGTCAGATGGCTATTTTTGTCACTTACAAACCTGACAATACGTGCTTGTGATGACACATGCAGAGCACACTGATCTCCAATGAAGCAGCATCAAACAAAACCAGTCAATTAATAACTTCCTCAGCCACTTCATATGCCTGGTGTGGAAACTTTCAGGTATAAAACAGTCGAGGATTTTACCTTAAATATGTTCTGAAGTTGTATTTCTTTCAATTAATGAAGATTGAGTTTGATTTCTAGAAAATTTTATTTTCCAGTTCTGGCAGCTATTCCTGATACCTATACACAGTGGTTACTTTTCTAGTTTTAGAGCTTCAGCTGCAGAAGTTAGTTTTAGGTCAGTTTAGAACAAGTTTTAGCTTAGCATTTCAGAAACTTAAGGGACCTTTGATTCATTGTATTAAAATTATCCCCATTTTTAGTGTCATTTTTTAAATGCCTACTAGATTTTCCAAGTGTTTATGTTAAGATCTTTGCAACATTCTTCTATAGCCCTTTAGGCAGTCATTGCAGAAATGGAAACCAAACCACAATAGAAAAAGAGGGACTAATATTGATCAATTGTCTCCTAATACATTTGATATATTTCTACTTATATATGCATACAAGAAGTCCATCATTGTCCTTTTGGAACTACATCTCAAAGTAAAATCTGTCCATGTAATGTTTGGCAGCAGGCAGCATCAAAATGGATACATAACTCCCTGTTCAGGCCTGGGGCACCTGTGGGGCAGTACTTATGGAAAACTATTTCAGCTCAAATAATACACTGAGCAGCCTGCAAATAACTTCACCCAGACAGGAGAGTCTGAACACTAGCTGAGTTTAAACAGCTATGAGCACTCTGAAACACAGACTGAGCAGTACCAGTCTTTATTGACACCTGTTAGCATGCAGAAAAAGCATGGAGCTGTGTCAGGGGAGGTTTAGGGGAGGTTTAGGTTAGATATGAGGAAAGATTTTTCGCTCAGAGGGTGGTTGGGCATCAGAACAGGCTCCCCAGGGCAGTGGTCACAGCACCAAGCCTGACAGAGTCCAAAAATCATTTGGACAATGCTCTAAGGCACATGGTGTGACTCTTGGGGTGTCCTGCACAGGGCTAGGAGTTGGGCTCAATGATCCTGATGAGTCCCCTCTAACTCAGTGTATTTTATAAGTCTATAATATTGCCTAATTCTTGATCCTATCTGCTTTACATGCCACTAATTTGCAGATCATAGTAAAAGTCACTTACTGTTCTTCAACAACTATACAGTAGTTGTGAAACAAAAGAAAAAACTGAACAAATTTATAATGCCTTCTTTTGCACACACTACTGAATAGGTAGCCACAGGCACTGGTTACTGTGGTTATTTTGATATAGAATAGAACAAGAAAGGAGCAGTTCAGGTGGAAGGGGTCTGCAATGGAAATCTAGTCCAACCACCCGACCACTTTACTCAGTACCAGAGAATATGGGCTGCTTTGTAATAACCTATGCAGTTTTTGACCAGATCCCACAGTGCAATAAAGTACTTGCAGGTTCAGGGCACTGCCTTTTCTACCTTCAGAGACAGCAATACAGGTGCAGAATTTTTGCAGACCATTCCCAAGGATCTCAAACCAACCAGGCTGGACTGCCAACCAGGCAGTCAAACCAACGAGTAACCCACAAGGAACACCTCCACTGATGTGTCTTGCCCCTTCCCCAGAGCACCTGGCAGCAGAGACAGGAGTACAGCTCCCCAGGAGAACATTTGCTTTACCACACAGCAGGCAGTCCTCTCTCCTCCCACAGTCTTCTGACTCAGTCACTGCATACTCCACACACCCTGCAACACGGTACCCCGAGGTATTGAGGCGTTCATCTCCTTCCCTGAGCAATCTATTACAGCCCTGACGAGGCACTTTGTGCACAACAGTGTAATTAAAAATTATGTGTGTTGCAGAGCAAATTAAGGATTTCACAGATTTCAAAAATGCTGGCATTTATTCAGGCTTGAGAGCTTGATTCTGCAATTTTAGAAATAGTGCTATAGGTTACTCTTGGAGAGCCTTTAAACAAGAAGAGTTTTCAGGCCAGTAACCCACTGATGCCCTAAGGTGTCCTTTTGTGGCTGCCTCACAGACTGTTGCCATCTAAGCTAGCTCATACCACAAATAGTTGCACTCCTTCCATTATTTTACCACTAGATGCGAACTGTGCCCTCCAACAACAATGTATTTTGCACATTTCTCTTAAAAGGTACTTCATTGCAAGGCCCAAGACCTCTGGGTTCTGGAGCTTTGTAGCTTACTGGGCTTTGGAGCAAAGCATATTTCCTTGAGAGCCAAGACCATTTGTTAATCCCTTCCATCACGCCTGCCCTTTCCCTCCCTTCTGGAGTGCAGTACTTGTGCACAGCCTTGTCTTTCAGCCCTAACTCTGTGCTTCCCCCAGCACAGGGAGGATGCACTGTCCTTGACATCACTCAACATGCAAATAGCACTGCAGTCAAATTTATACGGAAGCTGCACTGGGTTTAAATGATAACTGGGCTTTTGTATACCTGTTACTAATCTCATGCAGGAAACACTGGCAATCTCACTCTCTGTCCTGACAAACCACCAGAATACTGTGCAACTCAGATCCCAAGACCAAGGCTTAACCTGGATGAAAGGCTGCTCCCTACTAATTAAAACCAAAACTTAGACTTGGATTTTAAAAACAAGCTCTTCATTGATCAGGAATAATGCTGTCCATTATAAGCTCAGCTCTTCTCAATATTTACTGTAAGTGTATCAGTAACATACCAGTATCAGTATGTCTCCACATACACATACTGCTGAATGCTTTTTTCTCATTTTCTCTTGGAATGTTTCATGCATCTCATAAGGCACACTAAAAAAGCATTAACAAACTTTTAAAAAATCCCCTCATTTAAAAAAAAATATTTAATGTCTGCATTGGAAGAACGGCTGAAACAGTTTCTTCCAATTTTGCTCTTTCCTGACACCCATTGAATGGTCAGATGAGACAACAGCTTATACAGCCAGAAAATCTTTAATAAAAAGCATCAATAAATATAAAATAGTTTTATAATAAGCTTTTTTTGGGATGAAAGACCATTGGGGAAAAAAATAGCATAATTGCTAATCTGCTAAGGTTTCAGTGTAATTTAAAATAACTTTAATGCATTTAGCTTCAGACCCACAATACCTTAGGGAAAAAATAGAAAAGCAGTAATCTCCCCTACATTATTTGTTAGGAGCCAATGCCTATTTACTTTTCTTAGGCATGACCACATAATAATAATTTCATAATATGACAACAAAGCAAAGAGGTTACAAATGACTGGTAGATAACCAGTTGAATATAGATTAGAGCATGATTTTGTAGCTAGGAGAATGACTGTGATTCCTGGAAGAATAAGAACAGAGATTTTTTGTAGGCTAAGGAGACGCTGGAGTTGCTGTCCTTTTACAATGCCATTGCTGCAAACAGGCCAGTTTGCATTCCTGCTTCCAAACCCTTTGGGAAAAGAATCACTGAAGTTCTCCTAGCCTGAATGGCACCTTCACACAAATAAAGGAAATCTGATCCATTGACCAGTTTAGTCTCACCATGCAAGTGTGGAAAAGCCACCTCACAGCACTAATCAAGAGCTTACAAAGGGAATGACTTGATAAACAGCATTGTAGGGTTTGGGTTTTCCTTCTGCCCTAGACTAGACCCTGAATGAGACCCAATGAATTATTGGGTCTGATGGAGTCAGACTGGAAAGAAGATATACTAAATTTTAAAACTAAAGCTAACACAACACAGGAGCACAAATGGCTTTGTTGGTTTTTCTCATAGCTTATGACTCCAGTTAACATTACATCACAATTCAAAAGCTGTGGGACAGAGGTCTTTTGTGCTACAGTTGCAGAAAACAAAGCTAACACAGCAGTCACAACTGTCATTTCTCTTACACCAGAAGTTTTTTTTCTGTAGTTCTAAACAGGAAAAAATGATTCTTGGATCACTGGCAGAGCAAGATCAAGAGGTCGAGTCCAAGCTGTCCTGTCCAATAAAAACACTGTGTTTTATTTGGAATTGGCCTGTGAGGTTAGAACAACCCAAAAAGCAGGTATTGTAGGCAATGGCCCCTGTTTGAAAGGGCTAGTTGTCATAATATCTCTTCTTTAAACAATTTTCCAAACACAAAGAAGCTACACCAGATGGTGAATCACCAACCTCTTTCATCTGCAATTCAACGTTCTCCCAAATTTTAAAAGCCTGACCAGTCTCCTGCGAAGTTGACTGGCCCCGCTATAATCCAAGAGTAATAAAATATCACACAAAATTGCATATACTTCCAGGCTGATGGGGTTTTTTCCCCATTGGAGACAGGGTTTTCTAATAATCCAACAGTCTGCAACTTCTCTGGGGTTTTTGTCTCTGGCTGTAATTTGCTTTAATTGGCCAGTAAATAGAATTAATGAGGCTGCAAAACATACTGCTTGATTTGTACTGGTGCAGAGAGAAAGAAATTTGGAAAAGCAACTGCTACGTCACAAGGCAGAGATGGGGAATGCGGTTTTCCTCTCTGATTAGGAGATCTCCAGGAATCCAACATCCTTTCCATTTTCTGTGGTTACAGAGCAGACAGCAGACGAGCTCAACCAAAGAGGACATCGAGCCATTTCTGTGTATCATATTGCCTGCCACCATGATGCTCTTCCTGGCATTCCTGCTGCTCTTCCTGTACCGCCGCTGCCAGCGCCCCGCCCAGCAGGGACAGATCTTCAGCATCGACCTTCCCGAGGCCCTGCCCGAGCACGACGTCTCCAGCTTCCTCTCTGCCCTGCCCTGGAGCAGCGAGCAGAGCTTCCACTACTCCACGCTGCTCCCCGACGCCACGCTGCTCTCGGTGTGCTTGCCTCCCTCCTACGAGGAGGCCACCATGAAGAATTCCCTGGAAGGGGCTGATGCTGAGCCCTCTCCAGACCCAGTGCCTCCTTACGAAGAGAGCGCGCCGCAGACCAGCAGCGCCACGGGAACCTCCTGCAGGGAGCACCTGAGCTGAAGCGTGCAGACCAAAGGCAGAACTGCTGTGGCCTTTAAAATCTGCGGAAAGATCCCAAATGAGGCACAAAACCAATGAATTGATGGAGGAGTAGGACACTTGAAGTAACGGGGACTGCGCCTCTGCACCTCACCCCAGGGTTCTCTACCTTCCATTTGTGGCAAGCGTGCAGCACCAAGCCCAATCCAGACTGGTAACGTGGGGATTCCAGTTAACAAACGTGTCATGCAGGGATTAAACTTAGAGGAAAGCTGGGAAGCTCTCCCTCTGTAATCCCTCAGCTACAATGAAATGCCAATGATGCTATAGATTCAGCAATCACAAAAAGGGCTTTTAGCACATACGTGTTCCAGTTTGGGTTTGTTTTGGGGTTTTTTTCTATTTTATGCATTTATATTTAAATGAGTTTTTGACAAGCTGAGTTGCTCAGTCTGTGTGTGTTTACATCACATCATTCTGCAGTGCTCTGGAATGATCACAACAGCTCTCAGGAAAGCAAATCAATATATAACCTCTACAAAATTTTCAGTAACCATCCCCAAAGGTTCAGATGTGCACTGTGAATAAAGGCTGTCTTTTCTCACAATTGGACAATGAGGAGAAGCAGCAGCCAGGGAAGACCTGATTGTTCTGGGGGAGGAGGCCTCCATGCAAGAGCACACTCACTCTATTGCTACAAGCTGCTTGCCAAGGTCTGCAAGGTCCCAGCATTCTCAGTTGACTTTTTTTCCAAGACTAAAATAATGAACCACGTGACTTACTTGGTGCAGTGTGTAAAGGAGTTGAGGAAAAATTAATAAAATCAAGTGCACCAAAAAAGCCCTGGTCTGTATTTCAAAACAGCATTATAATCCCTTCCCCTTCATCCCTAGGGCAGGGTGAGGCTAGCTCAAGGGTGTTGGAGGCCGTGGTTCAGAGGGCTTGCATATGCTTTCAGGAAATGATGTATGTCATCTCTAATTCTTTCTTACAGGATAGCATTTTCACAAGCTGATAGATGCTCTTGTTACAGAAGGTGGTTGCCACAGGTCCTGACAGCCTCAAAGGTTGTGTTGGCAAGCCAGAGACAAATGCAGTGCCATGGAATAGCTGACACCTACAAGGAGGAAACTGTCAGAGCAGCTGGTGCAGCCTTGGTGCAACTCACAAACCCAAAGGCTTGCACTTGGTGATTCCAACAGCTGTCAGGAGGTGTCAATAAGAGCCAGTCCTGCTCTACCCATGTGCCTTTAAAAAAACCCAACAAAAACAACAACACAATAACAGAAGAAAAACCCTCACTGTACAGCAAAAGGAAGGCCACTTTAGAGCTGCAAGGTGGTTGAATTCTGTGTTATGCCAACAGTGACACAATCGCAGTAACCAAATAGTCCATATCAAAACTGATGTTCCACTCATACATTTCTCTTACAACAAAGAAAAAAAAAAGCATTTTTTTATTTAGGAAAAAAAGAGTTATTTTCTTGAACTACAAATTTGAGTTAATTCTTTTTCTAATGTTCCATTTGGGTCATCAAACTGAAGCAGCAGATGTTTTGGAAAACTCCAAATTCAATCAACCTTTTTTTTTTTCAGACTATATCTGGGAACAGTTCCCAGTATTTGCTGATGTGTTTGAAAGTACCATATTCTAATGCCTCCTCACATTTTCTTTACTTCCTTAATATTTAGTACATGCAGTTGTTGCTAAGGAAAGCTGGAAAAATACAAGAGCCCCAGACAACATACCTAATTGGAAAGGTGCAAAGGTGTGGGGTTCAAAGGTAAACCACTTCTGCCCCTGGTGTCTGTATATTCCACTAACTTCAGGGGAATTGCATGGATATGCTTGAAAACTCACACATTGTCATGTCAAGTGGAATATATTTGGATATATTCAAATTGAATATATTGCTTTAAAAGATCTTAGGAGATTTACTGTGTTCTGAAATGAGTTATGCTGTTCTTCAGCACCATCTCTTGTTTACCCTTAACTTGGGTAGTGCCTCTGGGCTCATCACTCTAAACTGCTCTCTAGCTACCTTAGTTACAGTTCAGAAAAATTTTGACTGGTATTTCTTGTGACCAAGACTGATATACTTCTATAGCTAGTTGAGAATTGCTATTCTCTGCAAGAATATAGAGAGTGATTGTGTTTCACACAGTATTTATTGGATAACTCTCACATCCTGCTTTAGAGAAATAGTTTCTGATTGTTAGCATTGCTAAAGACAACTAAAAACAGACACTTGCTCAAATCCATACTAACAGAAACACTGCCATTACTTAAATTCCTCCTTCTAGTAAACTGCTTTTTATTCCATCTGGAATTGGTATCCCTTATCTCATTGCATAGATTTGTCTAGTCTTGTGTGTTAATTGTCCCTAGTAGGTTCCAATATAGCCAGCTTCTCTACTCTTAAATCTCCACCCCAAAGAGAAGGCCCACCACGAAAAAAGAAAATAAAAAGAATGTTTCTCAAGCAAATATACTGAAATGAAGTCTCCATTGCCTAGAAGCTGCCTCTGGTCCCATCAGGCTGTGCTCCACACATCTCAGCATCACCATGGTACTGATGTTGGTGCTACTGGCTGTGGAGCAGCTATCAGGTCCTCTGGGCAAACACCTTGAGCATCAAAGCAGAGAGCTCATGACCTGAAAGGAACTCCTGCCTGGCAATAGGAGCAGCCATAGGTGCCATGGGAAGATCTCCCATTGTTTTAGCTGCAGTAATCTGAAAGGTGGAGGTTTAGAGCACCCCATCTAAAAGAAAGATGTTGGAATTGTGACCATAAACAAAAAAAAAATGAGGAGACATTAAGTTTTCAATTACATAAAAAGTAACTGCAAACACAGTAAAATAGGGACCCCTCATGCCTACACCAATCTGAACTGGTGCTAATGATTGTAAACTGGAGCAAGATTAAGTCAGAAAAGAAATCTCTAAAAGTGGAGTGTAGGTTTAAAGGGCAGTGAAGCAGAGAATGCCCTGAGAAGGTTGACAAACGTCTGTCCAGAATGATGAAGGCTCCTGAATAGAGCAGAGAATGGATTAGATGTCTTCTCTGTGTCCTTTCCTGTTCCTCTGCCCTGAAGTTGCACCAAAGTAAATTTTGTTCCTTGTTTCCAAATTATATGAAATCAGATGGCAGTTTCTTTGAAAATTTCTTAGGAGATTTCCTGTGCATCCAGGAATTACTGTAACATTGACATTGTACTCTATAGCCACAAGGTCCATTTTCTTTTTTTTTTTTTTGTTTAAATCTTGTATCTGCTAGTACACATACAAATGATGAACTCACCTTGATGTGAAGGGTAATTGTAATTCATTTTTTCTATTATGAAAATAGTAATGAGCCCTGATGAGATTAATTATGTACACACTACCCCTTGTTTCTATTTAGTAGGAAACCATGGAACAATACAGATCCTTTCATTAGGGGGGCTTCCCAAGCTTAGAGAGCAATCTCTGTGCTTGTCTTCCCCCTGAGAGCTGCCAGACTCCCTCACTGACATGGGTCCATGGTTCTGCAGAGCAAGGCGAGTGCACGCCTTGCACACATGGCAGATTCTTGACCAAAAGACATTTAATGGGAAACAACAGAGGCAATTTGTACAAAATAGCTCTTCTAGACACCCACTGAAAGCATTCAGCAGGTATCTCCAATAATGCCACAGTAGTTCCATATTAATAGAATATTCTGCCTGTCTCATTTTAGCCAAAGGAAGAAAGGATGACACAGCTCTTGGCAACCACTGTGGGATCTCAGAAAATAACATCTCACATAAAATTGATGCATGCTTCTGCATAGATGGAACATCTGGCACCTGATCTTGGCTGAATTTAAAACTAACTCGTGACTCATAGGTTTGCACTTGCCAATGGTAAAATGTGCTTTTCAAAACAGAATAGTCACTGCTTGGCATGATGAAGTAATCCCTGGTCTAGGGAAGGCAGAATAAGCATTTCAGTTCATACATTTCACTTCAGAGAGATCCTCACCTGTAACCATTATCTTGCCTAGAAATTTAGAAACCCAACTGAAGTGGAAAACACTTTGAAAAAAGGAAACCAAACAAACCCTGACACTATATCTTTATGATAGTTTCATAATATTGCAGTGGTCAAGAAAGAACTATCCCCAAAATAAAACTCTTCACTTAATCCACGCTTTAAAGGATTTCACTTGGGCTCTTATGGGAGCAAAGCCTCCAAACGCAGACACACAACTACTTTTGCTAGTACAAACTCCAGTGGCATGAACTATATATGCTCCAGTTGTGAAAACTCTTACAAATGCAGGTTTTATCAATAAGAGAAAGTGAGTGGGCACTCTTATTCTGGTTAGGAGAGTAATTTTATTTGGGTGAGAGTTTTTTTCTGTTGGGTTTTTTTTTGTTGGTTTTTTTTCCCACAAATTTTCAAGAACAAACATTGCACAAAAACATCAGATAAGGATAAGCTGAATGCTTATGGCAAATAAATTATTCACTGACTCCTCTCTCAAAAACTGTCATAAGTGAAACAGCGATGAATTTTTAATAATGGAATTTCCTTATTTCAGTCTGTTAGTAAATAATCATGTCATGCCGTGACTTTCATTACAAAGCAGTTCTATTCCTCACTTGGACAATGAGGTCTCCTGCAGAACAGGAGAGGCATGAGAGTGTGGAGCCTGAGGAAGGTGTCCTCTGTAATAAAGACAGCCTGCCATTCTCAGTGCTATGGCTAGCAAGGCTGGGCACAGCTAACAAATCAGTGCTGCAGATGCCTGGGTGGGGATGAAAACAGCAAAACCTCATTGGAGACTCTGGGATACACTCTGGGATACATGGCTAGGCTGAGAGCAGTGAAAATGTACTTTCACAAGGTTTTCATTTAAAAGGTAGAAAAATGCCAATATCTTTCATGTTTGTTGAGGGCATGAAAGAATCAAACTTGTCTGTGAGTTTCACTCCATCAGTAGTTTTACTTCTGATTATTCACAGGAATAGTTACTGTCAGAATATTACTGTCAGAAATTAAGGTTAAGGAAGAAGCAGCAATCAAAACTGTAGTACTCAGAATTTCATAGAAACAAAGCATAGAATCGTTGGGGTTGGAAAAGGCCTCTAAGATCATCAAGTCCAACTTCTAGCCCAGCATTGCCATGTTCACTGCTAGACCATGTAAATGACACATCTACATATTTTTTGAATGCTTCCAGGGATGGTGACACAGCCACTCTCCTGGACAGCCTGTTTCAATGCTTGATAACTGCTTAGTGAATAAATTTTTCCTATTATATCCGATTTAAACCTTCCCTGGTGCAATTTTTCCTCTCTTCTTGTCACTTTTTACCTGGGAGAAGAGTCCAACCCCTACCTCACTATGAACATCCTTTCAAACAAGTTGTGCCATTAATGTCATTATCTTATGGAGCCCCTTTTATATTAATTTGTCCCTACAATGTCAGCATTATTTTATTCTTGAATGGTTATTCTTGTTATTTTTTTTCTTGAATGCTTACCTTAGAACTTTTCAGACATTTCCATCTGAGACAAAAATAAATACTTC
Source organism: Fringilla coelebs (assembly GCF_963513975.1). Taxonomy (NCBI): domain Eukaryota; kingdom Metazoa; phylum Chordata; class Aves; order Passeriformes; family Fringillidae; genus Fringilla; species Fringilla coelebs. The sequence continues at coordinate 64,435,967 of NC_140030.1, read as the reverse complement.
AAAGCAAGAGAGCAAGGACAGGCAATCCTCCCCAGTCATGTCAGGCACCTTCACAGGTCTATCTTTTGTTTTATATTATGTTATTTTAGTTATTTTAGTGTTTTGGCTTCTTATTTTGGTTTTTTTTTTTTTTCAGGTTCAAACTAAGAGAACTGAATGCATGTTTTTTTTAGCTCTTCGAATACTAATGAATTGAATTCCTTTAGTGGCCTTCCAAGCACAAAGCACAGGAAGCAAAGCCATACTCTTCCTGCCCTACATCATCAAGTATCCTAAAAGGAAAGGAATGTGAAAAAGATCACAAATCAGGATGAAAAAAGGTAAGAAAGAGAAATGCCCATCCAGAAATAAACCTCTCACAAAATTGCTTTCTCCTCCCTGACTTCCTATTTTTCACTTCTCTCTCCTTTGGCTTTATTTTAATTTTCTGCCAACTATCTAAAAGACAACACAGAAAGGAAAACTTCCTCCACAGACTGACCCACGGCTGTAGAGAGCAAAACTAAGTGTCATGTGTTATCTTCCACTAGTAATCTGGAATATCTCCTTGTGATTTTTAAATGCTTTGCACAGAGTCAGTTTCCACTGCAGGTAAACCAGACAAATTCAAACATATTTCTACCAACACATTTCCCTTCTTGTGTGCCAACAACACACCAAATAATTGAAAGAGCACCATTAAAAACTCAGCATGCGTTTCAGTTCTGTGGTGCTTTTCCTCTCATTTTCTTCCAGTTTGGAAAACTCAGAGTTGACAACCCTCTCAGATGTTAGTATGGCCTAAGGTACTTCAGAAAGTATGTACACCTATGTTTTAGGAAAAAAAAAAAACTTGATGGGAGTTAGCTTGTTTATAAACCCTATCACTCACCCCTTTTTCACTTCTCTTAATGAATCATATAAAAGGCTGATTTCTAGTGGTTTCTAGCAGCAAAACATTGTGGTCATCAGGAACTAAAAAATGCCGCTGTCATGCAATGAAAGGAAAAAAAAATTAAAATAAAAGTAGATCCATTAGCACAGCCCTTCAGTGTTTGGCTGCATCAGGAAGATCAAAGCAGACAGAGGACATTATTTTGGAGACAGAAGAAGCCACACAAGTACAGTCCTGTCCAGCACAATTCTGGGGCTTTCACAGTGATTCTTTTCCCCAGCATTACCAGAAATCATCACCCGGAGGAAAAGCACGGTGCTACGTGGCAGAGGAGCGGGGTGTCCCTGTGCACAACTGGTGCCACCTGAGGGGTTGGCATCAATGTGCCCAGTGGTGCCCCCCTGCACCAGGAGCTCCTGCACCTCTGCCCTGCTCCTGGGCACCTCTCCAGCAGCCCCAGTCCTGCCACTCCCACCCACAGGAAGGAAAGGCTGAGCGGTCTCAACCTGCCCAGTAAGATCTCTATTGGAAACAAAATAAAATAATCAAGTTATTTGACCCTTAGAGCATATTATTTTATAAAAGTAGCAAGTTAATACACTGGTCACATCTAGATCTGTGTGCAAGTTGTTACGGCAGACTCTATAAAAGAGACACAAAGTAAATCCTTCTTTCTTTCTCTAAAAATATGACCTAACATAAAGTAGAGCACAGCACAAGGAAATAACTACTGTTTGATATTGCATTTTATGCTTTGCAGATCATCCTGTAAATCAGAGGGCTTATTTTCTAATCCATTATTCTTTATCTAACTTATGCATATCTTATTTTAAATAATGTAAATAGAAATTGTAGGGATGGCAGTCAAGGTAAACTATAAACATGAAGCATGCCCAGATACCATATCTGAGAGCTGCACATGAACAGCTCTCTCTCTTTAGCTGACATCTCTTCAAAGATGTCAGCTAAAAAAGCTGACATCTCTTCACCTCCTGTACATTTTCACAATTATCTGGACTCTTTCCAAATGCCCACTCCTACTACCAACTAACCACACATTTGTTGGAGGCATTTATGACTTTTTGGTTTGTCCAGCTTCCCTTATTAACAGATTTTCTGTTTTAGCTGGGACTGGGTGCCAGGAAATATTTACACTACATGCATTAACTTCTAATAAATACCATTTTCTACTTTCGATAGAAGACAAAGAATATTTCCAGAATGGCTTGCATTTAGAGCAATTATACTGATTTTTAAAGAGCTGAAAAGAAATTTTCATGATAATGACAACCTGCTTCCCTGACCGAAGTTACACTGGGCACCACTCCCAGCTGCCAGAAGAGGGGAGCTTGGCAAGGCCTTCTCTCCATTAGGTAGCTTGCCATCATGTTTAACAGACAACAAGATCAAATTCCCATTTTTTCCAGGGCTCAGCTTGTTTGGTGAAACTGGGCACCACCACATCCAACAGCTGCTCTGAGGGAGGTTGGATTTCACTGCTGATGGGCCTTGGAGAGTTTCCAGCAACTCCTGTTCACCCAGTCCCTTGTCCCAGGGCTGTACCAGCCCTTTTTAAAGTTGTATGCCTTTATTTGGTACTTCTCATAAATTACCACAATGGTTCCCAACAACACAGACTATTCCAAGTGGTATTTTTCCAGCTGTTTTGAACCATACATTTTGGCAAAATACCTATTATTCTTAACCCCAGTCATTAGCTCCCGGCAGCCTTGCTCCCAGTTTGTGACAGCTGCACAGCAAAGGTCCCTTGGCTGCAGAACAGCTGCCAGTGGCTGAATGCATCCTTGGGCTGGGCTGGGATCAACTGCCCCAAATGGCACTGGGGCTTCGGATGGAGCCTGTCAGGAGATGTTCTCCTGCATCCTCCAAGTTTCTGGAGATGAGAGAGAACTCCCAAAGCCGTCCAAGAGCACCAGGGGTACAACACAGTGCTGCTGGACCAAGTGGCAGCGTCCTCCAGAGACCCCAGTGGCAGCCCAACAGCGCTGTATTGAACCATTAAGGGTCTGGCAAATCAGCACGGCTGTAAATATTTAATACCAGATACTCTGCTCAGAGTAGGCAAGCACTTACTCATTTTTGTCTCAGTTTCCTTCCCTAGGCACTCTGCACAGAGGGACAGATGGCCTCCCAGCCCCATCAGTGTTTGCTCCTGTGTCCCCTACCCGCACACCTTCCTCAAGGGGCACCTGTGGCAGGCAGATACCCTGATGGGGTCACAGCCTGAGCGGGTACAAGGCCTTATAGATGGCAAAAGGTGAGTAAAGTACACATAGAAGGATCAGGAGGGCTTTTTCCAACACCAAGGGAAGAGCCTGGACATCCCACCAGTTTCCTAGAAACAGGTGCTCACCAAGCACCTGCTGAGTTATGCAGGTTGCTGCACAACCACAAGGATCCATCAGCAGACATTACCTTAATTCACCAAACACAAAACTGCAGCAACCCAGAAGGAGATTCACAGTTCTGGATTTGGAGCCCTGCAGAGAGAGGTAATTGGCAAACAAAGCATCTACTGCTGCCCAGTTTTAACCCAGAGCCTCCACACATCTGCCAGTCAGGGCACCCTTAATCTGGCTGCTGGTTCAATCAAGGGCACAGAAGATAATGGGTAGTAGCAGCCCTTACAGCAGTCAGCTTAAGACAAGAAGGAAAAGCAAAGGCTTTAAAGTCTCACACCCTGTTCACCAGAAGCATTTTACACAGCTCCTTCTGCTTTCCAATTTCTTCCTCTTGAAGAGGCCTGGAAGTTTTGCATCCTCTGGTTCCGCCACTCACACCACTTGGAAAGTTATAATGTCAGATTAAATGCAATTTGTATCAAAGAATAAAAAAATGATAGGACAATTTCTACACTGTTTAAGGCAACTTGAACATTTGACCTACATACTAGATTACAACCATTTTGAGAGGATTTAAATAGCTGCTTTCTATTCTGTACACAGGCTTTCTTCAGCTTTGATACAGCTCCCTGAACAACAGATTTTTCCTGGTATGATATTATGAAGGCAAGGATACTTCCAACAGAGGGAGAATTACTTCTATTCTAGGTCACAGTCAAAAAAAATCAATAAATCTTGTAACTCAACAACTTTAAAAGTATTTAAAAGTACCTGTAGCAAACAGCATTGATAAGCCATGAGGAAACAAGATGCAGCATTACAGACGTCTGCAGCTGCCTCTTTCATCTTGTTTTTCCAAGCTCCCTCGCAAACTAACTTTAATTTGTAATCCAACTTCACCTGTGGCTTGTTTTCTGCAGAACAGTCAGGAGGTTCTCAGGAAACCTTAAGCAATTGTTATGCAGCCAAAATTTATCTTGGTTAGTCTGGTTTCAATTAGGTGCTAGTGCTGCTCCAGACTTTGACTTGGCTGCTACAACCTAGCCTCGTCTTCCCAATCCCACAGGGAGCTGTGGTCCTTTCCCATGCCCATCTGTGAGTAAGCGTAGTGCTTCCCAGTTCTCAGTGAGGAGAAAAGAAGTGAGCTGAATAAAGACCCCTTAGGGATAGGAACATCCACATTTTGTCAGGTCTGCAAAGAGCAGGGCCCGCCGAGAGCTGCCCCCATTCCTGACAGCTTGCTACAAAAGTGCTCAGGATGAGCAGGGATGTGCTTCCTTGGCTCACAAGGAGCCTGCTTTGCAGCTGAGGAAAAAGGCTGTGCTGGATGGCAAGGTTTCCTCAGAACACCACTCCAATGAACTGTGATTGTGCTGCATGGGGCCTGAGTCTGTTCTCCTGCTGGCTTTTCCACCCTGTCGTGGTCTCTCTGTGAAACCTGTATGAAATCGGGTAATTTCAAAAGCACAAAGTTTCTTTCAGTTCCATGGAAACTCAAATTTCAATGAAAGGGACTGCAACAGTGACCTCATTATGGGGTCAGCTTTTGTAAGACACTCAGAAAACCCACATAGAAGGAAAGCTCCGTAAATATGGTGAAAATGTTGCAGTGGGCCCTCTGTGATGCAGCAGAGAATCCAACAAGTCAAAAAGGTACAGAAAAACTGATGTTTGTACTTTGTTGCCCTCAGAACTACAGTAGAACAATGAAGTTATGACAGATTTATTTGCAGAATTAAAGGAGCAAATGCAGACTTTGAACAAGCCATGGAGACAGATGCTTTCTTGAATGCCACACTCTTGAGCTGATCTGCCTGAGTTTCTATGTGCCATTGAGCTGGTTTTACTCACCTGATCTCTTGAAGGAATGAAAATATTGATGGTGCCCCAATGAGCCTGGTGCACATCCAATCTGCATCCACCCTTGCAGTCTTCTCTCAATGCCACTCAAACACCAGAATAATGGAACTAATCTCTTGGAATGGGATATCTTTGTTGGAGAAAGAGGAGAAACGTGCGGGTCTGCCAGATGTGGATTAATTTGTGTGGTGCTGTCAAATGGTTTGTGTCCTATAATTCAAAGGGAATCTCCAGAATAATAAACTTGGATAAAGTACCTAATTTCCTGCATTAAGGAACTAATTTTTCACTTTCATCAACTAAATCATGTGCTGCCTAGAGACAAAACCTGGTCTGAATTAGACTGTAGTATAGCAATACTCATTACCCTCCTACAATAGGCATTTACTGGGGTAGTTCTCACACAAAATCCTCACATTTTTCTTTTTTTTTTAATCTGACCAAGGCCACAATTTATGTAGATTGTGTCCCATCAGATTACGTATTACTTTTTATAATGACATATTTTCCCTGGTTGGTTGTGTGAGTCAGCACAGGCAGGACACAGGAAGAACCACAAAAACCACAAAGACGACATTGATTTCCCTTACCTCACCGACCAGGGGATCCCCAAAGGCAGAGGCACACAGGTGGGACACAGGCACCACAGAGCTTGGCCCGTGCTAGAGGCTCACCAGACCTGCTGTCCTTGCCTGTTTATCGGGGATTCACACAGGTATTTTACCACTGTGCTTTGATCTTTCCTGAAGCAGAGCAGGAATCTCAAGCATGTGTGATAGGGTGCCTCGAAGTCTCTCACAGGCTTATGTTATCTAAACACAGATGTTCTACTTGTCAAACACACAAGGCTAAACAACAATTAGTATGATGTATGTGTTTTTCTACACCCCAGCTGCAAGTCACTTCAGCGTGTTTATAATCCTCCTCACCAGTCTTCTGCTATTATCCCACGTTGGTTGCTCACATCACAATAAAAACATTGTGCCAGCAGGAGCTAGGGAGGGGAGGGAAGAACTTGAACAGTTTGCAAATGTGAAGGGAACAAACTGAATCCCACATTCCAGTATCTTCTCAGAGTTACAGGCTGCTAAAAAATGGAACTGAAGACAACCACGTAAAATTTAAGATTAATATCCGGTGTTCCCAATTAGGGCCTATTTGATGGAATTCTACTTTTGAGGTAGTGTCTCTCAGGACATCAAGCTCTTAAGTGCAAATCAAGGTGTGCAGCTAGTTGTCTTACCAATTTATCTTGCCATCTGTTCATTGAAAAGTTCTTAAATATTCGCAGTCTTCTGTCCTAAGGGCTACCTCTTTTCCAAAAGACTTACCGGGATCACAGCTTGATGCTAGCAAGATGTTTCAAGCAGGATGAGGAAATACCTGTTGAAAGAGCACTGCTAAGGCACTCTACAAGAATTAATAGATGACATGAGACTTGGTTTATCCAAAGAAGGAAAAGTCCAACAAACAAGAGCAACAACCAGAATGACTTTTGAGAAAGGCATTTCAGTTTATTGTCAAGACACTTTCTTCCCTCTTTTCTCAGCAAGTGTTTTAGATAATTTCTAACATGGACTTCCAGTTCAAAGAGGTCACAATTTTTCAGACCTTGGTGATCATTTGAGAGAGCAAGTTTGTGGCACAGAAAGTAATTTTTTAGATTCTTTGTTCCCAAAATCCAACAAGACTCCATATGAGATTGTCACAGCACACAAGAAACTTATCCCATGAATTTGATGACTAATTTGTGCAGTCAGTCCTGGACTTCAAAGCTGCACTTCAAAAAAAGCTTTTATCTTACACAGCTTGCTTGTCTTGGGTTGTGCTTAACAGTCTAAAACCAGAGTAGTGCTTGTGGTTTTTTTAACTCAGAAATAGCCTATCAACTACCTTCTGTGTTTCCACATGCCACAATCTTAAATTCTGACGAATTTTGCAAGAAAATGCATGAGTAAATGGAGAAATGAGGCTTAATGTTCTGTGTTGGAATAAATAAAGGGCTGTCTCTTGAACATTACATTGAGGAACTTTTTTTCCCCGCGTATCTCATCACAAGAGACCTTTCTTGGGGAATTTGTTTGTTTGATCTTTGCCCTAAAAGATCCAAGTGTGCTGTGCATGGGAATATGCCAACCTCATTGGGGATCACCAGTGGTTTGATACGGTCTATCCATGGACTTAAGCTACCTTAGACTCAAACTTGGACTTCAGGGCAACTCTGCATGACCTCTGCTCACAGCCACGTGCTCCCTGTGCTCCCATTTTCCTTCGGATCTCCTTTCTGAAATGTACTTTTGTTTTGTATCAGGGCTCTACAAAAAAGTAAATACATTAAGATCATTACCATTCCTCAGTCTGTGACTGCTGTACTGACTACATAAACCTGGCCTTTGCTTTTTAAGTCCTCTGGGCTACACTGCAGCTCCCAGCTGGCACAGCAATTTGCAAAATCACCATTTCCAGGCAGCACATTCCAACACCCTGATTAAGACAAAAAGGATGGGACCATCTCTTACTAAGGCAGCTTCTCAACTGGTGATGCTGACCTGGGCACTGAATTCTTGTGTCATTGTTAACGCTCTTTCCCTGTTTTAAACTGACCTAGAAATCACGGGTTTCCCCCAGATTTAACTCCCAAGGGCAGGAATTTATGTGTCCATTATCTGCAACCCAGTGTGAAGAGACTGCTGGAAATAGCCTGTAATTTCTTCTGGAAAAAGTACATTGAACAGACACTTCACTTTTAAAAAAGAAAAAATTGCTGCACTACCAAGATGCACATGAACAACATTCCTCTTCAGATAGTAGACAGTTCATTTAGTTTCTTCTATTTCTTGTTTCCAGGATATAATCTTGTGCTGTTTTAGGTTTTTTTTTTTTTGTTTTCTGGAGATTTTTGTTTTGTTTTGGGTTTTTGTTTTCATAATTTATGGTTTTTTTCCTCACAAATTGGTTTTTACCACCTAAACACAGAACTTAAATTTTTGCTGTTTTTTTTTCTAGAGGTAGTGAAAATGCAGAAACTTCAGCTATCTTATGCATCATGACAAATTTTCTTTTTTTTCCTTCAGCAGCTAACAATTCTGGTTTTATACTGAAGGTTGGTGCACAAATAGACCAGTGTACTACAGACAGAAGCAACTCAGCTACATTGGGACTGGACTTTCTTCTCTATATACCTCCCCACATGCTTATACAGGTACATTTGGATTCACTATTAACAGACAATTTCCTACTAAAAATCAATGACATTTTCCATTAGCACTGTTGGGAGAAGCATCGATTGGCCCTTAAAAGGTTGGCTGCACATTATGTGAAAGAACCCAACTGCAAAGAGCTAAATTTGCAACACCAAATGTATTCAACATTCTGCTAGGGAAGCATATCAAGGCTTTTACCCAGTTTTTCAGGATAATATATGACACAGCACATCTTTATCCAATGCTTCTATATTTTACTCCGTTGAGTGTTTATTAATTCACACCAGTTATAATCACAGTCACAATCCAGCACTGAGTAGTTGCAAGACTTTAATGCTCTACTCTGATTTAAGTTGATAACACCCCTTTAGACCCAAAAAAGTTATCAATTTTGCCCAAAGATTTTTCTAGTCTTCACCATGCAAGAAATCACTTCCAAAAGTTATTGAGAAAATCAAGTGTAAGGGGGGAACTCAGACAGCTACCAAGGGCATTATAAAGCTATTGTGCTCCCCTTTGTGAGTACTGAAGTTATTTTAAATAAAACAGATAAAATGATTCCTCATTGCCACTGTAAGTTATGTAACACTTTGTTTTACCATTGAAGCCCATCCTTTTAATTCTCTCCTGGAAAAGCAAACAATGCATCATTTTGAATCACTCAAATGTACTGTGGCAATGGCTTTGTTTCAACAGTGACTACAGCTATAAACGACTTTTCCAGAACTTTGTGGCATCCAAAGAATACCTAACAAGATCTATTTGCTTGCAGTAGTATTAACACATTCATCCCTGTGCTGCATGCATGAGTGGCCTCTCTTTGCTTCAGGAAGTGACTGAAGGTTTAGCAAGTTACCCCAATGCAAGCGTCTGGAGACCTGCACCCAGTACATTGGAAGCACTGGATGCAGAGTTGTTGGTAGAAATTAGACAAGATCAATCTGAGCTTTCATATCCCCAATCCCCTTTGATCTTTCCAGACTTCAGGCACAGTGGTTCTATAGAACCCTCCCAAGAGCTGTGCTTGAGCCTCCACTGTTGCTTGAGGTCTCCTGCAAGAGCAGTCCTCATTGCAGCCTCTTACTGCTTCTCTAAGCTCACCCAATTTTGCTCATCTCCCTCTTCTAAATTGTGGGGGGTTTGGGGTTTTTTCCCCCCATGTTTGACTGACTTCAGCCTTCTACACCCTGTGAATTAGGATGAAACACACAGGCTATAATTTTTCTTCCTCCTTGCTGTGGCTATTCCATTGTTCCTTTGCCTTTTTCTCTCTTCTGTACCTACTGAAACTTCTTTATCATCTAGAATCTGCACTAGCCTGCCCATCCCATACCTTAATCTGTGCATTCACTGTACTTCTCAGTCATCTCCTTGCTTCACCTTTTCTGCCAGTGCCTTCTTTCAGGCCAAGCCTTATGCAGGAACCAGTGTCCCAGTCCTGGTTTCTCAAAGTCCCATCTTCATCAAATCCACTTCTTACCCAAATCTTTTAACTGATATCCTGTAGCCTTCCAAACCTCCTCTCACCAAGCTATTGCTCCTTGCATAACCTCCATCATTTCAATTAAGGTAATAAGGTAATAATCCTTTCCAGTGTACAAACACCAGTGAAGGCTTATAAATGCCCCAGGGCCTTGTGAATGTGTTGACAGAGTAACTGGAGGGCTCTGATTCTCTGGTTATTCGGGCTGCCTACATCTGACAGCAGAACTTTGAATATAAAGGAACAAAATGTGAAATGAGTTATTAGAATGAAGCTGAAAACCATTCCCAGTAAAACAGAAACCAGAAATTAATCTCACATCTAGCTCCAATAAAGATTTGTGTTTTAGAGGCAAACTGTAGACCAGCTATAAACTCCAAAACAAGCCCTGTGACAGTATGATGCATTAAGCATCACGATGACAAGTCTGCTTTTTTCCTTCAGCACAACCAAGTTTGCCTATGTGCCCTCCTCTCCTTCTGCCCTGGATGTCTTTAGAAGAGATTTGCTAAATTTAATGTACAGCTGCAGACCAATAAAACCTCAACTGCAAAACCTCCCAACGGAGGAACATTATTGTCTATGAAAGTAACTTTCAAGTTGTAAGTGTGACAAAATAATTAACCAGTTCTGCCTGCAGGGAGATGACATGGTGACACCTCTGCAAGAAACTTACATCAGCTACCAAAGCAAAAGGTATAAGCACCATTAAGCATATTTCAGCACACCTAAGGTATTTCACTACACCTTGCACTAAAGTGTAAAATGTAGCCTTGTAGCAACATCAGTAGGGCTGCATAAACACTGCCTTCTGCATGTTAGCCAAAACATGGGCTTTAGCCCAAGTTCACCAGATGTGGATTTTAGAGGAGCATCAAGGCTTCCTGTGGCCAGAGATGAAATTCAGCTTGTGCAAGTTTAATCTCATCTACCTGCACTGACATAGTGCATTTAAGCCAGGCTTTTCCCCAGAGTTCCCCACACAGCCCACAAAGACAATTGGCAGCATCAGCTGGCCATCACCAGGGAACAAGCTGGCTATGCTCACCCCTACAGGCACCTGGTGCAAAAGGCTGCAAATGGCTACAGAAGCTGCAGGCACCAGAGCTACAATTTTGCCCAGTGCATTCATTTTTCACTTAGATGATTCACCTTAGATTTAATCTGTAAACAACAAAGAAAGCCTGAGTATTATTTATTGCACACTATCCTGTCAGGTTGATGGCACGAGGACGGGCTAGCATTTAGCATGGCTTTCTAAGGGACAGCACCTGCTGGGAAAAGGACTTGGTCCTTTCATTCTTCATGAGATCAGCTGAGCAAGACAGACCAAAGCAACACTGTCAAGATGTTCAGCGCAAAACATTCTGCCACTGCTACCTCTTTGTAACAGAATGTAGTTCGATATTAACAACAGCTGAAACAATCTGCTTTATCCAGTTAGGTTTTAAATTAATTTAACAACCCAATGGTTCTTTCAATATAGTTATCATATGAAAATGGTAGAAAGTTTGCTGCACACCAGTTGATACCACCCTTGTTCCACTGAGTGCAGATAGATTCAACTTGTCCATTTCATTTCCCACTCGCTCTGCTTATAATCTGGTTCTCCAAGGATTTTAGTTTTCTGGGACAGTTTGCACGCAGGACACAAGTAGTAGAAACACTCACAGGACACTGGAAAAAGCTTAGGATTATTTAAATTCTTTTAGTCTCAGAACTGAGATACCAAAATGGGATGGATGTGTGAGTACACTTTAGTTGTGTCTAAAGTGAATTAGTAAATTTTGTAATGAAAACTGGAAATTAGTAGCTGGATGCATGGATGACGGCATTCAGTGGGTTGCCATACGCTGTGGGATACATCTTTTGAAGGAGATTTTAATCGACTCAAAAGACAATATGGCAACTGGCAGGCTTTTACTTTATTGAAGCAAAGTCACAGCATTTTCAGCACTATTCCCCTCTTGTGAAGGGAAGAGTTAAACGAAGGCCCCTGAAATTTACATAACTAACAAGTAAAGGATTGAAGAAAGAGATTACAAGCATATTTCTCTAAAATAAATAATCTACAAAGAGTGCTTTTTCTTCTTAAAAGCAATCTAAAAATGTAAAAATTCTACGGTAAGGAGATCAAAAGATATTTTAACAACTTTCAATATTTACAAACAATACAAAAACTGCGCATGCCATCAAATGATGCAAAATTCTTATTAAAAATTAAAAGCTTCATTCCTACCAAGAACCAAAAACTCCAGCCAATATTTAAGTTTTAATTAATGGTCTTCTTTACAATTGGAAAACCGTTAAATGTTCTTATTATCTGTAAAATATACAATAAAAACGAACCTTACTAAATTATTAAGGTTAAAAAAGAAGAGCAATACTGCAGGCAAATCAAAAAGGAAAGTAACCGTAACTTATTCTTTGGTAACCAAAAGTTAGCAAGTGTCTGTATTTCAAGTGATGCAAAGTAATAGTCTCCCCGTTCTGACATATGAAAGACAGATTTCCGGCAAAACACAATTCCCAAGTTTCAGTTTTGAAAGACGGGCTCCACCTACAGCTTTGTAGTGCAAGTCAAATTTTTCTTTCTAATTCAGAAACACAACTGTCCTGGTTCCGGCCAGGACAGGGTTCATTTTTCGCAGCAGCCAGGAGGGGCTGTGGCCAGGACACAGAGGTTATTCTACACCACCTCACAACACTGCTGGGAACAAGGAAGAGGGGCAGCAGGTCACACATTACTGGGCTCTGTGTGGTGAGCAGTCACCCGTGAGCCATTCATCTTTTTCATGTGCACTCTAAGTATTGTTGCTGTTACTGTCCATTTTCTTACTTCACTGTTGTTTCCAGTAAATTTTTCTTTTACCAGCCCCCAACCTTCACCTTTTGTGCCTCCAATTCTCCTCCCCAGCCACCCACAGAAGTAAGAGGAGAGAGGAGTGAGTGAGCGGGTACATGGTTTGGAGTGTTTTGGTGGGAACACTAAATCGGGGAATACCGTTCCTAAACCATGACAGTAACCCTTCCAAATTCTGGCAGTACACTGCTTCATTCATCTCCCACTTTCCTGATGTCTGGTTGCACCCTCCACACACATCCAGCTGTTCTAGTTCTCTAAGGGAATACTCCAGTCAAGGGAGCAATTCAGCTGAAAATGTGTGTTTCACCAAGTGAAGGTGTGTGTCTGCATAGCAGCTAGTAGTGTGTTATAAAATCGGCTTCCTTTTCCACCCTAACTACACAGTTCATTTTCCCTCAGGAAAAAGAATTAAAAGTACAGTACCCTGGACCAATCCTCAACCTGGTGAGCTCACTGCTCGAGCAGGACATGCCTCATCAAACCCTGGGCCACACCCCACTAAGGAGCCATGGAACCCCAGCACCAACCCTGCAACCTTCTCTCAGAGGTGGATGTGCCTCGTTGTGCCTCCCTCTGCTTAACGAATGCACTACGCTGCATCACTACAATGCTTTTGAACCAAACATCCAGCTTGTACCACAGGAGCCTTCCCATTTCAGGCTTATTCCTCAATTTTGCTTGCACAATTGCAGTCTTAAGAAAAAGGAAAACTTCACACCCCTACAGACTCTGAGTGAACTTCCCCACCCCACCCCACAAGAGGACTTCTAAGGCTTTACACAAAAAATTCAACTGTTAACATTCTTCAAGCCACAGACCACTCATTCAAAGCAAGTGCTCCCCACCCCAACCCAACCATGCAGAACCATCGTCGCTTTAGCATTTAAACATACACATGCAGTTCGTGGAATAAATGCTCAGCAAAGTAACCTTGTCCTGGTCTGGGCTTTCTTCTGGAATCTAGTCCCTGTGATTTTCTAGACTAATATCCAAAGCCTTTTGTCACACTGCCTTTTAACTTTCTTCAGCTGAAGAGTTTAGATACTTCCTTGAAGCACCTGGTTGAGTCATTAAGTCTGCATGGGCTGGATCCAAGGTCTCCTTGCAGCTTGCCTCCTCAGCATATGGGAAGTCATTCATGTCCATTTCATCACTGTGAAACATATCAAGCTGCCCCTCCTGCTGCTCTTCCAAAGTCCTCCGGACCCTGCCCTCGGACTGTTCCACCACTTCCCCATCTCCTTCACTAATGACAGTCATGGGGCTGCTCTGGATGCGGTTGCGGACGTTGTACTTGCTGCTGGCAGCAGACGGGGGCGTCCGTGACCGGCCGTACCTTGTGCCAGAGAAGGACATGCTCCTTGGCATCAGGCCCTCGCTCCTGGCCCACTCTTCCTGGGCCCGTTTGCTCTTGCTGGGTGAGCAGCTGGCAGGGCTGTCGGAAAGGTCAGGGGGGGCGTCTGGCTTTGTCCGGTGGAACCGCGGGTCCGTGTTCTTCAACATCTCTGCTGCGGACATACGGGAACTGGTGTCACAGCGACTCCCTTTCTTCAGCAGCAGGGCTTTGAAGTTGTCATTGCTGGTGCTGCTCTTGCGAACGCTTCTCTGGATAGATCCGGCTTGTTTGAGGGTAGCTAGATTTGGGGAAGCACCAGTGGGAGTTACGGGGGGCGACGGAGAATGGTTGCGGGTACGGTCGTCTTCAGAATCTTTACGGCCAAGGACTTTCCTTTTGGATCTGAGTTTGAAACACACACAAAAAAAAGAGGATGACACAAAAATGAAAAATTTTACCTCCTCTAATTAAACTCAGTTTAGAGGGATGACAATGAATTTAAGCTAAAGCAGAGATAGGGAAAAGGGAGAAGTGATCTAAATCTAAAGCATGAGTAAGAACACCACCAGAACTGTACAGGCACTAATGCAAGTATTGGAGGGATAAGTTTATTACTCTTTTTCTGCAAATCTGGAACAATGAAACTACTAAAACTGGCAATACTGATGTTCAAAACACTTTAGTAAATTTAGTGAATCGGGTTTTCTGGAGTCAGTATTCAACTGCTCAGACTAATGTGCTATAAAAATTTATACTCCACGCTGTTTTTCTGTTAATTTGGGGACTTGATTCAAAATATGTCATCCAGACATGGGTTGTTTTGTTTCATTTTATAATTTGACACCCTCTGGAGAATTAGAGTGCACTTTCCTTCAGAAAAAAGGACACAACAAAACACTGCCGCTGAAGACGGAGAAAAGGGAGCCACATGGAACAATTCTAAATTAAATTACTGAAAAACCCCCTCCCTGATCCAAATATTAAATAGAGAAAAAAATTTTCCGGCTCCTCTCAATATGCACACACAAAATTCACAGTTATGTTGGTGCTCTGTCATTGCAACTTTCAGCTAAATGAAGGAGAGACCAACTTCCTGACAAGAAAGTTATCTTTCCAAATGAAAGAGCAGAGTGTTTGTCTATTCAGATGAGAAGTGCAGGGACAACACACAAACAAAAAAAAAAAGAGATAACCATGGAACTGGGAATATGTGGAAACTGGACTTTTATTGCCTCATTTTCACATTTCTAGAAATCTTAAAGAAATGTACATGCCTGGTAGCTGTAGTACAGCTGCTTTGCTTCTTTGCTGACTGAGCAAGAATTAATTAAAAAGGATTGTATGAAGCCTAATTTTAAATATGGTATTTTGGCAGAGGTTTAAAACAAGTCAACAGATTTCTTAGAGATATAAAATTATCATCCTATAAACTCCATATTAATTTTTGTCAAGCATGTGTTCAATCCAGACCGCTCCTCTTGTAAAACAGATTTCTACTTAATGTGATCTTTAGCTTTACTTTCTTAAAAGCCTTGAGATTTTGCCAAGGCAAGCTCAAATGTGTTCATGCATCGCAGCCTATTGATAATTAAAAACCCCCTGAAAACAAAGGAGCAGGATCCATCAGCTGAGTAGGTGGCAACAACAGACATTGCTATAGGCTGTGCCAAGACTTTGGAGCAATCCTGCCTCTCCCTCAAGTGGTGAAGTTTATGCATAGCTCACTTGTGATGCCCCCACAGGCAGCTGTACCAGCTGTTATTTTCAGCCGCTGCTGCTGCCTCCACCTGTGTTTCTGGAATAAGAATGTAATACCAATGTCCATTCAGCCTGAGAATGAACAGACACAGAAGACAGCAAAGAGACAGAATGATGACTTCAGGAGCAGCCAATGTGGGAACCTCATCTAGATTTAAGTGTGCCTTAGCGCTGTAGGCAGCAGATGACTTTGGTGCTTGCATGCTCTGCAAGTCTGTATGTGAACACTTGTGTGCATTTGTTACAGGGAAAAGATTTTCCTTCATTAGGGTTTTGGCTGCCTAAGGATATCTTTCAACACTGCAGTGCTGGGGTTGTACTGTTACCAAATCCCAAATTAAACTGGGGGGGGGGGGAAAAAAATCAGTTGCAAAGATCTGCATGGAAAGACTGTTATCCTAGCTTGAAGTGATCTGGTAAGACTGTGAATGCAGTGCAGAGCAGTCAGTTTGCTGTCAGAGCACCTAGCCAGCTTTTCTCAATATGTATGAGTTACGGAAGAAACTTGAAATTAAGAACCAAACTTGGTTTTGGTAGTTTTTCAGACACAGATAGTGTATATATTCAAACAAAACTATCACTTAAAACTTTGGACTGTTCCTCCTGTCCTTAATGCACATACCACTAAATTTCTTATCTGCTCCAAATTATATATTCAAGATTGTCAATTACTGAAGTAATATCTCTTAGAAATAGTGGGGGAAAACCAAAAGCTTTTTTATTAATTAGCAACCATGGAAGAAAGTGGGTAAAGTCCAAAGCCAGCAAAAGCAAGGCCGTAATAAAAAAAACGTGTCAAGCACTTCTAAGTATGTCACATCCAGTTCCATTGTCCATTTCCCCACAAACTCATGAATTACAGATATGTGCATATACACAGAAATCCACTCTCTCTCTGCATACATAAAGGAGAATGGCTACTGGCCAGAATACCTCATTCTAAAGCCAGATTTGACAAAGTTCTAGAGAGTGCCATGCAACATGAATGCAACAGACCATTTTTTCAGAATGGCTCATACAGGCCAAGTCCTAAGGGGTAACAGTAAATTAGAAAAGTCAGTATCATATATATGTAGTTTTTGTAATGTCTAGAAAATACTTGTTTAAAAAAAATGAGAAGAAAATAGTATTTGCATCCAAAATGCTGCAGCCTCTCAGCTCCCAGCTGCTCTCTTCCCGTCCCTCATTCCCGATGCACAGATGTGCAGACTGACCGAACACCTGGATAATTCCCCACTCCCGGGCAGGGAGGCGGCGCCTCTGCGGCTTGCAGTGCGCGGCGCAGCCACGCGATGGCGCTGGCGCCACGCCCAGCCCGGCCCGGGCGGCTCCGGCCGCGGTCCGGGAGCGCCGCTCCAAGGGAGCCTCTTTGGGTGTTCCTGTCCTTGGGGCTTTCTTGGGCTTTCTTCTTCTGAGCACCTAACGTGAACAGCACAGACATCTAGCTGCCATTCGGGATGATTTTGTTTTCAAGGGAAATGAATAATGCCATTAACAATAGAGCCAGTAGTGCACATTCCATTCATGAACCAGTTTGACACAAAATACCCGACCTCAGGCTGGATTATGGCAAACTATAATCCAGCGTTTGCCATATGTTTTGCCATATGACTGACATGTTGTGTTACTTGCCAGTTTCAGCCACGCTTGCCATGAAGCATTAGCGTTGAGCCTCTGTCCCAAACTGCACCATATAAGCAGCGAAGAGAGTAAAAAGAGATGGAGAAGAACGAGAATGAAAACAAAAAGATACACAGAAAAAGCAACAGTAGAGTTAATATGGCAGATTGAGAACAGTACAATAAATACTAGACGTAAATTGATACTTTAAAGGGCAAGGTATTTATAATATAATCTACATCTATTTAATCTGGGTGGGTTTCGTTCAGAATGGATTAAATACATTTATAAAACAGTAATATGCAAGTTCTTTTCCTCAGCTTTTTCACATATAGCCTTAGTAGAAAGTTGATAAATATGTACTTTCTGTTAAAGCTACGACTGTTTTAACTGGGTGTTCAACAAAACAATGTTAAATTTATTTCTGAGAGACCTACCGGACCTGACAGTAGAGGAAGGGCAGTTTCTACAGTACCTGTGAATGGCTGCAAAAAGATCCTCAGTAGTCCTTGGTCTTGCTGGTGTTGCCACTCTGTCTGTCTCTTCCCCATAACTACTGCTTGGCAGGAATGAACTGCTGGCTGTGTCTGATTCAAACACCTCCACTATGCAAAGAGAACGAACAACACAGTCAGCCTGTCGTGCGAACCCCACGGGCACACAGCCCTGAAACCAGCCCCTGCAGCCTCCAAGGAGAAGCATCTCATGGACTGAGCGAGTGCAGCGCTGTCATTATTGTGATTTCAGATCAACGCTTGCTTAGGGAACTGCAGTGCATGAAATACATGCCTGTGCTTGCTCAAGCATAACAGGCGGGGAACAGTAACAAAAGAAAATTTGTAGCATTTCCACTAAAATGCAAAATCAGTATTAACAAATTGACTGCTTTCATAGCATGCTTAAATACTAGCATGATTAAATAAAGCATCATTTTCTTTCTGTGTCTGCAACAATGAGAAGTCAGAAAGGAATTGTATGAAATGTCATACAGTATTAATCAGATCCCTGCAACTTTTTTTTAGTTGTAACAATCACAAGAAGATCTGCCCTCTACAGAATGCCACCTCAATGCTAGGATCCCCACCTTCTTCAAAATAGCTACTGCTGCATCTGATTTAGTCAGAGAAAAGAGACTCACCACTTTCGTTCTCTTGAGATGGGTGCCCGTCAGTGCTACTGCCACTGTCTTGGCTGCTGCCTGAACTGCTTCCTTCATCAAAAGCAGACTGCTCCTCCTGCCTGGGTTCCTCTTGAACTGGTGATGCAGCAGGCTGTACCACAAAGGCATTCGCTCCCACTGTCTCAGAGAAGGTGAATCCAGCAGCTCCTCCCTCAGGAACCAGGCTGCCAGAGTCCATCTCGCTAGAACTGAGTCCATCTGTAAGACAATTTCTCGCCTCCACAGAGTGTGCAAGCACAGCGTCTCTCTTAGTTGGGCTTCTGGCAGTATCACTCACTTCAGCTGCTTTCTCCACTGTAAGGTCTAACTGTGGAGGTGGTACCAGAAGGAACAGTTTGGGCTTCTTTGAAATAGGAGGTGGTTTCTTGCTTGGCAATACAACCTGAGTCTTGTCAGGAGATGCTGGTGACCCCTCAAGTGACATGCCAGAAGGGAGGTCTTCACTCTGCACTGAGGACTCAGGTGTGTCATCAGTGGCTGACCCCAGAGCATCACCTTCAGAAGATTTCTTTAGACCTACTGCACTCACAGGCTTTTGATCGCTGTCAGGTACAGGTGTGTTATCAGAGAGAATGAGAGGAGAACCCCGAGACAGCGTTTGAATTGCATTTTTAAAGGAGGTTCCTTGAGTTTTCACTTCCTCATCACCAAAGCTGGCACTGAGTTTTAGCGAGAGAGATGGCTTTAGCAAGGACTGTGATGATGAATTTACAGTACCCTTTTCCTGAGAGGTGGTTTCAGAAGCAGATTCAGTTGATGATTCACCTTCTGTCGATTTTTTCACAGACCTCAACTGCACCATTTGCAGTGCCTTGGTGGTTACTAATGGCATCACAGGTCTTGATGAATCTTGCTTATTGAGTGGATGTTTCACTGGGCTGTACCAAGAATCCTCCTGGTTGCGCTTCTTAAAAGAAGACAGTGGGTATATTGCTGCACCTTTTGTTATTTTGGGGTCAAGCGGTGGTGCTGGTGGTGGGACAGCCAAGGGCCAAGAAGGAAGAGGAGGAACAGGGGAAGAGAATGAACTGATGGAGGCTTCTTGTGGAAACCATGGGACAGTCTGGGCAAAGGTAGAACTTACACTGGCTTCTGGTGGGGGAGGGGGGAACGTGGGAGAGGTCGACAATGGTGACAGATCCATTACTTCTGCTGGAGGAGGAGGAGGAGGAGGAGAAAGTTCAGGGCAATGCTGAGATGTTGGAAGCAGAGGTGGTGGAGGTGCACCAGAATCCACAGGAGGGCTCAGGGCAGGGTCCAGTTTCTTCACACTCACACTCCCTTCAGTAGATGTATTTGAAGAAAGAGAAGTAGACGAAGAAGACATGGAGACTGAAGAGAGAAGAGAGGATTTCCTTTCAGGCACTTTAGGCTTCAGCCTGGATTTCCCATTTCCTGATGATGCAGACTTTACAAGTACAGGCACTGGAGTAAGCGCAGTGGGTGTATTGGACTGGCTGGAGTACCCACTCGATGGTGATGTGACTCGGTGGGATTTCTCTGGAGAAGCACTCTTTGGTTTGGCCAGTCCACTGGGCACTTGTGGCACAGAAGCCCTTGAGCCATCACTGAAGTGGCTGATGCTGTAATCACTGAGAGCAGATGAAGTACTGGCAGAATGGGTCACTGGAGATTTCACCTGGTCATCTGCCACCGCAGCATAGTCACTGTAGTAACCCCACTGGTCAGCATACTCCGACTTTATGCTACTTGTTTCACTCTGGGAGGGAGTGACTGTGCAGATGGAGTACAGGTTTGGAGCAGTGGTGGACATCATGCTGCTGCTCGCACTGACCGAGCTCTGGCTGCGGGAGCGCAACACCCAGGGATCCTCGTAATCGCTGCAGGGGCTCTGGGAAGGGGAGCTGCCATTTTTGCACTTGAGATTCAGCTGCAGAGAATGCTGGAGAGTGGCAATGAGGGTTTCATCAAGTATCTGTCCATTGGATTGGGCTTTTTTCTTAGGCATCCTTCTGAGTGAGTCTGTTCTGGATGGTGGCAAAGGCGGCTTCTTTGCCTTTTTCAGTGAGATGTTTCTTGCAAGGGATTTGTCACCTTGGCCTGAGTGGTCATCCTGAAGTTTCTTTTCCTTTCCTTCAAAGACGTTTATCACGCTGTCTCTGGGGTTCTCAAAACCATTAGTACTGTTGCATGGCACATCTGCCTTCAGTCCGGAGTCCATATGCATGGAGCCATAATAGCCATCATGGTCCACAGAATACAGGGAAGTAGAATCATCCCTGACTGATGTCCTCTCCAGGCTACTGCTGCTCAGGTTGCTACCGGGTGTGGCACAGCCTGGTGTTGTACAAACCACCTTGCGTGAAGGCGTCTCGCTGCTTTCTGAAGACTTGTACAACCAATGCTCCGTGCTGCTCACTGCTGCCTGTGCTCGCTCCCCAGAATAGCTGGATTCGCTCCGACCATCGCTGTCCTGGGAAGGGCTTGCTAAAGCAGCAGTGTTCCTACAGCTATAGCTCATGCTCTGAGACCCAGCCTCTGCATTCCCAGGAGTGCTTAGAGAGACAGCAGAGTCACCAAGAGAAAGCATCATGACAGTGTTAGATGGGATGGTATCTGAAGTCTGTGAGTGACGTGTGGAGCTACTCTCACTCCAGTTACCACTTGAAGAATGGTGATCTTCTTTCCCACTTACTGCACTGCTGGCAGCAGGATTGTCTCTTGGATTTGGAAAGGCAGTGGAGCTGGACATTTTACTATCCAATGATCCAACACTCTGGGCAGCATGAATAAGGATAACTTCTGAGGAGGATGACAGTGTTGCATTGGGTATGATGCTTGTTGAGTAAGTGGCATGAGGAGAGACCACACATGCTGGGCTTGAGGACTTCTCGCTGTCACAGCTTCTCACCTCTTGGGACTTTGGCCTTGACGGGGTCCCCATCGTGGGATTACTTCTCAGATGCACAACACTATCATCCACTTGCAATTTACTTATCTGGTGGGGTAAAGTGCCAGCAATGTCTTCTGTCTGCATTGACATCATGCTCTGCGTCTGATCTAGGGACTGCAGAGACACTCTCGCACCAACCCGAGGCAAGCTGTGAAAACCTATGTCGTTATTTTGGCGAGAAGCAAATATAACCGCAGCAGAATCACTCATCACCGACATGTTTCCAGATGAGCTGGAGAACTGGGACATCTGGGCTGCAATGCCTTGTCCTTTCTGTGCTCGTATTCTTCTCATTGAAGGGGGCACAACTTTAACTTCCTCTGTCTGGCAGCTGGTGTCCTTGGTTTCGGAGCGCTGCATAGCGGAGCGATAGCTGTCTAGTCTCCCTAGCGTGGAACAGTGATCGGGGACATACATGGAATGCCCTCGGAAATCACTTTGGCCAGTACCAACTGCTGGGATCAAAAATAAAATAATTATTTCCTGAAGCGCAAATTCACATTTATCTTCTCACTGATTTAAAAAAATACAGCAACCCAGCAAACTGCTTGATCCCCATGCTCCTGCATGTTTATGCCTTCTGAAGAAGAATCTGAAACAATGGATTTCACAGAGGCATCGTCTGTTTTCTGCATTTCTCTTCCCTTTTTCCTTATTACCAGGAACCTTCTGCTTAGAGAATCGTCTGCGTTGCTGCCGCACATTCGACACATGAAATCCTCTGTTTATGACATGGTAATAATTTCCATAGTAATCAGTTGTGTCAGAAACCAAGTAGTACTGTTTGACTTCCAGCAGGCAACGCAGCAGGAACAGACAAAAGCCTGAGAAATGTGAAGTGTGTTCCCATGCTAATGCCTCATGCAATAAAGAAAAGGGGAAGGAAAACTGGAGACTAATATGAATAAAAGGATCTACTTTTTACAAGCATTACACTTCAGAAAAAAATATTTCAGGAGACACAGATAGCTCTCCAAGTCCTGCAGTTTGTCTGAAAGAATGCTAACACATGGAAACATGCATTTTTTACCACAAGTAATACATACGCTACAACAGCATTCATATGAGCATTATCCAACACTGCAAAGAAAACCATTAGATAACGTTTCTCCATACAACTACTTTCTATTTATCATAAAGGAAAACCACTAAGAACTGGGGAAAAGAAACAGCTGGTATTGATGGTTGTCTCATCCTCAGCACCATCAGGAAATAAAAAAATAACCACTTTTTCTAAAAGAAGGAATGATCACATATTGGCACAACTCCCCCCAACTTTGAAGACAATGGAAAATCAATTTTAGTTCAATATATAGTTATCACTGGGTCAACAGAAAGGATTTTAGGGCTCTTTTAAATTTACAATTTTATTGGTAGCCGCCTTTTAAAATCACAAACCAGAGGACTGCTTTAAAATTAGTCTGTGTAAGGCTGTTGCTTTTGAATTCAGTTGCATTGCTGTATAAATAGCAAGAGAGAGGCAGGCATGCTGCTGGAGATGCTGGTAAGGATGCTACATATATGTCACTGTGGGGGAGAACTGGTTATTTCAAGTCTCTGCCTTAGCGTCTCAGGAGCAATAAAGTAGCATGCCTGAAAGGAATGTTCTCCTTTCTTATTTACTACATGAAACTGCATTGGGAGGATAGGTATTCTTATCATGCAGCTTTAAAAACACCACTTAAAGAACATTTAATCATCCTCATTCTTGGCAGGCAAAAGAGGCATTTAGGGTAAGGAAAAGAGGGCTCTGAAAAGGCTACAGTTAAAGCAGCACACACAAAAAAGATTGTTTACTTCTTTTCCTCAGGCATGTAAGTAGTCTTTCAGCAGCTTGAAGCCTAGTTAGCTTGCTTTGTGAAAATTCTCTTGCTCTCATAAAAATGCAGCCTCTTTCTGCTTCTGGTAGATGTTTGCTGCAAAGCTAGATACTCAGATGCCGGCAAATGTCTTGGATAATCTAATATGAGATACTGTCAGAACAGATGGACTACTGCAGCCAACCAAGAGAGGGATTTGCATATTCTGTATACAGTTATTAAGAACTGTACAGTAAGAAAAATAATCATTCTTTCCAGGTATATTTTTTTCTATGGAATCGGTGCACCCCTTTGGTTAAGACAGGGAAAAACATCAAAATAGACATTACAAATGTTTATGGAACCATAACATAACCAATTTTAACTGTTGGTCAGTTAAAAATATCTGGTAACAAAAATCTGCATGCCAAGATATGTAAATAACCAAAGAGACTGGGTATTTTTCTTCTTCTGCCACTGTGAAACACACAAACGCACACAAACACACATGCAGATGAGACAAAAGGATTGTGCTGGTGGAGAATGAAGCTGTCAGCACTACAGCAAGTATCTAATACTGTCACACACTGACCTGTGGCTGAGAGCATTTGTATGTGGTATGTCTCTACTGCATTCACAGAGGAAGCTAAATGCACCCTCTTTCACAAGTAGTATAATGCAGATGGGTGTTTTATGTCTGTTCAAAACGTTACTGCTAGAGAAGGTAAATGGCAAAGTGAATCAATGTTGGACTTGCTAACCTCACCTTCTCCTTCCAAAACAAGGAGAGTTAGAATCATTTACTGGGACATACTGTTCATGATAAATGCACAGTGATTATCTGAAAAAGAAAACTAATGACACTGAATAAAGGAGGCCACTGATGGCTATACCAAAATCGTGGTGCAGCAGCTCCTGCCCCTTCCCTTGGGACACACCCCAACATAGCTTGGGCACTGCTGGCTGCCTCAGCCAGAGCAGCACACTAACAAGAGGGCAGCATCAACAACCAGCTGCAGGATGTTGCTGCAAACCAGTGCTTACCCCAGGTTTGCTACCAGAATAGATGTCATTTATGGTCTGGCCTAATATGCTCTGGGAAACTGCATAAATTGACTCAACAGCAGCTTATGTTCCCGACCTCAACACTACTGCAGGGAAACCCATCGGGCAACTCTTTGCACTGGTGTGAAGACTGGCCTCTTCTAGTTTGAATGATTCAGAGCCCAAATAAACACAGGATTATGAAGGGCAAGACAGCCCAGCTTCAGACATAAACTACAGGGCTACATCCTTCAATTGCTCTATGGGCTATGGTCAGGGAAGGAATTTTGCATTCTTGTTACTATTACAGGAACATAACTTTGAGGTTTTAAATTTTGGTTTTTTTTAGAAAAGCAGCATATTCTGAAACTCTATCAGCTTTGGTTTTGGCTTTACATGTACACACAATCTCATGCAAAGCTGTGAGGATTTACTCTTTTTATAGTTCTGTTTTCTGAAGAGGGACAACAGAAATCTGCAGGGAAAATGGTTCAAAAAACCAACCAGAGGAACAGTTAAGACTCAGGTATACTGGTAAAATGCTGAGGTGTTTAGGATTTTGGTGAAATTCAGAGGAGGGTAGCAAGTAGTATTTTATTTGCAATTTACAAATGCACTGTAAAACCCTCACTCACTTCCAGAGTAATACTAGAAAGTAAGGATTTTCAAACCCCCTTAAAATCTTTGTTGGTACTACAGCTAGAAGACAATCCCATTCTAAGGGACAGCTCAAACCTTTGACTAAGTACACTGATAATGCTAGGTTTGTCAGAAAACATCTACTTAAATAAATAGCAGTCAGAAGATAGAAGATATCTGCAACACCAAAATCCTTGAACAGAATGAGATTTTTTAAAGAATACAATCCGTAAGTCCATCTAGTTGCAGGGACAACATGTGAGCAGACAGCAGCAAAAAATGCTGCAGAACCAGACATCAGGTTACAGATGCTGAACTTTACGAAGTCAGAAGTAGCTGCAAACTGGGTACATGATAAATGTGGCTGAAAGTAACAATTATCCTGTCTGCCTTTTGCATTATCCCATGTCCAGCAGTACTGCAGTCAGTGCTATGTTCACCACAGGAGACCTGTACCTATGCTCTTTTTTTCATTACCCTATTATGCTGCAAATCTCCCCTAATTAGGGCAAATGCTCTTCACTCATGTGCATGTTTAGTGCAGGCTGCAGCAGCAAGTGAAGAACACCCACTCTGTGGACTCTGGTAGCCACTGGTGTTGCTAATTAGAGAGGACAGGGGAAATTTGGCAAATTTGATGGGGAAGAAAGTGTGTATATGTATATACACAAAAGTGTGTATCTGTATATAATCCCTGGGGCCTAGCTACTAGCAGCCCTGCTGTGACTCCAGCTGATCTGATGGCACCAGCAGCTCGTGTCAGAGAATCACATGAAAGGTCCTCTGCATTGAAATGAGCATAGGAAACTGAGGGTTTGAAAAGATAAACAGCCTGTGTGTTGGTGTCACAAAGCAGATGCCTGTTTCAAAGAGAACAAAGAAGTAGTCTCTCTTACCTTCTGACTAACCATTTCTAATGTAAGCACTTGTCTCTTATGCCACAGGCACATTCCTAAGGTGTGTCGCTCTCACTGCCTCCTCATGCCCCACCTAGCAATCCTCCTGCAAACCTGGTAAACTGGCTAAGTCACTGTGCAGGCACCACAGTTTAGTGTTACAAAAAACCCCCAGAGATTCTTACTTTGTTCTACCCCAGCAATTAGAAACTGAGTGATTTTAACAGACACTCAACAAGAAACAGACAAGTACCGGGCTTATGGAAATTTTAAGAAATTTTCACTGTGCTCCATGAAGCATCTGCAATCTCTCAGAGGGGAAGAAAAATATTGCCGTGAATCCTGTGAAACTTTTCAGTACTGCCAGCTAAAAAAAATCCTGAATACTTGCACATATCACTGCCACCCTGAGAGGGAGAATTCTGATGTAAATATCAGGAATTCAAGTTTTCTTGATTCTGTTCATTTCTCTAACCTGTCAACCTCTGGTGAAGCTTATATTCTTGGCATCTGTGTTTTTCATCCTTCCAGTATCAAAACCTGATCTATAGATGGATAGTGAAATCATGAAAAACTACAGGTAGAAACCCAGTGTTAGTCAAAATAACTTGGAAACAAGAGATATTCTCCCCAAAGACTGCTAAAGTTCCAAACAGAAGCAGGTGCAGAATTACTTGGCTGGAACAGCTGGGTATTTGTGTGGTATTTCTGTAGGACCAATGGGTATCTGGGACTCTTCTTACCCATGGAACCTGTAACTTGAGTGACTGCTAGTCCTGGAGGGAACTAATTGGAGACGAGTATCAATTAAGAGGCATTTTTAATAGAACAGCTGAGTTTCCAAAGATCAGAAGGACTCATTTACCCCCATGTTGCTGAGATGGAATTGCTTCCTCTCAGGCATGTCAACAGAGAGCTTCAGCAGTCCCAAATGATACCTGAGACACCAACTGTTACCACCAGGGGTCTGAGCTGCACAGCAAGAAAGCAAATGAAGAACTGACAGTCAAAGTGTCAGTCGTCTCCATACCAATGATGGACATGAGATCCTACAGATGAGAGTGAAATACTGAAAAAGCGAGGTAGGAAAATAAGCTGAAAAAAATTGTATGAGGTCATTCTGACCCTTTGAACCTTTAGGTCAAGAAGGGGGGAAAAAGTACATGGGGCAAGAAAATCACAGAACCAAAAAGACTGTGAATTGCATCTGTAAGATGCAAAAAAAGGATCGGATCTGTAAGATGGAAAAAAAAGGATTTAAATAATCCAAAGGAAGTACACACAAAGCATAACATTTGAAGACAGTTTTGGAAACCAAGAGGACAGAAACCTTCTGTTGGGATAAAAAAACCCCATCAAAATGCCTGTCAGAAGAAGGAGGAATAAAAAGGTGGAAACGATGAAGATGTTTCCTGTCCCCTGTTTTGGTGAGGTATGTTTATTAGGAACTGTGGTGGAACTGATAGTCAGGTCTGAGACCTGCTCCTCCTGCAAGACAGAGAAGGAGTCTGGGACACCAGAAGCTGCCCACTGGTGTCTGGGACTGCACTGGTGCAGAGCTCTGGAAAAACACTCACAACCAGGTAACTTGGAACTTCCACAAAAAGAAAGTTTGTCTGAGCCAGAAGGGACCAAGGAAAGGTAGAAAGAATTTTGCTGCCTTTACTTCATCTAGAGAGCTGGAATGCGTGAAGGAAACTGATGATAACCAAGAGCCAAGAAATGAGCAAGGCCAGTGACAGGTTCTTCCAGAGAGGTGCTCATCTCTACCAAACTTCTGTTTGGGAATAATCTTGTCTGAGTGGGGAATACAGGTTTGCATATAAGGTACCATCAGAAGAAGACATCTAGAGACAATGGATAATGGCAACAGAGCAGAGAAGCCAAGAGCACTTGAAGTAAAACGTCTCAAAGTTTCTTGCTCTTTCTGCTGTTTTGACCCAACACTGACTCCATTAAATATGTGTGTAATATTTATGTTCTCTAAGACAAGGAAGGTAATTCAGAAGTATGCAGAACTAATTCTTTTTCATTGCTGTGTTTGGCAGAGAGAAGAATGCTTTGCCGTCTCCTGTTACTTTGGTGTCACTCCGCTAAATAGTATTGAAAGGGTGCTGCACTTAAAAAGCAACTTCAAAAAGTAACTGCCATCTCTAAAGTGGTAGACACTCCAGATTCTTACTGTGTCTCAGAATCCCATCTATCACGTTGCCTTTTATTTGTGCAGAATTTTTAATGCGGAATTTTCTAGTCTACACAGAGAGATTGGTTCATCACTGGAAAACACCTGTGAAAACACAACAGCATTTCAATGCTAAAAAGCAGGACTGTTTACTTTGAGCACACGGGTGAAGTTAATGTTTCCTTTCAGTATGTCTGGCTAAGTTCTGTGAGGGCACCACAGCCGGTGAGCTCAGGCCAGCAGCCAGTGCAGGCTTTCTCTTTCTGCTTGGTCTCCTGTTCCAAAGGACCCAAAGCAGCCAAGGGAGAACTCCAGCAGCTTGGCCTCACAAAAGTTCTTCCAGGCTCTCCCACAAGAAATGAAAATAGTCCAAGCCTGGCTGAAGCTTTGAGGTTCTCTCAAGTTTCTGCTTCCTTCTGAAGGATAAACAAGAGGTTACAAGAATCTGCTGTATATGTTGGTTATTTAGCCTGCACGCAGCAACTCTAGTGTACCAAGGGATTTTAATCTTTGTACAAATATTATAGCCATTCACAGCAATGCTTTAGGGGAGAAACAAAGAGATTTATTCAGCTGAAACCACAGGGAGAATGTCAATAGGCATAATGCAATTGCTTGATTTGGAGTTTAGTCCGGATACTTGTTCCGATCAAATGAACTGTGGAATGTCTTAAAACAACTCCTTGTTTGTTTTGGGACAGCGTAAGAGAAATAGGGAATGGACTGCTACAGAACTATTTGGGGAGTGACAGGGGAGAAAAGGCAGAAAGTGCACTGAACAGGGATGAGGGAGACTTGCAGCTACTCCCAGCCTTGCCAGCAGCCTGGTGGCTGACTGGCTAGGTCACTTGACTGCAGCATTCTGGTCTCCCCAGGTATAAGACGAAGACACTATCACTCTTTTCTAGTGCATCTTCTGTCTTGTGATGGAAACCAACACGCTGAGAGGATAGAGACTGCCAACACAGAGTTCTGGCATACAATTTGCTCCCTGGAAGAGATACAACCATCATGGAAATAACATAGAGCTCCTCAGGCAACTTATGCCCTAAGGCAGATTGCTGAAGCCCTATGTGCCTGCAGATTAGGGGCAAAGGAACCGTCCAGAGAGAGCTACTACAGTGGGATACTGCCAGTCTACAATTTAAAACAGAAGCCAAGGAAAACCTTCAAGCAGTGCACCATGACATGTGCTCAGCACAGACATGAAAGATGGAAATCAAGGTAAAAACTTGTCACCCTTAGCGAACAGATTGGCAAAAGCAAAAAATTTCTTTGAAGGTATTAATTGAAGAATTCTTTATAGGATAGATGCCAACTGCATTCTCAGTTTACTCCACCAAATACAACTACAGTTGATGTTTTCAAGCACGAAACATCTTTTTGAAGTGGTCACAAATGTAACCTTAACATTTTGTAAATGCTTTACTGAGGCAGTGGATTCCCATGGCACGGTACTGTTTCATTACAGATGCTGAAGGAGCACAGTTCCACTCAAAAACCTCTCTGCATGTAACTGTCTGCTTCTTGGCTTTCTCTGACCCTCTAGCTCACTTCACACCCATCTAAAGAAGCCACAGATTTTTGCTTCTGTTTCTGAAAAATCCAGAAAAATAACCAAGAACTGAAAACATAATTTAAAAAGAAACAGCTGCAACATGCAAGGTAGTAAAACGTACTAAAATCATCAGTATATGACATGTTTTCACATGTAAAGCACCAAAATTAAGTTCTGCCAGACTATTTTAAAACATATTCTTCCTCTACAGAGAGGGGAAAAAAAAAAGTGTGTGTGTGGGAATATTTTTATCTGTGAAGTTATAATCTGGGAAAAACTGAAACAATTTTTTTTAAAAATAAAATAACACAATTTAAATCAAAGAATTCTGCAAAAAGTGTCTGAAAGATCTGCCAAAATTCAGGTTGCTTCATTAGCTTTGAATCACATCTACTACCAAGTGGAAAGGAGATAGGTCACATTTACACTACCTCAGGCAGTCCTCCTTCTTAATAAACTCAACTTACCTGGGTTTATTAGCTTTTCCATATATTCTAAAGGAAGTTTCCTTTAGAATATATGGAAAAGCTAATAAACCCAGATAAGTTACTGCCAATCATGTAATACTGATACTTAAGGGGTTGCCAACACTGAACTAGAAAATAGGTTTTTCACTCTTGATGCAATTCTCAGCAGATACAGGAAGGCATCCATGAACTGATTTACTCCACTAAGTAATTACTCACAAGCCAATACGTCTGCCCACTTCAGTTTTGCTTTGGTGAACATCCTGGAGAAGATGACCAAATCTGAAGGAAAGCATTCAAGTCCAGACACCTTACATCCCTGCAGATTTTCATTGTACCAGTACACCATTTTCCAAACACCTTGTTCCCTTAACAGACGGAAGTCAACAGATTAAAGGTCCCAGCTTCCCAATGCAAGAGGTGGCAAGGAGGCACACACATATTTGGAACTGAAATAGGCTATCAGACTGTATTTGGTTTCATGAGCACTGGTGATGTTATTAGTCGAGTAATGATAAGCAGTGACAATGAACAGTGGATGGAATACAGTTCTGATGAGCCATACCTAGCTCCTTTTGTATGTTGTCAGGGATTCCTGTAATAGTCTTTCTCCTTTTGACTTTCTTCGGCCGTCTTACCACCGTGTCTGTGTAAATTAGAGACCGCCGAATGCTGGCTTGGCGGTCGAAATTCTCCCCTAATACATGGTAGAACAAGCAAAGCAACATTACTTCCAAGCACACTGACATCATGCACTTTCTTCCACTAGTTTTGTTGTAGAAATGGAAAAAAAGGCATTAATAAATGGTGTTAGCTTGGTCCTACAATGAAGGTTTACACTGAAGGAAGATACAGCACACTGTCACAGGAAGGCTTTAGACACAAATATCCATTACACAATACTGCATGTTTTAAAAGGAATTTTGACCTCCTGAGCCCAATTCGTATTTGGTGAGAGCAGCTCTAATTCCACAAGTGAAGAGAATCCTTGCTTTTATTTGGCCCTTCATAGCTTTTTCTGTGGTTTTGTTAATTTATTTTTAAGTAATGAGCTGCAGAAAAAGGAAATCTGCTCATGAAAATGAAAGATCACAATGGTTTATGCAGCAACAGACATTGCTATTGGCAACAGCTATTACGATGCCTTTGCACAGCTCCATCATTAATTCGCATGAGGCTCTTTTTTTCATTCCAAGTTCCTCTGAACCTGTCAAGTGTACTGCATTTCTGGTGTTGATCTTTTAACAAAAATACAAATAAGAACTACGGAGCACACAGAGATCAAACTGATCTCGTGGACTCATAAATATTTCAGAGCGAAAGCTGCTTAAAATTGAAACTTTACAGATGATTATAAAAATATACAATGCCAAGAGCTAAAAAAAGAGTGTTAAGTACACTTTGCCAGACAAAGCCTTATGATGACCATGTGCTGTATCATAATGGGACCCAGAAGCACCACTATCATAAAGAAGCTTTTCTTTAGGAATTCACTTTTGTTTAGAGGTTTATAATTTGGCCATTTCACTAGCAGTAAGATAAAGATTGCACTATAGATCATGAGCTAATTCTCTGCCACTTCTAAAACTTTAACAGCTACCCCTTATAGCTCACATATATGTTCCCTTTTTACAAGTTTAAGCATTTTAACGCAGCACTGCTCAATGTCCTTTAGATGATCCATTTAAAACTTAAAAGGCAGGAAAACACTGATATTCATTGCATGTGGTTTTTTTCCATTTTATACTTTTTTTGAAAATTGATGACCAAATTATTTACCTCTAAAAAGTGATTAATGCATGGTAACTAATACATCATAAAAATTACCCCTGGCTGACTACACATCAGTACAATGTGCGTCGTGCAAGTAGCAAAGAAAACCTCATTACCTCTATAACAGTTAAAGACACAGTCATATATTGAAGTACAGCATGTGGACTTGTGAAAATGCAAGGAAAAAAATGCAGCATTTTCATTTACCATGTTGCAAATATAAAGACTCTGACTCTGTTTGACCGGAGCCTTGACCACGGGCTGCACTTTTGCTGAGTGGAATCCTTGCAGTTACGAAATGCCAGTTTCACCCAACTTTTGGATTGACTGAAGTCAGCTAAAGGGAGGTGGGGAAGCCCACGGGAACTATAAAATCGAGAGCTATGGATCCCACTGGCTTAGAAGTCCTGAAATATTGAGACAGACTATCCACTGTCTTGGGCAGCACCACAATGTTAGGACCCATATGGGCAAAAGTCAGGACATTAGGTTATCCTGTCCAGCAGGATGATAAAAAAAAGTCTAACCAAATTTGAAGGAGAAAGTTTTGCATCTCTGAACATATCTTTATCCACTCAAAGGCTGACAGTCATGCCTGAGATGGTGTGTTACAAGAAAATTGTAATGCAGCTTTGAATAAAGCCCTGGAACAAAATGTAAGTGGTAAGCAGAGGGTGCAAACAAGGAGAGAGTCTTTTACATGAAGCCTCAGACAGCACATACAGGATGGCCATGGAGAAATATTACTGTGTCAAATAATCCACAGTAACTTGTTCCAAATGAGCTACCTAAAAGCTAACTCAACCAATCCGTCTTTAATGGCTTTTGACACACAAAGGCCACGCTGCAAATCTGTAGAATTTCAAAATAGCAACTTCAGTGAAATCCAACAAGCAAAATCAGAATGTCTCAGTCTTTTTTTATTTCTTCACTGTCATCTTTTTCATTTTAGAAAATATAGATGTCAATGGTAAGTATATTTTACACATTTAAGATTATTTTTCTCCTTCTCTTACATGCTTGTAATAAATCATCTAGGTATTCCTTATATACTTTATTTAGTTGTCTCTCATGCAGTATACTCAATTTCCTTGGATTCACAGAAAATATTTAAGTATGCACTTAAATCTCACTGAAGCCAGACTCAAGCAAATGCTTAAATATTTTGCAGGATCCAGCCTGGCATTGATCACCTCCACCATTACCAGACTCCTCCATCTGGAAAGAAAGTTAGTTCCAGAAAGCCCATGAGAACAGACACCATTATATATACATAT
This sequence comes from Fringilla coelebs, assembly GCF_963513975.1. Classification (NCBI taxonomy): domain Eukaryota; kingdom Metazoa; phylum Chordata; class Aves; order Passeriformes; family Fringillidae; genus Fringilla; species Fringilla coelebs. The sequence goes on along the minus strand of NC_140030.1, from coordinate 64,402,875 downwards.
ACATATATATATATCTTTTAACCCACAGGATATGTAAATGCAAAGACTGGCCACCACTGAAAAATTCAGTCCAACCCCTTCCAGAATAAAGCTCAGCCCAAGCACTCTGAGACCGAAACTACTTCCAAATCTGGATGCCTAGTCAGCAGCTTGTAAGCCTAATGCAATGCCCCTGCACCTTCAGGCTATCCAACAGATTTTTATGACTACTGTATTAGTTGCAATCTGTTCACCAAAGAGCACTGAGAGCTGAATTCATGGAGCATTTATTGCACAGCCACATGAAAGGCCTTCGTAGCAGAATCACCACTAATGCACTGCTGAAAACGTTATCAATTGCCAGCAGCCTCTTCAGAGGTTAACCTTTTATTTCATGCCAGGAGTAATAAAACGGAAGTTTTTTGACCTCTCTTCTGGGAGAGTAAGAAAAAAGAATGTGTGAAGGAAAAAGCCGAATCAAAACAAAAATCCTCAATGGTTTGTTCTGCGTTATGTTGAACAAACGACACCGGATTTCTCGTCAGTTTTTTTCCTGCCTCGTGCAGTAACATAAGGAACTTCACAAAACAAAATTACTCAGTGAGTGGGAGAGAAGAGGAGGGAAGCAGATTGTGACTTTTTAAAAGGAACAAGGACAGCAGCTTTTTCTGTATGTTGTGTGTGGCTCACAAGCTTGCCTTGTTTCACAGTAGCAATACAATTATTTCAAGGGAAGGGGAATGGTGGATCCTGGAGACCAGATCACATGGTGCAAGAGCAGTCTTCCTTTAATGCCCTCCCTTTCTACCTCTTCCAATTACCGTGTTTAAAAGGGAGTAAGTGCTCAATCACACACTCCAGAAAAGTGACATATAATATGCATGTGCACCATTTCCATCACAGAAGTTGTGAATTGCTGAGTTTTCTGAGTCCTGGCTAAACAATTCAGGGGACACAAGCTTTGCTACACCAATCAAATTATGCAGGTTGAAGTCACAAGCATAATTTATCCAAACAAGGTAATGTTCCACATGATGCTGAATTAATTCTATGAGTTATTTGATCCCTTTACCTCATTTTTCTTTTCATCTGTTTACTTCTCCCGTATCTTTTGCAATATGCAGGGTCATTAAATCAAACAACAGATTACTGTTTCTCTAAGTATACTGTGTTCCTGCTGTCACAGTATCTAAGCCCTACTCAAGCTTATTGATTATGTCAGATTATCTGTTGTTCTCGTAACTTGGACTTCTGCATCTGTACCCTAAATTCCCTAGATAATACCAACTGGCCTAGTAACATTTCAGCATTGCATGTATTTTCCTTTTATTAGTTTTCCAGAGGTGGGGTATTCATGATTTCATGTTGTCTCTAGTTGTTTACTTCAAATACTTTCTACAATTTAAGGAATAATTTGCTCATTTCTCAGAGCTTGCTGATGTTTGTTACAGCTGTCCTGTTCCTATACTACTAGAATATTTAAATACTATTAAATAACACTAATTAAAATACTAGTTTATAAAAATACAGGTGAAAAAAGCATTGGTAGTCATGAAGGGAAAGAGAACCTAATTTACTTTCAAAATAAAACCAAACATTGCAAGCTATTGATTGTCACAGTAAGCATGGAGTCAGAGCACACCATATGGCATTTGAAATAAATTGGATATTGAATAACATCCTGGCTTTGGCAGGCAAGCAGTCAGTTATTTGAATTAACTAAAAAGAGACAATTTTGATACTGTGCAGAAAAAAAAGGGGTTATTAAACTGAAGCGATAATTCCATCTTTGACAGAAATTCTATTTTATACAGAATGAAGTATCTATTTAGCATTAGGCTTTAATGTAATTTAACTTCCACTGAGTGAGAGTTCTGCAACCGTAAAATCAAAGAGCATTTTCAAAATGAAGAGTTAATATACAGTTCATAACAAGAAGATGTGGATTATGGGTATGTAAGTGGAGTGTCTTACCCAGAGTATTGCTCAAAGGTGTAGTATCACTAACTTCTGCCGTTCTAACCCTACTCTCCTTGACACCTAAAACTTTTGTTGTTGATAAAAATTAGACCCTAGAGTTTTTTTCTTGATTTTTGTAACATTCAGTCTTTGGAACACAGAAGTTCCTGACAAACTTCCTAAAATAAAATTCCTAGAAGAAAATCCTACAATATCATCAGCATTGGATAATACATGATTTTCAATTACATATCCTCAGTGCAGTCCACAGCAAAACACTGCTATTTATCAGCCCTCTTCTTGCACTTCATGAATATCTAATGCTGTTTCAAGCCCACATATTTTAACTATCTCCATTAATGACAATTTTAAGAATTTCTAATAAAGTTCAGATTTAGACAATTAAATGCAAAACGGTTTTCACAGAAAGGTGTGCTAAGTAATTTAAAATTCATGCATTGAATAAATGAGTGTTTAAAGACTAGCCAACTGTATGACTAGCCAACCCTTTCATCTCTGCCCTCCCTCATCAGTGTAATGCAATTACTGAAATTAAAAGCCTACCAGTCACATTAATAGGAACCACATCTGTTTGGACGGCTTGCGCTTGTTGTCGCATTTTCTCTTCTGGCGTTGGCAGTGGGAGAGACTTAGTCCAGTTGGTTTGGGTGTTGATATCTGATAGCTCATTTGTAGCTGGACTTTTAGGCCTTTTGATGGTAATAAGCTTTTCTTCTTCAGGGGGAGAGACAGGACACTACAAACAGAAATATATACAACACTGTGAGTTTGCTACTAAAAAAAATAGGTAGGACTATGGTATAACTAAGGTGCTGCTGCTGCAGTCAGCACTGATTGCTTGTGGAGCAAAACACACCCTCAGAAATATCACACTTATCCCCTACATAAAGAGGAGTTTTAAAAATACACAAAAAATGCACAATAAAACATCTAGTTTGTATTTTTTCAAGACATTTGATTAGTCTAAGGAATATACACCAACGAAGGAGAAAGGAGTGGTGTTGGGCATAGCAAAACACAATAACTAATTACACCTTACACACTGACACTGCAGCAATTAACCCCTCTCTCCCTGTGCCAGGGGTTTGCCTTCCCTTCCCCTCTCACTTCCCCATGCCCTATCAGAAGATGGTATCTGAGCACTGCTTTGCTCCAGCTGCACTAGGTTGTATGAATGTGTAAGGTCTCAGCAAGAATCCTGTTACCAAAAGACAGATGGTAGCAGAGCTCAGTAAAAGAACCAATCAGCACACTCCACAGAATCATCAGCCATGGATCAGTGAGGTAAGCAAGTAATTTTGCTTTGGTGTTGGAGAAACTCATGCCACAGTTCAAGGGGTTACTCATTTTTCAGGGGTAAAGCACTTAATATTATTAGTAGCCAAAGAGCAGTAATTTTAGAAGTCAGTTCTTCTCAAAGTGACACTTTGAGCTGCACTCAATTCCATGAAGTGTTTTATTTAAAGGCAAAAAAGACCCCCAACCCAACCAATAAAACAGAAATCTTTCTGCACGAGAAAACCAGGTTGCAGCAGCTTGTGCAAATCCCTCCATCAAAGTTGTAGGCCAAAAAAAACATTTCCTTTTGGGGAGCAAATCTGTTTTCATTACAAGGTCTTTGCCTGCATGCCAGTAATAGCAGATAAAGCCATAGAGCAGCTTTTTACTGACTGGACAGTACTTGTCCATCACTGCGGCTTCCAGCAGGTGGTCACAAACCCAAGCGAACCTGAGAGAAGCAGCAAGGCACTCCAGTGAATCCCAGAAACAGGAGAGGAAGGAAAACCTGGAGGAAAACCAACCATAGTCTCCTTCTGCCCCCAGACAAAACAAAAAAGAGAACATGGAAGAGGAGTTGCCCAGCATTTGCAGCACGAGCAGATTTCTCTGCAACTTGCCGACTCCTCTGCTTCAGAGGAGTTCGCTTTAGGACCTTCCGCACTACCACCAGACCAGAATCACCCCCCTCTTTTCTTTATTACTCTCTCCCTTTGGAAAGTCAAATACTACTCAGAACAGGGTTGTCAGTAGTGGGCCACTGCCTCTTTCACCTTCATTGCTGCACAGGCATGGAAGGGAACATCACAGCTCTTTATAACAGATGGATTTTTTATTACTGTGGGTGCTCAGTCTTAGTGATATGTTTTCTCTTGAAGCTGAGCGCTATACAAAAGATATGCTCAAACACTGTGCTGCAACCTCTGTTTATAATTTCTGATTTTAATTTTTTTCCTGTTACTATGAGGAGTTCCCACTGTTTATAAATAAATAACCATTTACTTATTCTGTTATGCTTTGACTCTATATTTATTAGGACAGTGTCCAACACTTTATTAAATAGAAAATAAAAATAAAAGCAACTTCCAGGCAAAAAGTAAAAGAAAAGTAAAAACTCTTCAAGCAACACCAAAAAAACATTTCAGGCAATGAAACTATTACTATGATTACTCTGTGGTTTGGAACCACACTTCAAAACATGGGAGCTTTTCTTCAAGGAAATAATCAATTTCTGACAGCCTTGAATTTTTTTCCTACAGAGGCTGTGGAAGGGATAGATGCTGCTCTGTAGGTAAGAGCTCAGCCCAGTGAAAGCTGGCAGTTCTATCAATACAACCTTCTTGGAGGACACCAGTATTTTTTCAGGCCTCTGCAATATCTAAAAGGCTCTAAACCCAGGTAATAATATGATGGGCTTATCTTTTTTTTTGAGAGCATGTCCATACACTGTTTACATACATATAGAGTGTGGGCACATATTTATGTACTTACAAACACAAGGACTTTTCCCACCTCCAATTACCCAAATTCATAAACACCTTCATTAACTTAAGAAATCTGGGAGAGGAATGCCATTGAAGAAGGGAAAGCTGCCTCCAGGCCATGCTTCCCCCCCCAGTTAAGTTTAAAAAGTGATTGAGAGAGAGATAAAGGGTCAGTAAGGAACATGGCAGGGGGGTGACAGTCCATCTGCCACAGCAGGCATGTGTATATGCACTTGAAGGAGTAATCAAGGGTTGAGGCAAAGAAGTGTAGCTTTCCCTATCCTACAACGAGCTTTTCTCCACCTGAATCAGGGAGACCAAGGGAGACACCGCAAGGATAATTTTGCAGTTTGTCTGGGGTGAGGATGAGCACAAGTGACCTTCAAATACACTGGCTGCTTGATACTGTCAGCATTAGTGTCACCTTCAGACTGCACTTCAGTGCCAGGTCTCAGCTGTCATGCAGCAGTCTCCAAGGGCTACCCCAGTACATTAAGTGGCAGAGATACTGGTTACAAAGCCATCCTTCCTTTCCAAAGAAATTACCCAAGCCAAGCAGAACAGGTTTTTTGTTATAGTATATGAACAGAAAAACTGAAGAAGTGAAGCATCTGCTACAAGGGAATTATAATTATTCAAAGAATGTGAAACATCAATCAGAAATTTTGTAGAATTAGAAGCTGAGAAAATTTGGGACAGATGGAACAAGACAGACAGAAATAAGTCAGGTGATATGAGCATATAACCAATGAGAAGCAACTGGAAAGGCTCAAAGCAGTGTCAGTGAGAACAACCTACTGCCACAGGACACACAGACGTACTTCTACAAAAAAATTCAGTAGAAGAGGTGGAAGTGGTTTTGGGTGTAGGAATAAGTGTTCACACTTCAACTGTAGGTACATTTTCTATGGATCCTGAAGAAACATGAAACTGTCTCTACTTATATCCTTTCCTCCAAAGTACTCTCAGTGATAATGGTATATGCATGACAAAGCTGTACACAGCTTTACTACACATAGAGGAAGGCAGCAACTCATCTTTCAGCATTCTTCAGACAGAAATTTTTCACCTCTTTAATCAGGATGAGAATGAGATTTACATATTTTTAGCAAACATTCCCAGATTTACAGGATGGAAGCTCGCTGGAAGACGCAGTGAATTGCTCCTGTGTGACAGGAATGTCTTCTCCAGTTAGGTCTCTTACACTGGAAGTAGAATAAGGCACAGCTGATCATAAACTCTATGTTCATAACTTGTCCCATTTTTAAAGCATCTCTGAGTCATAATAACTTTACTCCTAGTCTAAAATGCCCAAATCCCTGGAATGGGTTGTTACACTCATCTCCACAGGAAAATTTGTTGGAATTCGTTCTTTTTCATGGACATGGTAAGGGGTAAAGGTGGGATGTGAAAGCAGCAGCCTTGGACCTTGCAGTGTTTTCACAAACATGCACTAGGAGGGAAAAAGCATGAACCTTCAAATGGGAGTTAAAATAAGAATCCAGGAGAAAAATAGCCTACAAATATCCTATAGACAAGCTATATGGCTCAGTAAGCTGGAGCCTCTAAGACGCCTTGTTGACATATTGTCCCCCAGCCAACTCAGCTGCTGAGATACAACAAAAGAGTTTCACTATCTCAGCACTTTCACGCTATTTGAGAGGTCCCAGATGACAAATGAGTTTATGCTATGTATCTTGCAGCACTCTCTGCCTAAATAATCTGTTTATTTTAAATCCTTTTTATATAACAGGGGTTTATACTACAGTATCTAAAAAAAGATGGAACCTCCAGGAGAACTTAATCCATACAAATTTTACTTTTCAGCAAAGAGACTTCAAACTTCTAGTCATGCCATTTATCCTACTGTCTACTAAAATCACCTCTAAAATCATAATTTATCAGAAAAACAAAATAAATGAAAAAAAACAGTGTTGCAGACAGCAGCCATATGAGTTCAGCTGTCTTAATTTTCCAACATCCTATTTCTGTCTCCAGTTTGATGGCTTCAAGAGCCATTTTTCCAACACCAAGGAATCAAGACAACATATAACAGGGAAAAGAAACGCAAGAACCAAACCTAGCCAACTGAGAACCATGGGTTTCACACTGTCTCATGGAACACTGCCACACTATAAATTTACATGAATTTACACTTTAGATAAATTCGTCATTAGACTCTATTTGGTGTCCTCTAGACCAAGGTCATCAGTCTAGTTTCCACAGTTTTCACAGAATATTCCATTTTATTACTTCTACACACAGATCTCCAGTTGCACTAGCTAGCACTGCTATCCTACTGAATCCTTCACTTCACAACCTTCATTGTGTCTCAGTAAGGAAAGAATTTTTTGTCAGTGAAATTACTATCAAACAAATGATCACCTTAACAAGCACTGCGGAAATGTTCTTTTCTTCTTCCTCTACTCTGTTGTAATGGGATAAAAACCACAAGAAGATCTGTACTGTTTGGAGCTCTAAAAGCCTAGTATCTGCCTTAAGAAAAAGACCAATGAATTGTATCAAGGTAAAATTTAAATCTGAAGATGCACAGAGCAGATACTTTTTCCTGAATATTTTCTCAGCATTGGATGGAGTTCTTGCACAATCTACCCCTTACCATGTCTGAGTATGTGATGAGTGAAGAATTTCTTTGGTCAACATTTTCTGTACTCGCTTCCTTATGCTTTGGCATTTCATGTATCATGAGCAGCTGTTACAGCTCAGTAAATGGCACAGCATTTAAAGAAACCAAACCCCTATAAATGGTACAAAATACACGTGCTGCTTGCAAGAGCAGTGCCATGCAACTGCACCAGAGGGGCAGGGAAGCCACCTGAGGACACCACCACCCAGAGGTATCTTCAGCTCTGCCAGACCTTAACACCTTAGGGCTTTTTAGGCCTTCCCACCTCCAAAACTGAAATGCCCAACCTTACCTCTTCTTAGCACCAAGTAAAGTTTTGCACTAGACTACCTCAAATCAATACAGTTAGAGCCCTTGTTTTCACTTAAGATACTAAACAGTTTCGTGCAGATATTGGAGAGATAACTAACAGTTCAGATGATCACAGTGGCAAAAATATACTCTCACCCCATCCCACACCCCCTCCCCCCCAATAAGGGAAGTAAGCATTTCTTCACCCAAAGCATAACTATCAAAGCAAAGTTCATAAGCCAAATGACATGATGTAGGGAAAAACAACATGAGTTTTGGGTGCATGAATATTTTCATAAATGGAATAAAGAAATAATATATGCAATACTGCATGCTTCGGAGCAGGTATTCTCTGTAGTTCACATTTATCATTCAAGAAAGACACACTCCTCCAAATTAGTAGAGTTTTTCCTTGGCTAATTAAAAACCAGTGAAGCAACCAATTAAATGAAACACAATGTCCATTTGGGGAGGGGTTTCAAAGGAGACATGTTAATAGACAAAAAAGGGAATAAAAAACTCTGTGAACCAAGTAAATACAGGATACTGTACTGCAGACAGAAAGGACTACAGAGGAATACAGAAGAAACAAACGTGGCATGGGACTTTTTTTAACTGCTTTTTTTTTCTAAGCAGAAAAAAGCAGCAGGTAAGGACTGAAGGCTAAGAGCAGAGTAAGACTGCATTTAGGCTAAATGCTACAAGTAACATCAAGCTGCAGCTATGGCAGCTGGATGGTCCCACTTGTGGGCAAAGTACCTTGTTGTTCCAGGGAACCAAGTTACAGCAGGCGTTAATGCAAAACTGAGAGATGCAGTCTAACAGACTAGACTGTTGAGTGAGACAAAAAGAAACAAAGAGAATGAGTGGTAAAAAGGGAAAGAAAGAGGAGTAAGAAAAAAAAACACACAAAAGACAAACATAGTTAATATACACATGCATTCATTTCAGAACATAAGGAGAACTGGAATTTGAACGTGACATTTCAAAACATCTTTCACATTGGTAAACCAGAGTAATACTGAAGGACAGGAATAGCTCCCAAGTTGTGTCACCAACAGCAGCATGTAAGATACAAGAAAGGAGAAGACTGGTCACAGTACTAAGATGTAAAATCCAGGTAAACCAATTTAATCACCAACAAACTCAATTAGGATCAGTACTACACTGGAGCGTGGCCTGTGCTCCATGAATCTAACTTGTAAGAAGCAACATTAAAAGGGCAGATTCAAACACTTTATTTTATATCAACTTCCACTCAGAGACTCGAGCTTTCTATGTTTTCTAATTTTGTTCACTCATTTTTGAGTTGGGCCTGCTTCTCCTTAGTTGTTTTCCTTTGGAACAGCACATGTTCTGCTTATCTGAGACATTTCCTAAGACATTAACCAACGTGCTTAGTGGTGTGACTATTACCCTCTGCTGACAGACATCCATCTCCACAAAACCTGAAAATGCTTGTGGATTGACACCTGACAATGATTTCATATTGTCTCCATTGTAGACAGACAAGCAGAATATCTGGCTATGGTTTTTATTTTTGGAAGCAGATTAAAAATAACAGGGAAAGCAGGCTTCCTTTGTGATATCACCCACTCTTTTTTGCTGTAAGTTGGGAATTATATCAACCAAGTTTATGAACAGTAAAGAGGTATTCATCCACCCATCATTATTTTCTTGTTCTCAAATTTCAATTATTAAATACTGCATACACAGAATTTAAATGTTGGCTTTTTTGCTTTGAACAGACAACAAAGCTTTCATCTAGTGATAGGAAGTTCACATTTTGAATCATAGGATTTTTGGTGACCCTAGTTCCACACTGTTACTGAAGAACTCTCCTGACAGCTGAAATATGACCCCCTCAAGGCATAAGACTTATTAGAATTACTTGGCTCTTTACCAGTAGGATAATAATTCAATGTCAGAAATTTGTTGTGGTAAATATTCTAAAGAAAGTAAACAATCTTCTAAAGAAAGATTAAACATTTACAGCATCAAAAAAAAAAGTGCCAATTAAACAGAGATACTGGTAAAAAAAATCCACAAAAGAAAGTTATACAATATTAATAGAGAATCACACTACAGTTTACAAGAAATTTATGTCTTTGTGAGCTGGAAATAAGAGCAGCAGGGTTAAGGCTAAGGTTCTGAGATAATCAGTAACAGCCAAGACTGTCAGTTTGGCAGCTTTCTTTCTCCACAGCCCTGAATCATCCTTTCTGCTACAATATTTAAAGGAACCTATTCCAATTTGAAATGGAAGTGCTGTCCTATATTTAAAGCATACTTAGTTGCATTAATTTTCTCCAGAATGCAGAGAAATTGTTAGTAACACATTAGGTTAACACTCAAAAAACCCTTAACCAAGAAAGGATGACAGCTGTCAGTCTCCAAGAATCCCCACCCATGCTTATATACTTTCATGCAAATTGTTTAAAGAAAAGTCTATGTATATTTTTAAAATGTTACATTAGTTTTACATGTACACATGGTTATATGCTGCACAGCACTGGCCAGGACAAGTCAATGGCATATATGTATGCATTTATGTGCAGTACATGAATAGCAACAAACAAGGTGTTAATACTTTCCCCACTGGAAATCATAATTCCAGTGATTTCAGCAAGGTTTTGCAAATTACCATTATAATGTATTCCACAGTATGAATGTGCTTTACAATCTCGGCTCACTGCCAGTACATACCCCACACAGCTAAACAAGATGCTCTGACATTCCCTGCCAATACACAGATAAAATGCAATCACCACCTGGACAAGAGACTCTACATATTCCACAATACCTCTTACTGTGTGACTAAAACCCACGGAGGATAAAACTCAAAACACTGTACCTATTAAAGTGCATTCTCAGGGTCTGCACATTTTGCTGATAAACTTATTTGGTCCATACTATCAGAGAGACATATGGTTTAGTAACTATTCAAAGAAATTAAACTGTGTTACAATTAAGGATATCCTCCCACTCTCGAAGCAAGAGCTGTTTTTGGCAAAGTATTCTAGAATATCTATCTTGAAAATGCTAGGAGCTCTGGCATTTCAGTTTTAGGCAGGCACACACTCCAGCAGTAACATCCTAAACCACTACACCACAGTCGGCTTTTCCTTCAGAACCCACAGGCACAACAGACAAAGGCAGGAGAGCAGAACTTTTCTTCTTCAGAAGAACTTACTAGCTCTGTAACTGAAATCTATATAATTTGATGTACAAAGCAAACGGCTTCATAACTTTCTTAAAACTTGTGATCAACTGTTCCTTCTCTTTATTTAATTTATTTCTAGATTCTAAGAGTTGAGATGTGGGGATATAAGCACAAAAATCATGAAGTGAATTGAAAGAAAGGCAACAAACCCAACTTAGTGGACAATCTTAATTTACTGAATGCCTTTACCAAACAGTTGTGATGCATCAGGACAAAGCCCCAGCCTAACTGAATAACCACCTTATTAGCAATTCAAAGTGTGTACCTATCCAAGTTACAATTCAAGTATGCTGATGGCTGCTGAATAGCTCTTCCTGCAACTTAGCAGCTACCCTTGCTGGAGTCTTCCCTCCAGAACATTACCAAACCCCTTCTTTCTCACTCTGAACATACCAGTGGGAATTCTGTATCACTGCATGGGTAGAATTGGGAGTTTTAAGACACCATGAAAGTCAGACGAACTACTGTCACTGCAATTCAAAGAAATAAACATCTTTGTGATCCTCTAAAAATCCTGCCTTATTTGAACAGTGTTATGGCAGGCAATTACACTGCGTATTTTTTCCAGCACTTTTCCCCCCACCATTACCTTTTGTTCAATTTCTTCATAATCATCCTGGTAACTTCCACAGATTGCACTGGAGGACGAGGAGAAGGTGGGGCCCTGAGAGTAATACTGCGAGCTCCGGTAGCCATCCCGCCGCAGCTTGTCACACTCTGCCAAAAGGAAGAGAAACAGGAGCTTAAATCATGGCAAGAGCCATTACTGCTTTTGCTTGGTGTTCAATGGCGTTTAAGTACTGAATGTTCTTCTGAAAAGGTTTACCATGCATTAACATTGTCTGCCCCAAGTGACAGAACACAAGGGCGAGTTCCTCATATTTGTACCTATGTTTCCTCCTCCCTCACATGTGTGACATACGTAAGCCCACACATAGCATATTAACCCAGGCGATGGCAAGTGCTTCAGAAAGAAGGGGGAAATAGATTTCTTTATTTATTTAAGTGAGGCCTGGCTCGGTGTCTTGACAGATGGCAGCATCTCGCAGGATGGGAGATGGATGCATGCGAGTACCTCCAGGGGTCTCATTTGCCAGGCCGGTAGACATCTATTATATGCCTTACACTTGAAATGATGATGATGTTGCTCACTACTCAAGCACCATCTGCTAAATAACTTTGGCACTGACCACTTGTCTTGTCTTCCTGTCCGTGGAAGAGACCATTTACTGTGATTTTGGAGAGAGGAATGCAAATCACAGGGATCTCAAAATCTTGTGCTGCTGCACAGCACACGTAGTTTAATACTACAGAGTTTCTAAAGTTCAGAAAGCATTCAGAGCAGACATGCATCCCCTCTCACAATAGCCAAAATTCCACTCAGCATAGCATCCCCCTCACCAAGTTTTCCACAATCATCTTCCTGTCTCCTAATTGATATTCAGTGTGATTGTGCTAAAGAATAACAGACGCCAGAGCATAAGGAAAAATTAAATGTTCAAGATACAGCAACTGAACTCATCAGACCAGTTAGCTTTACACTTTCAAAGACAGATATCTGAATCGGTTGAAAGATGATGAAAGCAAGAGAAAAATTAAGTATCTGGTGTATTTCCATTTAAGGAACTGAAAATTCTGCACAATACGCAGGCATTATCACAACACAAAGCACTTCTATCATCACTTGCTGGAGAAGGCCTTTCTGTGATTATATCATCTGTCTGCCTATCTTGATCTTCAGAATATTCCTTAAAATAGAAAAGATGCAGTGCTTATACCAAGGGCAAGGTTTTAGAGAGGCTTTTGCCTGGCAAATGTTTAGGTGGTGTTACAATGTGCAACTCCAGCATACATGTCCCGTTATGCCCAGATGCTTGCGAGACCAAGGTCTGGAGGACTCTGCTGACAGATTAATTGACCTACAGCAACCACAGGTCTGTGAGGATTTAATCAATAAGGACTCCCCTGTATCTACACATGGACACTGAGGAGGCAAGCTTACACTCTGACAACCAGCCACATCCACTGGTGTTGGACATAGGTCCTTGCCTATGTACTCCTAACGTGTCCAAAAGGGCAGTATGGCAGGAACCTTTCCTTCTCTCTCAATTCAAGGACCAACATCGGCAGTGTGGGTTTGGAGATCCAAATCAATGGCTGTATCTCAGGATCAGAGGGCTGGTAACCCTGTTTACCCATTCCACATGTGTAAGCATGCTGACAACGTGCACATCTGGCAAACTGTTGCTGTACTTGAGGAGGGGGCTGAAAAATGACTGTCAGCAACCACAGCAAAGCAAATTCCTCCACTGCTGTTCCAAATTTGGTACTGGATCCAGCCAGATCCAGCACATAACACTCACAGATGTGAGCACCCTGATGGATTGTTTGTTGGTTTGAGCTACAAATGAACAGGCAAAGCGGACTGTGGCAGAGCAAGACAGCCCAAAGACTTGCATCAACTTGTAGCATGGGTTAACACGCAAAGTTGTCAACTTAGACACTGCATGTTTTACCTTTAGAGGAATCATTAATCACTGCCAACAAACATGAATACAACCAAAGGGGTGCATAAGAATGCAGTAATTTTCCTCCCATTTTTGGACTAAGGCTTAGGGTCTTGGCTGGCTGCTCCTGAGACTCTCTGACATCAGATATCATGGCACACCCCCAAAAAAATCCTGTGGTGGTTTGACCTGGGCTAGATGCCAGATGCCCACCAAAGCTGCTCTATCACTCTCTTCCTCTGAAGAGAGCTGGGCAGGAGAGAGAAAATATAATAAAAGGCTCATGACCTGAGAAAAGAACAGGGAGAGATCACTCACTAGTTAAAACCACAGGCAAAACAGTCTTGATTTAGGAGACTTAGTTGAATTTATTACCAATCAAAGTAAGAGCATGATAATAAGAAGTAAAGCAAATCCTAAAAAACACACTCCACCCACTCCTCCCCTCAATCCCAGGCTTAACTTTATTCCTAATTCTCTACCTCCTCCCCACTCAGCAGTGCAGAGAGAGAGGGAATGGGGGTTATGGTCAGTTGAGCATGTTGTCCCTGCTGCTACTTCCTCCTCAGGGAGGTCATTCCCCTGCTTCAGTGTGAAGCTCTTTCCTTGGGAAACAGTCCTCTAAAAACTCTCCAATGTGAACCCTTCCCCATGGGCTACTGTTCTTCACAAACTGCTCCAGCAGTGGTTCTCCCATGGGTTCAGTCCTTCAGGAACAGTCTGCTTCAGCGTGGGTTCCCTACTGTGGGTCAGAGGTCCTGCCAGCAGATCTGCTCTTGCTTGGGCTTCTCTATCCATGGATTCCCAGGGGCTGTCCAGAGCCTGCTCCAGTGTGGCCTTCCCATGGAGTCACAGTTGTCACCGGACTCTTCTGGAGGCGACAGGCTCCTCTGGAGCATGACAGATGAATGCTCTAATATTAATTGTTTGACCTTATTTATTTTCCTAACCAAGAAGGTGAAGATGATGAATAGTACACCTCATGAAGCCCAGAAAAGCTCTGAAAACTTAAGGAAATCAATGCTGAAGGTCTCAAGTCCATCAGAAGTTCAAGTGGACTGCCAATAAAAACCTGTCAGCTTATCAAGCTCACAAACCCCACTGCCCACAATACAAAATCCATGTAACTTCTGAAGTTATTGCAGCAATATTGCTGATGAAGCCAAAATTGCCAAAAACTGCTAGATCCAACCAAGAAAAAGGTGGTTTGTCCCCAAGAACAGCTTTTCTATTTACGTACTGTAACTGTACATATTGCAGCACAGCAGGAAACACACTGTGGATGGCACCCAAAGCCAACAAACCTCACCAGAGGCTTTAGGCAGACATGTTTTACTTCATGTTACAACAGCCTACAAGAACAACACGGAGTCACACATTGCACCTGACTGAAGGTACTGTCGCTGCCAAACCAAGGATGGCAACTGCTGTCTAAAAACTGTTCTAGCTAGAGGCTCCTCCCCTCCATCTCCTTACTCTTATTAGAGGTGCACACGGTGTTCAGTAAGCAATGAGGTTCATAGTTTTCAGATAGAGGGGTTTCCTTTTTGTTAAAAAAAAACCAATGAAGAAGCTAGAGATACTTACTCTAGGAAATACTCTAGATACTTATACTTGGAAGGACTCCCTTCTTCCCAGAGGAACAATACATTGTGCTAGTCTGAGAGCCCCAAACAGAGAAGAGCACTATACACAAAGTGAAAAAGTTCTTACACTTATGCATGTTATTTCAGAGATGTCTGAAGCTGACAAGGTAACAGAAGGATCCATCCAGTTCCAGTTACTAAAAATCTTCATTTTAAAGAATGACAATACATTAGCACCAGCTGAATCGGGGACACACACTCTTGGCTGCCATTTCCCACATCATACAACATTCAAAACCATGTGCAGCGCTTCCGTGTTTGCACCAAAGAACTGCCAGGTGGAACCCCAGGAAACTACATCAGGCAGGACACAAACACCCGTTCCTGAGGGTGCACTCGCCAGCCCAAATCTGCAGCACATGCTGCAGGCAAGCTGCAAGTCATAATTTTCACATGAATCTGATCTGAAATTGCAACAATATGGTTATGCCCCAGATGAACCAATTTTGCTCACACAAACATTAATTCCAGGAAAATCAGGAAAGTGTTAGTGCCTTGGGAATTGCAATTGGTGACTGCACCGGGTACTGCCACAACTCAAAAGTCTGAAGCTACCTCCCTCCCCTTCACCTCCTGACTGATTGCTTCTGGAGCTAAGTGCACAAGGAAATTGCTTCTCACCTTCTTTCCTAACTAGCTTTTCTGGCTAGGTGAAACCATAGATTAGTTCTTGTTTTCCTTCTATACTAGTGATACATTAAATTTCAGAACCTCCTCTGTATTAGAAACATTGCTCAAAAATGACTGTTAGTAGATTATATAATAATTTCTTTCCACTTACGTGGTACAAGTGAAACCCTTCCTAAAAAATGAAATCTTTCCTGGAATTTTTCCTTGTGTTTTGCTGTTCACAGGGTGCTTTTAGTTAAGCGTGAAGAAAGTGCGTGGGAAATGCAGTCGAAGCCCTTTTAAGGGCCCCCTTCATCATTTCCACAGTTATTAGAACAGGCTTCGGGAGACACAACCAAAGCAAATGTGTTAAAGCTGTCAGTGCCCCATACAACCATGCCCAAGTCTCTGCCATATGCCCTGACACTCATATATTTGCTCAGGATTGCAGTAGTGCAGCCTTTGCTACATCTTGGCATCAGACAGAAGCACGCTGGGGACGTGTCCTGTCACTCATCTCTGCTCTCTTCCCTCCTGCTAAATAAGCTGAGGAACAGGCAGGTACTTGCAGCAGCAAACTGAGAGCAAAGGCTCAAGCAGCCATATGCAATTCTGTGCCAGAGTTTTGAGCCACAGTACTGAATTCAGCACTGCTGTGAATAACTCCACCTCTCCATATAAAAGCTTGTGGCCTTTGTAACAGACTGTCAGGACAAGTGTATGAAAATACCTGCGAGGCTTCTCAGCCCAGATCTCTCTATTACATACAAGGAAATTTTATGTGCCCCTGAGTCAGTAACACACACAAGTCTCAAACACAGAGGCAATTTCCTGCTTTTCCAACAACTGAAATCATATGCTTGCATGATAATTTGAGGCACAAATCACAGGAGTGAACAGAAGGCGTAGCACTGATACCTCAGTAATTCGTCTGACATGGTATTACCATGGTAAAGCAGGATTAACATTTACCTTGTCAGACCTACACGCCGCACCGTGCCATGACAGATGGAAGGCTGGGTTTGCTGGGAGGGGACCGGATGCACTGGCTGTTTTCCTCTCCTTTAACCAACTTCGGTAACATTTTGTACCTGCTGAGCTTCCTACCCATAAAACTTGTTGCCATATCTTGAAGCTTTTATGAAGGAAAATGCATTACCCTGTCAGAAGCACAACAGGTCAGAGTGACATGGATTCAGTTATTTTCAGAAGTTGTGCTTTGTATTTTTCTTATTGTAGATGAACTGTGCAAAAGTGTTATTTATAACAAGCCTCTTCCTAAAACAGTTATTTTGCCTGTCAGTGTTAGTATGCCCCATATATACCTGTCTGCAAGGAGAAAAGCCTCCAGGTACTGGCTTCCACGGCTAGAGCCCATCTGAGACCTCTCCCTAAGGCAAAGCCCCAGCAAGAGCACAGAGCCACCACAGCTTTATGCCACCATTCTGGACCAGTCCGTCACGTATCAGGCCTGAAAGTGCACCCATAACTCATTAAATTAGCTCTAATGAGATTACTCTGATTACTCCTGTAAGCAAACACTGCTCACATGACTGTTGCAGGATCAGGCCTTAAGCTCTGTAACCGTCTACATCCACACGTACATACTCAGGCACACTCTCACAAGCATATACTGAAGAGGCTAATATTAAAAAATTGAAATCCACATTTCTAAATATTTAAAGAAAGTACCATGATATTGACTACTATAAACTTAGAAAGTTGACATCAAAGTTATTCAGACATCTTAATAGCTCCAATTAGTTTGCAATAACTACCCACTGCATGGGTCAAGCAATGAAAAGACAGGAAAATCATATCCTGGAAACATCTAAATTTGCACTGTATCCAAGAGCAGGACCTGGAACTCAAGACTAATTGCTAAAATCCAGAGATTAAAATAAAATGTAAGTCAGACCAGGAGCAGGTGCACTGCCTGCCTGGCATAGCTGCTGAAACAAGAACTCCCAGGTACAGACGTAGAAAGGGGAAAGACCAGCACACACATTAATTATTTTTATATCACCTCTTGCTGTCTCCTTGTCAGGAAGAAGGGACATGTGACAAGCTGACAGTTTCATCTCCATGCCTGAAAAACTATCTCTGCTGAAGTCTGGGTGACTTCTTGGCAGAGCCTTTCATGTTGTAACTTGTATTTTTCTATTTTTTTTTTCTTTTTCTTACTAGAGAGGCTATTAACTGCTCAAGTCAGCTAAACTGTCAACTACAGAAATAAATCTGCTGACTAGTATATTAAAACACATTTATCCATTCACTGCACATATCACTGGAAAACCACTCTACTCCTCAGGGTCAGAAACCCTTTTTTTTCAGTCTTCAAACACTGTAGTTAACTTCTTCCGTAAATATCCCCAAACCATGTTCCTCCCTAAGTCACTACTACAAACGCTGTCTTACAAGTAGTTTTCAAAATTTCACCTAAAACCAGACAGACTGTAGTACAGTAAACATTTGTCTTGTAAACTCAAACTGCTTAAAATTA
Source organism: Fringilla coelebs (assembly GCF_963513975.1). NCBI lineage: Eukaryota > Metazoa > Chordata > Aves > Passeriformes > Fringillidae > Fringilla > Fringilla coelebs. The sequence continues at coordinate 64,384,728 of NC_140030.1, read as the reverse complement.
CCTCTTACTTTACAGGCAACACTGCACTTCAATAATCAAAGTATCAACACTTTTGGTTTTAAAAGAGATTACTTTCACCACTGCTAAGTAACTGCATATAATTTTAATTTACTTGCCAGAGACTTTGAATTTGTTTTTCCAGTTGAGTTGAGACAACTAAGATCTTGTGGGGGCTTGTGACAGACAGGCGTGGGTGTCGAAGACCTGGATTTCTGAGCCGGCATTGCTGCATCTGAGCAAATCACGATGGGTTAGATCCAGTCAAGGACTTACTTCCGGCAGTCAGACAGGGTGTGATCTAAATTTCATGTATGTGCCTACTAAATTCAGAGTCCAAACAGGTATGTACACATTGCCTGCAGCATATGAACACACAGAAAGGCATCTCAGGAAAAAGCCAACTAAGGAACAACTTGAGATGCCTTAACTCTCATCATCACCATGCCAGTAATGGTCCAATGCTGCAAGCCCTTCTCGTGAGGGGCAAGAGAACCTAACGGGTTCTATGGATGATGTGCTTTTGCAAGTTAAAAGTATTTTTCATTTAGATACAAATTTAAAATTCTTTACACATGAGGTGGGCACAGGCTAAATCTCTAGCTTCTGAATGGTGTTAGAACACTAAGCAAAAGGCGCTGTCCCCTGTAAAAGCCAGAGTTGTGCTTTGTTTGGGACTCTCATATGGTCATATGCTTAAGTACCAACACATACTCTGAGCACTGAACCAGGACCTCTTCAAAGGGCATGGCTGCCTCTCTGCTTGCTCACAGCACTGTGGTAAGACATGGATAAAACCAAGGTAACACTCGACTATGCAGTTAACTGGGGAATTTCAGGGAGGTAACTTTTCAAGATAAAGAGCTTGTTAAGAATTATTATGCCTGGGACTATAATTAAAACAGACACCCTAGTTCAAAGGTTTCTTTGGTTAGTAAATCTAACTGAAATTACTACCTTTCACTCTGTGCCTTTTTATGGTTCCCTCATTTGTAAACTGGGGTTAAGAATGCAGAGTTCTCTGCGTGTAGATGAGACAGGCTATATAAAAGCTCAGCTGTACAAAGGCAATCTTGTTTCTCACAGATATCTCAAGTTAAACATGACTTCAAAAAAACCAGCTCAATTTAACTCCAATACAGCACCTATTTTTGTCCCTGGATCTAAATATGCAGCAGACAGCTTGCCTCTACCACTTTACATTCCTCCCAAAAATTCACTCAGCTTGGATCATGTCCCATTTTCTTTAAATGTATAAATCCCCATATCATCTGCAGAACTTGACTATCATAGAGACAGCTTCTATATCAAAGCTTTAAAATATGTTGTAAAGCCACAGCAATGATGCACTTGTGCAACCACTGAACTGTAACCAATGCTGACTGCAAAGCAAGTTCATGAACTTCAGCTGTGATATATTCAGTGTACCATTTTGTTCAGACTCCCAGTTAAACGGGGCAGGGATTTCAACAGATGGAGTACTGTTGCCACCCAGCTGAAAAAACTCCTGCTCAACAGCTCAATCTAGGTGCTCTGGCTAGTACCAGCCTTTGCCAATCCAGACAACTTCCTTATTATTCCCATCCCTTGCCCCAGACTGCAAGGGATACTGATATTTCTGTATCTTTTATGAGTACATACAGAAAAGCCCAAGACAAATCAGAGACAGGGAACACAGGTACCAACATATTTCTTCCACAAGCACCATTTAAAGTGGCAAGTGGCAAAACAAACAAAAAGATCACCAGCAAAACTTAGTTGTTTTCTTCAAAGTTGTCTTACTTGGTGAGTAAGAACCTGAAAGGTCGACAAGACTTTTTAAAAGACTATTTTGCATATTCTCTCTCATGAGTAAGGAGCCATGCCCAGCCACACAGGTAGTTTTAAGGACAGATGCTGCCTAAAGATACCCAGAAACCAAGATGTCTTAGGCTCCAATGGGTTGAAGGTAATCCTAACACAGGGCTGCTGGACTGTGACAAAGAAGTATGTTGCATGGTTGACTTCAAAGACGTCTTACTGAAAGTGAACAAATGTATTTATGTTAGGTCTATTTCCCCTCACACACAAATGTTGGGAAGCATGTCCTGCCATGGAACTGGAGGCCAATTGGGCTGGGAAGCCCACCCTTCCAAGCAGATTCAGAGCTCAGCTGTGCAGACACTTAAAGCAGCACAAGGATGGGGCATGGAAGTGCAACATTCTAGGAAAGCAATTGCACAGATTTATTTTCAAGGGTCTAAATCAGATGCAAGTGTTTAAGAAGGATCCAAATTAAAAGGAACTCTTAAATGTCAAAATACTGCTAACAGGGTCAAGTAAATGCAAACACATTGATCTTTTCCTTCTTTCTTGGAGCTTTTAAAAAACAAATACATTTAATACCAACCTTTAATTGCCCAGGTGATCTGCATGATTTTGCAATAGAGAAAATCTAATGGCACCAAAATGCAACAGCCATGACAAATTATATTTGTTAACAAGCTGTCACTAGGGAGTGCTCAAAATAATTATCACTGTTTATCTCAAGTTAATTTAAATTTCTGCAAGTGCCTTATATGACTGCATTCAGTGGTGACAAGATGTCTTAAGTATAACAGTGTATTTGCTTCCTTTTCTATCTTTGATGCTTGCATTAAAATAACACTCCCTGCTTTTTCTCTAGCGTTTTTTATGGATATTTGCTGTTTCTTAGACAACTGAACACAGCTAACGTAAAAATACGAAGGGATTTTTCATTGTTTTTTCTCCTAGGACATTTTAAATGTAAAGCTATCTCAAATGCTGCCAACAAGCACATAACATCCTAAATCTAAGAGAGTAAGGAGGAAGAAAAGCAACATGGAAATCAACTGAAAGTTCAATATTCCTTGTGATGGAAGCTGCTTTACCTAATACTTAAATAACTGCTACATAGAGTTAACAGCTTCAATTTATCCTTTTTACTAAAGGCATGGATCTGAAATGGGTTCAATAATCCGTCAGGTATAGCTGCCTAAAAAAACACATTCATCTAGTTTAGGAAAAAAACCTGTATTATTTTGAAACAAATGTTATCTTCTTTAAGCCCTTTCACTGGAATTGCTTTCACTGCTCATGTGTATCATGCAATCAATCTACATATAACCACTCTTTTATGTTTTTACGCTCAGCACTGTACTATGTAAACAAAACCTAAAAATAGGCCATCTAGATGCTTCCAAGTAGCTCAATTTTGCAGCACAAGACCAGCTTTCACACACATGCAGCGCAGCCTCTTGGTCAAATTCTGTTTTGTTTCATTTGAGTATTTCCTTTTTGAAATTCCTTATTAGAAAGGGCAGTTGGAGTATGGAACTTGGCCAAAACCATCAACAGATGTACGGTGAATTAATTCAGTAACAGTAAAAAAAGCAGGATACGTGAGCTGAAGCTCCGATAGTAACTTGACAATTGGAACCAAAATAATGAAAAATAGGTTGATTTCTATTTTTTGATTTTATAGCTCCATGGCTTTTCAGGAACATATGGTCTACTCCTAGCCTTTAATGGCCTTTTACTTCATTAAGGTTTCCATTTGGTAGGGAGTTTTATATCTTGACATCTCTCTGAACCTGAACCAGAGCTATTATCAATATGAAGTAGTTTCTCCCTATTTTGCAGCTCTTTAATGAAACATAAGATTATTTTAAGTCCATAATCTTCTCAGGAGGATTATCGACTAGTAGGTCTGACCCTAATATTGCTCATCTGAACAGTGATCTGCCAGATGCACTGAGAAAACAAAGGCTAAATACATACCTGTCTGGAGGGTCTTGAAGAAAGACATAATAGAGGCTTTATGACTAACTACTTAAATCCTGTTTTATTTGACAATGCTAACCAGATGTCTTCTGGAAAACAAATCAAGTGTTTCAATCACTGCTGCTTAAATACATTCCTTGAATTTGGCCAACAAAGCTAAACAGAAGCTAGAGTCAGCCAAATCCAGCTCTTCAGAAGATGAGATAATAAATGAATCATCGCAGGCATTGGAACAACGAGCCCTGTATTACGTACGTAGCCTGAATCAACACAATTACCCTGGGGGGAGGGCACAAAGTACAGGCAGTTGTGCAGAAGTTTCAGCAGTTACAGACTGAAAAGGGGTATGACAGTCAGAGTGTAGACTGTTCCCACTACTTACAGCAACACCTTCCTCAGTACATATCCAACACCTTGTTATCTGCTGGAAAGGACAACGAGTCTGGGCAGCAAGTGTGTGACAAGACACTGCCCTCATCTGTAACTTCAACAGTGCAGAGAGTGTCCACAACACTCTTCAGGAGCTGGATATCTCCTAACAGCCTGGTATCATTTCAGTCTAGCTATGTCTGACCCTTAACATTAATACAGTTATTCCATACCTGCCCTTTATGCCTGTCGTCTCCCAGCTCATGAAAAAATGACAACACACAACAGTGGAGACTGCACTCCCCCACTTTTTCTTTTTTTAATCAAAAGTGCTAATTGCATTTTTGCTAATTGCAGGAACTGGAAGACAAGTGCCTCTTGGAAATTCCACTATACATGCCCTGTTCTGGTTCCCATCACTGCAACTGACATATATCCACATTTGAGGGAGAATTTAGAATAGTTCAAATATAATAGAAACAATGAGTCCAGGTACACGGTAAGAATTCTTTTTCCTCTTCCTTCTCTTCATCATAGCTTGCAAGATTATCCAAGGCCAATGCATTCCAGATTAAACTTCAGGCTTCCCTTTTAGGACATTGGACCTCCACCTGTAACACACTGTTGATGTCACAAACCTGCTGAGAAGGTAAACAGGCACACTTAAAATACACTCCAAGCAGCTAAGCAAAGCAACCCTTAGAACAGTGCTGCATCTCCTCCTCATCTTCATGCTTCATGCCTTATTGCTGGTCAATTTTAGAGTCTAACACACTTCACAAAATAAGGATTAGTCTCAATTTACTTTTACTGCCAAATATTTGCGTCACTGCTATGTACTACAGCTGTTCTATCTGTGCTCCCAGCTGAAGACCACTGTACTTCAGAGACTTCCTCAGATACTGGTTCCTCAAACAGGACCATGCAAGGAGCCAGATGTGTCAATGCACTGTGCAAGGGATGGGAGCTGTACAGTGCTACCCTACCCACTGAACCTCTCAGCCTTATGGACCAAGAACACTACAGAAAAAAACACTGCAGTATGTGGCACTGGGCCCTTCAGCACAGACAACAGCCTCCTTAAGAAACAATGCCACTCTGAACAACATCAAATTCACAACTCTGCTGCTACTGCCCAGACCAGACTCTCAATGCTAGTCCAGACATTCAGCACACATCAGCAACATGAGACTAGCCAAGTCTAGTAGTCCCTCAGCCTTGGAGCAGAGCACACAGCAAGGAACAGGATTGATTTGAGGATCCTGGCCCCATGCAGAGCCTCAGCTCTTCCTTCCCATCTGTCGTCTTCCTCTCCTGTTTTCATGACTTCCTAGGACACAACAGTGACACAAAGCACAGAGTCAAGTTAAGATTCCTCAGTGGTTAATACTGCTTTGTTTCTATCTGAACATCTGTATTTTTGGAAACACCTTTCATGAAGTGCCTGTGAAAACTTTAGGAAGAGGCCATATAGGACAGGGTTTCAGGAAAGGCCAGCCAGAGCAGCTTGGCCCTGAAGGTAAGAAAACATGCATCTTGCATGGCACGTGTCACTCCACTTGCTTCAGCAGGCACTCCAAGGTCCTGGCTCCCTTCCCAAAGAAAATGAGAGACTGCTTTATCCAATGCAAACAAAACACCAAGAAGAAATACTGCATCTATCACCACAACCCAAGAACTGCATCATTTTCTAAACATTTAAATAAAATTGCAATGGTACAATGACTGTGAAGTGCAGCCAAAGTTACTCTTCCTCCCTAGCCATCATAGTAAGCCACCGAGACCTTTCACTTAAAATGGAGTAACACAGCCTGGGTTTAATACATCAAGCTATAGTTTTAGTCAGTAACAACTCTAAACTTTAATATAGGTTACATATAGATTATATGTCTCAAGAATAGACAGACTAGCCTCACAAACTTTCCAGGTTTCAGGTGCTTCCTTTTCTAATTCAGGTTACTGGACAATACTGCATTTTAAGACTTCAGAGGGCAGCAGAGCACCTGCATGCCTAAAATAGCTGTACCACAGTTATGAACACATTTGAATGAAAGATCTCACCACTTATACTTGAAAGTAGCTTCATAAAGGAAAAGCACAGTATTTCCCCTTAATTTCGAAAGGATAAAAGCAGATCTTTTCCTCCTACAAACACAACACTGCTTTCTGAAAAAGTATGCAGAGATCAGCATACTTAATTTTCTCAAGACAATAAATACTAATTATTTAGTATCTCTAAATTTTTATCCTTAAACCAATTTAAGTAGCAATATTAGCTTCTGCTTCTTAAGTGGTACTTAAAAGTTTATTCTAAATAGCAGACAGCTTCCTATTTATTTCACTAGATTTTTTTTATTAGACTCACACTGTAAAGAATTTGTTGTTAAAATTGTACCAGAACAGTTTGCCCTTGCACTACCTTAAAAGCTAGCCAGGATTCCATCTGGTTACTATTAGATGGGTGAGAATACCTTGATAGAAATACTTTGCTTGAATTATTTTGAAAGATTTTATACATTTGATATTTTGACAGGTGATTTAAATGTGCTCTACATGTGAATTACTGGTTGTTACCTAAGTTTTATATTTCCTTTTCCATTTACAGGGGAGCCATGTGTGTAAAAACAAACAAATAGTCTTCAATCATCAAACTTCTATAGCTGCTATCTACCAACAACATCAGCTCTCATAATGTGAACAAGAACAGGACTGGAAAGCTTTCAAATCTCTTTTGATGGTCTGAACAATAGCTGCCAACTTAGTCCTCATGACTTCGTTATCAGGTTCAAGGGGACCACCAGAGGTTCCTTCTTCCTTCCCAACCTCCCCTAAAGATAGGATTAAATATACACAAATGACTTTTGAGTAGTGCTTGTCTGACCTATTCTTAAAAACTTTAAATTATTTCATAACCCCAAAAATTTACGGGGTTGGGGGGTGGTGTATTTAAATACCTTTGCCCTCATATTTCTCCACTGCTGTACATGCCTACTACTTCATTTCTGACTTAGCATAAAGCAAAAACTATTTTTGCTTTAGTTCTACTTCCTTCCAGTTTCCCTTTGCTGTCACCATTTTTTGGAGACAAAAGACTACTTCAGGCTATTCTGCCTTACAGTCACATAATTCCTTTCCACCTATTAAAGAAGCTTTAGAAAGCTTTGTGTTTTCTAAAGAAACAGGTGGCAAAGCAGTTCAGCAGTTGTCAAAATTTTGTCACAATTCTGACAGTGCTTTTACACTGAAGGAAACTCTGCTCTGGATACAGAACTTTTAACTCAAATCTCCAAGGCATCAGTGCCTTCCTGATTTCACACTGCTGGTTGAAGCAACAGCACAGTAAAACTGATAAAACTACCCAGTGCCTCTCTTAATACTACTCATGCTGTAGCTTCTCAGGACAGTTCCAGGCAACAGCAAGAAGTTATTTTAAAACTGCACTTAGGGGTAAAAAAACCCCATGGCTCAAGGAAAGAGCTTGAGGTTAAACAAGTAAGTAAATAATTAAATGATTTGTGTTCACTAAGTCAGCAGTATGACGTCTGGTGAAGGTGTCATCACAGTTTCTCCTCTCAGTTACTACCCTGAAAGGATGCAACTGAAACTCACTTCATCTCCAAGCAGTCCTACATCATGTAGACAAGCCATGTTATTCAACACACATGGCCAACTAGCAAATTGTAGTAGTAATCAATAGCTTCTTTTTTATAATGAGCTGCACCTTCAGAAAAAAATCCCACCACACAAAAACAACTCCAGGTATGTAAGAAGGGGAAGCAGCATATATTACTTGGCTTCAGACAGATATATTAGATATAAATGTGTTTAAACAGAACATGAAACTGCAGTAGGTTACATTTCTGATAAAACTCAAGAAAATCAGTGCGTTTTAGCCTGTGCAGGTTTTGGGGGTTTTTTTAACAGTCCAAAACAAAGAATAGGAAAAAATATCAGAGTGAGTGGTTAATGTTCACAAAAAGCTAACAAAATCAGTATTCTTTTTAATCTAAAGCAGGCAAATATTTTTATTTTCTAAAGGACTGATAAATACTTTTATTTTGTAAAGGACTGGAAAGTGTGCCTGCAAGAGAACAATAAATGTTTCAAGGCTAAGGAACTGCACAAATGTATTAATCCAGTAATAAGCGTAGAGGGCACACAGGCTATCTGCTGAGCCATGCAGGAGACAATAACACTGGCTGTCAAGACTTCCCTATTAAATGATAACAGAAAGCACCTAGTAAGAGACAGTGAAAATCAATTAACTGGGGAAATGGCAAGAGAACTCAAATATGGCTGTCAAACACTTCTCTATTCAGACATACAAAATCGAGCTTTCTTCAAGTCTAAATGCAGAAATGTCATGTTAATCAAATAAAAAAATACAATATTCTTTTAAATCAGGTTAACTTTGCAAGGTATCAAGTACCTGCAGTTCCTGCTGAAACAAAAAGAGACTTGAACAAGTTGGCTCTTTGCAGGGTAACCCCCTTTGTTAAACAGCCAGTGTAAAGAAAAATCTAGGTTAACCGTTTCCAGAACACGAACATTATACTGTTATTTTAAACTTTATGTCTGGCCCAGGGACAGACATTCTGCAGGCCTCCTTGCTGGCTGCATGTCTTTGTTCTCATGGCTGCACTGACACAGCACAATGCCTTGCAGACAGACTGCACAGGTACAGCCCCAGAGAAGGTACTATGGGTAAAAACTGGGCCTTAAAAACATGCTGAACACTTCTGCAAGCAAGCACTTTTATTACTAGAGGAGTCCTTGTGAGTGCCCTGTTCCCCATTTCCCTTTTCTGTCCTCAGCACCTTTTCCAGCTTCTCACAAGCAGCCACAACCCTGGAAATAAACAGTATGCAACAACAGAAGAAATCACCAAATGAAACACCTCTGGTGTGTTTTTTCTCCACAAATGGACTAATTCAGGACTTACTGAAACTGAAGGTATCATTTTGGAAACACTCCAAAGATTGAACAGATAGGCCAAGAGCCACTTTTCTGTTTTAGAGTGCTCTGTCAGATAACACATTTACTCATGTCTTCCTAGCAAAGTAATTTTCCCCTGTCCCTTCATCTGAGAAAGAAAATCCCGCTACTGTTCTACACGTGATACAGAAAAACAAGTAAACTTCTTGCAAAGCCTGCAATTTGAATACGTTTGCAAAGACTGGCAAAAAGTACTGTTGTTTTAGGACATGTCTGTGTCAGTAGCAGTGTCTTACCTCTCAGCACTGACTTGAGGTTCAGCTTGGCTTGTCTGTGCAGGTCCTCCACACAAGGTGGTCTTGAGGAGGGTAGAAAGACATTTTCCTGCTGGTGCCACGGAGCAGTGTAGTGCACAGTCCATCTACTCTCTTCATCTAGGTTGGAAACAGCTGCAGAGAGACACAATAATAAGAAAATAAGATTCATTGCAGATAGCTCTATCACAAAATCCCACATGCAAGTTTGCCCCACATCATCTAAAAATGAAAGAAGCATTGTTTGCCACCACAGACCCATCAAAATACTCCTCAGAACCTCACTTCCATGAGAGGTAAAAAACCCTTCCTTACATTTCTAGTCTAAAATTAGCTCTGTAGGAAACACCTTTTGCTTTACCCATTTTCATACTTGCTGTTTTATTCACTCTGAACTTGAAACTCTTGTTTTCCCCCCCTCTAGCTACCACTCTTCAAAAAGGAATCAGTTTTCCACTCCCCGATCACGGCAGGTGCTGTGCTGTGCAGAATAGCTCGGCTCAAAGGTGCCCCTGGGAATATGACAGCCTTCATGAAAGATGACAACAGGTTCATTTTTATTGGGAAGCAACCTTGTCTGACCTCCTGCTTCCTCACACCAGAAACAAGATTCCAATGAAGCAAATAAATTAGCTATGTTCCTTTGTCGTGAGTGGAAAGCAGATATAAACAAAAGCAACTCCACGGACTAATACTGCTCAGAGCATAACAGCACTGAAGAGGGCTATCTCTGGCCACCTCTTTGCACTCAATGCAAACGTGAAAATAAAACACAGACCTTGTTCAAGTTCAGACAGTCTAGCAATGAAACAGCCAAAGCCCACACTGACAAGATTTGTTTATCATTTATGCTTCCCAAGAGACAGCCACTGCATTTTTTTTCAAGTTTATCATCAATAAAAACTTGAACAGTTGAATAGCCTTATCCCTCTACCCTGCTGTAAACAGAAAAAGGGCAGTTAGGGGTCATATTTTATGATCCCCCAGGCACCCTTTGGCCTTTAGCCAGCATGCTGCACATCCTTGCTTTTTAGACCTCCAAAGCAAAAAAAAGCCACTACAGATGTGCTGCCTTCCAAGCACCTGCCCTGCTGCCACAGTTCCATTGCCCCCAGCCTCACTGTGAGCTTTGCATCTTCCCTATGCCCCCTTTGCTGCTGCACTGCCCTGTGGCATCACTTTGTGGTTTGTCTGATGCCCTTGCGGTAGCAGAGCTGGTATGTAAAACTGACAAGCAAAAAGGATGCAACAGCCTCCTGTCATCTGAAAAATTACCCTTTCCTTAACACTGTTGTGCATCTGCTGGGATCATTTCAGATGGAAACAAGTGGGATTCATAAGGAAAATAAGCTATGCCTCTTGCTTCAAACAGCTACAGCCTAATGCTCAATGCCTGTTCTTTACTTAAAGGACTTGAGGTGGAGGGGGAGGTTCTTAACTGCTTCCCCTCTTAGTTTCAGACCTCGAATGGTCTGAAAATGGGTGCCTCATGTCTGTGTCTTGGTCCTGCATCCCACCCCCTTCTCCCAAGACATACTGGTTGGAACAAAGCAGATACACATCCAGCCTGCGCCCAGTCTCCCCGTTCTTGCTCACCAGCGGTCAAATCTAAATCACAAAAAACGGAGAAGTCATCACCTACCTGCTTACAGCATCACCCCCATCTAACAGAAAATGTGACACTTAAAGCCAGTGAAAGACGCCCACGCCATTCCCTGTCTGAACCGACGGGTGGGGAGTGGGTAAGGCTGGAGGAGGAAGAGGAGGAGGGAAACACCTGTCGCCAAGCCCACTGTCTGGCTGCAGCCCTGCCACAGCAAAATTAAGGTTTACTGCTTGTCAGATCGACAATGGTCATCAAAACTAGTCAAGAGAAGTGGTGTGCACATTTGCCAGCCTCTCTCTCTAGTGTGACTTATCTGTACTTCATGACCTAAAGGAAGACCAATGTGATTTTAAAAGCCACTCTGAAACCAGAACGTCTTTAAAAACAAACCTTGGCTCAGAACAAACTTTACATCTATACCTCAGCGATACAAGCCCATAGCTGCACAAACAGAGACAGATGTCTGACAAACCATCAGGACACCACCACGCACCGGCACACCCTTCCTTGTCACCGAGCTGCCCATTTCACACCGAGAACTTTGGCTCCTTCAGTATCACCGTGACAAAGCACTTCCAAAGCCACTGTGTCCCAAAGCAGAGGTCCTTAAGACCATCACAAGGCTGCCTCCATACATTCCACAACGATAAACAAGAGTGAGAAAAGCTTAAAAAGAGGCTGCAGGAAGCAGAAGTGAAGCCGACGGGACCTTCAGCACTTTCCTTCAGAACTGGGCTGCCGCCTGAAAGCACAGTGAGCACACAGAACTATACTTACTCTTTCTCTTGAAAAGTTTCATGAGAGATTTAAGCTTTGTGTTGATGAAAACCACCATTTTCAAGGTGCTGAACTGCGATCCTGCAGCTGAAATCCCATAGAAAGGAGTCGCAGAAAGGTGATTGCCAGACTGAACCTGTTCACACTCTGCAACACCAAATTTCTCTTCTCCACGTTTCTCCTCTCTGCCTTTTTTTTCTGAAATCACTTTAAATATGTCTAGATCTTTCTGATAGACGAAAAAATTTACAATTCTTTAGCCTGAGTTTCTCCTCCCCGCATGTAACCCTTTGCGTTGGAAACAGCCACTTCCAACAAGCAGAACAGGAGAAAAAAGCACCCCAGCTGTTATTTTCCTTTGCGCAGGACGAAAAAGGTTTTCTTGCTGTCCACAGCAGTTACTCCTCTCTTGTTCCCTTCCCTTCCTCCGCTCTCCAAGTTTGGCTGCTCCAGAAAGTCCCGAGCCGGCAGGTGCTTGCTCTCCTTCCCATGTCTCCAGCCGGCTGTGCCGGCGGAGCAGCAGGAGATCCCGGCACCTTCCCTGCCCCCGCCCCCTCCCGCCGCACCTCCCCGGCGGCCCCGGCCTCTTTCCAGTTGCAAATGAGAGTTGCATTTTCGTGCTAATCAGGATGCTCCGCTTTCCCACCGCTCCCATCCTTCCCCCATCTCCCCCCACCACTCCTTTTTTTATTTTCACCCTCTTGCTCCCACTTTATTAAGGATCCAGAGCTGCGCCTTAGCTGGCTGCAACACGCAGTCTCGGCTGTGCACTGCCTCCCCTTCCAGTCCCACTGCTCCCCCCGTAGTCACTGCCATTGCCTGAGACATCAGCACACTAATTTTACATATTGAATTTTATTCAGTTGCACTCCTAATTTATTCTTATTAGCGTCATCTCAGACCAGATACATGGAAAACAAAATCGAGTTATTTCTGGCTAATAGAGATTCTGTTATTCATCAAACGAAATTTCGGCATGGAGATGAAACAGCCCAGCTTTTTGAGATGCGCATTTTATCCTCATGTCTTAAAAAAATGCATCTATACAGAGGTCCACAGCTATCCTTCCTAGGAATGAACTGCAATTTTGCAGAAGTTAAAGAGAAAATTCTAAGCACCAAATGAATGTGCTCAGCAGGGCATGCCCTTCGCACAATGTTCAGGCTCAAGAAGCAAGCCCTCCCTCACAAAGCAAGCTTAGGAAACCCCCTCGAGTTAACAATGAAAAGGATTTTTTCCTCAGGAAAAAGAAAAATGCCAGCAGCGGGGGGCTCAAGCTGACCCCAAAGCTGCAGCAGGCTCCAGCCTCTGGAGCACAGCATGTAAAAAGCAGATGCTCCACAGGAACTTCCAAGTTTCACCAAACAGTTGAGACCCAGCACTGCGAAGAGCAGACTGTAAATGAAATCTGTTCATCATTGTCTGAGCACAGTACCATCAACATTTTATCAGGATTTTCCAAATTCAGAGATTCTGCAATTGCAACATGGGCTTGACATCAAAACTACCATGAGCAGCAGTTCTCTCCAGCAGCTGCGGGTCCGAGAGGCATTTTGACTGGCTCAGCTCTGCCAGAGGGACAGAAGACCATGGTGCCACAGCAGCAATGGCAGGGAAGGCATCTCTGCTTTTTGCATTGATTTCCATCAAGTACTTTACACAAAAAAATGACTCTGGCATTGAACTCTGATAACAAGGTAACTATTTAGTGCTGGTTTTGAATTAAATATACACTAATACCCCTGTCAGACATTTGCCATCCACAAACCATAAAATGAGTGCTTGCTGGACACGCACTGAAAGTGAGTTTCAAGTAATTCCATCTCTAACTCCAGCAACATTGTCAGCTGAAGGCAAACCAAGGAGATGGTGACTCCTTTTCCAGTGTGGTGTCGATCTTTCTTAGGATGAAGGAAGCGCCTCTTCCTACACGTGGCACTTCCTTAGCATGTAGGAAGCGGAGCACAGGGAAAGTAGAGAGTTTCAAGCTATAAAATGATGGAGTCTGGACTGCTGAAGTGAGACAATCTCACAATCTCTTCCAAAGGTCTTTATGGAACCTCAGAGGAGCCTTGCAAGCCCTCGGAAACAAGACTTTGTTACTTTTTCATGGTCAAGCCACTGTGAATCATGTACACGATCCTGGGTACTTTGGGCGGCTTGGAATCCTTTTCATTTAACCCCAGGCTACAATGTGTGCCAAGTGCAGTGTGCTTTTTGTTACTGGATCCTCAACCCACCCTGGAGGATTTCTCCTGCCTTAGAACAAGCACTTGACCAGTCTCTACCCCGGATCTCAGCACAGAGGCAGACATTCAAACCCAGCAACAAACAATACCTTAATTGATGTCTGCCTTTCATCCCCCTCCCCACCCCGACCTTGATTCCACCTACCCTCAGGTCATGCTGTTAAAGAGGTCAGACATCAAAAATGGCTATCATGAGGGACTACCCCAAAGGAAACACCCTCTGGCTACTCCTATCTGCACCTCTGAGACTCTGCACTAGTCCAACAACAAACAAAACCTCTTCTCCACCTGAGACAAACCCAGTGACTTCATAAAATTCATCACGTTGTCTCAACTCAGCTTTTTGTAAAGGCTATTCATTTCTCAAGAAACTGTCATCTAATAGCAATTCTCTGAGAACTCAAAGCATGAAATGCCTGCACTCCTCTGCATTTAGCCTCCCTACACTGAGAAGAGAAAGATGGGGAAGTTTGAGAAAATTTATATCATAGCCACTATGCAAACAAATAAAGGACTTCAGCCTCAAACACTGCCAATCCAGCAGACAAATTCACAAGAAACCCCACCAAACAACAAGAACAAAAAAAAAAAAAAAACACCTAAAATTAACTAGACAGAATAAAATTTAAAAGCTAGTTAAAGCTAGATAAACCCAGCATGAACAGTAGGTGTGCACACTGTGATATCAGTTCTTTACATGCAAATGACTCAGAGACAAGTAGGAGACTGGGGAGACCTTGCTCTGTGACACACTTGCTACTCCACCTTGGACAAGTTAATATTAACCCACCGCCTGAGTTACCACATCCTTAGAAGCAAGGATCACACTCACTGCCACATATGGATCACAGCAATACAGAGCAATCAGGAGTATCACAAGGAATACAGAGAACATGAAGATGTTCAGTCAATGTTAATTTTCACCTCACACGGGATGGGACTGGCCATGAAGTTTGGCTCAGAAGAATCTTCCTAAAAAGTCAGGGACTAGAGCAAAGAAATTGAGAGGCACAAGTCAGAGTGTCAAACAACATCCTCAAAATCACAACTGTGTAATGAACTCATTAGCTAAACACTTTTTTAGTCCAACTATAATAGTTTTTAATCACTGAGTGGTTAAACTGATTCTCATTTTCCAGTAGAGGCCACATACATGCAGAAGAGAAGTAAAGAAGAGTGGCTGCTTGCATGTGGCATGCCTGAAATGTGCAGCCATTCCTTCACTCCCCTCCCTGCTCTATCCCCTCTTTAGAGGGGCTTTCCAGCTGACCTGCTCCACGACAGCCATCTGGGACAGCCACCCCTCCACATTCACAGCAGCATAAAACATCGGCGCCAGTGAAACAATCTGGAAATATTCAGCTTCCAAGGAAATACTTCCAGCCAGCCCCTGGGGGAGAGGGGCTCTTGTAGCTAGCCCCCATTCACAACCCAGTGCCCTGAACCTTAGCACCAATGCACAAAATCCACTGAAAAAGCTGAAGCTTTAAAAAAAGGCAAATGTTGAAAAGTGACATTCTTGGGTCCTTTGTACCCACAGCCAGAGCAGCTGCCCAGCAGCAGCCCCAGGGGCAGCTGTCCACAGGGACACTGGAATCACTGAGAATCAGCGTTCTCTTCCTTAATCACCAGCCCATGCATATATGTGCAGTACAAAATTTAGGAAGTATTTAAGTTAAAAAAAAAAAACAAAAAACAAATGAAACACAAAAGTAGCTAAAGCAATGCTTTCCAGCTCCCTCCCACAAATGAAAACAAATTTTACCACTCTATTTTCATAAAGGAGAGGTAAGCCCAACACAAGATATATCAAGTTCATTAAGGGAATGATGCATTGAACTACTAAAATGTACCATCATCTCAAAACCTAAACTTCCAGTTGTGGGCCTTAGCGACTTTATCTGGACAATGGAAAGATCCTCCATTAAAGAACTCTGTAGCATTTATGACATTTTAAGAGGAAATTAATAGTAAAACTGTCCAACTGAGCTGGCTACTAACTGCATTGTGAGAGCTCTTCCAGTGAGTCTCTGTTCAATGCACAAAAGGGAAAGTGGAAACGCTGGCAAGCAGATGTACTCAAAACAATTAAATCGATGCCTTTGCTTTTACAGACACGTCACTCGGTCGCTCTAAATAAGTTTCCACCGTGCTATCCTACAGCAGTTTGCAGGGAAGAAGCTGTTGAAGGCAGTTGTTTCCAGCACGTCTGCAGGAATGTGTCTGTGTAGGACATGCTCAGGATTGCGCCCAGCCGCCCCCAGCCACCCACTCTGAGCAGCTGTGGTGTCCAGAGGGGTGCAGCTATGGAAGAGACCCCCACGCACCCCCTCCCCAGGCTGCACAAAGCACCCAGGCATCTGCAGGGCAAGCCCGAAACTGAGGAGGGCTATTAAACTTCTTCCTGGAGGTCACAAGGCTCCTGCCTGCCTCAGACCAAGACCACCCAGCTTTGAAATGTGCACTTTTACTTCTAAGTGAGACTCCTATCATGAAGAAACATCAGAAAGGCCAAATGCCTCAGGTATTTTCAAAACTCACACCCGAGCTTTGTGCCTGTTCTGGCCACCTTCACCCATGCTGTTAACCATTTGCTGGTGCCTAAATGGACTCCTTGCAGAGCACAGGAATCAGTGATTTATGGTCAGAATGGGTTTCTCCCTCCCTGAGATCCCATCCCGGCTGGCCCTCTCCCGGCATCTTTCAGGAGAACAAAAGTGCTCCCTCCACAAAGGCCGTCCCAGGCGGCACCGCATTCAGCTGCCCTCCAGTCTCAGCTCCCCTCGCTCACAATGGCCTCTTTCAAGGCAACCTCAGCCCTGGGGAAGCGCGATACTGCCCCGGCTACTGAGAAATTACAATCCATTAAAAACCTGGGATCAGGAGGAAGAGGAGGAGAAGAATGCACAGGGGAGAGGGAACACAGAAGAAAAAGTATTTTATCCTAAAGCCACCACAACAGCACACCAAGAAGGACCCGTGCCCCAGTGCAGGAGCAGGGGAGTCAGGGCTGAGCCTGTGCCTGGGCAGGCTATTATGGCGCAGGTATTGCTGGAAAAGAGGGTACCCGGCTGTGCCCTCCTTTATCCAAGATCATAAAGGATTATGCCTGCAGGCTCTGGGAAAGGGGCTGCCCGGCGGGGAGAGGGAGCAAGATGAGAAGGAGAAGCAACACAACCTAAGCCAGAGAGGACAGAAAAGCAGCAGACTGATTGATCTGATGATCCTATTTAGGTCACAGCACAATAAAGCTAATTCATTCCTTTAACAATTCAAAACATCTTTCCACAGGATCCTCTATCATGCAAACACATCGGCAGAGAGAAAAGGCAGCATTTGGGCAGGGCTGCCGGCACAAAGCGGCAGTTTCTTCTGGTTAGAGCATCTCCCCACACAGTAATGGCACTCAAAAGAAAACGTTTTGTGAATGTGCAATTTTGTTTTATTTTAAATTGCAGGGCACAAACCTTTTTCCTACAGCCATTTCTGAAACCCAGTTAAGGCAACTTCAGATCCCAGATGAGAACTTTTCTCATTCCCTAGGGAATAATATCCTTTCAGGATGTCACCAGGAAATATTCTCAGTTTAAATACCAAATCCACCTGAATGCTCCTGTGCTGTGGTTTATCCTAACAAACTGATCAAAACTGGCTGGGACAAGTAAATTAGTCTACAAAATCTTGACTCTCAATTGCCCCAATAATGCACAACAGTGAAAATAAATCTCTTCTGAATTACTGATGGAAAAAATACCAGGCAGACAAGTTCGCATGTCTTCTCATTCAAATCATCCTATAGGACAAGGAGCAAAACCAACAAAACCAGACCGCAAAAATTCCTTTTCTGAACTTTTTGTCCCAAGCAATTTCCCAGTAATTCCATCTCTGGCAGCTGTGCTGTTGGGTATCCACACTAATATCCAACAGACATCTCCAACTAATCTCAGTCTGCATTCTCCTTATGGGTTTTCTGAAGGGGACATGCTCCCTACTCATTCCACTTATTTAAAGGTCACAAGAAAGAATTTTTGTAGCCTATCTTGGCCTCCCTGCCCAACACGGCTCTTTATTTATTTCTACCCGGATCATCCTGATATAAGGGGTTACAAATTCTTCTCTTTTTTTGTCTTTCTGCTGACTCTCAATAAATTCTGGGCGGGTCTCATTCAAACTCGGAGGCACACTCTCTTAAAATTAGGCATGTACATGCTCTAGTTTCCTAAGAACTATTACAACCTATAAATGAAAAAAGTTAAGCTCCTTGGAAAATACCAGCCTGCACAGAATCATTCAACTGCTCATGCCAAAATCAAGCATCAAGCACCCATTTACTGTCTTCCACAGCAACTTGAAAAAAAAATTTCTTCATTAGAAACTTTCAAAAAATTTTACCTGAAAAATGTTATCTGCAACAATACTAAACACAATACTAAAATGATAGTAAAAGTAAAGGCTCACAAATAATAAATGGATGTTTGCTATTGCTCCTAAAGCCCTAAGATTTTTGAAGAAATCTAAAAACTCAGGTGTGTTCCAATTAAAGACACAATATGCCCTGAAATAAAAGCCTCCAAACTAAAGTAAGGCATGGAGTTCCTGTAACAGTGACCTAATAATAATTACTGCGACGTGTAAGGAAAGAACTGCACCAAAATCTGTACCACAGAACCTCCAGACATTGTCTGTGGCTGACCAGGGGCATATGGACCTCAGATGTGATCAAATACCAACAGATTTCAAAAATTATTTTTTTAAGATTGTATTTGTGTGGTCAGCATCTTCTTATCAGAAAGCCTCAATAAAACCAAATGAAAGGACTAATACTGTTAATCCGTTGAACATTCAAACTTTGTAATGTAAATACCAATGTAAGCTTTTATTCGCATTGGTATGATTAAAAGTTTCAGAGATCTGTTATCAATCATACACAATCTAGAGGCCCAAACCCCACTACATGCCATGGTGAATCAGCACTAATTACTGAATAATAGTTGTGTTTCTTTAGGTAGCTAGCAAAATGCATCTAACAGTTTAAGTGATGCTAAAGTGATAAAGGTGCATTGCCACCCAGCATTTTCAGAGGAAGCACTACTGAGAACATTGTCTATTGTTTATCTTAATATTGTGGCAATGGTTTCTATACATAAGTATGTGCGGGCAACAGGCAAACAACAGGAATCACAATGTTCTTCATCAAAAAATGTATTCCACAGAATATTTAAAAATGGAGATTCTCTCCCCTCCCGCTATCTGTCTTCAATTTTCACTTCCATTTCCTGCCAGACAGAAAAGGAGTAGATACCTTGCTTTTCCTTCAGGACCCCACTGCAGATACCTACATTTTTTCTTTTAGAAAAACTAGTTATTTCTTGCTGTGTTAATCCTTGTGTGCTTCATAAAACCAACCAAACAGAAAAGCTGTAACACAGCAAGGGGTTTAACATACACTATTTAAAATGAGAGATACCGTTCTTAAATGCAAAAATGTCTCTTTTGGTATCTTTGGTTTCCCCACTAAGCACAAAACAAACTGCAGAAAAGTTTGCATTTTGTCGGAAGAGCTGAAGTTGAAGAAATGTAAATATAAAACTTGTGACAGCTGAGGATAGTTTTAAAATTATTTCTCTGAGTACACTCACTATTTGTATCTGAAAGCCTCTGAAAGTGGGCAGCTATAGCACCATCACTGCCTCTTCAGCTCTGAACAGACCTAAAGCTGTGTAACCTGACATCAGGTCTTCAGAGTAACTTGCTCCCAGTGGTCAACTCTCACTCCTGAAATGCAAGCATTCATCCACAATTCAGATCAGCACCCCTTAAACTAAAACTACCAATTTCTTTTTGGAAGAGCTTCTGAATGTATCGTCCCACTAATAAGAGGTACACTAGAAATCAGATTTCCAACACTTAGCTGGAGACAATACAGAAATACAGAGGCAACTACGCCTAAAAATAAATTTCTGTGTAGAAATACCATGGGTTTTCCCACACAGAAAATAAGCTGAGTAAGTTTCATTCCTGAGACTTTCCAGTAGCTGTTAAGACAACAGAAGAACAAGGCAAAGAAATATCAGTAGTCAACTACTACTAAGCAAACAACCCTGCCACCCCAAGATAATTGATAAAACTACTGTGTATCCCAGCAGCTGCATTTTAACACTGTGCACAATATTCCAAATTCAGCTGTGAGGTAAAGACTAGTTCAGAAGACTGTTAATTACCGACATATGTGCTATTACAGAATTGATGCAGGAGAGCATTTTTCATTATTACTCAGTCATTAAAGAGAAGAAGCATGGTATTAGAAGTCTGGAAGAATAAGGTGTGAAATTTTCCACCAGCTCCAGGGCAGGGCTGACCCCTGGAGCAGAAGATTCAATTTAAATGTAAAGGAGATAGGAGATCACGGTCAATGTGAAAAAAACCTTCAGGAAAACTAGGCAATAAAACCAAAGCAGTATTTCCCAAAAATTGGTATGCAATGTGCATGAAAAGGCAATTCCTTTTTCCCGTCCTGATGGATAATGACACAAGTAGCCTTGACTTTGACACCCATTTAGGATGCTTTGATGCAGCATTAAAAAACTTCAATCCCAATTCACCTTAGACACAAGCACCACCTAACGGAATCCCTGCTTTGCCATCATACAAGGAATTGTCTAAGCTGATGCACACCAAAACTCAATTTACATCTTTGTTTTTCAACCATAGCTGGTTTGAAGAACATACTTGAAACTGCGGCCATTAAAAGTACCTGACACATCCACAACGTCTAATATTCTGTACAAAGCACACACTCGGCTCCAGGAATAAATAAATTAAAACACTGCATTATAAGGTATTGAAAACACTCCTTTTAAAATCAGAGTAATTAGCATCTTTCTTCGCTTTTTGATAATTCAACCAATCAGGAACAGGTTAGCATCATACCCAGGGGGAAACAAAACTGCTTACCTTCAACTACTGGACATAAAGGAGTGTCTTTTCCTTTGACGTCATTAATTATTTACCCTAACATTGCCACCAGCATCTGCTTGGGGACCTGCCTGCTTCCCCCAAACAGCAGCCCACTGTTCCTGGTCTAGCCATAGCATCATGTTTGTGGCAATAGCATCATACCTGACAAACAGAAGGAGGGCCAGGTTGGTTAAAAGACACTGAGAACAACTATGAGGTGTGCCAAACCTACTTTGGAGATGCTACCCAGCTCCAACTTTAATTAGCCTTTCCTGGAACGCATCACAAAACCACACAGAAATGGTTTTATAAACTTCTGTTGATGCCTTTGGGCAATGACAAATGTGCTCTGCAACCCTTGTGTGGGAAACTTCACTGTTCTTAAATTCCTTGTCAAACCACATAAAGGACAATGAACAAATGACAGCATTAAACCAGGAAAAGTTGGCCCATGGTCATTGAGGCACAAATCAGAAATCAGTCAGACGGGGATGCGACCTTTGGGATGAGCAGCACATAGCCACTGACCCCACACAGAGCAGCTAGCTGAGCATTGCCATGGAAAAGGCCTTACAGATAGATAACTTGTCTTTCAACCATAGCATTTACAAGTTTTTTGTATCTTCTCCAGAGACACCAGTTCGTGCTCAGCTGGTGGGATCACTGATAATCTAGTCAGTCCCCAGTACACTGAGATAGACTTCCCAAACACATGCCAGGAGCTGCAGCCTAACAGCCACAAGCAGAGCATTGGGGAATTTGGCCTTTAAATTAGTAATGGTCAGGCCCCAGCCTGCCTGCCCAAGTGGAGAAGACACAGGGAGGCTGATTAAGCACTCTTACGCTGGGACTGGAGAGGTGGCATCGTGGGGTTTCACATTTATTCTCTTCCAATGACTCCAAGTCAGAACTGGTCAGCTCACACATCAGGCACTGTTTCTGTAACTGCTGTAATGGCAGGCACTGCTTGCAATACAAAATTCAAGCTGTGCCTTTCCAATCGTGCTTTATCTCTATAATCCAGACTCCACACTGCTGTGTATTACAGCGCCAATTGAGACATAATTGTGATGAGCCACCTAAAGAATTTTTCTTATTTAAAAAAACCCCACAACAACCCCTCTGCCCCAATTTCTACTTAGGCATAAGAATGTCATCTTTATTGTTTGGTTTGCACTGCATGTTCTTAGAATAGATCAGATCCAATCTACCTCTCAACTGCTTATTAGCAGTTCCTTAACTGTGTGACTCCTTGTGTCTCCTTCTGTGCCTTCCAATACAGTTTGAAAAATGCTTTTTAGGGAGGTTTCTTTGGAACACTATGTCAATTAAAACAAAGGCTCCGACCCTCTGCCTTTCTTTATAACTAGCCAATCTCTCTCAATCCCAGCTCTTCTGAGAGATAGAGGAAATGCAAGCAAAATGCCATCTGTTGGCAATGAGGTGGGACTAAGCCTTTAACATTGAAATATTCATTTTAGAAAAGCCAGGTTCAGTTGTGCCCTTTATTTCACAGTAGACATATTTCTATTTGATCTGCCATTAACTCATTGCTTCTTTTCTAAGAAAGCAAAGAGCTACCCTTGGGACTTCCTCCTACCAAACCTGCTGCCCCTTTGGCTTACCAATTGTAATATGGGTCTTTGCTTTCCTTTCTAAAGAGAAATGAAGGGGAAGGCAGAGAAAATAAACTCAAGGCAGACCTTGAGGACTTTTTTAGGTCTCAGTCCAGTAAGCTTTCTTTGCATGTATCATATAATTTGTCCCAACTGCATGAACCCGCCTGCAGGACTGTGTTGCTCGGAGGCAGGAGACAGCCACCCCACAGTCCTGCTGAAGGAGATGCTCTACAGACCGTGATAATGTCAGTCTGGGGGTGACAGGACAGAAATCACTTCATGTCTACTCCAGCCTGCACCTGCTGCCTGACAGAACTGCTGTGCATCTGCTGAGAGTGGCTGCTGCCTTCACACAGCAAAGAGGAGGAAAATAAAAAAGAAGTTGAGGGTATTTTTCTCAAGTCTCACTTTCAAGAAGATTAAATTAAATATCCTACTAGGTAATCTGATGCCAGATAAGCGCAGTGGGCCAGGCCATTTGCTTTTTGCTGTAGGGTATTTTACACCAGTTAATGCACCTGTGTCAAGTTTTTATTTTATATTCTAAGAAATCCAGCTCTATACCATCATCCAAAAAGGCTACATACTTGGAGCAAAACTGCATAAAATATAAAACCTAGCAAGTTTTGTACTCCTCTTGGATCTTCCAGCCTTGCTCCTATCAGAAGTGATTCCAGTCAGTGCAGGTGCATCCATCAGCACAGCAGGCAGACAAAGGCAGGCGGCCACGTGCCAGCAGGGCTGCCTTCTGCAAATTACCAAACAAATTCAATACCAACTTGCACAGTAGCATTTTCACAAATATGCAGTCACCATGCAAGACACAATCCTTTCTACTCAAATCCCTCTCACTTTTAAACACAGTAATTTAGATGGGTGAAAACCCCCCAAATTTATTGTAAAAATCAGATCGCATGAACAAGCTCCAGGCACCCTATCATTCTAAGATTTGTCCTCTGCAGACACCACTCTGCCAGTTCATTTTCTCTTTTCCTTCAGTAAGTAGCCTTCACTCTACTCCACTGTCTCCCATATGGTTAACATGAATGTGGCAATTAATATGCAATTAATAAAATGGTGTGATCAACTGCTTTTGTTCACAGCAGCAGCTGGCCTGCATGTTAGAGTGTAATTAGACAAATTAAGACGTAACTCTTTTGTTTGCGGATGGACTGACAGCATCGCTCATGCTTAAATGTCACTAAGCCTACTAGCATTTGGCATTATTTTAAACGTGTCTTTTTTTATTAACACTACAAGGTATGAATAAAACAGATTTATATGCTACCAGCTCCAATGCCAGCAAAGTGCAAGTTTGCTTTACCTCCGAGATGTTTGCGCAAGCTACTGAGAGGGAAGGACAGAAGTGATGTATTTCAGAGAATGAGCACCTTGTAAATATCACAGCCCGTAGGATGGAGCACGTGGCTCTGGACAGTTGAAAAAAGCAGAGCTGATCTATAACTGCATCTAAGCAGAGGTTTGAAAATCTTGAAAATCAAGCAATACAGGCATCTGTCAATGATTGGATTAGGGCAGGAAAACAAGAGGGCTAAAAATCTATTGTAATCTATCAGACTTTTAATAACCATTTCCTTTAAAGGACGCCCTTTCTGTGGAGTTTCACATTCTCCTTACCATGTTTCCACTATAATCTGATCTGATTTTCTTACAGCACTCAAAACCATTTACTGACTTCACAAGGAACTTGCAGCAAGACCTGGAAACATACTGTACCCAGCATCCATGAACTCCAGAAGCTTTGATCAAATTAAGCACTGAAGAACCTACTCAGTGTACATTAACCACTACCCTCAGCCATGGGCTTTCCAATCTTACTTGTTTCACATGTGAATTTGCATTTATGTTGCTCTACCTCCTTAACTACAGCAAATGCTCCCTTGCTGCCGTCATAAAAAACACTACCCAAAATATGTCTCTGAGCTCTATTTTTTCACACTCCTCCAGATGCACTTGAGTAGTGTTAATGAGCTCCATACCAAAACCTCACCACCTCTTCCTTGGGCTCCTGAGTACCACAGACAGCTTCTTTACTGCTCACAGGCAGACAGGAATGAAATGCCCACCACCAGCACCCCCTTCCAACAGCAAGCTCAGGTTCACACCTAACAGTGAGCAGTCAGGCTAGCCAAGTGTTTTCTTTCAGCCAGGAAACTCAGGAAGACCTTCATACTCATGTTAGTGATTCACTTGAGTGTTTTACAACAACCCAACATGAACATCTTTTGAACCATCATATTCCTCTTCTTCGTCCCTCCCTTCATCCACATCACTCTTCCATTTGAAGCATGAAAAGGCATAGGAGACCAAGTGCTGGGCCTCCATGGCCCGTCCAGAAGAGGACAAGCAGGGAGATTTGTTTTCTATGAAACATGCAGAGAATGTGCAGCAAAGTGGGTAAAAAAATGCAATACACACATAGAAACACACACCAGAAGAGTTGTTATTTATCCAAGACCTGAAGTAATTTTCTCCAAATGGAGAAGTTCTGCTTTGC
This sequence comes from Fringilla coelebs, assembly GCF_963513975.1. Taxonomy (NCBI): domain Eukaryota; kingdom Metazoa; phylum Chordata; class Aves; order Passeriformes; family Fringillidae; genus Fringilla; species Fringilla coelebs. The sequence continues at coordinate 64,359,604 of NC_140030.1, read as the reverse complement.
AACATTACCATGGCTTGTTTTAGCCAAATGAACAAAACTTCCAAAAAAGCTCAGCCATAAGACAAGACATTAAAAACACGTAGAGAAAAGGAAGGAGGGAGAGGGGAACTCCCCCATTTTTTAGACATGCAATAAAAATGATATCAAATTTACTTTTTCTTTTCAAAACAAACCAGTTCCTGGCTTTTTCTGGCGCAATCCACTATGTCAGCTGTTATGGTATGAGCTGGACACAGCAGATAAAACTGGGAATGAGGGTGGCCAGTCACTTGCACGAGGCTCTGTAAGTAGCTGTCCCAGCCATTCACCACAGAGACTGAGTCCTTGTGTCACTTAGGGCACTAAAGGCCACAAAGGCTTGCTCAGTGCTCCACACAGCCCAGAATTTGCAGAGATGGAAAGCAATTCAGCCTTTGTTGGACACTGCTAAATGAGAAAGCAAAGAATGAATCCTCCCAGTTTGCAAGGATTCTGGCATTTTTTTCTTTCAGTATAACACCCTTATACAGGGAAATTTAAATCTCATTGCTATTGGAAGAGAAACCTGGAAAAAAGCATATCAAACAGTGGATAAGGAAATACCCAACTTGGTTCACAACGTCCTATTAATAAAGAAGAAGAATGAATATATGAATAAAGAAGAAGAAAGCATTCTTTCATGAGCTAGCAGGCAACAAAACACTGAGAAAAAATCCCAGTAACTGAAGCTACTTGTTTAACAAACATTAAAAGTAATCTGATATTGCCACTGGCTTGCTCCTGCATCTGTAAAAGACAGAAAAAACTCCCAACTCCTTATCAAAACTTTATCATCACAAAAAGCTGGCAAGAGCATACTACACCTTTAAACTTCGCAAATTTGATAAAATATCAAGTGGCAATGGGAACTACAAGGGGCAGGTGATGCCCTAACCAGGAGGAGGTGACAGCTTTGCACAGCAGCAGTCACTGCCAGCAGTGTCTCACTGCCTCATGTTTCAAATCAGCAGGCATTTAAACCAAACTAAACCACGCCCCTGACATTTTTGCTAAACCTGGCCAGTGGAGTATCTCAGTTTAACTCTACTGCAGGAAAACCAGTTACCGCACACTCAGCTCCACTGGAGTTTGTAATTGTGAATGACCATGGGATGGTGACAGCCACAACACCACTGTAATACTACTTCTCTGGAAGGCAGACAGACTGTTAAAGGACGTACTGCTGCACTCTGGCTGATTTTAATCCTACGTTGTCTATTTGCACTCAGTCTGGCAGCAAAGAACAGCAGAAGAACAGCGTCACAGATGCTGGAACACGGCTGAGCTGGTAATGCAGTACTTTCACTTCACAACATGGTTAATTAAACAGTTTTATCAGAATAATTCCAACAGTTTAAAAAACCTTCAAACCCTAAAATGGTAACCTGATTATTATGGCTGCTACATCACAGCACAAGTATTTTGATTATTGATTATTTGGTAGCAGGAGCACAAGGACTACTGCTGCAAATTACTGAGATCCCCTCAGTGAGGATGCCCCCCCTAGACCACAAGGAAGTTCAAATAATTTGACTGTATTATGTTTTCAAACAACCCTAACACTACTGGGAGCATTTTCTGTGGAGTGTATCAGCACTGTGAAACCTCTCCAAGCGCAGTTCTCATGATGCCGGATAAGGACCCCAAAGGGAGGCCTTTATCAACAGAGATAAAGCCCAGCCAATAATCCCCTGCTGTGCTCCGCAGTTATCACTTGACCTGGTCCCAGAAAGCACTTCCACTCTTAAACACTTTTGTTCCTTAAAATAAACATTAACCGAGTTTAAAGTGACAGTCTCCCTACTCAAAGAGAAATAGTACCTGTCCCACCCATAACACTTTTAACTGATGGCTTAATTACTCTGCTATTCTTTTGTTTCTATGGACTGGGAACGAGTAAGAAAGGAGCCAATGAGGCAGAGCTAGTGTCCCACAATCTACACACTGGTACTGTGGTATGACACCACCACTGAAGCACTAGAGGCTCTCCTAGGAAATGTCAGGCCAGAAAGCAGGGTGACTGATTTTTGTCATTCACTGTTTCAATGAAAAAACTTCATTGGAACTGTGATGATTTGGAATTCAGAAAGAAAAATAAAATGTATGGGGTCATACCAGATATCAGCGAATTTCAACATAAGGAATACCACAATAAACTTGGTCTGAAACACGTGAAAGTTCATTGCTAAGGACCAAAAATTGCATTAAATAGCTTTGTTAGATCACAAGTCAAATAATTCAATTGCTTATGTAAGCGTTGTACTATACATGGACACAATTGTCAAATATCTTCTGAAAAGTTTCATAATTTCAATTCAGGTGCATTTTAAAGAGAAGGGGATGCTTTCCCTTTGGACAGCACAAAGAGAAAAAGGAGGGAGGCTGCTGTAAGGGAGCAGGGATTTCTGAGTACCTTGCCCATGCTCCTCAATCACATTTCCACACTCTGGAGAAGCAGATTCAAACAGAGTGGTTGCTCACAATGCTCTGAGCAACACCTCCAAGGGCACTACGAGAACCAGCTCTGAAAACCAGTGTCACAACTTTGTAGGAATGAACTAGCCTGTCATCCAGCAAGAGAGACAAGTCCCAAAAGACACATACACGCAACCCAGGCTGTCTGGGGCAAGGGCTATATCCTCCTCCCCAAGAGCATCCCTGGAAGCTGTTTCCTAGTCCCTAACTTCAGGGCTTTCCCAGGTCTGACAGTGACTATATAGTTTTACATAAAGGAAGAATTTTCATTTTCCCTCTGAATGAACCAGAACTGATCCTCTGCTCAAAAATACAAACATGTGGATTTTTCTTTGCATGCAGTATAAAAAATTACCTGCTCTTGAAAGAGGCCTGAAACAATCATGTAAATTGCATCCCTCCTACAAGAAGGGACATCAAATGAAGCTTGCTTAGTAATGAATGGAGAATATGGTAATTCAGAAAACAAAATACAGGTGGTTTTGCTAATCAGTGTTAGCATCATGTGGCAAGATGGGGATTTTTCAATTCCTGGAAATAACAAACCATTGTCAAATAGTCAGTGTGAGACTAATGAGAAAAAGAAAAATCAATACAGTTGTAAATACACTAATGTACTTTTTTTTTGCAAGATAGCCAGCCAGCTGGCTTTTGCAGGGAAAGCTTTCTTTGTCTCGTGAAATTTCTCCCCCATCACCCTTAAATAGACTTTTCTGAGCAACCATTCCACAAACAGCTGGGTGCCTTTGCTTAGGTGGCCAGAAAAGAAGGGAAGACAAGCATTAAGGCTAAAAACAAAACAGCCGAACATTACTATTGTCTGTCCTCTTCTCTCCTTATTTCCCATCTGTATTTGCAAGGGAAACTTGAAACTATTCAGATTAAAAAAGGAGTCATCACAATTCAGGAATTCTTTCTTCTCATGTTCAGGGGGAAAATAACCTTAGACCAAAGGTTATTCAAAAGCTGACTGTTTTTTTAAATAAGTATTCATCAACTGCATTAAGCACCTTTTAAGTCTGTTAGACCTTTTTCTTATTTTTCCCGGCCTTTTCGTCCACTGATTGTTCCTATGGCTTTCAATTAGAGTGCTACGTCAACAGTTCCACTCATCTAAAACAATCATTTTGCTGAAAAGGAGCATTATTGAACTGAAAGCGAGTGCTCAAGACGTCTCCAATACAGACATATCACATGCACAAAACAGTACCCTCCTGAACTTAGCAGCCCCATCATATACAATATTTTCATGCACTGTCCTGAAGGGGAAATACATTATTTTTGTAAGAAAATTGTTCCAAATGCCTTCATCCTCCAAAAGAGAAATAAGAGTATTTTCCTTGTTTATGTTTGTTTTATTTATTTATGTCCTCAATAATGACAACGTAATACTAAATGACCAAAATTGCTAAGGAACAGGAACTGATCTTACTTGGCCAAAAGGAGTTGTCATCTTTGCTCAGAAACTTTTTCTTGAGGCGCCCAGGCAGCTTGGTGTGAGCGTTGCCCATTTTGCTGGAATACAACGGGATGAGTTCCTCCTCCTCCTCATCGTTGCAGCTGGGCTGCCACTTGCTCCTGCCGAGGCACCCGACCATCGGGTCGGCGGGCAGGCAGTGCACATAGGCGATCATTGTGAGATGCTGCTCTCAAGGATGTCCCTGCTGTCCCCAATGGCTAGTTCCGAGCAGAAGGGAGTGGCCTGCTTATAACCCTTGAGCGGACGCATTCAAAAGGCAGCGGAGGAAAAGATTTTCTCCTCCTTCGCACTTAGGCAAGCTAAGCTATTTGGAATAGGATTCTGTAAGTCCTTGAAAAAGAAGAAAAACAGCAACAAAAAAAATCAAGCACCTGATTAAGCAGCCCACCGTAGCTACTGGCTGCCCTGTTCTGCCCTCCTCCCGCCCGCGGCTGGCAGCCACAGCAGGAAAACAGAGCCTGCAGAGAGCTGGGAAACCCAGTCACCTGCCACAGACCTCGGCCTACTCCCTTTCTGCTGCCTCTCCAGTCTGCGGCTTCTCTTAAGCCTTATCCCCGATTATTCACCACTCTGAACAACAGGTACTACAGCCACACACAGATGGCCACAGCCAAGAAGCTTATTTAAAGCTAAGTTACTATAATTGTCGTGAGACTGGCATCTACAGAACCATAACTGGGCAGGAACCTGCCAAGAACAAGAACATATACCTTCTTCTAGAATGCAAAAGCAGGAAAAAACATACAAACTAAAGAAAAAAAAAACAAAGTGTTGTGATTTCAGTATTTGGATTTTATTAAATAAGCTCCCTTTCAAAGTTAGAACCGTAATGTTTGATACCAAAAGATGATGGTATTTTCTAGGTTAGACTATAACTGGATTGATGCTGAACACAAAGCATAAGCAGTTATCAGCTTGCCTGCAGTACTGCATAAATACATTCATCCTCACAACGCCTCCACAGGGTAGCTATTTTCCTATTTAAAGATGAAAAGGGACTTACTAACCTGCCCACACAGTGGAAAAGCCAGGATTAAAGTCAAGGTATTCTCAGTTCTTTAGCCTTATTCACAAGTCACTAGTCCATGGCACCTCTCCCAAATACTGCACTAGTAAGCAAGTTTCCATGCTGCTAACACTGTCAACCCTAATCTCCTGTACTGCTCTTCTCTGGGATTCAGGAAGAGTGCCCTTCCTAGGCTTTTGAATTGGCTGTAACAGCACAGTCAGACTGGGACAGCAAGGAAGATGTCACATGAAGAGAGCACATTGCATGAACTGCTGTCTTCAGCAATTTTTAAAGGTTTATGTTGTTTGAAATATTACATCAGAGAATATTTGTTTTTTAAAAAGGGAAGATGTCAAAACCCTGAGTAAAGTACAACAAAGAACAATTCTTAGTCTGCTTTCTTAACCGTTCTTTATAAATGCTTTGGCTGCAGCCCATACCATTCATGGAAGTGACTGCTCTCTATATAGGAGCACAACAGCAAAATGCAAGTATTTACACATATTTAAAAAGGCTTTGTGCGCTGTTTGGTTAAGAGCTACAATACACTTTTGGTCAGGAAGAAAAAAACAAACCAAACCCACTGTTTAACAGCACTACCACCACAGATGCACATCTCCTCTTTCCCCCTGACACACACATGCATCCCCTGCTGCCTTGGCGCTGCTGCCGCCTGCGCTGGCAGCCGCAGCCAGGGCGCAGGGTGTACACACCAGCTGCCCACAGGCACTGCACCAGCATGGCATCAGCCTCCAGACTCACAAACCACAGAGCAGCAGCCAGCATAAGCTGTCTGCAGCGCTGACTCAACAGTGCTGGCAAAGCATAGAAAGTTTACGAAAAACTGGCTAGTTTGGTGGGGGGAGGTTGTTTGTTTGGGTTTTTTCATTTAACATCCTGTCACTTTGCACAGCAGTCTGAGCAAATAATTTTCACTATAAAGCCTTTCATACACATCTCTCATGACTGAATCTCAGCAAATTTGCAAATAGATGAAAACAGGTCATATAACAAACTGTGCCAGATACCTTTAATAAATTGGGATGAAACAAGCCCTGCCTACAATTTTATATAACAATTTCAAGTATCTGCAAAAATATGGATGGAAAGGGGAAAATATGCCAACAGGAAGGGCAATAGCTGTTGGTACTACTGCCTTGTCCATACAGACAGCAGAAACTCACTGGCAAACACTGAACGCTGGCAAACAGGCCTTTGAGGCAAATACAAATTTACAAAGCCAAGTGCATTTACTCATCAGACTATGAGAAAGACAAACTGTGATTAACATTAGCAGAGCTCAATTCACTCATCAACCATGCTGATACTCCTGCGTCTGCCAGAATAAATGAATGTCTAGACAGTCGTCCTGGGTGGAATGAAACCCCAAGAGTGCTGTCAGTGAAGCAGTTCATAAGGAGGCCCTGTTACCACCTCCCTAAGGGGACCTCTGCAACCAACTTGTCTAGCCACCATGCCTGCTGTCTCACCCTTTCAATTCCCTGTGATTATCAGGGTCCTGGGAAGAGTCATAGATGTGATGCACAAAACTTCAGAGCATCACTAGGCAATTGATAAAAGTGTATACTGGAACTTGCATTTATTTTTCCTGCAGACAGGAACAGTATCTTTTATTACATAAGAATACAGGTGAATTTCAGTTATGGGGTTTTTTTGTTTTTTGGTTTTTATTTTAATAACTCAAAATCACACTATCAAATTACATTTTCTAAAGGATACTGAGTGATGTTGTGTAGAGAAAGACAGCAGTCTTTCTATTCTACACAGTCATGTTATCTGACATACAAGTTCGGCGTTGATCTACACACCAAGCCAGTATTATTAGGTGACATACAGTACAAACACAAGAGCAAGAATACAGGGGACGCCAACAACTCAGTGTTCAGCAGACTCCCATGCTCCCAAACACTTATCAAGACGACACAGGATAACATATTGCCCTGGAGTCCCCATGACATTTACCATGCACTTCTCTAGAGTACAGACATACTCAATTATCCATGTTTCCAATGCATGCTCACGAAGTCAGGCTGAAGCACAATAATGGGATCATGGCTGAAATCCAGTTTAACAAGTATATTTACCATATGGTAGGCATTAATGTCCCCACAAGTTTTTTACTTGAAGAATAAATCTGTTCATCCCTGAAGCCGGGAAGACCTTGGTAACAGAAATGATAAATTATTTGGTGATGGTTATGGTCTCAACTATTAGCAAATGTAAAACCATAAAGAGCTGCCAAGATGTACCATTATCATGTGAGAAAGACACTATGTACATTGCCTCTTCATCTCCCCCCAAAAAAACTATAAAAAACTCCAATTTCTTTATGCTATGTCTATATGGAGCAAAAGCCTCTCTTAGTTTGATAAAGTCAAAATTTTATCACAAAACTTCTCATTAATCTTCACTTATTCTACTGCAGCTGTAGCACAGCTTTATGTTTTCAAATACAAAAAAGTGAGGCTGTTCATTTTTCTTAGCCTTGAGCTATCATTTATAGAAAGATTTCCCAAATGTAACATTTTATTTCCTTTATTATTCTTTTTCATGCTGTTTAAAAATTGAACTATTTGTAATGCTAGTAGGAATGCTCTGAGCAAGCTGTTATACATGCATATTAGTCTTCATCAGCATATTGCATTTTTGCTAAACCAACTCCTTACACTCAGGCTCTATTAGAGAGAGCTTGAATAATTAGGAATAATTACAGAAAATACAATCAATATCACATTATATTGTAAATGTTTGGTTAAACAAAAAAAGATCTTTAAGAGTGACAGACTCACAAAACTGTGACTAACTCAGGGATTACAAGAAACAAAATTACAAAGACAAAAACAATCAAAGAAAATATTATCCCTTTTATTAGACAAGCATATATGTCCTGAGCTCTGAGAACAGCAATGATACTGATGAGTATTACACACAGGAGTTTAAAAAATATATAGGATACATCTACTGGGAACTGAGGGAATAGGGAATCACAAAGGATTGTCATGTCAGCCCTACTCTGGCATTAACATAATCTTTGTAAGTATGCTACATAAGGAATTATATCATCAGTCTTTATGTATGATTTGTAGATCCTCTGGATAGAAGGTAATATGCACCATGTCATAAAATAACAGCAATTTTATGGACACCTTGCACAACAAAACTATCAAATAAAGTAATTCCCAGCAGCCAAATTGGAAATTAAAAGACAGCTCATAGAAATCCACAGGGATAAACTTTGCCCTAATTAGACATGGATTCTATTTTTAGCAGTGATGAATTGATGTGTTCTGGGCTTCTTGGATGAGCAGCTGGAGCTTTTAAATTGTACTTAAATAGTTATCTTTAAAACAGGGGAAAAAATTATATATTAAACATATTTGTATAAAATTATATATTAAACATATATTGGACCATATAGCATTAACTAATCCTCAAAATAACACTCTCAAAGAGAAGTATCCTCCTTTTACAGATGGACAACTCAAGACACAGCAAGAATCAGGACATGTCTGTCAGGGTGGAACACCCCAGCATCCTTTGGTGGAAATGGCCAGACTGCACATGGGATGTCCTGCTCTCCAGGCCTGTGCATGTACTTTCCTCCTTCCTGTATATATAGTGTGCATGGAGTCTTAACTCATGTTTCTTAAACACAAATACATCAGACAAAAGCTAAAGAGGAAAAAAGCTAAAGAGGAAAAAAGCCCCACTTGAGGTATTGTTAATCTGCTTTTTAACTGAACATGAATCTCTCAAACAGGAAGTGCGCAGGAGGTATCAGCTTTACAGTGTTTAAAGCAAGCCCAGCATTTGAGGAGCTTGTACAATACCAACAGACAACAGGGTGCAAGGGAGATAAAAGGGACCCAGGGTGATAGAAATGCACACAAAGCTTTGTGATGTTCCAGAAAGCTCTCTCCATTTGGCTGTATTCACATTCTCCAGCATTAGCTCTGTCTGCTACTACTTTCAATGGATGTATTTTTATCATATGCTTGTGATCATACAGCATGTATGAGCTTTTAGCTCTTAGTTTTTTTAAAAGGATGTAAGTATTAAGTCTTTTGCAGCTTAAAGAGCTTGACTGGCACAGCAGCCAGAAGCAGTCCTAACAAGCAAATATGATTTGTAAAAAGGTACAGCAAGTGTCATTGGCAACTGTGTACCCAACAAACTGAAGGCAAATTGTACAGCAGGCACCTGTAAAACACAACAAAAACCAACAACAATAAAACCAAACATAATGTACAAGGATCATTAGGAATCTGCATGCCTGTGTTTCCTATGTTGCATCAACTCTGAACATAGCCATTACCCTCTCTTTCATGTCTTAATTTAATTTTTCCTTTGCTGTTATGTAATAGCCCTCTGCAATTATTTTTAATTCAATAATATTTTGATATACAGGACATAAGACACTAGACGAGAAAAACATACTTTGTATTATATTATTGGCAGTCTTAAATATTTTAAAATACACTTCTGTGTTCTAATTATTCATCTCTACTTTCAATTAGAAAGCCTTCTTAAGAGCAACAGGCAATACCGTATGTTTGATATTAACACTGGATGATTGCTTTGCAGTATTTCAACAAGAAAGCGATTAAGTCCAGCCATGTATGTAGTGGGTAACTCAGAGAAGCCTTTCTATGCCTTTCTGGTTTAGTTCTGCTGCCATACAAAAATACAGTACTTTGGTCAGTGCCTTCTGTAAACTGGACCACCTTTGGGAAGGGCGTGACACATGTTTGGGGCAGAAGATAGGGCTATTGGTGAAACAGAAGCAATTAGATATTACTACTGGTAGTTGAAACAAGCTGTTCTTGCTGCCTTGCTCTAGCAGTTGAGTCCCACACATCTCTGATCCTTCTGAAAACAAAGACCAAAAGATGATGCTGCCAGAAACCAGGGGAGAAGGTGGTTTCCAGTCTGGGGCCACAATGGATGGCAGTGTCAGCAACACTGGTACACCCACACACTCTGTGAGCAAAGGAGTCACATTCTACCAGCTTATTTTACACTTCATATTAAATGGCAATGCAGACAGGGCTGGGTAGGATTACTCGGTTCAGGTCTGCTCATTAAACTTATTACCATGGTAACAGGAAGAGAAAGAAGTCATCTCCCCACTCCTATTATCTCACACAATTCTTTCCAATGGATTTAAAAGCCCAAAGAGGGAAGCACCTTCCTGATAGAGAGCACCAGCGACCTCTCTGCCACCCGCACAGCTCACTGGAAGAGTTCGCACGCAGTGGGGGTTTTCAAATCAAAAGCCAAAGCAACCTACACTACTCGATAAAAGCCACTGTTAGAAAGCAGCCTTCAGTCAGAAGGCTGCAGCCTCCTCGCCCTCCTCCTTCTGGAAGAAATGGTCTGACAACGCTGCCTTCTGTTCATGTACACCACCACTGCTGTCAAAAACGCAGTGCCACCTCCTGGACACGCATGTTCCTGGGAAGGTCTGCTTTGGCCAGGTGTGCCATGGAGAGTCAGGAAGGCTTTCAAGATTAAAACAACAAAAATGGTAAAACAAATGCAAATCTGTACTGAGATGATTCATTATTTTTAGTGAGTACTTCCAAAACATTTTGGTTTTACACAGTCAGTGCTTCAGTAAGTACCCCATAAAGAACTGCTTTTAAGCTCTGTGTAAGATGAGGGAAAGGCTGTGGATGTTGTCTGCTTGGACTTTAGTAAAGCCTTTAAGAATTTCCCACAGCATTCTCCTGGAGAAATGGGCAGCCCATAATTTGGCTGGGTGCAGAGTTGGCTGCGTAGACACCTGGCTGGATGGCTGGGCCCAGAGAGTGGTGGTGAATGGAGTTACATCCAGCTGGCAGCTGGCTGCTAGTGGTGGTCCCCAGGGATCAGTGTTGGGCCAGTCCTGTTTAATATCTTTATCAGTGATCCAGAGGATCAAGAGCATCCTCATTCAGTTTGCAGAGACCAAGCTGGGAGGAACTGCTGGTCTGCTGGAGGGCAGGAAGGCTCCTGCACAGGGATCTGGACAGGCTGGATCAGTGATACGAGGACAACTGTGAGGTTCAACGATGCCAAATGCCAGGTCTTGTCACTGGATCACAACAAACCCATGCAGCAGGGGAAAGAACAGCTGGAAAGCCACCTGGCAAAGAAGGACCTGGAATTGCTGGTCAACATGATCCAGCATATGCCCGGGTGGCCAAGGCAGCCAGTGGCATCCTCACCTGTATAAAGAATAGTGTTGCCAGAAGGTCCAGGGCAGTGATTGTCCTCCTGTACTCAGCACTGGTGAGATCACACCTCGAGTTCTCACTACAATAAAGTCATTGAGGTGCTGGAGCATGTCCAGAGAAGGACAACCAAGCTGATCTGGAGCACGAGTCATGAGGAGCAGCTGAGGGAGTTGGGAATGTTTAGCCTGGAGAAAAGGAGACTCAGGGGAGAACTTACTGGTTTCCAGAGCTCCCTGAAAGCAGCCTGCAGCCAGGTGGGGGTTAGCCTCTTCTCCCAGGCAACCAGCAACAGGACAAGAGGAAATGCCCTCAAGTTGCACCAGGAGAAGTTTAAATTGGGTATTAGGAAAAATGTCTGAAAGGGCTGTGAAACATTGGAACATACTATCCAGGGAAGTGGTTGAGTCCTTATCACTGAAAGTATTTAAAAGACCCGTGGCATTTGGGGACATGGTTCAGTGATGGACTTGGCACTTGGCAGTGCTGGGTTAACACTGGACTGAATTATTTTAGCAGTCCTTCCCAACCTAAATGATTCTATGAATCTTGGCAAGGAAGCAAAGTGAAACTCAGTTTTATTAATAGAGTAATGCTTCAGTATATCGTAAAAAAACCCTCAGGATGTCAAAAGATGAGCTGATCTTCTGCTCATCCATTTTAAATAGAGACTGGTAGGTAATACTCAGGCCCACAAGGACAGGATTTTCCATTCTGTAGGGCACAACATTCAACACTGGAGAGCATCATTCAGCTCTGCTGGGCAGAACATTCATTCACTGATTTTCAGACAACAGAGCAGCAGCTAATACGTTGGGCACACCACAAAAAATGCAACAACATTGAAACACCAGTAAAGGAGGAAGAATGGCAAACCTAATTGTCTAAAAGTTAGAAATTATGTTATTAAATTTTCAGCCTGAAATGTTATTAAATGTTTTCAGCCTGAAATGTTATTAAATGTTTTCAGCCTGAAGGGGTTTCCTGCCTATTGGTGCACATTTCAGCCATATTTTGGTTCCACCCAGAGATGCTCTTCCACATCCCATGCCACTGGTTTGCATTGCAGGCACAAGGATGTCACACCTACTCCATGCTACAGATCCCTCTCCTGTCACGGTAACTTGCCAATGTAGACATAGCTTCTCATAATCATTGCATATGCTCAAGGTAAAACAGTTCAAGGTAAAATTTTATTTTTAAAAGCACAACCAGTGAAAAAAATAACCTTTTCACATGCTTCTGTCAGCAGCCTGAGGAATGGTCATAACTCAACAAAGATAATTATTACATGAAAAGAACTAAAACAAGACTTTGTATCAAATATAATCCCATTAACCTGGAATGGTTCAGTAGTAAATTTTTAATCTGAAGTGTCACATTTACTTGCAAATCATATCTAGGCAAGATAAGCCAGTTAGCACTAGCTTCTTATGAACTATGACTAAATACAGCCCACCTACTTTCCAACAGGTCACATAAAGGCTTTCTAAAAAGAGTAAGTAAACTCTTGGGTTTACAGATCAAGCTACAGGAATGCATCAAATTCCATTAGAAAGAATAACGACAAAAATATGCACCCCTTGCCAAAGAAAAGATTAGGCTAATGAGGAGCAGTAAAAATTAGCAGTATTTCAATCCAAAACCAAGTCACACACTAAGAAGAGCATTCTTGTGAAGTGCCAGTCAATAATATATCTGTGTGATGTAAGAGTCAAATGGTTCAGCTTCACAAAACAAATTGGAAAGAGCAACCATCTGTACGTATACAAGAACACAAATTAATAGACCCACCTTGTCTATTGGTTTCATTTTCAGTCTGTTTACTGGCAAAAAAAAAAAAACCCAACCAAAAATAACCCTAAATTTTTAAAAATTTTGAATTTAATTTCAAGGAATACTCTTGAAAATAAGTCTCCTTTCTGATAATCCTCCCTATATGCCAAACTTCTGTTAGACAAGGATCTTCTCTGCAACGACGCACTGAGCAATGCAATATGCCTTAGTTATGACAAGACCCATACCAAATCCACAAACTAAGACATGAAAAATTTACATAATTCTTCAAGTCTATGCTTCAGGTAATTTAAGAATTATGTATTCCTAAAATTCCATATTTTGACAGATAGGCCACTGAATCACGGTTAATCTGAAGCCGAACAGATTATAAACCTTTTTGTTCTTAAAAAGAGTCACTCAGCCTTTATATGTATTATGCATTAGACTTTAAAAAAATGAGAGTAAAGCAACACAACTTAGCATGATAATTCAAGAACATGTTTAAAAATTTTAGCAGAAAAGTAAAATTATTTTTAACTGACTTGAAAATGATCCTTTAAGATGAGAAGCAATAAGACAAGAGCAACGTCTGCATAGGAGAACAACATGAGAAACCCTTCAAGATGTTCAGAGTGGAGCTACAAGCTACAAGCTATGTGACCTGACAGAGTCAGCAATCTCCTGGACCACTGTCCTAACCAGCAATACTGCTCCAGAGCATGAACTGACTCATGAAAATACACATTGGTGTACTGAAGATTGAGCAAAAAAAGGCTTTGAAAAGAATCAAAAACTGTCTTCCAAATATCCATTAGGCAGGAAACACAGCTTTACATTTTCTTCTGTTCTCCTAATTTGTCTGCCTCATTTACTCCAGCACTCTGCCTGTAAGGAGAGAAGTTAACATTAACCCTTGTTTCCGTCTTCAGTTTTCCAGCATGGTTTGCATGAGGAAGGGCACCTCTCCAGAAGGTGCTGCACAAACGATGGCTCCTGGTTGCTCACAACTACAAAAACCTCCTTGTGACCTCAGATTCATCTGAGGTATGAAACTAGGACAACAAAACCTGAATGACTGAAGAGCGTCCACTTGCGCATTCAGATGGTGTAAAGATTTTCTCCTGTTATAACACCATCTTCCCTGCAAATTGAGCCTTCAGGCAAGACCTGGCAACTTGTTGGCCTTAATAATGAATGGAGGAAAAAGCTGGGTTTTCCTCATTACTTAAGCACCATGCTTCTTTATCCCACATAAGCATGTTAAAGATGCAAGAATTCTCTTAAGGCTGAAAGTCACACAAAATAATCCAAGACTTCATGACTGAGATGCAGAGATGTAGACAGAAAGCACATTACTCTCCTGAAAAGCAGGATCTGCCGATGCTGGAGGTGCCTCTGCCTGAGCACGACAGGTACTATGGGGTGTGGCTAAAATTCCTGGCTTGTATTTCTGTTTCAGCAGTATCTCACTACGTACATAAAAACAGTGTCACAGGAAAAGAGCAAGAGAAACCTGAAAGGTGTCAGCAAGGTCTGGAGTCTTTGAAAGCAGGAGATGTGGAAGATAAAACTTCTAAGGAGAGTGCAGCACAGCTGGCACTAGAAAAGAACAGGAAAAGTCCAGCAATCCCGACCAGGCTGAGCTTTTGGGGAAATTTCGACCTCAGCAGTGCCTGTTGCTGAGTCTAAAGCAAAGAACAGAGTGAGCAGGGCACATCTGTGAGATGGTTTGATGCCATGAGAACCTGCAGCACACCCTGCTCCTCATCCAGCCTTTTCTTGTAGCCAGCCTCCACTGAAGCAGAACAAAGAGAAACTTCGGAAGATGCAATTACATATTTAGAAGGGTAATTCTTCCTGGTTTTCACAGAAGGATCAACAGAAGCATTTAAACATTGGACAACTACAACACATACAAAGTGCAAATGCAATCCTGTCCCCAAGTTTCCATGTAGCTCTCTGTCACAAACTTCCCTTAACAGCTCCAGAAACTCTGACTTAAAACTCTCCACAACGTTATCAAGAACCATCTTAAAAACATTCTTTGTCCGCATTATCCTGTTTGGACGTCTGTTTCACAACTTCCCTCCTCAGATGGTTTGGAACCTTTTAATGTCTGACTTCAATTAATTCAGAACACAGTCATAACCATTTATCTTGTGCCAATACTCTCCTTGGACTTCAACAGGTTTCCTCCCTCCTTGTGGTATTTACCTCCCAAATTACCAGCTAGACTAAATAATCTGTGCTTTTATAATTTGCATGTGACTAACAACAACGTTTAAAATATTTTAAAGTCTAAAAGTCCAGATAACTTATATAAGAACTTCAAATGCCAAAAACATTTTCTGAATTTTCTTTTAAATATAACTAGAAAAAAGTGGGATGCTCTGGATGACTGGGCTAGTATTAGAAAGAGATGCCTGAGGTAATTATAGACTGTTTTGCCAGCCATTAACCACAGGCAAGATCGCAGCTGTGACAGGACTCTGAATAAAAGAATTAACAAAATTTCCATTTCTTAATACCAGGCAAAGTGCTTTCACAGGGAACAGGTCTCCCATTTGACAAAGGTTTATGGCATTTCCCTGGAAGTGACAGCAACCTTCTGCAAAAATGCTGTTGGGGGGGGATGGGGCTAGGAGAGAAAGCCAATGTAGAAGAATGCCAAGCATAGAGAATACAAACCTGGTAACACAATACTTAGAGAACGTGCAATCATTACTATGCTTAAAGCACTGAAAAATTCATGAAGATATTAATAGATTTCAAGTATGTGTGTGCTGTCTCAAAGACCACTTCAACATGGAATTTTTTCAGTGCTTTTGAATCCAGTCAGCTGTGCATGCTACTTCTACATCTAGTTCAATGTTCTCTAGCCTGCATGAATTTTACTGCTTAATTTTAAGTGCTGGCTTCTTGCTGCAATTGGACAGAAATTCACTGCCCTCTATTATTGCTTTGCACAGTGATAGCGAAATTCATTGTACTGCAGCCCTCCAGACAATGGAGGGGGTTAAGAGATATTGCTTAAAAGCAAACAGTAACAGGTCAAGGAAAACAGCAGATGATCTTTCTGCCCATTGTTCATTTACCAACAGGCCCTCCTCAGGACTGCAGCGCTGTGTGAATTGTGCAAATGGCTCCTGTTGCAGCCTGCAATAAAGACCCAGATGTGGAGCAGAAAGGCAGAGTGTGCATTAAATGTACATGTAAAGGAAAAGCTGTGTCTTAATTATACAGTCATGACAGTAAAGGAGTCAATTTCCATAGTTTTAAGAATAATACCACCTGAGTCAACAAATGGACTACAAACATCAAGTATTTTTTCTGTGTGTGTTTATACTGGGCAGTGTTTGAAAAGCACAAGCTGAGTTCAAGTACTGAGGGCCAGGCACATACAGCAGTCTGCCCTGACTCCACATTTCAAATCATCACCTAAAGATTTACTGATGGAGAGCTTCAGTACAAACTGATTTCACAGCTGAACCTATCTGGCTTGTGTAGTCACCATATCACACCAGGGTGAAAGCCCATGTGCCCTGGGAAAGGCTGCTGTACCTGCCAGAAGAGATTTTTATCCAATGCCTGAATATGTTCACCCTGCTTCACCCATTGCCACTGACCTTCTTAAAAATTTAACGGAAAAAATAGGCACCCACACCCTGTTCTATGAGCAAAAGAAAGCTAAGCAAAACAATAGGCATTCATTCTGCAGGTTCTGTACCAGTGCCATTTGGTGGTCTCCTCAGAGGCAGTCAAATGAAACAGCTCCAAGGAGGTGAAAAACATGCTTCCACAATGAAGTGATTAAATTTATTTACAGGCAACCTCTGAACTGCAGGAGCAAGAGCTGGGATACTTCACTCTCCCCCAGTGGGTCAGCACGGCACAAATTCTCCCTGCGGTTTGCATCTCTGCTACAAACAGAGCTGAGAAAGAAGCAGAGTAGGCACCCTAGGCACAGCTGCAGCTCTGCCACCCAGGCATTCCATTACCTTTGGAAATTCACTTTGTTTTTATATATGCTGCCCCTTCCAATGCATTGAGGTTGTAAACGAAACCAAGCAGAAACAATGTTTTGTTGGTGCTCAAGCACATTCGACAATAGGACTGTAGCCATAGGTGAAGGACTTGAATGATACTCAAAAGCAGAAGAATATATTCCGTATTTCTGAGCATGGACTAACTTCAGCTAGAACATTATTATCCAGACCTGTAATGTTCCTTTTGTTACATTCAATTTCATTCCATACTTCCAGGCACAGTTCAAAGCCATTCCTGTTCACTGCCATGCCACAGAGAAAGGCTGGTCCTGTACCAGATGCTGTCACCCACAGCCATGAACATATCCTTCCCTACCTCCAATCCTCTCCTTCCTTCAGTGTGAATTAAAAAAGCTGTCATTTAATTACCAAAACCTTCAAATTTTATACAGTCTTAAACAGTAAAATCTTGCTAGCAGCTAAGCTGGAACTGACTTTCCCCCCCCCCCAGTTCATGAGAACACATGTCTGACAGAGGTCTTGGTGGTGCAGCTGACAAAGCCAACCTGGAATGTCCAAGGTTCACACAAGTGTAACTGAGAACTGAGAAATAGGAGTTTTTTAATCTTATAGTCATAACGCTTAATTGTCAATCTGTACTTATTCTGTGTTTGTTCAGGCTGCTTTTATCCATCAAAGAACTGCAGATAATAAGTGTCCTCAAAGTTACTCACCCTAATAAAATAATGCATATGATATAAAAAACAGCTACAAAAATAATGGATCCCATTGTGATTATGCATAACCAAAACAGAAATAAAAAAATGAAATTAATACAGGGGAAGAAATGTTACAAGAGCAATCCAGGCTTAAACTAGACTCATTTAATTCTGCCAGGAATCTTCACTTTGATAGATTCCTTCATTTAGATTATTTTAAGTCCCCTTCCTCATTTTGGCCTGGTGTTACACACACAAAAAAGTAAAACTTTAAATTAAAAAGAACCCAACTAGTACAAATTTTTTTTTGTCTAGTTCAACTTGGAAAACACATTTACTTAAAGACAGAGAAAATCTGTTTCTGATTTCAAACACTGGATATTTCACAAGAAAATTGCCAAGAAAGGAATCCAAGGAATGTCCTTACATACACACAACACATGAGACAACTGGTGAGCAGCCCTGTGATCTTTTAAAAAAAATTTAAAAAAAAAAATCCACATTTCTATTATAGAGCTCTTCTCCAGAGAGCAAGCAGCACATGCCTGGGATTTTTCATGGATAGCTTCTATCATAACTTCTTGCTATTATTAGTATAAAAGACTTCCCTCCCAAATACACAGCTGTAAGAAAAGCAAGGACGGAAAATACTGCCCAAGTGCAAGCAGTGAGCACACGTGCCTACTTTACAGCATTTCTTGGCACTATTCTTTCTGCCTTTACAAAAGCTATGAAGGAAAGAGAAACTCCAGGCTGTTATCACAGAAATGTGAGCTCATTTTTTACCATGTGCCAATGAACAGTTCATGATGTTCCTAGGAATCAATTCTTTACCAGGGAAATTTATTTAAATATTCCATTTGTACTCCTTCAGTCCCAAAGATCCCTAACTAGGACCCAGATTGCCTCTGCTGCAGGTGCCCAACTTAGCTCAAACTCCAATATATGTTTGAGGAGATGGGGGCACCTGAAGGCTGTGAAGAGTAGCCCTTAGATGGGCTTTTGTCTTGGAACTAGCAATTTATTCACAAATAGAACCTGAAAATGTTGAAAAGTATTTTCCTATGCATCCAACTTAGGATTTAAAAGAAAAAAAGCTAGAGCAATTCAATTTAATTACGTAAGGCAAAAATATTTTGCTTCTGTACAAGCTCATTTGCTGCACATAGGACAATCTCTCAAAACTTCACTCCTTGGTCCATTTCCAGCCAAGTGATCTAGATTACAGAAGTCTCAGTGTTTTTAAGTGCCTCAGCAGGCTTGAAAACCTTTTACCTATCATACTTTTCATTTAAACAATTTCTGCCCTGCAACAGTAATGCTGCAGCCAAAATTTCATCTTTTATTGCTTTGTAATTGCAGTGATCTGCTGAATTGCCTGCTGCATTGAAAACCTCTTGTTGGGGGGGTTATAAATTTTAAGTTGTGCGGGTTTTTTGTAGACAAGAACAATTTCATTTAAGATAAACCACTGCCTAGCAAATTGTGTTGTGCAATTCACTAAGGTTTTCCCTAGGAACACTGGATCACTACTCTGAAATTTGCAGGAAAGGAACTGTTGTTCTTGGTTGTACCAAGATCCTTTAGTGGGAACTTTGCATTAATAGAAGATTAGTAGAATAAAAGTAGTCAATGGTTTATAGAATCATAGAACCATTTACTTTGGAAAAGACTCTCAGATCATGGAATCCAACTATTAACTCAGCACCGCCAAGTCCACCACTAAACCATGTCCCTAACTAGCTTAGAAAAACACTCTGAGCAAGCACTGATAAGCACTTAAGTAATTAACGTAATTGTTATTCTTTCTCAGGGAAACTGCTTTTTTTATAAAAACTCCTAAACCCTTCCTTACAACGCCTCTCCGGTGTCGGCTTTCACCCTACTTCAGTACGAAAAGTAGCAGTAATATCAATTAAAAAAAAAAAACAACATAACAGAAACATGGGCCTGAAACAAAACCAGTAAGCTTTTCCCAGTCCTAGTCTTTTAGTTTCAGAACGACGTGCTTAGGAAGTTCAATTAAAAAGATAAAATAAGACTATCTCATTGGACGTAAAAACTCTTGCTGTTCCGACGGTCTGCACCACCTCCGAATGAGACGAAGCCTCACCCCGCAGAGCAGCAGAGTTTCTATCAAGCACCTGCAGTAACACAGCACGACCAAACACCTCTCTGCTCTCCTCCGGGCGCTCCATGGCATCTCACCCGTGCGGGGGAAGACCCAAATGAAGGCAAATCCGCCCCCGGGGCTGTGTCACCGGGAGCGACGCTCCCCACACGGAGCCTTGCGGCGGCTCCCGCTCCGGCCGCGCTCCTGCCCTCGCACCGCGCCAGCCTTTTGTCTGCCGGGCTGCCCGGCACCTTCCCTCAGGATCGGGACAACAAAAGGAGCCACAAAGCCACGCGCTGTCCCCCAGGCCCAGCGGCCCCGATGGGCACGCCGGCGGCCGCTCCCCCCCGCCACAGCAGCCTCACCTTTCAGGCAGAACATCCTGCGGCCCGGCGGGCAGCGGCGAGGCGGGGCCCGGCCTCCCTCCCTGCCGGCCTGCCTGCCTCCGCCCGCCGCAGCGCCCGCCCGGCCCGCGGGGAAACGCGGCCGAACGAGCGCGGGCACTCACGGGACGGGCCGCAGCTCCTGGGGAGGGACAGTCCGGATCATCTGTCAGCATTTGTCACTGCCCTCCTGCAGCTCGTGGGCATCCCGGGGTCAGCGCTAGGGAGGGAAGTCACTGTAATCCAGCGCGCCTGTTCCTTACAAATTACTGACTCGGCTCTTGGTGATCCTCCCCCCGCGTCTGGTCTCTCTCCAGAAAGTGCTCCGAGCACTTTTCTACTTCTTCTATAGAGTTTATTCATAACCCAGAATCTTCTAAGCGTATCTAAACAGTCAAGCTAGAGAAAATGTTAATTTTTGCAATACTGTATATGCCTGTGTGCTTTAAGGCTGCAGGTGGATGGATGTCCCGTCTCTGGAAGTGTTCAAAGGCAAGGCTGGATGGGGCTTTGAGCAACCTGGTCTGTTGGAAGATATTCCTGGCCAGAGCAGGGGGGTTGGAACTACAAGGTCTTTAAGGTCCCTGCCAGCCCAAGCCATTCTATGACTTCTCTGCTCAGTACCAGAGATGATGTGGCTAAAAAAGATTTATTACATCTGTTTTTATTACCCTGTTTCTGATGAGGACACCTTCCATAATAGAAGGACGCAACCTTGTAAGCATTTTATTTTATAAGGGTCACAAAGAGCTGCCACCAGTGCTGTGCTTATCCATGGTATTTGGGTCTAAATTAAGCTGTGTTGTGTTGACTAACCTGGCTTAGCCTTGTACAGCAAAGAAATACAAAAACCAAGGAACAAGGTAAGGGTCAGAATAGCTTATCTTGCTGAACAAACAAGAATTGCAATTGTCTCCAAAAGCACAAATCCTAAAATTCTCCATGAAAAGCCAAATGAAAATGAAGAACACATGCAAACACATGTTATCTTTAGGTGGAGCTCCAAAAAAAGCCCTGGCCCAGACACCTTGAAAACAGCAATTCAGACCCCAGATGAAGCAGTGTTGATGAGATGCTGAGTACCATTAGTTGGGCTGGAATATTAAAAAATAACATTTCAAGTATCTGTCCTCATGTAAGAAAAGTTACTTCACTTTAGAGTGGAGTATGACCAGGCCGTGGTAGCAGGAAAATGGAGACATTACACTGGAATAATTTGAAATCAAAAAAGAACATTTATATAGCTTAGGGTGCCCTTTCTCTTTCAAATCCTGCTAGAAAGCGTACAGACTAATGTCAAGATTTCCTTATGCTCTGAGAAGCAAAGGGGCCCTTTCCCCTTAATTCCATTCTCAGGTGCTCCAGGCATGTGTGTGCTCTTTCCTACCCTACCTTTTCAGAGGGCTCTGGGAGTAAACAGTTTATGGAGACAAAATAAACAAAAACATATTGTAGCTGGAGGAGGGTTACTTGGATACCAGAGGGATTTTAAGGTCCAACCTTGTTAAATCTACTCATTAATTACCTGCAAGGGGAAGTAAGAAGCGCATCAGTGATAATCACCGGGGACTGAGAGCAGCTGCCAACAATCGACTGGGAACTAAGAAAGGACAAAGCAGATTCTAGGGGAATCACAAACACAAGTAGAAAATACAAAAAAATATACAAAAAAAAATTAATAAATAAACCACAAAAAAAACCCTACCAAAAAAAAACCCCAAACCAGCAGTCTGTTCTGTACACAGTGGGGAAGACTGTGTCAATAAAACAAGGAGGAGGAAGCCAACTGTGGAACAATAATAGTGTCTGAGAAATCAGACACAGCTTAGAGACAATTGCTGAAAAGTCTGATTTGCTCTGGGCCATAACTCCAGCGGCACATACTCCTCTGGAAGGTATGGGCCCTTGGATACACTCTGTCCTGTTCATCAGCTTCCTCTCCCACCCTCACCAGGAGTAGAGCAAAGAGGTGTGAAAGGGATCCTCCTTTAACTCTTCTGATGTCACTTTCCTGATGTTCATTGACAAAAAGGGAATGCTTAAAACAAAAAAATAAGTGACAAAAAATTTCACAGATTTTGGAAGAGGGCAGAATTATCAACTCCCAGACAAGCCTAAAGCAGTTTAGCTTTTTTTTTTTTTTAGTGTATCAGGACTCCATGAGTGATCCAAGGACATGTACAGCTTTACAGCAGCAAAACCAAGGAGGTCTGATATCCCCCTGACTGCCTCAAAGGTAGCAGACCTTGCCCTCTAGGAAGCTGGCAAGGACCTTGCTCCAGGTCTTCTCTTGCTTGGCCATTTGCAGTATGAAATCAAATTCCCATCAGGAAACCAGTTCTCCTACACCCTGCATCTCATTTTGCAGTCTGTGACTCTAGGCAACCAAATTTCCCCATTGTACCTGGGCGAACTCTATGGAAATAACATGGAAATATCTTCCAACAGCCGTATTACAAAATATGCTGACTCTGCAAAGCATTACATGTTGTGCTGGATACCAGGAGAGAGCTACAAATGTGAAAGAACATATCCCACCACATCTATCCTGGGACAGGACAAGCACCTCTCCCAGCTGCCATAATGCCACCTGCCATTGCCACCTCTCAGGGGGGCACTGCTCCCCCCAAATGGATGCTAAATAGACTGGCTCCAAAGAGGAGACCACCACTGACATGGAGAACTGTGCATATATATCCATGTTTAATAGGAAATGGTCATGATTTTTAAAACAGAAATGTTTGAACCACATGAAACACCAAACCACATCTTTCATCTTTCCCTTACCCTCAACTCTCCAAAATGTCTGTCAGCTCTCTGAGCACAACCAGAAGAAAAGCTGCAGTGTCATTTTTCCCTTGTTGAAACATAACATTGCTAGTGCCATTTCTCTTAGCTGCACTAATCTGAAAATGCAACAGGATGGGAGGCAAATCAAGAAAAATATGTACATACTTTCACCACTTTTTGGATACTAAAGATTGTACCATTAAAACGAGCATGAAAGAAAATCCAGCTCAGATCTGCCCAACTCACTGAAGAAAGTGATGCAGGTTTAGGCGCTTTCTGTCCTGCTTCACGTGTTGCTGCACATCAAGGTGCATCCCAATTTGACTGCCAGCTGACTAGCAGGGCTGTTGGGACATCTAATTAAGCCCTGTTCTCTTTTAGAACCAAAGCAATCCTTGGAGACATCCTTTTCTGATACTCTGGATGGGTGCCAACTATCATTTTTCTAAAGCCTGAATTCTTCTTACGTGTTTGCCTTTCAAGCTGCGCATAACAAAACCAAAAGCAACAGAACAAAACAAAACAAAACAAAAAACCCCAAAAAAACCCCCCAAAAAACCCACAAAAAAACCAAAAAAACAATCTGAAAAGCTATCCAAAGAAAACAGCTGGAGTAAAAACAAAATTTTCAATTTGAGGGTTGACACAAGCCACACTATCTAGTGTGCAGGCAGCTCAAGCACTAAGGAAAGCCAGACCCAGAACCCACCAGGCCCTGTGCTCCCACTGGTGATAAGAGAAGGGAGATAAAGAGAGGTTAGGTCAGCCCCAGCATATCTCTAAAGAGTCATCACTGACTCGGAAGCCAAGCACTGGAAAAAAATATATTAAACAGTATTTTGATAAGTAAAGCCAAATATTCTTACAACTCCGAAGCAAGAGAAAAATATTTTACTATTATCCCTTGCAGTTGATAGCACATATTATATTACCTATTCCACTTGACGACTAAGGGTGGAGTTTCCTCATACAGTGAGGAAGGAAAGAAATATAAAAAAAATTATTTAAAATTAGGAAAATAATTTGGGGAAAGCCACAGTGAACATAATGAAACAAGTAACTTACTGCAATGATCAGGCAGAAAGTACATCCTTTAAAGCAGTAACTCAAAGTAACTCCAATTGCTAAGTATTCACCATATCAGGAGCTAAAAAGATCCTGTCCTGGAAAAAGTCATGCGGGCAGGTGACTTGTGATGAATGGATCTTTCTAAAATTATCACTGAAACAACTACTACAGAGCTACTCTTGCACTCCAGATCTGCAGCTGCAGGGCCTTGTCAGACCCTTCAAGACTGGCATGAGAAACAGAATTTTCCTAACTGTCAAACGTAGAAGAAAAAATTGAGTTTTTCATACCTTTAAGGAGCAGGAATGAACAGAACTAATATAAACATTTGGGGAAAAAAATGTATGCCCATAATTGGAACAACTTTCTTCCAATAAAACCTCTGACAAAATTTGAAATTGCTTTCCTAGAGAATTAGATCTAAAACAATGACCTTTTACTTGAAGGAGGGACACAGTTCCACTTTAATCCTATGTAAACGCAGGAGCCAAAGTAAAATCCTTTATCTATGTGGGTTTTTTCCATCAAAATATGATTTTCAATGAAAAACCTTTATTTCTACCCTAGCTACAGCTACACTGGTGGAATTTTCAATCAGATACTGCAGACAGCATTTGTTAAATCCTGTTGTTGTCTCTGATTATTGCAAACAGAAAGTTCTTCTGTAATAAACCCAGCAGTGTTTGCAGGTGCAGACACAAAGTGCTTGGCCTTAAAATTAATAAAATAAATGGGTTTAGGAATGGGCTGCCTTCTGCCTTAAGTGAGGAAGAAAACAAACACAATGAAGTCATGAATTAGTTCACCTTATCTTTTGTTTGTCTTACTCTTCAGACAAAGGGCACAGAAAGGGCAAAATCTTTTAAAGAGCTGCTGTAGGTCAAGAAAGGAATCTGTAACCAACTTCTCCAAATTCATCCAGGAATTTCTTTGCCACAGAATTTGAACAAAGAGGGCATTCCTGGTTTTGCGGGTAGGACCAGAGTGTACAGAGCCTTAACACATGACCAGAAGAACACACTAATTATATGGAAACAGTGGCTGATGGTCCTATATTTAAAGAGAGGCTAGAGCAGAAATTCTGAAGGAAAAGGCTGAGAAAACAACAGGCAATCCAGAAATTTCAATCTGCTGCTAAAAGACCTGCTTCTCAATAAAAAAAAGATTCATTATTTTGCAAGGTTGTGTGCCAAATTAGCTTTGATTAATGGATGCAACAGGGCTTTATTGATAATGTTTACTATTAAAACAAAACAAAAATGTCCCTCGCGGGCACTTTCATTTACCCAGTCGTCTGTGCACTGCTCCAGAAAATTGCCACAGGTTGGCAAGGGCTTGTTCCCTCAGATTGATGTCGTCAGTGTTCCACTAACCCTGGTAACAACAAGGCACTGGGGAATGCTCTGAGGCCACCCTCGGGTAATCAGGAATACCAAAAGCACAGGCAGCATGAGGAACACGGGAATTCCCCCGCTATCACCCTGGCGCATAAAGACAGCTGCACCATCCTACAAGGATGAGGAGAAAAGGAACAGGTTGTTTCCTGAAATACTCACAATTGCAGCATGTTGTAACCAAACAGAGCAATGGTCTTTAAAAAAAAAAAAAAAAAAAAAAAAAAAAACAACAAACACTTCAAGGCTGAAACAAATGCCAGACCGACACAAAACAGCAAAGAGAATAATCAGTTTCTCTTCTGTCCTGTACGAGTCTGCAGACACACCATCCATACTGCTTGGGGAGCTGTCTTCATTCACATCACCACAGTGCTTTACCTAACAAAAAATAGTTCACTGAAAAACTGAGGTAAAACCAGCAGCACTTTATACAGTTCTCTTCTGATTTAAAGCTATGGGCCAAAATACACTCAAGTCCTTGACAAAAAATTACAAAAACTGGCACTTGAGCATGAGCTGTCCTTGGGCAGCAAATTGGGCCAGTATTGTTATCAGTAACCGTGCTAGGGCAGGGTGACAGAACCATTTATGGGTTGTTACAGCTTCACTTGAGTAGTGCAATGGGAACTATTTCTACATTCCCACCTGTTCTGATTCCTTCTTGCTGCAAAGCTGAGATAGCCCCAAGGTGTTTTCTGCCATTGTCCCCGGGGCAGAAACACAACTGCTTCTTCACTGAGAGGTGTCAGCACAGAGCAGCCAGAACAAAATGGGTTATTCCTTCTTGGACATGATTAATTTAATACATTTGTGGCCTTCCTCACAGTCCCAGCTGAATCACAATCTGACAGAGACCATGGAAGAGCTGCAGCCCCCTTGCTATTGACAGCTCCACTGTCAGAGCCAGCTGGCACCCCGGAGGAGTGCCAGGAGATGTGGTGCTGAGTGCAGGGCATCTTCTCCCTCTGCAAAACCAGGTCAAGCTGGCTACAAGTCAAACACAGAATTTAATACCTGATTCTG
Organism: Fringilla coelebs; assembly: GCF_963513975.1. Lineage (NCBI taxonomy): Eukaryota > Metazoa > Chordata > Aves > Passeriformes > Fringillidae > Fringilla > Fringilla coelebs. The sequence continues at coordinate 64,333,128 of NC_140030.1, read as the reverse complement.
GCACCGCATGTCACAGTACCTCATTTCATTCTGAAATGAAAATGCCATATTTACCATATATGGCATTACATGCATGACTCAAGGTTAATAAAATTGAGTTAGTAACTCCTGGATGAGAGTTTCCATGTAAGTGCACAGTAGGCTGTAATCAGTCACCCTTACTCACCACCTCTTTGGCAGTCTGGATTACAAAAGAAAAAAAGATACAAAAGACTCAATGGAAATTACAAGTAAGTACAAACACATTTCAGTTTCTAAAAGGCAACAGCCTCCACCATTCATTAGTTTCTGTCCCTATTTCAGACATTAAAATTAGACATGAATGGCAGAATCAAAATTAAGAGCCTGTTTCTTCCAAAGGTCCCTCTTTAATTAATGCCGTCATTAGCAAGGTGCCTGAAAGAGTGTGATTCAGAGTACTAAGCCTAATACATAAACTGTGAGCACCCCCACTACACTGCGGAGCAAACACCTGCATATGCAAAACAAAGCTATGGGGAAGAAAAAAAATCAAATTCAGATATGCAAACAAGCAAAAGGGACGAGAGGCAGAGGTACAGAGCAGGTCTGATGGGATGTGGCTGATGGGGACATGCTGCACAAACCAAGGCAGAGTGTGCGGAGGGAGGGCAGTTGCCCCTCCAAAGCAGTCAGGAGGTGAAGCTGTCCCTCACTCCAAGAACTGCTTCTATCAAAGCTGACCTCCTAACTGGCAAGCACAGCTTTTTGTGCCGTGATTCATGAACATGGCCCCCAGCTCAAGCAAGCAGTGAGAAGACGTGTAGGCAGAAACCTCCCCCATCCCCTCCATTATGCACAATATGCACTGGCACACTGTTACTGTGGACCTGTGTTACCTTGGAGAAAGTGTGACCAGGGATAACTTCTATTTAACATCCCCACGTGCTACTCTCAAGCAAAATGCAGCCCTGTCACTCCCTCTGCTTAGGTGTTTGATCAGACAACTTCTGAGCTGCTGTATATGAAACACCTTCTAAGTGCTTCTCAGATCTCTTATTTCGGAGTGAATGAGTAAGTGATGCACCAGTTGCAAAGCACCTAATTCTCAGCCCATAATTGCCTTCCAAACACTACAAGTTCACCACAACTCCATGTCCAGGGAACCCATCTGCTTCAGGGAGTAAAGTACCAGGCAGAAGCTGCCATGCCATATGTAAGGGAAGCTCTAGAAGGAGCAGAGGGTGTACATATTAATTACCTTTTCCTGGGACGGAAAATGTGCCGTTCTCTTAGGTATCCAACATACACGCTCACATGCTCAGAGTACACCTTGCTTAGGTAGCAAAAGCACCTAGGCCTTACATTTCCTCTATTCAGCTCAGGCTTTGGAACAATAAGCTACAGATTCAAGTTGTTACAGCATTTATACTTCAATTTTCCAGGAAAAAAACCAAACCAAAACAACAACACAAGGTTTCCACTTACAAATGGGAGAGGCTGGTAGACAAATTATATTAATACAAAAATATAAGCAAAAACAAACACCTTAACCAAGCCCTGACAAAAACGGTGGATAGCAAACCTAAAAAAGAGTTTAATTTCTTTATTTTTATTGAAGTTCTGCAGCTAAAAGACAAAAAAAAAAGTATCTCACAGTTTAAATCACAAACTGTCAAATCCACCCTATTTAATTGTTCCAAATATTATAATAGAAGCTAAATACACTCTTTCAGAATTCATCAACTTTATTATCTCAGCCACATTCTTAACCTTCACCTCCACTTGCTTTTCATTTGTAACAGATTGGAGGAAAAACAAGAAGTTGTTACATTTGCAATGTTCTGCCAGAATGGTGAGCTATGACCATGCTGGAGACAAAGGTTCCCTCAGTTTTAGAGGACAATTCCTGAAACAGTTGGCTAACAACTGCATACAAATAGAATATTTCATGTACTCTATTACTTGATGAGCAGTGCATGGGAAAGCACATACAGCACATTGTTTCAGCTCAAACAGTGCATCCAATCACTGGAAAGCATCCAGTCTGCTTTATAAAATATAGCTACTTAAGAGTAAAATATGAAGGTCAGGAGGAATCAGTTTTGACCCCTAGTGAGGGGGAAACATTTGCCCCAAGTTCTGAGCCTAAGGATAAGCTGGACATTAGAGGGTACCCTGGGAACAAGCATATAAAGCATATAAAAGCATAGAGAAGTTTATCTATCATGAAGTAAAACTGGAAACCTTTCAAAGCAATACACTCTCAGAAGGAAAACCGCAGCACCTCGTGTGTTTCATGGCCACAAAGAAGCAAGCCAGGGAGTGCTGCACCAGCGAACAGAAACAGCACAGAAACTGCGGGACAAACTGGGTTGCAGTGCCCCTGTAACTTTGGAAACACAGGGTTAAGAGTCAGGTGCTGCTCCATTTGTTTGTGTTTCCCACCACTGAGGTCTTCTACAGTGCGACCAGCCAAGAGAACTCTGGCTGGAGCTACTCTGCACCTGAAATTCAAGGTGTCCAAGTGAAGGCAAGCACAGTCAGGGTCTCACCTGAGAGCAGCACAGAGCTGCCCAGAAGGAACTGGATCTGCCCCTGGAGCTCTCAAACACCAAGGGTTAACTTCCCCTCTGCCTGAGAAAAGCACACTTCTGACACAGCGGCTCTAACACACGGATTCAGCAACACCACACAAGCCTGTTCTTCCCTTCAGCTCCTCCATCCTAACAAAAAACATTCCACAATCCCCTGAGAGATTAAGACTCTTCAACACGGTTAGCTTACATTAGTTATGGCTCTTGGAGTAGGCAGTGAAACCAGCCACAACTCTTCATAAAAAAAATCTACTGGGAAATGTCCTTTAGCACTGACTGCTGTTCTCCTCTCACTACTTCCTGGAGAGGCACAGACATGCTGGGATAGCAGCCAGGGAAGAAAGGAAGGACTGCAGCAAGTCTTATACAATTACTGAATACTTTTTTTCATTTCTGTTTTTACCTGGAACACTTTTAATAAAATAAAAAATTCTATTGTTTTTTCAATAAAATATATTTGCACTTTCAAAATAGCAAAGAATTGGAATTTGGCAAGGATTTTATAGAATAAATAACCATGATGTCTGGATCCTTAATTTTTTTTTGATAAAGCAGAAGTAGAGATGTGGGTTTACACACATCTGTGATATCAATGCAGATATTCTGTGATACCAACATTTCTTATTTAAACTTGTTTCTGTAGGTTACAAATTTTTGCTTAGCAAACCCATTTTCAGATTTCCATCTGTGGCTGTATTTGCCAGATAACACAGGAACACAGCAAAGTTTTGACTAAATTTGTTTCTATGTACAAGCACACAAAAGTTGGTACTTCAAGTTATAGTTAAATGCAGGACTTGTGACTGTCCCCAGCTGTTTTAACAGCGTGAAAACTTTTGTTTGCCACTGTATATCATGAAAGTTTTACAGAACCCTCTGCTGTGTCATGATAAAATATGCTAAGACAAATAGTACATACATCAGTAATTGAAGTAGTACCTCTGCTCTCAGCTGTGCTTCCATAAAAGCACAACATCCAACAGTCCAACCACAAAAATTGGATATAAAGTTGACCAATTGTTACAAATGCATAGAACTGTATCCAGTTCTATCTTTGCACAAAGAACCTACATGTAAAAGGAAATAGAAGACAGAAAATTGGCTTTTATATCAAATCTCTCAATATTTTTTCCTTTCAAACATTCATATTTGCATATGTTTCCTTACACTTACCAAATAAACATTAACTTATTAAAAAACAAACATCCCCCCAGAAAACATACAAAACAAAAACAAACAAAAACCACAACCCAAACAAAAAGAGAGAAATCTTTCACAAAAAGGTATATAAAGCATATCATATTTGTTTTGGACTTACTCCAGGCTCTTGCACAAATGCTTTTTGAGGTTTCCATAAATGATTATTTATGGACTTGCCCAAAGCTTCAAGAATCCTTTTCACAGACACACATGCCCCAACACTACAATCCATCACATGTTATGGCTTCTACAAATGCTAACAGCTCCCTTTGGGTTTATGGGCCTTTATCTGTGTACTAACTGGCATGACTTTTTCCCACTTTGAACACAAGATCTTGTGCAATAATATACAGGAAAAAAAAGCCCAATGAAATGATTTTACATTGGAATAGCAACAAGAAGTCTGGATCTTGGTAATCTTGCTTATAGAAACTTAATAGTTATTGGTACTCTTGCATCTCATTACTAAAAAATGTGATTATTGTCTGTTCCTGGAACCCTCTTGTAAATGATATTTATGACTTAGAAAACTAGAATTTAAAAATTATTTGGACTGAAGACTGGGGTGATACTCTGGTGCTCCAGTTCAGTGAGATTGGAGTTGCCTATCTCTACCCTGAGTTTCTAGAGGAAACACTGAAATACAAGCTCCAAAAACCAAAAGGTCTTGAGTCTCAAGTCTGCCTCTGGAAAATGAGGAAAAATCCATCTGATAGTATTAAACTTACACGATGCAAATTTAACCAACCACAGGTAGTACAGGCATAACTAAAGGGCATCATTTTTACTGACATAATGAGAAAGCATTATGCTACAAACTGCTACTGTGACAATTCAGAAATTGTCCAGTTTATGGAAATCTGACCCCTTGGTGAGTGTGATGTGCTCAGACCATGATAAGTCATTAGCAAGTTAACTGACAGCTTTGGTCAGAGTTGTCATCAGGATGTTAGGATTGTTTCCATCAGACACACTGCAAGGACACAAAAGACTAAGCCCACAAAGAGTTATTTATGAATTTAAATTACTTTTAGCATTAAAACTAATTCTCACATTTAGACTGGTTTTGCAAGGGAAAAAATGGGCATTTCACACGTTTTGGTATTAAAGACTGAGAGCTGGCCAGCAAACAGCAGAAAGCCAGTGGCTGCTACCTTCTGAACTGGGTTTGATCAGTCATTAAAACACAGCAGTTACCTGAGAAACAAGGTTTCTCTAATGACTCTAAATAAGTTTTCCAGGTAATGTAACCTGCAGTAAAAAGCAGCTAAGACTTTTAACTTTTGTGATGCAGAAAGACTGGAAAGCAACCAAGCGCAATGGAGGGAGTGGGTAAAACATCAGAGCAATAAACAGGGACAGGAGCTGGGGAGAGCTTGGAAAACCCCTTTGTGTAAGAACTTCTGATGCATTGTCACCTGTGGCCAGACCTGACTGCTGGTTGTGCTTCTCCAGCACCCGGCCAGAAAAGCTCAGTTAAGTTGTTCTGATGTTGCCATGTGACTAATTTCCTTTCCAAAAAAATTAAAGTAAATATGGTGAAGCCTGTGCCATGAATTAACTTATGCGTTATCTCTATTCAGAGTTACTTGCTGTGTCGTACTTGTGATAAACAACACAGGCACACATTAATCACTGTCCCATTCTTCCACTCATTAAAAACCTTTTGCAACACACCCAAGCACTTTCATTTCAAAGAATACTCTTCTCAGTCTTTTTCCAAAAAAGTGGTTTTCAAAGGAAAAAAATGCTCTGAGCTTCAGTCTGAAAATACGTGCTCCCCCAGAAAGTAAAACATGTGAACTAAAAACTCTGATTAAAGAAGAAACACGAGAGTCACAGTGTGCCCTCATTTCAAAGGGCCTCCAGCTGACTGAGGAGGAAGAGGGCCAAGCAAGAAATGCTTCCAAAACCAAACCTTAACTTTACTGTCAACTTTTCCCACCTCTTCTACTAAGAGCTTTATCAAATGTGAAGTCTGATTGGTGCTAGCAGCTCCAAAACACTCTGCACTACTGTGTACATTTTAAAAGAAGAAATAAGCACAGCCCCTGACTTCCAGGTGCGTAGGGATCAGCCCCGCAGGCCACCGGGGAGTGCCCCAGGTTCGCAGTTCCCCTTTGCTTTTGTTCTTCCTGCTCATTCCAAACTGACAAATCCAGCCAGTCTCTGTGCTCGCTACTGTGTGCAAGCTCCGGTTTGCAGCCAAGGCAGATTAGCCACTTTGCTGGTGAAATGCCACGCAACACATGCTGCCTTGTGCCTGTCACCCAGCAGCCTCGCGGGAATGCAATCTGAGCCTGGAGGAGCAACGGAGCGGCAAAAGAAGAGGTTTAAAAAGACAGGAAGAGAAACAGCTCAGAAACAACAACAATTCCTTCATTTCCAGCTTATGTCATTAACACTCCTGTCCTTACACGTACAGTTAGGAGAAGGAGAGCCTTGATTTGTCAGACTTACTTCCTTTACCAATTTACCTGAGCAAGAGATGCAGGGAAAACTATTCTGATAGCAGAACTACTATTAAAATTTCATCTAGCTTAAAATAGTCTGGTTTTCTATATAACATTTGCTATGTCTGCTGCGCCTCTCATTTCTTTCTAGTTTGTGTTAATTTAGTGATGTAGTTAATTTGAGCACCAAAGACAACAATGTTTCGAGCCCTCAGTTTTACAAAGGCTGGCAAGCAGTAATGCAACAGAGAGGTGGAACAAATTAATTCAAGAACACAAGTGGCCATTTATCACACACGGTTTTGCCTTTGAACACAAACCTAAGACGACTGCCCTGCCAGGTATGGATTCTCAAACTCTTTCAACACCGTGCAAGCCTGACTCACAGCCCAGGGTAAAACACCTGCAGCTGTGACAAGTTTCTCCTGCCCAAATACATAACCCCACACACCCTTCAGCCCTGGGAATCCCTGTCAGTCTGGCAGAGGATCCTGGTCAGACAGAAATGCAGTTAGATTTATGATCCAGGCAGATTTTACAAGTTGAATCAAACTGTTCCCTGCAAAGAGGAAATAAGCCCTGCATAAACTACACTTCCCCACACCTTCCCTTCCAAAATGACGTATTGTCATCTCCTCTATAAGCAGGCAGGGAGGCTTTCATAGCTTGCTGCCCAATTACAGGAGGAGTTCTGCCCTCCCCCTCCAGCCAGTACAATGGGTTCTTTATGTAAATCACTCAGAAAAATTAATACACCATTAATCCATCAGTAAAGCTTCCTTTCTCATCTCTGCCCCGCAGCGTGAGCATAGGCTAAGGAAGGCAGCACAAGAAACTTTATGGAAGTTACAGAGAAGCCAGCAGCAGGGCTCAATGGTTCTTCTGATCCGTGCAAGACCCCATCCCACAGGCGTCAGAAGCTAATCTGGCACCGCTGTACAATATCAATATACCAACAGTAAAAAGTAAAAATTATTGGTTGCAAACACAAACTCCCTTTTTAGAAGTTTTTCAGCAGTGAAGTAGGTAAAAAACAATCTTCAAAGCACAGATTGTGTCCTAGCATGCAGGGAGCAAAGCACAAGCATATACATCCTGTGTTAGTGTTCCTGCATCCAAACCATTTACTAAAGCCACAATCTGTTCTGATACGGAAGTGAAATTCTGGTCAAACAGCTATGAACTGCTCGAAGAAATGAAAAGAAATAAAAGGGCCTTTGAAGATCAAATGCCCTTCGAGAGCCTGCTTGCTTTTACAAAAGTGACCTTACAGTGCAACAGAGTCAACCTTACACTTTCCGTTAACAAACTACTGCTCTGGCAGCACTAGAGAAATTACAACCAAATCACTCATTTTACTAAGTATTTTCAACCTTGCGTGCACACACACTCTGCTGCCCACCAGCCAAATACTGGTCCTGCTCACCAACTCACATGGGCGAAGTTCTGAGATTTGTTTTGGTTTGTGGCAAATATGAGGTAATTGCTTATTTAGTGACCTGATGAACTCCATTCAAAAACAGAAGACTAAATAAAACTACTTTTTAGAAGTCTCATATAAAACATACTCCAGGTCTGAGCATTTCAAGGGTTCAGTCAGAGCTGCTTATCTCGTATCCTCAATGTCCCCTCCTCTCTGTGGATCACTTTCTCATCATCTCTTTTATTTTGCATCTGGGACCTCTTCTCAGTCTGCCCTCATAAAACAAAATACACTTAAGTTTTTCCCAGCAGGACCGTGAGGCAATCATCCAAGAAAAGCCACCCAATCGTTCAGAAGTGGAGTCTTAAACAGCTTTTGGTTCCACATTTTGAAGAGAGTTTCTAGCTGCACCTGCCTAGAGACTCTGACACCAATGACTACTGGCTACAAGAAGCATAAACAAAACTTACCTATATCCCACACAATCAGTACCCAGATGGGAAATTAAAGCTTTTTCCTGTTAATTTCTACAAGCTTTCACAGATTTAACCCCCCGATAAACTTGGCTAGGCAGTGCTGCACCTCAGCTTTTGTGCTGCCCTCCTCCTCCCCCACCTGCGGCTCCTGGCCCCCGGAGGGACCCGAGCGGCGGGACAGAGCCGCATGGAGCAAGGCTGCCCGGCACTTCAGCAGCAATCGCAAGGCTTAAAGAGAAAGCGAGTCACCTTTCCTCTGCTGCCTCCGGTAGGTCCAGGTCTCGTCGTCCTCGTCTACCTGCTGCACGCACATGGAGGAGAGTTCCCCATCGCTGCGAAACAATCTCTTTGTCTGCCTTGACAAGGACGAGAAATTTATCCAGCTGACAGCACGCGAGAGGGAGCCTGGGTTTTGTTTGAGTTTGAAAGATCTCGAAACACACTCCTTTTTCATTTTCTTTCAAGCCAGCCACTGGCGTCAGTTCGGAAGAGACCTCTCTGAAATTGTTCCCGTCCCCTTTCTCAGCGGTTTTCGCGGCAGGCTAAACAAACTCAATCCGACTCCGGTCCAGGTTTCTTCTCGCTGCCTTTAGCCCAGCACCAGTATGGAGGTAGGTGGCTGTGCCAGCGCGGCTCCCCTGAAGCTGTTTTGATACAGCACTTAGGGAGCTGCCAAAGAAAACAAAGGGGAGAAAAGCAGCAGAAAGTGGCACCTTGCAGCAGCTCAGCGAAGCATGTAAGGGCTGAGCAGAGCATAGCACCGAGGCAAGTGTTTTCCCCATTCTCCACTCAACAGCAAAAACTGTAGCTCCACTCTTCTCGCTGGCATCGCTGCCCAGGAGCGTGCAGGCAATTCAGTCCTCTCTCCTGGCTCATCGGGAGCAGCCACGAGGAGGGAAGAGCAGGCAGGGATCACGCCTTGGCATGGCACTGCTCGCGAGGGACAATACAGCGACCGCACTTCTGCCGCCTCATTCTGGCTTCCCTGCTCTCTTAGAGAAAAGCCTGGTGAAGGAGCTCTTCTAACAATAAAACGCACTGCGTGGCTATCGCTTAGGATTAGAGTGAAATATGATAGGCTCGCTCTCCTAAAAGCAAAACTCCTCCTTTCCTCAGCCAGCTCAGCGGCAGCACAAACTTCTGAACTCTGCGTGCAGAAATAGGAAAGCAGTTGCGCACCTCTGCGGACTTGGAGAGGGGGGAAGAGAAAACCCAGGAGATTTTCCACACCAGAAGCATCCTGAACAGTGTGCTGAAAACATTAGTGTCCCCGTAACTGGTGGTACATTTGAAAAGAAACTAAATAAAAGTGCATAGATATAAACAAAATCCGAGCAGATACTTAGTGATCGGGCTCTCACTGCGGTCACTACAGCTCATAAAACAGGTTTCGCTCCCAGCTGTTACATTCTGCCGCCTTCTCTTTAAACTAGCAGCTCGGAAAAGCACTCCACAGTGTGAAAGTTTTAAAAACTCAGGCACTACTGAAAGCTGCAGTGCTTGCCCTGCATGCCAATACCAATGCTGCTCCCAGAAGGGAATAAGCCTGCAAGATGGAGGGGCAAAGGGAGCATTTTAAAGGAGACAGGAGTTGGTAATACCAAGGCACCCCAATAGCCATGGGTTTTGCTGGAATTGGTCACCAAGATAAAAGTTGACAAAAAAAAAAAAAGTTTCTATCTTGCAGTAAAAAAATATAGTTCAATGTGGGAGATAGCCAGTGAGGTCAGCTCAGTGAATCCTCAAGGAGATGGTGGTAGTGAGGAATCGAAGGGAGATGGGGAGGGGGGAGCGAAGAGGAAAAAGAACACAAAGCCAAACACTTTATCTGAAGAACAAACATTAACGTCCTCACGTCCTAACGGCTGCAGATGATGTTATCAAAAGGACAAGGATCGTAAGAAAGGAAGGGTGCCTGCCGTGTTCGGGGTCCCAGCCGCCAGTCCGATTTACACTATTGCAGAACAAGCCCCAACCCCTTGGCAGATGCTACCGCAGCCCTGTGGATTCTGCTGCACAGCCTCTTCAAAACCATTGAAAACAAAGGCTCTGGCTTTTTCTGAAACTTATGGCTCTCTGACTCATAATAAGAGGATAAGGTTTAACCCACTGACTGGGAGGCAAAAAGCTAAGTACTGTATCAGATTACCCTATGAATCAACCAGGCACACGAAAGTGACCTTTGGCTCCCACTAACACGGCACAATGGGTCGGCCAACTGTCTTCTGTAAATAATTTAATAGGCTGCATTTAAATTGACCCCACTCCAACAAGGTAATGCATATGTACATACACAGGTCTCCCAGCACTTCCCAAAGCCCGTGGTGCTGTGGTGGGCTTGTGGAGGGAGGGGGTGCACGCTGGGTGTGTGCTGAGTGAGTGAGAGTGGCAGCTAACACACTGCTAACACTCGCTTTTCTCACTGTCTCATCAAGTCCTTCTAGTTGGGGCTTTTTTGTCTTTGTTAACAGACACCACTCCCCATCCCTGATGAGACAAGAGACCTGTGAGGTTTCCTTTGTTTTTCTTCCTTTTGCTTACAAGAAGACTTGAGAATGTGTAGAGAGGTACCCCTAGAGACCCAAGCACTGAAATATCCCTTTTGGAGCAGCTCATGTACCAATAGAGGCAGGATTTAATATAAAAATCAAAAAATCAAAGACCATGCTTAAAGTGAACTTAGTTCTTTTGACAAAAAACAAACATTTGGAATTGCCAGTACTGAAAAGTACAGAGAACTGTAAACTACCACAGCTATTACTGGCTAAATTATACAGAACCAGATGTATAAAAACCCTGGTAGGAACTGCAGAATCACAGTCATCTCCGTTCTACTGTACAACTTAAAAACAGAAGATCAGAGGAACCAACAAGAAGGAAACCCTTTCAGGTTAACCCGAAATGCCAGGGTAAATCCCAGAGGCCTGCCCAGAGTCTAGGCAGCAATTTAATTTCAGGAATTTTCCTGACCTGTCTGTACCTCTGCCTTTTTAACACGGTGTTGAGTCACAACTTGGTGATGCAAGAGCAAAAGCACCGTGACTGACCATAACATTTCCATTGTTACTGTAAACAGAGTAGTGCAATGCTTTGCTCAGGGTTTGGTATTATTTTATTTCATTGCAGGAAAAGATCCATTGCTATACACTTCAACACTGTCACTACCACAGAAAGTTTCTTATTTCTAGGTGACAAGCTTACTATCAGCATACGTTGTTATATACGTGGATCAAAAATAAATTTCCCAAGATCAGTTGCTGGGAAAACAGCAATTACCATTTGAAAAACAATACATGTTGAGTAACTGTTGCAAGTTAAGCCATTCTTTAATCACTAGCCAAATACAGGGCCACGGAGTCGGAAATCCGTCCAGAGGAGAGCAGCAAGGCTGCTGGAACACAAGCCCTGTGAGGAACGAGTGAGGGAGCTGGGGGTGTTTAGCCTGGAGAAAAGGAGACTCAGAGGTGACCTTATCTCTCTACAACTCCCTGAAAGGTGGCTGTAGTCAGGTGGGGTTGGTCTCTCTCTCCAGGCAGCAGCTGACAGAACCAGAGGACACAGTCTCAAGCTGCGCCAAGGGAAATATAGGTTGGTTATTACAAAAAATTTTTTCACAGAAAGAGTGATAAAGTACCGGAGTTGTCTGCCCGGGGAGGTGGTGGAGTCATCATCGCTGGATGTGTTTGAAAACAAGACTGGGTGTGGCACTCAGGGCCATGGTTTAGTTGAGCTGTTAGGGCATGGGTTGGGCTTGATGATCTTGAAGGCTCTTCCAATCTGGTGATTGTGTGAAATTTTAGCATCTGAAGCACTGTAGAGGCTTAAATTTAATTATGTCAAACACTCTACAAAGACATATGAAAGAAACAAGTACATTTCTAATAAGCTAAGCCAATTTCCCAACCTGACTATTTTCTCCCTTATGAAGATGTCATACAAGTATAAAGGCTTCATATTGTCCAGGTTATATATGTAAAAGTTAAGGCATTATTTTTGGTACATTTTTAAAATATAAATCCATCCCAGTAAAAAACATGGAGGAATCACAGAAGAAGAAACACAGGGCTTGAAGTAGAAAGCTAAACTGGTTCCTTCCCCTCCTCTTTTTTATTTCTTTCTTTTTAGAGGTGAACAAGACCGAATTAGCATAGTCTCACATACCATCAGGATTTTAACTATGCATCACAATCTGATGGTGTAAGAATTCTCTAAAAGTTGTTAAGCAAACACACGTACATGATTCACAGCCACTGTGTTCTCCTAATGCCAGAAAAAACAGGAAACAAAAAGTGTCAGAGAAAAGGTTTTGGGTCAGTGTAAAAAATCAACAAAGCAGAAGGACAAAAACCCCAAAACGCTACAGACATGCTCTGTTTTTGGCTTTTGGCACAATCTATATGTTAATTTAATTCCTACATTTCCTAATCTATCATTTCTCATGACTCAACGAGACAGTGACATGGATGATTCACAATTACGGCTTGTTGGGACAGCTCATGCTCCAACAGCTGAGAGGACACCTCTCTCTCAGGCTTCCTGGGTGTTTTGCTTCAGGTGATAACAACTCATCATCAGCCAGTCATAAAGCCATTTGGATTAAGCACCGGCAAAAAGCCATTGAAAACCTTCCCTGCAGTCTTATCCCATCTTTACAAAGATCTTGCTGCAGCCAGCAAAAGGAGAGGGGTGCTCCAGCAGCCCTGAAAATGCCTCCATCCCAGAAACCTCCCCAACACCACCAGATCAGCTCCATATGGTCACCTCCCCATGGCTCTCATCACCTCCAGGCAGATGTGTGGGAATTTCAGTAAGTTTTGAAACATTGTCAACCTGACCTCCATCAGAAGTCTTTATCTAAAGCGTTCCTGTTCTTTTACAGGTACCCTATGAAATGCTCACATAGCAAACCCACAAAGAAATCCATATTCCTGCATGATTATTTACAGCCAGGCAGCCACGGAGAGCATTCTGGTATAAGAGGGCCTCAAACTTCCAGTTAAGGTTGTGTGCCTTTTTATGTGCAGGGCACATAACTGAGAAACTCTTTCTGTGTGTGAATGGACCTGCGAGGGGGGGAAAAATAGTAAAGAAATAAAGGAACAAAAATGAAGTTACTTGCCCAAGATCACAGAATGGATAAGCAGCAAAGCTAAGAAAAGAAAGTAGGTCTCCTGGCTACCAGCCTTGCGACCTACTTAAGTAGGCCCTGTCTCACAAAAGCAATGCCTATTAATTGTTTCTATCACAACCCTTACAGAACCTCTGAATGCCCTAATTATAAAGAAAAACTTCCTTTCTGTTTGTACCCTTTTGGTTTTGTGGGTTTTGGGGTTTTTTTTTCAGTTTAAAAATACACCATATCCAAACTAAAGGAGGAGGGAGTTTTATACTGTAGGACTGCTTCGAAGCAGCCCATCTGCATTTCCAACTTTATTAGATCCACAAGGAAAACAAAACAAACAAAAAACCAAAAACCAAAACAAGAAAATCATACTGCAGACAACTATTTTATCCTACAGAGGATAAACCAGCTTTTGGATAGGTCTGTAGAATGCACCTGCCACCAGTCTCTCTTCCTCCTTTCAGCTTCTGTGTCCCAGAAGGATTCACTGCATCAAGGCAATGTTTTCTCAGATTCAACAGCTGTGCTTGCTTTGATAGGAAAATGCTGTAAAAACAGGGGTACAGTTTCTATAAAGTGCTAGGCTAACCTGGTGCTGGTTCTCCCCTCAACAGCAGCTGTATGTAGTGATAATGATGGCTCTTACTGAGAGAGAGAGAGAAATTGAGCAAGGAACACGAACACTACAAGCTGGTTGTTAGCCAAAAAGATATTTGCAAGAGGGGCGGAACCAACGCCAGAGTTGCCCAGAAAAAAACTACTGTTCTTCTCTTAAATACTTTGATACCAAGAGAGCAGGCAAGTTAACTGCGCATAGAGACACCCACCTGCTTCTGCCATATACAAATGCATTCACAAGCTTTTGGCTTTCTTCATCAGCATAATTCCACAGCTGATGCAAAGCCCAAATTTCAGAGAAAACGTGCTTGCAAGTATGCAAGGAGTGGGATGATTACTGAGGGCAGGAGCAGTTTCAAGTATTGAGCTCTGCTAGGTAGGAGTGTGATGGATAGATAACCCTTAAGGCATTTAAAGACCTGGCGTTGTGACACCCGGGGACATGGTTCAGTGGTGGACGTGACAGTGCTGGGCCCACAGCTGGACTCAATGATCTTAGGGCTCCTTTCCAACTTAAACAATTCTATGATATTCTGAGGGATACAGGAGGAAAGGGCTTGATCTGCATTAAGTTTCAGCCTTGCCTACACACGGACGAGCTTTTCCTTCGTGAGGTTTGATGCTCTCATACAACTTAAGGGGAGGAGTAACGGGGCTTTGGTGACTTCGGGCAATGTGCAAATATTTGAATACTTCCCGGGCAGCCCTGCTGCCCAGCAGCGCAGCGCCGGACCGGGACCGGCACCGGGACCGAGCCCGGCCGGAGGCGGGCAGCGTGTGCCGGCAGGGGGCAGCAGGGATCCGGCCGGGATGCAGCCGGGATCCGCGCTCCCGCCGCCCGGGGGACCTCAGCAGCCACACAGTTAGGGTGACACACGGCAGTAGTGACTTATCTTTCAGCAGTTTGCCTGTAGTAAGCTGTTATTATCTCTGCTTGAAACGCAATTAACTATTTTAGTGGTTTTTCATTGGGGCATGACAAGTCGCTAATTGAGACAGCTCTGCTAAAAGCTCTCTCTAACTGTAGTCACTGCCTCGATTCCTACACATGTTATAAGTTGTGGGGCTCTTGCTTTCGTGACACAAAATGTTTTTTAAAATTCCCCTAACCATAGGGTCACCTCTTTTTCAAAGCTGAGACTTGGTCAGGCTCTGCTCACAATTGTTAGCCAACACATCCCAAGTGCTGATAGACTGGGAAGATTAACTATCTTAGTATAGATTTTTTTCAGACAGAGTAAGTTTTCTGTCTGAAGAGAAGGTTTTTTCCCCTCCAGGCACTCAGCTGTTCGCTGAATCACCAGAATTATCAACAGCAGTTCTGATCAACACGGGAAGCCACTGACAGAGTCTGGGAGGGAAACTGGAGAGTTTCCCTCCCAAAATTCAGCACCTAGGCGCTCCTCTGCCTCACTGCAGGGACCCTGACTCCAGCAGCAGGCACCCGCTCCAAGCCACCGGCACAGCTGGCACGAAGGATGCTCTGAATGAAAGCACCCCGTGCCTCACAGGACAACTCCAACCTCCCAGGAAAGCTGTGTGCTTTTGTAGTATCCTGTATGCACAGGTGCACCTCTTTGCCCTGGAATGCTCTGCAATGAACACATGAGTTTATAAACTCAACTTGCACCGCTTTAATCTGAATTTTAAAATCAGTTTAGTCCCTCCTGCTACTGTACTCAGCATATTCTGTGTTCATACTAAGAAGGGACTCAAAACTCTTTTAGTACCTGACCGCACAGAAACTTTGCAACACACCAGTTACATTAGAAATTTAGAAATAAGAAGCTTTGGTGAAGCACAAGAAAGTTCTATAGAATCATCCAAGTTTCCTGTGGAAATGCTGATAACTGTATTGAAAGTAACTGGAAACCAGTTAAAAACAAACTATAAAAAAATTAGTTAACATGTAATTGAAGATCTTTCTGCCAGCAGAGAAGAACCCTAAGACAACTAAATAAATGTCTCTTTCCCACTTCTCTGATTAAGAGGATACCAGGGAAACTGCAGAAGGGATAAGGCTGTTTGCTTTGAGGTGGAAGCCCTCTGCTGGTTAACATAAACTAATTAGCACACTAATCTAAATGTTTTTGTAGATAAGAGAACCACAAAGAACAAGAAAGGAGACAGTGGCTAAAGAAAAAGCAGAGAACCATCAGCATCTCAGAAATCCTTATTCTTAATTTTTTTTTACTTTTTTCCTGTTTGTATTTACATACCCTTTGAATAACAAAATACACAATTTAATAAATCTTACCAGGTCTTCGCAATAATAAAATGCTAAAAAGGATCTTTAGAACCCTGTGAGACACTTGGGCAGACCTGGCCATTCCAATTCTGAAAACACAGCTCATGAGTGTGTTTTAAACAGGTCTCACTGTTTGATATATAAACCACAGGAAAGTATTTCTTCCTACAGATACAAATGCTGTTTGTGCACATCTTTTTGTCTTGAGTCCTGTATCTTTAAAATATATTTCAAAATTATTTTACAATTAAACCAGCAAAATTATTTACCTTACTGAAACTGTACATAAGTCTCTTCTAGGAACCAATCTAAGCATGTGCAGTTTCTGTAAACCATGCATAAATACTCAACTTCAGAAGACAAACAGAGGGCTCACATTTGCATGTATGTGCACAGGTACAGGACTGCAGCAATGCTTTTTCAGTTTATTGCTGTGTTTACATGCCAGCTAAGCCTGGCACTTGGTAAGTACAAAGGAGTGTGTTGCAACTCTAGACAAAATTTGTAAATGAAACTCAGCCCCACCGCACCTGGAAGAATGCTGCAATCTCCTCTCTTCCTGACAACAGGCCCTAGGTTAAAAGAAACTCATTTTATAGGTGGAGGATGAGCACAAGGAATGTTGCTGACACATAAGGGTGAGGAGGAAAACACTGAATTTGTGTCTTAGTTACTGTCCTACATAGCTATATTTAATCCCAATTAAAAGCTTGATGAAAATGCAAGAGAAAACAAAACTTCTGAAATAATGAACATATGGCCTATGTGTGTGCTCTCTCTGTATGGAGTGCCTGTGCATGTGCTCACTCCATATGTACACATCCACATATTCAGCAGGAGCACTGTGACCAACAAGAAAAATTTTCTCCCTCCCTGCAATTTCCCCTTCTGCCATATATAGGTCCGAAATCAACTTTGATTTTTATTGGTTTTTTTTCAATCTGAAGCACTTAAATATTTTCCCCTACCAACAGAAGTTCCTAGGTTGAAAAAAACCTGAGAATACAAAAGAATATTATGCAGGGTCAATCCTGCAGAGCCTATGGTCCCCCCTAAGTAAAACATTTGAGACACAGGAAGTGTTCACCTTCATCAGCTGTGAAAATAAGGTGAGAACAGGAGGTAAAATTAAAGTTCAAGTTGTCTTCAGTAGAAGAGAAGGCAGGATAAATAAGAACATTCATGCAAGCAGCAGGAATAATCTGGTTCTACCTCTCAACCACTGGCATGTGAAATAATCAGCCTCAACAAAACAGTTGCTTAGTCACAGTTAAAAACCCAAGAGTATCAATTCTTAAATCACAGCACAGAGAAATTAAATCAAGGGTTTGCAATCTTCTGTAATTTGCACCACATCATCTTGTTTATGTATCTAAAGAAAGCTCATCTTCTGGCACTCACTGAAATACGGGGTGGGAAGGGTAGAAAGTGAAAGAGAAGTCTCATACTATTGAAATTACAGGTGTAAAAAATGTTTGTTCATCAGATACTAATCTGTTGAGAGCCCAGTGGATGTCTCCCACAATAGTAACACCCCAAACCCGCTTCTCCCAAGCAGGAGAGTTTAGAAAGCAGACTCACTGCCTTCTCACAGCCAATGCCAACCACCAATCACTATTTCAGGTGGTTTCATCAGGGCAAAAAAGATTCACACCTTGATAGTCATTGTTAAATGAAGTCATCCAGACATTGCACTATTAACCAGTGGACTAAATTACAGGCTTAGTCTTCAGTTAGTGCTTTTGCTTGCCCACAAGACAGTCTGCTTGGATTACCCTGCCAGCCTGAAAGCATCTCCAAGGTACTCATCATCCAGGTTTTCAATGCCTTCCTTTTCAGATGCTTGGAAACCAAGCATCAATCCTGATGTATCCTTCAGCTTGACTTCTCCTATGGCCAAGGCCAAAATAATGCTCCAGTCTACACCATTGGTTTTTTCATCTTTTGGCACAACTGGCAGCCCACATGCTAAATCCAGTATTTCATGAGGTCTTTTACCTTCTCCTTGTCAGAAACAAGGAACATGGCTAGTGCTGGGTACTCAAACTTCCACACTTACACAAAAAGAAGTGGAGCATCAGGTGTGCAGGAGAACATGCCCAGGTCCCAGGGCAGCACAGCACCACGGCAATAATATGTCTTTACATCTTTCAGAAGGTGATGGGTCAGAAAAAGAAGGACCCAAAATGGAGGCCAACCCCTTTCTTACCGTATTTTCTGTGTAAGTAAAGGCCAGTAGAGATAATAGGATATGTCACATCAATTTAAATGAAACACCTCCCCCAAAAGAAAATATTCAACTCTATACTGTAAAAGATAGATTTTTACTGTAATGAAATCAAAATGAAAATTTAACTGCTGTGTTTTTCATGTAGTTCTGCCTGTAAAGTCAAGCCAAAATAAGTTCTCCTCAACAAGAAGACTACATCACTAAATGCAAAATGGCAAACAAATTACATTGTGAAGTAAGAGATACGTATTATTTCACTTGCAGTAGACATTCCTTATTTACAGGCATCTGGCAAATTTCCTGCAATAGAAAGAGATGCCATGTAGATATTCCTAAAGAAATAAGAATACAGACACATGAGATTAGATACAAAATAAATTTATGCAGAAATACTTATTATCTAATCATGTACTCTATCCATCACATACCACATTCTTGTTGTGCAACCAAGTTTATTCACCCAGGGGAATCCACCAAAAATGAGAATGCTTCATATGTATTTATTCATCAAATAAAAATAACAATGGTTTCTAGATGGGAACTACCACCGTCTTTTGATTCACATGCCTCCCATGCTACACCTGTTCTAAACTCATCAAGTTGACAATATTATCAAGATTGCTTAGAGAGCCAATATTTCTCTGGAGTACATTTTTCCCCCGACATAGTGAAGTGGAAAATATGCTGGCTCTCTCAGCCAGCTTTGGCATAGAGATAATGCCATGCTCTGTGGTTAACTGCTGGCTCTTCTTCCTCCAAGGCACTGTGAGTCATCTCTGCTTTCCACACTGGTATCTTCCAAACAATTCTGGGTAAAACTCTGCTAGTTCATTCTCACCAAAGACATTGTATGAGAGCACAATTACACAGAAGGGATCACATATTAAACAAGTTTTTTTTAAAGCATTCCATTAAAAAATGTGCAAGGCAAATATTGCAGTAACTATTAATCAAGTCCAAAATTAAATTAAAACTAGCTTCATGAAAGATGCCTGGCCATTTTCTGGCATTTAAGGCTTTCCCTTCAAGCACAAGCACAGTCACAGCAGGATTTGCTGCTCTCATCCAATGGCACCTTTTCCCAAGCTTAGACAAACAGATGTGAGGAGACGCTTTCAATCCCTGCTTGCAGACAGTATTGTTTTTTCATTATGACAAAGTGTTGCTGAGCCTGGCAGTAGAAACCACCCACTTTCAGGAACTCCCAGTGTAGTTAATATTCCTCTGGTTAACAAAAGATGCCTTGGTCTGAGGCTGTTGCTACAGGCTGTTGTTACAGCACTGCACCCAACTGACCTTAACTGCTCTGGTTACAGAACCCTGAGTTATTCTGCTTAGTTTAGGGCCAGCAAAACGCAGTAGATTGACAGCTCTAAACATCACTCAGGAGGGGAATGAATAAATAAATAATATCAGATACTGGCTAAAATATTTGGTACCTGCCAGCATCCTTCAGCAGTGCTTAAAAGACATCTTAAAATTCAGATTGCCAACTTAGTATCCTACATGTTCTATCTTAAAAGAAAAAAAAAAAAAAAAAAAAGCGGGCCACTTCTTAACACTGAATAAAGAAACTAAATGACAATGCAATTCCTTAATGGCTCCCAAATTCTGGGTGCTCTGGGGGTCACTGTGAGAATCTCAAAAAAAAAAACCTTACAACATTCACCAGGAGAGTGCTTGCAGCCCACCTTCCTGGGTATCAATGGGATCTGCCCTGAGGTGAGGGCATTACCTTTTCTCTTGCTCTCAAGTAAAGCCAGGAAAGCAAGCTCCTGTCCTTCCCTTCCCACCCTCTGTGTGCACCTCACCTGGGCTCATCCTGCGCTGCTGCAGCCCCGGCCTCCCAGAAATGCTGGGATTTCATCTACATCACTGCAGCCAGCCAGCTCAGTGGTCCCAAACCACACCCAAATCACTGCAGCCAGCCAGCTCAGTGGTCCCAAACCAGCTGTGTCAGTGCAGCTGAGGACTCCAAAAGGGACTCCAGAAGGACTCCCTTCTGAAGAAGGGTGGACATGAGCACTGAAAGAACAGGAGCTCCTTCTAGAGCAAGGTGAGGCAGGTTAAGCTGCTGT
This sequence comes from Fringilla coelebs, assembly GCF_963513975.1. Classification (NCBI taxonomy): domain Eukaryota; kingdom Metazoa; phylum Chordata; class Aves; order Passeriformes; family Fringillidae; genus Fringilla; species Fringilla coelebs. The sequence continues at coordinate 64,312,725 of NC_140030.1, read as the reverse complement.
ATCCTCAAGGCTACAACTGTCCAAGAGTTCTGCAAAATCTCCTTTATGTTCTCTGGTGAACAAATTCAGGGTATTGATAAGGAAAAGGTTTGAGCATGGTACTTCCCTGGATGTCTATTCAGCTTGTACTTCAAATTAAAAAATACAGAAAACCAAACCAAACAACCACTTTGATTTTCAAACAGAACTCTTCTTTTGGGAGAAAATCTGTTTGGAGTGGTGTTTCTTGGGTGTGGGGTTTCTTTTTAAAAAATGCGTAATTTTCACTGTGTGTGGGAAAATGATGCCTGAAGTCTTTGGCAGTTTTCAACACAGGAAAAAATAAAAAAAATCTCCATAGTGGTGAGGTCAGGGTTGAGCAAAGACAGCACTCTAAGTATTCATGTGAATTATATCACCAAAATAGACTCAAAACACTTCATAAAAATGTGTGAAAAATTCATTGAGATGGCAGAAAAGAGATATGGCATCCAGGATCTCCAGAATGTCATCACTGGATGTAGACTTCCTTTTTTTTAGGTTTGGCAATCATTTTTGCTATGTTGGAAGTTCCCTCCTATATTAAGAATTATATCCAAAAGCATCTCAGCAACCAGCCAAGACAGAGATCAAGAGAGGGAAACATTATTATGTTCTTCCCAGTTCAGGGAAGGATGAAGCCAAGGTAAATAATTTGAGAGCCGTCTTCCGAAGTAAACTTTTCTTTTGGTTCATGAGTTATTTCTACATTGCCAGCCAACTATAAACATTACAATTTGTTAGCCCATTGAAATTAAGTGGAAGTGTACTTCCACCTTAATTCCAGAGAAACTTGTTTCCCTTACAAATTTTTTAACTCCAGGCCTCCTTGACAATACTGTTTCCTGCTACTTGGCTTTCAGCACTGATTTTGCTTTGATTTTTCATGGAGACCTTCAGCTTCAGACTGTACTGTAGAAAGCCAGTACAACAAGACAGGGCAGAAATACTGTGCTAGAGTGGTAAGCAGGGAGAGAAAAAGCCAAGAAGACAAGTCAGTCATGTGAGTGAGGGTAGGACAGGCATCCCTGGCATTCCAGCCCTGATGGAAAAAGAGATGTCACTGCCTTGCAGCCGGGCTGCTCACACAAGCTCACTCCTCAACCAAAGCACAGAACATGCACATGGCCCTACTTGGCAAAACAGCTCAAGATGCACCCTAAAATGCCCTCCCTGCCTTCAGCAGCAGGTCCACTGGGTAGACACTCATCCTCTAGGCACTACCAGTTAGTTTTAAGCTTAGAGAGAGCTGTTGCATTTGCATGTCTTCGCTAAGGTTCGTCTGCAGTTGTCCTACAGGTTCTGCCTGTAAAACTGGGTCTGCCGTCTCCTCGCAGGGAGGCTGGCCTCCTCCTACCTTCCCTTCTCATCCCACAGCTTCTCCATAATGACTGCTTTCTTCTCCACTCATGGACACTGTTAGTCAGAGCCACAAACTGACACATGAGAAAATATCTTGAACTTCATCAAACGCTCTCTCCAATATCACTCCCTCTCCTTACGCAGCTTCCCGGGATAGCGCAAGTGGGAAACTAAGCCAAGGAAGGCAAGATAGCATAGAGCAACCACAGAGCTGCTCTGCATGCAGGGTGTGGGGGAGCAGCATCCATGTGCACCCTTCCCTCATTGCCTTTCACAGCACTGCCAATTCCTGCACAAATCAGGGTGAATCATATTTGCACTGCTTCTTCCCACATCCCAGTTCTTGGGAGTCACGTATCTGGGCAAGAGTCAGTCTTTTATCTTCAAAGGAAAGTGAAAATTTCTAAATTTAATTTGCTGGATGCAGAAATCCACACAACCTAAACACGATAAAAGTGCAAATCCCAAGAGGTATTAAAACCACTTTTTGTTTCCATATTTCACGATTTTTTGGGGGGTAAGCTCAAGATCCTGAGTGCTTTGCTTAAACCCAGTTCTGCAGGTGGGAAAATCTTAGCCAGATTCTCTGCAGTGGAAGGGGTTAGACTGCAGGAATGCAGCTAGAGCAGGATAAGGGATGCTTTTCTGGGGAGGGTGCTGAATGCTTGCATACAATAATTTTAACTCCTGTTGAGGTAATGCCCCATCAGGGTGGATGCAAGATGAAAATACAGGCTTTTCATTGTTGGATAATTGGATGCACACCCTTAGTAGTGAAAGTAGTTTGTTAAGTAGTTAATTCATCTCCAAGTAGTGAGAACAAGCACGCTAACAAAAATACTGCAAGATCCCAAGGGTTAGAAGAGAAGCAAGAACTGAAGCAGCAGCTGTACAAAAGTAAGAAATCTTGCCATATGGCTGAAAAGGGTTTAGCCAGTACAAACCAATAACACACACTCTTCCCCCCCCAAAAAAAACAAAGCCAAAAATTAGCACAAGTGGTTACAATTATTTCACTCAATAATTAATGAAACTTAAAATCTTACCCTACAATGCTTCTTTTACTCAGAGAGTTTACTGAAAATCTGATCTCAATTTTAAAAAAATTTAATCATTGAGTACACTCAGATTTTATTCAGACTTTAAAAATACCCCAAACTTTAAAAAGCTCTCATTCTGAAAAGAGCAATTCCAAAGTTGGGGTGTTTTTTTTAAGCACAAAGTAAGCAATATCTGAGATAACCAGATAATCTGAGTGGGACTGTCAGTAGCAAGTCCACCCACCTCCCTTTCTTTACCAGCTCTGTGCAAAATCTCTTTCTCAATCTCACTAAACTGGGTGTGTATAAAGGCAAGCAGGCAGCTCTGGATGGATGCCTCCACCTAGCTATCAATTACTGTCACAAGATTTGTACTTCATCTATTTTCTGCCTCTCCCATTTAATTTTCCCTGTATCAGCAGTAAATTTAGGACAAAAACACAAGACTAAAAATTCAGTCACTGCCACCTATTCAAGCCAATTCACCAATAAACGAGCTTACCAATTTTTATATTGCATGATGTGAAAGATTAAACTGTAAGGTCCTATAGAAAAAATTCCTTATTATATTTCCTTATTTTCTTCTAAGAGACAGGTCACTACTGAATTCATAGACCAGCTTCCAAAAAAAGCCAGTTTGTTCTCTAAAAAAGCAAGAAGTGACTAAATTCAACATTTAACACTTTGTATCTAAAGATGACGCATGCCTACAAATTTTGTCAAGTGACCTTTGTTTGCTATACATGGACATTTTCTTTTCTCCCTTCTTAGAGAAAATTAAGCCAACATATTTAGGGGGGAGAAAGAAGCAACATTAATGACTGACTATATAAATCAGGATATACTGAAAATGTTTTAATTTACATTTAATAAACTAAGCCCTTAATTGATAGGTTTGCCTTGAAAGCAGGAGGTGTAGCCCAGATAACTTTTCTGTTGTGATCAAATGAATAGACAGCTGGCAAGAGATAAGTAGTGTAGAAGGGTCAGTTACTCAAAACAAATCATAATTCCTTTAAACCAAAATAATGTTTTGGAATTAGAACTCCACAATAGTTTAGAACATTTACCAAAAAAAAAAAACCAAAAAACCACATGCTTATGCCATGCAAAGGAAGACAATGATGAGAGTGCTGGACAACTTAGGAGTCTGCTAATAAAGACTTGAAAGAAAAAAAGATAATCAGCAGAACGAGTTTCCATCAGAAGGATGAAGATGATCCCCTGCCCACAGGAAAGATGAGACAATTTGGGGACAGAAGAGAGAAGTATTTCCCTCACCCATGTAAGGCATCTGACCTAAAGCTTCATTGCCTTCAAAGATCTTACAAGTTTGGGGCATTTGAATATGGGTTGGTTTTGATTTGTGATTTTTTTAATTTTTTTTTTCTGTTTTGGGTAGGGGTTTTTTTGGTTTATTTTGTTGTTGGTGAGGAGTTTTTGAGAACTCAGCACAGCCTTCATATGCCAAAAAATGAAAAATTTTTTCCATTTTATTGATCCCTTTCAGTGCTCTGAAACACAAATCATGGCTAAAGAAACACCAGCTGCGCTCTACTGTCAATCTGTTGGTGCATGGCTGAAGCAGTCTGCTACCATCTCCACTGTTTCTATATTACTGCTGAATTTCCTCTGCTCAGTTGATGGCATTTCTGAATCATCAACACAAAAGACCAAAATAGGGTCCTGGTCTTGGGAATTGGGAAGTTCTCAGGAAACCTGGGGGTAGTATTAAGCAGCAGGAACTTTGGCAAACAAGAGAAAAGACATACAAGGAAAAATAAACTCCATTTAGTAGGATTATATAGTCAAACTGAAAAACGATTTTTTGATCTGATGTATAGCTTGCTGGCCCTTTGTTAAAGCAGACACACATATGTTGAATGTCTATTTAAAAGCAGAATACTTCACTAAAGTATACTGAAGCTAAAAAAAATATTTGTAATGGAGACCATAAAAGGGAGAAAACTATGGAATGTGTTATGTTCATCTAGCAAAGCTGTTCCCTAGCAATCAGCAGTTTCAAGCAGCCTATATCAATCCTGCTCTTAGACACAATAGAGTCTAGTCTGAAATACAAGCCTAAACTAAAGCAAACCATTAGAAAATTCTCTAGAGATTTCTTTTTCTTTTTCTTTTTTTTTTCAGATACCAGTGGCAGGAAATCCTGATGGCAAGAAACATCATGAGTTCAAAGCTCTGATTTTTAGCAAGAGGATGGAATCAAAACACCTCCCTACACTTTGCACTTTAAAAAAGGGAAAAATAGAAATAAAGAAATTAAAGAAAAGGAAAACATTGACAGAGGTCTTCATCATAGTAAAAAAATGTCTGGAAACAATTAGCAACTGAAAAATGGAAGAGGAAGAGTAATAAAAATTTTAAAAAACCTTAAAACACTAAGTAGTAAAGTATTCCATTTTTATGAGTAAAACATCCTAAAAATTGCAGGCATGTAACTTAAAGTTTGATACATGCTTCCAGAGAATTTAATGCAGTTCAAAATAAACCCAGCCTCTTTAGTTATCGACATTCCAGGGCCATAAACCTACACAGCAAGTCATCAAAGCAAAACATCTGTGCACTGTCCACACATGCAGCGCGTGCTTATGAAACAGAAAGAATGATGTCATTTCAGCCTGGTTTTTATTATATTCCATTTGCTAAATTCTCAGCAGTATGGCCCTACCTCTGCCTCTCAGAAACAGCCCAATGTTGCTTTCCCAGCACTTGGGACTCACTCACAGTGGAAGATGCTTGCAGTGCCCCATGGTCCAAGGGCTCCTGGTCACGAGCTAAGGAAGATGCTGCATGGTTTAATTTACCTGCCACAGCTGCCAACAAGCCCTTGCCTATAAATGAACCTGAAGTGATACAGATTTTGTCAGCATTCCCCTTGTGCCACCAGTGCAGGCAGCAGCCTGCTCCCCAAGCACAGCTGGCTCCAGCAAAAGTGCTCAAGTCCACACAAAGCAACACTAACATGATGCTAAAATCAAGTTTCTCATGGAGATAAAATCTGCTCTCCAGCAAAGAGCCATTGCAACCAAAGCTGAAATTCTCAGACATCTACTGTCCCTGAGGCTGACATGTCTTGAGCCCACTTGATGCAGCTAGGAGGGGAAACATTTGCAAGAGGAAATATCAGAGGCCAAACACATCATGGCTTTTCCAAGCCAACTGCACTCAGTCCATCAGCCTTCATCCTTCAAGCTGTCCCCCTCAGAAACCTCACTTGCACCAGCCTCCTCACCACTTGTTCAAAAATTCTCCCAAACAAGTGCCCATTTTACCACCTGCCAGTTGTTTCTTGAAACCAGCTGCTCCCTCTGTCTCCCACCACTGTTCCCTGTCACCTGTTACTTCTCCTGAAGATGATCACTCATGTTATCAACACATTTTCTGCAGAGACCATCAACAGGAGAATTACTCTTTCAACCTGCAGAAGCCCTAGAAAGCATGGCTAGGCTAACACAGCACTGTGCTGCATGTTTCTTCCCCTTTGGGGGAAGCTAATGTAAATAAAATGAACAGATTTCTGGTACTAGGGCCTGGAATATTCCTAGAAACTGTCTACCAGACTGGCTGCCTTTTTTTTTTAATATACCGTTCTAAAGAGAAAGACAGTGTTGTTGAGCAGAGCATATAGTTTTATAAACTTGGCAATTCATTTCTTTTTTTTACTGATTTGAGAAGGACTAGCACATTTTAATGAGGGCTTTGTAAATGTGGACCCTTGGCAGTTCTGTGGAAGGATACAGAGTACATGTGTTTCTCTCAGACCAGTTCCAGGAGATGGTGGAAAAAAGCCATACCCCTTGATTCAAATGAAATCACTCCTGTTTCTCTTCCAAAAATTACAATAGCACCATGTACAAAACTCATCAGTAACTGGAGAATCTTGGACTTCATTATTTAAACCTGGATTTGATGCACTATGAATGCTTTTTGAAAAACAACTTTTCACATAAAGGCGTTAATATAAACTTGATAATATGTTTTGGGGTTTTTTTAACACATACCAACACTTTCTTGTAATACTCTTGGACTGTGTAATATTGGCCTTACACACTGCATGTAAAAATAGTCTGTTCTCTTACCAAATAATGGGCTAGAGGAACCCCCGGGGATTTTAAATCTGGACAGGCTGTAATGGAAAGGCAAGATCTGCTTGTGGACTCTGAATGGGAAGCAAGTACCTCTCCTGGGGCTGTGGAGGCCAGCCTCCCCACGGGATGGTCCACTTGGCTGCTTCTCCAGCCAGAGTCACTGCAGGCACTGCCTTCTTTCCATCCCTGTCATCTCTTCTGGCCCTTGCCTGGTCTGATATCAGTGTTACCAAGGCAGCAAATGCATACAGTACCTGGACAAACTGCACAACAATTCCCTCTACCCACACATTCATCCAAACTTCCATGAGTGTTGTACTAGTCCTGAAGGGAACACAAATTTTTAAAATTCCCAAACGTATCAATTTCCTGCTTTAAAACAGTCTTTGCATATAAGGTGACCTAAGCCAGCTAAATCCACAGTCTAGTGCCTGAAAACCTCCTGACTGGATAACTGAGAGAAGTATTTCATTTTGAGACCTTAAGGTGAACCCCAGAACTCAGGTTTACTCCAAACAAAAACACCAAGTGAAAGAGGGACTAGTAACAGATAAGGATCTTAAAATGTAACCGCTTCACTAATATAAATTAAACCTCTTTGACTGCCACTGAGAAAGAAAATACTATGAGCACCTTACCATTCCTATAATTGATGGTAAGTTCTTTAACATTCTAAAATTATTTGAAAGCTATCAATAGAAAGATGACTTCATTAAAGGCTTTTGATGTTCTATAAAACACATACAAGCACACATACGCCAAAAAAAAAAATTCAGGTGCAAGAATGGAGTGCGTTCAGTCAGCATCTTCTCTCTGCAGGAAATTATTCCCATCAGACATCTGCTTATATCTATTTATACACATGCACAGATAGATACACTTTCCATTCCTTTTAAATATTGCAGACTATTTAAATCTACCCAATAGCTGAAGTCCCAAATACAAAGCAGCGAACACAAAGGTCATCCAAAAAGAGATGTTGCTCCTGGAACATGTGAAATATTAAAAGGCATTCTTAGTTATACTTCAATTTATAAATCTCCCCCATCTGGAGTGAGGCAATATGAGAATACTGATGCTCATTTGATTGTATTGTAAATCTGAATTTTGATGTCTTCCAGGTAAAGGTTCAGTTCACTAGTATTGCTTTAAAAAGAAGGAGTTGAGAGTCTTTGCCTTTTTTTATTATTTACTTTGTTAAAGTGGTTCACTGATTTAGGTTTACTCAGCAGCATTCTCTGCTGTTATTTGTGCTTGGTTTAAAATATATTGTGCACTCAAAATGACAAATACTTAGGTTCGAATCTGTGCACTTGGACTCTGTCATTTTATATACACCAAAATAAATTGTAAACTTTTCATCCATAAATCAAAACGTGGCCTTTAGCTGCATAATTATAAATGTGCACAGTTCTAATAAAAACCTTCAGTTGCTCCTGCTGTAGTCAATTGTCCCCTTCTAAATATAGAGTAATGGCAGGCCTAGACACTCAGGTCACCAGGTAAAGCTTTGCACAGCATAAATCTGTCACCACCTTTGCTCAAAGCATCTCTTTAATCAAAATTCATTTACTGTGACAGTGAAAAGCAGCCAATTTAGACAACACAGCCAGATAAATCTGAACCCGTTCGTCCTGTTTTCAAAGGAAGGCGATCACAGTGGAAACTCAGAGGAGTCAGCAAAAACTCTAGCAAGTTGTCAACCTGCCAACTGACCTTTTTATTTTTTTGTTTGTTTACTTAATCTTCTTCAAATATGCATGTTCATTGCAGTTGTTACCAAGCTCCAAAGAAATTTCTGCAGGATCAGAAAACTCTATGTTTCTGTTTTGCTTCTATGTAACCATTACAGTTATTAGAGGCATGGGTAGCCAGCCAGTACCACAAATAAGATCATGTATTTCCCATAATTATAAGGGGAAACATTAAGACTAATATTGTTCAATTTTTCCAATGAATAGTTACCACTGAACTCTAATTTGACTCATCTATGTCAACGTGAAGAGATAATAACAAGTGCACTTGTAAAAGGAGAGCATTGCACTTGGCGATGTCTGAGGCATAAATGCATTTGTAGTAAGCAATTACAGAGCAACTCTAGGTATTTATGTATTTCTTCCTTCCTTTTTGCTTCATACACATATTTAAAAAAATCATAAATCTACCATTTATCTACAACTAAATGAAGATATTTGCTTTAAAAATAACAGGAGATACTCACTTTTCTAAAGGAACTTACATTTTATGAGTGAGACTGAGCTTTAACAAAATAATAAAGCCGTGTTCCACCAAGATCAGTTCAAAGTACCTTAAAATATGTAAGTATTTTAATTAAAGTGCAAAGCAGAAAATCTACTGGAAATGAACATATCATTACAACTTCAATAAATGCTCCAAGTCCAGGATACCAGAATAGAGACGGAGCATTAGCACAGGTTACTGAAGTTCAGCATTCTTGGGGAAAATGGAATCACACAGTTCCCTGTGGCACATCGGTGGTTAATGAGGGAGGAATTAGTCAAGCAGCGTTATTACATTTACGTTTTCATAACAAATGGCTTTCTCCAGGGAAGCCCAAACAAATTACCCCTACTGTTAGAGCAGTGCAGGACACACGGAGCTGTGCTTTGACATCTCGGCAGCAGCGCTGCCCACCCGCTGAAAAGTGTTCACCGCTGCCTGCCCGCTGCTCTCCCTGTGCCAAGCAAGGGACACAGCTGCCCCTGCACACACCCAGCCCCAGGAGCTCAGCTGGCTGAAAATAATTCTGGCAAAGTCAAGTAAAGCAAATCAAACCTTCTGTGGGCGAGTTTCCATCCTCTCCACCGCCGTGTGGCTCTCTGTGCAATCACGAACACGCGTGCGCCAGAGCAACGAGGGCACAACAGGCACGGGGGCCAAAGATTTGCTCAAAACAGGCCCCAAATTTTCTTCATTCTCCAACGAAGCCCATCAAGCGAAGAATACATCTGACCAGCTGCAGAGATACAGCTCCAGCTGCAGCACTCCGGGAGCTGTGCTGGCACTGACCCCCTCCCCAGCCCAGGCAGCTCCTGCAGCAAAGCTCGCTGCAGGGGCAGAAGGGACAGCCAGTTACAGCTGAGAGATGAGGCAGAAGGAAGCCCCGAGGCCCCAATTTCGTGCAGCTTAAGCTGATCTAATTGCTGTCTGCCGGCATCCCAGCCCTCCACTCCTGAGCCTATTACCCAACAGAAAATTATCTCTTTTTTTTCTCTTCTGTCATCCCATGGGTTTTGTTTCTGTCTGCTTACTGAAATGGCTCAGCAAAGAATGGAGAGCGGGACCACAGTAGTGGAGCAGACACCGTTCAGCTCACAGATAGGTTTTCTTAGGCTGCTGCTGACCTACAGCTTACCTTAAATAATTTTGCAGCAATTCCTACTGTCTTCTTTTAGATATAACTCAGCATTTAGATATAACAGCCACAAACCTTTGCATCACCCATACTTCTAATTTAACTTAACCTTTGCTCATAGGCTGTACATTAAAGTAAAGAGCTGTTGAAAACACTTCTCATGTCTTTCAGGACTGTAGAATATACAGGTCTCACCGCAGCACTGCTCCACAATGCTGCCACAGCAAGTCATCAAAGGAATGCAAGGGCTGGCTGATGATTCCTATGGGTCTCATAACTTGCATACTAAATCCCAGCTCCGTAAAGCAAAAATCAATCAGGACTTCCTCCAAACCGCCCTCTTCAAAGCCGCAGAGAAAGGCTGTGGTGAGACACGGGGTGGAGTGGCATCTCACCACAGGCTGAGGGAAGTCCTGACTGAAGCCCAACATTTGCAGGCTCACTGAAACTCCCACTGTGACACTGAAGCTCAGTGGAGCTCCCAGGCCGGGGGCAGAGCAAGGGGCAGGTTACACACCCACTTCTCAGGATAACCACGGCTGTGCCTCAGCATCTTTACTGATCTTCTCCAACAGCAGAGACCCGATGCAGCACAGCCTGCACAACCTGTCATCACTTGTGTGTGACAGCGTGGCAATTCCCACAAATAAACACAGCGTGTACTACCACATGAACGTGCTACAAAGGCAGGGCCACCGTCCTTTAATTTCCTGCAGTAGGTGGGAAAAAATACAAAAGAAAAACACCATTAAGATCACCAAGGAGGAGATGCCCTTGTCTGAAATCACTATCCAGCTACAGATACCTTAAAAGAATTAATACCTGCATAAATAGGCCTTTGTTCAATGAATGAGATTTCTTTCTGCTGCGTTTCCACTAGTGAATTAGTAAGTAGGGAGGAGACAATTTTATTATTTACAAGAGACTCAATAATCTATCTACACACCCACATCATGCTTCAACCAAGACAATCAACCCTCCATTAGAGATTATTAATACATGAAACCCCATGACTCCCATGATTTGTGATATTATTTGCTCCACTTTACAAACAGAGAAAACTACACAACAGCAGCTATTAAAAAGCTCTGTGAGGAAACCTACATGGAAGACAGCAAATTTCCATGGGGCCAGGATTTTTCTCTGGTCTCTGACTCTGTGCCTGTGCTTTAACTTCACAATTCCTACCAAACTTCAGTGAAGCAAAGCTCAAATAATTAAAGAGACATAGCCTGCTTCCACTGAAGCCTGTGACAAAGCTCTCATTATTTTTAACAGAAGCAAGACTAGACTAAGCATTTTTAAAGCAGCTGGGATCACTGGAAGGGACCACTGAGTTCTCAATATTATTAGCTACAAGACTGTATCTATCTAAGAGCAATATTTCTTTTAAAATCTTTAAAACTGGTCTGAAAACCTACCAGGTTTTTAAAAGCTCTTGTTCTTCAGAAGAACATTATTGAAAAAGCACTGAAAGGTCATTACTTGCATTGAAATTTTTAGTATGAATAATTTAAATGTGTCACTAAAGCGCATACCAAAGGCCACTCCAGCAAGGGATGGAGTCCCTCTGAGGATTCTCACTTCTTTCATATTTGCTTTTGCCCCTGGTTATAACAGCTTTTCCTTCATTTTCCAATTAAAATAGTATTGTAATGAGATTTGGAGTCAACAAGCTTATTGCTGCATTCACTGAAAAAAAAATCATTATATACCTCAAAATGGAGGAAGGACAGCTTTTCAAAGTCTCTTAGATCAAGTTCTTCACATGAAATTGGTTAGATTATAAGCCGTGACAGACATACAGAGTTTTTTGCCCTTGGTTGCCCTGGGGTTTTTTGAGTAATGAAATTTTCTCTACATAAGCAGTGTCCCACTGAAACAAACCCATCCTAAAGATCATGAAAGATAGGTACACCACACTTCCTCTCTCAGTTTTAAAACAAAAATTATCTCCTGGGTATGAGATACTCCTAACACAAGCTCTCACCAAGCCTTTTGGGCAGAAAATGAGCAAACATGCATGACTTCATTATGCCTTAACTGTGACCAAATCATTGCAGCCAAGGGCTTTTGCATTCAGAACTGTGCCAAGAGCATCAAAAGGGCCTGCCTTTATGAAGTGTGAGCAAGAACTACACTGACCAGTGTGAGTACAACAGCTCTCACAGGAGAGGTCACGGGCAAATGAATTGCTGTGAGCCCCACCAGGAGCGGGGAAGGATTCAGCACAGCAGCTGAATTACTCTCCCTGCAAGGAAAGTGATAAAAAGGAGGGTCTGCTCCACTCTGATCTGGCTATACCTCTCACAGGATTTTAAAGAGAAGGCTTCATTAAGCACCTCTAGAAGCCAGAAAAGAATAGCTAACAGCAGCAAGTTTCACACAGGAGAGAAATGCTACGATTATTATATCAGAGGGTTCTCCAGGAAACAAGGGATGCAACAACATCCTGAAACCACACACACCTGTATGCCAAATAAATCTCAAACAATGAAATTTTTTGCCTGAGCTTTCCTTGATTTTGCAGCACAATGTAAACCTTTGTCATGTGGACAATAACTGCCATGTCAGCATAGTTTTTCAGACATACCCTGATTAAAGAAAATGGAAGTGAAAGCCTAGACTGCTGATGCTTAAAGGAAATTCCAACATTTCAAGTGTTCATACTTTTCACTAAAAACATGTAAGGCCATGGGAAGGCAAAGTATGTAACTTCAACAAATGCTGCTTTTGACCTACCCATAATCACAGAACAGAATTACAGAAGACTTCAAGCACAAAAGCAACTTTGATTGTTCTCAAACAAGGATATCTGTGAATACTCAAAGCTCTTACTTATTATTTTAAAAGGCATGAAAATATTTTTGCAAATCAGTTTTAAAGGAAAAAGAATCTTCGTTCTTTGCTAGGCTTATTCTGCACCTTCTGTAAGCTTATCAGTGAAAGGAAGTTTAGGTTTTCCACAACAGTCTTACCTGACTGTTTTAAGGAGGGCAATGTATCCTGGCATTCCAGGATTCATTACAACAAAGTCCCTCACAACATTACAGTCCTGACTGAAGATAAAGCAGTGAATAGATTTATTCACTTAAAGCAGAGAATACACATGTTTCTCTACAGCAGCAGACCTTGTGCATTGTTTATGGTGAGACAATTTTTTTTAAACTAGCTTCATTTTCAGATGAAGAGCAGCAGTATTCTCAACAGCAAGGACAACTTGTTTTTTTACAAGCATGAAAGCAAGTCCTTTCTTCTCTTTGGTCAACTAAATGCAAAAAATATAATCCCCCTATTTAAATTTGTTTGCAGTAAGATTTGCAAACTCAAACAACATTTACAAAAAGCACTACCTGCTGTTTCTTTAGAGGAACATCTCCTAAGTAGCTCAGTTTTCCATAAAGGAACATGAACTGCCTCCATTCTTCACAACACAGGGGCTTCCCATATCACAAGGAAGGATTTCATCGTGCTGGTGAGCACAGTGCAATTTCAGCTGTTTAAGCCATCTGTACCACTGGATTTCTTTGTTCAAACTAATCCAGTTCAATCTCATTTGTGTCTTTTCAGTCATCTACATATTTTCATCCTTGCAGATAGCTGCACATCCCTGCCAGCTACTAAATATCAGTCACTCAAACACTTTCCCTACTCTCCTGGCCCTCCTCTAAGTCTCAGACACTAGCTATTTTCACTTTACTCCACCATGTGCCAGGTAAGCATTAGTCTCATTTCACAGCTGAAGACACAGATATAAAAAAAACGTACTGACTTGATTTAACTGAGGGGGGAAAGAAAAAAAAAAGGCTTGTGAGTTAACACTTGTGATCAACAGAAATGGAGTAAAGGATAAGAACTGTTTAACTATTTATTTAAGACAATATTTAAGTAACTGTTAGTACTGTGCTACTGAAACTTGAAGTTAATACAATACTATCATTATGTTTGGCAAAGTAATGCTTTGAAAGCACTCATTAAGCCCAACTTTGATCAAAAAAAGGCCATATGGTACTAAAGCAGATTTTTTTACAAAATAAAAAGTGATGCATAGGACTGACATTAATAAACATTCAAAAGGAGCCTACACATTGAAATAAAGGGGGGAAAAAAGCCTATAATTTTTCACACAATCTTTTATTCCATTTAAATTGTACTATTAAGCTGTGCTACTAAAAAAAAAAAAAGTTGGAAACCTACTTACCAAAGGGTAATCCTTCGCTTTATATACCCAGAAACAGATAAGGTGAGTACAGTACATTTAATATTTGATATGAAAAAGAATTAAAGAAGAGAAAAATAAACTGGTACCAGATCTAATTTCACACTCAGGGGATTACAATGTAGAGAATACAACACGCAAGCATTCTTCACTGACAACTGCACTGTGAAATGCTCAGTAGATTGCTGGCACTCCTAGGATTTAAAAGATTTAATGTTCTGCTTCGTTACTTCACAGCATGCAAAAGTTTGAAGGCCACTGGAAGACCAAGCAGCTTAGCAAAGAAAAATAACAGAAGAAAAGGGCCTCATCAAACTTACAGGATCTTGATGGACCTTTTTTGACAGCATTTTACTGTGCTTAAATTGTGGAAATTAAAAACCAGAGTCCTTCAGTTCCCTTAGGGTAGTCAATGCCATGTAGTGGGTGCCATTCTGACTGCCCCAAAAGTAGCCTGTACATGTACTGACATCCCATTTTTACTTAAACAAATAAAAAGAAACTTGAGTCCTTTTCTGCTGTAAGGAATAACACCTGCATCCTTTAAAAAATGTATATACTTCCAAGAGGAAAAAAAACAAAACACAAAAAAAGAGAAACCAATTGATCAAACTCACACCTGGAGTAGCTGAATTAGAAATTTTCTTTATTCCTGAATAGAAGTCATTGCTTGTCCTGGATCTCCAGGAGTGCACACTTGGCAAACGTGTGCTTTCCCATGGTCAGCACTGGGGTGGACCATTGCTCCTCAATGTAAGAATCATAATTAGGGCAAAGCATCTTTGTGAGCTGCAGTAATTTCCCCCTTTTCTCCCCCGTGCAGCCAAGCAGGAGCAACCCTGCAGGGTAGGTGACAGCACCACAATAGCTAATCCCAACAAGAGAAACTCTGAGCAAGGAAATGTGCTCTGAAAATGCAATATGTATTCTAAGAGGATGGGACTCCTGAGAAAAACAGAAGGCCTCATTAATTAGTCCTTGGGATGAGAAGGTGGCTCTTTTGCCTAAGAAGTCCTTTCAAATCCTGGATATTTAGTTTAGCACAAAGAAAACAAGCTCTTTTGTTAAACAAACATCTAATCGCCTAGAAATTTTAGAGGCACACATGCAACTTCAACAAAAAATAACTTCAAACAACTGAATTTGGTGTTTAAGGTGCCCTCTGAGTTATCTGCATAACACAAAGGGGTTTTCAGTTGTTTTTACACCTTTTATGAAGAAACATTCGGTAGGAAAGGTTTTGTTCCTCTTGTTCTGTTTGGAAAGAGCTAGAGGGGAAAGTCAAAATCCACACAAAACACATCTGCCCATCCCTTCTGGTGGTGCCTCCTGCCATAAGCACCCCCAGTGCTGAGGAGCACCGATGGGTCTGATACACCGCAAGCACAGCCTGCATGCCTCAGGGGCAGCCCCTACCCTCCTTATGCTTTATTCCCCCTTCTTGGCAACCATTTCACCTTCTTCCTATTTTCATCCCTAAAGAAACCCACTGGGGCCAGGAAGAGCCCATCCCAGGAGGAGGTGGCACGGTGGCTCCTCAGGGACTGCACATGGGAAGCGTTTCTGTCTCGTGCCTCTTCAAAAGCTGCAACCAACCTGTTAGCAGAGAGCTGGTCACTGACCTCGTGTGGTCCTGAGCACTCCCAGCTTGTGATGAATAGGCATTAAACCAATCACATTCACTTTGTTAGAAGTGTACACAAGCAGCAAAGGCGTCTGAAGCTCTGCACAGGGACGTCTGAGCCGGCAGTGAGTCGGCTGTAGGATGTGCTCTGACACCACGGCCTGACTGCTCAGAGTGAGAGCAGCACTGCACAATTGCCATTCCTCACCATTTCATCCCTCCCCTCCCCTTCCCTGCTAGATGCACCCAGCAAGGATGTGACACTGGTGAAAAAAGCCTGATCCATTTTTCCTTTTCCGTGCCAGCTTACACTTCAGCTCACAGGAGAGCTGCACGGCTTACAGAGCAGCACTGGCACAGCCAACCCACGGTGCGAGGCCACATGGCCATGAGAGAAAAGGATGTGCCAGATGAAAGGACAGCAGGTAGCAAGGGGAGGACAGCCCACACATTTGAAACCACCACAATTACATGATTTTTTTGGCAATACAGGCAGCTTCAGGTGTGCTCTGCTGTCATGCCTCTCCCGTGGCTCTACAGAGCACAGAGAGTTCAGGGGTCGTCCATTGCCAACCGGAATTTCTGTAGCTGACTTACTAATTTAAAATAGTGCAGGCTGCATTTCTACTACCAGGATCATGTTCTCTGGGAGTTCATCCATTCCCAAGTCTCACTGAGCACCATCACTCACTTCCTAACCTTGTCAAATTACTCCAAAAGTACTCAGAATCTGCGGCTTTCATAGGTAAAACATGGGAAGCAAAAGGAAGACACAATTGAAGGAGAAACAAACCAGGATTTCCCAAGCAGTTCTAGCTGATGCAAAGTTTAAAATATCCAGGTCTATTTTATTTTATATCCCATATGACAATGTTTGTTACGGCAAGTACAGCACAGCATGTAAGCAATAATTGCTTTAGAAGGCACAGTAGTACGCAAGATGAGTGCTAGTGCCGAGGCCAAGAGAGTCCAGGAAGAGCTCATTTGTAAAAGAAAGATATTTGAATTAGAAAGTAAGCAAGGGTGTCATCAGCATATGTATTTTCATCAAATATAAGGCAGCTCTAAATGCAATATGAAATTATTAGAGCCATACAATATAGTGTTTCATTTTGAAAGCTTACTGGAGTTAAACTAGACTGGAGAGACAAAACAGAAGGCTACTTATTATTTAGGCAGCACTCGCCTCAGAAGGATATTGAGTTTACAGCCTGATGCTGCTTACTCATAACAAAGTCTAATTACAGCCTAACAAGCACACCCACTGGCTGCAGCGAGACTCAGCAGAGAACAAGACAGGATCCACTGTATGTCAGGTTTGGCAGCTCCCTGATGGAGTGCTCTAGAGGAAACAAACCACTCGGCCAGTTAATAGAGGAAACTATTTAACACGGAAGCTGGGGAGAAGTGATGCAGCTTGCTCACCACCACAGCAGCGGCTGCCAGGGCCAGAAGCAGGGCTTGGGAGCGCCGCAGCTTCCGCGTGCGTGCACAAGACCATCAAATCTCCCCGTGGAAAATGATCACCTTCAGCAGATCCTTAATTTCATCATTTGTTTACAGCTTTGAAAGAAAGTTACTGAATGACTTGTGATTATTACACTGGTAATTGCAGAGGGACTTCAGATATATATATATATAGATATATGTCACCATCTTCTATTTTGTTAGAGGACTCTTCTGCAGCTATTATAAAATGCTGAAAGACAATAAAGAAAAATAACTGGGGAAGAAACCGAGGACTAAATGGGCTCCGCCTCCCACCTCCCCATCATGAGACAAACATCAAGTAGTAAATCAGTTCTGCATATCAGCTTGGCATACCACAACACACAAAATACACACCCATCCAACTGGTATCTCTCCTTCAAAACACTGAATATTCAATGCCAGCAGTATCAACCTAGACAGCAATTTCACTCCAAGAGCTATCTCTCGGTTTTGAGTCGGGCTCTCTGCTTTGCTCTTCAAACTATATTCCACATTGCCCATAGACTACTCCTATCATAGTCCCTGCTCAAAGAATCTTAATTCAATCAGACCAGAAAAAGTGGCCACCGAAGAAGTGGAGGTGCCTCTGTTACAGGGTGTCACAGCTGGGACCACGGATCACTGCAGAACTGTCCTATGGAGAGCATCCTGGAAAGCAATGTTACTGGTAATGCTGGGACTGCAAGACAGTGACACATTGTGGGGAAACCACGTCAAACTGATTAAATGTGGATTCCTTCCTGCATGCCTTTTATGTTCTCTGTTTATATTTATCAAAAAACAGACTTTCTTAAGCTGTGCAGACTCAGTTATGGAGATGAATCTGACTGCACTTAAGGGCCAGCAGTGTATAAGGGAAAGTCTTTGCTCATAACAAGCTATGTATAATTTGTTGCATCTGTAGAACAATGATCTAGATAAAGTGAATATCCACAGCAGTTGTGTTCCTGATGCATCACAGCACTAGCAGTCTCAAAACATCTAGGGAGCCAAATACCTGTGTTTCTGAAAAAATAACAAAAGGAAATTGTGGAAGGAGGAAGGGATGGAGGTGAGAGTAGAGCACGGCACATTGCTTCACTGAAAAAATTAGAGCTTATATCTCTACATTAAAACACTGAAACCAACTGCATCAACGACACCCATTTCATCTATCACAAACACGCACGTGCTTTTGGAATGCCTTGAGAGCCAATTCACCAAGGCAGAGCAAGCCCAGCAGGCCATGCCCACACGTGGTCCACCCACGCTGAAGCTGGTCCCAGAGCCCAGCACCCGGCTGCAGTGGCCGGAAGGACGAGGATGGAGCAGCGCAGACGCCAGCCACGGTGCAGGCAAGGGCTGGCAGCAGCTCCCTGCACACAGCACACTTCCCATCCCTTTTGCCAGGTCTCCTGACATGCTTGATCTCCCTGCATTAAGCACAGGGGAAATTGCAGTCATGCATATACAAAACAAGCCTAACATGACAATTTTGGATGTGTACTAACTGGTGAATCAGACGTTTTTCCACCTCTCATTTCTTTCCTGTGTTAAATGACGAGTCAAATTAATCCCTTCCCTTTGAAACTGTAATATTCAGATGAGAAGTGTAGAAGCAGACTTGGTCTTTAATTCTAAATTCTTCATGTGTTTTGGTTACAAGTCTTAATAAGGGCATGCTAAAGGCCTTCAGTCACTTCCTTTCCTCTTGATTTTATCTTATTTCATTCAAATAACTACATACGACTTCATACAATTTTGCTGTTTTAAGCACTGAAACCTGAAGGCAGTAACAATCAGACTGCCATCAAATTCTAAGGTCTCCCCAGCAAACACAAACACAGACAACCTGCAACTTCTTTTGTATGCCAGTACAAAATGCAGGTATCCATACGTGGTTTCAGGTGTGCCCCATGTGCTTCTCCTCAATGAGCTGGGAGACGGAGAAGGAATGAAAGAAAAGGATAGAAAACCAGAGTGGCCATTATGTCACCACGTCCATTTTTCAGGATGCAGTCCTAAGGAAAAGCTCTTGGGTTCACATATCAGCAGGAACAGCCAGTTGGGATTCCTGCCTCACTCAAGAGGAAGAACTTCAAAAAGCACACACAACTGGTTCTCAGGCTCTTCAAAGAGCTCTAGAAGCAGGAAAATACCAGACTGCAACATATTCAAAACCCAATAATAATAGTGGCAGCTTCTGCCATCTTCTCACATTAGAGATGTATCTGCAACCAGCCCCAGGAGCCAAGAGAGATAACAAGCCAGTATATCAGCCCACAGGAGAAAATGGAAGTCAGAAGGAGGAAAGATGGAGGCGTCTCCCAAAATATTTAAATTTAACTATTTTGGTCAACTACTGCACTGGAAGTTTTAAAGATTAACTTGAGGGGAGGTAGAGGTTAGAGTAGAAGTAGAAAAGGGAATAGTAGACTAATGCTTATTTTTGATCAGTGTTGTCAGATGTGCTCTTCAACTTTTAACTCTGCTTCCTTGGTGAAGAAGAAAGTGAGCTATAAAGAGGTTGCCAAGCTTCGAAGCAGAGAAAAAAGGAAAATAAGCAAGCAGGTAAATGTCTCAAAGACACAGCTTCAAAAGGAACTGACAGTGCCAACACCATTAACCGGGGAGACTGCCTGCATAAATCCATCCATATTTGAATGTGCTAATTTTCCCAAAGCTCACAACTGAATCAAAGGCTATTTCATACTTCAAGAAAAGAGAAAGGGTCTGAATGAAGCAGGGAGAGAAAACCAAAAATCAGCCCGACTGTGCCAGTGAGAAGAGCACAGAGCACAGGCTGAGCCCCGCACAGACTGTAGCTCTGTATGGTGTATCTGTATCGTGTGTTGTAAGCTCACGATGTGATTTCATCCTCAAGAGCCTCCCACAGCAGTGCCTGCCTGAAATGCTGCTGCCTGCACCCTACAGTGATGCCAGCGTGCCTGTTCACACTCCATGCTGACAATCGGATCTGGCTTCACCGTGCAAAGCAAAAGCCACAAAACACGCTGGGGTTTTGGACATTTTTAAGCCAGATCCAGTCCTGGCTCTGGGTGACACGAGAGCTGTATGGCCGCGCCAGAACGACCGGAGTGCGTGTGTGCACGGGGCTGACACAGGGGACGTGAATCCACCGCGAAAAACACAGCCAAAGCCAGCTCTCCCTGCCAGGGACAGACTCATCCAGGCTTAGAGGAACTTCTAAATGAGCAAGTAAAGCCTGTCCACGTAGGTCTTTTTGGAGACACAGCTACATCTCATGCATTACAGTGTTGTGCATCCAACAGACATTTTCAGGGGATGAATAAACAACACCTTGTTCCAGAGTTGCTGGCTCCCTGTCACTGTCTGCTGTGACAAGACTGCAGAAGGGAGTCCCCTACAGAGGGTAAGACACGAGCTGCCTGCTGAAGGGATTGCCTGTGGCTGGCATGCCCAGGGTGCAGCCCTGACTTTAGGTTACACAAGGACAAACTGTGACATGGCATCCCAAGAGAGGCAACTGCCCAAGGCTTGTCACCTGTGCTCCTGAACAGGCACATGCGAGAAAACGCACACAGAAAACCTTCACTTGCAAACCCCAAAGCCCTCGTGTTTCCTGGCATGCAACGCTTCAAACAGAGCTCTGAATCCAAGGGGAAAATGCAGTTGCTAAAACACCTGTGTTACCAGCAGGGTTCTGAGTGCAGTTAAATGCCTGTTTCTTTTACTACATATCAGTTTCAAATCCCCTCTACTCAATTTACTTCAACTTTTAAAAAGATAAAATTCCTCACTGATTTGCATTACTTTTGCAATCTCTTAATGTTTTGTTTCACTCATACATTCACAACTGCTGAAATGATCTTTGATTTGAGAAGCTGAACTCTCATTTGCAAGGCAAACAGCATTCATACCCAAGGAAAATAAAATGCTCATGACTTTTATTAAAATAAAAATACCCTTCCACCTTTTCAAATGCTTGATTCCTGTTCCCCTGAGTTTTAACTCTCTGCAGAGTTATCACAGCACACTCCAACAGACCTTTTCCACTACTAGAGTGAGAAAACACTCAGAAGTGAACTCTTGCTTTGAAACAGAATGGAAAATCCTGGCAGGCTTCTGTGGAATGTAAAATAAGCCTTACGTGCAGTAAAACTCACACGTGCAACAATGCAGAGGAGAAAAGTAGCAAGAGTCATTGGTTTGACTAATTCTTGCACAGATAAATTTTGGAGACTAAAATAACCATGTAGAAAACTCATATACACTGAAAAAAACCAGTCTGAAAATGGTAGCAGGGCTCATTTTTTGCCCCCACTCTGTCCCAGCAAGCCTCACAATTACTTAGACAAGAAAAGGTATTTTATGCCTTTTATTAACAGAGATTCCCAGATCCATGTAATCCATATTCCATGCATAATACCAGCATCCATGTAATCCATATTCCACTTTTGTAAGTTACTAATTTCGAAAATTAATATATACAGACCTGAAAATTTAGTGAAAGAGCAACTCCAAGAAGTGTCTTAACCAAAGTTAGTACTAACACACAGAAGCTTTCAGCTCCCTGAGAAATTAGGCTGCAAAGCTCTGATTTGTAGCTCTTCAGGTCTCTGGCACCATACCATGGTACACAGCTGAAAAAAATTCATCAAGATTTGAAGCACACCCTAATGACATTTATTTATGTGAAAACTGGTGCAAGTAGTTAAACTCACACAAAATATATTTTATCATTTCTCCCCAGCTACCTCCCCCAGGTTTACTTTTACTTCTGTTTAACAGCTATTTTCTCCTTATTTTAATATTTCATTAGAATCCCCCAAAAGAAGATTGAAGTTTCTAATGCTGCATTTTTTTCAGCTCTGACAGCAGTGAGAGAACCTTTGGCTCCCTGGAATCACAGCAGCACAAAAATACATCAGTGGGATGCAAGAAACTCCTGCTGCCTGTGAAATGTTCACAGTGTCCAGCACATATCATGTTCAGAGCAGTTACTGTGCGTTCCTGGAAAGAAGCATTTGATGTACATCTAACAAAACTAACTGACTGTAGCAGTTGGAAAACAAAAGGAGTACAACAATGAGGTTATTTTTCTCCTGCTTCTTAGACACCATGGGCTGACAGCGTGGGCCTCCTCTAAGGAAATCCTGCCTACTTGGTAAAAAGTGTTAGCACTAGAAAATTCCCTGTTGTGAAGATACAAACTCTGAAAGTTTGGTCAAGGGTTGTACAACAGATGCACATTGATAAAGCCACTTTTTCCAGCTTTAGAGCTAAAACCACTTAGTTTTCTCTCTGCATTAAGTTTTGGCTGAGTATGTGGCCTCTGTAAGTCCTTCTGGTGCTGTCTCTTGAAATGATGCAAATAAATTGCACATGGGATTATCTAAGGAATGCCAGGACTTACACAGATGTACTAAAAAAATATTACTCATGTTCAAATATTTTGTAGTTATTTTTTTCTCTACTGAAAATAACTTAAACTTGTATTTCTCACATATGTTGCAGAGTTCAAAGTCTTTGGGAAGAGGAACAGACTTCAAAGTATACCTTCAGAATACTTCTTTTTTAGGATGAAAAATATTTTTGTTTTTTATAATTTTTAGTTGTCAAACATATTTTGAAGAGAGATGATGAGCTCAGACACGCATTACTGAGCCTGGTAGAGAGATTATTGGCTAAAATCCATGGGCTGTGCAGGTCTGACTAAGCACTGCTCTGTAAAAGCTTGGTATGAAGCTACAGACTTGAGCAGAACAGAGAAACAGGCCACTCCAATTTTGCACTCAGATCATAATTTAGAGCTTATGCTCATCCTAAAACTGGCCCTACCTCTTTACTTTAATGTTGATGCCAGAACTGCTGCCTCTCACCTGGGTCACTCCCATGGAAAACTCGCACTGCCTACACTGAGACACTCCAACCCGAGCTGTACACCCAATAAATGACCTTTTCTCAAAGTCATTTAAAGCCTTGAGAGAAAGTAAAACAAATGAGGATAAACATATGGCAAGGTTGATGGACAGAAGGAATAGAAAATACAGCTTCACAGTAGTATTATAAGCATGAGTAATTGAAAAGAAGCCTATGGATTTGTACTGTTTATTTTGAGTTACAAAATCTAAATTAAATACTGCAACCTAAACAACCATTTTCTTACTCATTAGACTCAGGTATGCATCAAGCCTTTGTACATTAAAATGATGAATAATTCTGCATATATCATTCAGCAAAAGCTCATGCATGCTATGCTATATGACATGAAAGAAAAATGAAGCAACAAGCAAGTCAGGGAAAGACATTCAATGACTAAGCATCAGAGCTGGCAAGGACAACAGTGAAACAATCCCTGCACTGACAAGTAGAGTTAATACACAATACTGACAAGGTGGCCCAAGCTGCTTCTGCCTCAGAAGGCAGCAAAGCCTGGAAGGACAAGCTAGTAGCAAATAATTGTAAAGACTGACAGACTGACATGCCTTTTGCTTCCTGACGAAGAGCAGTGGTGGCAAGAGCACTGCTGTGCAAGGAGCTGTGGTTGGCTGCTTCCCTCTGCCCTGGCCTGCCAGCTCCACAGCAGGGGCTGCAAGGAAACAGCACAGACAAAAGGGATGGAAGGCAAAAGCACAGCAGACAGTGAACCAGAAAACAGCTGGTTCATCTGGTTATCTGGCCAAAGCTCACTCTTTTTAAAACACTTGCCTCTCTAATACTACCAAAAGCTTCTGGATATTCATCTTGATGGAAGTGGAGAGGGATTTTTTAGAAGAGTGTGCAGTGATAGGACAATTTGAAATGAAAGTGGGCAGGTTTAGATTCCAGGCATTAGGAAGAAATTCTTTACTGTGAGAGTGGTGAGGCACTGGAAGAGGTTGTCCAGTGAAGTTGTGGATGCCCCATCCCTGGAGGTGTTCAAGGCCAGGGTGGATGGGGCTCTGGGCAACCTGGTCTACTACGAGGTGTCCCTGCCCATGGCAGGAGGGTTGGATCTAGAACTTAAGGTCACTTCCAGCCCAATCATTCTATGAAATCTGAGTGTGCAAAAACATTAAGTACCTGCACAGTGTAATAAAGCAGTCAAAACTGCTAAAGTTTAGTCACCTGCCAATTATGAAATAGAAATATAGCAATATGGACGGGTTTAATGCTTGTAAGGATGTCAGATCCCCTGTGGAGAGGGCAAATTTCCAAGAGTCACATGATATCTAGTTTGAATTTTTACTGTCTTGCCATTTAGTATAATAAATTGTGGTTAAGAATTTGTGTAAAAATTGGAGCAGGTTACAGAGGAGTAAACTATTTCTGAATTTATCAAATGACCACGAAAATGTTCTGTGTTATTTACATCTCTATGATAGTGAAACCTCAGAGTAGATTAAGGGTACTTTTAAAGAAGTTTGATGATAAAGCAGCACTTGATAGATAAGCTTTGGAAAAATCTTGCTGTCAGGGCACTAACCTGCAGCTGAGAGCTCAAGGCAGGAACTCTCTAAACTCTGTGGTAGTTCCTTCCTCAGACACCAAAACTCCCATCAGGTCCCTGACAGATTTGCAGCAGTTGATAAGTCAGACAAGTAAAGTAGCTGCTATCTCCACCCACACATCCTGGCCCGATGCAAAGGTTCCCAGACTGCACACAGAGCAGCTTGGGAACAAATGTAGCTTTCCTCCCAGGAACCAGAGTCTGTTTACCTTGGTACATGCCCAGGTAAAATGTGCAGATTTCTACATAGGAGCAAGTGGAATTGCTTGCCAGTGGTTGCTTCTCCCTGAAACACTGTTTTCAGCTTCCATATCATTTCCTATCACAGGAGGCAGACAGCCACACTGGGGAATGGCTCCAACCGACCCAGGAATGAATGGGATATGAAGTTACTCATCAAAGCAGCTTCTGGGTGCACAGGCTACAGCCAACTGCTCCTTGCTGCTCTATGCACACCTTGGCATAAGGAAGTGTCCACCCAAAGGACCATCTTCAGACTTGAAGAACAACCTTCTAGAACTGTAACCTTGACCTCTAAAGGGTGTTCTACCATAGCTCCAATGTCCCATTGCTCTGCTTTCAACACGACACCTCCTACTAAAGCTGCTTCTGTTCCAGCTAATTTGCACTTTGAGTCTGTTCATACAGTACCAGTGTAACATTCAAATAATGTTATGGATTAACATTAATGTTTCGTTTCAGCTCTAAAGGCATACAGTGAAAATTACCCTAGTAGGAAAAAATGTGAAGGAAACACCTAACTAGACAAGAACTGTGAACACCACGGTTATACCCAACAACTAGTTGCAAATAAAACTCTATAGCTAAAACCAACTTCCAAATTATTTGTTACCATGAAAGCAACTTCCATGGTTCTTCCCAAGCCAACCTGTGTGTATGGACTAGGAGCACCAAATTATGTCCATCTCAGTGAAGGTCTTCAAGAATTCTTACCTCAACTTAAACATCACACCAAAATTTATCATTTACCAAAATCATCACCACAATTTTCCCATGTTCATTGCTACTTATATTCAAGATTTATGCCAGACTGGCATTTACTCCAGTGGCTTTTATTTTGGTGAATGGTGGCAAGACACATGATGGCACACCTGACAAATAATAAGTTTGGTATGGGGAAATGTGGATATTGGCAAGTTCTAATCTTCAATTTATTGTTTTCATCAACACAACCCCAGCTCTAATTTGGGAGCATTTTATTTTGGGCAAAGAACTCATCTAGTAGAACAAGTCATACTTTGTTAGTTCTTGCCCAGGGAATAGGTGTGTTTCTCAAATTATACTCTCACAGACTAGAAATAAAGAGGATAGGTTGGGAAAGAAAATCATTATTGGAGCTGGGCTTCAATTTAGTTGGAGACAGCGGAAAAGAATATACTGACAAGGTATTAGCACATTTGGGTTTTTTTCATACAGTGAAATATTGAATAAAAAATTCAGCAAATGTGACTCAAAGCATTTTTAATGCACCCTATTGTACAAAATACCCTATTTCATTTCATGTTTCACCCTCTAACATTATGACCCTGTGTCCTGAACAGTCTTTGTATTTTGAACATGTATTTTCTATTTGGCAAACATCTACTCTACAAAGGCAAATTTTATATTAAACCTACCAAAATTAAATTCTCGAGTGTTACTGGAGATGCATCTTTTAAATAACCCTTAAAATTTGCGAATATTACAGTGTTTCACATTTTAAGGAAAATTGCTGCAATTGATGTGTCAGTTTTGAGTAAAATTAGTGCTCATGAGAAGGCGCCAGGTTAATAACTCTGGAGAAACTTGTCTATTTTTGTTCCATTTAGATCTGTAAAGAGCCTGAATTTTTGTATTAGAAATGCAGATCCTGTCTAGCCTAGAAGATCAAGAGTTTGTGAAACAGTGACACTGCAAGAGTAACAAAATCGAGTTCAGACAACAAAAAGGAAAATTTCATTCGGGCTTCCCATGAATTTTTTTAACCCTTTTGAAGAAATGAAACCACAGCAGTAATTTCCCAGTCAACAGAAAACAGAACTTCATTCATTTTGGCCAACAGGTCAGCATGGTTGTTTCACATAAATCACAGAGAGGGTCAGGAGTATCTCTGCATGGCACACAGAAGGCACGAGGCCCTCAAGGGATGCTGCTTCTGAATTACCAACAGCCAAATTAGGAGGACCTGAAATAGACAAGTCTAAGTTTCAGCTCTAGCCTGTCCTATCTCAAACACAACAGATGGAAAGAATACAATTGATAAAAACTTTGTAGTTCAGTTTAATCCTGTAATAGTTTTAGCTTACAGTGCTTTGCCTACTTTTTTTTTTTTGAGGAAAGAGACAAAAACATTTAAAAAATCATTCAACTATTGAATTAAAATGTCTATAAACAATTACATAAACAACTTGACTGCAGTTTACTTTTGAGCTCTACAACCATATGAGCAGCATCTTTAAATGCAATTTCTCAGTGACTTCAGTTCCTCTATCATCTGTTGTCTGGGAATTCAGCACCTCTGGGCAGTATACAAATTTATGGTCCAATTTATTCCAAAAAAAGATAATAAAACAGAAAAAAAACCCTCTTACTAGCAAATCTACTAACATGAAAAAAGGGTGCTCTTTTCCTCAAAAAATTTCAGACTTTAGCTGACACAGAGTAACTAGAGGCACATTTGTGCATTCATGCTTTCCAAAAAAAATAACCACCTTTAACTTCTCCCAGTGTGCAGCATCAGTTTAAAAACAATCAGGAAAAGCTTTATAAACTAGCAGTGAACAAAAGATGTTTCTGGTATCATGATGAAGCCAGCACTGACACAGCAGAGTTAGCAGGGCATTGTGTTCCTCCTGAGCAGCTACTGCCAGCTTCAGCAAATGGAAAGACCAGCATCATGATCCAGTCACAATGTATTCCTGAGTTTAGGATCAAAGTGCCAGGCTGACAGATTCCTGCCACCTAAAAAACAGGTACATTTACTGTAAGGAAAAAAAAAAATGAGGTGGAGGACTAATGTGAAAACAAAGAGTAGTTTTCATTTCTGCCCTGGTTGCCTCCTCTGTGCTAAGGCTGCAGTCCTGCTCTTCACACCATTAACACTGGAGACAAGGATGCAACCAGCACCTATGGCTTAAAATGGCAGACAAAACCAGAGTGGATTTACATATCACAGGACATAAATGAAAGCAAGTTAACACTGAAGCCTTCCCTTATACTAAACTCTTCACTGTGGTTTCCCAAAGCCTCATTTATCCTGGCAAGATTAAAAACTGACACAAAGAAGCAAACGTACAGGACGAACGTAGCACACACAGTTCTTTGCTAGATAATTATAAAATAGCAGTTTTTATAAAACCTAAGAGGAGGAGAGACACCAACAGAGGATGATGGGCTTAATCAGTGCACTGCTGTGGTGGACACATGCCATGGCACAAGGCTGCTCATCATCCAGTGGTGCCAAGGGAAAAGGAGCAAAAAATGGAAGAGAATACCTGTGAACCTCCAGTTCACAGTTTCCTAGGAGGATTAAGGAAACACATTTTTCATTGTGACAAAGCAGCAGCCCAATTTTATCTGCTTAAACAATTATTAAATTCACCTGGCCAGCAGTAAGAGAGTAAATTTAGCACTATTGATTGTGTAGCTATGAAGAAACTCTTGGTAACACTTTAGTAACTGAAGTTTTATTAATTTAACTATGTCTCCCACATGTAAGCAAACAAAAAATTAAATGTGTTGTGGCAATTACTTAATTTGTGCTTTTCCCTCCAATCCTTTACACATCTCCAGCTATTTACAGAGCACTTCTGTGTGCCAGGCATTCACATATTTCAAGCTGACAAGTAAAAGCAATGAATGCTGGAACTGCGGCAATAACACATCTCAGAGATGTGGACATTCCAGCACCAGTAGGGAAAAACCTGGATTAGTGACATTCAGCAGGGAAACCAGGCACCTGCCAGTACAAGGGGCAATGATCTGAAGGTCAGGTCGCAGTGCTGACAGTCCCACCTCAATCAGAAGCCATGTGGTGAGCACAGACCATCTTGGCTGGGCACCAGGACACCAACTCTGTGTTTATTGCAGCACAGGAGTGCTGGGGTGGCACAGCCTCAGCCTCACTTCATTCATCAGGGAGCTGCAATCGCTGGCTGCACCCAGAGCCACAACACAGCATTTCCCACCAGCATCTCACTTTTCTGACATTTTGCATCTCTGCTCCCAGTTACACTCCCTCTGCTCTAGCCCACTCTGTGATGCCATACATCACAAGTTAAATTTCCCTGATTTGGGAGAAGACACCACATTCTTATTGTGCCTTCTCTGGCTGTGCCTCCCCTGGTGCTCTAACTGCTGCATCCCTCCTCATCTCACATTCCCTCACTCTCTGCCTGGGACACCAAGCTCAGGACCTGGCTGCCCAGCTCCTCACAGGCAGCACCTCTTCCCTCACAGGCTTCCCCACATTAAGGTGTCCAGAAAGATCCAGGGCTGCTGATTGTCTCTTGTCACCATGTCTGCCTTGCTGATATTTTATTTTTAAGAGAACCATATGAAAATCAGCATGACAATGAAGCAGGGCCAAGCCACTAATCAGAAACCGTTTGAAATTAATTTCCTTAAAAACATAAAATATAAACACTTGCTCAGTAGGATGAGGAACAAAAGGTCTCCAACATCAAAATGAAAACTTTTTTGCTTTTTTTAAAGTATGATATCATTGTAGCACCTCTAGATTTTTAGAAGCAAGTAATTTTTAAAAGTATCCTTTGGTTTGTTGAGCTAAAAATAAAAAGAGATAGTAAGCCTATATAACACAGAGAAATAAAAAGCAAGAAATATTGGGATTTTCCACCTTAGAAATCATGCAGACACATACCTGAGATAAAACATGAAAACTCCTGCTACCTACTTATCTTAAAAACATTTAAATGCATAAAAATATTTTGGAGAACTTTTTTTTTTTTAAATATGTAATTCTGAAAAGGCTTCTGCTTTTGCTTGACCACACAAACGGTTCCCTTTAGGTGGTGTTTTTGGAAAACATAATGTACATATTTGTGGAATTGTTCCCTAAGAAATGGATTAATTCCTAAAATACAAACAAGGGTTCTAGAAACAAATCAGAAAAGTTCCTTTGAAGCACTCTTATCCAATTTCAGTATTTGATATGACACTAACTGAACAAAAAAACCTTTAATAAATTAGGAGTGCAAAGAATGCAAATACAGTGCACAGACATCTATACATCTTTTTCATCCCTATCTGCAGCTTTTTGTGCAATCTTCTCCCAAAACTCAGCACTTAGTTTGTACCCATAATTTCAGACTTTCCTACAGTTCTTCCCTATTTCACCAAGGCAGGAATTCCACATGCCCTTTTTTTTTGGTAGCTCCTCCTCAATTTATGCTATTTAGCTTCGTGGTGCCTATAAAGCCAGATTTCACAGAACACCCTTTTACACTATCAGATGTGGTTATTATCCTATACATTTGTGTAGGATTTTCATGTTTTCAGAAATAACAGAAACTAAAAATCTTCCTTTGAAGCAGTATTATGCAAACAAGGGGTTGTTTTTCCCCTGTTAACAAGATTATTTTTTCCCAATGCAGTTTGTCTCTTTTCTATATATTTATATCCGTGGGATTTTGCTGGTATCCAGAGCTCTGGACAGTACTGTGCCCTCACCCACATACAATCAGTCATAAAACATGTGCTGGACCTGAATAAAATCAATATCTCTAAAAACAGTGACATAAGTAGAAGACTCATATTTACCATTCGGCTCAGAATATTCTGCGTCCATCATCAGGTGTCAGCAGGGACAAAGCGAAGCGTCTCGGAGCACCAGCAAATGGGCTGCTTCCACTGAATAGTTTGGATGCAGTTTGACAATGAAAACACTTTTTAAAACAGAAAACAAGCAGGCAACAGCAAGCTGAATAGCGGGTGGAAAGCTCTAGTAAGCGCATTCTGTGGCGCAGGCAGCTGCAAATCACAACACATCCCCGGTTTGTCAAGGGATCCCTGCGAGTTAACACAGCTTGCAAACAATAAATATTGTTCTGGCCACTCATAAAGGCCCATTAATTTTGTCCACGTTTATCAGAGATTGTATCTCAATTCATAAAACTCTGCGTATAAAAGAGCTCGTCCTCCAAAACAAATTACATCAGCTCCTCATTAGTAAATATCTTTAGAAGCAAAAGAGGAGTCAAAGTTTTCACAGTTTGAAAGGCAGAAATAAAAACAGTAGTTTTAAATTGACTCTAAATGAAAGCATGGTAGAGTGAAACAGCTATATTCCCAGCAATTGTACCAGGCCAAACACCCATGCAGATGGTTTGCTCAATATCACTTTTTTGTGACAGAAGACTCAATGTTGCCCATTTGCATTAGAACAGCCAGACAAAATCTCTGTGTGTGATAATTTGCTGTAGCTAGAGAGAATTTGCAATGAGAGCTTGAAAGTTTTCATAGCAACCCCCAGTGTCCCTGTGTGCATGAGGGATTAGAAAGGAGATGGACGCTTCCTTTGCTGGCTGCTCAAAACCAGTGACACAGGGCACAATCCCAATGCCACACACCTTGAGCTTTCTCTAGGCTGAGCTCCAAACTTCCTGACCTTCAGTGTTTTTTAGTTATTCATCATCTTTCTCCTGCCTAAACACCCTGCCTTCTCTTCCCCCTCTTTTTCAGCTCTCCATTTCAAGCCCTTAATGCGGGTAATTCCAATTCTGACAATCAATATTTTTTGGTGGGGGGGGGGGGGGTTGAGCTATATCTGTTTGGCTCTAATTTCTCTATATATATTTTTTTATAAGTCATCTGAGTGAAGGGCAGTTCTTACACATAAAAGATTTATCCAGATGAGTGACACCATACACAGATACAATTTTTTAACCCAAACAACTGTAACTGATTGACAAAAAATAACTTTATACCTCAACGCTTCCATGCAATAAAGCTGAAGAAGAAGTTAAATAGAAAACCTTCAATGTAAGAAATTGTTTCTGACATGCATAAGGAACTGGAAGCATTGTCAAGCATAACTTGATACATTGCACAAAGACAAATGCCTGCCCAGCAAAATCAGTAGATTGCAACAAGGCCAGTAGATAGTTCCCATCTAGGACTCGAGTTTTCATTAGTACCTGCAATTCTTGAAAGGCTATAAAATAAAAAATGTAAACATCAAAGACGGTACAGATATTTTCTAGACCTCTTTTGGCTCCTTCCTGCAAGGGCGTGCGATAATGCACAGGTAGGTACAAACCACAGCTATCACAGTGCTCTCACTCAATTCCTCGAGAGCCTAAAGAAAGCAGAATCCATTAGGAAACAAGAGTACTTCAGCTAACTGCAAGGCTTATTACCATGCAAAGCTTTTCCAGAATAAATGGAAAAACTCCATTGTGTGCCAAACTCTCATCCAAACTAGCATAACGCACAAACTATAAATGTGTAGTCATAATATACACAGTGATTTTAATGTCAGGTATGCTTAACTAAGAAGAAAGCCCTTTAACAGATGCATAAAAAACACAAAAGGAAAGGAAAACTTTTGAGAATTACCCATAAAGAGAATAAAATATGCAAGTCTGTGCTGGAGATCAGAAATCTTACTCTACAACATGCAATAAGAGGGAAATAATTAAACATCAGATAACATGATATCCCTGGAAAAACACTGGGGGAAAACCAACTTGCCTAACTTCAGAAACAGAAACAGAAAGTAACAAAAAAATTGAAGCTCTGCATTTTGGGTAGTGTATTTCACCATTTAAATTTTATCCTTTAATACCATAAAGATGACAACTGTTATTTAAAGAGCAGAAAAATATAGCACAAAGGGAGGCCTTTGCAGATTCAATAAAGATACAAATTGAATTAATTGTTATTGCTCAATGTCACTAATACCTTCCACACACAGAGTAGATTTTGTAGGATGCACAGTTACAGCGAAAAGCCCTTCACAAAAAGTCTTTTGTGGCTATCAGTCAGTGATGTGACTATCACTTTTATTGTCTCAAAACAACCCAAATTGGAAGAAAAACTTGCTGCTGTAGCTTCAGAGAGCCCTTCCCCACATTATCAGCTACATAAAGGTAGTGTGGGGGCTCTGAATTCCCTTGTGACTAAGAATAGGGCATGAATCAATTGCTTGCCCTCTACCTCATCCCAAGCAGGAAGAAAAGGTGAGCCAATTGTTTATTGCATTTAACAAAACACACAATGTTCCCAAGATCATGGTGGTACCTGACCTGGGAGGCCAGCAGGTATGCTGATGGGGATGCTGGGTTTTTCTGCTGCACAGTGAGGCATTCCCAACAAGTAGGAGCATTTCCAGAACACCTGAAAGGAGCAGCATCTTCAAACACCTTTTTTGTATTTCTGTGGCCTCTGAGGCTTTGCAGTCTCTTGACAGGATTGGTTTCTCTTTCCTCTAACTCCAGATAAGGCACAGAGGGACTGACACAGGACAGAAAATGCAGCCACGGCTGCCCCCGCTTCAGGGACCAAAGGGAAGATGAAGAGTTACCATAAGAGCACGAAACACAAAAGGCTGAGAAGCAATGGCCAGAGCCTGAATCACTGGTGGCTGAGCTCATTAAAAGAAAAGAAAAATTAAGGGAAAAATGGAGGGAAATGTGCCTAGTCATATTAACAGCATTTGGGATTGTTTTAACTGAACCTGGGTCTAACATGTGTGTTCATTAGAAGGGACTTGCAGCAAGTGAGTACAAATCTCCACCTTAGAAGTACTCCCAGAAACTAAGTGACCATCCAGATTTCAGCCAGAATAAAAATTGGTTTATCTTGTTGATAAATCATGTAAGCATCTTTCCTTTTTTGAATAACAGGCATCACTTACAAACCTTAATGCATTTCATCTGTAACATTGCTTCCTGTTCCTGATAGGGAAAGGAAAATTCATGAGGCAAATATTTAGCTCCAGGCAACAGGCCAGTATAGCAACAGAAAGTTTTACACTTGTGCCAAGATTTCTTGGTTTCCTTTTAAAATGAAAATCGTGACAATTATCTTGATGCTCTCTGATGAATCAGATCTGTCTATATGAAAAAAAGACTTTTTTTGTTTCCAACACACTATTTTACAAGCTTATTCACTTTCTTTTAAAAAAAGCAGCTTATGTACCAACTTAAAAGCTAATGTGCTTGCATGAAAACATTCGTAACCAGTCAAGCCACAGAGATTTTCAGTCAGTAAACCTGAAATGCGAATTGAAAGAGATACAGAATTTCTCCAAGGGGACGAATTTAGAAACACTTTTCCAAAAAATGCAGTTGCTGTCCTCTTTGTTCAATATTTTCCAATCCACACCATAAATCTGACTGATTTGTACCATCAATCCTTGGTAATGTCAGCATTTCAAAAACTGCTGTGCCACAAATTAAAGCTTCAATTAAACTTGAAAACCCCCCTCATGCCATGCTCATGCTGCTTACTACCACAATTCTAAAGTTAAGATTATTATTCTGATTCTTCGTCTCACACATGCTGGATTTGTTCTGAGGTCTTCCCAACACTACTCTTGTGTTGTTTTCCCACCAAACATGGAAAGATCCACTAATCTGCAGGTAGGAGTATGAACTCTCATTTTTAATCCCTGTTTTAACTGTGGTCCCACACTGAGCAGCAATTTAAGGCAGGCTAAGGTCATTCCAGTTTGCAAAAGTTCTGGCTCATTTCCAGTAGGTTTTCTAAAGCCTAAGTTATCCTGTTATTTTTCAATTTGCTAAGATTCAAGAATCTAATCTGTTTCTAATGTGTATTTGTTTCCATTGCCTTTGCAGCTCTTCCCCCAGAAATCTCCTTCTGGCTCTCATGAACATGCTTCTTGACCAGCAGCTAATCGCTCCCACTGGTAAAGCTGAATCCAAGAGTACTTCAGGTACAAAAGTTCACAGCAGAGAACATCATTCGGGCAAGAACTTGCCATTTCCTGGAGTTCTGCCTCTCCCTCCTTCTCCCCTGCCTGGCAGAGCTGCAATTTCACTTTCTGCTTCCAGCAGAAGGAGCACACAAGCATATTTTCAATGAGCAAACTCTTGTTAAACCCAACGTGATGTGCAGGGTTCAAAGCTCATCATGCACAAAATTCAGTTCTTTTGCCAGTCAATTTTCCCCACTGTGAATTACCAAAATTCATTACTGTCAGGATGGGAGCAAAAACTAAGGTGAATAAATAAATAGAGACAACTTGACAATAGCCAGGGAAGCCCCTGCTGTCACCCAGCAGCTTCTCAGCACTCAACCTGCCCGGCTGCTGTAGACACAACATCTCCTCCAACACTCTCTGCTTGCGCTGTTGCTCTACAGAAACATCATTTTCTGCACAGGTTGAAAGACCCTGAAACCAGATACTCTGCAGCTCTTCAGCTGGTGCTTGTAATTCTTTTCAGTCCATCCCCCAAGTCAGAGAACAGCACCCCGAAGAAGTATTTCAAGGCCATTTCAAAAGGAATCATACATTATGCAAAGCTCCTTTCACAACAGACACCAGGGCTAGAGATCCATGGTAAAAAGGCAGGAGATCTATGAATAAAATACAAAACCAGGACTCTCTGCATCAGATTCTGTGTTTCCCTCAGCCACTGACCTTCTGTATTATCCAAACCCAAATCTCCTGCCCTTAATAACCCTGTTGTCAGACATGGCCCTCCCTCTGTGCCTTGCACTGTTCACATGATTGCATACCTGAGATACTTGTAGACATAATGACAATACCTAATTTTAATTGTTAGATCTTTATCTGGGAGTTTCTTTATTTTCTTAATACATCTGGTATTAGTCCAATGATTGCAAAATTACCCACTCCGGAGCTTTCCTTTTATTGGAAAAGTTTCCACTGACGGTAGTTAATGAAACTGAATTCTAGAAATTAAAACTCTTTTTGGCTTTCCTTGGTAAGAACTACCTCAAGTCAGTTTTTCCCAACCAAAGCTTTAGACCTGAGAGAATACGAATCCTTAGACGATGAATTCTCTCTTAAGCATGCCCCATCAAAATCTCATGGTAAAAACCACTGTTCTTCTGAACATGCTCCATTTGGAGCCATACAGGATCAATGCCCAAAACCAAACTACCAGGGACGATACACAAGGAAGAATTTTTTAAAAATTAAAAAAACTCAGAATATAGTGTATTATTACTTCTGCAGCATTATATTATTTGTGGCTGAGTTCTATTTCTGTTAGCTTTTAAGTGGACTCAGTTAAGTATAATTTCTATATTTGACCTCCCCTGAGATGGCCTATTATGATTTTATGAAGTTAGCATACATTTCACATAGCAGCTGAAAGTAGTGGAGAGAGTGGAGAAAAGAAAAGCCTTGAACAAAAACAAGTCAGAGGATACTTCCACAGACACTGCACTAGAGAATGCAGGGATTGCCTTTTCTTTTTAATTTTTTTTCCCTAATCCCATGCACTATTTCATGGAAAAGATGGAACCTCTATTTCAGTATGAATATGCTAATCTTAAAAATAAAAATGCATGGCTATTCCTCTCAAAGCATACAGCAACCATTATTGGGAAAGGGTAATGAGCAAGGTTGGGCATGCTAAAATAAACACAATTCTATTTCAATCTTTGGAAGTTAAACAGTCCTTCAGAAGGGTCAGGAATCAAACATGTCATCATGAATGAATTAAACATTGGTTTTACTTTCTTCTGCAAGATCTTAACCAACCTCAGGCACAGCAAGGATTGAGAAGGGCAGCAGAGAAACTCTCTGGTAGCAGGAGAGAGCACAGCAGAACATCTTCTTTTTCTGAAATGCACATTCCAAGCCTAAACCAGGAATCTCTGCAATATTTGCTGTAAGTACCAGGTTTTGTACAGAGGAATAAGGCACTAGTTCCCATGCTTACAAGCACAGTAGCTGCTGCACCCACACAGTCTTAACCAAGCTCCAAGGTTTGGTTTCTGTCTCTCCACAAAGGCAGGTGTTCCACCTGGCTGTTAAAAAAATAAACAAACAAGAATACTCTCCTTTTCCTTCTCTTACTCTTGCTACTTAAATCAGATCTCTTCTTTTATCATTTCCCCTCACATACCCTTCCTCCACCCCCAGAGCTGGCCTGCCCTCTCCTATCTCTGTGGCCTCCTTCCCTTCGTGCTTCCCTCTGCTCCATCACAGCCTCCTGCCTGCCTGGTGTAGGATCACAGGAGAGTGCTGCCTGCAGGTGTTTATGTAAGACATGGGCTTTTCTTCTGCAGTACCACACTTAAAACTCCAGTCTGGGGCGTGATGAAATAGGTGACAGCAAGAGAAGCAGCTGGTGCCCCAAGCTCAGCTGAATCCAGCGCTCCTGCTTAAAAATGTGGCCCCCATCCTTCCTCACTTGCCATGATTGAGCTCTTGCCCTTAGACAGGCAAAGGGAAGGGCTGGGCAGGAAACTGTCCCGGTGGAGGATGCCCCAACCTCCTCCTCATCCCAACTCTGCCTTCAGCCACAGCAGAGGAATGCAAGTTGCAGCACTGGCTTAGGAGGGGTTATTAATGGTAACAGGACTAAAACAGGAACTGGAGAGAGGCCTTGATTTCAACAGGAAGAACTGAGGGAATGCACTCTTCACTGGATTGTTCAGTGCTTCCTATTAGCTCACTTGAATTAGACTTCCTAGTAAATATAAGGGCATGGGAAGAGTTTATCCCCGATTATGTTAGTGATTAATGGTAGAGCAGGAATTAGGAGAGCAAGCCTTGTGAGTCTACTCCACTGCTCAGCCAACTGGACAATCTTATATATCCAAACATAAAATAACTTTCAGTGGCATGCTGCTCTGCTGCCTACAAGACATCCAACTCTTTGGTTTTGTTGTATCCAGAAAAAGCCATGGAGAGGGATAAAAAAATGCAGCAACAGAAGGCAGTGTTAAAAGAAAAACCTGAGTCCCAAAACCAGAGCTCTCTGCATTTTTGGCTCTGCACTCACTTAGGTAAAACTCTACTTACAGAGTAGAGGCTAAATATTGCTACCACTGTGAAATCCCAACAGCCCTCCTTCCACACAGACCTCACAGGCACCAACAAATGCATTTCCCAGAAGCCAAGGGGCACAAGAAATCTGCCCTGTGTGCTGGTCAGTACTGGTGCATTGGTTCACATCCAGTACAGATCACTAATGGTCAAACCACGGTGACAGCAGCTAGCCCACTCTGTGGAGGCAGGATCAACTCCTTCCCTGGCCCTGGGGCTGCAGTGACAGACTGCACAAGCACAGAAAATCCACACTTGCTCAACAGATGCAAGAAGGTCTTTTGACAACACTGGTATCAAAACCAGAAGTCCACACCATGCTAAACTCCAAGAAATTAAACAACATTGCTGAGAAATCTACAATCTGAGTACTCAGGGTAAATTTTCAGAATGACAAGGCATCAGGGATAGGGAAAATGACCACCATAAATTTTAAACAGTTCCTTTGAATAAACAATTTTCTATTAGTGATGCTGAAAACGAAATAAAAACTTCAGTGTTTTGATTGTGGTTTGGGGATGGCTTTGAGACAGGTGGTCTTCTTCTGAGGAGAAAAAGTTCCAAAAAGTGACCACCATCCAAAACTTCCCAGATATACAGCCTGTAGCATATCACCAGCTTCCCAATTATCAGACAGTTTCCTAAGCTGTTTAAGACTAGCCTAAGAAAGGAACACATGCATAGACGTGGAACCAGTTTAGAAAACAACTCTAATGAAAAGCAGTAATTTACACAGGGCAGTAAATAGCTACCCACCAAAATGCCTACTCCCACCAGCACATCTACAAGTTATCCTATAGTGTGTTCCCAGCTAAATTCTCTATACAGCCATGCCTCCAAGCACAGTCAGGGGAAAATGTGCTGAGTAATAATCTCCCCATGTCAAGGGCAATTTCAAAATCAGGCCCCATGTGCACCCTGCATAGAAGAGACATAATATTAAAGGGGCATGCTTGCTATAACACTAATTTGTCCCAACAGGACAGGTTTTTGGGAAGCAGCAACACCAAAGGAAAATGTACAGAAGAAATGAAAACAGGGATGTGCAAAGGAGGAGGGGTGGAGAAAACAAGCAGGAAGAGGAAACTTGATTTTAATGCAAAAGGAGATGAGACACCGGTGAATGAGGCAGACAGGGTAGAACTCAGAGAAGGAGCACTCCTCCCACTCCGGCTCCCAGAAAAGCAGGATTATAGGGGCAAACGAAAAGCCCTGAATTTCCAGCAAAACAGAACAAATCAAAAACATGACAAGAACAGACCTGCCTGTTTGGTCGCTAGCACCAGCTTCTGCATGAATTAAACCCACCAATTGTGAATAACCATATTAAAAAAAAAAAAAAAAAAAGCTCAATTCCTATTAAAGCAGCTGCAAACAGGAAGGGGAATACCCTGTCTTCTACTTATTTAGTATCTGAGAGGCATCTGCTGTGCCCTGAACTCCAAACCAATTAACTTGTGCCACTGCAACACCAGTCACAGACAGTTGTACCAGGCTGGGAAGTTCAGTGACTCAGGTTTTTCAAGACTTCGGCATTTTTAATTAGTGAGTTGTAATTCAGACTAACATTGAGCAAAACTGGTTTAATTTGCATTTAATTGCAGCAGTAGATCAAGCAACACTGGTCTGGCATCAATTTCAATAGAGGAAACTAATGAATACTCAAGGTGTGCAAGAGAAACAGGAATTTCAGCTAAGTGAAAATTCCAGTCCCTACAAAGACAACAGATGGCGAGAGACCAGGGAGGTATGCAACAGAAATACACGAAGCAAAGTTTTTCATTTTGACATGCCAAAAATACTTGGTCATCTAGGTAAAGGAATTAGATTAATAAATTACATGGAATCAAGAACACAGATCTGGATACATAGAACTTTTAATTATTAATAGTTGCCTTATTATTAATCGGGGAGATGAATAAGAAAGAAGAAAAAAAACCAAACAAACCAAACTGGACTAAAGCAGGAAAAAACTCCCAGAGTGCAGACCAAAACCCACATCAATCCAAACCAGCCAACAGCCCTAATTCCCAGACTTTAAAGCCTTTGAGCTTCTTTTCCAATTTTTTCCTTTCTGGTCCCGTGACCTTCACTTCAGCAGGGCTCCTATTTCATACCTGCCCAGCAACTGAAGCTCTGACTGCCTTCAGACTGAAGAGATCACCTAGTGAAAAGTACCCATCATTGTCCTTAAAGAAGTAGAAAAAACCAAGCTAACACACCAAGGAGAGGGATATTAACTGAGTTTAGGCATTCAGGGTGACCTTGCAAAGGAAGGCAATTTACAGGACAGCAAGTCCAGCAACCTCCCAAGAAAATGCTTACTCATGTATGGTTGTGTAGTTAGAAAATACCAGATAAAGAGCTCCTGCCAGGTTCCTTCACATCTCCACAGTTGTCTCAGCTTGGCTTATTTCTGTGATCGCTTTGGTGCTGATCTAGCACACTGGAGAGAGGCTGGACCCTGTTAAGGTGGGCACTGGTGAAGTGAATGAGCCATGATGCCTCCAGCATGGGCATTACTCCTAATACAGTGAAGCTGTTGTCCCTTCTGCCAGAAAGCTTGCCCTTGGGTTAGTAGGCTGAACCAGCACTGCAGCTTCACTGGGTCTGGCCCAAGGAGCCTGCAGCAAGGGCAGGAGGAGAGACCAAAGGGAGCAACAACCTGCAGCTACAAAGATCAGGGATGGTGGGCTAAGCCCTGCCAACAGCCTGGTACCACCCTCAGAGGGGGCATTGCAGTTCTTGTACACATCCTTGGGGTCATAAGGCATCTGAAAGA
Organism: Fringilla coelebs; assembly: GCF_963513975.1. Classification (NCBI taxonomy): domain Eukaryota; kingdom Metazoa; phylum Chordata; class Aves; order Passeriformes; family Fringillidae; genus Fringilla; species Fringilla coelebs. Next base: position 64,272,239 of record NC_140030.1, on the reverse strand, counting down.
GGCCTGAAACGTTTCATCGGTGCTTTATTACCGCTACCTCCCGTACATGCCCCACACCAAGCTCTCCTGGGGTATTAGGTGTGACTGGGCAGGTTATGCCAGGGCATAGTGTAGGTGTTCCAACACATAAAACTTACTGAAAAGACACAGTAGCCAGTCTGAAGCAAAAATCAGCATAGACTGGAGCACACTGCAGCTTTATGCAGAGCATCATTCCAACAGCTAAGCTCTGCACATGCCAGGGAAGACATGTTAATGAATTATGGCGTGAAATAAGCATTCTGTACAGGAACAGCAGCAACCCTACCCCTCATACTTTAGGCCAAAACAGTAAGAACCAGAATATAAATCCCTCCCCTAGCCACTACACAAATCCTCCTTGTTACTGTTCTAGAAACCCCAGCTCAATCTCACGAGCTTGCTAGAACCTTGCAGGCAGCTGAGGAGGCACTGCTGACACGGGTGCAGTGACAATTTGCAGTCCTGCAGCTTTGCAATGCTGCTGCCACAGCACTGGAGCCTCTCTGGGCTCCCCGTCACCCTGCCCAGCAGAGAGGGTAAAGTGAAAATCCATCTAGAGAAGAGGTTGGTAACAACCATGGCTGTAAAATAACATGACAAAAATATGACACCACAGGCCAAGGAAAGAAAAAGCAAAACCAAGAATTTTCAAAGCTTTCTACTGATTCTTGCATGAACTAAAAATAATCAAAGCACCTGCAAGCAGCAGGCACAGACTTCATTTAACAGGTGATGAAAGACACATATTATTTGTATGAAGGTACAAGGCTTCTATGGCAGCAAAGAAACCAGAAATAGAACATTTGTTATCAATTCTGCGCTCTAAACTGATACCTCATTGTTTTTATCCCTCCTATATTTCTTTTCTTACTGCTTCTTTTTAAAGAAGATATAATGACTACCAGATGCTACAGCAGTTCAGTCCTCAGTGGAAGGGTAATTAACAGATGAAAGTTCAGCAGTTGTTTCTAGTTACAATCAGATGAGCTGTACACTCCCTATCCCCTAGGTGAAGGGCAGAGATGAGCAATCCAACCTCTGCCTCCATTCCCCACTGTAACACAGCACAAAGCAGGGCATATCAAGTGGGACCTGGAGGTGCACAGATAATGAACCTGAGCGGTCCAGTTTTGTTTTAGGTTTTGTCTCCAGAATTTAATAATTGCAAATACCTACAATGCTAACTCTGCCAACACTTTAAGAATATTCACTGCATATAGTAAAGCTGATGAAAAAAATTGGTACTAGGCATCTATGCTGACCACTGAGAAATGTGTATTGCACACATTCATCACTCTTTAGTCATAAAACCCCATGCTTTTTCTGTTGTAAATAAAGCCTGTAAGGATATAACTCCTGGAACTCTGCTGATCTTCAAAATGTGAACAAATGAGTGGAGCTACTTGAGGACTGTGGAGGAATTGCAACATTTTGAATGAATGAATGCGATGTATGGCTTCAAATAACTCTAACCCAGTGTAGTCACTGCTCAGTTACTGCTCGATTAACTCAGTTGGTCAGAGCACAGTGCTGATAACACAAGGCTGGGGGCTCAATCCCCATATGGGCCATTCACTGAGAGCTGGACTTGATGATCCCTGGTGGTCCCTTCCAACTCAGAACACTCTGTGATCCGACTTACTAGATGGCTGTCACAGTTTTCATTACCACTTAGCTAACCTTAGAAATATGTCAATTTGGGCTTGTTTGCCGTTTCTGCTTCAGGGTTTCGTTGCCAAACACTTAAACTGCAACCATAAAACCAAGCAAATGACATAAAATAAGGACAAGCTTAGTTAGTCCTCATAGTTCTTCAGCTGAACTTTAATTCCTACAAGAGCAAGACCAAGTGCCTCAAAAAGTTACAAATGAAGAGTCATTCCACAAGTGTAAACTAGAGTAACACCAATACAATTGAAAGTATCACTATTGTCAAACCCCTGGTGATGAGACATTCAGTGCTGCAGAAATAAAAAACCATTACTTTGGGAAATTGTATTACCCAGAACAAATTTTACCTGGCAGTAACATTAATGACTCCACATAAGCAACCATGCCACACATGCTTATAGATAGCATGGGAAGGAGGTTAATAAAACTCAACCTGTAATTTCTGAATTACTTTTGAGAAAAAATTAGTGGTTTACAATGTTTTCTTTTGGGGGAAGGCAAGGCCTGGGAGAGAGTGCAGCATGTTTTATTTTAAGGACTGTGAGGAAAGCTTTTTAAAAAAACGCAAAAAAACCCTCAAAAACAACACTCTAAAAAGAAATGAAACCCAAAAACCATCACCAGTATACCTCTGATACCAAAGGCAATAAATTACTACCTAATGGTATTTAACTCAAGAAAACCTATTTTAGATTAATATATATATAAACAGATAGCATTTTTTTTCCTCTAAAAAACCCACAAGCTGAGCAAAAATCCTGAAGATATATTTCCAAAATACCAACCCACAAGCTGACCAAAAATCCTGAAAAAACATACTTATACCATTAACTGCTCTACAGAGTTAAAAATAGTTCAGGACAATTTACTCAAAGCCATTTACTAAAGAAAATATGAAGCCTTACATTTAAACACTTCCGTATTTATTATATCCTCTGGGAGTGGTTATAGAGAGCTGAACTACATACTAGCTCACAGCAAAATAACTAAATCTGTTTTCATTTCACACTTTCTGCTAACTTTCAGGAAATCTGCATGCGCACATTTATTTTGGAATCAGATTTTTTTCAGAATGTTGTCACTGGCGTTGAAGAGGTGGCAAGAGGCACTGCCAACACCAAGTGGTTGTGAAGCGATGGAGGGCTGGCCAGCGAAGTACCACAGCTGGCTCCTGAGTGATGTGACTGTCTCGGGTACCACCAAAGCCACGGGCTGCTCCAGCTCCTATTTATGGGCCATATTTGGCCATGCTTGCTCCAATCATTCCCCCAGTTTGCTCATCACAAGCTGCAAGATGCCCCCTGCATGTCACACGCTGCCTCTGTGCCAGCCAGATGGACGAGGATTTTGTCCATCCTTCTGTGGAGTTATGGGAGCACCTACTTGGGATCGTTGCTGCTTTTTTATCTCTTGTTGTTGTTACATGCAAACCAATACAGAAGTATGCAAAGTCAATGACTTTTTAAATGAATGCAAGTGTGGGCAAATGTCTCTTTCCTCAACATTAAAACAAAACATGTGTGATTTTCAGAGTTTCATAACCTCTAGTTCTGTGTAGCATTTGCTTTCTTGAAATCCAAACCTGTTTTAATGTCCTGACTTTAAGCTGGAGGCTGGTGGAACTTCTACTGCTGCCTCATCTCTCCAACGATGGTGCTTTCCTCCTTGGTTCTTGGCACCCCCCTGCATATCTATCATCAGGTTTGGGTAGGGACCAGCTGAGGAGCAGGCAAAATGCTACAGCAGGAAGTTACTGGTCACCAGCTGAACCATTTGAAAAGATCAGTTTTCTCCTACAAGAGGAAGGGCGGTGCTGCCCTGCATGGTGGACCACAGATGTGGCATCCCTACAGAAACTGCACCAAACACACAAAAAGGCTGCATTTCATTCTTACATTAGCAAAAACTCTCTTCATTTTCAATAACTATTCAAGTGCCATTGCTACATCACTCTATCTGCAGGTCTGTGCTGTGGCCCTCTAAGGAAAACCAAACACCAGGTAATCAATCAGCTGTGCTTAACACTGGTCACATTGGTCAGCTCAACACAAACAGATTAGGGCTGATTTAATTTATGTTTGTTCCAACACCACGATCTTCCCAGCAGCCAAGAAGAAGCCAGTCTGTAACCAAAGTGAGAGTGGTGGCACCAGTAGCCTGCTGGATAAGCCTGGGCTGCCACTTCTTGAGGGGAGATTGAGGGGGCTGCAGTAAGCTGTCATCACAGAGCTGACAGCATGGAGGGGTTCAAATGGCTCCTGCCACAGACAGCCATGGGAAACTAAGACCTGAAAGCCACTGCTGCCATGTGCACAGGTCCAAAAACACAGCTGGCATGATACCATTCAAAAAGTTGACTGAGGAGCGCTAGGCAAAGCCCAGCACCAGGAAACCAGACTGTGCTAGTGCACATCATAGGTGAAAAGGGGAGCACGTCAGCAGCCTCCTCACTGAAACCTGTTTTTGAGGCAGCAGTTAGCTGAACAACACAGGCAAGATAAGCACAGGCTGTCTGCCTATCTGGATTGGAGATCTCACACTTTCATGTGTTCAACTATGCTTTCCTTTACCACAACAGATGTTTCATGATATTTCCTTTACACCTAAGTAGAGAAACTTTGTTTTCCCCATCCCCTGCATGCAGCAGGCACAGGACTCCCATGACAGTGCTGATCCAACCTCCACAGAAAGGCCCTGGCAAAGAAAACTCATGATCTTCAAGTATTAGTACAGGTATTGTGAGCCCTGAAATTCAATTTTATATCTATACTGAAAACTTCTACATGTTCAGCTCAGTGTTCGTCCATTTCCCATTTTTGAGTTGCCAGCAAAAACCACTCTGAAAAATTTAGGACTTCATGTAAAGAAAAATTGTTAAAAGAAAAAAAATCTTCATTGAGGTACTCAGAAATGGAACCCTATCAATACCATCTGAAGTGTATTATAGCAGATTTTCACAGGCAGCAGTTGGAATTAAGTACATACCTTTCCATTTGGTATTTTTCACTTCGCAGCCTTAACCTAATTTCTTTGAAGACACTCAACTATTGTTCTGGCAGAAGCATAAGGAATAATTTATAGCAAAGCCTCAAAATTTTAAGTCAGTGGGAGTTAAACACAAAGCCTTAAAAAAATCTAGACGCTATCTCAGAAGCTATGTAAAATATTTTTCCCATTAGCACTTTTCACATCTAAAATTTCAAAAGTCACTGCAGACATTTACATCTACCATTCACAGACTTTTTACTGGGAATCCTTCTGAGATTCATATTACATAACTCAGCTGGAATAAGTATTTGAGAGCAATTAATCAGTGGGGATATTGCATACACATCTTCAGTGAAATTTGCTTCACCAAAGTAAAAAAAAAAGCATTTGAGCCTTTCCACAGAAATCCTCAGATGTACCTCATAGAGTAATTTTAGTATGTATATCACCATCCTTTACCAATTTATGTGGTAAATCCATTCTTCAATTTATTTGCAAGGAGTTGCTACAATTAATCACAGCAGGGATTTTTGAGGAAGGCTTTTCAGGACTGTTAAAGCAGCAGGAAAGATTCCAGCCCAGGCTTTAACCAGCAGAGTAACAAGAAGGCAAGCTGGATTTGAAGGAGCAAGCATGTCTCTGGGCACGCACACAGCCATGCAGATGGACAGGAAACCCAAGTCATCTTTGGGCCACTGCAATTTTGATCATTGGAGAAGGCACTTTTATGGTGATATCCTACAGCACCAAAATAATACAAACACTAATTTCATACAATGCTGGAGTAAAAATCAATGCCTTGTATTTAAAGGTCTACAGAATGTTACAGGAAATAATGTAATTATTTTCCTTTATCCACTGAAGTCATCTTGATCATCACAATCATCCCAAGTCTGCAAAACAGCAGGCACTCCTACTCTCTTCCTCCTCAGATCTGGTGGATGGATTTGGCCACCGGTGCCCTATGCATCAAAGCCAGACAGATCAAAGTACAGTTCAACAGAAGGCAAGCCAATTCCAGCCAGATCTTGTGCAACCTATGAACTGGAAGGCAGATTAATCCATTGGGATCTCCTATTTCACCAGTGTTGAGATGCAGGCTCTGATATTAGTTTGTATGGACGTGGCAGTTGACCTTTGAGTTTTCTTTGTTTAACTGTAAAATGGCAATTCCACCATCCTCAAAGCCCTTTTGAAAATTATGAGTGAGAACACCTTCAGCTATAGCTATGGCCACATCAGAATGGCCCCATCTATGCAGTGGCTCACTTTGAAGCATCAGCCTTCGAGGAAGGGATGCTGCTCTTCCATTGAAGGATGGCAGTGGCATTTTCATACAGAGGTTTCTCACTTCTTTGTGCATCAGCCCATTATTCTGCACCCACAAATTCAGTACTTCCAGCTTCCAAAATCATGATCTGTCTCCCCAAGGCTTGCAGAGGAAGATCTCTGATCTTCCAGCAAGCCTCAATCATCCTAAAAGAAAACTTGCAAGGTTACAGTACCACAGCTGTAACTATTAGGGGTCTCATAGGGATGCTGGCAACCGTGAGCACTCTCAGCATCTGTAGTACCCATAGGATTTAATCCACAGCATGTTAACATCTGTAGATGTTTCATATTCTTTTTTTTTTTTCCTAAAATCCCCTCTAGCAAAATAAGTGACGCGCCCCTCCCTTTCTATGTTTATTTTTCTTCCAGAAACAAACCAACCCCCCATTGGCAACACTAAGACAACACATATGAGAATGAGATGACTGCAGAAGACAGAACTTCATTAGTTCCATGGGACTGATGCCTGCCTCATGCTAATTTTGTTCCACTTCAGTCCATCCCTTTCCATTTGTGCCATCTGTTCTTGTAACCAATTTACCTTTTCCATCCAAACCAAACCAGATTAATCAATCAAACACAGACATGGACTAGTTTGTGCTATGACAGCATAGGTAGCCAGGTTCCCCCGTTCCCTGGTCCAGGACCCCCCAGGCACTGGCAGAAGCCCAGGAGCCACGGTGCCAGCCCAACACGGCACGGCTGCAGCTCCACGGGAGTGCTGCTCTCACACCACACTCGGTGCTGAATGTTAATGAAGCTGGACTAAAAACACAAGGGCAATCCCTAGTCAGGGGCAACTCTCTTTTCAGATTTCAGCATTGCAAAATATGGTCTCCAGAGCGTTCCTGGATATGTCACCGCTCAGCTTGCTTCCCTCTCCTCCCAAAACAACCTCTCCCTGGTTTTATAGCATTTCAGTGAAGAAGAAGCTCCACAAATTTGACAAAAAGTAGCTAGAGGTACTGAAATAAATGGAAAGCTGGAGGGGGATAGGGTTCAAAAAGGTTTTTTTATTAAAAAGTAATTTTTAAAAAAATGTACCACAATCCACACAGAGCAAGCTGTTTGCAGAGGGAAGACAAAAGGAACACAAGAGCATTTCCTATGCAATAGATAGGCAAGATGTTTATCTAAAACATTACTTCATTAGGAAACACTGGGGGACATCCTCCCACTGAAAGAAAAAAATAGAAAACAACCTCAAAACTTACCTACACACTTTTGACTTCTCTCTGTCTCCTACATCTTCACTATCATAAACAGACTCTCAAAGTGCCAGCCTCAGCATTTTTGTCTCCTGAAGCAGCAGACTCCTGCCTATGAAGGCAGCACTTCAGCCTAGGGATGGACTGAGTTCTGAGGATGTGAGCATGGGGGAGGGAAGCTTCACTATTACAACCCATCCATCAGCCACTTCTATAAAGCTCTTTTGTTCCAAGTTCATACTTAGCAACCCAAGGTCAAAACTGATGTTGGAAAATGCAAATCGTAAGTCAACCCAGACTTCCACCCCATGTGTCTTCTTGACCTTAAATGCAAACAAAACACAGGCAGAAAGAAGTTTCAGCTACATGATCTATTTATATAAAAATATGTATGGAGGAATACTAACAAATTAAAAATTACTGAGGGTTAATCTACACTACTACTGATACAGATTAGGAAAAAAAAAATCAAAATATGTGCATTTAGGATAAAAGGCCCTTACTTTTTTGGCTCTCTTACACTTTAGGCAAAGTCAATTTCACCTGGTAGGGGCTTTTCTGTTTGTTTTTTTTTTCTTTGTTGTCTATGGGGATTTGATTTTTTTAGTTTTGAACTGTTTGGTTTTTTTTGAGTTTTTTTTTTTTTCTTTGAGAGAGACACACACAAGGTTTGATTGAAAGCACCACAGGGAAAACTAGCTGGTTGAAAAAACCCCAACCTTTTCCTCTCTGGTACAAAACAAAGGAACACATCTCTATTAGCCTTTGTCTTTAAGAAGTCCTGGGTCAGATGTTGGCAGCCTCCACAAAGAAGAAAAATAGTAGGTATTACCAATAAAAAGCAAGGGTTTCATTGCAGCCAAGAAAACAGGATGTATTCCACAGGCTATAACTGTTCTCCTTAGAAACACAATATGGAGAGGAAAAAAAAAGAAAAATCATTCATTACGCTCAAATACTTGAGAGCAGACTTTTCAATGAACCCCATTTTTGCAGGATTCCATGGCAGAAAGCAACAGAGGTGCCAAATACCTGAGATTACAAGCTTATCCAGTGGATATTTCCCAGAGGTGCTGTAAGAAAAATCAATTTCCATGGACAACAGAAAGACAGTGTAAGACAAGAGAACTCTGACACAGAACTCTCATCTCGTATTTAAAAATCTCTTAATTTTAGATGATCTGGCAGTCTTTAGAATTGTCATCACAAAACTCTGAGTTTTGTTCCAAGAGTTTGCATATAACATCTTTCATATGGGAAAAGTCCTGCCAAGAGCTTTAAATATAGCTGTATTGAATGCCAGTTTGGCTTCCTCCATGTGAATTTGGACAATTTTAACAAGGTTTATGAACTTGCACTGGGAAAAAAAAATGTATAATGATAGTTTGCCATCCATGTATGTAAGTTATAAGTTATGTAAAACACCAGACAATTCTGCAGTCTAGCAAAAACATCTTAAAACTATTTCTCTCCAATAGCTTTGATTTGGCCCTTAAATCACAACTTTCTTCTAAAGAACCATCACACTTACACAGTCCTGGCAATTAAGTCAGCCTGAAGGGCTGCTTACTTAGGGGAAGGATAGGAAAATGTGTTTAATTAGCAGCAACTCAGGGTACTGAGGAGCTGCTTTATTTGATCAACTGCTGCTGTGGATGATCAAAAAGGTGTTTCCTGTAATTCTCATTGGAGCTGGCTTGCTTGCCCCAAGCAAGATGAAGAACAGAACTATATGGTATGTTTTCCATCCTCCTTAGTAAAGCTCCCATCAACAAGCAAAAAATAGGGTACTGTAGCAATGTAACCTAGATCCTAGACAGTTTCCAAAAACCCAGCCAAGGATCTTTGTCAGAATTTCAAAGAGAAGCCGCTGCTGAAATTCTTAAGCATGCGGAAGGGTTGTTCAGGACTCCTCCTGCACACAGTGAATGCTTTTCACTGCCTAAGAGGTCACTGCCAGCAGGATCTGTAAGGTGAGACACTGGAAACAGTTTCCATCTTTCTGAGATCAAGTTTGTTACCTTGCCTTTCAACAGAAACAATAGGTATTTTTATGGAGAGTATTAAAGCTCTTCCCAAAAAGCACTGCAAGGTCAGAAGTCCTCAAGTAAATAATTATAAGCAAAAAGAAAAAATATTATTTTTAATTTTTAGAATGTGATTTTTGGCTCCCAGCTCTATAACTTGATTAACTAACACCTTCCCTTGCCCATCCTTTTTCAAATAAATGGGCTAAGACATAGGCAGTTTAGGAATGGTATTTTCTAATTTAGTACTCCTGCTAAAACCACACCACTGCTTGCTCCCCCTTCACTCCAACTGGAGGCACAGGTGGAGATAAGAACAATTAACTGGAAACAGCAATGAGATAAGAAAATGAACAGCAACAATATTAATAAAAAAAGGAATAAGACAAAGAAGCTATTTACATGGAAAGTCCATGACAATAAGAAAATACCAGACAGCTTCCCTCACCACCTTCTCTTAACTGGGAAACTCCTTCTCCCCAGCAGTGAGAGAGAGAGAATAAGAGCAAGTCCCTTTGCCCCCTGCCTGCAGCAATGGCCCGAGGTGGTACAGAATAACCTCTGGGTCCTGGCCACATACCCTCCCATCTAAAAACTACCTTGTCCTGGCCAAAACCAGGACAGACATTTACCAAAGGCCACAGAGCTCCCAGCTCTCTTCATCACGTTGTTTTTCATCTTGGGTCCCGCTAGTACCTCTCCAGGACAGCCTTCCAGTGAGGAGTGTGTCCGTGTTCGTGGTTACAATGCTTTGACAAGAGACAGTGAGAACCAACTGTAACGTGTGGAACTCTATTGAAGCATATGGAAAAACAGTTTTACTGTGAGGGTTGTGATTGCTCCATCCTTGGAGGTATTCAAAACCCAAATGCACACAGCCCTCAGCACCTGGCTCCCGTTCAGCCTATCCTGAGTAGGGGCTGGATTAGGTGGCCACAGACAGAAGGTGGTGACCAATGACTCAATGTCCAGATGGAGATCAGTGACAAGTGAGGCCATACTGGGACCAGTTCTGTTTAACGCCATTACTGACAAAGATGAAGGGATCAAAGTGCACCCTCAGCAACTTTGCAGGTGACAGACACCAAGCTGAGTGGTGTGGTTGACACTCCTGAGGGGCAGGATGCCATCCAGAGGGATCTGGATTGGCTCAACACGTGGGCCCATGGGAACACCATAGGTTTACCCACTCGGTTGCAACGCTCTCAAGACACGTCCTTTGGTGACTACTCAAGCAGCCTCAAGAACTCTCCCTCATTCCATTCAAACTCACTGTCTTAGCTTCAACAACAGCCACCAAGGCAGGAGGAGAAAAGTAATGCAGCACATGGCACGCAGGTAAAGTATCTTTTATAGCACCCTGTAAGTGGAGGCTGTGCTCCTGTGCTAACCATGACCATGCACAGCTTTCAGGCTGACAGTGAGTGACACTGCTCACTTCAGCATTCACATACAGAGTTCCTACCTGCACTTGCTATTTGGTGCTATCTGTCTTTTGTCAGTCAGCCATTTTTCCAATTGGCTGTTTTTATTAAAAGCTGAGATATTCTGGAGTTCTCCCTAATAAATTCAGAGTTCCACTAGAGATATGCCCATGGTTTCATTTGTCTTTGGGATTAACTTTATTCATATTTTTATAAGTAACTAATACTAATCTAAATTAGAAATACCATATGTGCATAGGCATAACTAGTGATAAAACCAGTGGAGCACAAACATGCCAAGCTGACAGGAGCTCAAAAGAAGACAAGCTTTTGTCTATCATGACCTAATTCTTTTTTCTACCAGTTGCTCTACACAATGCATTTAAATCATTTAAATATTTGATGCATTAACCTGCAGCACATTATCTGTATGGACAATGCTAAATTACCCACTCTTCATCCTACCTTTTATAAGCTGCAGCTATTTCCCGACTGCAGCAAATTTCACAATTTGTCAGCAAGGTTACTAACAGTAAAAAAATGTTTTGTAAAGAAAAAGCTACTGTATTTTATGTGTTGGGAAAAGGGGTGGGAGAGGAAAACATGCTCAGTTAGAGCAGCAGGGTCAAAACAACACGCCTTGAAGAGCACTCCCCTCCCATGTTACATACCGCACTCTTCAGAGGGGACATCACAAATTACAGAATTCAAGCCAAACTCAGCAATGAGTGGGAGCAGGCAAGATAATAAGAATTGCAGATGGTTTTAGTCTTCATTACCATCCAGTAGACACAATGTCTCTGTAACAGATATGGACAAACAGAGGCTTTTGTAACACGACAAACTAAAAAGCACCCAGAGCTGTATGTTTTTGTGGTATTCTTCACCTCAGGCAAACACTCTGTGGATTTCTAATTACCTGCTCTTCCTCTAGACCTCAAAAAAGCCCATAACTATTGTGAAACTTTAGGTTCTTCAAAACAGACCGTTTTAAGCCACACTTAACTAAATTACCATCTTCTGGATTCACTCATATGTGTTATGACTAGACTCTTTCAGGGCAAAGAGCCTTCTAAATCGCATTTCAATCTGCACTGTGGCTGTGCTGTGTAAGTGCTTCCCAATGTTTTAAGGAAATTTGTTATCGCAAACAGGCCAACGCTGCAATTTAACCTTCCTTCAGGATAAGCAAGCACAGTCTCTCTCCTCTCCATGCAGATTTGGAGAAGGGCAGCCCTGTCTTACCACTGACCATCAAGACAAGGCAGGGCAAGAGAACTGACGCACGCTTGCCTCGTTTTCTCCAGCTTCCCTTTCTTTCCTGAAGGTAAAGATCACGATTATAGATTACAATTGTACGTATTTCGTAATTATGATACAATTATAACAGCAACAGTGATTTCAAAATCAGCTGCAATAATGTATTTACATTGAAACAACCCTTGTTATGATCCTGCTTACCTCGCCGGGACAAGGCAGACCCTGCGCGATGCCACCCGCGATTTCCGAAGCGCAGAGGCAGAGCCGCTTGGGCTGGCGTTGCACAACCAGGGCTGAGCCCAGCTGCAGCCCCACGGGTCAGGGCCCCCCTCTACGGGACTGCTCCCTGCGGGGCTCAGGCTGCCCCACCTGCCCAACAGGACTGCACACGCTCCCCAGTGCCAGGGCAGCAGCCAGAGATAGCAGGAAGGGTGTTGGCCCCACGGAGATCAGTTGCCATACCAGTTTCCCATATCTGGGCTTCCAGCAAGGTCGCAAATGCAGCTGGTGCAAAACCTTTCAGTTCTAACCCCATTATCGCCCTTCTGTTTCCTGCCTTAGCCATTCCCTACGGCGTGCATCCAGCCATGCAGAATGAGTTTATGGTAAGCATATTTATACCCTAAGATACCCGATCTTCTATCACATACACCTAATTAAAATAAAGTTAGCAGGAGGAACTACATAGTGACTACCTACCTTTATTTTAATAGAACAAGGAAATAGCTCAATGAGCAACTTTTAGGAAACTGCATCTGAACTAACACGCCAAGACGTATTTATAATATTTCTGTATTTTCATTCTTTCTTCCTCACAACAAATCTGGAACAAACGTATTTCTTTCTCATATTTAAAAATCTTACAGTTCACATAAGAAGGCTTCCATGTTTCCAACACTACAAATCAAAATAGTATAAAGAAGCCTATAACCATGTACTTAATTGCATTATTGTTCATATACACATGAACATATATCTTCAATTTTACCGAGTGATAATTTTCATAAATTCTTGGGTTCTTGGAATTCTGCAAATAAATATTTGTCAGTGTCTAGGACATATATTGGAAGAAAGAAAAATAATTTTAAATTTGAGTAGAAAGGATTTTATATGCATCATGTCCAGAATAATGGGTGATGGATTTTGCTGTGTTAACAATCAAGCTTTGCTTGTATTATCTTTCTTCTAAATTGAAGATCAAATTTAATGAAAAGTTTTGTAAGAGCTTGTTCCCATTTCCTGGTAGTTGGGTTCTTTTTTCTACTTCAAAATGTTTTAAGCATCTCTAAGGACAATGTGGCTAAAAACATTTTGATATTTTCTTTTTAACTTTTAATGATACTACATTAGCCAAGCATCACTTGGTTTCTCAGTTGTTCCAAGCAGATTCAGTTACTCACCATGAGCTAGATACTCAACAGGAAGGGAAAGCCAACACCACTTGCTTGGGAGGTCTTCCCTTCCATACAGCAGGAACAAAAGGTGCCACTAGAGATAACCCACAAGGCACTCATCTTGGATCCTGCTGAGCTTCCTGTAAGCAAACTCCATCTGCTGCCAAAAGCTAAAACTTGCTTAAGTAGAAAACAAAAGACAGATACCCATTTGCAAGGAGAAAGACTGGGCTCACTTTCTTACTCAAACCCAAGACTTTGAGAAACTTTACAAATGTAACAACCAGACACACTGTATATAAGAATGTATATAAGGCAGTGAGTGACAATATTTACGCCACCAGTTAAAAGCTGATGACAGCTCTTCTGTAGCCAGCATTTTGACACTAAAAACAAAATTTTAAAAATTGGGAAGACCAAGAAGAAAGAAGACCATTCAAGTACAACACATTACCATTTAAAACATACTGTAGAAGTGTCTTGTTTTCATTTTCCAATTGGTTGCTCAACCAGGGAAAAAAAATCCCACCATTGTCACTATTACTCAATATGCTTGAAATTGCTATCATTTTTCCATTACGATTAACATTTGCATTTAGTGCTAGCAGAAAAAATGAAGTGGCTCAGTTCTTCAGATAGCATCCATAGTTCCCATATACTTCAGGAGGCAGCTGTTCTAGTCCTAACCTCTGAAAAGTAGGAGCTAAGTTAATTAAAAAATTACAATCTTAGATTAATCAAAATTTGGTTAGCTAGGCTACAGCCCAATTACAGTAAAAGGAATGTCCAATCAACTAACTTAACAGATCTACTTGTTATCAAAATGTCAAATTTCAAATTAAGACAGAACTGCTGCTCACATTAGGGAAATTAAACTTACCGAAACATTAAAACGTCCTCTAAGTTTGAAAGTTGTAAGAACTCAGCCACAGACACAAATTAAAGTCAGTTTATTTGAGGATTTTTTTTATTCCAAGTAATACCTTGATAGTCTCACTTCCATCACTGTAATGATGTGAATGGTTTTGTGCTTGCTATATACTCCTACAGCAGAGCAATGGGCATGTTTGGAAGGGAAGCAATAGAAATGAAGAAAGGGTGCTATTATGGTGCTACCCACCGTGCACAACCCCAGGCAGGAAGGCCTTACACTGGGGCTAACACCGAGGGGTTATGAAATAGAGGGGTGAGGGGGGCTGTCAGGAGAAAGCCAGAAGCTCCATCAATTTCACCCTTCCCTGTCTCTGCCTCCTATCTCCTCACCTCCTTCCTCACTAACCCCACTGGCTGTCAGGCCTGCAGAGGGTGTTGTATTTGAGGAAGGTGAAATGCTGAGTTTTAACAAGTGACATGGGTGGTGAGGTGCAGAGCAGACACTGGGACTGTCACACCTCAGAGCACACCTGGGGTGAGTGAGGAGTCAAAACTACTAAAGAAAATGAGGAGGAGAAAATAAGAGGAAGGAACTAAAAAAATTAATCAGGTCTTAACCTAAAAACTGTGTAGTCCACTGGCTTCAACAGGATGACTACCCAGAAGAGTGATAGCAAAGCAATTACTTGGTTCTACCTCTCTCTGCAGGAGTAATTACCCTGCCTGCAGACTGCAGAGTGCCCGAAGCTCAGTCACATTCATTGGACCTTAAACATTTATACTCTAACTACTCCTAGCTCTTGAAGGGGAATGAAATCACAATGCTGATTAAAGGACAAGAGGCCAATAAATAAATAAATAAAACCAGTCTTACTTAAACCACCATCATTTACAAATGACAAAGAGAAAAAACCCATGACAGCCTGAAGCCAGAAGCAGCCCTGCCCAGCTAAAATATGGTAGGATATAAGTACAAACAACTTGCAAAGTCCACCCACATTAATCTGTGCTAAACCCACAGGTAGCAAAATATTTTTTCTAGTCTCTTAAGTTGCATGACATCCAGGCTTTCTGGAGACTGCCATCCAACCAGCAGGTTTCCTATCCAACCTACAGCCAAGAACAACATTTAATTAGCATGTTTAATTGATCTTGTTAACTATTAGGGTGGACAGCTTTGATCTTGCCTGCTGATAGCTAGTTTAGGACTACAAAAGAAACTGGGGCTTTGCATAATTGCCAAGCTTTCAATGTGTGTCTTTTAATTCCTTCTGTTTCTCAATCCCCCTTTCTGTTTCTGCTGCACTAGTGCTCCGGATAACAGGAACCAAAGAACATTCCATCATTTCTTTATCATTTATTTGAGCATGTAGGCAAAAAAAAAGGAAGATGAGGAAAGGGAAATTGCTGCTCCTTCACCCAGAAAGACAGGAAAAGGCCAGGAATTACCACAGTGACTCTGGCCTGGGCAACATTAAATGAAGTACCCCATGGCTGAGGGCAGCCAGCACCAAACACTTCAGTGGAAGATGCAGGGAACAATAAGCATGCATGGGATAAGCTGCTCCCAACCCCCCCTGAAAGCCTGATCCCACTTTCTGTTGATTAGAGGCTGGTTTAAATTCCAGGATAGAGGGTTTGAGGAATTTCAGTGGCTCTCCACTGTGTTGTTCAATGTTTGTTAATAGGCTCATCCAAAAAAATTATTCTTCTGCAGGAGATTCATATTAGCCTAGAGAGAAGCCCACAAGACCAAGATTACTAGCTTGCACTCAACCAAGATGAGACTGTGCCAATACTAATAGGAAGAGAAACTTCTGAGGACATTTTAGTGCATCCTAAAATATCTAGCAGCCTTCAAAATAGATCTTAATTGAAAACAACTAAATACAAGTATGTTTAATTCATTAACTACCTCTCCTAAACACTGTTTTCCTGAATGATCAAGCCACTCATAAGTTCCATGGAAATAAACGTTGGTAGGTGGTGCCTAATAGGTTCTGAGCCATGTACAAAGCAGCTCTACATTTCAGCCAAAGAGTGTCAACTGTTCTCAGAACAGCAAGCCAAACCCTCATCAAACTGAATTCAGCTGGAGCTTTGCCACTCAGCAGGACAACGACTTGGCCCACCATCCCCATGGGAAATCTTTCTCTAACTCAGACTTTCTTCCTGCTTATTTCAAACGAAATCTCCTTTGGATCAGGTTGAATCTCCACAGATAATTAGTCTTGCACTAGCTTAATAAAACAAGAGTTTTATTTAGCTAGTGCAAGACTATTTTGCTTCTGAGCAGCAAACTGAATAATTACAACAGGGTTAAAGAGAAAATGTCTTCCTTTCTTTCCTTTCCAAGGGATAACTTAGGAATTAACTGTTTAACATGGTTGAACTTTGCTGTTGAATCTTCGTATTGCACAGCCACAGAGAGAAGTCCCACAGTGCCATCACCTCAAGCATCTGTGATCATGGGTGAGCTGTAGCTCCCAAATAGTGCTAGAACAGAGTTCTTCACCTAAAAGCCTGTCTTTTCTCACCATAGCTTTCTCATGAGCACACTGTGGTTTTGGTGGTTAGTTTGGGGATTTTGGTTGTGGTGTGTTTGTTTTCCTTTGTGGGGGGCGTGTGTTGTTTGACTTTTTTTTTATCCCTAAACCTTTTTCTAAAGAAGGATTCTTCTTATTGCTGCAGGATGATGAATATCTTGTATTCTCTGTCCTTACACCAGAAACTATAGAAAGCCAGCCAGCCCCTTCATCTCCTGCCTACTGCTGATACTGTCTCAAATAATGCTCACTTTTGGTGGCTTGGGATGGAGGAGGGGTTTCCCTAGGAATAAGCTGAATAAAGCTTCCTGTTCAGCTAAAGCAGGAAATGTGCTCCAGTACTGCCTTGCACACAAAGAGTGGAAAATACTTACTAAACAAAATAGCAGGAGATGAAGTGTAAACTGGATTGTCCTTCCATCATGCAGACAAACAGAAAGCCTTACTCCCCACACCCCCAGCTCTTGTGCATTAATATCCTTAAACTTGGAGGGAGAAAAAAAAAACCCAACAAAAACCATACATATGTATAGACATTGTGCATCAGAATCAAATTATTATGCGGTGCCTTTAAAATCAAACACTGAAGGATTTTAAGCAACACTAATTAGGAGGTAGCATTTCCTCCCTCCCACAAAATCAGCTTCTTGTTAAAACAGGAGGTGCAACTGGCCAAACCCCATCCTGCTAGTGGAGACACTGAACCAGAAGTTGTCATTAGGTTAACCTCCCAACATCTCTCTCAAATAATCTCTTCAGAAAGACTTTAAAATAAATAGCAGAGAGGATGGAAGGAACAGCCTTCCAGTCTGTCAAACCATTGGGATTCAAAGAAAAGAACAGCAATAATATTTTTTGCATAAATAACAGCAGATGGCAGAAGACAAATATTAATGGAAAAAATGTCCTTCTTCATGCCCTACAAAAACAATGACTGTTTAAGGCCCCACAGCGTTTCCCAAGAGCTGGCCTTGTAATTCATGCAAGATTTCTCTGCAGCCATCATATGCCTTTTGATGAGCTCTGATCACTTCAAAGAGGCACTTGTCCTCACCCACCCTGACATTTGAGAACCAAAAGTGATGAAAAACTACATCACCTGATGCTAGGTCACAGCTACAGATGTACACTGCTAGAAAATAAAAAGCTGTTAGGCAAGTCCTGTGGTGTAAAACACATTATGGCAGCTGGATGCTGGAAACATATGACAAAACATCATGCAAAACAGCAACACACATAAGCTTAATGAAAACCTGATGAAAGACTGTTTAAAAATGTACTGAATCTAATTAATTCTCTAGATGTGACTAGTGCAGCTGAACTAAGGTCACAAGTACTGCATACTATACTTGAATTTTATAAGGCACCTTGAGCCATTAGTGCCTCCCATCACCATGAGTTATAAACCAGTCATCAGCCCATAGGGATGTGTCTCATCATATTTTGATGTCCCTTCTTGTGGCACAACACCCTGCTCATTATCCAAAGCTCAAATACATGTCAGGAAACCATTTTACTAACTGGCCTTAAAAATAGCCTTGTATTGAAATCAAGCACAATTTTCTCAGTTGGGGGATAGAGTGAGAAACTTCTCTACCACTGTAAACAAAAAGTCAAAGAGAGCTAAACCAAACCAGAGAAAGCAGAGTCATTCTAGTGAATCTGAAAACTCAGTCATTCTAGTGAATCTGAAAATTCAGCCATCACCAAGACTGCATGTGTCTGAAAGCTGCCTTCAAAGTGCTGCAGCAGACATGAAATTAAACTCTCTGGGTACACATGGCACACCAGTACAAAACCCTAGGAAAGGAGGCCTCCCAGCTGAAGGGCATGGCTGAATTCCAGACAAGTTTATCCCTAGCAAGGGTTGCAAAGACGTAGCTACTGCACTACAGCACATCCTTAACCAGTTTGCCCCATCAGAAAATTCTTTCCCACGTGGAGCAGTGAATGGATGTCCTTGAAGTAACGCATCCACTACAGAATGCGGGTGAGTATGTAACAGAAGAGAAACATCAGAGATCATCTGAGGCACATTTACCCATTCATGCTCTAACATCTAGATCTGGGAGCGTATGGATCCTACACACACACAAGGACGCACTGTACAGACAGAGCAGCAAGCACAGTCAATGACTGCAGAGAGTGACTAAGTGAAGACAAAGAGCTTTGTTCTGCCTGCTTTCCCTCCCTGCCCATGCTCAGCGAGGAACAAACACTGATGGACCCCACTTATCTGAAGGGTACTGCATGTAAACTTTACTTGGAAACAAAATTATGATAGTGCAAAAATAAAAAAAAACACCCAAACCCACAATTTCAAAGAATGTACTTTCCCAAGCACCATGGACACACATAGCATACCTTCTACCAGCTGCCAGTTTGCAGCTGCTTCCCAAAAAGTGGTTGTAACCCAGACCTGAAGTTTTCTAGTCCTCTTTTGGTCCTTCCTATCAACATCATGCTGGGATCTCAAAAGTTGTTCTGGGACCTTCAGTTGCAAGAGGAAATTATTGTTTGGGCCCCACAAAGAGAACAAAAGCAATTTATTCAAGTAGAAATCACCCATGATTTGAAAGGCAGGTGTAGAGTGTCCTATCCCCTCATCCTGAATGCAAGAGCAAATTACTTAAGTCATCTGACACAATGTCATGCTGCACCTGTGTGTGCACTTGTGCACCACAAAAGGTGCAGCAGTTTACAATATCTGAAAAGGTTTATGATTAGTAAAAACCTAGTAAATGGGAAGGCAATTAAACAATCCTTGTTGTTCTTACATCCTGCACCAGCAGACAGCTTTCTCCATGAGGCTTCAAAAGTTGGAAGGAAAAATCCCCCTTGCTGTTGTTCTCAAAGACAGCATTATTAAACCATTTTCTTTGTTTTCCATATAGTTCCCTTAAATGTCAGGAACAGGGTTAAATCTGCAGACAAGCCTTGGTGGCTTGTATTACAGAGATGTTCATGACTCTAACTGCAACTGAGCATCCTACCTGATCTCCTTGAGCAGACTGCAGTATCCAGAAAAAGCCATGGCAATTCCTATAGGCTATGTACATCATGTCAATATGCTCAGCCTACACATCAATTCCTAGTGACTGAACAGGTAAATAAAATAACCTTCCTTTACAAACAAAACAAAAACCCCAAACCAACAAACAACAAAAAACACAAACAAACAACCAAAACACAAAAAAAATAGAGCTAAATAATTGTTAATTCTCTTAGACTTAAATGAACAAGATCTTTGAAAAGTGAATATAGCAGCAGCGATGAGATTGCAAGTAGCAAAACTGAATGAACAGAAGACATGACACTTAGCAAAGAATTTAAAACCAAACAGAGAAAGCCAAACATAAGAACTGCATCCTGTTTTGGGCATCACAATCACAAGAGCAAAGACCATCAAATTAAAAGCAATAACAGGCTTAACCTGAAAAGCTGAGCTATAACAACAACAACAAAAATTCATGAATATATAATTTGTGCAAAAGGATGACTAAGAAAGAATACAATCACTAAGAGTCTGACACTTAGAATTTCAGGGCTTGCCCAGTACAGCAGCAGCCTTATTTCACCCTTGCCTTTATATACATTGCATCAGTATAGTAATCATCAGCATTTTATTTAAACTGAGATAAATAAATATTGCTCCCTATCAGGCAATCAATTTAATATACCACTATGCTGCAGGTATCCTCAGTGATGACACACTCACATTTCAAGTGTGACAGCACCATACCATGCCTAGTTAACACAACTGTACTGGCAGAAAAGGTTATACTTGTCCTGGTGAGGAAGAAATTGTCCTTCCATTTATCATTCAGTTATAAAGCACCTAAGAAAGTAAAACTGGTTAGCACAAACTTTAGTCTCACACCTAAAAACCACAAGGTTTGGTATGGATGATGGAGGTGTCCTCCCCCAGACAAATCACATACTCAAGCACACCATAAGGAATACTTTTGCAATGAAACAGGTAAGTTATCCATACAGGGTTCATACCCTTTAAATCTTATTTCTGGAATTATCAATTAGCTTATTTCCTTATCAATTTTGCTCATAAATTAGCTTGCTTTCCACATGGCATTCTACTTCCAGTCAGAAGAAAACTGTCTGTGGTCTCTGAGCAACAACCCTATTTAGGCTGGGCTTACACCTTATATAGCTGCCACAAAAGTTGCAACACAATTCTTTGGGTTCCTGAATGTTTCCAGCACATTGAGAAAGCTAAGCTGATGTTGCAAGCCATCTCCCACATTGTCTGTGGGGAGCTTGGTCACTCATAAACAAAACTTCATGTACCAGATACAAATTTTACTGGGTCCTTTCTCCAAAGTTGGACCAAACTCAGGAGAAAAAACCCAAACCACCTTTTCCTATAGCTCTGTGTAGGTGTACAGTTAGTCCCTTCTAAGGGCCACTTTAACAGGCTCTGAAAAAAACTTAAGAACAGCCTCCCATGCTGCCAGGACTTAGGAATCCGAGGCCAAATCCGCATCTTGCTGCCTGAGCTCCGTATGAAGTTGAAATTTCAAAGTTTGAAATCAGCTCTGCACAAAGAACAGAAGCTCAAGAGAACCGGGAGACACAAAACCAGCTGCAAAATACATCCAGGTTTCTATTTACTGAGGTCTTTCCATGCACATACAATAGAATTAATCAGGCATGTGGGCTGAACTGTCAGAAGCTCGGCCGATCCCAAGTCTAGCGCATACCCGGCATAAGCATATAAACAAACTCCCCCGGGATGGCAGCGCTCTCAGCTCCCGGTGCTGGCGGCCCCCCGCCCCCGGCCAGCCCGCCGCCCGCCTCCGGACACGTTCTCCCCGGTGAGCGAGGGCTCCGCCGCACAGAAGCGCTGCGGGAACACCCGCAGCCGCCAACCCCGCACGCTGACACCGCCCCTCCCGCACGGACCGGCGACATCCAGGGCCGGAGCCACCGGGACGGAGCCGGGGCCGGGTGTCCCGCAGGGGGATGAGCAGCGCCGCGCTACAGCCCGTGGGCACCGGCGGGGCCCGGGAGGAGCCGCGGCGGGACCGGGGGTGGCCGCCGCCCTGGAGTATGGGAAAAGAGAGACGGGGATGCTTAAGTGTCCCTCTTTCCCTTCTATTTTCAAATAAATCACAAACTAGAGCCTAGCTTGCCGCGCCAACAGCTCCGCCACCGGGCGGCCGCCCTCCTGCCGGTCCTCCCGCTCCCCGAGCCGCCCCGCCACCGTCCCGGGCGAGCTCGCAGCGCTGGGCAAGGGCGGTACTTACGGATCTTGACTTTGCGGTGGTCGAGGCGGGCGAGGAGCTCCTCCAGGGCGCCGAGGCGGCGCTGGAGCCGGGCGTTGCGGTGGCACAGGGAGTCCGCCTCGCTGAGGATCCCGCCGAAGATGTCGCCGGCGCAGCGGGAGAGGTCGGAGAGCTGCATCAGCAGCGACACCAGCGCGTACGAGCTGACCTGCTCCAGCGTCCCGAAGAGCGGCACCGCGCCGCGGCGGCGCCCGCCGCCCCCCTCCGCCGTCCCGGCGTGGTCCCCGGGAGCCGGGCCGCCCCGCTCCGCGCCATCCCCGCCGGCCTCTTCCAACCTGCACAGCTTCAGCGGCTCCAGGGTCCGCAGGGGGAACGGCATCGCGGCCGGGGACGGGAAGCAGCGCGGAGCACGGCAGCGGCAGGGGTGGCGGGGAGAGCTAGGCGTCCCCGGCGCGAAAAGTCTTCATCGGCGCAGCGGCCGCGGCGACACAAGTTCAGAGAGCGGAGAGGGAGGGAGAGAGAGAGAACAGCACAACAACAAATGAATCGGGGCGGGAGGGAGGACGGCCGGGCTACGCGCTGCGGGGCTGTAGGGGAGCCGCGGCCGCCGCCTCGGCGCAGGGGGAGCCCCGAGCGGCGCCCATGTGCGGGAGTGGCCCCCGGAGGCGGGAGCGGCCCCGGGAGGAGGGAGGGGAGGGGAGGGGTGAGGAGAGGAGGGGGAGCGGAGCGGGGTGCAGCACCGCCGCACGGCGGGCGCGGTGAGAGCCCGGGCCGGCCGGGAGACAGGAAAGAGCCCGGCTTTCTCTCACCAAAGTGAGGATGAGGCGGGGAGGGAGGGAAAGAGGAAGCGTGGGAGGGGGACTGAAGCGCCCTGGATGCGGCCACAAAGGAGGAAAGCCAGCCAGAGGAGGAGGGGAGAGAAAGCCCGGACCAGCTCCACCTGGGGAACCCCGCGCCGTTGCAGGCACTTTTCTGAACGCACCAAACTCCCAACCCGGAAAGCGAGAGCTGGAAAAAGAGGAGGAGGGAAGGGAGGGAGAAAAAAAACCCTCCACGAACCTGGGAAAAGCAGGAGGCCGCCGCCTACCTGTGGCTCCCCGAACTGGAGCCTCACCCTTCCCGGCCAGCCAAGGTAGCTGCTCCCGGCCCGGCCCCGCGGCGCTCGGTCCAACGGGACTCCCCGGGGAGAAGCCAGCCCGCCCGGCCTCCTCTGCTCGGCCAAAGGGGCCGAGCAAGAGAGGAGGGGGCACGGCTCGCCTCAGCCCTTTCCCCTGCCGTGCTGCGGGTCAGGCCAGAGGTGCTGCTCCAAGGTAGGGGAAGAAGAGCAGCCTGTCTGGGAACGGCGCGTTCTCTGTGGTTAATTTTTAGTAAGATTTACACTGAGGTAGGAGAAGAAAAGTCTGGCCCGTGACACCGAGTGTGGCAGCACCAACCGCTGCACATAATGCTGGTGTGGACCGAAGGCAGGTTCCAGCCTTAGAAGCCCCCGCGCCGAGGACACAATCAGCTCTTCATGGAGATGACGGCTCTAATGAGCTATTCCCCACAGAACCAATTTAGCCCACAAGCAACTGTCAACAGCTGCTATTTAATTTTAATTGGACAATGCCCTACTGGCTCTGGCTCCTGCTATATGATAAAGAGAGGAACCCAATCCCTCTCTTCTTGTGGGAAAAGGCCCTGGGGAAAAGTGGTTGTATAGTTCCTTCCTGCCTCATAGCTTGTTCTGGCTCCCGCTGTAGCTCATGAATATATGTGATGAAAGAAAGAGAATCAGCTGGAGAAGGAAAGGTCCAGGGACATATCCACGTTCATTAGCATGTCAAGGACATGCAATTTATGTAACAAATATTCTGCATCATAGTATCTATCACCCGTAGCTTCAGCGTTCGTTACTTAAAGGAAACCCGAAGGAAACCATTCCACCAGTAGTGTTTCAGAAAATTCCTTGGTGCATGGAGAAGTATGGAGGCTGCAGATGGAGGAATACAAACCAAAGGCTTGGTGGCACACTCGAGAGTTAAGATTTACAGGAAAGGCTTTTAAGGGCCTATCAAGTCATAGCAAAACTTGCAAACCTCTTACATTAATCTTCTAAACCTCTTCTCTTACATTAATCAAGGCAAGTTTCATCTTCAAGTTTTCCCTGGGGGGCAGGGGGAGGAAGCAATGCCATCTAGTGTTTAAAAATAAAGAACAAAGCCTCCTTTCTTAACACCTCTGTCCAAACAGGTTACCAATGGGTAGCTTTGCAACTTGGAGCGCTCCCGCTGGTTTTGTGTTACAGAGGGTACCACTGAGTGCACATGTGCAATATTCATAGAAACTGGTCAGAAGAACATGGTGCAAACAGGTTAAATGGTGTTTAATTAGGGGTTTAAGCACATAAGGAATCCAAAGAATTAGTTTTGCAATGCGGAAGTTGTCAGGATTGATTATCAGAGGATGGGAAGCAGTAATTTTGTCATATTGAACTCTCCTGGTTTTATTTTGGGACATAATGTCTTCATTAATTCTTAGGCATGTTTGTTTTGGGTAGTTGTTTGATAAAAAATGCATCCTGCTCACTGGCATGTTTGAATGGGAAGGAGGGATTCTTTGTATGGTGTGTTTAAACCACAGGAGTACCATCAATGAAGTGGACTTCAGTATAAAACACTGTAGGAAGAAACTGAGCAAAGAGGTCAGTTCAGGTGCCAGCTGAAAAGAACCCACAGCAACACATCTGCCAGGGTTCAGGCTGTGTGTTTGTTTGATTGGAAATTACTAATTTTTAAGTTTATTAATAGGTACTTTCAAAAGGGTACATTTACCAGTCAATTTTTTTTCTGAAAATATGGATCACATCCTGATATTGCAAATATTTTTGCATGTTCTTATTTGTAAGCAGGAAAAGGCACTTAGATCTGGGCACAGAATAATAGCCAGAAATCAGGGCCTGAGACAACACCTAAATGCAGTAAAAAGCCTTAGCTAATGTGAGTGAATGGGATTTCACTGCCAGTGAAGTCTACTTTACCTATTTCACTGGTTCTTATGTTTGCAAACTAAAATAAACTCCTGTGACAGCTTGAATATTTCTGGTGGGAATAATGTATCATAAAATAAGGTGGTTTTAGGGCTGCCAGTTAAACCAAGTAAAGAAATAAATCTAAATTTTAAATGCACTGATGTTTTTGAAATATTCAGAGTCTCTGTGTTTATTCCAGAATGATACTTTTTTCCTCATTAATTTATATGGTCTGTTTTTCTGGGATGGGTTGTTACCATATGGAATACTCAGAAAAGAAAACAAGTGTAAAAAATGTAAATATTGAATGACTGAAATATGAAGATAGGTTAACTGAAACCAGTGAAGGTTGTTTCTCTCTGTGCTAAAAGAAGGGACATAGGAAAGAAAATGAAGCTTAAATACTTACAGAGTTGGGGATTTAAAGCATTCATCATGCTGAAAAGGAAGCATTTAAAATTTCTACATTCAGCAGAAGTACAGACTTTCTTAGGGCTACCTCACCTCCCTTAGGTAGCCATGAACGTTGTCTGTTTCCAGATTTTAAGACTGGAAAATGTTTCGTTTTCTGGCAGAGCAAGGATGCTCCTGACCCTTTTAAATCTCTTGCAGGCCCAGGGGGACACTGAGTCAAGGTGGGCACCACTGGCCAGAAGGTGACAGCCTTGGTGCTGTCCCTGCTGTCTGGCAGGACACTGCCCTTGGGGGAGCCATCCCTGTCCTTGGGTGAGCACATAATGGCCCTGTGTGCTCACACAGTGCAGTTTTTTGGCAATTGTGTAACTGGTGGGAGCTTTCCATGTAGCTGCATCCACTGGCAGAAGGAGGTCTGTGGGCAGCAGTCACTTCCACTTGCACAGCTACTCTGCCTGGCAGAGCTGTGACCCAGGGCTCTGGGTCTCACACCTCCAAAGACCCTCAGTCAGGAGTGGGAGATCCTCTCAGAAGAGGAACAGAGCATAGAAAAATAAGACAAAGGAGGAAGGTAGACAAAAGGACAGCAGAGACTCCACTAAACATTTCAAGCCAATATTTATTACATTTTTAATCAAAGTTCAAGTTCACTGGAAAGTTCATTATGTCTGAATTGTAGCTTTCATCCTTTGGCATTTTAAGCCTCTAGTTAAATTACCAAATTAAAGACCTAATAACTTTCATGTTCTACTTCAAGAAACAGAAGAAAAGTCTTGTGGGACTTACTCATCACCCACTGCAGAATGAACACTCTCTTCCTTTGGCTTACTTCTCCAATCCCTTTGGGCTCTCAGAAGCAAGTGGTGAGCAGTAGTACAAAAGTCACATGGCCAACCATGTACCATCAGGCAGCTCTTCCTGAAATTGTACTTTCATGCCAAGAGGGTAGTTTAGATGGATCCAAGCTTATCCATTGTCTTTTATACCACAGATTGAAGCTGTTTGCCCGTGTAGGCTTGGAAAACCCAACCAAAATGGATACACAGAACCAACAACAGTGTAACTTGTAGGAATGGAGGAGGACATTTCTTGGTCACTCTCAAAGCAGCTCCAATGAGCTCTTGTTTGTAGTGGAGAAAGTAAGCTCAATGTCCTGGACACATAGCCAACTTATGTATTTTTTACTTACTTTAGCTGTTGAGCTGTAGATGTTTGGTGTAAGCTTAAAACAGAGACAATTCTGCAAGAAAAGTTCTGACATTTTGTTCTTTCTTGGTTAACCAAAAGTATTTGGCTGCTTTCAGCCTTACTGGGTCATTGGGCTCTTTTAATCATCATGTAGTCATTTGTCTTAGTAGAAAACCTTTTTCAAGGAAACCTGCATAAGGTAGGCAACAAATGAGATATGACATGATTCTCAAGAAAGTCTGTCCCCTCATGACTACATACTTTCTGTGCATTATACAAATATCAAATTATAAAATCAATTACAGCTAAAAAAATTATAGCTGCTTTTCTGAGTTTCTCTAAACTTCTACACTACTACATTAGGCCACAGATCACCTTTGCCTGACTATGCAGCAGAACTTTCAATCCTTACTTTTCTTGCAGCTTACCAATATCAGGAACTGGTATTTTTGCGTGCTTGAGTTCATACTCAGCATAGTTCAAAAGACCTTCTTTATCCAGAAAAAGAATCTTGTGGATATTCTTTTAAAACTAATTGCAGAACTTCTCTGAAGATGACAGGCTTGTCTCTGACACAGGTTACTTACAAGGTTCTGTTTTCCTGAACATTAATAATTTCCAAATTTGTGAACCCCAAGCTTTCCTTGTCTGGCATATGCCTGGACACACGCTTACACGAAGCCTGGAAGTGAGCTGCGTTTTCTGTTTCACTCTGCAGTGCATTTTTCTAATTTTCTTCACCATGTTATTGTCAACATCAAACAAAGGCAGTAGTGTAATTCCAACACCTTCATCCCTGTTATTCAAAGAACTGAGTAGATGCATTCACACTTTCAAGGTAGATGACTTGAGTATTTTCTTGAGCACTCTCTTAAAGGTTAGTGGTTGTTGCACCAGTCCCAGTGATTTTTCTCTTTTCTCACTCCTAACATTAAGCTGGAACTTAATCTTTGAGTCTGCCCAGCTAGTGGTTGAGACCTTGGGTTGTTCTGCTTAGCTGGCCCTCACTCTTCTGCGCTACAGCACTCTGCCTATCCACAGAAGTGTGAGAGTCAGCACGCTGTGTTCAGCCTGCCTATAACCTCTCAAACCCTTCTCATTTTTCTATCTCTACAGAGTTGTCTTTGGATAAAAGCCATGCTACTAGTGGTGCAATGGAACAATCAAAGCTAACTGCAGTGGGAAGGACACCGTGGAGGAAGTGGTAGTTGTGATGGCCTAAGGATGTGATTCAACTGCACACCAATAATGTGCAACAGCTCTTTGCCTCTAAAAGAGGAGCTCTCTCACCCCTGCTTCCTTCCTCCCATTCCTGCTCACAGATGCATGATCTGAAGCTTGCTCTGCAAGCATCTGAAGTCATCAGTGTAGAAGAGCTGCAGTTCTGCTGCATAAAAGGAGGCGGCTGATATGCTGTGAAAAAATTGCAGGAAAATGTACTCTTTGCACTTCGAGACACAGCGGAGTGTTGGATCATCCTCAGGGGAGCTGAACAGTGGAGGCAATCGAGACTGTGAATAGAAACACTTGCAAGAGATCATAGAGCCTAGGAAAATACAACTACAGCATAACAACCCCTTCAGAACTCAAGTGATCATCAGAGGTTTTTGGTCCTGGTGTTCAATTGAGTAGAGTGCAAAAAAAGACTGCCATTCACCGTGGTTGTGTGGAATTCAAAGACAACCTGCCTTTAAGACTCCAATTCTTGGAAAATGGAAACAATCCCAACCTATATTTTCCCAAAGAGAAACCAAGTTGCTGAGAAATTATCTCAATGGGTCAATAATAGTACTCCTGGAAATTGCCATACTAATTTTCTTAATTTGGTTGAGGCATTTCTGTGTCTCCTAAGAGAGTGCATTCTGCTCTTCCACTTCCTTCACAGCAGAAAAATTTCTGATATATTTTTTCATTGATAATGTAGAAACACTTTTTACTAGACCAGGTTTCTCAAAATCCCACCCACCCTGACCTTCACCACTTCAAGGGATGGGGGCATTCACAGCTTCTCTGGGCTACTTGTTCCAATGCCCCAGCACCCTCACCATGAAAAATTTCTTTCTTATATCTAAGTCATGTATAACTATTGATTATTACTGAGTTTCATAGCTACAGGTATGCAAACAGCCAGTGACTGTACAACAGGAATACAGATGCCATTATTTGTGCAAGAAAGCCTACATCCAGAAAAACAAAGGCTGTAGAAATTATCAACTGAAAATCAGAATAAACATGGAAATTTCATAGATGCTGACCAAAGTAATTTGCTGCTGTCCTTAGCTTTAATGAAAACAGATCATGTTGAAAGCTTGTGTAAGTTCTGTATATAATTTTTATTTATCTAGGACACTGACTACATTTATGTCCTCTCTAATTGTATTATATTTGGTCTCCTTTGAAGCAATTACACAGTTTACACTTTGATTCACTAACTAAATATTGTACCAAATTCTAAAACAATTCGAAAAAAACATTCCATCAAACAAGATGAAATTGTATTCTTTTAACAGAGCTGATTATCTTCTCAAATGAATGCCTCAGGACTCAGGGTAAACAATACATCCAACGGACAAAAGCCTCTTAATTGCATCCCAAACATGCAGACTGTGTTGGTCACCAAAGCAGAACTGAATTTATCTTTAGGTATTAGCTTCCTACCAACAGGGACTACAGCTACAGCAAAGTACTTTTCAGTTATGAACACAAATGGATGGTATGCCAGTCAGTCATGAATGAGTTTTGAGCTTCTGCCTCATAAACAAAATGCAGAGTTTGGTCACTGAAAAACCACAGGGTATGATAAACCCTCTATCAACCAGCACAGATTTCCCCATTCTCTTCCTTGTGAGTGAGCATGGCTTGTGTGTGCAGAACATTGGTGTGTGTGCAGAAATCTACAGAAATCAGAAACTCTACCACTGTCTAAACTCCCCTCTCCATTTTCGGATTAAAAAAAAAGACAAAATATTTCCTATATATATTTAGCATATTATGCATGTTCTGGATATTTACAGGATGCCAGATTTTTTTTTTCTTTTTAAATATTCATTTGGGAAGACTTTGTCACTATGGAAGATCATTAAATGTCTCTGGCTGTCTTGTTTATTTTCCTTTGCACAATTTCATCTACCTGGTGATGATGTTTGTGATGAAATACAATGTATTTGTGCTGCAAATCTTGGTTGTTTTGTTTATATAAAAAGTCAACCTCAAAGACTGGCATACTGCCAATAAAGTAGAATAAAATATATTCATATTCCAAAATAATTGTTCAAAAAATGGATGGCATTATGGCTATCTAGAAATTACACTGAGTAGTAAAGTCTGTCCTACCTGGAGTAGCTGAGCTGAGGATCACTCAAAGCAATACCTGTGACAAGTGGCACCTTTGTATTTTCTATGAACTATTCAATGGCAGTACCACTCTTTACAACTAGTGCAAATGATCTAAATTAATTTTGTTGCAGAATCATTACTACTAAAATATCTAACTTATACAAATGAAAGTTTTACATTAAATATAAAATAAATTGAGAGTAACAGAAAGGTAAAGGAAATTAGGATTTTTACTACTCTTTGAATATTCCCAGAAGTTTGGGAGTACCAAATAAGTGATTATGCAATTGCTGTAATAAATGCAGCTGTGTTTATTTCACTGCATGGATCCAACAAACTGTACAAGCTAAGCATTAGTGTCTTGTTCATAAATCAGTAAAAAACATGTAGCACAGTATGCAAGATAGACCTTCTTTCTCTTCCAAGTATTTTTAGATTTGGCAGAGTACACATTCCTTAGAGAATTATGAACATGCCCAGTTTTAATAATTTCTAGGAAAATAAATCTTTAGTTCAAGGACAAAAACATATTATGCTTTGCTTAATATCATATGAATCAACTTTTAAATACAGTGAAATCCAGCTAAAGAAGTTCTGTTTAGTTTTTCTTAGAAATAAGGTGGAAGAAAGTGTAAAGAATTTCAGTGTATTTCAGGAATAGCTTCTTAAGAAGGAAAAAATAATTGATTGTATTTCGCTTCCTCCCAGGACTCACCCTTCTGGTCTCTTTCCAGAAGTTTGAATATTTAATCCCCAGTTGTACATACACAGAAAAAATGAAATAAAACCCAAACAAAACCAAAGAAACAGTGTTACAATGATTCCAACTTCTCTTTGCTGTGTCAGTTTTTCTGTGCTTTGCATTTAATGACAGCTGCAACTGCAGTTTCAGATACTAACACAATCATTGTGATCCACAATCCATTGAAGCCATACTGTCAGCCATTTTCCACTGAACTCTATAACTCTTTACCATGCTTTCAAAATAGTTGGGGGGAGGTTATCAATATCCCTTTAAAATGAGGTATCACTTAAACCTATTATTCTATTACCAATAAGATAAGGAAACTTTAAAATAGAATTTGTCTGACAAATATCTACTGTACCATACTATAATTAACTATTAGTCTATAAACAATTGCCTTCAGTGAAACAGTGCTGCTCACATGCCCGCTGTTTTCCATCACTGATTTATTTTAAAAGCTCATATTTAAGCCTTAAACATATTTCTCCAAAGTCCCTCTTTATCCTACATCAATATGGTGCCCACTGTCACAGTTATCCTGTTTGGAGCTGAGAACTTAATCTGCTATTCCTCTTTAGCATTTCCAATGAAAAGGAAAATGTTCCAGATGCTTAATTTTTCCTTTGCTACTTAGAGTTACTGGAGTAAAATCATATTAAAAAGAAAACTTTAGAATACTGTTTAGTGATTGCATTGCTTGGAAACAGTTTTCTGCAAAGATATTTCTGTGTACACTTACTCTCTTCAGGGAATGGATTTGTGTTTGTTTTTAGTTCTGCATTTGTATATGTCTAACAAAACACTGTCTGAAATTACAAACATGCTTTCCAATGTCTGTTTTCAGAGAACAGACATTTAGTCAGTGGAACTTCTCGGTAACATATCTTCTAGCCTGGAAAAAAAAGTCACTGGATGCTCCTAAAACATCGAAGCAATTGTATTTGTGCTAAGCCATCAAGATATAGAGGGGGAAGGGAATTCAGTTTTCTAAACAACACAGAGAAATTACTTGAAGGCAACTACAAATCTGACCAGGAAAAATTGCAGACTGTAAATAACTCACAATTCTACTTTGATATTGATATTAAGACAATAATCTGAGTTATATTTTTAGAATATAAGCTTATTTCTATAACTGTGAGAGCTGTATTTCACACTCTTAGCACATTCAGTGAAGGAAACCCGGCTGTTTGCCTTCACAGTTATTGAAGGCATAATCTTCACAGATCCCACTTGGAAAAATTACTGGATTTTCCTGAGTTGAAGTTTTCAAATGAGGTTTATAATTTTGGATATGAGTTTACCATTAAAAAAAAAAAAAGCACATATTTGAGATAGTTTTGTATTGTGTGGCTTAAGAAGGAAATCGGAAATTTGACCAGTTTTCTTTTAAGCCAAATGATCCATCCAAAAAAATCACCTACAAATTCTTTTCTGTAAGCTATGAATTCATCATTGCCCTAGATGCCAGCAGAACCCTTGACACAGTGGTTATCTACAGGAATCTACACATCCTTTTTCTTCTTTTGTGTTGTATCCATCTGGTTTAGTGTTTGTGTGATAGGAATTGTGTTTATTTGCTCCCTGAGTTTGTACAGAGTCTCACACCATTGGGATTCTTGCCCATGACATTCAGAGGCGTGTACAGCTAATTATGTCCTCAAGCCTATGTTTGTACATAGTGGAGGTGAGGCTGAAATTGCTTTGAAAAGTTAAACTTTATTTACTCAACCTTCCCTGGCATGCCTGGGTTACTCTGTCCTAGTAATATTGTTCAGTGGCATCTTATGGAGACAATATGAATAGTAGTTTCTTCTTACTGACATGAAGTGTAAACATCAGCAGAGAAAATAAAACCATGTTTGTAGGCACTTAAACAAACTATTAAAACAACCAAACAAGTATTTTATTTCAATTTTGGCCTTAAGACTATTAGCTTTTTTTCCTTGCAAGGTCTTACTCCATTATGATCCTCTTGTGATAAATTACTGAACAGCTTAAGAAATAGGCTACAGAAAACAAAGGATTGGTTCTTTGTGATATGAGCTGCATGTTCTATCTTGTACGAAATCAATCATAAACATTTTTCAATATTTAAAAGTGGAAAAGAGCAGGTGCCTGCTAAGAACAGGTGTTACCAATTTTACCTTAAATAAAATCCAACAACCCTTTCCACGTATTACTTCTATAATATACATTAGAAACCATACTTTGAGTAATACATCCCCAGCTGTAGAGAAGAAGAACCTTTTGTCACGTGTTTTCTGATCTGGTCTTGTTTCTAGAATTTACTCCCCATTTTGGTTTACAAGGGTTCATTTTAGCTGATTTTCATAGAATTCTGTAAACACTGTGATGACAATGGTAGAGTGATTGTAAACATTAATCTATTTACAGTGAGTAGCCCAATGAGTACCTGCAAAAACAATTCAGCAGGCTGCCCAAGGGGGAAGAATTTGCTGAAGGTTTATTTTAATTTATTTTAAAACCTCATATGAAGTTCATTGTTGTCAATTACTGAACATGCATGCAGGAGTGGTGCCATATCATCCCAGCCTTTTCTCATGTCTATCAATGAGCTGAGTCCTGTAACAAAGGGGTTTTTTATGATTAAATTAGTGAAATGGGATTATTTGATTATAATGTATTTTAACATGTAAACAAGCATCGTCCAAGCAAGACATTGGTGTGAGATGGAAATCAGCTATCATCCTTATCCTTCAGAAAACTCTACTCTTTTTACAACATGCCAGCATCTAAAACTGTGGAAACCATTTTGAAATAATTCCAAAGAAGAACACATTAAGCACTAGAGAACCACCACTGCATTTATGGATAATCTTAGTTTTATAACCCTGACAGAGTCTGAAGAATTTTATTAGGTTTGGGACTATACCTGAAATACTGGTTGTGCTGGCAGAGCCAATGACAGACTTCTTCTTTTTCCACCTGGAGTATTGGGATTGCTAAAACAACTAGAGTACAGTGCTTTTTCATTGGGAATCTTAAGGCATATTACAACTAGTTAAATATTTAGAGAAGGGTAAATGTAACTGTACAATATCTTCTGTATCTACTGAACTCCTACAAAATATTAACATGTTTTTAAACAACTAAAAATTGCATAAGGAAGAGCTTCTTCACCAGGATAGCAATGCACAACTGGAACAAATCGTCTGCAGGGGCTGTAGAGTCTCCATTCTTGAATGTTTCAAGGCCTGGCCAGACAAAGACACAGCTGGCCCAATGTGGCAGTAGCCCCACTCTGAGAAGGAAGCTATGCTAGAGAACACTGGTGCAGATTTCATCCTGCAAGTTTTTCAAGAGAGGCTGGATAAAATCTGGGAACCTGGTCTATGCACAGAGTTGACCTGCTTTGACTAAGAACTCATGACGTCTCTTACAAACTGAGTTAGCTCATGTTGCTATGACCTCCAGAAGTGCTTTCCAACCACTATTACTTCCATGATACTGTGAATGTGAAATCCAGACTATCTAGTGGATATATTCATAACATTCTTTAAAAATAATTTTCCAGGTGTCCATGCAGGAGCTGAAGAGACAGTTGGAGATGCTTAGCTTAGGCAGGCATTGAAGTCCCCAGGCTGAGCTGAAGTGGGACTCCCGGACTCCTGGGCAGTGGGGTGGGGGACATTTGGGCCTTAGAGGCCTAGTTCTTGGGGTGACTGCTGCTTTCCAAGGGATTCAGCAAGTCCCTTCTGTTTCTCCCTCCTTCCTCCCTTGTCACTATGTCTGGAGTGCCTGAATCACCACACTGCGGGCCCAAGGAGGTCCTTTATTCTTCATTCACATTCAGGTAAAAGATTTGTTCAGTTCTTAAGCAGGTCATGTATTTCACATCTTGGTGGCTAATCATGTATTGATTTTTTGCAATCAGAACACTTCATAAGCACACAATACTGGTGGAGGTTTTAAACTGCTTGTTCTTGTGTAACAGCACTGATTTCAATGGACTATGCCAGAGATTTGGAAACTGATCAGTAACAATGCATAAATCTTAATACATAAATCTAAATACTTATTTGTGATTATATTCCTTCGCTTAGCAGAATGATAGTGTGGGGAGAGAGATACAATGTAAGCATACATGTTGACACATTTTCAGTCACATTTCTTGAGGACATATCTGTCACCAATCTGTAAAGAGTACATGTGTCTAACCCATGCAATTCTACACTCATATTACTCCAGTGGTAATTAGTTATATGTATAATTTCAACTTTGCTGCTTTGTTCTGCATGTTCATCTGGCTGATAGATACATACACACCTTGTTGCGCTGCTCCTCAAACCTGCAATAAGTACTTTCCTTCCCATGAGCAGATAGGTCCCAGACCATGCTCTTTTCCAGAAGGTGACGCTACAGCAATGTCAGGATTCCATGAGTACAAGGTGCCAACCTGTGAAATACATCTGAAATTAATTATGGAAGCTAAAGAACCCAGTGCTTTCATCACTGTCTTGGAAGCCTTTAGAACTGACTTGCCATCTCATGTTAACTGAATAGGGTTTTCAGAAAAAGGAATCTGATTTTATTTGCATGCATATCTCAATACAACATACAGACTTAACTTCTTTGAAGTTCTTCTTCAAAGCATCTTCAAAGGTGGGCTTCTAGTTTGTAAGGAGATATACATGTAAATAAAATCAGAGTCAATTAAGTTTTTAATTTGCTGCTTTAACAATAACATTGTTGCCATTAAAACACTGTTACCCTTGGAGTATTTCAGTCAACAAGTATATACAAATGATATCACTGTAATGCATGGTGGAGTTGTCAGAAAAAAAAAAAAGCGCCTTTTAAAGGAATAAAAAAGCCTTTTCTGGACCATGAATCATTATCACAATACAAAATTATGCAAAATCTCAGCTAGAGATAGTCCAAAACATGCCTTTTTTCTCCCTCAGACTTTATTTGATTCTAGGCAACAGTGTTATCTGCAATAGGATTTCTAGTAACAAATCAAGACCATACTACCTTTAATTCTTTGTTCTTAACTTACTATTATGTTTTAAAATAAATAAATTATTCACTATTGAATTACTTTCTCTATGAAAACATAAAATCTGATGCTTTTCAATTATCTGCTCTTGTAGGCTCTGTTAAATCAGATATAAAAATAACAGAGGCACCTTAATAATAATTCTAATGTGGTGTAGTGTGCAGGGATAAGTAATTCACTTGGAGCAAAATATTTCCTGCATGCTAAAATTTATTGTCTTTTCTGTAGTATTTGTTCCCTCCTACTGAGATACTAAACTGAAGCAGGGTTAACTGTGGAATCCAACTGCTTCCTGAATATGAAAGTCATTTTATTTTAAAAATGCTTAGTGATGGAAACATTTCCCCTTTATTTAAAAACAGACCATCAGTCATTCTGTTTCAACTGCTGTGGTAGAAACAAAGGACACCCAGCCACCTTCCATCCAAACAGAACACCCTTAATCACACAGGGGAAAACAAACCACACCTCTATATACCAACTGCAAGGCAGGTACATTTACTTGCTCATATAGCATGTGAGAAATGAGCTGCATGAACACAAACATTCCCAACATTTCTCCATTACCATGGAGAAGCAGTATTTATCTCCTACAAATTTCCCAAATGGTTGCAGAAATTGGCCTGTCTCAATTTGTCCACTTTTCATAGCCCTCTCTATATTTATGCATACACATATATGAATGTGTGCAAATGAGGATTCTACTTGTGAGCAGCTCTGTGGCTGAGGATTTGTGTCTGGCTCACAGCCCGTGTGACTTTTGCTAGCTCTTGTTTCCCTGTAATGCGTGCCAAACCAGATATCAGAAGCCCTTTGTATTACAGAATCAACTGTTTCAGCTTCTCTACCTGTCCCTTAAGTCTTGTACCACTGCCTTTTGGTGTAATGCATCTCCAGCCTCACAGAGATAAATTTCTTTCTTCTCAGTTGCCTACATGCAAACACCCTCAGGTTCTTTATTCCCACAAGTGAGCTGTCAGTGTATCATTAGTCTGTCACACACCTCTTGCAACAAGACTGGTCATAATGTATCAGAACTAGTCCCGCTCCTCAGACCCAAACCGTGTCCTGCTGCAAGGAGTTACTTTGACGACAGGGTGACCTTCAGTGGACATTTGGTCCCTGACATTCACCTGAGAACCACTCCAAATGCAATCTCCTTTTGACAGAAAATCTCCCCTTTTGGGTCTTCAAGTGGCCACTGGATCTCACAGCTGTAACATCCCATCCAAGTCTCAATGAGACACTGCTATTTATTTAATAGCCCCTCGGGTCTAATTCAAGGTCCATAAAAAGGTTCAGTATCAGGGTATGACTGGACAATCATGCTTCTGGTATCATAGATAGTTTAGACAGAGATAGGGATGCATTCTAGGTGCTGCACTCCTGTTAAGTTATGAGGTAGCTTCATACTGAGACACACTCTTGCAAACACCAGGAAAGTTTCTGGTCATTGTTTTTTCACTGTGGTTGATGCAGATTATAGCACCCCTTGCAGCTGGTGAATAACGTCTGAGGGTTTTCATCACAAAACATACTGTAATGAACAACACGCTTCTCAAGTCAAAAATAAGATCTCGTCGCAGGTTTAAGAAATTCAAGCTGACAAGGAGTACAAGGAGTAGAGATAGTTGATAAGTTAATTTCTCTAGGCCACAAACTACTGTCACATGTGAGGAAAACAGCTCAGGCTGCCAGCCATAGGTAGGAAAGGTGTGCCGACCATTCAAGTCCACAAAGGCACGACCAGACAGGGAGCACTGAGGTGAGAAGTGATGACCAGAAACGCAATAGCGACAGCGCCAGGAAATAGACTTGGCGGGGCTGAACTCGTTAATTACTCAGGCTAGGTTGGCACACCCTGCTAATTATACTGCCTGCCTTGAAAATTAAGTTCCTGCCAGCCAACGACTCAGGACTGAAATCCAGGTCGGAAATGACACTGAGAGTTGCATCCAACTCAGCGTGGCAACAGGGTTCCCCGTTTATCTGGGACGATAGCCGCTCCGGGCACATCTGTCGCGGGGACGAGGATGGTCCCCCTTGTCCATGACGCCCGTTCCCGCCCGCGGTGCCGCGGCAGGGAGAGCTGGGAGCGGGACCGGAGCGGCGGCGGGGGCGGGGGGCGCTGCCCCCTGCGGGCGGGCACCGGCACTGCCGCGGCCGTCCCGCCTGTCCCTGCGGGTGGCACCGGCACGGCCCCGAGCGCCCCGGGCACGGCCCGCGCTGCCGCCGGGGGTGATGGCCCCTCTGCCGACCGCTCCGCTCTCCTCCCAGCCTCCACCCTCCAGGGCTACGGGAGCACGGAAACAATGAGGTTGGGAAACACCTCTGAGAACATCGAGTTCAACCTGTGACCGAGCACCGCCTCGTCAACTACGCCACGGCACTCAGTGCCCCGTCCCGTCTCGCCTTAAGAACCCCCCGGGACGGTCACTCCACCGCCTTCCAGGGCAGCCCATTCCAATGTCTAGTCACCCTTCCCGAGAAGAAATTCCTCCTAATGTCAAACCTAAACTTGCCCTGGCTCAGCTTAGTACTTTTGTCGTCTGGAATTTGCTGCCCCACCGGCAGCATTCCTAGCCTATATCGCTCCATGTGAATTTACTGAGTTCTTCCAGCATGTCCTCGTGGGGAGAATTCCTATTGCTGACCCCATCTGGAGAGAGCGATGCCTTGCAACACCTGAGGATGATTTCCCGGCGGGCTCAGCTGCCGCCTGTATAAGCACAGTTCAGCTGTCTGTAAACTTTTGCTAATAAACACAGCTAACAAAGGCTACAAATGAGTCAGGCCCCTGACTGGGGCTCCACAAAGTCAGACATGAAGTTTCGTCTCTACACGAGGCAGAGCCTCCTTACACCGAGGACAGCGGAGCACTGAACCCGCTGCCCAGGGAGGTCCCGGCGTCCCTCTCTCTGGAGACACTCAAACCCCACCTGGACGCGTTCCTGTGTCACCTGCTCTAGGTGACCTTGCCTCGGAACTAGATGATCTCCAGGAGTGCCTTCCAACCCTAATGACTCTGTGATTTTCCATACCGTGTTAAACTTTAATTTGAGGTGCCCGGTGCTCAGCGAAGCCCTAAAAAAGCAAAAGCAGCTGAGGCCTATTCAGTGTTGTGGCTGGGGTGTAATTCCAGGCAGGAGATGGAGTGAGCAGGGGAGAAAGCAGAGCGCTACCGCACAGCGTCAGCTGGGGAAAGGACCAGGTCGGCAGTGCGGTGGTTTTCTCCCCGCGTGTTTTAACACGCGTGGACTTCGATCATGTATTTCGGGAGAAACCCTTGGCCGTGACGGCCACCGAGCGCCGGCACGAGGCCCCGCCCCGCGCCGCGAGCGGTTCTGGGAGCTGTAGTCCGCCCGCGGGGAGGTGGTGGCTTGGGGCGGGACTCCCACAATGCACCTCGCGGCGCCGCCGGGCCGGCCCGCCGTCACGTGATCCGCGCGCCGGGACGAGCCGGCCGCTTCCGCGGGGGTCCGCGCGCGCTCCGGGGGCGGGGCTCCCCCAGGTAGGGGGCGGGGCCGGCGGGGCGGGGGGCCAAGGGGCCGGGGGCCCGGGGCGGCGGGCTCCGTCCGCTTCCCGCTGCTCCCGGACCGCAGCCGCGTCCGAGCCCCGCGGTAATGAAGCGGCGGTACGCGGCTGCGACTGCCCAGGCTGCGCGCAGGGGTCTCCTCATCCCGGGAGGTAGCGGCGGTCCGCGATGGCGCCGGGGGGTGACGTTGCCGTGCCCGGGGAGCCCTCGGCCGCCTCCGGGGTATAACGGGTGTCAGAGGCGCTTCCCGGCGAGGAGGCGGCGAGGGAGCGCCCGGTAACCGCGCACGGCGTGGGCTGTGCGTGCGGAGCTGGGCAGGGGCGGTGTCGGAGTGATAACAACACCGTAAGCGTGTCACGGCAGTGCCAGCCGGAGCTGGAACAGCGTAACAGCAGCCGCGCCACGGCAGCCACAGCCCGGCATCGGCCCAGTGTCCCGCTGCACAGGAGGCTCTGTGCACCGATGGGTCGCGGCAGCCCCGCGCCGCAGCGCCGGTCGGTGTTTTGCCTGCCGTGGGCCCGAGCGGTCGTGGTGTTCCCTAGCCGTGATCCACGGGACACAATGCTTGAGATCATTTGGAGGTACCTGTTGGCGGATGGAGGTTTTAAGTCCTGCCCTTTCCGCTCATTAAGCAGGCCAGGCAGCTTTTCCTAAAAACTGGATTCTCTTCTTCTCAGCCATGAGTGACTGCTCATCTCTGAAGGAACTACAAGTTTCGTTTCCACGAGCTGCCTTTCTACTTGCTTTTATTGTGAATGCCAGTTTTAATGGATCTTTTCTCATCTTCTTTTCTTCCCTATGAAGATAGTAGTCTAGATGCAGTAAATTGGAAGAAATGGAAGAAAGGAAGATCAAGAGGAGGAGCCCCAAATCATCTTCCAGTCACTCTGCTCAGGTTGCTAACTCCAAGAAAAGCTCAGTGCCAGTCAGTAAAAGTACAGCCT
The DNA here is from genome assembly GCF_963513975.1 of Fringilla coelebs. Classification (NCBI taxonomy): domain Eukaryota; kingdom Metazoa; phylum Chordata; class Aves; order Passeriformes; family Fringillidae; genus Fringilla; species Fringilla coelebs. The sequence goes on along the minus strand of NC_140030.1, from coordinate 64,232,057 downwards.
TTTCCAACCCTGCCCCACAGCCTGCCGTACAAAAACCAAAGTTAAAACGGTAAGCTCGGGCCCTTTGCAGACCTAGAGGGAGTGAGAGCCAGGAACTTGGCAATGCTAAGACAGTCTAAAGGTTGTTTAGACTGGCTGTGACAGAAGAGACTTGTGAAAAGTTTTGATGATGTGTCTTTTTTAGCAACATGATACATATTTAGTGCAATGTAATGGTTACTTTATAGCAAAGGAAGTTGTTCTACACTTTTCTTGTAAGCTTAATGAAATGTTACACAATGCTGTAAACTCATACCAACAACAGTTTAGTTGAATGTAGCCTGATGTACCTGGTGAAAGACACGAGTTGGGTGATCAGATTTGGGCATCATATAGGAGATAGTAGAGCCCCAGATGTACAGCTGTGAGCAACAAATAAAATACTACATGACTGCAAGGTTGGAACTGACAACTATGGCAGGAAATTAAGGACATAAATTGAACAGGATGAGCTAGAACTGGAATTTCCAGGTGTTTTGTGACACTCCCCCTCTCAGCTGGGGGAGTGTCTTGCATAAAGAGAGACATTCAGTTCTTCAAAAAGTACCACATCAGAATAGTTTGTGTTTTTTGATGATAAGTTGGTTTCAGTTTGAGAACATTAATTTATCTGCATGTAAGAAAATGTGTATCTTGGCTGTGGCAGACATAGTAGATAAATAAATGAAGAGGAATTTTAAAGTGAAATGTTAGCTGGAGAGAGGCAGCAGAATTTACTGACCTCTGGGTTTAGGTGAAGATTAAATACAGAACTGTCAGCATCAGCACAGAGAGTCTGTTTGAAGGATGCAGTATTGGCCTGATAAATAATGAATTTCTGCAATGTAAAGTCTATACATTATTGTGTTAATACTTAGAGGGAAATATTAGTAAATACTGATGTGCTATAAATTGGTGGCTTCTGCAATTGACTGAACAGTCTACTCAAGTCTCAGCATTATCCTGGGATTTACTAGAAATTAATTTCTTGCAGTCCAAAAGATTGTGTGGAGAAGAAAATGTCCTTTTTTACTGTAAGTTCTGGCCATTCTTGCACAATTGTTAAACTTACCAAGCAGTGCTAATACAGATAATTGTTTGAACTTACTAAGCAGAAGAGGTAATTGACATAATAATGTGAGGAACTGCTACTGTGATAATGGAATAAGAGTATTTAATTGATTTTCACTTTATCTGCAAGAATCCAATGAAGATCAATAGTATATTTTATTAAACATCAGAATCAGGTAGAAAAATGGATGACCTGTCTGTTGTACAAACCATTAAGTCTGAAATTGAAGCAGAACCTAAATGGAGTTGCTCTGAGTTGAACTGGATATGGTGATTGTTGGACTGCTGGTTGTTTCTATAGCATAATAGTCTATATGATGTTTTATAGACTACAGGAGCTCTTGGGCTGGACAAAGAATTATTATTTCCCATAAGAAAAGACAGAGTTTGCAGAGCATGGGAAGGGTAGGCCTTACTGTGCTTTAAACCCCATTATCTTCACAAATTAAATCAAGCCTCTTTTTTAAGTCAGTGGTTTTTTTTTTGAATATCCCATAGTATTCTAAATTAAAATTTTTAGGCTTAGATTTTTTCACTGGATCAAGTTCTGAACAGATTCATCACAAGGCTGCACGACAGCCTCCTACCTAAACTGTATTAGGATGCAGCCTGTCTATCTGTTTCTGGGTCAGAGATGGAACATGCTGCTTCTCACTGACAGCTGTCTGTTTAGTATCCATATTAGTTTTGTGTTCACAGGGATTTAAAGTAGTTATTAATGTAGTTTCTCTGGGCACTTGGTGCTCTGAATAAGTGCTATGTCTAGAGAGAAGTCTATGGGATCCAGGAATTTTGATGATTTTCTTGCAGGAAGGGTTGTAGAGTTTTTAGCAATTTGATGTTTGGGCACGGACTAGTTTCATTTGGTATATTAGAGTAGTGGGAGAGTGGTTTTGATTGTGAGATTTACAAAATTGGGATGTAATTTGTGGGCTGAAAGAGCTCTAAGAAAATTTGTTTGGAGGCAAAGTCACCTTCCAAAACATCCAAAGCTGTTTTCCACATGAGCTAGAGTCTACAGATGTTTGTGACAAGAGGAGAGTATGATTTTTGAGGGGGTTTCTCTCTGGCTTGTAGATGCTTTTTGGGTGATTTTATGTAGATAATGTCTGCCTGGGGAAGTGGTGGAATCACCCTCCCTGGAAATGTTAAAAAAAGTGAGTGTGATGCTTGAGGACATGGGTTAGTGGTGAACATGGCTGTGCTGGCTTAATGGTTGGACTTGATGACGCCCTACGTCTCACTGCTAGGTAATGCTGGCCCACTTTAGATTACTAAGATGGCCATCACAGATGTGTGGTCCATTGATGCTTCCTACCATAAGCAGGAGAGCAGACTGTTGGAACCCTTCATTTTGCACTATCAAAATGTTGAGATAGTGATATTCTTTATTTGTAAGACAAGCTGGTGGTCCAGTATTTATCTTAAAAGCAGTGACTGAAATATGCACTATATATTTCCCATTTAATTTTCAAAGCTCAGATGTACACTTTCTTACATTTCAAATCTACAGTGAAATTGAAAGCAGGAAGTAATATTTGTTTTGTTCAATTATTTATTTTTTTTAGCGTAATCAAAGAGAAAGCCAAACCTCCAGGAGGTGAAGCAAAAGGGGCACAGGCAGCCCCAATCCAGCATTCTTTTCTCACAGATGTATCAGATGTCCAGGAAATGGAAAGGGGACTTCTGAGTCTCTTGAATGACTTCCACTCTGGCAAACTTCAGGCATTTGGTAAGTGCATGAATTGAGTGTGTACAATAGTTGTTTTTTATAGCTGTACAGTGGTAACATTTGCAAACAAGTGTGCTGCAAGGACAGACTGCCACATGAAATCAACATAATTAATACATCTTACTGCATTTTAGAATTACAGTCCCATTGTAACATTGTCTGTATTGTGAGATTATTCGTATGCCATTTAATTATTCCTTCCAGCAGGGAAGCACCTTTCCTTAAGATACCAAGTTTGAAATCACTTATTTATGTAGGAAGAAGTAACTGTATTTAGCACCCAGTTTTGTTGCATATGAACATTTAAAACTATTGGTAACAACTTTTATGAAATTCAGTGCAAGCTGCATTTTACCCAGGTTACTCTTCTGTCTTAGCTGAATCAGAGAAGAATTCAAAAAAACCTCATGCATTCTAAAAAACTCTGGGAACATTGGATAGCCACTGTAAATTCAGCACAGCACAGCAACAAATTGAATGACAGAAACTTCAATAGTGAAACCACCGAGAAACCAAATGTACTTGTAAAATTGATGTTTAAATTCTCTGATGTAGAAAGCTGCATCTCTCTTCTCTGATCTTCACACCTTCATTTTCTCTCTTGGGTTTCTTTATGTAAAGTTTTTATTTGTCATTTTAGGAAATGAGTGTTCCATAGAGCAGATGGAGCACGTGCGGAGTATGCAGGAGAAACTTGCTCGCCTCAATCTGGAGCTCTATGGGGAGATGGAAGAACTCCCTGAAGACAAAAGAAAACTAGCCAGTGATTCCAACCTGGATAGACTGCTGTCAGATGTAAGTACTGGGAAGGCAGAAATCATGGAACATAGCCCACAGCAAAGCTCGGTTCAGGAAAACACCGCTCCTGTGCGCGCAGTGATTTACAGTTGAGGAGAACATAGCTCTTCAATGAACCAAGGGGTGCCCTGCCTTCCTCTTGGTTCTGAGAAAACACAGGAGTTGTTTTCATTTTTACGCTGCTGGTTGCTTTGGGGAGGGAAGCAGGCTGGCTGCAAGCTACCTGAGCCTGTCAGCCTGCTTAGGGACAGCCCATGTACTAGGGAACTACGACCACTTTCCCGGCAGTCCATCCTCCTACATCTCGGGAAGATGACACACCACAAAGAATATAGATCAGTACATTCTACACTTTGTCTAGTGTATTTCCATAAAAACTAGAATTGTTAAAATTTCTTTAAATTTCTTGAGATCAGCAGGTTTAAACTTAATTTGGAACTTAGCTTATTGTGTAGAATTCAGTGTAGGTTTGATTTTTTGTAAGAAATCATACATTTTGGCCCAAACTATTAGTTATTTCCTTCATTGTTTTAATGTATTCATTTCAGCATACCAGCATAATTGTTGCATTTCTTTGACTAACAGAAGTGCCATTTCTCATAATTTCTACATTTATATTGCAGCTAGAAGAACTAAATTCATCTATGTATCCTTTTCCTAAAATGTTTATTTTGCATTATAATTACTAACTGTAGTCAAATTGCAGTGTGTTTCCCTAGTAAGTGATATCTTTAAAAGAGTCAGATTCCTTTGATAATGCCTTTGTGTTGTTTTTTAATTTTACACAGAATAAAAGGGCAAATCCAGGTGTTTATTTTGCACATTCCTCTGAGCACTGCAGGGCTCAGTACCTAGAGTTGTAGTTAATTGTGATGCTGTGCTTTTAAATTAGTACTATAATACAGCATCAATTTTTAGGTTCTTCCAATACATAAGTGACTGTATCTTAACACATCTAATTATAGGTTGTTTTTTTCACCTGGTGATTTATTTAGCTACCATGTACCACTTGTGTACCACAATGTGTTGCCAGTGGCAAAACCCATCAGCAGCAGGGTCTTTCTGCATGCAAGTTATTGAGACATTCTGGAACAAACATCCATAGTAATATTCCTTCAACAATATTCAGAGGCATCTGTCCCACTGATAAGTGAATTCTATTACCTTTTAGTTTTTTTCTAGCAATGTGTGTGGTTGTTTATCGCTGCTTGACTGTGGAGAGTGAGCTGACCTAATTTTTTATTTCTAGGGTCAGGTACTTCAGTAGAGCTTAGGAAACTGAGCAAATGCATGCTCTTAGCCCACAGAGAAGATAAAGCTGAATGTCTCAGCTTGTCTTTCACACTGTGCTTTTGATAAGCCAGGATGGCAGTGGAGGAGTGTAGCACTCTGTTTGCTCTGCAGTCTGGTTATTTCTGTTGTTACACACTTGGTATGCATTGAGGAGGCGAGGCTCTAGTTTTTGGGGCTTAAGATCCTGCCCTGGTATCTACATTCCTGCATCTTCAGGCAGACTTCATAAAGAGAACAAGTGGAATGTGACAATAATATGTAATAGTGATAAAAATAATCTGCCATCACCCTAGATCCCAAGACTGACGCTGGAAGTATGTAATGCTCAAATCTCATTGAGAAATGTTAATCTACTGGTGGGGAACTAGCATAGGACTCACCAGAACAGAGTTTGTCTGGACTGGTGCATACCCCAGAGTAAGCACAGTTTCATGTAACACTGCTGTCTTGTTCATGCTTTATCTGTATGTGAAAGTGTTATATTCCTTAATGATTTGCTTCAGCCAAAAGCTACATTTAGCCGATGCTCAAGATATTCCAAATGGTACTACAGGCTGAGAGAGAACATCTTTGTCAGTCTGGATTCTCCAGCTTTGCTTTTGTTTTTTGGACAATGGAATCAAGAAAACTTGTGACTTTGTGTTGTTTTTTAATTTTACACAACAAAGAATCAAAGTGCAAATCCAGGTATTTATTTTGCACATTCCTCTGAGGACTGCATTATGTTAGGGCTCAGTACCTAGAGTTGTAGTTAATTGTGATGCTGTGCTTTTTATTATTGCCTTATTTAACAGAAAAATTGGAGAAACTTGGAAAAATATTTCTTCTTCTCAGTGTTCATATGGTTGCAAGTGGTAAATGTATATAAGTTATTGGCATTTCTCCAGTTTTTATGAAGGTACTGATAATGTTGCCTTTCTGATCATTATGCAGACAATCTGCTCACTGTCTTTTTAGTGTTTTGTTGATTGGTGATGCCACAGATAATTTATTGTTAATAAAGTGAAAAGTTTAAAATATATGATGTTTCATTTTCACAAGCTACTTTTGGTTTGGCTCTGTTAGGAAGATGAGTTTTAGCATTGTCCAAATGTTTGCAGAGTTTGTTTTTCCATACTATGAATAATTGTAAAATCTCACCAAATTAGAATTAGTGTGCATGCTAGCAGCCTACATAAATTAAGTAGTGTGAAATTCCAAAATTGGTTAAATAGTTACTGTTCAATAAATCCAGGACAATCAATTTTGTAGTTACTCTGATGTTTAAATAGGCTACTATTAATTGGTATTATCTTTCTGTGCACAGCCAGAGGGAAAAAAAAGAATCTGTATTAGTATAAAATCAGGCTGGTTTTAGATCCAAAATTTCTATCTTGGTCCATCAAGCCATGCCTTTGGTTCTGGATTTATTTTATATTCAGTTTTTAGGTAATACATTCAGATTCCACACTGATTTTACACTTACTGAACAAGGAATGGAATCTTTATCCTTCTACCTGAGTCCAAAGCTTTCATCAACCCATAGTGGGCATGTGGCCAGGGAATAGAAGATTGCTTTTGTTCGGCATCTTTGGAAAAGAGGCTCCTTCAGCCACAAGATGTAGTTTTGGACTGTGCAGCACCAAGCCTGCAGCACACTGGGGACAGAAGGATCCTTTAACCACCACTGAGTGCTCTGGCTACAGATTCAGCCTCAAATTCCATGCCTCACCTATCACGCACATCTCCATGATTTACAAACCAGTAGGATCCCAGTGGTTGTCCCCTCAGGTTGTTCTTGTTCTTTACACAATTTTTCTCCTTCGTTGCCAAGACTCTCCATGAGCTTGTGTAAACGAACCTAGGAGTCCCTGCCTGCAGCTGGGTACGTACCTGTGATGTTGTGAAATCCAAAGTCAGCTTAAGAGAACTACACTACAACAAGCTTCTCACAGAGTGAAGCCAAGGTTGATGTTTGTTCTCCACGCACACACCTCTGACCAATTATTGGGCAATTACCATTTCTGCGCAGCACCTTCTCACATCAGCACTATGCCCTCGTTTCTGGGCAGACTTCTGCACAACAAGCTAAAAAGTAGCATCTTTTAGCCTTGTGCCTCATACCAGGTGTGGCAAAAGTGACTAGTAGAGCTGCAGTTCTACAAAGTTGTATTCTTGCAGCTGACTTGGAGGCAGGAGCAGAGCTCTGTGCTCGCTAGCAGCCTCTTGCCAGCAAGTGCAGTGTATCAGCATTGTAACACACACTCATCCCAAACCACGCTTTTAATCTCTTAGTTTAGATATTCTCTATTAGAGGCAGCGCTTCTCCATTTTTGGGCTCTGACATCAAACTGCTTAGGCTTACTATGTCAAACGCATTTCAAATCGCTTACAAACATGTTGGATGTCTTGATCTTGTTTCTGTAGCAATTTATGCAAGGACAGAGGGTATAATTTGAGATAGAGACATAAATGAATACCTTTCTCAAGCAGCTGTTTAGAATTATACAAGAATTAGCCCCTTTTTCTTCAATCTCTTTAAGCCTGTGGGCAATTACAAGTCCCAAAGAATGCACTAATTAGCAAATAATTGAGAAATTAAGAAATTCTTTTCCCCTTACCTCCTCCTGGATACAACTTTGTGTCTTTAACACAGACCATTAATGGTTGGTGCTTATTAACTTGGATTCATACAAGAAAATTTTGCAGCAAGACTTTTGAGATACAGAACTCTTTTATGTGGTAATGGGCTAATCACATTTCTGGGCTCCTGCAGGAAAAGAAAAAAAACCCTACCGTAACATATTTGTGGAAAGTCTTTTGTAATTAGAAAAGTATGTAAGCAGCTGCAGAAAATGAGCTCATTTTCTATTATGTTGTTTCCTGAAGAGTTGTTTATAGAGATAAAAGTGTATCAACATTAAATGTTTAATATATTTGCCAGTGTGAGTTTAGGCCAGTGCTGTGGTTTAAAAACTCACACTGATAAATGGGTTTGGTGTTTGGAAGAAGGTGCTCTTTGCTGCATCTCTGTGGGGAATCTGGGGCACAAGTTACATTCTCCTCTATACTTCCAGCTGAAGGCAACAACACTGTAAGAAACAGATGGGCTGAGTCTATTAGCGCATGGCTGGTGTCACTGCCAACATTTTGGAGTTTCTGACAATGCTATTGCCTATGCAGCACCAGGCCTGCTGGCATCAGATGGGATTCATCCTTCTTAGTGAGGAAGAATCTTTGCTCAGGAAGCAGCAGGGCTCAGTGGCAGAGCTTTACAATAGATGTGGAGGGAGACTGAGACAGTACCAGGCTTGCTGCTGGCAAGACGTGGGATGAGATGCAGAGGTCAGAGGGACAGGGTGGTGGCAAAGGTCCTCTGCTGCTCTCAACTGTCCTGGCCCCACTGGAGCACACCTGCAATCCCAGGGACTCATCTGGTAGCAGAAGGCAACAGGAAAACACCAAGGAGGAAACATGTCAAAGAAATAAAGGAGTACGCCTTTGGGAAAGATTGATTCTGCAATGAGACCAGACATTGCAGATTTCTGAATCAGCACTGAGCTTTGCTGAAAGAAAGCTTTTACAAAGAGACTTGTGGCACACATCCACAAGACCTGTACATCCCTCTCTCCTAAGTAAAAAAAAAAAAGGAAACCTTGTGTTTTTAGTAGATGATGTTAGATATAAATTTTAAATCTTAAAAATCAGTCATTGTAATAGACCATAATTTTCCCACTATTTAGAAATAGTAAGATTAATATGAGACCTCCAACTTGCAGCTCTTTAATCATATTAAGCCAACAAAAACCAGAACATGAAATAACCAAGAACCAAGAACAATTCCCAACAAACTGAGAGGCTGGGACCAGACTGAATCAATGAGTAGTTTGCAAATTATCTGATCACCCTGATCAATGCAATATTGCAGAATCAAGCTGAAATACTAAAACAGACACGGTCTAACAGTTAAGCAAGTGCTAATACAAGAAATAGTATACAGAACTCTAAAAATTGCAATGCATGTATGAAGGAAAATAGGTGTATGTTAGAACAAAAATCTATGCCATCTTCATGAAAATTTTTAACCCCAAATCCTACCTTACAATCCATATTACATCTACTGTCAATTTTAGACAGTACTCGCTTTGGATTCAGATCGTTTTGAGCTGTGACAGTTGAATGCAACACCCCTTACATCAAGATGTAATAATCTTTTCCAGAAGAGAAAATAAAGTCTACATGAAGGGGTATTTGCAAAAAGGAAGTTTAAAAAAAAAAAAAAAAATCAATGTTCTAAAAAGCTAGTGGATAAAAGGATCAAAAACACTGACAAAATTGGTTTTGACATGAAAAGTTCTGAGACATTATCAATTTTAGCAGGTTTTTTGGTTAGCAAATTCACTATGGAGGCAATGTGGTAAAAACCATAGAATCTGTCAAAATTACCAGCCTCTTAATTTTGGAAAAAAATTGATATGTGAATAATTACTGTTTTTCCACAGAACATCTTGCTTTAATGCTACTTTATCCTGAAAGGCTAAATGCGAAGTAAACCAGGGAATATGTTTTTAGGTACCCTTCTACAGCAAGAGGACCTCCTGATTGGTCTATGATCTCTTGGTTTCTTTGGATGAGAAGGCAGGTGACCAAATTCCTTCACAAGGGCAGTGAAAGACAATGGATTGAAGCTCTAGAAGAAAGGCTTGTTATAAACTAAACCACCCTTCTTCCAAAGGCAGGATATGTAACAGAAAAAACAAGTAACATGCTCGAGGCATGGCACTTCTGCATTTTCTGATAGAATACAATCAATTACAACTTCCTACAAAATTCCTTTCATTTTTTTTCTTGAAACACACTCTGTATTTCCATACCTTGATTAACTCAAGCTTTCTATCAGCTCAAGCTATGCAAAATAAGGCACAAAAGCACTTAGTAGAGTGCTGAATTTCACTTCATTTTAATGAAACACACACCTAAGTTAACATAGGGATTCCCAAAGTATTTCCTTTGCCTTCTGCAGAGAAATCATATATTGCTGAAACTCCTTACTATACAATAAATTTCTTACTAAGTCTGACACAGCCAGTCAGGGACGCTAGGCCTTCAGAAGCCCTTAGGTAAGTGTTCACAGCAGCAGTTGTAATGCTTATTCCACTTCCTGCTCCTCCTGCTGTCAGGAAAATAACTGATTTTCAATATGAAATCAATTTATTTTCTCAATATGCAACCAGTCTTTCAAATGCTAGTGTTCCTTACTTGCCATTTGGTTGGACAGTAAAATCCCCAGGCTCTTTGTAGAAGACAGTCCTGATCCAGAGTGCAGTTTCTTACAATGAACGTGTTCCACCCCACGGACCATCCCCTCTTCTGTCAGTTTCAATGCAGCTTTACTTGAGCCAAAGACAGAAAAGCAGTCAGACCTCTGAGGTTAAGTGACAGAAAGCATGATGTAGCTCCCATCTCCCACAGACTGGGAAACAATACAGCCACACACGGTTCAACAGCAGCATTGCCAAAACTGGGGTTTCCATCAACATACTGTTTTGTTAATTTCATAGGCCTCTCATAAACAAGACAAGTCAAAACAAGAGTAATTTTAGCTGTTTACAAACACTGATTTGTTTAATCTGGAAGAGTGAAAGTGTCAACAATATATTCTACCAGAGATGAAATAGAATTCATCTAGCTTTCTGTAACCCAGTATGCTGGTGAAGTGTGATAAACAGTACTAAGAGTCTTCTCAAGGCTTTGGATTTAAGCTGTGAGATCACGAACTTCATATTTCATAGAGTCACAATACCAAATTTTTAAGTATTATAACTAAACAAAGGCTGTTTTGGACAATAATTTAAATGCAAGACATTGAATAACTATATACCAGTAGGTTGGAAAAAAATACTGTGAAATCACTTAGAAACACACTTAGAGTGTACAACCAGGTACAACTAGTGTACAATCAGTATATGCTTTAGGTACAAATCATGTACAATCTACCTTTAAAGCAGAAACTGCATCTTTAAAACCCATTTTGCCAATTCAAAGAAATATTACTGAAAGGAAATTACACAGTATTGAACTTCCCTCCTCCATGTCCCCCCAAAAAAGCAATTAATTCGAAGACTCCTGTGAAATTTATATTTTACTTGTGTACTATCAGGACAACCCTATATTGTCTCATTTGGTTATTGGTAGACATTAACATCTTTCCTGTACAATCCCTAGTTTGTTGTTAAGACTATTAAAACAACATAGCCTTATTTAACTTTTTTTTGTTATTAGATAATGAAATCCTTGGTTTTCCTCTAGACAGCTATATGATAAAAGATTGGTACATGGCAAGACAAGCATGCTGCATAAGCATGCAAATATATTCAAAATAAACAAGTTATTTTTTCATCTTCCCCAAAGAGTAAGAACTGAATTGTTATTACTCACTTAGAGGTAATGTGCTTTTGCAATACATTACAATTTCATGAAACTACATTCCACAGAAACTAAGACTAGAATGAGCTGGGAGTCAGGAGACAATGATTTACTATTTTTTACCATTTTAGGAAAAAGTGATTAAGGCTAGGCCACCCAGAAAGTGACATTTAGAGACAAACTGCACAGCTGAAACCAGAAGAGTAATTCTCAACTCTGCCCTAAATGTAGAGAAACACAGCACACCCCATCCATAAGGGACAGAGACATGTCACACAAGAAACAATGCTGCAAATTTATTTTCTTTAGTTTTAAGCTTTTTTAACCTCAACTTTGTTTTCCCACGTAAGACATTTTCAGTAATATGAGATCATCTAGTTCATCACAATTGCAAGGAAAATGAGGTGCATGTGAAGTACAAAAAAAAATTGAAAATACTCGCTTACATTGGATAGACTTAGAATACTGCTCAAAACAATGTGGCTTTTCAGCTTTTTACCTCTGCATTTTGGAAATTTTCTCTGCAGTCCTAAGATAGGCAACGAATGGAGAAAAAAGCAACTCCAAAGCAAGTGGAATGAAGAAAGAGGCACATTGTTAGGAGACACAAAAGAAACACAAATCAAATGAGAAGAGACACTCTTCCAATAACAAAGTCCAGAGAAAAACTTTCCCCAGGTGTTTCAGAAAGGCCTGCTGCTGTCCATCCATCCCAGCTGGGAACATGAATCACACTCCATACTATTTAGTAGTCTACATTTACACTTGTAATAGAGAGAGCACCTCTTTTGTACTGTACATAATTCCTCGCCCCAAAGAGCTTACAATCTAAGTTCATACAAAAGAATGCATCAAGTAGCTGGATCAAGATCAAAGAAATGGGAAAGACAGGGAGATAATTTTATAAGGGATTAAAATTGGGTTACATTACTAAATGAGGTAACTTCTGAACATCATTGGCAGTGATGTTCTTAAGACATTAAGTAGTTTTTCAGTTAGGTCTTCTGATCATGAAAAACTGGTTTAAAATGTACAGAATAATGCATTAAAAGTAATCCACAAAAATTCTTAAAAATAGACTTGTTGGCAAGACACAAAAAGGTTCAGATTGCCAAAGTTCTTCACTTGAGACACTAACTTGCCATTCTCCTAGGAAGATACGGATGTTAGAGAAATTCATATGTACATGTAACATTTGAATGTAAAAGGCTTTTTACATTTAAGCTTAAAATGTTAAATTCTGATTTAAGAATCCTGTTGCTATAAACACAGGCTTAATACTTAAACATTAATATGAAAATAGTGCTATTTTAAAAATGTATTTTAAACTTTAAAATAAACTATGGACAAGATACAGTTGGTTCAAAAGATCAACATTCTTTAACTGCAGTGACTCCTTTTTCGACTTTTAAAAAAGGGAAAAACTTTTTCCCACTCTGTTCCTCCTACTTGTCAGTTTAACAGAAGTGATCAGTCCAACAACTCTAAAGTTTTACTTTACTTTGTGGGGGGGTGGGTGTATAATTTGTTTTGCTGGGTTTTTCTTCACACTTCCCTAGTCATATATGGTTTTCTGAAGTCAAAGCCTTGCACCTTAAATAATATTTATATGTCACCTTTGTGACCATTTAGCTGTCATTTCTTAATCCCTTTACATGCAAACCAAAACTACCACATTTCATGCAACTATGACATCCTTTCATACCAGAGAATTTTGCTTTAGATTATATACATAAACCATCTGCAACACTTCCATGACACTTGAAAAAGTTATAGTAGTAAAAATTCACCATAATTATCCAGTCTGTTTATTATAACCAAAAAGAGAGATACTTATTTTTCACTGTAACAGCATAACCAGTGGTAAATCTGACTTGACCTATCCTTTTGGAAGGGAAGCAGATGTTAAGAGAATTTCATTTATGCACAGAAGTGAGACAGTGATATTATGGACTGCTAACAGATGATGATTTATATTTTAATTTTTAAAGGAATTTTCGAGGAAATCAAACCAGATATTAAGCCCAAAGAACTATAAATATATTTGACCCAAGTCAATACCAACATTTACTTTTTAGAAATTACATTTGTATGAAATTTGCTTACAGGAGGATACAAAAGGAGTATAGCCACAGATTACCATGAGAATCACTTCTGATCAACAGCTAAAAATGAGGGAAGAAAATGGCCAAAAGATTACAATCAATCACTTCTTGTACATGCCACAAAATTACAAGAAATTACCTGCAGACCTGTAATAAAACCCTCCCCTTTATTTGAATGAGTTTCAATTCCCAGGTAAAGATGAATCAACAAAATTAAAATATTGTGCTGTTTTATTGGTGTAAAAATCACACAATTGCTAGTTCTGATTCTGCAGAGATACATCCATGCAGTTAAACATCTATGATCCCACAGCCAGAAGAAGCCATTAAATAGAATATCTGCTGTTAGTCAGCAATTAATGCAAATTTACATATGAGATCAAAATGTGTGTATCGTACAATATACAACAAATCCTAATACAGTACATCAACCTGAAGAGCAAGATACACTCAAGGAACTCTGTTAATAGTGAAGCCTGTCTATATGCCCGAGAAGTAAGGCCTGGAAACAAGATGACAGAAGGTACCCCAGAATTCCTAAGAAGCAAAACTGTTCATTTTTTGTTTTATATTTTTTTTTGCTGGGAATTAGAAGTTTATAGAGGTATTGACACATTACTTGACAATACAATTTGTTATAGTGAAGACTGGTGGATGTGATCTGCTAATATTAAAAGGTAACGTGTGAGACATGCAATTACAGGTGGTGCTTAGATAATGTGCAATTAATGTTTGGGATTACACCCAACTCTTTTCACAAAAGGGAGAACTAAAGAAGACCTGTCTGATCGACTACCAATTGTGCCAAAAATGCTTCTATGCATGCGGCTGAATCAGGATCATGAATGGATAAAATGTGAACACCTGGCAATCTGTGGTTACATACTCAGTAATGTATGCAACAAAAATCACAAAATCCAATCCAGTTGATATGGCAAACAGCCTGCAGAACTCTTCCAACCTCAGTAAGTTGGGGAACTGCAAAGAGGCAGGCTTTCTAGAATTGTGAACAATTTCCAATTGTGAAAGGCAGCTTGGGAAGTAACATTGGCTGATGACAGATTAGTAGTTTGTCTCTTTTCTGGCACAACAAAATAAATGCCATAGTGAATGAAGAGTTTATGTGCTTAAAGGTTAAAATCAACTGATTAGCAACCCTCTTCTGCAAAGATGTTTCAATAGGAAAAAAAAAACTACGAAAAAATTCCAGTTGGCAATTTTGGTGACAATCTCTGCAAACTCAAGTCCAACAAAGATCACGGATGCCCACAGAGAAAGATGTGAGAGGCAGTGTCACATTCAAGGAAAAAGTAGTTTGTTTTTTTCTCTCTGTACTGAAATTAAAATATTTAAAATACAAAAGTGAACAAATTGACAAAACAGAACCACAACATTTAATGTAGAATAGAGTGCATTGAGCTAGATGCATGGATATTTAAATAGGCCTTGAAACCAATACCCCTTTCAAAATTAGTAAATTCACAGTTAACGGCAGTAGGCTTAGAGGTGAGAGAAGGGTCGAAGTTGTTCCAGTTGGACTTCCAGGGAGATTCTCTCTTCAAGAACATCCTACAAAAGAAAGATTTGCTACTGACGATCCACAGAGAATGAGTACAGAAAATTTCCTCATGCAATCAAAATCTGCTTCAGTTTGAAAACTAATTTATATTCTAGACTCTTGGTAACTCCTCCTAGACACTGAATGGATTGCCTGGCTGGTAATTACTTATCATTGGAAATCAGTACTTTGCTCCAAGGTGATGCCAAGTATTTTTTCCTTTCTTTCAAATCACTCAAACCCAAATTTGTAACCAGATGCAAACTCAACTATAATATTTTCAAATGAAGTCTAAAATGTAAAGGGGGTAAGCTTTCACCTGAATTAAGAGTATTGGAAAACTCACAGTTTTTGTCCCCAGTTTTTCCTCCTATGTGAATTTTATATACATTGACTCTCATGAACAGCAACAAGTGAAATTCAGGCTTGAGTTTTTAAAATCATCTAACTTCCATTCTAGACAGTATCTTATCAATTCATGTTTTAATTTAAGATATTTTTAAAAAATTATCTTCATGGTTAAAATCAGGTATCTTAAGTAAGAAAGATGGCAGGCGAAAGACATTAAGCTGATGCCTACAGATAGCTCCAAAACAATGATAGCTGACCTAGATAAACAAATTACTATTGTTGCACTAACTGTTAAACTGCAAGTTTTGTATTTCAGATTATTGTATTTGTTTAAAAATATTTATAATATAGAATTTTGTAAAGACTTTAAGATTTTTGTTAAGACTTTTTCCTTCAGAAGAACACAAACCACTTCAGCTGCTCTTCTCAGTACTGCTTTTAAAGTATGTAATGATGACAACAGGTAACCTAGTACTGATAAAGTGAGGTAAAACTTAAGTGTAGCTAAAAGCAAATCAATACACTGCAAAATATGTGCTGTAGCAGCAAAAGTGTGATTTGTAATTTCACAAAGCTTGTCACAAATAGGTATATTTTATGATCTACAAAAATAGCTAAATATTTCATGTCAATATCCTGGACTGCATTTATCAGTGGATTGCAGAAATGCCTGTTACTGTGCATCACTAACATCTTGGCTCTCTGAAACTCTTCTCTTACACAGACAAAGACGAAGGAATTACCTTTAGTTGCTGCTGTAGTTCACTGTTCAATCTGGCCAAAACAGTGTTGGTTTCCTTGTTACGTCTGATTGATGCCTGAATTGCCTTCTTGTCTTTCCCCACTGATCTGAGAAGATATCAGAAGTGCTGTAATAAGTAATTTTGCCACTTAGCTGAACATCTCACTTATAGTCCCCCTTCTTTAAGTGAGCAGAATCCTCTTTTCAAAATTCTTTTACTCCTTATACTGTTACATGTTCCCGCGTCTGTCTGGCTTAACCATGTTTGTTTGCATGGAAACACAGATATATATGTTTTATATATGCACACATAGTTGCTTTCAATCAAAGAGCACACAGCACATTTTGAAAACTTGTCATCATCAACTTTCTGAAGGCCCAACACAGCAAACCACATTCATTTACCTCCAAGTGACTACTGCAATAGACTATTTTCATGCTAGGACACAGACTGCGCATTTTGGACTGTTCATAGCAACCATTTAAAATTAAACGCTACATCTTAATACTTCTACCACTTATTTCCAACATACTTGCAGAAGTTAAAAAGAGTTCACACTCCAAAATTCAAAATCTCTCAAAAGTCTCCCAGCAGTAGCAGCTTTGGGATGACCATCTTTAAAAACCAAAAACTACTTAAATTGTTGAAATAATCTAAATTAAACACACTGAAATTGTTTGCAGCTCCTGGAACAGAAAGTGTGTATGCTGTTTAAATGTAAACTTTCCAGTAACAGATGTATTTATATACTTCTTGGGTTACCTAGGAATAGATGGCTGTGAAGCAAGAACAGCAGCTATGACACCTGTTTTCTGTGTATGTTCCTCAGCTTCAGGTCTTAGCTCATCTTCTGATTTTAATCTTCTACGAATAGGCTTCGGTGGTGGAGCAAGTGGGGTAGTGCCTTTACCCTGAAGAGGAAAACACAGCCTATAAATTCTCTGTAACTGCATTTTATTCAGATTATAACCTGGTATCTTGTGTTTCATATTTAGTTACTGAGGCAATTGAATTTACAACCCATCAGGTATTTTCTGATGGACATCTAGTTGCATTTTCAATTGGTCTGGAAAAAACCTGAACTACTAAATCCTGCCACATGGTAAAAAGCTAGTAAGTTGCTTTACACTGACAAAGAAGTGTGCAAGCCAAACAGCACAGTACAACTGAGTACTGTAAATATAAAGCAATGCAGAGCACACTTTCCCCTCAGTAATTATATGTCTGGAATAAAATAAAAAGCTACTGTTAATCAAGTTCTGCACTAAACATTCTGATCTGTTTCAAAAATTTGAAAACTTACAAGTATCTTTTCTGCTGTCTCAGGAATAAATCTAATCATCATCTGCTGCAAAAATTCACCATACACATGCCTATTTGAAGCACCTGTCCGCTTAGAAAACTGGGTTCAAGTGGACACATATAAAGCTGCTGTTGCAAATCAAAACAAACATTTCATTTAATATATATCAGACAACTGTGCTTTGTTCCAAGGGTACTTTGCATACCGCACTACTGGGGACATTTGCAGGTGCTTTGTCTTCAACTCTTCCATCTGCTTTGGCAACTCTAAGAGAACTTGCAGAATCAGAGGGCTTTTCAACCTAAAGGAATATAAACTGTATTTAGAGATCTACTACTTAACATATACTTCATTTGGCAACAGTTGGAATAAAACCAAGTATGCTGCGTTCTGATACATGAATACAGTTAACACCTAAAATTCTAGTTCAATTCTCATCTAGAAACACAAGTCCAATGTCATGAGGCACAAAAGAGGCTTTGGCCTGATCACAAGCTGCTGTAGCTGTTTCTGCTATTGTTATCTATCTGTCACTACCGAAGGTTAATCCCTCCAATGGAACACAATGTGACTGTTCCACATCCACCTCAATGCAAAACAATCAGCAAGCTTAACTTAAGCAGTTTGCAGTGGCAGCTTAAGCTAGCATAGCTGGTTTTGCAATGAGGTACATGGAGAGTGCTCAAATGGGGCTCTGTCACTGACCTTCCTGAACAAGTGAAGCAAGACCATGCTGCTGACAGCTGGGAGAGCTTTAAAGCACCACAGGGACTTTTGCAAGCTAGGATGCAGAAGTGTCCCAGAGAACTTACAATCTGCATAAAAGCTACAAATTATCAAAGGAGAACATGTAGTAGTTTCTGCAATAGCAGTTAGCAATGCCATTAATACTAATGCTTCCAAACTTTCATGTCCTATGTCTGTGGTAGGAAACAAGTTTTTGTAAACATCTTTAATAACAGAAGGATGCCAGAGCTCTATTCACTTAAGCTGTTTGTCCAATTACTTTGAAGAAAAGCAAATTAATGGAATTTTAGCAGATGTTTACAATACATGACAGTCATCTCCTTTATCAAGGCACGTCTTTTTAAAGACATTATTTAAAAATTACCAGCAAGTCATTTGGAAAACTGGCAAGAATGAGCAGAAGAAAGGTTTTGCCCGTGCTAAGTCTCAAATTATGTGTATTACTAACACAATTATGTGTATTGACAACACAATTTTGTGCCAACGTATACTAATAAGCACAAAAATCTTTTAAATTACAATCAAGAGCTGAGACAAAAAGAATTCCTTCTGCCTAGGTGTTGGGCAATTACTAAAGAAGTGCAGCAGTGTGTGCAATGTAATTTCTAGAAATGGATTGAGACATCATAAAAAACCAAAAAACCCAACAAACAACACACCACTGACAGAGAACAGCAGAAATCGGTTTTGACAGAGTCTCATAATTGTTGGTGGTATTAAAGCAATCAATAAGATCTTCCTTTCTACTCACCTGCAAGGCTTCTGAGTGCGTTTCAATTTCATCTTCTTCCTCTTTGTTTACACCTGAAACAGCAAATGCCTCAAACTGGCTGAAGTCTGCAAAATTTGGCTGTTCTGGTATTTGTTGAGGTGAGGTACTGCTATGAGCTATTAGGCCATCAGCATCCACTGAGCGATGCACATGAGGACCTGTGCCCTACAATAAAATAACAAAAATATTTAGGGACACAATGTTAAGCATTATTTGCCTTTTTAGTGGACAAAAATTTATGTACTACCAGTAGGACAACATGCATCTCAGGCAAGATATGCATGAAGAAACACTTAAGAGAAAGGAAGTCCAGATATGCTATTATTCAGGAAATAAGACCAAAGAGGGACATGATGTAGCACTAGCTAGACTCATTCAACAACAGATATTTCTGCTGTGACAGAGCCATTTGGCCTCTGGGGGCTTGACACAGACTTTTAGTCTAGTTTCATTGTGCTTATGTTGTGGAACATGTCTGTTCTTGTACACTCCTTTCATCCCTTCAGATAATTTCTGAATCCTTGTAAATGATTTCTGAATCACTGACTGATTTCAATTGCTGGTAACTCAAATTCTAACAAGTAGCTGCTGGTGAGAAACAACTGAAAGGCAATTTTATCTGTCCCATGTCAGATCTGCACAGCAGTTGAAGGATTCAGCGGGCCAAGACAAAGAAAAAACTTTTTCAAGATGCCCTTTCTACCAAATCAGCAAACTGATATCACTCAGACTGCAACTGCAAAGATCACCAAGTCTGTGACAAATGAAGAAGTGGAATCCCTCCTTTTTGGGGCAGGCATATTACATAAAGGTCTCTCCTGTGCCAGACAAATGGAAGACAAACCCTTATTTTGCAAAACTTTGGAAAATGGCTCTCGCAGTCTTTGTTACGGCCTATGCACTATACAGGAATAGACAATGAAATGTGAAAGGATAACTTTTCTCTCCTTCCCACAATTCAGAGCTCCAGAACCACTCATCCCTCCCCAATATCTACCTTAATCCCTACCCACAGTTCCACTAGAAGCATTTTTTTATTTAGGAAATACTAACATTTGGCCGTAGTCTAGGTTTTGCCATCATTCACATCCTGGTGCTTTCAAAAATATATCAAGCAATGACACTCATTCAAGAGATATATTAAAACTCAAGTTATATAAAAATAATGTACCAAGTTAGAATTAGAATATGATTTTTCAGAAGTGACATCACCTGTGAAGGCTGTGGTCTTGGAGGCACTGCAGGCGGATAGGCAACAACTCCAGCCTGTTGCTGTCCTGTAAAAGATGCACCACATTTGGCCAAGATTGTTACTTTGTACATTACAGTGCTATCAAATTTTCTTAACTGTCAACATGAAGAAACATTGCATCGTGCCTCATATTTGCCACTTGTCATATTTGGGCTCATAATTGTAACGTCACCTCCTTTCAAACTGGCAGACAGACAAAACCAGGATTAATCAGAACATAGATCTTGTATAGACATGGTCATACTCTTCTGGTTTTAGGATCTTAGTTTTTGGGATTTTTTTACCCTCAATAAAGGTTCTTAGTATTTTCTGAATTTAAAAGTACTAACAAGTCAGAAGTCCAATAAAAGTTTTGAAGCAGAGCAGCAGAAGTGACTTGAATAATTTCCTCTGAAGTCAAATACTAAATACTCATCTTTAATACATGCGATTCCAGAAACACTTCCCTTGAAAATTTACTGGCAGATGCAATTGGTTGGATGTAGGTATACAACCAGAATATTCTTTCCTGACTTTGTTTCCCACATTCATCCAAAAAACTACAAAGCCAGAATTCAGAATTGACTTTTAAATTAGCTACTTAAGTAAAGTGCAATATAAATTTTAATACAAACAATACAGTAAGTATGACAGCATTTGCAACTTTTTTATTCAGAAGTGGTGCTTTAAAAACCAATATTCTAAATCATTCTTCACAGAAAAAAGCATTGTCTGCTTTCAGGAACACATGTGCTGAAAAATAATATACATTCAGAACACAGCATATCTACCTGGGGTAACTGAAAAGGATCTGTTCATATCTAAAGATGACGACCGAGAATGAGAAGCATGAGGCCTTGGAGGGGGTGGTGGTGGTGCAGTGTTATCTGGAGATGTTCCTGAATGTGATCTGCAAAATACATAAGCTTCTGTAGTGATTTTAGGAGGCTACAACAGAACTAAAAATCAAAAGTTCTTCAAAGCATGCAATTATAAAACTAAGTTTGACAGAGGTAAAAACCCCTGATCGCCATTGATTTTCAAGACTGCAAGATTAGTTTTAAACTTCCACTATTTGATTTTACAACTGCTTTTATATTTCCATTTACTTAAATATCATTTATTCAAATTATTCTTATATTATCACATGCAATTTATCTTTGGGAAACCAACAGCTTGATGATTATCCCAAACAATGACAGCTCAGGAACAGAGAATGCTAAATATGGTAATTCCATCCAGATGATAGTCACTTTAATTTTTAAGATGTAGTCAACATCCTGTTTATGTTAAATGAGGTAAGTTCAATTTCATCAAAGAATAATACTGGGTTTCTGTTGGACCTGCCTCCATGTATATGAAGCTCAAGAAGGATCTCAGTGTATGAAACAGCAATTTAATTCTCTGCTTGAAATTTTCCAAATCTATACACATGACAGAATCTTCAGAAATTCTGACTCATTCTTAGGCAGGATCACCATCTAGTGGATATCTGCTGCAAATTCATGGAGAACACATGCAGAAAGGATAGAAGGATAAATTACTGCAGTAAGTGCCATTTAAGTGGGATTCATTGTATATGGAATTTTTGTACAATTTCCTTTTAAAATCAGTTTGCAGAAGCTTCCTAACTAGTCTAATTTGAACAAGACAGATTTATTGAATCACTGACCTGAATATAGCTGCTTTTTTATTCAAGTCAGGATAAAATCTTTTCTATGACTGACCTCTGCAACATTCTTCTCCAACTATTGTAAAATGTAAACTTGGAGAGGTAAAGGGTACCCAAGTTTCAGACAAAACTTGGAATTCCTGAATGTTTGAGTCCAGACACAAAGCTGAGTTATCCCAACAGAAAAGTTTATTTTTTGAATATATTTTCTATGGCAATGCTTCTATAATACTGTGTAACTCTCCAGCTGATGAAACTAAAATCTAATTATACTGACTCCTTGGGTCATTCCTCTAGCTAGTATAATAAAAAAAAAAAACACAAGCAGAATTAAAAATGGGAGAAAGTAGTTTAAGGAGAATTCCAAAGTATCATTATCTGACACAGCCTTGTCAGTTTTTGCTATGTGAAAATACCAAAAAGTAGTCTAGACTAATGGTAGGATTAACTACCATGTAACCTCCATACAAAATTGCAATTGGTAGAAGAAGCCAGTGGAAGAAATAAAAGAGTAAGTGGTACGACAAATTTCCTGCGTGCATACTGCCACAACTACCAGGTGAAGACAGAAGCTCCCTGTGTCATAATGTGGGAGCTCATCAGAAAGCTTCACTCATCTACACAAGTTCAGCAAGAGAACCTAATCTGAGGTCAAAGAGTAAAAGAAGACGTTGAAACCATCATGTTGATAGTGCAAAAACATACATAAAAGCATGACAGTCACATTTTCCATTAAGCAACAATGCAGGAAAGAATCTTTCAAGTTGCTGTACTGACAGGCAAATGGAAATTTTTCTTTGCTATTGAAGTCACCCTAATTATTTTTGTTTTGAAACTGACCTCTGAAACGGATTGTAAGATAGTTAATGGCGTAGCTGGTTTTAATCCTATTCAGGCAGATTTAGTGGGAACAACTAGCACCAGCTAGTACAGCACATTCTCTTATGTGAAATGATGCACTTGTTGGTTTTGTGCTTGCATAGCTTTCTCCAAACCCTGAGTTTACACTGGGCCTATGACTGCCCTTTTTAAGTCCATTATTAAAAGAGACGGAGTTACTGCCATAGTATTCCTAATGTGTGCTTTATTCTTCTTTTAGGCTATAGTGTCTTAAGGTTCTTCTCCAATAATGCCTAAATGGGTATTTCTAAAAATACAAAAAATTGGTTTCAAGTAACAGCATGGTCTCACGTGCTTACTTTCCTTTGTGTTTAAGGGGAAAGTATTAAGATTCTGACTGAACGTGGAGCTTCACGTGGAGCACTTGACTGGCCAATCTCAAACAAATTTTTAGACAACTTTTCTTTTTTAATCTTCACTTTACACACTAAAGAAAGCAACATACATTGTTAATGCATTAGAAAACAGACTGTTTCCAGATTCCTGAGTGTTAAAGTTAGCAATCTGTTTTGCCACCATTTTATAAGTTAGTTGCCAAACAAGCAGGAGCTGAGAACAGGCTTCTTTAAACACCGTTTACTTGGGTTTTTTTCAGTTGCTACTCTACTGACCGTTGCCGTGTTACAGCATTTCCGATTTGCTCCGGATCTGAAGCGTAAGAGTCCGAACTGCTGTAACCATCTGCTGGGAAAAGAAAGTACAATTTCATATTTGCTTTGCATCATTAGAATACCCTAACAGACAGAAGTAACCAGTAATTTCAAATATCCAATTTCTTTTGTTACAAAAAAGGTGTATGTCCTTGTATTGCTTCCCTGTAAGGTATCATCTGGTCAGGATTCAGAAATCCTCAAGTCTGAACAATTGAAGGACAATACAAACCAACTCCATTCACCCAACACTATCAGTTGTTAGCTACTAACAACTGTGGCATGTACTGAGAATAAACAATGACAGTAATGTTATATTTAAAATACAAAACCTAAGTTTTACAAACAGTAATTTTTAAACACTTGGCATTCCATCACTGCAACAATCTAGTGAACAAGAGTAAGGGACATCCAAGGAAAAAAAAGCAAGGGGTAGAACATGCCTGATTTTAGAAGTGCTGAAGGACTTAGAAACCTTAGAAATCAGAAAAAGGAAAGGGTATGTACAGGACACAGATTAATGCAGTTGCTTTGCTACTACTGTAACTTCTGTACCTCCAAGTCTGGTGGTCAACCTTATTTTGGACTAAATCTTTTCTAAAACTTTCAGCTTTTGATTAAGGAAACCTACAGAAATGAAAGATGCTATTAAAGCATCACAGACAGATTCTCAAGGACACCCTTACCCTTAGAAGGTCTGCAAAGCCTGAGGGCTTTTTCCCCAGAAATGAGGAGCCTCACAAAAATCACAAGATTTATATGGAATGAATGTAGATAGAAAAACTGACCTCAGGATAATTTATCACAAGGGATTATTCTAGAGCACGGGGTAAATCTAAGTTTAAGGTGGAAGTCACTGGAGCAAAAAGAGTCAGTTAATTTGTTACCAGTGAAGAGGAAAATTCTACTCAAAACCATCAAGATTTTTCTGAATTACCTGCTCTCAAAGGATTACTTTAACCTCCTAGGACACTGAAGTTTTCAAAAGTAGTAAGACACATCAAAGAACATGTCCAGGCCACAGAAATGAGAATCCTTCAGAGGTGACTCTCCTGATCAGCAAGGCACATTCTTACCTGTTACATTTTTTATACCTTTTCTCCTTAACACTGCAGGTACTACACAGTGCTTATATCTTACACTGCAATGTGGTTTGTTGTTTGTTTTATTTCACTATGTTCTTCCTCTCAGGGAAAAACACTCAATTAAAGATTAAAAGATTAGGCTACACTTGGATAAGGAAAAGGGAGCACCAAAAGGTTCTTGAACTTAGATCCTGCTACTTAGATCCTGCATATAGCAGTAGTTTCACATTAAAAGATGATGTTTGCTCATTCTTTTGCATTAGAAAACTTCTTAGTAAAAACAGAACTCTGCTTGAAAAGTAAAACTCAGGCATGGTCAGGACACTGGTCAGAACGAAGAGTGCCACTAAAACAGAGCTCATGAGAAGAACAAAACATATTGCAAGATGGTATTTTCTGAATTCCTCCCGTATTACAAACCAATCAAAATACTTCTGGTCTTAATAATGCAAAGGATTTAAAATAATGACTTCTTGAAACTTTATTTTTATTGAAGAAAAGCTCCTAATTTGAAGAAAACAAAAAAAACAGAAACTCAAGAACGACTCCAGAGATTCATTCAGGCATCCTATACTCTCGGATCTCTCTCAATAATAGACAAGCAGACTAATCAAATCAACATAATGCAACATGCTTTGGGCACAGAAGATACTGGAAATTGAAAAGGCTATTGGAAGGGAATAAACAGTTGAAAAGCTGTATTAAAAATGGATCGTAGAACTCTGTAGGATTTGCTTAGTAGCAAAACCAGATGAGAATTCCCTGGAAATGTGGAAACACATTTTCTCTCTTTAGAAAACATGTGACATGGTTCTGAGGAAGAAAAATCAAATGCTACTTAGAGAATTCCACTTTATCTGCATTGAATTTTTCATTCTAGGATTAAAAGAGAAAACAGCAAGATGGAAAAGAGCTGACAAAAATGAATTTTCTTGAGCACATAGGCTAGGAAAACAACTCCAGTGACATCAGTAGAACTTTCTTAATTACTACTTCTGATACATACTTTATATTGGAAATGTTTCTGTTCTTAGGATAAGTTTATCTCCTTTTAGAGCTGCTACTATCCAGTCAGCTTTCATTCACTGAGGGATATATCAGATCCACATTTTGTGTAATGTAAGAAATGAGACCAGAAAGCACTTTGATACTTACTAACTGTATTTCCAGATGTAAATTTTACAGACGAACTAATTTTATTTTCTTCTGGGTGATCTGATGGTTTCACAAGTAGTGGACTAGTAGGGTTAGCATGATCTAGAGGGAAAAAAATCTAGATACATGAACTTATTCAAATTAGCCTTTATTTCTGGCACCAAAGCTTTACACTGGTTTTCTGCCATCATCTAAAGTGCTGCACTCAAGACTAAAATTGGTGTATTTTAATTCAGAAGTAACACTATTACAATGTAAAACATCAATTTCTCAGCATTAAGAGCTGTGAATTTTCAGCTACTTACAAGGCCAAGGAAATTTTAAAAGAAGTGTGCTGTCGATACTATTTATTCTCCTATGCTGAAGACTCTCTGTGAGTTCCATGACTAGGAAATACTGTAACACAACTGAAAACTAAGACACTCACCCCCCTTCCCCCCACATTCCTTTAAGAAAATTTATCAAATCACCTTATTTATTATTGACCAGAGTAAAAAAAGGCCTGCCAATATTCCCAAATGCTTTCAAGTTTCAAAATAATAAATACAGTATTTCTGACCACCAAAGAACAAGCTTTATGAATGCTCTCCATCTCCAGTTTCCTTCAGTAGTTAACAAGGAAACCCAGACATTCACCTGCAGGTCCAAATACGATCTTTATAATGATGCTGAACTACTCTCCAAGAAACATTCTGCTAGAGATGGTAAAATCCTCACTGTAGCAAATGGCCAGTTCAAGTTCTGCACTCATCTGAACAGCAATTCTTAACTCAGTAATGATGCTCATTACAACTCCAGATTCATTCATCCTTGGTGAGTACATT
Organism: Fringilla coelebs; assembly: GCF_963513975.1. NCBI lineage: Eukaryota > Metazoa > Chordata > Aves > Passeriformes > Fringillidae > Fringilla > Fringilla coelebs. The sequence goes on along the minus strand of NC_140030.1, from coordinate 64,205,644 downwards.
CAAGGAAGTAAGACCAACTCTAACAGTACGAAACTTCCCAAATTAGCAAGAGAAAGTGTCCTACCACTTCCAGTTCTTTTAAGCTCCATTTCCTGCATGTGGATTTTGCTTGGAGTCATTCTTATAGGAACTGGGTGCACAATTGCAGTGTCCTGTGGAAGAGATCACAGTTACATTAACCTAGCTCAAATCACTCTTAAAAGAGTCTCTGACAGCATGTGCAATATCAATTCTAAACAAAATTTAGTTTATTTGCACAGTTCCAGGGAATTCAATATACCCAGAAAACCAGAGCTCTCTAAGCTGTAGTCTCTGTAATGTTAACTTAGCTACTTAAAAGGGCACTAGAATATGTTTCTATAGATAACTGCAAGTCGACCTGAATTTTACCAGCTTTCCACCATTTCTAGCATATCAGACATCTGGTACTTTTAGCACTTCTTAAATAAAAAAAATTAAAAAAAAAAATTTAAACCTTGACTCCTCAGCTTCACTTATAATGCCTGAGAAAATAATGACCTCTCTAAATACTATGAGGTACTTTGAAATAGGTACTTTGTAGTAATTTCAGACATTTTCCAGAGTCTTTAAAATAGCAAAAATCTTCTAAATGTCAGTATAATAAGCTCTGTGGAATACACCTCTAGACAGGCATTGGCCTTACACATAGGCATTAGTCATTGAGACAAGGGCCTCTGTTTAAAGTACTCTATAGACAATCCTTTCCATTTAGCTTGAACACTGACTGCAGACAGCTTAAAAAATAATCTCAAAACTCAGAAGCAGGCTAAAAATAGGACCATGGCTGTCTGAGGTTTTTTACTGTCATCCTTATTCAGAATATATGAATAGGTGGGCCAATGACAGCACAAGAACACCCCCAGATTATATTATAGTCTATCCTAGAAATAACAAGAAGTTTCAAAACTACCTTTGTATCAGAAATTTAATCTGTTCTGACTATTCAAGTAGATAAATTTCCCTAGGTGTAATACTGGTATTTTCTGAAACTATTTCAATTATATTCACTACCCTTGTTGCAAGCAAAACCACTTTCTAGTCACAGCTCAAACATTTTTGTTGCAGGGAGCTTTTAGGAATAGTTACCACTTTAAAATATACTGTTTTTTCTTCCCTCTGTAATGAGATGATCATGCAAGGATCACTTTTACTGTTGCTGCTTCAGACCTCTGCTGTACTCTAATTTGCAGCTGTACAGAAGTCATGCCTCAAATAGTTAAATGGATTTTATATAATGCATTAATTTACGCATTAATTTACATCGTTAACCTAATTTTACATAAAACAACATGTTACCAACTTTGACTTACAAAAGGCATACTGTGCTCCCATACTAAAAGATAGATGCACTGTTTTACTCTTTCCACTTATGTTTTACCTCCAAAGCAGCTACTTTTCCAACTAAAAAAGACCTGGTCTCTGAATTTACTCTTTAGATAGTTATTAACAACTCATCAAGAAAACTGGCTTTCTCTCCTCTGGGGAACCAGTTGTTCCATAAATCATTCCTATGCATCACTATTGAAACTGCTAAAAACAAAACATCTGCCTTCAGCTAACTGAACATTTGTCATATTTTTTTCTTATTTTAATATTGAAAACAAAGACTCTAACCCCAAAGTCTGCTACCCTAACAAGTATCAATGATGCTCACCATTCTTTTCTAAACTATAATAATTTCAAGAAAAGAACTCAAGAATATGATCAGCTGTAAAAAAATTTTGCATTCCCAGTGAATTTCTCTATATACATACATACAAACATGTACTCTATATAAGAGTTTTTCATATACCATCACTGCTCTACTTTAGATTATCAACATATGAAAAAATTCAAACCTCAGGTTTCTGTCATCTGCTAATTATGTGTGAAAATAAATTACTGTCTTATTGCAGAAACAAGACAGTGATAGTCAAGCAATTATACACAGCAAGTAACAACTATGAACTAATTTACATCATGTTTACCTCCTCAAAACATAAAAATACAGCGTATTTAAAACAAAAACCATCTCAGATGAAAGAGGGCTGGTTTTTGCTTTAAGGAGGACATTTTCATTTGTTTTGAATGTTTATTAAAGGTTAACTCTGAGCATGGGGAACAGTGCACTTTAAATTCTAGCTTTCAGCATCTGGAAACACGATTTCTACATGAACACCACTGTTAACTTTGAGACTGGAGTGCTGATGTATTGAAAATCTAGGCATATTTATGTATTCAATGTTTTCAGATGTGACAGGTTTAATACTAAAACCAGTTAAATGTGTATTATGTGCACCTATTACAATGCTACACAATCAAATGGACACCAACACTGTAATTAATTAAATTAAAATGGACACTTGGTGCTAATTAAGTCTGTAAAAAAAGCAGGATGAAAGCAGCAGCTAAATATTGTATTTCTAATGCATTTCAGGACTGCTTTAATGTCACATGGTGTAAAGCTTAAAACCAGCAGAACTTGAAACACTGTAGTGTATTTCTGGCTCCCAAACTTGGCAAGATATTTAACTACATAATCCTTCAGAGCACTCCTCACTGAGTAAAGCCTTAGAACACCACAGGTTTAGCTGGAGAGATACTAAAAGCCTTATTAATAAGTAACTTGGTAAAAACATTTGGAATATGAAATACCACACCCATTAAAGCCCTTTTTTTCACAGAAGTTGGCACTGTTGTTGTGCAAATCAGGCTCTGCAACTCAAAAGAACCCCAAAACAACACCAAAGACAAAATCTACAACAGAACTTGTTTATCACAGGGAGTGGCCCTTGCATCAACTTGCACATTTTTTCAAAAAAACATTATGTTTAAATTGTTTGTGTATGGCAGATTTTGACAGAAGTGTTGCATTAGGTCAAAATCAACAGGAAAAAGCATTCTTTGCAATCAGAGATTAAACATGAGCAGTACTAGAAAATTGATATTCTGAAAATAAGCAAACAAGTTATTTGCCACCATTCCCCAAAAAGCAGTCCATGGAATCATGCATACCAGGTAAATACAATGAATGGAAATTCAGTGTTAATAAAATTAATTTCAAACAAGCAAGCTAAGTGATTGACTTACAGGATCAGCTGGTGCAATGTTAGAATCAAATTGGGTCAGAGTTTGTGAGCTTGAAGAGCGTTCGCTAAATGTCTCCCACTGCTGAACAGACAGAGGAGAGAAGTCAGCATGATGAGAAAGATGAGAGTAAAAGATCACTGAGGAGATTTAGCATAGTAGTTCAGAGGTTGCACTGGAAAGAATGATATTTGCACAGGAGAGTACTTCACTTGGGAAGCACACTAATATATATATTAAGTATTTCTATTTCTGAGATTGTTGCGGAACCAAGTTTGTTATCTGTCAATATTAATCTTTATATTCACATTTTATAATGAAGATACAGGTGCACAGGCAACCCAGAAGCACCTTCAGAGTTCACGCTTGCCAATGAACATCACACAAGTAAAATAACCGGTTAAGCCGTTCATACAATTTAGAGATAAAAATCAGACACACGTTGTGTGCATTTGTAGTCATTAAATCCACAGAAAGGTTCCTCAGCTTTGTAGCTGCCAAGTTTCAAATCTATTTAGTAAATGCTGATTTTCTTACAAAATCCCAGACAAATGAACACTGAGCAGAGTACTCCAATCACACCACTTTAGCTTGCCAGTGCAACCCCCAAGAAGTGATTCTATGCTGTAAAAGAGCATTTCCACAAGTCTAAATCACTGACAAGGCAAAGAATTAAATCCAAACATACTGTTGATTGCTAAAAGCAAAAGAAGTCAATCTCTGAACAATTTTATAAGATATGGGCATGCTGTCAAGAATCCTCATACAAACTGAGTCAAGTTATAGCCACAACTGGATCAAAAAAGCATCAAAGTACATAAAATTAGTCTGTGATCTGGAAACCAGATTAAAAAAATCACAACAAGAATACTAAACCTGTTACGTTTTGGTAAAATAACAAATAAATATTAAGCAAGCTTCAAACACTACAAATACAAGTTTCTAAAGTTAAAATCACAAAATTTTTAGTGCTCAGAAAATTCAATAAAAATTATGTTTGATATAGTTGTGGAAACAACTTGGGTGTTGGGCTCTATGACCCTTGTGGGTTCTTTCCAACTCAGAACATTCTCTGTGTCATATTCTTGTCCCATCTCTATAGGTAAATCAATCTAAGTGATCCCAGAAGACACAGGACAGAAACTATATGGTGTTAGCCAACCTAATCTCGTGTTCTCCTTGACACCAAACTATATTCAGTGAACAGCCTGTATGTGAACCAATTCTAAAACAGTTATTTCAGAAATAACTTCTTAAGGAAATTCCTAAATAACTGTTTACAATCAGATTAAATGAAATTCAGAAAAACATTAACTAAATTTGTAATTGCTGTCATATGTGGTAAAACTTCTTGTAGAGTAAGAGCTTTATCTCCTCCTAAAGTATTTCAAACTTTAAATGAGGGCAAACATTATGGAATTCTATACATATGAGAGTGGGTATTTTTCTGGTTGATTTTGTTGTGGTTTTCTGTTTGTTTGAGGGTTTTGTTTGTTTGTATTTGTTTTTAACACAAAACTACCCTCTTCATAGACAGAAGATAACAAAACGTTTTTAGTAAGGATTCCCAGCTGCTCTGTCCCTGTTTACCACTCCCTGTATTAAACAGCTCATCTCTGTGTCACTCCACCTCTTCATGAAGAGGCAGCATAGCAAGTAATTTGGAGCTCCACAAACCGGTTAGAGAGCCAGTTTTTGCTAAGTTAGAAATTTAACTGCCAAGTTCTGCCAGCCTCTCTCCTGATTTGGCCTCATGCATTTGCACAGCTGCTCATTTTCATGAAACATATTAATATTTATCTTAGGTCTACCACTACCCTTTTAAACTTGATTTGGCCAGTGGCTTCCCAGTTACTAGTGAGACTGGCCAAACAGAGCACTTGATTACAGAAATATTGTTAATTGTTCCAAAAATTCCATAGGGCACACAGCAGTTATGTTACAGTTAAGATAAATGGTAAAATATTATTTGTTACAGATGGATACTTAGTCTCTCTTACCACGCTGCTCTGAAGCCAAACTACAGGTACCTTTATTACTTGTCCTTGGGCTCTCTAGCTAGACACAGACAGAGAAACACCAACACCTGCTCTAGGAAATATGCTGTTGTGCTCCATTCTGAAATACTATGAGAAGCCAGCTACTGCTAATTCCCCAGTTAACAGAAAACTAAATATATTGAGAATCTACTGGACTGCATCTCAAACTTTGCAAAATTTAAAAGCATTGACAGGGTAAAACTCATGCTAGCTAAAGCTGAAGTATTTGTCCTGTCAAACTGCAAAAATGTTTTAAAATCACTTTCAAAAGGTTAATTACTAGAAACTAAAACTCACAGCAACCTGAACCATTATGACTAGAACATCAAGATATTTGAAACAAGGTGTAACAGTTGTGAACTTAAAAGCAAATCTCCCTATCTTTGCTAAAGCTAGTACGACAACTGCACGACACTCAACAGTTTTCAACAAAAAAAATGTAGTAGGTTTTTCTATTATTTTAAGCTTCAAAACTAAGTGCTCAGCCTTGAGACTTGGATGGAAAAGACATCTGAAGTGAGAAAGAAGAGATGAGAATGTGAAGCGTGTAGTATGTCCAAAGTTAGGAAGATTTTCATGTTTCTCTTTATTCTGAAGTTTTAAACTGATGCCTTGATCTACACTTGGGAGCCTCCAGTAACTGGGCCTGGCAACTGCATTCTATGAGCTAGAAAGAACAGCTTTGAGACTAAAAGGATGAGACTGCCTGGAATGACAGATAATACAAAGAGGCAGATCTTTTACAAGCAATTCATTTGTTGATGACACTTATAAGAGGTTGAGAGAGGAAAGAATTAGACTGGAGCCTGCAGCAATACCAGAAATTTTTTCACGGAATTAAAACCTTGAGGACTTTGACCTGATCCATGCTGAAAAGAAAATGCCAAGAAGAAAGAAACATGCACAGCAACACATCTGAAAAATCAGAAGTTCCTTGTGTTAGAACAAAAAACCTAAACATTTAGTTCAACTCTTATTTTAGTATAGTTAGTATCCAGCAGTATAGCTACTGTGAGAACTTTTCCAAACCTCTTAAGATGTAGTAGACTTTCAAAAAGAAAATGCCACCTTATCTTATGTGAATGGATAGTCAGTTTTGTAAGTCAAGATTCTGGCTGACAAAATTGTAATTCACTTTGTTCTGCTAGTGGAATTACCCTATTCAATTGGCTTGAGTTGCATTAGACACTGAAGGAATCTCTTCAATTATGATGCTGGTGTGAAATGATTAGCTTATTAAATCTTTATTGAAAACACAAGGGAATGTGTCTGGGCAAATTTTAATAGAGATGCAGACATTTACAGCTTTTTAGCAACAACTGAATGAACCTGCTCCACCTCCCTCTTAAAACATAGCTTCCTACCAGCAGTCTGAATCACTCTGTCAAGTAGAACAACTAAGAATCACTAAATAATTTCCAACATTTTTAATTTGGTAAGGATGTGACTATGAGGCTAGCATTTGCCTTTACAAGGAACAGCAGACTTTATAAAGTCCTTCCCTGCTGAGAAATGAAGGAAGTTTCCTCTGCTCCTAACTTTAATCCTAAAAATGTCCTTACTTCCTGCTTCATGCTGATTTTCCATTGGTTTGTCTAAATATTTTAATATCAATTTTCTATTCTCTTGAAGTCTAACAAAGAGAGAAAAAGAACCACAAAAAGCTCTTTTAATAGAAGGCAATACTCAGCTACTGAAAGAACTATCTTATATCAAAAATAGTTTTCCAAAAATAATTCCATTCTTTTTTCCCCTCTCATAATGAAAAGTAAGCGTACATCATCTTTGTATATGGCTCCAGTCAGAAACTCATTTGGGGATCAGAAGTAGCTCTTGAAATATTGGCATATTCTAAGTCAGAGGCAAAAATGTCAAAACAGAGTAACAAGAAAAAATCTAGGAATCAATCCCTTACAGGCCTTTTAAGCAAAGGACACTTGTGGGGAAAAAATAATATAAAAAATACTGCTTGCTAACTTCACTTTCAAATTTTGACAAAATACAGCTCTACTGCAGAAGACTGCTTATACAGCAAATATATATGCTTAAGTATGATGAAGCAGAAGTATGTAAAAATTTAAGATTTAAATAAATTTCGCCAATGGCTGGTTTCAGATTCTACTCTGAGTCTCTACTTCTGAAACAGGGTCATGACTTCTCTATGTTACTGGTGATATTTCAGGCTAAAATCACCTCCAGAAATAAGTCTCAATGTCCAGATCTGTCAGAAACTTAGTCTGTAGTTTAGCCAAAGTGTCTGCTAAAAAAAGTTCTTCAGAGGTAACAAAAAACTCCAACCAAAAACACGCCCTCAATGAAAAAATTAGGAATTAATTCAACTTTTCCAAAACACATTATGAGATAAATTTTGTGATTAATATAAAGCTTAATTACCATTAATAACATTTTAAATAGTATCTCACAATAAGTTAGAAAAACCAGAATGAAAACTTTTTTTCTTTTGCATTTTAACACAGAACCTTCTTGTGTCTATTGTCCTGCTAACTGTTTCATGATTTGTGATCAGCAATTCACTGACAAATTATGGACACATACACAATTTACTTATTGACTGGCAGTGAAAGAACTCTTAGATAAAAGTGCTAACCTCACTGCTCTGATTCAATTCTGGCCAGGTCTGGTTTAGGGATGGCATTGATGGAGACTTGCTTGGAGGTGCTTCTGCTGGAGAGCCAGAGTAACCTACCTCACCAGTCTGTTCCCCAACTTCTGAAACGACAGGAATCACTATGAACAAAAATCATAAATTGCATTCAGTTTAGTTAGAAGAGTTGCTCACATCTCATGGAAAGTGCAAAGTACCCTTTATTTTAATATTTTTCAAGCAAATACTTAGCAGCAGACAAAACCCAAAAAACCCACTCATTAGTTAAATACTGTTAAAAACTGTTTATCAGGTACTACTTTTATTTTAAGGATGTTTCTTAAAATCAGACTTCAAAGATTACTCTATGCCATCCTATCCTCCCAGTACTTAGCCTTTAAGTAGCTTTTTTAAGTTTTCATTATATATAGAATTAAAGTTTTTCTTACAGCATGAGAAAATTTCGCACTAGCGTTCATTACATCATATCCTGCACTGAGCATTTCATCTTACAGAATAAAATACTTCCTTGTATGAAAGGTCAGAGCAAAACCAGTATCTCAATGCAAGCACAAAAAAATATGACAACAGATTAAGAAAACCATTCCCCCTAGATTAATCCCCAAATAATATTAGTTCCAAGCCTCCTTACTAAAACAGTGGTGTTTCCATTCCCATTTTGCAAACTGAATAAGTCTAGCAGCTGTCACATTGCAACTGTCCTTTGGCACTGTGCAGTTTTCTTTTGAAGTAAATCTGAACAGCAGATCAAACATTCTGTCTAACACAGTAAAATCCTGCTTACAATGTCTCCTATTCTAGATATCAAAATGCAAGGTAAAGCCAGGCATTAAGACCCTCAAAAAAACCTGAAAGTTCAGATTACAACTGTACAGTGTATAAGCAACAGAAACAGTTGAAAAAGTGACTGATAAGTAGCTAAACATATTAGCATGATGTCAGCAGTCCACAGAACTAAAACGCCAAACAAGACAAAATACTAAACAAAAAAAAAAAAAAAAAAAAAAGGTTTAATTAAATTACCATTAAAAAGGACTGCTTCATGGGCATGTGATTGAAGATAACTGCCACAAGAGTATGCTTTACCAAAACTTCTTTGACATTTATAAAATTTACTGGTTTCAAATTCCTGAAGAGCTGAACTCTGCAGCCTTCTACTAAGACAAGTCAATATTCTGTTTTCAGTTCAGTTTGACATTGGATTTGTTACTAGCTTATTCTTAATGAAATCCAGTGTCAAACTGAACTGAAAACACTTGAATAGTCAGTGGTGACCACCTGTACCTCTGAAAAGTAACAACCCATTATTGCCTCCAGAGAGCTGCCAGGGACAGCAAAATGTACAGCCAAAAAAGTGAAGGCCAAAAAGAAATTAATTGTGCTACCTTGAGGTCAGATGCAACTGAAGTGCTACTACCATGAAAAAAACCACACACAGAAACCAGTTAACTCCTCAGAGTTTCAAAGGTCATGTAAACTTCCTTTAAATAGCCAGACATGAGGCTGTTTCCATAATGTTTCCAAAATTATGCCCAGCACCTAGCATCCTGAATTGTTTTCCTCTAGGTCAAGCAATAAAAATAGGTTACATTGAGGTGTCCATGTCACCAAGTAGTCAAGCTGACATGCTGTGGTCATTGTAAACAAAGTAACATACTAAGTCCAAAATACACCAGTGGCAATATTTTGGAAATACATATCACATATTAATTGGTCTGAAGCGTAATAAGAATAAAAAAATTCTATTAAGTTAAAACCCTCAAAATTCTTGTTTAACTGATGGTACTCTAGATAACTGAACTAACTTCCAGTGTTAAACACAAAGTCAAAAGATAAGGCTGAAAATTACTATGGATAGATGACATAGCTACTTGTAATTCAAACAGTTCTGCAAATACCAACACGAAACACACCTATGACATTCTATGGAAAATTTTAATTGTGTAAGACATAAGGCATAGCAGATTCTTTTTCTTACAAAGAAATGGCATTGTTGCACCAACTCCAACAAAAATTCACAGAAAAGTAAGACTTGCTTTTCAGCTTTTGTAAGGGTTGGTAGATTTTGCTAACCAAGATAAAATTAAATTTGAAGGAATTACAATTCTGTAGAGATGTACTGCTGTACTAGAAAAACAACCAACTAAACAAATGCTTAACTATACAACTAGTCTGTGCCATGTGAGAGAAATCCATATCTCTAGTTATGAAACCAGATGCAAAGCAAGATCATATCTCAGACAGGTTTGGAACACCTGCGGCTGGTCACATACTGGATTCACAGGGCTGATGAGGGAGAAGCTGTCAGAGGAGCTAACAAGACTTCTTCCTTTGCTGTCTGAACACAGCCCAGAGTGTGCAAGGAGCCCTCTACTACTCCTCCTTCTGCTGGCCACTAGTTCAGAAGTCAAAATGGAAAAAAGCAGCACTTTTCAAGTGCAGAGGATAAGTGCAGAAGATTAATGGGAAACTTTCTAACAAAAGAACAGGATCAATAATGGCGCTGTCAATGCTTTTGAAATAAAGTTTGCCATCTTGCACATTGATTTAAAAGACATTCAAGCAATTCATCTTCTTCAACAGTTTGACTGTACATTATTCATACTGAGGCATGTCAGCAGAAGATCATCAACCATTTCTTTGAGAAGGTTTTATCCCATGCAAAAAGTGCACTCAAAAAGACACTCTGGTGTCATACTTTAGTTTCTATTTCTAAGATGATTTTGGAAGAAAGCTTTAATGAAACACAAGTTTTACAGGAACTGAAATGAAAAATTATCACCAGAATTTAACTTGTTCATCTTTCTAGGCTGATTTACAGTTCTTAAGATGAATTCCTGTAATTCATAATGTCCAGTAGACAAACCTATCACTAACTTTTAAATTAGTAAATGTATGCTGTTGTAACGAAACATAAAACTACAGCCACATCAATAATTTCATCTGAAGTATTTTATTCAACATAGAAATTCTGGCAAGAAATCATGTTACGTGCTAGATAAGATCAGCTATTTCCAATGCTGCTGATCCAAATAAATATGTAAATAAAATAAAGCTAATTGGATAAAAATCCAAAAGTTTGCAGAACTTTAATTTTTCATTGTAGCTTTTAATAGCCGCAAATAAAGTATCAGATTTTCCTATTTTTAAGCATGGCTTACATAGCAAGGTAAACTTTTAAAATTCACTAGAACAGGGTAACTTCCCTTTAATACTAAAGGGAAAAACTTCTAAAAGCAAGTTGCCTGTTAAATGAGAACAATAAACATACACATAATATTTTTGATTTAGTGTCTGATGTATAAAGTTTCAAGACAACTTTAGCTGAACTCTAATACCAATAACAGACCAAGACAAATATATCTGTTGGATGTGGAGTTTCAGGGATTTTTTTAGTGGTTTTTGTTTGTTTGTTTTTAGTAACAACAGTTTATACAAATAAATGTTATTTTACTTCCTACCAAGATTTTTTGCTTGATCACCACTTTAATACAAAAATGGAGAGAATGGAATGGTTTTTGACATTTGCTAGGTTTTAGGCCAGTTAGTTGCAGGTATTTCTCACAAATGTCTTCATCATAGCAAAATGCTTACTCATACTGAAAACACTTCAGCAGCAGCTCTTTGAAGAGTCAACCTACTCCCACAGAAAACAGGTTCATTATTAAAGCAGAGATAATAAGAAACACAGTATCTAGTTTAAGAACTCATCCATAATTTTGAGATTAAAGTCTCAGACCGCCTACAAACACAGTATGAAAAGAGTCCCCTTGAAGAATTTAGTGAAAATAAATAAATTCTAGCAAATCATAGTACTTGTGCACTCAGAATATAACCTGACTTTCCAAGCAAAGACTGCTTGTTAAAAAATAATCTAAAGCAACTTTAAAATACTCAGTTTCCTTTATCTATTTTAAAATATAAAAATATAAGATGGCCACAGACATCCTGTTTTTAAACACCACTTGAACATGGAATAGTAGTTTGTTTTTCAGTTACAGGACTAAGTTTTTGGCACATGTATTAACAAGCAGAACTCACACATTCAGTGGTTTTTCTGGGAATTCCAAAAAGTAAAAGGCAATGCACAGAACAACTAAGTGCCAACACAATGAAGGATAAATCTGCTTTCAAGTCAGAAGGTGAATTTCAAAAAAAAGGGGTCTGTGATACTGATCCTGCATTTTTAAACACCTATCCTCCCCTTATCATAGAATCCGGGAATATTTTTTAAGTACCTTTGATACTTAGAAACTCATACTGTATTTTCATAAATGAGGGGGAATAGAAAGCATACTCATTTGAAAGTGAGTCTCAAGTATAGCTGGCTTGGGAAATTGAAATACAATAGCTGGTCATGAATAAAATCCATACTGTGACAATTTTGTTTTCCTTAACCTTTAAAAGACACAGTCAATATTTCCAAATGTAATAGTGTATGTGTACTGCTCCTAAATAACTGCCCTCTACAGAAATATGTACATTCTCAAATTAGCTTTGAGCAATAAGACTTCTAAAAATTGTACACTGCTTTAGTTCATATTGACAAGTGCTTTCTGTTCATACAAACAAGTATCTGCTGTAACAATTAGACCATAATTTTAAAATACTGACATTTGTGTTGAACCTGTATCTTACCCGTTGAGTCTTCCAAATCAATCAGTTTGGGCATTAAACTTTCAGGTAACTTTTCTGGCAAATCATACCCATTCTTCCTAGCAACTACCAGATGAAATGCAGCACAGAACTCGTCCAATGTCAGTGCACCATCTTTATCAAAATCTGACAGTTCCCTAAGAAGGAAAACTTAGTGTAAATAAAATTTCTAAAGGTTATTTTATTTCCAAAAGACAGGCTTCCAATTTTGCTACTAGGATGAGCAAAGTTTACTGGTCCCTTTATCCTACTAAGCACTTCATAATAGCACTATGTGCTTTACTCCTCAAGATGATGAGCCTTAGTTGATAACAGTTTACAGATAATTTAAAGACACTTTTATGTCTCCTGGTTTTTAACCCATTTAAGACAGTACTACACAATATTATTGGCCTCAGATTTTTGGCAAAGTACACTACTGAAATTATAGTGCTGAGGCACTATAATTTATTTTAAATGGGAAAATACCTGAAATAGAAATCATTACACTGAAAGAAAGATAGCACCTGCCAAGGTAAGCCATTTAATGACAGCATGCAATGATGCAGTACAAATTCCAGAATACAATGAAACAGAAGATTTGCACAAACTCAAAGCTGAATTTGTCACCATGTACCACAAATTTATTTAAAAATGTGTATGTGTACATTTCATTTAAATTTACTTACACATAGATGAATAAATAAATATAGATAAGGAAAGAATTGTTTTAATTTAAATGCATTTTTAACAATAAAAATCTCAAACAAATTGCTTGTAACTCTAAGGAGTTTGAAATTTTCTCAAAGTGCCTTGTAAATAGTACCAGCCCAGGCCCCTTAAAACCCACTAAAGTAATACTGTCATAAATATGAGCAGGATTGAACATACTAGTGTAGTAGCAAAATTTTACTTAACAGTTCCTAGTAATTATTAGATGTCTATCAGACAGCTGTCATCTTTCTAAATATTTATTATTAAGAATTGTTTTAAATAATCACACTTACCAAATATGAGAAAGTTCAAGAATAGGTAGTTTTGACTTAGTGAAAAATTCTTTAGCTGCAGATCCTAAAAAATTGCAACAATCATTTTTAATACTTAAGGGAAGTGAAATCATTAGAAGACAGACCTACTGTAAAGGTGATGAGTTATTTAGCAAAGGGAAAAAATGGCAATAATGACTAGGGTTAAATGAGGGGGAAAAAGGCAAATTAGTTTCTAGTCCTTCTTGACTTTCACTGAACTATAGTAGAATATTATCAGCAAAATGCAGAACTTCCTTGAAAATAGTATGCAAGCCTAAGTATAAAACAAAGTCTTTGTAACAGAACTGATGCACCCACAATTGTATTTTGTAAAGAGTAACTTACCTGGTATAAATCCATTTAGATCGGGTTGAATGGTTTTAAACTGATTAACATAATACTGCCTTTGTTCATCAGTTATTTTCCAGGGGTCATCATAACTACTTGATTGCCTACGAATTTCATTTGCTGTTGTAGCTGATGCTACAGTTCGTACTGTTGTCTGGTCCTGAAATGAAATATTTTTCCTCAGTATTATCTACCTAAAATGCTTCTATGAATTCTCAACTTCTTGCCTTCAAAATATAAAGCATATTTAAAACTCACAATAGTTTAAAAACTGCAGGAAACCATCAGCAGATGGCATCTCCAGGATAATGGCAGGGTATTTTTGCACACTGATACAATATGGAATGACCGCAGGTATGTAAGCAGAAAAAAAAAGTATGGCACATACACATAAAAAGCTAAATACACAAGTTTAAAAGTCATAATTGCTGACATTTTTAAAATTAGTAGCTTTCTTTAATCATTCCAAATTAAGGCAAATCAACGAAACAAGTATCTGTTGGGCAAATAGCACTGAATTGACTACAGCACAGATACACAGTAAACAGCTGCAATGAAAATTATGAAGGAAAAAAGAACCCAAGGATTGCAACATCAATCTGAATGAGGCAAATCAAATACCAATAAAGTGTCACACCTGGACAGAAGCAGGATGCATGGCTAAAAGAGCACTGGTTGGTGGGGTATCTGCAAAACTGACCCAATTTTCTTGATGGGGTGGTGGTGAATGGCCAGACCATATGGGATCACTAGAAGTCGATGAGCCTGAAATTAGAAGAAACATTTCCTTTTCAAAAGACAACCTTGAAAACCGAGAAAGAACTGTGAATATGGAAATAACTCCTGTCAGGGAGATATACTATAGAATGATGAGAAAAATGAAAACCAAAGTGCACCAAGGTGACAAAGTTCACGTCCTGACATCTCGCTTCTGTAGATTTTTACATTATGTTAGCTTCAATCTGCACTAAAAAGACAGAACTGAGGAATGAGCTTATTGCAACACATGTAAAATGTAAATTTTATTTTATCCATTTAATGGGTTTTGAATAAGTTAATAAACATTCCACATTTTTATTTAATTGAAATAAGCAACACTTGTATGGACAAATACTATTTAAAAGTTGCATATTATATTAGCATTTGACTTCATTATCAATATTAAACTTTATTTTTTACGTTTTAGTTCACCATTCAAAGAACAAAGTCTTGGAAATTCCTTTTAAGAATTGGATTTTGGCACAGACAATCCTTTTCCACTACACCACTTCCACACTAACTTAACTCAGTTGCTTAAGAACAGGCCAAGAATAATAAAAAGCATCCATATAGAATGCTGATATCTGCTATCTATTGACTATCTGACACAAAAGTTGAAATTCACCCAATGCCCTGCTATAATCTACTTCTGAAGAACTGTCAATGTTTAATATCTTAATATTAAAATAAGGATGAAGCAGCTACAGAAAGATAAGGTCATCCACTGCTCTACATACAAAACCATTAAAATTCTTTAAAATTGCAGTTGCCAATTAAAAATTTAAGAAACTCAGATCAGAGAGAAAAACTATTTAGAACAAGTCTAGAAGAATCCCAGGACTCCATTCTACTCCTCAATTCCTGAAAGAAATGCTGAATGCCTTAAATCTAAACAACATTTGTGAAACTGATGAATCTACTCTTCTTGCACAACTAAATGCCTTCTCTTGAAATATGCCAAATAAAGTCATACTTAGATAAGAATTTTTGCCTTGTATGAAGAAACAGACTTCCTTTTAAAAGTCAGGTCAGCTTCTTGTGAGTTTCTGTAAACCCTCCACACAACAAGAAACAGGACACTGATGTCATAAATTGAATCCTGCTAGTAAGATTTAATTTCATACAATAAACACCAAGAATTTCTTGTTATGATGCTGGCTATAAAACCTGCTGTGAGAAGTGCATTCATATAGAGGTAATGAATTTATGAAGCTGACAAACACCAACAATTTCAGGTTCTTGAAGCCTTTATGACACTACACTGCAGTAAACAGAATGAAGGAAATCTGAGAATCTGTGAGGCATGTTGAGGACTAACATCTTAAGTGGCAGTATAATTGTTAGTATACAATACTGCTATCTAATACCTGGCAACATGCAATTACTCTTTCATTCCATAAATGAAAAGTAATATGAAAAATGCTTAGAACCAGTTTATCTTTGCTCTTTTCCTACATACAGTAGTCATAATTGTGCAGAACACATTTAATTTTGCATTATATTGAGTAAAAAAATAGCATTTGCATGAGGAGAATTTAATAAATTTTTTTTTGTGGCGGATTTTTTCTTTCCAAGTTAGCTTTAATATGATGAAAAGGCACTATTAACTGCTCATTTTGCCTGAAATTCATCCTCCACTTTTGGAAGCTCCCGATGTGGCCTGGAGCTTCTAGTGACTTTATTCAAAAGTGCTGAGAATAAAGATAAGGCATCTGACAATGCTTTATTTGCTCCAAGGTTCTTCTTCAGCAGTTCATCTAACTCAAACACTAGAAGGAAACTCAAGAGAAAAGCTCAGTCTCTTTCCACCTTTTCTCCTTCAGGACTAACAGAGAGGCAGACAAGACCTTCCCATCAGTCCTTCTGATATGTGACACCCAAATTTTATTTTTGATACACTGACTTTCCCCTTTTCTACCTGTCAGACACTGACCTTATTACCATGAACCTTTTATATGTTTACTCCTCCTTCACTTCTCTCAACAACTCATCTTGGTACAATTCAATTCATATCTCGCTTAGCACAGTATCAGTTCCAAAGCAGTACTTTGACAGCAATGGAAATGCCAGCAGCACCAAACTGTGATTACCTTCAGAGTACTTTACTGCTATTGCAAGAACTGCTTCCTTTCTCTCCTGTTCAAATAATACCAGCAAGAACATGCTTGCATTACTGTTCTTGTTATTTACTCTCCAGTGCAATGTTTTAGGACACAGGATGGGATGGCTGGAAAACACTGAAGAAAGACCATAAAGACTTGGATCTACACACATACTCATGGACTGTCACCACCTAATACCTCAATTTGACAAAACCAAATTGGAAACAGAAATGTGGAAGAGAAATTGGAGGAAAACAGGGTCACAGAGAAGACTCAAAGCCATTGGTCTATTTTTATTTTATGATTTGTAACCCAATGAAGGAAACCTTCAGTGGTCTCTGTGCATCTTCATCAGTGGAAACACCTGCAACACCATACTTTAAATGAAGAATAGGCCCAAGACCAATCATCAGATTTGAACAGCTGGTGAAGTCTAATGCTCTATGTTTAGTATGAAGACCTAATGAATTGCTGTAGCTTCTCTCTTCCTCTAGCTTGAATATCTTACCAACACATTGATAACTTATGGAAAATTATCTAATTTCCTGTGGAATAAAAGCTCCCCTCTTTACTTTGAGATAGAAATGGAAATGTAAGAAATATTCTGCCTAGTAAACATGTACTTTTCAACAACTAAGCAAATATGGTTTACTAGAACTAAATTTTCAACTAACTCTGCAAACTAAGAATTGCTTTCCTTATCAATCTGTGGTGAAACAAAACCAGAAGCTGAATACAATTCTGACAATAAGATAACATACTGGAGAGCTCTTATGCCCAGGTAAGAGTATTCTAAAGCTTGCAATAAGGTCAATTATCATCAGTTACTGAAGCATTAACTAGGGGACAAAGGACTGTTCAGTCCCTTGCAAGCCCAGTAAATATCTTAGGGCTCTGAAGATACAAGGGAGACACATTAGCATAGTAGACACATTAGCATTCAACTTCATTATCAATATTTAACTTTTTTCTACTTGTAGACATGTTCCACTTCTGTCCCTGAAGTGTTCACAAATGGCTACAAAATCTTTCCCAAAGAGAAAAGAAAGAAGTATGGCTTAGAGCTGCAATTTCTCATGCATATTTCAGATATCAACACAAGACTCTGATGTTATGCCAAAGAAAGCTAACACATATCCTAGGACAGAAGATCTCAGATTTTGAAACTTGTTTTAGATCATTATTTGGATACTACCAACATAAATATTCTGCTTTGTTTCCAGTCCCAACAGACAACAGGGTAATAAAAAAATGTTTTCTTGTTCTGACATGCCACTCAACTATCATTTAAAGTAGGGAAGGGTTCTTTCTCCCAAGTTTGTCAACATCATGATCTTATCTTAAACTGCTAAATCAAAGGCACCTGAAACACTCGAGACACTCAGGTTTTAACAGACTTGACTCCAACACTGCAGGATGAGACCTGAGCTAACTATAAATATTCTACACAGGTAATCAATGTCTGTCACTGAATTTTAATTCCTGATACTAAAGTAAAATAAATGCATCCTTTGGGGCTCTCTTTACTAAAATTCTTGAAGAGAGATGGTAACAAGCCTTGGCTTCTGATTTCCTATTTGTAAGCACAGTAAGCTAGTGTGACAGCGTCTCAGAAACCAGTAATATACATCATACAAAGCATTAACACTATCCTAACTGAATTACGGTGACAGGACAACACAAGTGACAAAAAATTGTAAAATCCAAATTCTTTTGCTCTGTTGAGATGAGAACAGGTTTTCTTCCAAGCAACTGATAACTACAGGTATGGGTTAGATTTCTAATGCAAGACAATGTGTAAGATTTTTAAAACCAACAATTGACTTATTATCTAATAATTATTCTACAGCCCAATTCAGTAGAGAAAACATTGTTTAACTTTGTTCATAGTGGGAGTATGAGGATACAATGGAATGTTTACTATGCATAAGTCAGAATCTTCCTGTTTAAATATATCTTTCTTCAACAAAAAAATTAGATTTGATTTTTGCCCTTCTGGTTTAAGCAACATGCTGTTTATTATCTGACCCACCAGAAAGATTTTCACAATTGAGATTCCATTATTACAGTTGACAACCTCACTGTGTGAAATAATGTTTGAGAATAAAGTGAAATACAAGCAGAGAGGACCTGGATTCTCATTCTGCTTGGATCAAAAATGAACTGGCACAGCCCTACTGAAACAATAACACTTCACCTGGTTTCTCAGTATCTTGCACTGGAATCAAGATGAGCTTGTAGTACTGATCTTAGGAAAACTAACCAGCAGTCTATCTGGCTCTATCTAAACGTCATGAGAGCATAATTTTTCTATAAACACTGTTCTTAAAATGTAGGATCCAGAGGAGGGGGAAAAAGCTGAACTGCCTACAACAGCTGAAATTCATAACAATAATTAATCATCTGCAGTGCAAAAGGATCATCCACAGTAAATTACACTGAAAATTTTTGTTAATGTATGAAAAACCACTTTAACTTTAGCATTGCCAGAAGACACAATCCTTATATAATTGCATTCATTTTAAATAAACTATGAACATGTTCCAGTATGGAATATAAAATCAGGGAATACTGGGCTAGTTCAGAAACATGCTCAGACAACTTCTGAAAAATTTACCCATTAAACATCACAGGGAAACCATTACCAAACTGAAATATTAACATGGTATTGCAACTTATTTTAAAGATAACAATATTGAACTCTTCAACACAAGGAAGAGTTTGCATACTGTCCTGGAGTCTGTGACTTTAAGTTAGAAAAACTTCACAAGTTAGAAATCAGACAGACATGTATTTCAGCTGTAGAGAAACAAAAGTCAGCTGAACTACAAGAGAAAAAAACATTGAGAAATTGAGTGCTGACAGTGCTTGGATTGAACCCTTAGAAGGGATTATATAAGCAATGAGCAGTCTAAATTTTTTTAATTGTAAATTGACTGGGACTTACTAGCAAACAACATTCAGGACACAGGCATAAACCTCTGCATACAACCCACTTCACTTCTGAAGTTTTATTTTCTTATCGAACCAATTCTAATAGAATCCCTGTTCCTCCATGGACACTTAGAATTACAGAATGACAATAATTGAAAAGTGACAGACCAATTTTGGAATATCATAACTGAAATAAACAAAGCAATCACAGTTCAAACTACAACCTAGAAAATGCAACATTATTAGCAGTACCATCAAAATCAAAACCTGAATTACAGTTGCTCCCAAATTTATTAAGACTACCAGGTATCAGGAAACAGAACTTATTTTAAAATAAGACATATTAAGGGATAAAACTTGAAAATTTGAATACAGTGATACAATAACAATTATGGTCTTCATGTTAAATGAGAAACATTAAAGGATGAAAAGCTTCACTGAAATAAGTGTTTCTACCTTGACAGATTGAAAATGCAGACACTTCAGTTGTTTACATAAACTTTAAAGAAATAAAATTAATTGTTCTGGCAATTCAGCTAATCTATCAGAAATATAATTCAAGCAAACAATATATTATCTGCTGCTTTCCCTTGAGGTCCCCACATTTTCAGGTATACTGACAGCTTCTGCACAATTTCAACAGGATTATCAGTTTTGTTTTTAAAAACTTTCCACTGGAAAACTTAAGCACTCTTTCCCTCCCTCCAAACCCTTAGCATTTCCCATGTGACACTAATAAATGGATCTGCCATATGCAAGACCACAGACTCTACAGTGCTGCTATCAACACAGACACTTGAATCTGCAAGAAAACTTCCAGGACTGGAAAACACAAAGATAAACTGTCCTAAGCTCACTTACTATACTAATTTAACAATTCCACAACGTTGGGTTACCAGTGAAGCATAACAAGACATTTATACCTGGTTGTACTTCACTAAATGGAGCCCAAAAAGGCCCAGGTCCAGCAAGGGGTCGCTCATTATTCCCTCCGCTGGGATGGCGGCTGTGCTTCCTCCAGCTATGTGGAGAGGTTGGTGGGGATTGCTGTGGTGAAACAACTGGAGATGTGGACTCCTATTAAAACAGAGAAATCTTTTAAGATTTTTACTACATAACTAAAAGCCTATCTAAAACCATAATTTCTAGAAACAACCATCACTGCTGTTAAACTGTCACTTTATAGAGTGAAAATTTTAGTACTTATTAAAATGAGGGAACAGGAGAAGTCAGGTATAACACAACTAGGACTGAACACATTTACATCAAACAGTGTAATCTAATATATTTTTAACTTGGCATTCTTAAAACAATAGCTATGCTGAGTTAAATGGCTTAGATACAGAGGAAACTAGATTATAAGATTCACTTTCACTTCTGATAAAAATTACATTTGAAACCAGGTCTCAAAAGAAATACTTACTGTGCAATTTATTATCATACCAAATGCTAATCAAATGATTCACACTTATTTAGTTTCATTTAAAACAAACCAGAATTAAGGATTGGTGAAAAAAAAAAATCACCAAATAGGACATTTGATTTTTAATATGCAAAAACACAGATTCAATTTTTAAAAAAGAACGATAAGATATACTTCTCTGCTGTACAAGGCAATGTTGCCATGAAGCTAAGGCTCCCAATTCTCTTTAATCCCATACTACACTATATTCTTCCTGAACAGGTGGGAAAAAAGAGAATCACATGTGCAGTTTCTACACGGAATCAGTTCTCATAAGACATTCAAATTACCACTTTATCTCATTTCAAATCAAATACAAAGGAAAAATAATTTATATTGTACAAAGGATTCATGTAGTAGAAAGTAATTTCTTCCCTATATCTTTATCTTTTGAAATTCTTGTTTTCTAGTTCTCTCAATCAGAACTGAACTGTATTAGTGAAAGCAAGTAAAAGAAAGCAAAACTTGAACTCCAAATATCCTGAAAAGTAATAACAAAGCCCAAAACCTCAAAATCTGTTTCAGCAGAACATGGAAAGTTTCTCTATGCAAACAGGTGTTAACATATACCAACAGACAGACTAAATGTAGGCTTCCCCAAAATTACCCAAACTGATTTACATTGCCTAATATTCAAAGACCATTAAACTTTTTAAACAATATTACACCAATGAAAGTCTAAAAGTCATTTAGAAAGTTAGAAAGTGCCATTAACAAGCTTTTCTCCAAGCAAGGTATATTCTAAAATACAGGCATCCTAACAAAAAAGTTCTAGAGCCACAATGACTGTAAATTTACTGTAAATTGACTGTAAATGTGTTGATGTGAACTTTTGCACTTTTTTTGCCTTCTGATTTTCCCATTCCTTGTGAAGTGAAGCCACTTTGGTTGATTCTGTAAATGAGGTATTTTCTGGAAGTTCTGACTACCAAGTCAGATTTCCTCAACTAGGTTTCTAGGCCACAAGATTTCAAACTTTCTATTCCAAGTGTTTAAATCATACTCATACATACTGGGAAAGAGTGTTACAAAATGGCTGGGAGCAATACTAATTCACTTCAGCTTTTAACTGAGGGATCAGCTGACTGCACAGTCTGTGTTACTGTTCCTCCAGAGTACCTCCATCAACTCAATATACTTTGTTGCAGCTACATGACTTTCTGAAATTTGTCTGAAGATTTCTCCTTGTTGTATTTAGTTAACAGATTTATTTTCAATAGCAGGACGTTCTTATTCTCACTGGTATATGGGGCAAGAGAAGGAGGAGTCAGGGTTTCCAAAGTGCCACTTTGCAGGCTGGAAAATGGAGCTGAGGTTGAAAGGCTACTGTGCAACAGGTGATAGGTGCAACATGACACTGCATCACTTAATGAAAAGCTCCCTCTTCCATTAGCTTTTATACAAGCCATCTTTTATCAAACAAGATTTGAGGGATGTTTGAATTTTTTAGACAAAACATCATGGAATAAATGTAGAGAAAGCTATGCTTGGACACAGATGTTATTCATTTAATCCAGTACTCTTGCAAATCAGATGGTCCAGAAAGACACAGAAGAAAACCTGAAGCAGACAAATGTTTGATAGTCTACCTAGAGGAAACGACTCACTAGTTCTAGTAACTGCATGCGAACATTAAAACTTGACACACAGTCATCATGAGGCAGCCCTGCCCTAGGCTGGGAACTGTGACTCTTCAGTAAGCCTCTGCCTAACAGCTGTCCTGTGCTGCTGGCACAGGAAGGTATTGTAAATATGATCCCCCCTAAATCTTTACTATACATGTGGTTCGTGCGATTCTGTAAAGCATGTAGTGACAGTAATCAGATCATCAGCAGCACAAACATAGGAAATAATTAACTTTGTCCTCAGCATGCAAACAACATTATATCAGAATTCTGAACGTGTACAGATTGCCCACAATTGATTTGGAGCTTACAGACTCCAAAGTAATTAAATAGCAAAAGCATGTCACCAGCTCTGATGCCAAACTTCTGCAAGGTGGACAATCCACATTTTTAGCTGTACTGTCAATGGGCACACATTCCCAAACCAGTTTAAACCCAATTTTGACAGGATTTCTCTGGCACCATCTTTCCCTTGCACGATCCTAGTCACTCACAAATGCCACTCATGGTATTCACTCACCTAGCTAACTAGAATCTTAAGAGAGCTAATACCCTTACTTTTTTTTTTTTTTTTAACATATTTATATAACCACACACATATACGTGCATATATATAGCAAATGTCTTGGCCAAAATGTTGATGGCCTGATGCAAATGTAAAGAAGGAAGATGAAAGCCAAAAAAGGCTGGGGAGGAGGCAGGACAGTAGAAATACTGACTCCCATTCTAAAGCAGTCATGGGGAAACACAATGAGTAGAGATTTACTGAAACTTCAATTATATACAGGTTACCCCTTGTATATAGGTTATTAACTACTAACTATTTATCTGCCTTTACACTGGATAAAAAGTTTTCTGTTTTACCTAGAAAACATGGTTTATTGTACAGTTTCCACTTCAGTTTTGTCTTGAGCGTCACACTGTTGGTAAAGAGTCAGAGTAGTTTTATCAGAACCAACTTTATTCTCAGCTGCAATGCACATTTTTATAAAGTGAGTGTTTTGAGAGTTTATGAAAGCGTTTGTTGCAACTGAGCAAGTAGGGTTCTTTGCTTTCACCTGTCCAATCTACTAATAAAAGAAATTAATTTTCAAAGCTTGAAAAGTCCAGAGAAATCTCAGCCTCACATGGGCATTATAAGCATACATAAGACAAATGAGATTATAAACCTTTTCCTGGGTTGCACACATCAGGCTAGAAAACTGCCTAACGAAAATTCCAGAGGCAATGAAGCCAGACATGATATCTCAAGAATAGTTTTAAAGGTGTTGTAATCCAGGCCCTGACACCATCCAGCCTGCTAATGAGTTAGTCACCAGATCCATAATGAAAAACTATTTATTTAGAGATGGCAATTGCACTGTAGAACCCAGGTTTTTCTAATCAACTGGCTTTCACACCAAAGAACAAAACAGCCCAAGGTTCAATGAGAATTTCTCCACTTGCAGCACTATACATTTTTCAAGACAGGATGTGTGGTTCAGCCAACTGAGGAAAATAATAATTAAACCAGAGACAAACGAAAAAGGGATCAATCACAGCATGAGAAATCATACTGGTATTTTTGTGATTTCCTCAACAAAGGAACTGCACTACATTTAATCTGAAGCTGAGCATTACCTCAGCAGGGTCTCATACAAGATAGTTTCAGCAATGTGGAGATTAATACAAGGATCTAAGGTGAAAAAGAACTGGCTATAGAAGGGGCAAAGCTGGGTTGTATTAGAACGGAAATCACAAGATTGAAGGGAAGTTTCTAATAATGCTCTTGAATGACTGATTTGGACAATAACCTAATTTGATACTTTACGTAATCGATTATGCACACTACATAGCATGCTTACAAATCGTAACAACAAATGTAAGGCAGCAGACAGATGGATCCCTTTCAGGACATAGGGAACAGTCAGCTATCAAATTTTAAAACATAAAATACAATTTTTCTTGCATAATGAATGTTTACTACCAAAGGCCATAAAGAGAAGACTGGATGCACAGGTCACGTATCAGACCCCTACAGTATGTCAAGTATGACAGATTTGCTTTATTCACAGCTGACAAGGTATAGGAGGTGAGACATATCAAGCAAAAACAAGAAAGAACCCTACCAAATAGTATTAATATTGGTCAAATATCACTTGGAACAAGAAGTACAAATGTAGCAAAATATTTTCAATAAATGCAAATTCAAATTGGATCACAGGCAGAGAAGGATTAAGGATTACTGGTAAGGACTTTATGAAACGAAACTGAGACTATGGATTGTTTTGTCAAGCAAAACAGAGCTAAAGTGGAAGGCAATAGTTTTCCAGTAAACACTGGTAGTGCCCTGCAGCAAATACTAATGACAAAGTCGTTAAATGAACAGGCTGAGTTAAGTGGGAATTCCCACCATATTCCCATGAATATTCCTACTAAGGCCCTGGAATAGTTTTCCCCAACAAAGCCAGTTTGGAATAAAAGGCTTCGCAGTTTCAAGAGAGAACCCTGATTTTTTTAAAATTTCTTATAATAATAAAATTATATATGAGATCTTTTCCAGTTCTGTGCTTGTAAACCAGGTATATTTTACCTGAAATTACCGGTTCAATCTACAAAACAGAAGTGCACAGAAACAAACTACCAGAACTACTAGCAGAACCTTAAAATAAAATCACACTGGTTTTCATATAGTTGAAAGAATTGAAATAATCAAATTCTGTCTGCTACGTGTACCAAATTTGAGCTTCTCCTCCTAAGGCTACACTGACATAGCACTAAATCAATATGATCTGGAGTGCCAGTCATATTCTTAATGAACCCACAGGCAGAGGAGTACCTTCAGCTTTACCTTTTATTTTCACAGGGGTATAGCAAGTTTCAGCCTGTAAGCGTTTGTCAGATACGTGTTTTTCAGATGTTAACGTCTCAGTATCTATTGAGGCTAAATACTTTTACCTCTTTTCCAGAAAAGGGGGTATCATAAAACAGTACCTGATCAACATCAGATCATACTAAAAAAAAAACCTGAAAAAGGTATTTGTTTTTTGGCTTTAACAGCAAAACACAAAACGTCTCCAACACTGAGAACATTTAGTCACTCGTAAGCTACCTTCAGAAAACACAAAATTCCTCCTAATCTCAACATTGCTGCTCTTCTATGAAAGTTTTCAGTACACTAACATTTTTAGTAACATAGCTGCTACTATCAAGGTATAGATATGTATATGCTACTGTGGTAGCATACCTATGTCACTAAAGTGCTTGTATAGATGTCACATTGTCAGCAGAAGTGCTCAAATCTACTTAGCCTCTAAGGAATTCTGTCAGAGGAAAAAAAAATAAATATTTCCACCCAGTGTTTTATCTCCACTAGGATGTGTAGTTAACATGCTATCCAGTGAGTGATGGCAACTTTCATTACTCAACTAGACTCCTAAAATCACTTCTGCAGCTTCCATGACAGCTGAGCATGACTTCAGTCACCTTCTAACAATATTAAAAAGATATAAACTTCTGCCTAGTGCTATCTTTATAAATTAGAAAAGCTACCACAAAATCATTTATAGCTACTCTTTGGAAACACAACCTAACTGCTATTTCCTGATTCCCTGCCTCCAAGTAAAGTTCATTGGCGGAACTGCTGAAATAATGCTTTGAAAAAGAAATAGTTTTACCTAGAACATTTCAGTAGACAACATACTCCGTAAAGTTCTTCTACACAAATTATTTGTGATTATCAGATATTATACTATGCATGACAAATCTCACCAATACAGAAAGCTGCATAAAAAGGAACCAATTTTTAAAGATGAAGATTCTTTATGATGCCATACAAAAAATATTTCAGCCATAGCATTTTAAGAAATCAATGAATTTTCAAGTGCTGGTCACATTCTCAAAGCCACAAACAGTTGAAGAAAAAACAAACCCCCAAATTTGCTAATGGAGAATCTAACAAGTACATGATAAGCTCCATGAGTGAAATATCCAAGCTTAACTGACATACACCTCCAGAAAGAAGAGTGATCCCTAGGAAGATGACACATTGTGATTTACCTGTCAGACTTCATCTCTTCAAATACTTATCCGTCAAAAAGGTGGCATGAGAATTCAGAATCAAACTCTTTCTAGATTTCATAAATCTGAATGGTATCTCCAGGCCAAGACAACTAAATCAGCAATTTCCATGAAAACATGGATAAAAACAGTACTCATCTTTTATGAAACAAACCAATTAGAGTATTTATATGGAAGTGAGAAACCTGGGCTCAAGTTCCTTTCTCAGTTTATTTCTAACCTGGTATCTGAATCACTAAGTATTAGATGGGACAATAAGGCTGCTTGAATGGGTTCATTGTACAGAAATGTAGCATTAGTCGTAGAATGTTCAGCTTTACAACAGCATGCACAATTAGACAATACTACCCTGACGTTCTAGACTGTGAAATTTAGAACTGCTGGACTCAATGCTATGCTATCTGCTACATTTGTTCCAAACCCTCTTTCTGGGCCAGATTACTTGAAGGACTTAGATACAGAGTTTCTTTATTCTGAAGATCCCAGACAGACTTGTGTAAAAAAAGAGATACCAAGTTGCTTTTATCAGCCAAGACAGAGAAATTCAATTGGGGTGCACATACACTTTTGTGAATATGTAGCTTCTTTATTCTGAACTTGAAGACCTCAAACACCAGATTTACTTTTCTTTTGGTTATTTTAACATCATGCCAATACAGATTCCTGTACCAAATTACAACTGTTTACTAAATAAACTCAATATCATGATGGAAGCATATAAAAAACCAAAACCTCACAATCAGACTTAGGAAATTTGTAATGTGCAAAGTGCTTGGTAGCTCTTTCAAACACACCTAACAGAAGCCTGACAGCAAAAAGCTATCTTGAGACCTACTGCTAGCTCTTTTTTTGTTATATTCCCCATCTTCTCTTTCAAAGAAAGGAAGTGGCAGCCAAACACTGATTATGGATTTCCACTACTAATTTACTTTTTCTTTCTATTGGATCAGTCTGGGCTATTTCCATAGAGACTAATAAAAGTTTATGAGTGATTCCTCGATTCCCGCAGAGACTATGGGACATTTGCAAGTTCCTCAATTCTTTACAAAATACGCCCAGGGAAAAAAAGCACACCATGGGGAAGAAAACAGGTAATTCAATACATACACCCAGCAAAACTTAGCATTTGTACCCAGCTCTTGTTTGTAGAAAAGACAATCAGAAAGGATTTCCCCATGGACAAAGAGTATCAAGACTGTAAACCCAAGGAATTGTGCATGAGGAGGCAGAGTTGTAAGTTTTTACAGTTTTCATTAATTCAGACATCTTGTCACTGAAGATGAAAGAACCAGTGAACAAAAAGTAATCAGTTTTCTCATTATTAAAACATAAGAAAAAGCTATTTGAAAACTGTGGTCTGTTTTTCTGGTTCTCGTTGTCTCTCCTTAAGAGTTAAACCACTGAACAAAAAAACATGAGGCAGAGAAAAGCAGCTGCGAAAATTTAGAGACCTTTTTTTCTAAATACAGTATTTCAGATTTGCATGTATTGGAGCATGTTGAAGGACTAGAAATTCAGTCTTCCATGGCACTCAGTACCACTGTTCCAATGACCAGGAAACTGATGGGAATGATTTAATAAACAAGCTATTAATACCATAATGACAATTATATATTTGCCATCCTAACTTACATACTTTCTTTTCTGTCCCAATTCTTTGTCCATTACTGCCAATATTTTAAACACAGATTTTAAGATCTCATAATAAATGTTTCCTTACATGCAAGTATTTCAGAGGCATATATGGTCTACATGTAGAATACATATAATTTTCTTAAGAAACTATATTGAAAGCAACCTAGCTTAGAAGCCCTATCTAACTGACATCTACACAGCAAAATGGTGATTAAGAATCCCATTTAGTCTTTTAAGTGAATTTACCTGTTGATCAGTTGATGCACGCTGCTGAACGGCATCATGGCTCACAGAGCCTTTTTTGACTTGTATCCTGCCAGGCGGAGGAGGAGGAATCACACCTGAATACGAAGCTGGGTTATCAGCATCTGAGGAATACAAGGCTGTGTGTCTTGACTCTTGTTCATTCTTTGACACAACAAATCTGGGAAGAGGGAGGTCCTTTACTGTTAAAAAAAACACAAAGCAGGACATTCACTTCACATAAATATGATGATTAAAAATAAAAACACTTCTATTTTGAAGTTAAAATTTCTCACGTGATTCAATTCCTTACACACTGAGACTGCTGCTATAGTCAAGCCAACACCTGGCAGCTGGAAAAAGCAAATACCTATTCTGCATTAGACTTCATGATTCTGCTACCCAAGTTCTGACTTTGGTACACAAAGATGACTTCATATTGCTCCATCACAGCTTTGCACCACAACTGTGCATTAAATGCAGCAGCAACCAGATAACCAGGATTTAGCTCATTGTTTGTTAGATTTGTCAACATTTCATTACTGAAGCATGATTTTCAAAATTTTTCTACCATTTCTAGCACATATCAAGAACCAGGGTCTTCATACAGAACGCTTCATCAGCAAAACAAACGCTAAAATACTGCAGTATATTACCATCATCTTTTGGTGAGCTAATGTCATGTTCATATTTACAAAAGATAATATAATCTAGTTGTACCAAGAGTGTGACTATGGCTTAAATACATCTATGCATACTTTTTTACAACAAAAGATAAATTAGCGCATTTGGAATACTGGAAATATGCCAATGTCACCTCATTTGATATGAACAAGCAAAATACAAAGTTTCTACAAAATGCTAGGAAGCCCATTAGCTTAATGTACCATGGTTCAGAGTAGCCCAATGTAGAAATGAGACTATGTAAACCTTCAATTTCCCACTGCAAGACCTCTACCACTTTTCTCCCAACTGCAATCTTAGTGTTCCACTTTGAATAAACATAAATTGTGAATTTGCTGTACAGCTTATTTGGAAATCATGTCTCCAACACAAAATTACAAGCATGGCTCAAATTTAATTTCTCTTGCTGGCTGCTTACATAAATTACCTCTGGTACTGAAAATGACTCAGTGGTACTACAACTACATTAAAATACAAGATGAAATTGCATACTGTTTATTACATGAGCATTGTACTCCATGCTGCAGCAGGAAAGTAACACAACTAAACAGCAAACCACAGGCAGCCAAAAAGTGAAAAAGCTATTGCATACAAGTGAAAATGTGTATGTCTGCAAAACCAGGAAAATACAGATACCAGATGATCCAACTGACACAGGGGAAGTCTGTGCCAGAAAAAGTCACAAAATAATAGAGAACTCAAAAGAAACACAGAATAGTCTACTGTCTTCTTTAAAAACAAGACTAGATAAATATAGGTTTGTCTAGCTGTACTAAGTTCCTATGTGACTAACCTGCTATTTTTACCTCTCTCCTCTCTGACTTTTTCCAGTAACAGCAGAAAATTCTCATTTCAACACTATAACATTTGTTACCATTCAGAAATCCCTCAATTATAAACGTGAGAGTTGTCATGAATGGAACTAACCCTCGATATTGAGTATATTAAAGAGTTCTCTGTACTCTTCATGCCCATATCCTTGCTAATATTTTTTTCCACCAAAACCTGCATTCCATACTTAAAAAACAAATATTGCTTTGAAATAGACATTGCTTATTCATGTCTCAATTTTTAGCTTCCTGGAAGGAAAATTTTCTGGGACAAAGGAACAATAGCTTTGGTGGCTTGTAGCATAATAACTAATGCCAGTATTCTTACTCTACTGCTCATCTGAGTAATCAAAAGAGTACTTAAGAATCAGTTGGACCACACTTAGGTTAGACTTATATTTAAAATTTGACTGAGCTTCCACTCAGCAATTCAGATAAAACAAATAAATTCCTTGTCTACTGACAGGACACACAAAAAACAAAAGGAAAAAGTAGGAAGGTAAAGGAAATTCCCTTCATTAAAAGAATGAAGAAAATTAAGAAAATCAATGAAACGTGCATAAAATTGAGAGCTAAAAAGTAGATGTCCAAAAATATAAGCTTCAACTAATTTAAAATGTCTGAAGAGACAAAGAGCATACAGCTTAATTTGGGACGGCTCTAACACTTTCTCTTCAAGACATCTTGGAGATGGAATGTGCAGAACTAAGTTAGCAAAGCTCAGAATCATTTTATCAGCCTGCTGCATTTTAGTTGTTGAGTTAGCTGTTACAACAATGCTTGAATCATTCTGGAAGCAGGAAATTCATAGATAGGACTGGAACCACTGCAACCAAGGCAACAGGCCATAGCTAAAAACAGTTAGGGTAAAAATAAATGTTCTCTCTATTGTACTTGGTGTATTTTATAGCCTTGGAACCAGTTACAGAAAATTATTCCTAGAAGTTCAGAAATCATTACAAGTATTTCTAATATTGTCACGAATCAAGAAAATTATCAACGTGAAATAAAGTTCCAATCACTGTTAATTTTTTAGCAACATTTTATATTTTGAAATTAACCCTGTACTTTCATTTAATTCTTTCCTTCAAAATTCTTGTGATTTTTCTTTTTTTTTTAATAGAAAAGTTCCTTCCAGCTAAGATACCTTGCATTAAAATAAAACCAAGATTACAAAATCCCTGCAAAAAGCCTACATACAGATTTGTCTTTTTCTTCTGCAACAGACATTTTATGAGAAATTCCACAGTTGTTTGATCAAGTTCCAGTTTTATCAGTATTAAGAGTTGAAGGTTCTTTTTCCAGCTTTCTGATTTTAGGGCATTCTGCTACAACTTGCTAAGGTTTTAGATTAGGGAACGCATCAGGAAAACTGTGTGTTTATAAACACACAATGGCTTATAAACAGAAAAGGACTTGAATACTAGCAAAATGTTGACTAAAACAATGCACTTTTCCAAAAAGCTACAATACCCCATGAAATCAGCATAAACAGTTTGTATGAACCTAGAATAAACATAACTGTGAAGGTATACACAGTGATTCATTTCTTTTTTTATATAGCTTTGTCAAATACTTCAGTCATATCAGATTGTTTTGAACAGTCTCCTTAATTGCTGTTTAATCTATATCCTTAAGACATAAAAATCTCCTAAGACTTCTTTTATTTACTAGCATATAAAATCATGTCATTATTCTACAGAGATGAAATCTATTAGGAAAGTCACTCTAAGGCAAAACCTTAGTGTGCTCCAAAGATATTTTTCGCTTGTGAGTTGTGTACAATAATGCATGGGCTACAGTGCCTTGAAACTCATTACTTCGTCCTCCTAAGTCTCTTTTCATCTTACAGAACAACAAGGACATGGATCCACTTATCTCATTCAGAAGGCTACAGGACAGCCTCACACCAAAGCTCTTCCTGCAGCTCTAAACTAATTCTAGAGCAAGCCTTCCTCCTGTTTTATGTATTTCACCACCCACACCACAGCTGACCTTTGAAGACCTTTGAAAATAGGGTAACAGTGATTTGGCTGACAATAGACTTCAAAGATCATGCTTTTCACTAGGAAAAATCTACTATTCATATCGGCTCTTAGAAGGGAAAAAACTGTCAAACCAAGTGCAAAGAAATGTAATGTCAGAAAAGATAACCTTCCATCTGTCACAATCAAGGCTTTGGAAACCGAGCAGCTACAAAAGCCTGCAAATGCTGCATACTTCTTCTCCTTCCAGTTTACATTACTCCTCTTAGTGCTTCACTCAGAGGACACGGCTCACAATTTCTCACATCAGCAATCTGTAGAATTAACTTGCTCCTATGTAGCAAGGTACAAGTTGTTCATCTGTCCCATGGTGAAAGCAATACTTATTCAATGAGTAAGGTATTTCAACTTGTATTTACTGCACAGTAAGAAAACACTCTCTCAGTTTCTCCACATTTTTAAATTAGCAAGACAGATAAAGACGCATCCCACTAATTTACAAGGGCACTCTGTAAGAATATGTAAGCCAACTACCAATAATTGCACTCAGCAACTCAATCCCCACTCCCCCGCTCCTGTGGTTTACCTGTATTTAAGCTTTCCACTCTTAGAGGGAGACCAGATTGGGCCACAGCAACAAGTTTCAAAGCAATGTAAAATTGACTTCTTCCAAAATAGCCAAGTCTTGTTGCACCACAGAGCTCCATAATCTGAAATGAAACACAGTTACTTATAGAAAGAAATTTTAAACACAACAGCTATACAGATTTCATACATTTCGGACTAGCATGCCATGTTTTCAAACATACTGAGTGCATCCCGCTCCACAATGATGACCTGCAATCTTGCTGAAGGGCATTCCAACTTGTGCCAGGTCACTGATAAGACACTAAACACGACACACTCCAAATCAGACTCTCAGAGCTAAATGATCCAGACTGCCTTTTTATCTACTGAGCAAGTATCTATCTCATCTAGACTGCAAATGAGACACAAAGATGCTCTTGGAATACCACAGTGAAACACTTGAAGTCAATGTAGATGGCATCACTGCTTCTATTCCCTCAACCACAGTTCCAGACAATCTGGTGGACAAGTACTCTTGGTAATCCTAATTACTGTTTTCACCTTCATATGCTTAGAAATGGCTTCTAAACAGACTGGCTCCACAATTCCTCAGGGACCAAACTGCACCTGACCAGCATGCAGTTCCCCAAATAAATCTTCCTTTACATTCCTGAAGATGACTGCAACATCGTTCTCCAGTCATTGAGACACAACCCTGATCTCCACAACTATTCAAAGAGAAATATGGCTTGCAACAACATTAGCTAGCTCAACGTGCTCAGAAGGATCCCATCTAATCCCATGGACTTGCTATTTCTCTAGAGACCCATCATCTTTTTGTAATACTACCAGTTTCTCTCCTTCAATCTCATTTCAGGCACACAAGTCCATGAGACTTTGCCTGTGACCATCAGTGCAGAGAATCTCAGACTAATTTACATCCATGACCATTAATTTCTGTCCTCACCCTTCCCACATGAGCTCAGTCATGTTCCCTTGTTGGCAAACCTGGTGTCTTGCCACATCTGCTCATTTTCCTAACTACTGGGATGTACTATTACTAGACTTAGAGAAAGCTGTCCCGAAAGGTTTCCCAGCTTTCAGAGGACACCGTTCTGAGTGCAGAGGAGCCCTAGCTGCAGGCAAGTTCCAGCTGAAGAACTGAAGTTTCACATAGCAGTAACTGAGCCACCCAATGCACAAAGCCTGTGTGCTTCAGCACCACTGGATCAGAAAACAGACTTCAGCAACTCTATCCCATGAATCAGATGAGTTTATCAACTACAACTGAGCCAGATGCTTGGTTACCTCCTTGCCATGCACTAGGATTCTGGAACCTCATGAAAATAAGTTGCTGTAAAAGCCATCACAGGAAGGTGTAGGAAGTTGACACTTAGTTCCAAAAAAGTCACAAGAGGATCAGCAGGTTTAGGGTTGTACATGCGGCTCAAATCTTGCTGGACAAAAAATACTGCATTAATTCAATTGTCTGTGTCTGCATCACACTTCACACATTGTCCCACAGCTCCTATGTTATATGCATTTTCCCACTGTAGTATTTCTGCAGCATGATGTCTGGAGAGAAGTCAGGGGATCACACACTAATTTCAACTGGTTGGTTGGACTACAGAAAGCTCCACCAGGAAAGAAGTCACAGTGTAAATGTCAGTGACAGATGACAATTCAAATAAAAACTGAGCCATTGACATCTAAACCTTTACTCAACCTAATGCCAAAAATAATTATCCTGAGTTTTAAAATCTAGCAGAGCTAAAGGAGTGGAGATTCAAGAGACAGCTAGGAATCAAAACCAGTGTGATAGCAAAAGCAATTCTTCTTTAAAGCACTGCATGCCGGCAGACTGATGGAACATCAACATACTTGACTACAGGCAAAGTAGAAAAAGCTTATGGATTTAGTGGCCTAGCACCAAGAGATGAGTTAACCAGACTCTCATGAGTCTTATGAAAAGAAGCATTTTGATAGAGGCATTTTGAGCTTATGGAATCATTAGGAAGTAATGGCTTTGTGCAATTTCAAAGTCACGGCTGAACTACAAACTACCTTTTGTTGTCAGTACTGCCAGAGAACAAAAAAACTTCAGTTAAAAACTGAATTAATAACTAAGCTACTGTGACAGATAAGTATGAGAAAGGAAAGGCAAGCATAGATTCGAAGTAAATATATAGAAATACACCAGATATAAGTATCAAGAAAAGCAAAAAGCTAAGGATACAAAAAAAAAACCAAAGCAAAAACCACCCAGTCCTCCCCACCCATCCCCCCTCAAAAAAGAATGCTCTGCTGCTGCTGAACGAGAGGCGTCAAATCCACTCACAGCTAGCTAAAGGAGTCCTCTGTTTCAAATACAGAATATAACCTAATTAGAAACATGACTGAAGGTTGAGTAAAATCATTAGATGCAAGCACCTAATGGAAACTCCTCTGCTGAGTGACATCATGCCCAAACATACTCAAAACAATGCACCTGGAAATTCCCTGAAGCAGGATTTAAACAAGAAACAGGTAATAAGTTATACTGAATGGGGGAATAATAAGAAAAAATTATCAAATAACTGCTTCTCTGAGATTTAGGCCTTTCATCTGCTTAAGAAGAGAGAGGATAAGGAATTTCCCTAAACTCTTCAAGGAATGCAGAGCCATCTTCAAGACAAAATGCTTCACAATTGTTTTAGTCTCCTTAGAGATGAAGAACCTGAGGTCATACTACTGCAATTTACTAGAGTAAGGCAAACAACTCAGTAAAGCTCCAGAATTGTTGAAAGCCCTCGATAAAAAACACACACAAAAAAAACCCCAAACAAAAAACTCACAAAACCACACCTCTGTGCAGTAGCTGTGAATTACTAAATTGCATGCTCAATCATGATACCACAAATATGTAACAACAGCATCAGAAATACCAGGAGTTGGCAGAGACCAGACATGGCTGGGAAGCGGTATGCTGTCAAAGGGCACTGTTTCAAGCAGATACCTTCTAGAACCCTTACAGGTTTCAAATAATACGTTTTACCTTCAAGAGGTCTGTGCACCTTTACAAATGCCAGGTGAAGTGGAATAAATAATTTCTCTATCAAATGCAGTGAAACACACTTCCCAGAACTCATGAAATCTCTCTGGGAGTGTCTTCCAGAATATCACAGTCTCCCTGCCCCCAGGTTCTTCTACAAGGCAAATGAAGCCCATTATCTGTAAATATTATTCATGCAGAAGTAAAACAGTATTTAAACAGGGATGACTTCAATGCTAAAACAATAAATGAAGCAACATACACGCCACCTACACAGTAAAGACAAAAATATTTCATCTGCTTGGAGAGAGTTACTTAAGTACCTACTGTTCCATACATACCAGAGGGTGGCAAGAAGCAAGACCTGAAGACAACTTTAGCAGGCTGGAAGCAAAAGCAGACATGCTGGTGCTCATGGGAGGGGGAGTGAACAAACTTAGAGGAGGACCTTTTGTATCATCTCATCCAAACTAGGACATTGTTGATTAAAAAAGAAGTCTTACACCAAGAATATAAACATGAAAATTGTTAAACACAAAGAAACCCTGCACAGAATCACACAATAACTGAACTTGCAAAGGTCCTCTGGAGATCATTTGCTCCACTCCCCCTGCTCAAAGCAGGCTCAGCAGGTTGCTTTGGACTGTGTCCAGTTGGGATTTTGAGTATTTATCTCCAAGTAGGGAAATTCAACAACCTCTCTAGAAAACCTCTTTAAGTGATCACCTTTACAGCAACAAAGTTTTCTCTTATGTTTAAATTTAACAATGACCATGAACAATTCCATGTAAACCATGCACCAGAAATACAAAACAAGTTCTCATATTCATTATACAATATATATTTGATACAAACTTGAGTTAAATCAAACCATATGAATATACTTGTGCTTCAATATTTAGAAAATTATTTTGAGTTTTACTGTGCATATTAACAGCCTTCAAATGAAAAACAAGCATTACATTTTGAAAAAGCTGTTTAGTCAAGATACAAAAAAGATTAAAAAGTAAACATATTTTGCTTCAGTTTTGTAATTAATAAAAATGTAACTGATTGTGGACTGATTTTAATTCACAATTTAAAATTTAAAAATGCACCATATCAACAATGTTATTTCTGTATCCCATACACAGTAGTTCATTGATGAGTTTTCAAACTGAAAACACATGACAGAATGTTTTCCAACTTAATAGTTTATTGGAATACAACCTCAAACTGGTTTCTAGAACACACTGTCATACAATGATGCTGTCCTGAAGTCACGTACTCCACTCACCTCAGCTGAACAAAAATTAGCCACATCTCTAATGTAATTCAGGGATTTGTGATTCTGAAAAAATGCTTCCTCATCATTGCTATTGTAGTGGAAAAAACCCCTGACCATCCCTACACACTGAAGAACTATGAAAATCTCCTTCACTCATTTTTTTCCTAGCTTGAATAGTTTCTGTCATCCCAATTCGTTATCTTCTAATCACATTACTCTGCAACTGCTGTTAGATCAATTCCTGTCACTTCATTTATCTCAATCTACCTCCCTAATCACTGACCACAGCCTGGCACAGTTTTTCAACTACAGTCTCTCACCTATTGTCAACTGGACAAAGGAATACTGATTAGTCTGCTAATATTAGTTAGAATTTTTAAATCCTCTTCAAAGATATCCCTTTACAGGTAGCTTCACAGATGCAACAGCTGTTGCACTGTGCAACAGGAACAAGACAGAGAACTGACAAAGATCTATCTTTTGATGAGTTATTTTTAACCAAGTCAAGTCTCTGACCCAGTTCTTCACGGGGCTCCACAAAGCTTGGCACAAGGTGGATGCAAATAAAAAAACAATCGCAGACATAAAAAAAGAATGCCACTAAAAGAAACAGTCCAAGTATTGCTCTGAATTCTACGTTTCAACACATTGCAAACATTTCAACAGTCTTACACCTATCCAAAGATCAATTGCAAAATGCATCTATGAAGGATAATGAATACTGCTGTATTTAATATTCAGTCACTGTGAAGCAGAAAATGTTCACGTGCTGCTGAACAGCAAGTGTAAAATTACCTCTAATATGTACATTTATCTTGTTAGGTACTTAGGCATTGTAGTAAATATAGTTAATCAGTTGATACTAAGAATTCCAAGGCACAGAGTATATTTAGGGCATTGCTGTTCTCTGTTGCATAACAAATAGTAAGGTTTTACTGATTGTTCCATGAAGATACATCTCAGCCGATTCCACGAACCTGGCTTCAGAACACAGGCTTTGAAAGAAATAAAACCAATAGTGCTGGAGGACTTCCAAGCCAACACACGCTCTCTGGCAGTGAACTATTTCGAGTCTCTTACTGTCTGAGCTTCTCCTAATACTCCTCTGCCCTTGATTTTCACACCGCACAGATATACAGTGGAAGAAAATGCCATCGGGAAGAAAAAGCTACTCATCTACTTGGACAATTAATTCTCTATAGATACTCAGAACTAAGATTTCCCATTCTACAGGTCATTCCAGGGTCAAACATACATCTGTTTCAGTTAAATGAAATTTCAGAATTAATCACATCAGAAATAATTAGCTGTTCAAAAAATGACCCAGTACTTTAAGGCTCAGAGGAATTATTCTGCCCCTGTACTTTGGGATCTGTTTTACAAGCATGCCCACTCCCTGAGTACAGGTTGTCAGATTTGGAGTCATGCTTTCACTTTGCTAATAGAAAAGTAGTGAAAATCAACGGAAATTTAAAACTCTGATTTATGACAGATAAATTCTTAACAAGTGAATATGCTGAACACCACACACACACAAAAACCTCACAGAACTTTTATTATTGGTGGTGCTTTTTGAAACAGTTATATTTAGGTAATTGCTGAACTTGACCCATTCCCAAAAGTTGTCTGCAACACCTCTTGTTGTTCCTGGTAGCATGTAGATTCCCAGTGCATTAGCTTCATTTATTAAAGACACTTCCTAATGCAGTAGTAGCTTTTTTGATTTTTCCATTTGCAATCAAAATTTGTGGTCTTACTAACAGCTTCTGCAAAAGCTGTTACAATCTCTTCACATGAATCTGACTTGCAGAGTCTCTCATGCAGAGCTCTATGGCTCTCCAGAGGTCAGTAATTCTCTTGTGATTTGGTAGTACATGGCAACCACCACCACTCATCAATCCACAAAGATAAGGTAGATGCACCCTACGTGCAACTGACCCTGACTTAGAGGATCCATTTTTCCAAATATCTATAGTAATTGACTGTCCTACTTGACTACAACTCAAAGAAAATGTTGTCATACACCCTCAAAAACAGGGCAGAATAAAGAATTCTACACCCTTCTGTATGTTCAGTAGCACCAACAAAGGAAAATACAGATAGCCAGATGAACATTCACTTAGAAAGCAACTACCATCCTCCCAAGTAAGAAGTCACACCTGGTAGACTTCAAGGCAGAGTTGCTCTTTGCTTGTATTAAGACTTTCTCTACTGCTTTTTCTTTGGCACAGTTGGTGCTCATGAGAAAGACACTTCACAAGCAGAAATGGTAATAAAGTACCCAGAAGAACTGGAAATTAAAAAAAAAATCTGAAAGCAAAAGACAGCCTGGGGAACTACAAGAACCATTTCTCATTTTTGATGCATAGAGGCTCTTTTAAAGTGAGATACTCCCCATACCTGTCTTCTCTTACGATGTAATTCTACATTAGTGCTTAACCTAAATAGCTCCTCCCTCCTCTGCTCTCAGCTGCAGTTCCCCATTCCTGAGCAATAACTGCTGCTTATCTGTCTGGTCACACAATGTGATTACTCCACTCAGTAAGCCAATAAAAAGTTACTGTGTTAGTTATTTTCTCTTTTATTAAACTGAATCTGTCTACTGTACAACCAACAAACACCTCAGAGCTTCAGAAGTTATTCACTCACAGGCTTTATTTACAATAAAAAAGTACAAGTTTTTATGAACAAATGCAATGAATCTTATAGCATCTATCTCTCACTGGTCAACATCAGATAGCTGGAACTTGGTCTTTAGGTTTGCAGTTTATGTTTTTGACAAGCAAAGGCTGAAGCAGAAATGGCAAACAAGCCCCAGCTGGCACACACAGAATTACATTGTTCGTCTGCAATCTTTTGAGGCACTTGGTCTTATTCTTGCAATATCTGAAAGTCCAACTGAATACTTATGAAGACTAACCAAGTTTGCCCTAACTTTAAGCAAGCAAACTTTTGTTTGCTTGTTCGTATGGTTGAAGTTTACATGAGTAAATAACTTCTGAACCTCTACCGATCTTCAAAACATAATTTATCTTCCTTAGCATAAACAAATGAATGGAATTACTCGCACATAATTATCAAGAAAGCATCTAGTTTCAGCAAGCACTGGAGAGATACTTCACATATATTCTAACTGTGGATACTCCTATCATGCAGCATTCAGTTGAATATTTTTTCCATAATACTAAAAGCTGAAGAGAGGAGCATTTATACAGACATTTTCATTCTTTTCAGACCTTCTCTATAATTGAAGTATTCCAGTGATTTATGTTCTTTGCTAATAATTATTTTCTTGCTTCTCCAGTTTTAACATTTCCCCCACACATCACCTTCCATTATTATGCCAGAACAATACTAACAGAGAAAAACCCCAAATGAGCACAAGCTTCTGGTTCTTTTGCTAATGTAAAACAAAGATTAAGGCATTCGCTGGTCCCAGATTTAGTGGTCATATTGTGGCCTGGACAAATAGGACTGTTCTGGTCTGTTTCTGTTATTCCTGAGCACATCCATGTAAGTTTACCTGAAGCTACTGTGTTAATTACTTTACACTCCTTTCCCATCCCAGCCTCTTTTTTCTCTGAGCACTGTTAATTAGTTACTTAGCTTTGCACTGCTCTATTTCTCCCACTGAGGTCAAGAAGCCTTAACGATGTGTCTATCAAAGTTTAAACAAACCTTGGTTAAAATTCTAAAAACTGCCTAATTACAGAGTTGCACTGGAGACTCCACTGTTAACATTAGGTCTTAATTTCTTTTAAGATGCTTCAAATCAGAAAAACTAATTGTTACACTCTTGTAACAATAACAACAGACCTTTCTACAAAATTCCCAACTACTAGTCTGCAACAGGAGTATGTCAGCACCTAATGCTAAATTTTACACAGCTCAGTCCTGGTCATCCTTTTCTGGGATTACTGAAGTTGAAAGATATGTTCAAAACTGAGCCTACTCACTGCTCTGTTACCATACTTCAGAAGCATTTTAGACGTCAGAAGTCAATCATTCCAGAAATTCAGGTCAGACTGACATCTTTTCCAAGTCTTTTAACCTCTCAAAGCACAGTTCCTATACATAGTCAGACATGCCTAAGTTATGCTGTATTTTTTGTATAACAAGTGTAGGGATAATTTAACTTTTCAGACACTAACCCCAGGTGGAAAAACAAGCAAGTCATGAACACAATCACTAACTTGGTACATTAATTTAGAAAGAATGACATTGCTGGCTGAAGAATATCCTTATGGTCAACAGAAATGCCAAAGGAAAGAGAGTAAGAGGGAAATATACTCTTACATTAATCATTATTGGAACTCCAGTGAGAAATCTGATAGTCAACATATTTTTCCCACACTCACTTCTGTCTTCAAACTAATTTAAAAGAACAGCAGAATTCCAATCTGACATCTAGGAATTCTACAAGAAGGACTAACCTAAACCAGAAAATATTTATGATCAAATAGGTAGGAAACTTGTCTGCAAGGACTAATATTTTGAGAGCTAGTCAAAAAAATTGAAAAGTCACATAGACTGCCAGCAAAGTCCTGTAATTTCACAGTATCTGCAGTAACATTTACTGAAGATTAGACTAAGACGAAGGCCTGTTTACCATTTTTCACAGTCAGTCAAGTACTTAAAACTTCTAACATGAAAAAACTGCTGTTACCGGTAAAAGATCAAATTTACAATCCATAATTTCATACAGCCAACTTGATTCTAAGACAGCTACATTTGCCAAAGGCCCTGATATTTCTGATTCTAGAATTCTATCCAGTTATGTCAGAAAGGATATTAATCACCCCTGCTGTCATCTGACAGCATGTTTAAAAAGAAAAGAATAAACTGTTCTCAAACTAAGCTGAGCTGTGATACTTGAAATTATCTGAGTGCTGTGTTGGCATACAGAATTATGAACGAATTATTTACTACATAAGTGACTGTACAGTATGAATATCAATTTCAAAAGCTCAAAACCAATTACACCAAGAATTCCACTAAAAACAAATATAAGTCTAATAGACTTAATCTAAAGTCCTAAAGTTTTGACATAACTTCCTACCTTTTGTTTCAAAAAACAAGGACTGTTCTCTTCCTAAATGCTGCTGAGACATGAGACCACGCCAACTAATTAACTGTAAAAATAAATTCATTTTCAGCCCACTACAGTCTCTGTGAAAGTAACACCAGTAATGTTTAAATAAACATTTTTACCAGAATTCTGCAGAAACTCAAAGCATAATTCACAGGATAAACAGCAGATTAAAAGCCATTCCTGGCACTAACAGAAAGTACACTCTTATGTATTTCATCAATACAGGGAATCAAAGCTAACCTACTGCTCAGCTGAAAGAAGAATAATCTATTACAGTGACTTTGAAAGGAAAAAATAGGTGATTCACAAATCAGATATTTTTAACTGCAGATCCAGGCACTTAGGTTTTTAACAACTCTTGTTTACTAAATGAGGACTGGGATACAGTATAATATATGTGTGCAAACATATTCTATATGAAAATATATAAACACGTAAAATTATATGTAAATTAGGTAACATTATATTCCTAAGTCTACAGATTCATCCATTTTATGGTACTCAGGCTAAAAACATACTATAGATTAGTAAGAAAATTGCTATAGTTAGAGGTATCTACACTGGAAGAATACCTTGATAATGAATATCTGTTGTGAATATTGCCTCAAAAGAAGTCTAAACAAATTTTATATCTTTTCTAAGTGACATTTTAATATAAGATTTAAAATAACAAAAAAAAATCAAGTAAACAAAACATATGAGTTGGATAAAATAAAGTGATTTTTTTCATTTCAACTTGTTACAGACTAGTAACAAGGTCAGTATTAGAGAAGAAAGCTTTTTACATGGCATACATTTTATAAGACCTAAAAGTGCTATTATTTTAAATAGACTCTGAATTCCTATGACTGAAAGGAAGGCATGAAATTTGCCGTGTATAAGGAATTCTGATTTCTTATCTTACCCCATCAGCTCTGAAAGAATAATAAATTCAGCAAATTATCCAGAATGAGTTTGAGTCCTCTGCATGTCTCTACCAAACAGGCAATCCTAAGCATACCCTGGCTCAGCTTCCATTCAAAGTTGGCATTCAGTAGACCCTACTGACATGACAAACAGGTAGTCTTTCTGTAGGAAAATTCACTGAAACAGTAACTGCAACAACACAATAATTGCAAGCAAGCTGTTATTTTCTTAGATCCTTTTCTCTCTACAGCCATTTTCCAACAAAGGAGCCAACATTTTAAATCAAGAACCTGCAATTTCATTTTGTCATGTTCTGCCTATGGATTGTTATTCCATTCATAATTGTGCTGCTTGTCAGCAAATGAGCTCTGGCATTTGAGAAAACCACCACTGCATCTTCTGCTCCCTCTGTCTGCCAAAAACTGCCACCCCAAGAACAGAAGGAGCACATGCCTGCATCTCAGAGTATGGACTTCTCAATGAAGCAGCTGCATCATGGGTATGCACTTTCTTACAGCAAACTCG
Organism: Fringilla coelebs; assembly: GCF_963513975.1. Taxonomy (NCBI): domain Eukaryota; kingdom Metazoa; phylum Chordata; class Aves; order Passeriformes; family Fringillidae; genus Fringilla; species Fringilla coelebs. The sequence continues at coordinate 64,162,175 of NC_140030.1, read as the reverse complement.
GAGAGTTGAGGTAGACAACCAGAGTGTATTTTTTCCTATCAATGAAACAAGAAGAAGCAAAACTAATCTGTCCATAAAGACTCCTTAAAAAATGAACAAAAAGCTTGAAAGTGGCTAACAAGAGCCAAAAATAGCTTTACACTAGGTTTTTACTGGACTAATGGAAGCTTACTGTAATTGAAGTAACTGGGCATAACTGTGTGATTCATCTGTCAAAGACTTTCTAACACTAAATTAGAAGTTAGGTAACATTGCTGTACAATGCCAGCACTGAAGACAACAGTTCATTCATTTTAGAGAAGATATACGTGAATACTCACACATTTGTAGTTATATAGTAATGATGTATTTTAAAGCAAGATGCTCTGACTCATTAATTTCAGATGAGTATCATATGCACCACTGACTTGCTTCTTGTCTGGTGATGTTTCTGTGATTCATAATCAAGAGCACAAATTCAGAAAACATTCTGTGATTAACTCACCTAAGTAAGAATTCTACTAATCAAATGGAACAGTTCCTATATTCATTCCATACACAAGTAATTAATTTCACAACACATTTTCTGGCCAACTGTAGCTTTTACAAGCAATTTCCCCACCACTGCAGCAACCAAAAACTGACTTTATTAGCATACATACATGAGCATTTTAGGTCAGATGTGAAACATGCCTTTGAAGCCAATTTCCCTAAGCACGCTCCTCTGTGCAGCCACTCCAGAACAGGCAACTACGTTTCTTTTGTATCAAGGCACATAATGAATCCCAGCTAACATCCAGCCCACAGGACCAGGCTGCAACTCCAGCAAAAGGAAGCTCCTGAAGTGCATAAATATGGTGGATGACAGCTCCTCAGGATCACTTGTGTTGTGTCATGCTGCTTGCACACACAAACACTAATGCACATGCAACTGAGACACAAGATGAGGCAAGTGAAAACTACATCTGACACAACCTTCTAACTTTTGGCTGAACAAGCTCCCTGGACCAGCTCACTGTCTGTTCAAAGGAAAGCCAGAGGCAGCTCTATCTTCCAGTGCTTTAAGTTAACAAACCCCAAGCCAGGTCACAACTAAAATATCCAATTGCTCTAGAACAAAGAAAGTTCTCTACTTCCCCTCTGCCAAAGAGTTTTCCTGCCTCCTTTCTTGTGCTAGCACTGACATTCATTCAACCCCACTGTCACTTGATACAGAGTTATAACCAACAAAAAGCTGCGATTAATTTTCTGGCCACAACAGCACTGGACAGGCAGAAGTGTCTTTGCAAGAAGGAACACAAAGCTGAGGGAAGACAGGAGCACCTTCTTCAGTGCCAACTCACCATTAGATTTTTGTCAGCTGCAATGTGAAACCACACCCTGAGAGTGATCTAAAGACTCATAACTGTTGTGAAGTAGCTGGACTTCTTACCCCAACGCATGTACTATTGTTCGCTCTTTTATGCAAGTCTTCTACCTTAATGCTCATTTCAGGGACGTGCATAAAAAAGAAGAAATGTGGGTTAACAGAGACTGGTGTTCTGACACACGCATCTTTGGTATGGTATTTTATTCTGATAATAAAGCTGTCCTTTTGCAGATGTGTACAAAATAGACATGTAGCTTTTCTTTTCCAGGATGCTGTAGCTCAGCATACAACACCCATAACTGTTTCAGTCTTCTATATGTTCATTTATCCCCACTAAACAGGCAGCTGACAGTGTCCCTCAGAGGGAGAAATTAAATTGATTAGGAACAATGAGACACATTTGCTCCTGTGAGACAGATCTCTCACAAGGATGCAACTCTGCAAAAAAGGCTGCAAATATATCCACCCTTTATACAACAGATTTGCAAGTAAAACAAGTTATGAGTCTAAAAATGCAACTGTCAGACATTTTCATTTCTAATGGAATCAGTTCTGAACTATTCAAAGGTACCTACCAACCTGTAGCATTGAAAAGGAAAAACTACAAAGTAGTTCCTCAGGACTACTTGGTCCCCTTGAGCTTGAAGAGCGACCATTTTACGCTATGTTTTGCACACCTACAAAAGTACTTAGCATTCATGTGACCAGTACTACACTTGCATTCCAGGATTATGTAAGGATTGGGTAACTGAATCAAGCTCATTTCCCCACAAGCATCAGGTGCTTCAAATGAACAGGTAAAAACACAGCACCCATATAGTCAAAAGAAAATTCCACCTCCTTCACAGGGTTTCTTTATTTCTTAAGCTATTTCATCTTGAGATTTAAGTTACATAGTCTCAGCTTTCAAAGCATCAAATGCAACTTCCCTTTGAAGAACCCCAATGCAATATATTCATGCCTGTGTTAACATGGTGTAGAGCCATACCTTAAGAAGAATGTAAAATAACTAGACAACTAAATTACTTTCAAACTACGAGGTACTTTAGAGGTGACCAACTGTGACTGCACAAGATACTTATAATGGGTCAAACTGCTAAGGGCATTTCAACTTTCTTTGTACTATTTACAGTCTCATTCCTCAGGCAATCTAATATCTTGTTTGCCATTTTAACTGCAAGGTTCTCCTTGAGATCACTAGAGTGATAAGCCAGGTCTGCTTCTTGAGTTAATTTATTTAGGACCCATGGAATGACGCCTGAGTAGTCTCTCTTCTTCAGATGCATTCTACTTTGCAGTAAAATATCTGACCTTCTCTGCAAAAGATAAGGATATAATCTGTGGACAGTTGTTTTTAGAATTCCAGGTCTTTCCAAGTTCTTGCACTAAATTCCTGCATAAAATAAAGTCTCTAATACTAGCGTACGATACACTGATTCAGGCAAGTTTTATGTAAAAGAAATTTCTACATATAGCAAAGATGTAAATATTCACTTTCCCTGGGATGATTTTTCTGAAACTGGCTGGCCACACACAAAAAGCAGGCATGGGTGGCCCTTGAGAAACCTCAGTCATAATACTGAGCATGCAGACTCTCCTAACCATTAAGTCCAGTCTAGCAAGTCATCAAATAAGAGATTACTGGTTTTACCAGGAAGAACCATTTCTTATTCAACCCTCTTCCACTTGATTGTGTCTTAAACTCATTTCAACTAACCAAGCTGGGAGGCCCAAAACACACCAACAGTAACCCCTAGTCAGTAAGTGTTTTCCTGGCACTGAATTTCAGTATCCTGCAATTTGCGTTTCTAGCAACAGTAAGTTTAATACTTTGTTAAAAGGGCTGCTTATCTCACTGGGCTGAGGATGAAACCGCATAAAAGGCGGCATGGCTTTCTAAATACAGCTTTACCCACAGCAGCTTAAAAGACTATGTAAACTTTAAAGCACTGAACAATGACAGAGGGAACTGCAAGAGCAGCAAATTATTACAAATAGCTGTTCATAAGAATGGTTCACTGGGAATACGTTCCTCAAATAATCACATATGCACACCAAAGCAGACTTGCCCTTTCCTATGCAGGTAGCTCTGCAATACTGCCACAAGTCTTAGACATAACCTGGCCAAGGAAGCGCTAAAACTGTGCACATACATACTGCAAGTATGGGCCCGCAGCAGTCTTAACACCACATTTTTTGTTATTAGAAACATTTGGCTGACTACAGGTAAGTTAATACCTGCCAGCAAGCGATGTCCAAAAACGACTGCATAGCTTAGGTAAAGTGGACCAGTGTCAGTAGCTCCCAATGACATAAAACCAATTTCCTTCTATGCTGTTCTTCATCAGCAGATCATGGGGACAATCTCACTCACCCTCAGTTTTACACTCTACAGTTCTCACACTGTGGATGGCCTCTGTTGGCACAGGATATTTTCCTACCAGTTGCTGGACGCTGCCAGCAGAGACATCACCAGCCCCTTCCCAGCCCTGCATTCGGAGGTGCATAAGGGGAGAGGGAGCTGGCACAGGGTGCACAACTTGCTGTGTCCCCTGCCCTTCCCTTGCAGCCGGAGGGGCTCAGGTGGTCAGACAACAGCTCCATCCTACTGTGTCCAGTCCTGGGCTCCTCGGTACGAGAATGACAAGGAGCTAACACAGGGAGTCAGTGGAGAGACACAAAGGTGATCAGGGTCTGGAGCTCTCTTATCAGGATAGACTGACGGAGCGAGGCCTGTTTAGTCTAGAGAAGACTGAGAAAGGATCTCATTAATGCACATAAATATCTCAAAGGGGATGGTGCCAGGCTCTTTCCAGTGGTGCCCAGCGACAGCATGAGGAGCAATGGACATAAACTAAATCACAGTAAGTTTCACCTCTACACGAGGCAGAGCCTCCTTACACCGAGGACAGCGGAGCACTGAACCCGCTGCCCAGGGAGGTCCCGGCGTCCCTCTCTCTGGAGACACTCAAACCCCACCTGGACGCGTTCCTGTGTCACCTGCTCTAGGTGACCCTGCCTCGGCAGGGGGTCGGACGCGATGATCTCCACAGGTCCCCTCCAGCCCCAAAGATTCTGTGATCCCCGAGTCCCCGCCGGCGGGACGCCCCCGCCCAAGGGCTGCGGGGCGGGCAGGGGGCGCGGGCCGGGCGGAGGGGAAGGGCAGGGCCGGGCCGGGGCCATTTCGGCACGACGGGGCGGTGCCCAGGCCCGCCGACCCCCGGGGGCGCCGCGGCGGCGGCCGTACCTGCATGACCACGTCGTTGGGCAGCTGCGCGGCGCGGAAGAGCTCCAGGACGCGCCCGTTGGACGCCACCTTCTTGGTACTCTCAGTGTCGCAGTAGGAGAAGAGGTCGCAGTAGTAGCGCTGCTCCGCCTCGCTCAGCGTCATCCCCTCCATCTTTTAGCGCCGCGGATCATCCGCATCCGGCGGCGGGGCCGGGGGCAGGCGGCAGTGCGGCGGCGGCGGAGGGGGGGCACACACGGGACACACGCGCCGCCGGCGGCCGCGCGCGGGCGGCTGCTCGCACCTTCCCCCCGCCGCCCGCCCACGCGGCCGCGCGCCTGCGCGCCTCCCCCGCGCCTGCGCGCGCCGCCGCCCGGAAAGGGAGGCGTGGGGAGCGCCCAGCGCCGCGGGCAACCCGCCCCCTCCGCGCCGGCGGCGGCGGCGGAAGCGCCGGGCCCAGGGGCGGGGCTAGCGGGGAGAAGACCCAGCGGCGCTCCCCGCTGCCCCCGCCCCGCCCCGCGGTGCCGGCGCCATCTGCGGCGCCCTGGCGGCGGGGGGCCGGCAGCAGCGGCAGCGGTCCGCGCGCCCCGGGCCCGCTCCGCGGCCCGGCCGTGCGCCCCAGCGCCCCCTGTGGGTGTGGCGGCGCGGGGGAGGCCCCTGGGCCCGAGCTCGGCGGGGCGCGGGCGCTCGGAGCCCGGTGCGGGGGAGTGTCGCGCTCTGGCTCGGCCGGCACTGCACAGGCCCCCGGGGAAGCTGCCCAGTAAATCTGGGGATGTTCAGCTGCGCGACCGTCCCGGCCGTCCCGGTTTAGTGAGTCGTGTGAGAGGCTGAGGCAGTGCCAAGCGGCTTCCCGAGCCTGCCTTCACAGAATGACAGAAACAATTAGGTTGGAAAAGACTCGAGATCATCGAGTGCAACCTGTGACTGAACAACACCATGTCGACTAGACCATGGTACTCAGTGCCACATCCAGGCTTTCCTTACATGCCTCCAGGGACAGTGATGCCACCATCTCCACGGACAGCCCATTCCAATGTCTGGTCACCCCTTCTGTAAAGAAATTCCTCCTGATGTCTGTCCTGAACATTCGCTGGTGCGGCTTGAAACAATGTCCTCTTCTCCTATCGTTGGTTGCCTGGGAGAAGAGACAACCCACACCTGCCTGTGCCGTTCTTTCAGGGAGTTGAAGAGAGTGATAAGGTCTCCCCTGAGCCTTCTCCAGGCTGAACACCCCCAGCTCCCTCAGCTGCTCCTCATGCCTATCTCTGGGCTTGCTCCAGCACCTCAGTGTCTGTCCTGAATTGAAGGACCCAGAACCCGGACACAGGACTTGAAGTACAGCATCACCAGTGCTGAGTACAGGAGAATAATCACTTCTGTGGGGCTTGGGGCACTTGGCATCATCCCCAGTGCAGATTCTGCTGATAACTGGTGAAGGGCAGCCTATTGTGCCATATAGGCCCAGCTGTAAGTGCTTGCCCTTCTCTGTGTGCTTCCTGTTTCCACCATCACTACAGTATTCATCAACACCACATAGCACACAGTAAATGGATAATAGCTCCATACATCAGCCTTGCAAGGAAGAATAGGCAAGAGCTCACCTATCTCCACATCAAGAGCTCTTGCTCCCTGTGTCTCCCTTGCATGTGCTTTCCAAGCATCTGTGTATTTCCTTGGGTAGAATTGTAGAATGTTTGGGTTGGAAGGAGCACGAAAGATGATGTAGTTCTACCGTTCCTGCTATGAACAGAGACATTCTCCACTAAACCAGGTTGCTCAAAGCCCCATCCAACCTGGCCATGATCATTTCCATGGATGGGGCATCTACAGCATTTCTCAGCGATCTTTTTCAGTGCCTCACCACCCCCACAGTAAAGAATTTCTTCCTTATATCTTATTTAAACCTACTCTCTTTCAGCTTGAAGCCATTCCCCCTTGTCCCTGTCACTATATGCCCTTGTAAATAGTCACTTTCCATCTTTCTTGTAGACTCCCTTCAGATTCTAGAAAGATGAAATTAAGTCCCCCTGGGAGATCAATGCTTTTCCTGCAGTACACTAACAAAATTGTCTCCAAGCTACTTCAGCTTCTGGAGGGCGTGTAACAAATGCCATGGTCTCCTGCCTGACCTTTTGACTACCTGGTCTGATTTAAATCCTGCTGAGTTGGCAATCAACTACTTAATATTTTTCTGTCATTTTAAATTTATGTTTCTTTTCTTTTTCCACTTCACCTTCCTTCACAAGTCTTCCAATGTTTCTCCTTTCAGATTGCTGTTGCTGACTGCTCTGTTTCCCTTAAGCACCTCATCCTTTCTGCCTCTTAAGATAGTTACATTTTGAACTTAAAGTAGACATTCATCTTTCTTGCTATTTGAAATACACAGTTAACTAAAGTTTTCTGCTAACTAAAGTTTCTGAAAATCACAGATACGTTAGTTTATAGTTAAAATAATAGACAAAATGTTCTTCCCAGAAACATACCATTATCAAACTTTTGGAGTTTGTCAACTCCAATGACACTAATGATGAAACCAAACACATTGATCATGTTCTCAGTTAAAATTCCTCAAAATAGCCTATGTTAAAGAAACAACTTTAAAAAAAAATATTATATTTAATTATTATGATTTTATATACTTAAGGCAAATTTAGCATGATCTGTCACTTACTTGGAGCTATTGTCCCATCAGTATCTCTGCAAGTAAAATGATTGTTACCCCGCTCCACAGCTCAATTGCGTATTGCAATCCTATTAGTTACACAGAGGCACATGTAGAAGAGGTTTTTAAATCACTTACACTTAAGTGTTCGGGTTCCAAGTGCCTCTGCTTCTTACAGTGATTGTGTGCTAGTTCAGGCATTGGAGTTTGAAACATTAATGTACATGTATCTTTATTTATAAGTTAGTGTAAGGACCTCAAAATACTCTTATTGTCAAAATAATTTTGAAGTTTATTTGTAAGAGTAATGTGGACATTTTATTATTTTAATTGAGTTGTTATTTTATTATTTGCATCTTTGCAGGAAGAATTCTCTTTATACATTAATGGAGATCACTTGGCTGCAGCAGTTTGTACCAGACACAAATACTACTACAAGGAGGAAGTTCCCCAGCATGGACTAATCCCACATGTGCAAGTGTCAAACAGTTCTGAAGTGTGTTCAATAACCGTACATTTCACTAAATCATGACTAAATATGTCATGTGAAAATGTTACATCATTGCTTACTGGAGAGATGAATGCTTTTCCCTGTGTTACAGCATCTCTCTGAAGCTGTTCAAGTAGATAGTTTGGGAATCAGGTTGTTGGGTCTCATTTCCAACTCCTACCTACCATAAACCTACCTACTTGCTTTGTGCCAGTTCAAAGACTGAGCAGAAATAATAAAAATTACATGACATGTAGCAAATTAATTTCTGCTTCCAAAGATCTACATGTGGACAAAGCATTTTTGCCTCAGAGAGTTCCACTACAAGGTTTCTGTGTTTGACTATGGGATCATCCTTCCCTCTCCTGATCAGCCTGAAAATCTCCAGCCCAAGGAGGGATTTTCTGTTCAGAACTTTACTGGTGCCCCTCATGCCAGTCTTAGCATCTATTGAGATAAATTAAATCTTTTCAGTGGCTTCTCAATGGCAATTCATTTTGTTTGTCTGGAGAATATGCTGTTTGCTATAGGATGAAGTGAGGAAAATAGTACTCATGCATATTAGTTAAGTGAGTAACTGCTCTGTACTGGCACTTGCCAGTGCAACTGACCCAAACAATTTAGACTTTTAGGTCTTTTGGTTTGGAAAGATTTGTATCACAGCATTCCCCAGAGCTCATATTAGATACATAAAGAAGGTTCATGGTGAAGTACCCACCAAAATGTATCAGTAGTGATACACTTTTGATACAGTAGATTCAGCCTTCAGTACATGAAACACTTGATTCAAGTATCTTGATTTGTGTTTTAAACAGAACAAGAAAAGGACCATTTTGTTCTGGATTTTTAGGTATTGCACCTATTCTTTTCTTTTTAATGTACCTTCTTAGAATTCAGAGTTCTGAATAGCTTAGAGTTAAACTACTCTCCATGTGGTGCCTAATTTTACTGTATTTTATTGTCTGTGAGGAAACTGTTAGATTTCATATACTGATATCAAAGGATTCGTTCTTTAAGAGATCAGAATTACAGAAAATCATCGTTTTCACAGGAAGCCCAAGTCCAGTGACGCAAGGGGATTGAAGTGCAAGGTTGTTTTGCTGCCCATAACTCTTAAAATCAGACCTAAATTATACATCAATAATACATTATTCTTAGAAAAGACATACTTTTAAAATTTGATATCTGACCAGAACTATGTATGCTCATTAGTAATAAAAACTAAAGGGAAATTTATTTTGTTTAAGGGCAATACCACTTAAAACTGGTTCCAGTGTCTTTTATCAGCTGTGAACTTACTATTGGTTTCTGAAAACTAGCTGTTACACATGTTGAGACTAATTTCTAAAAATAAATACAACTCATAAACAGATGCTGGGCCTGGCACTCATCAGGTGATAGGGGTGTGCCATGTCTACAGTCTACCTGCTTTTGATGTTCTTATTACAGTTAGTGGGTCTCAGGTACCACCTGATTTGCACTGAAGTAAGATATATGCTCAGATTTATTTTTTTTTTTTTTAATTAAAATGCTTTCAAATGACTTTCAGCCTTATAAAGTATGTATTCAGGTCCAGTTTCCATTTCGCATCTGGTTCTCCAAGTTTAGAAAAATAGCCCTGAGGTTATTTGTCATTGCCTTTCTAAATTCTTCCGCATACATAATGCTGTGGAGCAGGTTTTACAATCTCTGTCAATATACTCCCTTTACTTGCAGCTCATCAGGAGTTCTGGGAACTTGTTCTATCCTGATTCTTTAGTGTAAGGAGAAGTAGATTAGGTCTAGAAATGAATGGGAGATGTTTAAAAATATTTGCTGTTTCAGACTTTAGAACTGGTTTGTTGTTACTGCCTTATTTTTTTCAAAAAAGAAGATACCTTTGGAAATAAGGTACTTTATTCCCCACAGAAGCAGGTTTTGAGAACAGTGTTAACAATTACAAATGAAAGAAGTTCCTTTTCTGCTTTTCTAAAAGCAGATGTATTTCCTTTTTATAGAAGCAACATTTTAGTAGGAATATAGCCATTTTACAGATATTGTACCCATACTTTAGTAAATTTCTGCATGTATGTTCTGTGTTACATTTTACAACCTGTTTCCAACCCTACATTTTTGCCATTTTGAAAAACATCAGTTTCATCATGTGCTGTTTTTACCTTCTATGAAATGGCATCCATATTTCAAAGAACCTACCAGTTCTAGCAGTCCTGTTGGGATTGTTTCTCCATCAAAAGGGCATCCGACATTTAAGGCTATGAGATTTTGCATGGTGAATGTAAAAATCCTTTCCACAGAGAGCCAGGTAGCAGACAGTAACAACAATGGGGGTTTTGCTCTTTTCCTTCTATACAAGGAGAGCACCTTTGCAAGGAGCATTCGTCATGTGAACACTGGATCTAAAGTAATGTGGTTACTCACCAAAGTGAGTGTGCAGGCACATCGTAGAAGGGAAAATAATAACTTCTTTCTCAGCAGCCTCCCTAGAGTGTTGTGTCAGCACTGGAATACGCATGGGATCCTGGCTGAAGACATCTACTGTCTCTAAACCTCCTTAGTGCTGAATGAATAGTGTCCTTTACATATTGTTCACTATTCCACCAGTTTTCCCCAGTCTGTCCTTTAAACATTTAATTTGTATGTGTAATAAATGGGCAGGAGACGATTCTCCTTTTGATGCCTTTATTAAAAGTGATCAGCTCAGGATAGGGGCATTCGGCAGGTCTGCAGCTCCTGTCGCTGTTTCCCGGGTGACTCAGAGGAGGAGGAATCGTGCAGCAGCTCTGTCCACTGAGGGGCAGAGCTGGGGGTCCCGTCCTCACAAGAGCGCTAGGGTATTACCCATCTTTCCTGCCGGCCAGTCCCGGGGTCCTGACTCGAGCTGTGGTCTTCTTCAGCTAGGGTGAGGGGCGACCGAGGCTTCCAGCATCTCTGCAGGCTTGGGACTCTGATATCCTGACCCCGCTCTACTCTTAGTTGAGTTGGCTCGTTGTTTTGGGGGTTTATTAGACGAGTTTGGGGGTTTTCACCCCCCGTTGCACCTTGGGTCTAGGATTTATTTGCATATCTCTGGATATCCCCCTCCCATCCCTTTAGAGAAACAGCCCCAGACAAGGTGATACTGGTACAATACAGCGTTAACTACTACATTAGCATTTCAATCTACTAGCATTTAGAGGACAGTAGGTTACGCCCTGCAGCTGTCTCTGCTGGGAAGGGACTGGGGGTCAGTCTCTTCCCCCCCCTTGTCATCCCCGGAGTGCCCCGTCCCCCCCCCTTGGTACCCGTGCCCCATGGGGGGGGGCAGCCCGCCGCTCCCGGGACGCTCCCGGTACGGGCCGGTCCCCGCTGACACCACCCGCGGGGACCTCCCCGGCCCCGCCGGGACCCGCGCTGGGGAGGAGCCGCCTCCACTCGTCTCTTGCCCCGGCGGGACCGCGCCGAAGGTGGGGGGTTGGGCCCGCAGTCACTGAGAACAGGCAGCAAAAAAGTACATTGTTACAGAACATTCCAACAACTTGAAATTACAAACTTTCAATTGGGCTCCCACTTGGCAATTCTGGGTTCTAGTTGTAAGCATAGCAGCCTAAGAAAATGGATAACCTATTTCTTGTTTATAACAGAATGTGTATATCAGGGTCCTTGTAAAAGTTGCCCATATTTAAAAAACTAATTCTTTTCTCTTTCACCTAAATACCTCATGTGATTGAAAAGAGAAAGCAGTCAAAAGAAAGCCTTTAAAGGAAAGGGTTTCAGTTAAAGCAGTCAAATGAAAGATACTGGGAAAGAGCAAATTTACTCCTTATGAGTTTGGCAGATATCTACAGGAGATTTCATTTCTGCATGTCAGAAGGTGGTGAGCCCCCTACGCTTACCCTGCCAGACCTACATGTGTTTGGTAGTTTTCAGAGAGGCATTCCTTTACAGAATATATTGAAGGCAGAGTGATGATATTTACCTGCCTCAGCAGCTGATTGGATACCACCTCTCTTTAGATTTTAAAACTATCCTTGTTTCTTCCAAAAGAAAAGAATGTCTCTTGCTTGTATGATACTATAAGTCTCTTACTGAAATTAAAACTCCTTTTAGATCCTTACAGTATTTAACTGTAAATTCATCTGGTCTTGCTGCCATATTTATTTACAGTTTATTCATAACAATGTCTACATCATCTTTTATAAATACATTCTCTGTAATTTTCTGGAGTCAAGAGGGATGAGATTAACTTTTCTTTGTACCTTTTGACACTTACGTATTTATTAATGGAATTATTTATATATTGATAGCAACTGCCTTGAAGGCATATATATATATATATAAGGCTATATTCAAATTACTTTTAAAAAATAATTTGGAATACCTTTGTACTCCTTCAATTTCTTTTTTTCTTTTGAAGCTCTAGAATTTTCATTACTGAAGTCCCAGCTAGTCTGAAAACATGCTTAACCTCCATTACCTTTATTTGCTCAGCTTCCGTCACCCTGGATTCTTGAGCCATTCTCATTGTTTTCCTACCTTTCACTCTTTCCTCTTGCTCCCTGAATGTGGAAGTGCAGTGTAACTTGATGATGAAACAGGATGTTATCCCTTCCTGATGAGATTATTCCTCATTATTCCTTCCTGATTATTCCTCATTATTCCACTGAATAATGATCTCCATCTGTGAGGGTTGTTAATAGCTACTTCAGGAAACTTCTGGCACATTACTGAATTTGTCAGAAATTGGTTATGAGGTGGGAAGAAGTGCTGAAAGCAAAATTTCACATCTCTCCCATATTACACACATACTCAACCCTCTCCTCTTTTTATCTTCCCTGCTTTTAGCTGTATATATAAATGCATCTCTCCTTTTCCTTACAGTTAGATTACTTTACTTACAGTTTAGTTTCCATCTTACTATTTTTTACCTAAATAGTTTTCAATTATAATCAATTATGCAAGATTTTTAATTCCCCCCTTTAACCTTTCTTTCTGCATATTTTTACTTCACAGACAGCAATACAATCCTGCACAATATTGATAGTCACGAGGTTTGTATTCCAGCTTGCCTGTTCCTTGTGCTTTGGTACCTTCTCTATTCTGGATTCATGGGTTTGCTATTTCACAGAGCGATTCTCCCTCTTGGTCAGAACTTGACTCAGCCTGTTCTTTTAGCTGTTTTTCATTTATATCAGTTCCCCAAGGATTCTAATTAATTCTCTTTTCTTGTCCACAGTGATGTTCTTTGTATGTTAAGATAAATAAAATCTAAAACCCCCTCTGTGTCTTAAATTTTTTAGGATAGCTATAATCTAGTTTATTTCTTAAATTCCTCTGGAGCAAAAACACCCCCATGTACTTTCAAATATGCTTCATTTAATGAAAAAACAACACTGTTGTGACATTTCTCTGATGTTTCAGTCAGGTATAGGAGGGATATTAAGATGCTGTGTGCTCCATCTGTGATGGCACTAGGAAGGAGTCTGATAATTAAAGGTCTTCCTCTCTATAAATAGCTTTGCTTTAATATGTTTTACAGACTCTCATATCTTCCCACTTTCTAATTTTTATGCGAGTTTTTTCTGTCCCCTGTCTTATGTTTTTATCTTTTTCCCTTCTGAACATCTTGACTTATTTTGAAGATCTATTTCCAACTGCATCTCTTTATCCACATTTATTGTGAGGGATTAGCAAGGGAAGCTGGGATCCATGCATGATCACAAGACAGGCAGTGGCCACCTTTGCTGGCAAAAGCCCCACGCTGCCACCCCAGCCCGGGCAGTGGGTAGGACTGTGTGGTCTGCACCAGCAGCCCACAGCCAGGGACACGCAGGGCAGCAATGCAGGGGGACTGCAGCTCTGGCCAGGCCCTGCAGCAGAGCCTGGGATGAAGGCACTTGAGACAAGGGTGGCCCTGGCTGCGGCTGCCCTTCCAGCAGCTGACCCAGACTCCCACAGCCAAATCCCCATCTCCTTTGATCATTGACCTCACCTACACATCCCCAGTTCACCTGTATTCTTATAAAATCTAGGATAATTCCATCACATTGAGGAGCAATTTGTACTTACCTCGGTATACTTGACAGCAGAACTTGATTTCAAAATACAGTAGCATTTTCATTGTACTAACATTTCTATTTACAGAAAACATTCACAGACCCCATTTCTTGAATTTGACAGTAAGATACGGAAAATATACACAGAACTGAAACCTCTTCTGTTTGCATTGAGACTCTCAAGATGTCAGAGAAGAAGGATGTAGTTTTCCTGTCAGTGTATAAATAATTCCTGAAGAAAAGCTATTACCATTGAAACTTGACTCAGTTAGCAAATGCTAATGACAGTCCTGTAATGTAAAATCAATAAAAGTTATTTGAACTAAACCCATGATTTGAGCAGAGTGGAAATACACTTAATTAACACACATTCAAGTGTTCTAAATAAATGCAATCTCTTTATTTTTGAAACATCATGTTCTGTTCCAGTCATTTTAGCAGGGCTATATTTGGTACAATTTGGCCTAAGCCTACGTAGAGCTACAACTTTCTAAGTGGAATCATTGCAAAGTACTTTATTTCTCCCTGTTCCTTTAGGGAAAAAAAAAAGTTCAGATTTTACAGTTCTTTAATCATAAAATGAGTGTGTTATAGACTGGCAGGATGGAATGGATTTATGTGCATAAATACAGAGAGATTATTGCATCTTTTGCTGTCGACGCATTTTTACATTGAACTGTCAACTTGTGTGTGCTTTCCACCAAAATAATTTTCCAGAATTTGTGTCTTTGACAGAGGAGAGAGAATACTCTTGAGTGCATGAAGCACATCTCTCTCTTATACTGGAATATGAAGTAAAAGGTGAAGAAAAGCAGCCCTTTGCATCATTACTCTTCCCGTGTGCCTTTTCTTTTAGGCTAAGAGCAGTTTTGATACTCATAGAAAATAATTAAATCAGGAAGCTATTAGAATGTACGGTCACCTCTCTGACTGAAGGGCTGTGTCCTGAATTCTTATCTCTTCTGTACTCCCCAGTAGATCAAAAACCAGTTGTGATAAAAGGCAATGCTGATTCTTTGCAAGAACCTGTTGCTACCTGGCTAAGGTAGCAGTCTAGATCTCTTGGCCTGAACAGGAACCAAAAGCCTCCTTGTCCTCTCCTGACTCATGGACTGATGTACTTAGTAGGAGGTTTCTTTGTGGGAAATGTCTGGGTAGTGCTTCTTTTTATAGGTGTCTTACAAATGTCTGAGAGACAGTGAGGGCAAGCCTCAGGGACGATCCCTGCAATTCATTATAGAGGATAGAGATAGGAGGAATAGCCCTGGAGAGCAAAGCAGGGCTTGCCAGGGGCACACAGTGGGCTCATGCTTACTTCCCCACATCTCCATCTACAGCTCATCTACAGAGAGAGAACAGAAATTTCTTGTTCCTCTCCCCAGTCCATTTCAATAAGAGTTGTTGCAGCCCTGGTAAAAAGCCTGGGACCAGGGTGGCCAAGAGCGCACCAAATGTGTTTTGTAATGATGGACTTGTTGAACTTAGAGGTATTTTTAAATGCTTCTATGATTCTATAACTCAAAACCTTTCTCTTGTTTATATTTGATCACAGTACTCCAGCCCCTCAATTGACTGAAGACTTGGGAAAAACTGCTGAGAAAAGGAAACCCAAAAATAGTTTATTGAGATTTTTGGTCAGATTATTTATTTGTGTAGTTTGATCTTTTTAACTTGAAAGAAAGAGAACACTTTTAATGCAGAGCTACAATACTTTACTTGGAACCCCCTCCCACAAACTCAGAAGCTACCTTTCACATACAACCTTTTTATCAATAAGGGCTTTTCTGACATTGTCAATGTACTGGAAAAACCATACACACACACACACACACACACACACATATATATATATATATATATATATATATGTGTGTGTGTGTGTGTGTGTGTGTATATATGCATGTATGTATGTATATGTATATAAATATATATATATAATTAGATATCCAAATACACTAAATTGAGATGATGCACTCAAAGCGGCAAACCATTGCTTTTTTGAATGAGGCATAGTAGAAAAGGATGCAGGAAACTGTAAGAACAATAGGTCTGGTCCCCTTTTCCTCTTCTCTTTATATAGAGATTATGAAGGAAGTGAAATGGTTCTGTTTCCTCACATCTGACCCGTGAGAAAAATAGCCTGTGCAGTCAGTTTTAACTTGGGAACACATATAAGCTCTATTTCCCAGTAATGAAATAAAGGATATGTATTCCTCAGAAAGTGAGTAAACAAAACAACGCCTTCATTTCTTCTGGAGTGAGACACTAGTCTCAAGCCTTCTGCTTGACTCTGTGATGGAAACATTTTGATCTGTAGTAACCAGTTAACCAACATACCAAGTCTTTATTCATGACTATTTGCTATATGCAAGCGGTTAATACTGAGCCTTTGTATTTGTTAACACTCTTAACTAATTATTAGTTAAAATTGACTTACTTTGCTTGATCTGTGATACAACTGATTGTTTGGGAAAAAACCCAAACAACCTACCCCTCCAATTTCTGTTTCCTGTTAGCACTGTAATTACAGTTATTTCTGGATTTTGGAGCAGCAATAGATATACAAATTCTGGAATCATCAGCCTCCTCCTCACCCTCATCATTTCTGCCAAATTCACAGATGAACAGAAGCCTACTTTCATGTCATCTAATATTGTTTTACAAGATTACATTAAAGTCGAAATGGAGATTAACTGTTTACAGTGGAGTATATGCTGGTTCCTTAAACACTGCATAGTGGTGATGCACTCAAAGTGGTAAACCCTTGCTTTTTTGAATGACACATTGTGAAAAACAGAGGCAGGAAACTGTAAGAACAACTTGGTGTAAACTTATTTAAGGAAGGCTTGGATTCAGGGGAAGTGCATTGAGAAGTTTCTGTAACTGTTCACAGAGAAAACACTGTGTGCAAGACAGCTTTTGTGCTTCTATCAGTAAACATAAAAGAAGTGATATCCATCTGCATTATTTGTGGGACAGAGAACAAATATGTCAAAATATGACATCACAATACCTTCAGAGGCAAATATTACTCATGTACATGTAACACAATCACATAGGACAACTATAAACCAAACAAAAGGGTGGCCATATAATTTTCTTAACTGTATTTTTAAATCTAAACTTCAGCCATATGTGTGAGATCCTTAGGCATAATTTCCTCAAGGAAAATAAAGGGTAAGACTTATCCAAGAAGCTTGGGATATACAATTGCAATTCACTTTGCAGATGAAAAATTCATAAAACTTAGGTGTTAAATGCAGGAGAAAATCATCCCATTTGTAATCAAACCATGTGGCATAGACAAAAGCACTAATTAATTTGATATTCTCATAGTACATCCCTGGTAGATATTTATCTCCTCTCTGAAATCAACACACAGCTTAACCTTCTTCACCATCACAGGAATCCTCCTGGGCTATCAGGACAATATGCAAGACCATGGCCAGTGCTCCATGGGGAGCTATGCTGGAAGTCTGATCATTGCTCCCTCTTGCAGTTTCACACAGCAGGAAATCAAATTATTTAGGATCCAATGACTTGTGGCTGCAGTGCCAGTGAAATTAATAAAATTTGACGACACATGAATTTGAACCTCATTTGGATTTCAGTGCTGGCATTGTATCTTGAAGTCAGAAAAGAATTCCTAAAAGGCAGTTTGTATACAGATCTTACCCTAAAAAAATACACTTCCCAATATGCAGGAAACAATAAAGTGTTAGTTAAAAATATAATGTAAATTCAGTGCAATTGCAAATATTATCAGATTCAAATGGTGCGATTTGCACCATAAGCACTGTTTTTCAGCTAAGAACCTGGAATGCAGATAAGCAAAATTACAGACAAAATTGATCCTTAAAAATGCTTATGAACAGGAATCTTGAATTAAGTGATCATTATCATCTTTATCACTGTCATGAATCCAGTGATAAAGAAAGTTTTCTTCCCTGTTTTTAGCTAACTGTAAACTTCTGTGAACCATGATTGCATGGTCAGCAGGTCTTGACATTTCACTAATTAAAAGGAAACTACTGTGATGACTTTTGCCATGACACAATTTCATATGCTAAGTAAATTCATTCTGACAAATGCAGATCCACAGTTCCATTTCAATAAGATTTTCTTCAGGAAAAGGTTTGATATACTTCTGTCATGACTCATGATAAATACCTGAGCTTCAGGAAGGAAATTTATATGAAACCAATAAATAAAGATATTGCATCTACAACAGCATTTTATATGAATGTGAATAGTAATTACATATTAACGTAACTGTCATCTCTGCTGCCATTATTTGACATATTTTATGGAAAGCCTGTATTTTTAGTTTTCTGAAAAACTCCCCAAAATATCAGTATGTGTATGTATATATGTAGAGGGAAAGGAGAAAGGGAGGTGATTTTTTTCATGACGCATACCAAACAAGAGGACAGAGGGTCTGAATGATTCAGCTGTTCCCATGCTGTCTGGAGATCAGGAGATGTGCTGCTGTTTCCTTGCCAGATTTTTTGACACCAGGAATATAAGAAAGTATTTAGTCTTCATATAGCTCTCTCTCAAATATTCAGCTCTTATAACAAAGAACAATCTAAAACACAGTACATAAAATCAGCTACTTATACTTTTTTTTCTCTTTGTAAACTGTCTCCAAACAGTGTTTAATGCACTGCTTTCTCAAAACATTCATGCACATCCTCTTTACTTCACATCCATTTGTGCAGAAAAGCATCACCCCCCAACGAATTTTGACTTTGTGCCTGTTGAGAAAGGCTTTGGGTTCAACCTTAACAGTTTTCAAGTAACTGCTCTCAGACACATGGTTTGCTGCATAACTGATGTTATGGGACCTGTCTTTTAGCTTGTATTGATACAGTATCTTTCTGTCATTTCATGCAGAGGTTTACTCTTGGCTTAGGGGTGGGGTAAGTAATTTCAGTGATTTACTTCAAGATTTTAAATACTCCTGTTTTCTATTCCACTGTAGTAAAGGTTTACATGCTAAATTTAGGAAGCAGAAGCGTTATGCTGCTCAAGGCACCTAGTGAATAATAAGGCGGCTGTGACGCACTGAGGCCATTCCTGAAATAACTCCTCTCTCCTGGACAGACATCAGTGAGCTTAAGTGAATCATTCCACCTACCTCAACTGAAGTGCTCATTCAAGAACCAACACTATCAGCAGTCACTGTGTTTGTATTTGTAGTCTCTCTTGCTCTGAGGCTGGTCTGGCATATTTGCTTTTACATTAAAAGAAATATTTATGTTTTGCTAAGTTACTTTTTCAATTCACAGAGAGTAAAAAAGAGAAAGTGTTGGGATTTCTTCCGATTGTTCTCTTTTGGTTTGGTCTTTTTTGGTCATTATAGGAAAAGTAAAGCTAAGAGCCCATACAATTAATATTTTTAAATGTGGCTCTACATGCAAATTCATGGAAAGTTTTCCAGAGCATCACTATGCTTTTCATTTTGGTTAAATTATTTTCTCCCTTGAAACAACTGCTGACTTAAGACAGAGAGAGTGGTCAAGGAAGACAATGATTGGATCAAAAACTATGAAGTTGCTTTGGAGATGGAGTGCTGCTTTCCTCGTTGATTGGCTTGTCTCAAAAAATACAGCCATTCTTCTGACTGCCCCTAATATCCATAATCTCTGAATATTACTTATTCCCCTCAGCTTTCTATAACAGCATTGACTTGAATTTTAATTTCTCATTGTACCCAAGGACCCTGTCACGTTCTAGAAACAGATATCATACATTTTCTGTGGGGTTACGAAGTCCACAGGAATAAGGGACATAGTAGGTCCTCTACCACTTGAAATCTTTAAATCATATGAAGACTTTTAAGACCTGTTTTAGCCTGGGCTGATGAAGCTTTTGAGTCACAACCCTACAGCACACCTGTGCAATGTGTGCAATACACCTATGGTGAGAAGAGACTCAGGGCAGGTTGATGGCACAGATACCTGATAAGGCTGGGCTAAGACAAGACACATCCACACACTCCTGTTTGAATCACAGCACCACAGTTTCCATCCACCTTTGGAGACAGTAAGGAGAGTCTGGTACTTTGAACAGGTACAAGTTACTGGCGTTAAAGCAAGGGGATGGGACACAGGAGGAATTGATGCAGCAGGAATTGATGTCTCTATTAAATCAATATGTCAAACAAAAATGTGTTGTAAGATGAAAGTAAGACCTGGATTATGTAAGAAGCCTATTAAGATGATCTTATCTAACAGTGAAATCTGCAATCATGGTGTCAGTCCTAACAGTTTTTAGCTGGGGAGGATCTCAACAGAAAATACTGTGTATGCACATGTGATGCATATGCCTGCCTACGCATAAGCACATCTAATACAACAAAAATTGAAAAGAACATTATTATACAAAACAAGAACAGCATGGGTTATCAACATATACAAGTAAAGTGAGACTGTCTAGTTAATATATGCTGGAAAACAATGTAAATGGCTATTACCTAGCAAAGGACATTGTAACTTTCCCCTACATTTTTCAGGCTTGGCCCTAATGGTGTACACACCTGTCTCTGGAGAAACGTGTAACAACAAATGTTTACCATGTGTTTACTGTAAACATTAAGTACTTTTATAAAGCTAATTTCTCATGGGGTGAGAAGCTATTCAGATTCTATTCAGAATCAATGAAGAGCTGAAAGGTAGAAGGAGACAAAGAGCTAAAGCTGGTAGTAACTGATAGTCGTGGGCAAGAGAGGTTACTAACTACTAGTGCACTCTTAGTGCTGTTTCTGTTTGGACCTTCTGTGCTGTTCAAAGCTGTCATTGAAGACATGGGGAAAGAGGTGATTAAGTTTGTGTGATCCTATTTTAAATTACACAGTAAAATACCTGATGGTACTGAAAAATGCAAAGTAGTGTACTGGGGGGAAGAGTAATCCTAATTACCTGTAACAGAACAATTAATTACTACCACTTTGGAAATAGCTTTTGAAACCGTTGTGCATAGAGCTTAGGACTTTTCAAAAAGTCAAGTAAAATGTTGGGAATTTTTATTGTTGGGAGTGAGAACAAAACAGAAAACATCCTTACATACTATACGCATATGCTGAGTAATACTGACAGTTCTGCTACTTCAGTCCCAGAAACTAACACAGAACTGTTTGAAAAATTATAAAGAGAAACAAGAAGGATCAGCAACGTGGAGACCCATTCATCTTATATGAGATTAAATTAGGGAGCGTGTTGGAGAAAGGAGAAGATTGAATAATTACTTTCTCCAGTAAGTGCCAGCAGCCAGGAGAAAAACCGATAGTTTTCATTGATTGCACTGTTTTCCTAATGCCTTCTCTTGGTCCCTGCTGGAGGCAAAATGTCCAGTTAAATTGATGGTTTGATCAGATGCAGTATGTCTACTGTGTTGTTCTCAAGTGATGTTTTTTACATTGGGCATAATTCCTCTGTTTGGCTGCTTTCATGGGCATCTGGGGGGACAGCAACAATGAAGTGAGATGCCAAGGAAGGTCAAATCAGAATGGTCTGCTTTAAGGCAGAATTTCTTGAGTTTTAGGGAGCACTCTTATTCAGATAAAATGTGCAATGAATTATGAGTCTGATGATGACCTTCACCGTTTATATGAAATATGTATGAGCAATATTTCCATGTCTGTCCTGTGAGCTTGTAAAGGACAATTTTGCACTTTCATTTTTAAAACAGCATCAATTTGTGGAAACAGAATGATGGGAAATCACCATCTCCATAATTATCATGTTTCCTGCTCACTCCTGCTGCCCCTGTAATGACATAATCAGTCACTGAGTTCTGATGTTGCCCAGCTAATTTTTGTACTTTGGCACTATCTGTTACCCTAATTGTCATGGTAAAAGATGGTTTTGATTTCTTATTAACCTATTTTAACATTACATGACTAGGAAGGGTCATGAAAGAAATAGTAAAAAAAGTGTTTAAATAATCTCCTGATGCCTGCAGACAAATACTTGGGCATAACACTTCCTTTTCAAAAGACAGAATAAAAAAAATATATTAGGCTTACTCAAAAACATGGGTTAAAAGAAAACAAGATGAGGAATTACATCTTTCTCAGATATAGAGTTGATGCTTCTGATAAATTAGGGTCTGAGTCAAAACTGAAAATAATATTTAACATACATTTCATCATCAGTACAATAATATTACCTTTAGTCTGAAAAGTCACAAACAATTACTTGATCAAACAAATAATCCATAACAACAATCGCATTATGCAAAGGCCTACATTATTTGTGCAAATGTAGTGAGGTTTTTTGATGATTAAGAAATCTAGATTATGTGCAACTGAAAGCATGTTGTTAACAATAAAACCAGATGATAAGCACTTTTATTCTATACTGCTAAACAACTGGAATCTTTGGCGTATTTGGTAACATACTAATCAGTTGCACTTTTAAAAGCTTTATCTCAGATCTACCTTAAAAAACTACCTTTTTTTACTGTAGCATTTAGCATTTTGTCAGCCAATATAACAAAGACCTTAGAAAAGCAGTACGCACATATGGCATCATATGCACAGAGCATCAGTGCTCTTGAGATACTACATGCTCCTGGAAATTTTCAATGTCTTTTGATCTAATCCAGATAGATTTAAATTTCATTTATTTCCTTAGCAGTTTAGGAATGTATCCCTTTTAATCTTGTGTTTTTCTAACTATCAAGATTTGTTTTTTGCAAAGAGCACCCCTTACTGATGTAAAATCATCATAATATCTAATCTGTTCCAGAAAATATTTTGTTAGCATATCGAAACCAGAAAGCAGTATGGTTTTCTTTTTTTTTAACTACCAGAGATTCTGTAACTGATCAATAGTGATTATTAAATGGAAAAATTAATCTTTTCATGAAAACACCATCCAAAAAATCCCTTGGAAAAGCAATGGGCTTGGACTACAATCCCTGGAGCGATAAAAATGTGATCTTCTTGGCATCATTTCCACTGCGCAAATCAATTTATCTAGCTGCAGGCTTGAGCCCTAGCAGAGCTTGCTGCAATGGTTTGAGGTGCCATCACCTATTTATTCCTCCTCACACCTGGGATGGGAGAATGTAATAAGGGACCAGCGTCACATGGCACAGCTCACGGTCTGAGAAAGAATCTGAGCCTCACCTTCAGAAACTAGCGCATGAAAGCTGTGAATTGCAAGGGCTGGAAATAGTTTCTTTGATCGAGTCTGCTTTAGGGGCAGTCATGCCTGATGAGGAGGTGGGAGAGACAGCCGGCAACGGCAACGCCTTCAGCTGTGGCAGTGAGAGTTTTTGGGACAGCCTTGGTACGAACCTTGACTCTGACTGGGGGCTGGGCGGCAGCTTCATTGCTTTGTAGGAGTTGGTGGAGCTCTCAGCTTAGATGCCCGAGTCCTTGAGAGAGGACGTAAACGCTTCTATGAGGTGAAGAGGAAGAGAGACAAGAGTAGTAGTGAACGCCATAATCCAAGACAGAAAAAATTAAGTTGCATTCTTTCTGCAGCGTAGGGTGCGAGGATATGGGCGCTGAATGGAAACACAGATACACTGCAACACAACTTTATCGACGGTAAATGGTGTTAATTTAGCTCGTTCATTTTCTTCGGCAGGAGAACTAGTTTTCTAGGAGAAAATAAATGTGGGTGGCCTAAGGAATGTGGCATGATGTCACCCCGGGAAGCCAGCGGAGATGGGGCATACGGGGCATGGGACGGTGACGGAGAGTGACTGAAGCAACACTGTAAGTTACAGATAGCTGGCCCAGAAGGAAGACGGGTACCTGCTGAAGGGCTGGCCTTGGAAGGCGTTTTACCTAGCCAACTCACGAGCGCCCGTGCCGCGGCAAGAACTTAACCCTGGCACAGCACGGGGAGAGGGGTCCCGGCAGGGCAGTGCAGGGCAGCACGGCATCGCTCCCACAGCACACCATGACGGCCCGAGCCAAGATGGCCGGCAGCGCCGCCCCGGGGCGGCGGGAGCTCAGCGCGGGAGGCGGCGCGGCCCGGCGGGGGCAGAGCCACCTCCGCCCGCCCCTCGCCGGGCCCGGCCCCGCCCGGCGCTGCCCCACGGCTCCGAGCGGCCACGGCAGCGGCAGCGGGTGAGTGCTGGCGGGCGGGAGCAGATCGGGGACAGCCGTCCGTCCGTCTGTCCGGCCCAGGGAGCCGTCCTTCCCTCCCTCCGCGCCGGGGGCAGAGGCGCTGCCCGGGCTGCGGGTGCGGTGCCGCTCGCCCGGGCGGGGCCCGCTTCCCGGGGCTCCCCGCGCTGGCGGCGGCGGCAGCCGGATCCCGGCGGGCTGTGGGCAGCGAGCCGCGCTCTGCCTCCCAGCGCGGTCCGGCCCAGGGGCCATCGGTGCCTGCGAGGGGACAGGGACGCGGTGGGTGACTGATGCGCCCGTGTGCGTGTGCTCGCAGCGGTTCGGCGCCCTTCTGCCAAATAAGGAGAAGTTTAATTTCCATACCACCAATATACTGCCTTGCAGCAGCGTATTTGCGTCAGGAGTATCAGAGTCTAATAGCTGGCGTGTACTTTTGGTAGTTGGTGTGGTGAGCATCTACAGTATAAAGCAAGTATTTAAGTTTTGAAATACCGAGCATCCCTACTCCTTGCTCAGCCACGCTCCTCTGATCTCTAAAGTCTTGCCTAATAATGTAGAATTTAAATTTTAAAATTCTAAATAATGCTGTTTATATTGATTATGTACTTGTATGAAAATAATTAGAAATCAACGTGAATTTAAAAAGAGCTGAGTGTAAAAAGGAGCCTTTAAAGTGAGAAGACCGTTTTTAAAGAGAAGACAATTATGCCGCTCTGATGACCAATATCAAAACTGGCAGTCTGACAAGTAATGGGAGTGTAAGCTTTCTGAGAGATGGGTCATATTTTCCTTGCTGACTTGATCAGTTTAGTGCAGAGTCCAACAAAATCCGGAAGTCTGTGGAGTTCACCTAAGGCAGTTGCAGCTGTGCAGCCTTGCTGCCCTGCCCTTTGCAGCGGTGGTCCCGCGGCAGCACGTCCAGTTTCAGTGTCACCTGTCGGTCTGCAGCTGATATCTGCTGCAGTGCTGCTGGTACCGTGCACTAGGGATGAAGCTGTGCCTTGCTTGGGGCTTTGCCTGGAACCCATGCTGAAAATTAATCTTGCTCAGGTTTGCATGTTAAAAAGAAACTTAATTTTTTTGCTTGTGAATTTTGGATCTAAAAATCAGACTCTGCTGCAAAGGTTTTTTTGCGTCTTGGGTAAATCATAAGGGATCAGGAAGTGGAACTATGTCACTCTTGCCTATTTTAACTCAGTAAAAAAAGAAAGGAGGGGAAGCTTTTCTCTTAGGAAGAGTTTGTGATGCATTCAGATGTCTATTTTTTAACTCCACTTTCATACTAGTGCAAATCCCGGTTTCTTGAACGACGGAGTGGCTCCTTATATTTGTGTTCAGAATGTAACAAGATTGTAACTTCTGCTCTCTTCCCTTCAAATGCAGAGGCGCAGAGACTCTTTTTCTGTTCAAGACTAAAATCCTAGATTATCCTGTAGTCATGCATCTCTCAGCTACTGGGATTTGTGAAGTGTTGTGACATTCCTAAAGAACTGAGAACAGACCAGAATGGTGCAAAGGATTTACAGGATTCCTAATAAGTTTGTAAATATTTTTTCCTTTTAGAACACAATGAATGTGGAACATGAAATTAGCCTCTTAGTTGAGGAGATTCGGCGGCTGGGAACCAAAAGTAAGTATTGTAGTATCTCTATGGATGTGGTCACGTTGTTGATGTGTGTATGTACATACGTGTCACCATGCATGCATGTCATACACACGTAGTCATGTTACATCAAACTAAGAGCTTGGCAAATTCAAATGAGCAAGTAACCTGAAAACCTGCATATGCACTCATGTTGGACTGTAAAGCACTGCCTGTGTTCCATCCTTTAAAGTAGTTCTGATATGAAGTTAAACATTTAAGCCTCTGCAGCAGAGAGGATATAAGCCTGAAATCCTGCTCCCTGAATCCTGAGTCAGCTGTAGGAGTCACCTTTTCTTTAGGCTTTCAATAGTTGCTACAGTCACCACAGAAGAAAGTTGCACCTTCTCCTTTCACCTCCTTCCTTGGTAACTTCTTTACTTCAGAATTCATGCATTTCATTCTGTTCATGATCGTATTGTTTGGAAGAAATTGGTCTGTATGCCTCAAACTAATCCAGGAGTTATATGTGTAGTTCCAAACTTCCTTAAATTTGCTTAGAAGGTACCATTTTCTCTTAAGATTGTTTTTCATTGCTAGAACTCCTGTTTCTTTACAAATATTTATGCAGATTGTGGATGTGTTACCTGTTCCTATGTGTCAGTTCTGGTGCCATTTGTTCAGTTCCACTTGTTTTTCAAAACTGAATGCATATGTACATCTTGCATTTTGTATGGCTGCTTCTGCTTTTAGGAATAGCATAACTTTAATGTACATTTTAAAATTTTTGCTTCGTGTGAAAATTCGCATTGCAGCCTTTTCGATGTGACCCTCAAAGATTAATGAGTGAAAAAATTGTGAAGAAAATATTTTACTGTATGGTTTAGATTTAGGTTGGAAGAACAGTGTGTTGGACTTGATCCTTATGGGTCTCCCTCAATTTGATATATTTTAGGATTTTAATTATTTAAAACTAATTTTCTCCAAACACTGTGAAGAGGTTCAATAGCCTCTGCTTGTCATAGGTTTCAGAAAGTCATCAATAAAAGTAAACAGAGCAGATATATGGTCCTTGATACAACTCTCTGGAAGGAAAGGCAAAGTTAGATTAGGCAGAAGTTCTGCCTAGTATTTATCATCAGCATTCATAATATGATCCCAAATAAACTGGGAAACACAGTAGGGTCTGTGCCACCTTATCTTCCCAGGAATCTCCTAACTTGAAGGAAATCTAAATTATGTCTTTTATTTAGATGCTGATGGACAAGTGAGCGTGAAATTTGGTGTGCTGTTTGCTGATGAGAAGTGTGCCAACCTCTTTGAAGCCCTGGTGGGAACGCTTAAGGCGGCAAAGCGACGGAAGATCGTCACTTACCAGGGAGAGCTGCTTTTACAAGGTGTTCATGACAACGTGGATATCATGCTGCTGCAGGACTGAGGCAGTGTTTCAGCCATGTGTTAATGGAATTGCTTGAAACAGTTTGATCAATCAAACAATTGTTTGATTTGCCACATGCTCTTAATAAGGCTGATCATTCCAAGGTGTTTTGATGTATTTTCTATATCTTTATAGTCAAAAGAAAACTGTCCTATTTTGGAAAACATTCCCTTTTGTAAGTCTTCCTAAAGTGGTACTGTATGTGAGTGATGTAAAAGATGCCAGATCTTTTTCTCTCTTTTCTTTTTTTTTTTTTTTAATCTCAGGTAATTCTCTCAAATGTCTGGTGGTTATTTTCAACATATGAAGAAGAGGACTGATAATTTAATGTTTACAAATGAAAATGTGCCATGAAAGTATAAAATAAAAGCACATTCTTAAATTTGCTTTGGTTTCTCTTTTTGTTTGCAATCTGAAATGAAAGCAAACTGAATTCCTGCAAGAAGCATATTTAGCCAACTGTTCAGAAAGCACAACAGTGAGATAGAAATAATTTTGCGGCGTGATTCGGTAGAAGAATGACTGCCCTTTGGACTGACCAGATTGTGCACAAAAAGGCATGAATGTTAAATGTACCTCATTCATCTGTGGCAGGGTCATATGCTTTCGTTTTCTTGTCCTCTAGACTTGTGAAGGAAGTGGGTGAGGAGCTCCCTGAATGCTTCCATGCAGTGTTAACTGGAAGTTAGTACAGCAGCTTCAGGCTGTGGTTCTTTTCCTCATAGAAGTCCTACGTTCTCTAAATCTCTCCAGGCAGTAGGTGGCAGGGGAGGGGAAGAAAAAAGCCCTTTTGATTGTTTTCTAGCTTACTGCCAATTCTTTTTGTCAGGTAGAAGTGTACCCTCCAGTAGGGAGAAGGAGTTGCTGCATGAGGAAAGCAGCAGTGGGTAACAAACTGCTTACTGCTCTGTGCTTGCACTCCACAGCTGCAGCTCTTAAAGTTGCAGGATATGTGAATTTCCCTTAACAGCCTTTTACAAGTGCAAAATGTTTGAAAAGTGTCTCCTCATTTACAGATCCAGCAAATGCATGCCTTGTTATGGAATCTCTACAAAGCTGTGTAGTTCCAGCTGCTGCCCCTTTCGACTTGTTTTGCTCTGCTTTGTGCAACAGGAAAACAACTTAGATCCTGTGTGCAAACAGATCTGGGCTGCCTCTACTTGTGCTGGCCCCAGAATCTGGAGAGCAGGGAAGTGATACACAGAGAAACTTGAGCTGTCTGTGTCCAAGCCAGCTGGAATGCAGGAGCTCAGCACAGCTTACTGGCTCCAGGGCTCTGTCACTCTGGTGCAGCTCTTCTGCTTCCAGACGTGAGCTGGCAAGTGCCTGCACCCCTGTGCTCCTCAGGTAGAGAGAAGGGGGACAGAAACCCATGCCTTCTGCCAGAGGGGTGAGACCAGACGGCTGTGAGTTGCCAGATAACTACGGCTGGATTTTCTTCTGCTTCTGTTTTGCTACAAGAGTCTGGATTGTCTGGATTTACAGAATAGTCCGAGTATGCTGACAGATACCGAGTGCTTTGTGATTGTCTGAGATGCCAGTTTTGGTACAGAGGGTACCAACCTTTCCCAGCCAGGAAGTAGCTTTCTGTGCAAGCTCATGACGGCTCTTTAGGCACTGAAGGGCTCAGCCTTGAAAATTTAGTAAAAACCAAACCAGTAAACGTAAGGCTCAGTGCTGAGTTTGAGCCAAGACAGGACTATGAAGAGACCTTTATATCTCTCTCACTTTAACAATACTAATAAAAGTGCTCAGGGCTTCTGGGAACACCACGTAGAAAGAGACAGAGAAACTTGGAATTAAAATAAATGTAACAATCAGAGGAGAGTGTAGCTTGTGTACTGCCTGGGGCAGTTGAGTTTCATTTTCTCTCTGATTCTGAAAGCAGGAGAGGAACAATAGGAACAAGGATGTGTATCTAAGAATTTGTGTCCAGTGCAAAATTTAATCCAGTATATACTGGCCTCAGAATTGTGTAGGGTTTTCACTTCAGGTTATAGACAAGCACTGTTGACTTTATAATTTACTTTTCCCCAGAGAAAATCAAATACTAACATTTCTTCCCATGCATGGGACAACACATCTGTTAAGGAAATAATTTCCACAGCAAATGGCCTGGATATGAGACATAGTTCCTGGAGCACTTGATACAATAATAGAAAGCTGGGGGGAGGAATTACCTATTTCTATAAACAGTAGTACAATCAGCACTCCTCTGTGATGGGTTTGTGATCGTGCCAGCTACAGCTCTGAAGGAAATTTGCAGGGCAGCCAGGAGCACCAGTCATTCCAAAACAGAAAGTAATTCTGATTGTGGGGAAGTAGAAAGAATCAGAGATTTTTGACAACAGCGTAAGCCTTGGGTTTCTGTGGTTGATATGACCCCCGAGGTATTAGAAAGTCTTTTTTCCCAGCCCCGTGACCGAAGAAGAAGTCAAGATTTGTCAATTCTGCTTTTCAAGGTTGTTTATTTTTTCTTATCTTTTACATTCTTTCTCTGACCTGCTGAGATCTGTCCAGCAGGTCAGGTTGTGGCACAGCGTCTGCCCTTGGGGTGGTGTTAACTTTTTATACTACGAACTATGTGTGCCTTTATTTACAGTAATTTTCCAGTACCTATCACCTATGTCAGACAGTCTGTTTCTACTCTAAACCAATCAAAAAGTGTCACCATCCCAGCAGAAGATGGAGGACAAGAAGAAGGAGAAGAAGGGCAGGACACACCCAGATTTGTCCATCTTGCCTCTTGAACTCCCATTCTAAAACCCCTAACCTAAATTCTACTTTTTTACCCTGTGACAAATTAACTATCATTCTACTCAAACTCTTGTGGCTTGTAAATCTTCACACAAAGTTGGTAATTTTTTCCATGGACTAAAATCGAAGGCACAGGTGTTTTTGACTCTGTGCCACGGTCTCTCAGCCCCTTGCCAGGGTCTAGAATCACCCAGGGCAGCCAGAGGAATGTCCTGAATCGTGGCATGTAGGAGCTCTTGGTAGCAGTCACCTGCCTGTGATAATGCTGGGAAATCAGCGGAAGTGTAGCTCGGCTGATTCAGTCTCCATCTTCACAAGATCTGAGAGCATGGTGGGAACTCGAAGAGAGGTTGGATGAGCCCCAGGCAAAGCTTACTGATACAATTTACGATGTCACCTGTGCATATCTTCAGCTGGGACTGTTAGAGTAGATTGTGGAGTGGAGTGTGTGCTCTCACACTCGCTCATCTCAGCTGTTTCCCTACAACATCCAGTGACTGGAGATAAATGTGCTTTTCAAAGGAGTTTTAACTAAGCTGTGAAGGTGCCGAGGTGCAGGTCTGCATAGCCTCTTGTGTGGGGTGGTGACATCTTAAACTTTGCAGCTATTTCTCTTGTGAGCATAGTTTTTTTTAAATTTATTTTTGTTTTTAGTTTTTACTGGGAGCATGAGCAAAGCAAGGATTGAAATATATGCAACACTATATTTTATGTGCCTCTCTTATTGGAATGAATTTTGAAAATGCATGCTGTGTTTTACTTGTTTCTCAAAGTTCCCTCCAAAACTTTGCTGGAGGTATTCTTTCTGCTCCGAGGGATTTCACTTGATGAAAGCAATGTCACTTTCACCATTCATTCCTGTGTACAGCTTTGCTACAAAAAACCCTTGAAGGAAAGAACAAGAGGAAGAGAAGCAGGAAATTCCTATATACTGAAAACTTATTATATTGCCACTGATACTTAGTGGTTTTATTTTAAATTAGTTTTATAAATAGCCTGAGATTCTCTTTTAGTCTGGCAGAACAAAATATTAAGCATGTTTAAACAGTTGCAGAGCCTTTGCCAAGATGACACCACATAACTGTCACAGGACTGGCCTTATGGCTCCATACCAAAACACTAACCCTTCATGATATCTTTGTACATCTCCACTTAGTATATAAAACAGTGCTAGAAGTTTGTTCCACAGTCTCCAGCAGAAGTTATGTTCAGAATTACCTGAAAATCCATTGTCTGATAACATGATAGGAATCATGCTTTCAAGGACTTTAAAAAGCACAATGTGTTTCTTTTGGAAGCTGGCAAAGTCAGTAATTTTGCAAAATTCATGTGATCTGCCTTTTCTCTCAGCAGCAAAAACCATACCAGTTTAGATCTCCTAATGATTTGCTTTTCAATGCAAGATATCTTCAGCATTTTGATCTGTAATGTCATTCTCAAAGAAAGTCAAGAGCAAGTTGAAGTGTCGCTCCAGTGCAACAATTTCCAGTGTTCTGTATGGTTGGTATTTCCAGGTACCTCTGGATTAAAAATAAGTCAGATGGGTTATTTGAGGATAAGTGCTTGACAGTGTTTCTGGAAAGCAGTGTTTTTAATATCCAGTTACATAAACTGCCTAATGTGAAATTATTCTAATAAAGTTTTCCTGAGGGTGGTGGTTCAGTTTAGTTCTGCCACTCTGAGTGCAGCTTTAGCCACAAACGCACTGCAGTGTGTATTTAAGCAGCCAAAACCATTCTGCTGGCACACATTTTGAATAGCATTTTCTTCTGGTGTAGCCTAGATGTCATTGCAGATTATGCTTATCTCTACCAGAGCACCTGAGTGATTCAAATATCAGCCTGCTAACCTAGAGAGGGAGTAGTCTGACCTACAAATGCTCTCCTGAGTCTTGTCAGATCAGATCCAGATCAAAACTCCTTTCAGAGAAATGCTTAGAGTCAGACCTGAGCATTTTCCAGTACAGCACCTTCACAAATATAGCAGCATTATATCCATGACCTTGTTCCTTTTTGCAGCTTCTTCCTGCACAACCACTGAAAGCTGAGTGACACTAAGGGTTGTGCTGCCACCTTGCCATGCTTAAAGCTCTTCTCCAGAGAGGACAATGGCATGTACCATGTAATTGTATATGCATACTATGCATACTTATTGGTACAACAGGTATTCAAAATCTGACTAATTTTTTTCCCAGTGGGGAAACAAGCAGTAAAATGGCAATTATGTTTGAATGGGAATACTGTGATCTGCATTTCCTGCTCTTTGCTAAGCCTGCTAAATGCCACAGAAGATCATGTTAGTAAAATTGATAGTCTCTAACTTCCAGAATTAGGTCTTTTGCAAAGTTTTGGTAATGGAAGACATATTACTGCCAGGTCTTTACTAGTCAGGAAGCCTTGGTCCCTCTGCAGCTGATGTTCTAAAAAGCTCCCTTTATAAAATCCTATTTTGGAGCACAGTATGATTTTCTTGGAAATCTGCTTTCAGTTTTCTTAGGGAAAAAAAGAAAGTCAACAGTTGTCAAAGACACTCATCACAATTCATCAGGACTTCAGCACCTCGAAGCAATTCACACAGAACTCAAGATACAAACATGGAAATAACTGTGTTGCAGGTAACTTCAGTGGCACTGGAATATTTAAATTCAACTATGTGACATCTGCAAGGTACTCTGGTAGCTCCAAGTCCGTAGGCACCAAAGGTTTCACTGGAAAACTTTGCTGGGAACCTAAAATCATGCAAACATTCCTATACCCAGAGGCATTGCCACCTTGTCTCAACCGAGGATGTGTGTTGGGAAGCAGGACTGAGTAGTCCTTAGCTTGATACAAAAATGTCTGTAATTCTCTCCCCGCACCCACTCAGACATCTTTCATTATCCCGACGGATTGGTTCTGGCCTGAAGGGGGTGGGAACATCAGCAGCAGTGGGGTGCAGGTTGCTGCCAGGCACATGGTGTGCCAAAAAACGTCAGCAGGCAGAGAGACATTGCTGTGTGAAAAGCTGTGCCTCAGGCTCCTTGGGAAGCTGGTCTGTGCTTCTGTGTCAAGCGACACTGAGGTTGAACAGTTTGTTCGGTGCCAAGAGTGGATTCCCTAACCTGTGTCTTTGTGTCTGGAAAACAAGGCCTCTCTGTGTGCTTACATCTGCATTGTGTCCCACTCCAGCATATCCAGCCAGCTGGCCCCATGGCAGGGAGCTGCCCCAGTGGGACTTCTCAGAGCTGTTTTCTTCCCTACGAGCACTTTTGGCAGTTTATAAAGTCATAGAATGTTTCAAGTTGGAAGGCACCCATAAGTTTGTAGCCCACATCACTTGGCTCTCTCTCAGACACCCTGCATAGGGAAAAAAGGAGTTCCCAATCATGCTTGGGACCCCATTCATAGATGTGCACCCTAGTATGGGTCTTGACAGCTTTGTTGACATTACTGAACTCGTCTTGGCTTAAAAGTACAAGAATACATGGCCCAGAGAATGAAGGGTTAAAACATGGCAATACCAGAGTCCCACTGCCTTTGCTAAGTTTAGGCCTGTACACAGCATGCTTCCCCTACATTTTGAAAGCAGCCAAAGACAGCAGGGTTTGCATTTGGAT
The DNA here is from genome assembly GCF_963513975.1 of Fringilla coelebs. Lineage (NCBI taxonomy): Eukaryota > Metazoa > Chordata > Aves > Passeriformes > Fringillidae > Fringilla > Fringilla coelebs. The sequence goes on along the minus strand of NC_140030.1, from coordinate 64,128,958 downwards.
GTAAAAGTCAAACCTTCCTCCTGCGGTCTGCAGCCCGAGCGCCAGCAGGATGTTGTGGTGGGTGACAGCCAGGGGTGAAACCATTCTGCAGAAAAGAAAACAAAACCAGCTCATGTCAGCAGAAGCAAGAGGGAGTAAATGGTATAAACACAGCAAACTAAATGATACAGCGAATTTTTGCTTTATGGCAATCCAGACTACTCGTGATCATGCAAGCACATATTTTAAATTGCTATGTTTTGAACAAAAACAGAAACATCACTAAAACTGTCTAGAAAACTCCTGACTTGAGCTGTTCCTTGCAAGTTGAATGTGTTGCTGTCAAATCTCATGATAGTCTCCTTTAAATTTAAGAAAAAAAACTAATCATCTTTGCATTGTTAGTTACAGATGATAGCAATAATCTTGGCCAGTTAATGATGTCTTTAGGGTAAAATGTAGACAGCTGGCATTTTATCCATTTATAATTATTTTTTAAATGGCAGTGCCATCCCTTCTCTCCCCCTCTGCCTCTCCCACACACACTCAGCATTTTATGAGTCAGGCTGCAAGAATATCAAGAGGCTGATGCAAAAATTAGATTTTGGAAAGTTCATTTTTAAAGAATGCTTGAGGTGCTTTTTCTTTGCCTTCCTAATGTTTCTGGTCATATTTCCAAGCTGCTGTCTGCAGTACAAGAGTAATGTTTTCATTAAATCTAAATCTTGAGGGTATTGTATGGCTAAGGTGAGGCCACAAAATTTTCTTTGCATCAAATTTCTAAGAATGCTTCTGTATCTTATAGAATCTTTATTTTTGCAAGCATCTAGAAGCCAGTGGGGCAGTTCACATGAGATCAAACCATGTATTAGGCTGTGGCTATAGAAGAAAAGAAGCAATCAGTGTGAAAACCATGAGTTTTATTACTGCACTCACCATCTAAGCATGTTCCCATCCTCAGCACAGGTAGGGTGCGAGCCACCCATGTGTCACATCATGCTCCTGTGGCTTCACAACCACTAAACCAGATGGTACCAAGGCCACAGCTTGGACATAAAATCATACTCTAGACACATCTGTCTCACGAGAATGGTTTACATTACCATCTCAACCCATTGCCATTATCATTTTAAAAAATCTACCTGGCATGAGCTGTGTTTCAGGTTTAAAGGTTCACTGGGGTGGTACAGCTGGGCAGGCTTCTGGGTGATCTGGTCACCTGGCTGCTGGAAGGCAGCAAGCCTGGGGCAGAAGTCCAGGATGAAACTTCTGAGAAAATCTGAGGTTCTACTGTGTGCTCTGCCCAGGCTTGCCCATGGTGATGAGAAGAGGCTCTGCTCCAGAGACACTGTTGTCTCTACCATGGATACAGCTATGTAGCTCCTCCTCACCTGGAGGTCCACAGTCTGAGGGGTGAGCACTTCTACCTCCCAACCCTGAGATGTGCCTTTTGGGGTGACTATCCAACGGGGTGACTATCTCTGCCCTTGTTGGGGAAGGTAAAGTGTGGGTTTGTGCCTCTATAACAGCAGCAGTCCATTTTACAGGTACCTATTCTCTTTTGGTTTTGTTTGTATCTCTAGGGTATGCCCAAGCTATATAACCATACCTGTTATACTACAAAATATCTCCATCTTTGCATAATGGGTAGACAAAACCACCTTTTGAATTCTTAGCCTATAAACCCCAGAATATGTTCTCATTAAGGCATCTGATCACAGATCCTATCCCTGTGGCTTTTCTGGTAGCACCAGGGTTTTTGGGTGGAAAATTTTCAGAGTATGTATTGTTCCTTTGAATTTGTCCAATTATGCAACACAAAGCCAGTCCTGACTGGAACATCTGTTTTACTGATGTAATGCTGTAAATGACAGTATCATCTAGACTTTCATTTAGTTGCTTTCCAAATATTTTTCTTGTCAGACTTTTTTTTCCACTATTACAGCAAAAAGATTTTTAAAAATCCATGTAAGACATTGTTTTGCACTGTGTTGGTGATAAAGTGAGAGAGAGATGGAGAGAAATACAGTGAAGGGCTGTTTCTGGATTGCAGGAAGAATGGCTGACAACAAGTAGATTAATAAAATAGCCATTTGAATAAGAGAATAAAGAGAGAAACATAGTAAGTAATTCTTAAGTCCCCACAGCATCAGACAGGCCCCATATATATTTTCTCAGGGCAGAACCTTCTAAGGAAAGGCTCTCCCTTTATGATCCTTTGAGCTAGTAGATAATTTCCTTTAAAAAAACCCAGCTCTTTTCCTGAAGGATGTTTTCATGCGAGCTTCTCACAGCACTTTCAGATGAGGCCAAGGCCAAACAGGATGGTACAATTGCTGGTACCAAAGGCAAGCTGCCCACAGTCTCCTCTCTGAATAATGAGGTGGCCAAGTTCATCCCATGGTCAAGGGGTCAATCTGGGCAGCACAGCTGAGGCTGAAGGCCATGCTGGATCTGCAAGGTGGCACAGCACTGGCCTGGCACTGCTCAGGTTTGCTGTGGAGGGTGATGGGTTCCTTGATGCACAGCATCCTCCTGGTCAGGATCACTACACAGATGAATTTTAGCTGATTCCTCCTAACACTCCTTGTCTCACTTCTGAGATGAAGTCATTTAATGTACTCATGAAAATGGGAAAAAAATTGGCAAAGTACATTCAGATGTTGTTTTCAAGCAGGGTAACTGGCCTTCATGAGAGCTTGAGTGTTTCATGTGTTGGAGTGGACATTAAAAATTGTCCTGCTGGGAATTTTGCTAAATAGACTTTTCCTATAATGTAAGAACTTCATTGTATCACATAGAGTTAGGATATTAAAACCTACCTAATCCTGCTTGGTGTCATGTGCTGTCATGGGCCTTCCTCTTGCAAAATTTTGGTCTGTTCTGATTTCCAGAGCTACCAGGTACTCTAATGTTGGCCCATTTTATACAGACCCAGACACTTCTCCACCCTGTCATATCTAAACAATCATTCACCACCCATGGACCAGACTGAGGGACCTGTGGTTACAGTCAGGGAGGAAGTGTGCAGCAGTGGCAGGGTTTCATTTTGTAATATTCACTTGCTTTATTCTAAAATACATTAGAATTAGATGTCTCTACTTTAGTTTCCTGCCTTTGTTTTTCATAGAAATTTAATTTCTTACATGGTGGAACAAGTGAAGCAAGGAGCCTCATTAATTCCCAAACTTCTTGTCACTGTTCTCCCTATATAACAAGATCCTTGTAGAAAAAAAAATAATAAAGGGTTATCTTCCATTGTACATACACTAGGATCCAAATTAAGGCTTTATGGAAGATGCATTTTATAATTCTAGGGTGTTTAACCTCATTCTAAAGCACACCATGTAAGTGCTGTATGATGAATCTAAATGCCCATGGATAAGCATTATCTTCATGTTGATAAGCATTTCTGCATACAAATCCTTCAGGAGGAAGATGGAAAGCAGGGCTCACTCTGGGTCTGTGTATGAGTATTGGTAGCCCACTCTGTTCCACCCCTTCACAAATGCTTGTGCTCCATTAATTTGGGAGGATATTAAAGGGGTAAATGCAGATGACCACGGGACTGTAGCAGCCTGAAAAAAGCTTGTCATCCAAGCTTGAATGGAGCTCATGGGAGGCAAGGCATCACCACTCCCTGCCCCAGACTTGCAAAGGCCTGCCACAAGGCAGAGGCAGCAACTGAGCTCCTCCAGAAAAGGTCAGATATCTTTTGCAATAGCAAAAACGAATCAAGCTAAATATGTAACTCCTCACAACCTGCACATACAAGTTCAATTCGCTCTCTCACGTCATTCTTATTGTTAAACTAAGTCATGGCAAAAGGCAGGGAAACTTCATCAGAAGAATGATTTTGGTGTGCTTATAATTTGGTAAACTTATAAATGTGTTTTATTCCTTTTTTTCTGTGGATACACAATGGCTTTTAGAAGCAAGTGTAATCTTCAAACACACCCTGTCTGATCCCGTGTCACTAATGACATCTTACTGAGCATCACCAATCAACAGCTGTTTGTTTTAAATCCTTTTTTAGAGATTTCCTTTCTTAGCATTTCATATTAGCTCAGTACAAGGTCTCAGAGAGTGCAAGACTTTTATAAATAATATGTAAACTGGATGCAGGATGAGTTTTCCCTTCAGTCCTCAAGACTGCCTATGAGCAAGGTCAGAGGACGAGATGGTAAAGATTACAGTTTTCCTACACTCTGGCTGATATTGCTTATAGGAATGAAGCTGCTGTGCTCCCACTTTTTTCCACTTCCATTTTATGTAACTTACACGATTTTGTAAGTGTCCATCTTTCCATCTTTTTTTCTGCTAATTACAGCCTGGCAGTCTTGTGGAAGCAAGAATGTTGTCTCTCCAGCTTCTTTCCCCTTGCAGAGCAAAGCATTCCTCCATTGCAGCTTTGCATTTCACACAGATGGCTAAATTATGTACAAAATTAGTAGATCAGAAAAGGTGTTTGAGCTCACTTTGCACAACAGCAGGTGATTACATCAAGTGCAAACTGCTGTATGATTAAACCCAGTATTTCTAAACATATGCTGATCTAGAAAGGGTAAGTTTTATTGGAAGTTTTCCAGAAGAAAGTAGTCGATTTTGCAGTTTGTATTTTGATGTTTATTGAAAATATCTCAATCAGAGTTATAAGATTTGGCTCAGTATATTCAAAGCGGTTTGAATCTTTCAAGATCATGTCTTTTTTCCATTTCCAAACCAAATGCCTTCAAATCATCACATTCCACCACAGCTGAAGTGATTTATATGTCTTAGCAGTGCTGCAAACTGCAGTCTTCTATCCTGGAACTCTCTCCACAAAGTATTAATGTTCCCCAATGATTTCAAATCACTTCCCACACTATAAAAAGGGCTAGGTGATTAACACTCTTAAAAACTCCTTATGCTTGGCAGAGATTTACATTTATATCCTAGGCATGTAAAAAACCAGGTTGATACTAACCAAAAGATGTCTTATTTTCTACCTTTGAATGTAAAAGGTATTTCCTAAGCTTTTTTGCTCTGCTAGTCAGCTAAATTTGTCAGAGTCTGTAAAATTACACTCTGCCTCTCAACTTCAGCAAGTTCTCATAAAAAAAGCCGAGAAAACTGATGGGATTTTTTTGGCATAAAATGCAAACTCTGACACTACTAAATTATATTTCCCTAAGCTAAATACTCTTTATCACTACCCTTTCTTCTCTCCTTTTTCTTCTCCATGAGTTGTAGAGAATCTCCTGTTCAGCTTGGGGTGCTGTTTATATAAACAAGGGGATGGCTCTGAGACCATACAAAGCAGATCCAAAGCTGCATTCAAGGATCAGAGTAAATCCACTGGATCACTGGATTTCTCCCTTCTCTTCCCTTTCTATGATCTGGTAAAATGAAGGGACACAGAATAAGTGCATGTGAGGTGGGATCAGTGGATGTTGATGCGTTGGCTAGAAGCAGATGGACCTTCCAGATTTGTTGTCTATGGACACAAAAGTATTTGCACAGGTGGAGTAAGAGCAGCCCACTGTGGCAATTCTCCTGTTTCTTTTTTTTTTTTTTTTTTTTAAATTCAGAACAAGTTATCTTTTCACTTTCTGGAAAGGAAGGGCAGAGCTTATTGCCTTCCCTAACCAGCTTTGAGCAGACATAAAATCTGTCCCCTCTATATTTGTGCACATGAATACAACCTTCACTCTGTGAAGGTTCTGTCTTGGAGATGAACTCCTCCAGTTGGTTCAAATTATTTTCTCTTCCTTATATTCCTTTTGCTCTACCACACTTTTTGGTGTTTGCTCTTGCTATTAGCCCTCCTGAATGGCAGTGCCAAAATCTGTGAGTTTTGCCTTATCTCATCAGACTGGAGCTAAATTGGGTTGTCAGCACATTGCTGCCACTATGGTCAGTCCCACTCAAGGCTATAATGAAGGGCAGTATCAGGCAGGTGCAATACTTGTGGTGCAAAGTGCAAAGCTTCTTGATGAAAGGATTCCTTCCTGAGTATGTGGCCAGGGGATTTCAGGCTAGCTAGCAGCAACCCTGAGAGCAAACAAGCTGCACCACATAGTTCTTTTGTAGCACAGAGAATTACTGATGAGTTAGTAGGGAAAAGCAAACATCAGCTCCTCGAGAGCACTAGGTTTGTCCAAGCATCCTGTTTTCTTTGCTAAGTTTGAAAGCTTATTTAATTATTTATTTATTTATTTATTTATTTAGTTATTCTATTGCCTTTCTTTGTCCTGTAGGGAGATGAAAACTCTTCAAACTGAACCACATCTGCACGTGTGTATCAAGACAGGCAATCTCACGGTCCTACAAACAGAGAGTCTGTAGGATGAGCTGAGCTATAAGAACAGGACCAAGAAGCCTGTGTTAGCCTGCCTTTGAAAAAAATAGTCAGCTATGGGATCTGTGAGGATCTCACTGCGATGCCTCTGAGGTTAAGAAAAGTCCAGGCTGTTGGTTTTATTTTTTAATGGGAAGCTTTTAATCTTCATCTGTGTTTTGGATGCACACATAGGAAATTTGGAAAATTAGATGGAAGTGAAACATGAGCCGGTCTTCAAAGTTTGTCACTCTTGTTTTTTGGGCCTGCTATTTTGCTGCTATAGAAGCATTCAGAACCCCCTGGAACTACGGCATGGGGCTCCTCATTTCCTCTCAGCAAAGAGCAAGTTACACGTATCCAAAAGTTAGGAAGTGCAATCTGTTCCTCCCAGAGCGGGTCCAAGGGATACCATGACAGGTGGGCTGCCACTTTCCCCTATTCCAGAGGAGCTAGCTTGAGTTTAATTCTGATGGAGATCAGTTGTTTTGCCTGAGGGAAGCAGGATGAAAGCTAGTGCACTGGAGAGCTTGGATAGCTATTTCCTGGTCCTGGCACCAGCCCCAGCTCTTTCTGTGACAGCTTGATGACTCGTTTTTCCTGTAGGAAAGATGAATGTTTCAGTATTTACTTGGCAAAGAGAAATGATGATTAATTTGTCTTGGTTTTTGCAGTCTGATGTACAGAGTGTGACTAGCTGCAATGTGTGCACACATCACCCCCCAGCAGCATGAGCATGAACCTCAGCAGGAGCAGCTGCTTTCAACTCCTCCTCAACCATGGAGGGAGGTGCTTGGTTTTCCCCTTCCTCGGTTCCACACAAAGGTGGTTGTTTGTCTTTTATCTGAAGGTTTAGTGGAGGTATGGGTGTTTTGAAATCCCCTGGTTAACCATTCCCCAACTTCTGGGCTGGCCCTATGCGTGGTGATGGAGATGCAGTGAATGTCATCTGGCAGTCTTAAGGGGCCAATTGTATTACAGATCATCCTCATCCTTCTGTCAGGGCAATACCTCCCATAAAGACAAATTTCAACCTAATCGTAACAATATTCTTTGAGTACAATGAGAAATGATTCCAGAAGTTTGTGATGACAACAATATAAATCAGCACAGCAGTCAATGGGAACACCCCACAGGCCATTCATCCATACACTTCCATTAACTGCTGCTCATTCTGTGACTTCATTATTTTCCCTGCTTTACTGCAAAGGATTTACAGGTCTGGAAGTTAAATCTATCTGACTTCTGTAACAGAGTGGTAAACAACACTGCAATCTAAATTTAAACTCAATACCTGAGAGACCTACTCTTTCAGATTAGAGATAAGGGAATTTAGGAAAAAAAAAAGCTCAGCTCTTCCAAGACTCTTCATCTCTTCTCAGCGTTTCCAAAGACTAAATATCACCTTCACACTTTCCACCCTTTTCATCATGTGCCTGGAGCTATACTCCATAAATTTCATATGGATTCACTAGAATTGCTTGATCTTGTGGTTCCAATATCAGCTTTTCCTTTCTGTAATGCAGAGGCCTATATTACAGAAAAGAGGGAAGGAGCCCAAATGATCTGCTCCAGAGCCCTCAGTCTTACTCAGAGATATCAAGGGACGATGGCAAATTAGAGAATAAAAAAGACATCTCCATTTCTTTTCTAGTGTCTCCTTTCTGGTTGGTAGCAGATTTTTTTCTGCTGGAAATTACATATATATTGTAAATTAAGGCAACCCTGACGAGGGGGAGAAATGATGCATTTGACTCTGTGGATATTGGAAGGTTAATTAATTATTTTATTACACTATATTATTTTATACTATATTACATTACATCTAAACTGAATTTGTACAAGCACTCAACTGTACTCGATTGATTAGAATTTCGTGACTCTTAGGCGACAGTCCTGACACAGAAACACGGATTTAATTGGTTAATGAATCAAAACTCTCACACTAGAATTTAATTACTAATTCTTTTCAGGGAAACAATTTTCTACAATGCCTTCTACTTGTTCTAAAACACAGGAGTAGTAAATGAGATAAGAATTGTTTTTTCTTTCTCTGAGGTTCAGAGCACTTGAATCTCAGAAAATTCTTGGGAAGTTGTGCCTTGCTTTTCTCTGTGAAGAGAAATGTAGCTACCCACATGTACTACAATTTCATTATTATCATCTACAGTGATTTCATGCACGTTCCCTGGTGTGAAACTCTGTGATATCCAACACACTTTTCTTTTGGAAGTTGAAAAGGACTTCTTACAGAAAGAGAGACCTTTCAGCCTGTGACAGGAATGGTGTTGGCTGTGCCAAGTGGAGATGCTGATGGCATTTGTGTACCATCTTTGTGTTATTTATGACTTTTACCCATCCTCATCCTGTCCAAGTCATCCCAAATACTTCTTGTGGCAGAAGGCTACTGAATTGTTACCTAATGGAGTCTGCTCCTGAAAAATCACAAACCTCAGATGTTCAAAGCAGCAACCAGGACCAGAGTAACGAATACCCTCGTAGTAAGGGTATGTTTCTTTGGCAAAGCAAGGACATTGGGTGTCCTCTTATCTTTTCCTTTTTGAATTTTCAAGTTGCCATACAAGTTTTTTTTCAGCTTTTCCCCAAAACTATCTGCAGTGACCTCTTTTAGCTAAATGCTGTGCCCAGCAGCGGGGGCTTTGAGAGAGGCCTCAGTCTGCAGCACCCACTGCCTGGATTGTGTCTCCATGCAAGCAGCTCAGGGGGACCCAGGAGGGAGGGGAACAAGCCAAACACAAGCTGCAGTGTGGATAAGCACAGGGAAGATGGTGCTGGGAAAATCTCCTGGGATCTTGCTGTTCCAAGTGCTGGCGGGTGGCCGTGCCAGACCCCCTTCTGAGAAGCTGTCTCCAGCTTGCTGGTTTTGCCTTGTTCAAGGAAGTAAAGTTTTGTATGTTATTTGTAAACAAGTGGAGCTGTGTCAAAACCACCCACTTCTCTTATCATTACTCTTCTCGCCAGAAAATTACTACAGCACCGTGAATTTTGGCTAGGCATGGAGGTTAAAACACAAAAAGAAGATAAATGCTAATTTAAATACTCAGTGTTTGCTTGGTTCTCTTCAGGCGTCCTGCAAAACTAATTTTCTTTTCCTCCTTACCCCCTGCCTGAGGCACTCATTGTCTAGAATCCAGGATTCACTTGGGAATGTAATTTCTCTTGGAAGCCATCCTTCCTTGTTATTTCTGATTATTTTTTTCCCCTGGAACTTGCCATTTGCGGGAAATACTAATGATTTCTGAGTTTGATATAATTTGGGCCAAAGCTGAAAATGAAAAAGAAAAAAAAAATATTGTCCTTGAACTGGGAATATGGCCTTTTCAGACAGATTCATCTCACTAGAACATTCCTGAACTACTGAATACATTTTTGTGTAATTTCAGGATAGCATTCAGAGAAGGTCCTCTCTAAATGCATAATGCCATTGATTTTTCAGTGTAAGGCATGATTTTAGCCATGGATTTCAAGGAATTTTACAAAGAACATCCATATAATGGCCCTTGTTCTAAGGAATGTGAGATTTTAAACACACGAGAGAGGATGATTTGCTCAACATCATACCATACATGTGTGGAATTGTTGGGAAGATTTTCTCCTGTAGGGAAAGTCAATAATTCACAAAACATATGCAGCAGACCCCATCCCTGTATCGCAGTGTGAACTGATGGTTTAATTGGCTGTGTACACAACTTTGAGTCACTAATACAGAGTCTATTGGAATTAAAGCTATTTCTGAATGACCTCTCTCAAAGCTTGCAGTTCCACTTATTCATTCATTTTAGTTCTGTTTATATGTTTACAGCATCCCATTTGTCTTGTTCTGTTGGCCTGTAAAAGAACAAAATGTACTATTCTTCAGACCTGAGTCTATATAAAGAATGATGCCCTATTGGCATATAAAACTGGAAAAATATGAAGTAACTAAGCTGCCTTTGGCATCTACTGGTTCAAGCTGGATAAGTAGAAAGAGAAAGGTCAAAGCACTGGCAAATTCCTTCTCTCATCTGGAGGGAAGTGAGCAGAAATCTCAGAGGCAGAAAGTACATTCTTCGATGTGGGATTTTGACTGATAATATAACAGACTGAGCTGAGAATGTGGGGGAGGAAAATCCAATCAATTTAAGCTAAATGTAACAGACATAGCTATGAGTAGGTTTTGTCTCTATTTAATAATAATGAAAAAAGTTTTAAAGTAAAGCAATTAGCTGAAAATTATTAATTTAAAGATAATTATTTGGAAGACATCTGTGAATGACATCATCAAGGCTAAGAAAATATTTCTGAGTTTATTTTCTTTTTCCTTTTTTTACATTGCTTTCATACAGCTACAAATTATATCACTTCCTTTGCTACAACACATCTTGTTCAAAGCCATTTTTAAAAACCTCACAGTTAATGTTTTGGTGAACAGTAGGACTTGAAACTAGAACCAGAAATTCTCTGAAAACCCAAACTGTCTTCTTCACTTTTTAAATGGGAAATGATGGATTTCATGCTTCTGAAAGCCAATGACTAGGACCTGGATCCTCAGTCCAGGCTTCAGAGGCCTCATTACATTTAGTGTGCAAATTTTCTCTTGTTTCCTATGCCATCAGCTCATTATGAACCTCTCCTCTCCTCTCCTCTCCTCTCCTCTCCTCTCCTCTCCTCTCCTCTCCTCTCCTCTCCTCTCCTCTCCTCTCCTCTCCTCTCCTCTCCTCTCCTCTCCTCTCCTCTCCTCTCCTCTCCTCTCCTCTCCTCTCCTCTCCTCTCCTCTCCTCTCCTCTCCTCTCCTCTCCTCTCCTCTCCTCTCCTCTCCTCTCCTCTCCTCTCCTCTCCTCTCCTCTCCTCTCCTCTCCTCTCCTCTCCTCTCCTCTCCCATGCAATAAAAACCCAGAATCAGCAGTGTCCTGTGACCTCTAAGCTGCCTGGTGCAGACCCCTTCCCGTGGTCACAAGCAGACCCAATGGAATGGACTCCCTGCTGGCTCCAGGATCTTTGCAGGGCTGAAATATACTCTGGGCTCCTTTTTGGCACGTCACTTGTGCGCCGAGGTCGGGGCAGGAACAGGTGAGAGGCAGGATGGTAGAAAAGGCAAAGAAGGTTTTATTCAGAAGAAACACGCAGTTTTATAGAGTGGAATGATAAGTTCTATTCCACTGGCTAACTAACAGAAACATCTTTCTCACGCACTGTCTTTGAGAGGAACAGAAAAATAAAGTAGAAAACCAGCACCTGCAAATTGTTTATAGTCAACAGGTTATCACATCTTTCCAGCACCCTAAAACTTCTCACTAGCCGCTGTGAGAAACGCTTGCCGTCTCTCTCTCTGTCCCATGGCATCCACATTGGCACCCATACATTTTTTATCAGGCACTGGCTATTGCCGGTGCAGTCAGTCACAATTTGACCTATATGCTGGAACACAGATTTTGGTGGATGCTGATGGCAGGGGAGTGATTCACTACCTGGCATTATCTGACTGCACCAGTCAGCAGCTCCCAGGAGTCTGGGGGAAAAACCCCTAAAAGTTCACACAGAGCTATAAGCTATTCTGTGACAGATTTAAAGCCTGGAACGTGTCTTTCCCCAAAATATACTTACCCCTCACTATACTTAGGCATGTTCTCAGGACAATCATTTGGGATTAGCTCTTGAAATAAAATTAAAGCTGCAGCAGCAGCCATACCAGGGTTGTTAGCAGCAGGACCCAGACTGGGTGCATGCTGAGGGTAACAGCTGGTGCAGAGCAATGAATAGCCAGCCATTGTCCCTGCACCTGGCTGGTACGGCTCCCACAGCCGGAGACGACAAACAGGGCAGCCACGGAGACGATTGGTGTATTCTTCTGGAGAGAAATGAATTAAATGGTAATTGTGCCAGAAGCGTATGATGTGTAGGAATTATGTATAAATGAGATGTGATGAACAAGATCTTCCACTTTCCCCCATCAAGGAAAGCTTTTTAGCTCTCTTGTCTTAGGAACAGAACAGAAAGACCTTGGGGAGAGTGTCCTTTCACAAAATGGAAAAGAGGGGAATGGCCAGACCGGGAATGCAAATGAGCCTTTCGGCACTCTGGATGAGACTCTAATCCTCATTATTCCTTGTGGGGGCAGTGGAGATTTGGATTGTTGCTTTTGTTAGCTAAATGCAACCAAGACATGACTTGTACAGGAGGCCCATCTGTTTATAAGGATGAGGATGGTGGGAGAACGGCAAGTGCTGAGCTCAGCCTGCCCTGCTGCTTGCAAAGGCAGGCATACACAACTGCTGGAAACCTCAGGGATGCTTTCAGACATGGAATGTGGAATAGCTGACTGTTATTCCCACAAAGGGCTTTGACTGGTCACCGAGAAGGGACAGGTAAGCCTGCTGCACTGGCTGTGTTTAGAAGGCTGGAGGAAGAAGCCTCATCCCTGTGCTGCAGCTGCCCTGGTCCCATCACCAGGAAATAAGGTCTGGGTCAGTGGGACTGAGTTTCAGCACAAGGAGAACAGCATGCTCATGCTTTGCTTTGGAGTGAGGACCTTCACCTTTGATCACGAGTGCTCAACTCCCTTGAGCTCAAGGGACTGCATCCAGCACCACTTTCCTGAATTTCACGTACAGCTCTGCAGTGCTTTACTGCATCCCTACCACAGATATCTAAACCAATCTTCCCATTCAATTGAGCAGTAGCAATTAGTAATAGCAGAACCCATCTCCTGAGATCTCATTATAAATCCCCAAACCCATGCGTTTACACATAATTAGTGATAGCAGGAGGGACTAATCCCTTGCCTGTTGCTCATCCCAGGGATGGCAAATGTTTCCCTACTGGATTTTTGGAAACTAAATTGAGTTTTTCAAAAGCAAACACCACAAAGTGAAATAAAGACTTTCCCATCCCTTCTCCTTCAACAACTGTTGCTATATCACCTTCCTACAGTTGCAGAGAAAACTTGCCCGTGCGTGTCTTGGAGCCTCTGCACAAAATAGCATCCATTATTCAAAGAATGAGTAACAGCTGACACATTACATGCTGTGTTTCCTTTTCCTTTTCTTAAGAAATGGCAGGAAGAAATGCTAACTATCAACTTCTTTGTAGTAAACACTCGTGGAGAACTGGGAAAATTCCCAGGTTATGAATAATTTTGTGTTTTGCAGCTTCCCAAAAATCAGGTGTTTTTCACAGACACGTGATGTTCCCATGGAAAATCTGTGCCCTGCCTGTAATCTCAGCAATAACTATGTGAAATTGATATATCTTTCTTCAGCTTCATCACCCACCAACTTCTGAACAGCAGCAGTGAAGGTGAGAAATGCCACCAATTTTCCCTCAGTAGCTGCAAAAGCTATGAATGTGATGATCTGGAAGCAAAGCTCCCAAGACTTGAAAAATACTTGGGGCTTCACAAGAGTCTGCTTTCAGTCAGTTGTCACAAATTACCTCTGAGCTGAGAAGCTCACATTTTCCCCGACAAACTTCACTGGCCAACTGCAACGAGCCTGCCTGCCACTATTCCACATTAGGGACAGAGAAAGATGCTTCAGGAAACCCAGCTTCTTTTGTCTTTAAAGTTGGAAAACGTCACATAACACTACTTAGGAAAAATGGTAAGTGACTTCTAGGACCAAATCACTGAGACTGGGTTGAAGAACCAAAGTCACTTCATCTCCTGATTTTGGAGTTTGTGCCCAAGCCATTGAGGAGAGGGGAGCTGCAGCACAGATTTGTCCAGGCACTCAGGGAGGGGTTCACTAACAGGGGATGGGCGGTGAGAGTGGCACCGGTGGAAATCACAGATGGGGGTGACAGAGTGAGAGGCTGAGGGACTCATTTCTCTTCACAATGGGTATTTGTGAATGGCAACTAACTGGAGCCCAGATGTGAGTTTTTAGTTGTCTCAAGCAGCTGGGTGAGCAGTAATCTGTTATCTGGAAAGGTGACAGTGATAGCTAGCAATAAATCGACCAAAGTACTCCATTTTATCTCCCACAAAGGAATTTTATTTCTTTGTTATGGGTAGTTCTATTTGATCAGTTTGAACATGGATGTGAATGAACATTTGTTGTTCAATTCATTGTTTGGAGAACTGCAGAGTCTGAGTCTTCACTGTCTTAATCTAATGATTTCTTTTAAAACTTATGCTTACATGCACCTACATAGAAAGTTTAGAAAACAGGGGTTTTGTACTAAATATTTCTGAGAGGAAGATTCCAAAATGATTCACAACATCTTCCTATTAGCTCTCTCTCACACTTTTTGACAGCCATGGAGTAGAATATGTCCCTCTGTCAGCAATTTAAGTAGAATGGCACTATTTTATCTTCCATTTCTTGTCGATTGACCCTGATTTCAAGTGTCTAGTCAGTATCCATTGAGAAAGTCTTGTTTGTTTCTATACCATCATGCTAATTAGGTGCAGTAATTTATTTCTGTTATTGATGTTTTCAAGGTCATTTTTTAACCTCAAAGGAGATTACACCGAGAATGAAATATCGGCCAAACCTAAAACATATTGCTTTGAGGAATTTTTCTTCTTGGTAGAAAACAGACTTTATACATTTTCTCAGCCTCTTGATTCTTTCTATGTGCAGCTCTTTTGAAGTATACAAATGTGATGCTGTTTTCACTGCTGCAGCTGCATCTTAAGGTGTCTTCTATGTTCTAAATCAAAATTCCGTGAGATTTAACAATTTGTGAATGGCTGCAAATCAAGTCTGCTAAGGTCAGCTTTCTGGGAGTGTTGCTAGGTCATTGTATAGAGAAAGAAATAAAATATAAAAAAATTACAGACAAGAATAAAATGCAGTGAAAGGTGGGATGCTTTGCTAACATCTTCTTTGTTTACTTACTAAAGAGATCATATCTATTCTCATAAAAGAACTTCTGAGGAAGTATGGTAAATGGAAAAGATCTAAGCATGAACAGAAATCAGAAATCTGGTTAAGCTTTCCAAAATTTGTGTGAATGATATAATGAGTTACCTGATTTTTAAAATACCTAATTTCAGCATGAACTGGTCACAACTACTCTTTTTCTACTCTATAGAAAGAAAAAGAGATACTTATATTTGAGTTATGAAAAACAAGGCTTCTGCAAAGGATTGGATTACGGAGATGTAATTTGCTGATAATTTGCAGCACAGGTTGGTGTAGACCTGCTGCACTTGCCAGAAAGATGCATCTCCAGGACACGTCCTGGCTGATGGTGTGCAGTAAGGACTTGCAGGCCCAAGCAAAGCCACCTCACTTCCATGGGACAGAGAAGGGGAAGGCCTCTCTGGAGAGGCTGGCAGAGACCCCATATGTGTAGGGATCCTCATTACCCCACAACCACCATGGGTGAGCAGGACAAGTTCCAGGGGGACCGTGCCAATCTCATTCCTCTGCCAGACCAGGTAGGGAAATCAGGCAGCATACCTGGCAGCATCAGTACTTCCCAGCTGGTGGAAGGATTTTTTCAGTCCCAGCACATTACAGCAGGTCTCTGTGGCTACTAAAACTGCCAGGAATGACTCAATCTCTGCACTTGATGTCTGTGATGTCACTCTGAGAAGGTCTTCCTTGTACATGGCATGACCCTTGCAAGGGTGTAAAGGCTGACTGGACAGCACCAAGATTTGACCTTCAAGCTTCCAGCTTGAACCAGGAAGCTTAAATTTTGCAAAGCTGATGCTTGAGATATTACACTCCTGTACCCAGCCACAGAAGTTACTCCTCCAGCACTTCTGATTCACAGTCAGGAGCTGCTGTCTTGGCTCAAACAGAACCATTTAGTCTGACACTACACACCTACTCTGGACATGTGAATCAGGCACGGAGTTTTCACCGTTTTATAGGAACTTGAAGACTTGAAAAGTTTTTCTTGGAGGTCTGACCCCCTGTTAAGGCAGGCAAGCACATTTATGTGCCTGTGAAATGGGCAAAGGTTATTTTTTCTTTTTTTTTTTTTTCCCTTTGTAAATCTACAGGACTAGGGGTAACATTTGCTCTTGCTGAAACAGATTGAAGTCCTGAGGCTCAGGTGGCTGGAATCAGGATTTGTCCAGACTTGTGGCCGCAGAAACTGGCCACAACTTCTCCATTTCTCTGGTTTCTAGATAGAAATGCAATTTAGAAGCTTCAAAACTGTGAACTGAGGCAGACAGGACATTTAACTATGGGAATGCAAGACACTGGAAGGCACATAACTTCAGAACATTTCCACCAACACAAGGAACTTTTAAAAAATATCTCTGAAATGCTGACATCTGCAGGCAAAGAAACTAAGCTATTTGACTCGAAACTTCTTGTGATAGTTGCTTCAAGAGTATTTGAAAATGCAGCTGCTAATTTTCTTGGGAAACTAAGGCCCTGGCTACAGGTACAAGATGATCCAGAATGTATGTAATTTTTAAAAGGAAAAGATTTGAGAACAGTTCCAGTCAAACAGTTTGCCCAGTTACTTCAGACAAAATTGTGATTTACAAAATGTGGCACATTCCTATCAGAGAGATCTCACTTATTTTGACCCATCCACTTTGATTTGATCTCTAGAGCCCAAACAGCTCAGGCATGGTTTTGTCCTCCCAGCCACAGACCACTAACATAAATGCTCAATTTCTTGCTTGCCTGTCTGCTTCTTCAGTAAGGAAGTCATGGAAACCTAATCTCCAGGATCTGGATGAGAAGGAAAAAAAGTTAATTTATGTGCAAGGAAAAGCTTGCCAAGCTCAGAATAACGGCTCATCCTGGGAGCTGGTATAATGTTCTTATGATAGGCTGCAGTTTTTTATTCCCAAATTGGATAAGCTGGTAGGTACAACGTGAGCATACGGGCAGGTGACACCTATGAGCAGTGAGCTGCTGCTCGTCAGCCAGGAAAAGGACTGTCACGAGTGCTGCTGTTTTGCAGGTGACGGGCAGCACCTCGTGCCCCTGGGTGCCGGAATCCCGCGATTGCCAGTTACCCATTTTCCGCAGTGCCTCCCACCGAGCCCGGACTCCCGGAGGAGATGAGGCTGCTGCTCCTCGACGACGCCTCTGTCGAGGCACAGCGCTTCCAGCTCTGCTCCACAGGAGCGCAGCAGTTTGAGTCTTCCTGTAACTCATATCCTGGAGGTTCGCCCCCGCAGTCCGTCACCCACGGAGCTACCCCCATCAGGAACCACATGAGCTGAGGAATCCAAAGTCAGGGCTGTGCTGCTGGAAGGTTTTCTGCTCCCTAACCCGCCCCCCTTCCCCACGAGACCGCATTGTTTTGGTTTCCTTCCATCTCCTTTTTATTCCTGCACGTTCAGGTGACATTTTCCAAGTGTTGCCCGCTGCTTGGACATTCACAGCGCCCGGCACGCCCGGGCGGGAGCGCGGCCCTAGGCGCACGGCCGGGGCCGGGGCTGCAGCGAGGGGCGCGCACGGAGACCCCCGGCCCCGCTCGCCCGTCACCCCGCCCCGGCCGCGGGGGCAGCGACTCCAGCTCCAGCTCCAGCTCCAGCTCCCGCTCCGGCTCCAGCTCCCGGCGGCAGAGCACGACCTCCCCTTCCCGGGAGACGCAAGCACCCCCCGCCCGTGCCGGCGGGAGCGGGGCTTTCCCTCTCCCGATAAGCCCCTCCCGCCGCCCGCGCCTGGCTCAGCCCCGGCCCCCCCTCGCAGCGCACGCCGCTTCCCGCTGCCGCCCGCGCCTGCTCCGGGAGGAAGAGGGGCGGCGGCAGCGGGCGGCCGAGAGGGACAGAGGGACACGCCTTTCACCCTCCCCGGCCCGGCCCCCCGGGCCCGCCGCCCACCGCGGGCGCGGCGCAGCGCAGCGCGGCCGCCGCCGCCCCGCCATGAGCTGGAGGTAGCGGCGGCGGCGCCTTCCGCAGCCGCCGCCGCCCGCCCCCCCGCCCCGCCGCGGCGGCGGCCGGGCCCGCGATGCCGAACCAGAAGGGCGGCAAGGGCAAGAAGAACAAGCGCGCCAACAGCAGCGGCGACGAGCAGGAGAACGGGGCGGCGGTGGGCGGCGGAGCCGCGGCGGCGGCGGGTGGCGGTGCCGCGGGTGGCAGCGGAGCCGGAGCGGCGGCCGCGGGCGGCGGCGGCGGAGCGGGTGGCGGAGCGGGCGGCGCGGCGGCCGCGGGCGGCTCGGCGCCCGGAGACGTCAAGAACGGTGAGCGGCGGGCCGGGCCCCGCGGCCTCCCGCCGTGGCGCAGGCGGCGGCGGGGATCGGGGGGGCTGCGCGGGTGGACCCTCGGGGCGGGGGCGCGCCCGGAGAGCGGGGTTGTGCGGGCGGGTGCCCGGGGCGGCGGGCGGGTGTCGATTGGGCCCTGCGCGGCTGCCGCCGGCGGAATCTCCCCGAAACAGCCGGCGGGGCGGGGGCTGCGCGCCGGGGTGTCCCCGCCCGGTGACCCGCCGGAGGTCGGGGGCCGCCCGGCGGCGATGCTGAGAGCGGCGGGAGCCCGCGGCAGCCGGGCGCGGTGGCTGCGGGCGGTCCGGGGGCAGAGCGCATCTCCGGCGGGCGGGAAGCGCGGCGCTCGCCGGCAGCGGCCGCGCCGCGGCTGATTGGGAGCTCCGTTGAAAAATGCCCGCTTTATTCCGTCACGATTAAAAATGGAGTCCTGCTTCTCGGTCAGTTTTGTTTGCCGCTGTACAGCAGTTGGGTTTGTCAGGGCAACGTGCTCACTTCGCATCAACCATTTTATGCTGCCTTTGGTCGGTGGCTCGGATTTTGGTTCGCAGCGGTTTTGGTAAGGTGGTGCCTTGCAGAAACTTGAATTGCTATTCATGTTTCTTTCGCTGCAAAAGGATGTGTCAGGCTAAAACTAAAGGCAGGCAAAGATTTTACTACAGTTTTGCTAAGCCGAAAAACCTCTTAGTTCTGCTGCTAGGTTTGCAAACTGCTGTGCAGAGTCCCTACTCTTTACTTTTTTCCTCTCCTGAGTTTGGTTTCAGCTTTTTGCTCTCCATGCTTTTCAAAAAGTGGGAGGATGGCTACAACTGGTATTATGCTTTGTGACAGTAGTTTTGCCTATGGATGTTAGAAAGGCACTTCCAACTGTCTTAGTTTGATTTTCAAGATGTCTGATTCCCATGTATTATTTTATAGAAACTTTTCCTTGGAAATATTATCAATTAATTACGAATCACTTTAGCAAACAAGGTCTTTGCCAGACTGCTTTTGTGAGAGTATTACTCCAGAGAATCATGGAGAATGATTAGAATTTCCTTTTTGGGTTTGTTTCAGGTTTTTTCTATACTATTTGCTTTAAGTGAGTGAACAAGGAAAAAAAAAGAGAGGTTAACAGGAGTTAGAATATTGCTAGAGTATTTTTATCATGAGTTTAGCATGGTAATGTAATATATCCAACATCCACATTGCAGGTGGCATCCTACACGTTGGCTTTTCTCTGGATGGGGAGAAGCAATATTTTGAATTTTTGTTTCGCTCAAGCACACGTGGCAGCAGTGGTGTGTTTCTGGTGTGGCTGTATTGCCTGTGGGTGCTGAGGTGGTGTTCCATCTGCAGGTGCCACAGGAGGTGATGCCAGTGATTGCTGGTAGTGGTACAGCTCGCTAGCCGGACTGGTTATCTCTCTTCTTCTGCTCTGAGGCTGTGTGTCCCACATGCTGGGCATAGCCTTCCCCGTGCTGGCCAGCCTCAGAAGAGGCTGCCTTTCTCATATCTATCCTGAGGTGCTCCTTTATTCTCTCTCCCTGCTTCCATGTCACTTCAGTGGTCAGAAGCACTCCTTGGCTCTTTCACCAAATCACCAAATCCCTCGCTTCCCTTTTTTTTTTTTTACCCTCTCACCACAGAGGTGCAGCCTTGGCTTCAACATTTGCTGTACGCTGTCTGGTCAGCACACCTGATCTTTGCCTGGACAGGATCATTGCATCTCATCATACCTTTATTTTCAGATAATCATAAAGGCTAGAGGGGTAGATGTGGTTGCTGGCTTTATTTTACTCTTGCTACTGCCCATCAGATAATCCTGAGCTGTAAGTTTTGTAAATTGTATTCTCTCTGGTAAGTGCAAAGGTTTCAACAGTTTTGGTTCAGGTTACGCTGCAGAATTGGGAATCTGGCTCATGTGGAGGGAAAAGATTAGACAATGATAATGGATTCCCTCAAGTCTTCCAACCAAATGAATCTGAAGTGAAGCTCTGTAGTGTAGCCACCGCCCTGGAGGCAACTAGCCCATTACTAGACTGCAGACATTTGTAAGAGGCTGTTCACTCGAGGGTTACTTGATCACTAAGCAGGTTATGGAGGATGTGGCCTGCTGCAGTGAGTGGTGGGGTTAATACAGCTCTGCTGTGCACAGTCAAGTCTTGACTGTTCGTGGGAGACTATCTGGGTTGTGGATTAAGTCTGCTGGGTTGCAGGGAAGCTCCTAGCAGTGCTGCTTTTGGACTGTGCTGCTGCATGTCTCGTGCTGCCCAGGCTCACTGGTTCTGTGAGACCCTGGGTTTTCTCTTCTCTTCTCTTCTCTTCTCTTCTCTTCTCTTCTCTTCTCTTCTCTTCTCTTCTCTTCTCTTCTCTTCTCTTCTCTTCTCTTCTCTTCTCTTCTCTTCTCTTCTCTTCTCTTCTCTTCTCTTCTCTTCATTGTCACCATGTGCTGCTATAGCGTAATTAGTGTGTGTCTGGTGTCACTGTTCTCCTGCTCCGCCTGTGCCCTGGGAATGCAGTGCATGATCATAATGACATAACCTGCTTGCTTTCATTAATGTGGCAAGACAGAAGTATGCAGAGATGAAAGCAGCATATTTAGCAGTGGAAAATGTCTGTGCAGACCTTGGCTTTGCGTTGTGATGTCAGTATGATGGTCTAATTACACAGTCACATCAGGACCCAACTTTGCTCATGAAGAGACAGTGATTCAGGTAGGGGGTTTTTATAAGTCTTCACAGTTCGTTGTGTGGTCCATGTATTGTTTCTGCCCCTCATCCATGTGGCATAATGAAATAGAATTTTTAATTTCTTCTGGGCTTCTCTGTGCAGCCCTGACTAGCTGTGCCATGTGATTGGGAGCTGCCACTACAGCATCCCTTTATCGTGGAAAGTTCACTTCTACATTTTGATAAATTTTGCCTCAATCCCTGCACAATTTTTTCCTTTAAACTATCGGCCAGTTTTTGGCATGATGACTGAGAAATGTCAGCAGACTTTTCTCCTGCCCCCCAACAGGGCATTTATTTATGGTTTTTTTGGTGATGTTTCAATTTTTGTGTGTTCAGAGCTCAAACTGCGCTTGAAGGGTTCTAGACTCCCACAGGGGAATCAGGAAGGCAGAGAGCACAACCACTGACCAGATGTGATGGCTTTTCTTACCTTGCACTCTCAATTTCTCAGCAGGTATTGGGATGATGCCTGCAAGGAGGATTCACATTCTCTGGCTGTGTCCTCTGTTCCTGTCTCTTCCCTCAGACCATATGGTAGATTAATCTTTCTTGACCAAAGTGCATCCATTTTCTGCACTAAGTGATGCACAGGTCATGGAGAGGGGGTTATAGGGTGTGGGTGGACTGGTTTAACAGTATCACAGTGCACAGGGAAAGTGAGATGTGATGTCACAGAAAGTCTCATTTCTTAGCTTACCTATCTTCAGAGTGATTGGATGATGTTTCTAAAAAAAGGTTTTAATTTTCTGATTTTCTAGCTAGTTTTCTGTGTTACTTTGTATAAAATCTGAGCTGTGATCGTGTAAAATTATACCAGCAACTGCACAGGATTTTACACTTACCCCACTGATGGCAGTGTTCCTGATGGCAGCAGTTGGTTATCTTCATCTGCAGACATAAATGAGTGTGACATTTTGTGGATAATTTGCCCCATCATCAGAAGAGGAAAATTCACAGGGTTTACTTTTAGATCTGAGGCTCCAAGGAACAAATTCCTATTCTGTCTCTGCCTTGCTGAGGCTGGACACTTTCAGACTCCGTGTTCCAGCTGTTTTACCTCTTTATCGTCTTGCTCTAGTGTTCACATAGAGTTGTTTCTGACCCTAATATTCCTTATTCTATCCATTTTCTTTGCCTTGTTTCCATTCTTCATCTCACTGTCCAGTAGATCCAAGTCCTCTTCTTTGGCTTGGTGATCCCTGTCTTAACATCTTGCTGCTTCATCCCTTTGTCATTGTCACTGTTCTCTCCAGCACTGGTGCTGTGGGAAGACTAGAGAAAAGAAAAAGCTGTGTCTCCTTAGCTGTGCTTTTTCCCTTTAACATGTAATTCATGAAAGCCAGCCAAATTAAACTAAAAATACCCTCACAGCATAACTGTCTCTAAATCACTGTCCTACAGTGTGCTGGCCACCTGTTTTAAGATATTTTTTTTCTCCCCCCGCCGTAGGTGAGTCCTTAAGCTGCACAAGTGGCAGGGCTGGTGAGTTGCTTGGTTGGCAGGTGGAGCTGCTGGCTGTCAGATTTGAGTGCTTTTGAACACTTTGCCTGTGTTTCACAAATTTGTAAGACTGATTTACTTTCAAATAAAAATGCTAATGTAGGAATAGTGTATGGAGAGAGAAATCAGTAACCACAACAGTGACTAATGTGTTGAACACTGTGATGGGCCAACAATTATGATTTATTAAAAAAGAAATAATTATATCGTGGATATAGGATAGTTAAAGATGGACATAAAATTCATCAATGCAATGTTTTATTTAAAAATGTGTTTTCAGAGAATGAATTGTTGTAGTATTTAAGCCTGGATTAATATTTGCTGTCAGATGTTCCCTGCTGCATATAACATCCAGTTCCAGTTTGGCTCTCTAGTGATGTTCAGTATTGGCACCTTCTGATTATTTAACCTGAGGCAGTCCCATTGGTATCAGTGAGACCACCTGGAAAATTAAATTTCTGTTCTGTTGCAGTGACTACAAAATTTAATACCTATTAATTTACTAAGGGGAAATTATTTTGCCATTGTGTTCTTCTAACTGCAGAAATCAATTGAATGCAAATTTCACTGTCTCTATCAATGCAAATCAGGTTTAAAAGGACTTTCATGTTAGTTTTAGGATTTGAAAACTATGCAATTACATGCTTTGGTAGCAAATGCAGTTCATGTTTTGCAAATCTTTGCAAACGGAATCATGTTCATGGTGTTACTGAGTAAAATAAATATTATCCTTTCATGCAAGCAAGTACACACCCATTTAAGTTTGGGCTTTTTAAGTTATTTGCTATCAAAATGGTTATCAGTGCCCTGACAACAGTCTGTGTTCATGTGATTAGTTATTGCTCAAGTGTAGCGCTTTCATGAGAAAGGTTTAGGCTTGATGTTTGCTCTGTTTCATACAAGGAAATACAGTTTTTGAACTCATAGTTTTGCATTGTCTGTACTCATCCCATATCTTACTCACAGTGATCTAAGAAGTAGTGACAAAATGATTTCTAGCCCTTGGAGACATTTGTAAGTTTTCTTCAGCCTTGCTTACAGCCTTGCATATTGAGACATCCTTTGATATTAAAGTCCTGTCATGGCTGGCAGAAGTCCATCCCTCTCTGCTTTTCTTCCTGCAGCATGTGTAAGGGAAAAAACCAGAGGAGAACCTTGCATTCAGCTCAGAGTAAAATACTACAGCTAATCTTCAAGGTGTCTAAATTATAACAGGATTAATAGAGCATGGGCTTTCTTTAAACTCTTTTGATAGATATTCAAATAATTTCAAAGAGGCCTCTTGAAGCAGTAATCTAGTTACTGGAGTGGGTAATTCCATTTTGAAAGCTTGTGGGATTTGAGTGGAGCAGTGGCATTTCCTGGTGGACTTCAGTGACATTTATCTTGAGAGCATTCACTTCAACCTTTATGCCTTTCTGTCTGTCTCTGAGAGTCCATCAGTCCTCCTTCCTGGGCTTGAGAGGCATATCACTGTTGTTCCTGTCTCCCAGGATCCCTGCTGGGAGAGGAGGCAGCTTCTGTGGCTGTTGAGTGTGCCTGGCACTCCCCATCTCCCCTTGTGTGCTGCCGGTACCCATTGTGGGAGCAGTGTCCAGCTGAGGTCTCTGTGTGCCACACAGATTCCAGGGATGGTGCCTGACAGGGCTGGGAGCCTGCCTGCCATCGTCAGGGAGATGTCTGGGAACCAGCAGCTTCACATCAGGAGCTGCTGTCTTGAAGAGATGCTGGGTACTGCATCTCCTGTTTCCCACTGAGTTTCTGCCAGCTTCTGTAGCCTTTAGCATGGAAAATAAAGTACAATCTGTCGCACTGAAACTTGGGAAGGATGGACCAATGACACAAATACCCCCAGATTTGAAAATATAAGAAGTGTTGGTACCCCTTGATTCAACCTGCTTTCCTTTCTCTCTTGCCTTCTTTTGGGCTGGGTGTGGCGGCTAGCTGGCTCTCAGTCTGAGCGAGTCCAGCCTGCAGCATTTGCATCTGTGCTTGGCATGAGGGCATCCACTGCATGCCACAGTTTCCAGCTATTTCCAGCGTGAATTGGAGTTTGCCACTGAAAACTTGCTAAGGCAGGTACAGTAGAATCTGCTTTAGTTATTATTAGAATGACTGTTTCTTGAAGCACCAGGGTTAGTTGTCTGTACCAGTTCAAGTTATTAAAAACTCTTGGAAGGCTAAAGTGAGAGGATTTAATGGTTACAGTGCTTTTCTGTGGGGACAATTCACGTGCAGACTAAGCAACAGCCAGTGTTCTAAACACATTAAGGCCCACCAGTCTTGAGATAGTCATTAATCTCTGCATTCACCATGATAGAAGTCGTCAGAAAATTCCACACGAAGCTGAGGAGTCTTCCTAGCTGGGGCATGATTGCTTATGGCACAGAGAGCCAATTGTCTTCTGACCTGGTTAACCAAATCACAGCTTCCATGGGAATATTGGGTGTGCATAGTTGTCCTGGTGCTGATCCGGGTAGAGGCTTAGGTCTGTTCTCTGGGGATATTTCCAGTTGGGTTCAGGTGCTACAGCACAAGCTAGAGCAAGATTTCTCCTGTACAGAGAGGGTCTGTATATCCCAAGCGAAAGCCAAAGCTTTTGTTTGTGATTGTTTTCTGTATTTGGACAAGGCATATTAAAAGGAAAGAAACTGGCTAAGTTGGCTGATGATAATTGTACAGATGATGGTGATTTCTACAAGGCCATATGAATTCTCATGTTGGGTTTCAGCAGCGTAGGCAGTAGGTTCAGCTTGGAGCACAGATGGCTGTGTAAACAAGCTACAGAATTATTGTGCACATGTAAGTGCCTATCTTCCTTAGTTTGTACAGTTTCAATCTTGCTTTTCTGCCTTACTTTGGTGAGGTGATGGTTGAGCTGGGAGTGGGTGGTTGAATGAGAGCTGCAGATAACTGTATCACATGCTGGTTGCTGATTTCATAAACAGGCATTAGCTCAGACTGTGCTGTTAGTTAGAAGGCTGTTAGAGTGTGGCAGGTATGAGTTAAGCCTTCATGATTTCCATGGTATTTTCCTGCTGCTGTGAAGTTGCTAGGTATGTTTTTTTAAATTTTTTTTTTTTTTTTATTGTCAAGAGATTGCCTTGGAGGTCAGATGTGAAATTAGCATAAGTGAAGTGCATGGAGATGCTTCTAGTAGCTACTGAGCCCTCTGGGAGTCTCATCACTTAAATTCTCAGCTGAACCAGGGTTTAGCAGCTCCAAATTACTGGAAGTCTTTTCTAGGGGAAGGTGATCACTTCATGTTACTACTCACTTAATAGAATTAGGGACATCTTGCACATGGGGTGAAGCATGAGGGAGCTGGGCTGCTTATGGCTTTGTTCTCCTTAAATCCCTTCTGAGTAGGCGTTGCCTGCAGCTGCGTGGTCCTTGGGGGCAGGATTGAGCTCTGGATTGGCACCTATGGATTGGCACCTATGGACAGTGTCAATGTGTAGGTGCAGAACAGAGGTAAAGCTGTCAGCCAGACTGACTCCAGACAGCTCCTCCTTGCAGGGGCAGTGGCTCTGTGTGTTGCTTACTGTGACTGGACTGCTGGCCTCAGCTTCTCTCTCCAAGAGCATGAGGGAGTCTTATGGCACAGAAAAAAGCCAGTGATAATAAGAGTGGCTTACCAGGTGCTGCTGTCCTGTTTTTTTCCCTTCCCTCCTGGAAGCTTTAGTCTTGATCGTTCAGCAAAGATTGCTTAAGAAGTTTTGAAGAGATGTCAGTCATCATCAGTGAGTGTTACCAGTGTAAGCCCCGAGCTGAAAGACTTCTCTTACTGTTTGTCAGCTGTCATTTGTTGTTGCTGCTGCCCTGAAGATCCAAGCCTGCCTTTTGGATCAACTCTTGAAATGTTTTTTTCTAATTGCATTCTTCCTCTGCACTTAGGCTCTTAGGAAAGTGGCCAGTCATTTCTTTTTTACCATATAATTTGTACTATTTAACCAGTTACGACAATACCATTTTGTCACATCTTGGTAATCTTTGGAATATTAGATTGTATTACAAGGTTCAACAAAGCAAATACATCAGACAATTCAAGTTTTCTCTTTCTGTCTGTTTTGTTGTGGTGGTGGTTTATTTTCTACAGCTGCATTACAGTATTACTGCAGTAATATTGTATGACTTCAATTAAAATAAAGCTATGCTGATGGCAGAGGAAATTCAGAAGATTCGTGCAGATGGTTGGTAGGGAGTGGCCTTCCCCAGGAATGACTCAGCTCTGGTTCAGGCTGGCAGAGTGAACAATCCCTGGCTGTGTAAGGTTGTGAAGAGAGCAGTGTTCACGGGAAAGCAGGGTAGAGGTTAAAGTGCTTGGTTTGCAAGGTATGTGTCCCACAGGAGCCCTTCTGGCCCGGGTAATGTGCTGGCAACTACTGTGTCCTTGGCATAGATGAGGAGATGCTAGAGTCACAGTGGACCGAGAGCAAGCCACACTAAGTGTTTTGCAGCCAATCTGGTGCCAAGACCTTTCCCTTTTATTGGGGATAATTTCTTTTTCCAGATCCCTAACAACCTCCTGTTGCCTGGCAGTTGTTTTAAGATGACAGTAGGGCTGTCTTGTCCAGCCGCCACCGCACTTCCCTCTCCCTCTGCCCCCAGCCTCACATGTTTAACACCTCCCTGGAGTTTCACCAGAGATGGCAAATCTGTGCAGTGAGCCGACGAGTAGGGGAAATAATTATCTGTTTCTGTCCACTGACTGAAAAACTCTGGTGTGTGACACAATGGGTAATGTGGGAGCGCAGCAAGGGAAGAGCGAATTTTGCTTTAGGCACCTGCATTGAGGGCTTGGAACAAACGAGAGCAGTCACAAAACTGCAGCCGTGCAATCATTGCATTTGGCTTGCTGGGTGCATCTTTGGTCTTATGATGGGTGTGTAAACAGAAGTGAACAGCATTCTTCTTAATATACTTCACTAGAGGGGAGTTCCTCAGGCAGCTGTTGTTCTGCTGCTTTCATTTGGGCCATAAAATGGGAAGGATGGTCTTCATAGGCTGCCTTTCTTTTTAATAAAAGGTAGAACCAGTTCGTGTGGGAGGATTTTTTTTTTGGTTGAAAGAGGTATTTCTCAGATGTTTTGTTTCTATTCCTATTCCTGGCTTTTATGGATGTTTATAAACCTGAACAGAAAAAATGAGAAAAAGCCAGAAAAACCAATCCAGATTCATTACAGTCTTCTGTCATATTCTCATTTTCGAAAGAAAAGTTGATTTTATCGAGACTCTGTCGAACATAAAACACAACCTTGTTTAAACAGTGAGCTATCTTTGCACAAATGTACGTGTGTTTGGAATGTCGTATGTTATTTCTGTTTTAGAAGACATTTATGTACTGCTTCTTCCAGCTATTTTCAAAATCACTGTTGCAAATCACTACAGAGGAATATGAGAAAACATTTATTTTTTTATGTGGAAACATAATGTATTTGAAAGAAGCAGCACGCGCTTGTAGTTGCAACTTGACAGCCTGCGTTGAAGCTGTTCTGCTCCACAAAACTGCACACTGTCTTGTTTTGTTCTCTTAGGCTGTGAAACCCATCTTGAAACTGAGAGTTAAACAGAAATTCTTTTATCCTTATTTTGGCATTCTTTTGAAAGGAGCTGCTGGGAGATTAGATGTTGCTCTGATCCCGTGTAATCTTTCCTTTTCCCTGAAGTTCAGTTTCATAGCTTTGGAGACCAGAATCTTGTTGAGCTGTTAGCTGCTTGGAAGCAAATTATATTTAGGTGACAAACCAGCTTGGGGCTATAGGTGTGGATGGGCAGTTTGGCCATGTAATTTCTATTTACTTCCCATCATAATCTCTCTGGACAGTAATTGTTAACACCGTCATCATAAAACATCAGGACAATGATTCTAGCTGTGACCTTTTGAAGAATATCTTAAAATTTATTTCTAATTATGGGAAGTACAAGGGCTTGATAACAAGAATTTTTAAAGTCTTGTAGTACTGAAAAAAACGTGCTCTGTCTCATTTATAAAATGGTGATTAAAGGGTGTGAATTGATGGGAAGAGTTCTTCTCATTACCTAAAAGGAGGCTGCCATACTGATCTGAATGCTGTCTCTTTTGCTTGTAAGGCATATCTCTTGCCTTGAACTGGGAAAATTGCACAGAAATTGCTGTTTTCTGTTTCTCATTTATTCTTTATGGAGGAACATGTGGCATGGTTATGTTTGGCAGGAGACATGGGTACAGAGAAGTCTGCAAGGGATGTTTGGTCCTGCACAGTCTGTTTTGTACCGATAATTTGAAATGTGTGGCAAAACCAAATGATGGCTTAGGGTTTTTTTATGCTTTTCAGGTAGTGGAATTTTCTGCTTTCTTAAATACAGGAAAACTACAGAAAACAACAGAACTTTCTGCTGGGACAGCTTAAATTAGCCATGCCGGGCTTCTCAGTTTCTGTTGTGGAAATACTGCAGCAGTTTAATCGAGGCCTTCTCCAAACGAGCCGACTTGATAAAAGCAAATCTGCATCTGTGAAAGCAGGTGCCTTGACTAGCATGGCACAACCTGTGCTGTGGAGCGTGGCAACGTGGCAGAGAGACCTCTTAGCTTTCTGGAATATTTCCCATGCAGCTACAGTGACAGTAGGGAAATGTCAGATGAGTCCCCAGAAGAGGTGAGTAGACACAAGCTTCTCCTCTTAGCAGTGATGTTTTCCAAAGCAATCTCAGTGCCACCATTTAACAGTTTATTGGGGTCTTTTGCATGATGGAAGGCTTTTGTTAATTCTGTTGCTGTCTTCCAGCTGCTCTAGACCTGCTTTTGCTGTGGTGATTATGTGACCAGCCAGTTCACACTGTGTAGGCAGCAGATCAGGTGAGGGAATGTGTGAAAACTTTGTAATCATCTAGTTAACTTTAATGTTGAAGAAGACATCGCTGTCCAGAACTTGCAGCTTTGCCTTTTCTTGTCCATAGTTCTGCTGTGTGGGAAGTTCCTCAGGTAATCTGATGTCTTTAAATTCTTAAGGAGAAACTGGAGGAGATCTTATTCCGCAGTATTTCCACAGTATTGATTGACTAGGAAAAGGGAAAAAAGTCTTTTTTTTAGCCTCTAGACACCCAATACATGATCAAAATTACGTAATTGCAGACATAGTCTGTGGAATACATGGGCTGTGGTGATGGTTTTTGTATTTCAGTCACTTATTTTATTAATTTCGTTTTTTGTCCACATAGTGAGGAAGAGTCTGTAAACATCTCAGCGAACTAGAGATCATATGTTTTTGCATACAAACTCAAAAATGTGTTCAAAGGGTGATCAAGGAAACACTTTCCTTTTTTAGTCAGGTAACTGTGCTGGTATGGATGAACAAGTATAGTATCTGTATTCAATTCTAGACTTGTCTGTGTAGTACTTTCTCTGCTGTCAGCTATAATTATACCTGCAACTGTTAGAACATTTACTCTCTGAAACACTGTGAGAGCATAAGTGGATTTTTGGCATGTTCTTTTTTTTGCTACCTTCTTGTAATGGTGGAAAGGAATATTTACCAAGGAATATCTACCAAAATAGTTTAATAAAGGAAATGCGTAAGTGAAAATTGTTCATATTGGTGCCTCTGGTACCTTGCCTCACATGACTTCTGATAATTTGCCTTTCATGGGTTCAGTTTAACTGCCTCTCTGAGGTCAATTGCATAAGGATGCTGTAATTGTGAACTGTACTTTCAAACCTTAAATATGATGAAGGAAAGACTGACAATGAAGAAGAGCTTTGCAGAGATGCTTGGTGTGGTAGTGTGACTTGAATGAAAGTCTGGGAGAGTGGGTGGGAAAACTCTCTGAACTGTTGAACTGACAGATTTTGTTTCAGAGCAGGTAAGTTATCGCTCACTTCTGCTCTTGGCCAACAACATTATAGTAAATAATAACAACATTTTACCTAATAACACTCAGTAAAAGAGTGGAGAAAAATTAGTCACTGGTACCCAATAAAACTGTTGCTTCTCGAAGACCTCTCCAAACTTGCATGTTCTTAGTGGGCTTTTCAGAGATGGGAGACAAGCAATAACAAAATATTTGTCACGTTGTAGAAGGAACTTCCAAAGAGTCTCTAGGGAAAGCCTCTCTTACCTCTCTTCTCTACAATTTGGTAATTTGTTTTTAATGACTGAAAAGCTTTTGGGAATGTGTTTTGCTTGCAATTTGTAGGCTACTCCCTGAAGGAAGGATATTGCAGACAAACCCTTCTTGCAAGTGTGCCACTTTTGCCATTAGAAACAGAGACTGAGAGAAATTAAGTGAAGGATGTGGCATCTTCCAGGGGGTGGCTCAGGAAGGTTTTTCTGTGCTATTTGTGCCTCTTTCTTTGGTATAAGTAACTTTTAAGAACTTCAGTAATCTTGAATTTACTGAAGGTAGCTTTGAACATTTTGTTTGTTTATAGCCTTTTCCAAAAACTTGCTGGGAAAGGGACCACTAGCACAGCAAAGATCTGTTGTTGCAGAGCATCTGATTTGTGTATTACTGCTGTAGGACAGGTGATGATGGATAGTGTGTCTCATGCTGAGAGCTGGAGTCAAAGTACATCTAGGAGCATAAAACCTCTCATTCTGCTGCAAATTATGTAGAGTTATTTGTGC
This sequence comes from Fringilla coelebs, assembly GCF_963513975.1. Lineage (NCBI taxonomy): Eukaryota > Metazoa > Chordata > Aves > Passeriformes > Fringillidae > Fringilla > Fringilla coelebs. The sequence continues at coordinate 64,097,714 of NC_140030.1, read as the reverse complement.
AAGCAGTCATAAAAATGGGATTAAAAACAATGCAGCAGAGTGGTGGTTTTTTTTACCTGCTCATCAGGCAGAAATTTAAGTCCTAAGGGGAAAAAACTTCAGTCATGGCAGTCTCTCTCCTCAAGGCTCTGCCATAAGTCCTGGGGTCTGGCTGAGACTTGAGTGGAACTTCAGGAAGCTGATTGCTGTGTTTTAGATAGGGTGAGGCAGCACTTGACCACGGAAGACCTGGAAGAAGCCCGCTAATATTTGAAAGCAGCCATACAGAGGTTAAAAGGCAGCCTGACTGCCCTGTTGGAGCAGTACTTTCTGATGAAGTTGAAGAATTAGGAAGACAGAAATACAGAGAAGAAGTATTTGTAATACTTGAGTAAGCATCTGTGGTAGGGGTCAACCTGCTACAGCATCTAAAAAGTTCTTACAAAAACTCTAGTAGAAAATTCCCAATCCCTTTTGCGCCTCCCAGCTGCAACGGAGCAGCCAGCAATGGGAATCATATGTAGTCTGTGGTACTTTGGTGAGGAACTGGAAAACATCATTGTTTCATAAATGAGCATTTTGTAGAGCATTTTTTTGTAGCAGCATTTTTGTATAGAAGCATTTTTTGGTATAGAAGCTGATATTGTTGCTGTGAGATAATTGAAGTAAACTGTTCTTTGCTCAAGGATACAGCAAAGCTGCTACTTTGCTGATCAAATATCATGTTGCATTTGGATTTTTTCACCTGTCTGTTCTGCAGAACTGTTTGGTTTGTGAGATTTAGCTATCCAGAAGGTCAGTGGTGGTGATATGGTCTGTATTTGCCTAAGCAATGTAATGAAGGCCCTCCTTTCTGTACTAGGAACGTCAGCTTTTTGTCGTGCTCTTCAAAGTTCTCTGCTCACTCTTTCTCTCCCTAGCTGTTGTCTCTTGCTCAGTCCCCCCAAAAAAAATTTATTTTCCCTCAGAAAAGATCAATTCCTGCCTCTCCCCACGATTGCAAAGCTGGGCGTACTTGCCTACTTACTTGTATTGCTTACTTGCTTTTCAAACAGGCGTCTCTGTGTGCTCTCCCCATGTTGCCTCTCAGGTTTCAAAGCAGCTCTCCAGAAACATTCACAATGCTTTCTCCTTGCTTCTTAGTGCCTTGCAATGTATGCACAAATACTTGAGGAGGGCTAATGCTTCTGAGGTGCTTTGGTTTTGAATATTACACAGACTGTAGTGTCATCTTGTTTCTTTATTTGTGCATTTCCTTATCTCCTTTCACGTGCTTATCTCTTTTTTGGCAAATACTGCTCTTTTTGCAGTGACCCAGAGCTGGTGCTTGTGGCCCTTTGCTAATACTCAGGTTGTTAGTAAGGGCTTGGGTGTGTTTGTCACAGTGTTTAAAGAAAGTACTGCAGTTATTAATGTATTACTGAATATGTTATTACTGAATAATGTTATTACTGAAGTTATTAATGTGTCTGTTTTACCTTCCACAGAAGCCCCTTGTGCTACTCCGCTGATCTGTAGCTTTGGGAGGCCTGTGGACCTGGAGAAGGATGACTACCAGAAGGTTATATGCAACAACGAGCACTGTCCCTACAGCACTTGGATGCACCTTCAGTGCTTCTACGAGTGGGAGAGCAGCATCCTCGTCCAGTTCAATTGCATCGGCAGAGCCAGGAGCTGGAACGAAAAGCAGTGTCGCCAAAACATGTGGACCAAGAAGGGATACGACCTGGCTTTTCGGTTTTGCTCCTGTCGCTGTGGGCAGGGTCACTTGAAGAAGGACACGGACTGGTACCAGGTGAAGCGAATGCAGGATGACAAGAAGAAGAAATCGGTGTTGGAGAAGAGCACGGGAAGGTCCGTGACAGAGTCAGCAGAGGAGGCCAAAAAGGGCAGGCCGGCCAACAAGCCGCAGAAAGGCTTGAGTAACGACCTGCAGCGAAGGCACTCTATGGACAGGCAGAACTCCCAGGAGAAGGGTGTCATGGGGGGCAGCTACGCCGTCCGCTCGCCGTGCGTGTCCCCCGGCCAGTCCCCGCCCACCGGCTACTCCATCCTCGCCCCCACGCACTTCAGCGGCCCTCGCTCCTCGCGGTACCTGGGAGAGTTCCTGAAGAACGCCATTCACCTGGAGCCCCACAAGAAGAGCATGGCCGGGGGGGGCATGTACAGGAATGCACATTTTGATTACGGGGCAGCCGGCTTGCAAGCACATAGATCGGGACACTTCGACACGCCGGTGCAGTTCCTGAGAAGGCTCGATCTGTCTGAGCTGCTCACTCACATCCCCAGGCATAAATTGAATACTTTCCACGTGCGGATGGAAGACGATGCCCAGGTGGGCCAAGGGGAGGACCTGCGGAAGTTCATCCTTGCCGCTCTCAGTGCCAGCCACAGGAACGTTGTAAACTGTGCTCTGTGCCACAGGGCGCTGCCAGTGTTTGAACAGTTTCCGCTGGTGGACGGGACCCTGTTCCTTAGCCCATCGAGACATGATGAGATTGAATATGATGTTCCCTGTCACCTTCAAGGTACAGGTTGTCTGTCAGTCATGCTAGGTTTCATTAAATGATGGAGCTGCCTTCTGTGCCCTGTCCCTGCCATTACAGATTTTCATCCCGGTTCCGCATTTTTAAGCAGTTCTGTAAAGCCTGAAGTGATGTCCAAAATACTCATGTGGATCAGATTGAAACACTTAGAAGGAATTAAAAAAGATGCTGTATAGAAAGATCCGTGCCTTGTGTTTCGGCTTACAACTAAACAAGTTCTGATCTGATTTCTAGGTAGACCATGGGAAGGTTTTCCAGCTAATCTGTTCTGGAGCTTATGCATTTATGCATTTATCTCTTGGGAACATTACTCCAGGATGCACACCAACCTTTTGAACCACCTTTTCAATTTAAGGATGCTGTGCTGCAGCCTGGCTGAAAGTTGTATTTGTACCACTGATGCGGGTGAGGTACCTCTCATCTGCTTTCAGACTACAGGGTATCAGTTTTCTTTTATAGCAAAGTATTATTTCTTAAATACAGAAAAGGCTGTAGTCTGGCCTGTGTTAACACAGGCCTGGAGAGGTTGGATGTAGTAAGAGTAGACTTTTAATATGGTATGTTAAAGCAGCAGTGTAGTAGTGAAGCTTTTTTACTTATTTCCAAACTTGCACGTGTTTGAGCTACGTCTTGATTATGTCCTAGCTCTCAGATGAGTTGAGACCCTAGCACATGTTTCTTTTTTCCCTCTTAGGGAAACAAATGAATGTGGGCCAGCATGAGCTTCAGCTCTTCTGAAAGCTGTGGCCCAGACTCAGGTGATCAGGGTGTGACATGGCTGGATGTGCCTGTCCTGCAGCCTGCTAGCAGGCAGCATGGCTGAAATAAGTCAGAGAAAGTATTCCTCGTCTGGTGGTCAAAAGCATAGAATTACATGTTGAAAAGTGTGTTGGTAAGGGATTAACCAGAGGTATTTTAACTTTAAAGTTTCTCACCTTTCAATAAAATACATTGTATCCCATGCATGGTCATAATATGTGTTATGTAACATACCTTTGGTCAGTAAACTTTGTATTTTATTTTTTTCTTTCCTTAAGTCACTACACACTAAGTCACTAAACTGTATTCATGCTAACATTATTGTTTCTGTCCTGCCTAATGTACTTGAAAGAGAAAAAGCAATAGGCAAATATAAAAGCCAGAAAAGTTCCATGATAAACAGAATATACCTCTGTGACATAACTACGCTTATTTGCTTTGATGGGGAGTCACACAATGTGCTTGTGATTTTATCAGTACAAAAAGCTGGTTTAATAATAATAGTGAAACTCATTGTTTGTTAACATTTGCCTCTAAGAATGAAACTGTGAAATTATTTTTTTAACCTTAATTATTGCTTAACTGTTGGATGATATATCTGAAAAACTTGTTCAGACAAGTTGCTGTGAATAATTAATTGTTAAAATTTTTGCTTCCTTGTCCTGGGTAAGATGGTTTCTTACCAGAAGTACTCTCTGAAATGAAATTAAGCTGTAAGGTGCTATTCCAGGCTGTTATTTTCTTTTCAGTACAGAAAATCATTTATGTTATTTAGGCATGTTTAAGATACCAGGTGCCTTATTTCCAATACAAAAGTATCCTGAAATATAAATGGTGGGGGAATATAGTATTTTAAAGTGCAAAAATGGTGCAGAACTTCAGATGGGGAAAGATACTTATCTTGCTGCTCAACTGCTGTGTATGGAGTTGTTTGAGCATCACCAATCTTGAGTGTTCACTTTACGAACAGAGTTGATTATATATGTTATATGTATATTATATACATTTTAGTTTCATCCCATCATGTTTTCTAGAGCTGAACATGCCAGTGTAGAATAACTCAATTTTTACCAGCTCACACTAGTAAGTCTATTTTGTATGTATATTTTAAGAAGAGTTCGCTTTTTCTTGTTTTTCTAAAATAGTTGGCTTAAAAACCAACACAAGTAAAACCACTGACTATTAATTTTCGAAATGTTTGGTACAGACTATCATAAATATTATTATTTTGGTCCCATTTTTGTAGAAGAGTTACAAGATGTGTGTCTGTTGAATTACAGTTTGTGATGTGTTCAGTGCTTTGATGCTAAAGAGCACAAGTTGCAATCCAAGGTGAACACATGTTGAACACAGTCCTGTTTTGTGGCTGATCTGTAATTTCACTACTGCTTAGCTCTGTCTTACATAGCAGTGCAAAATCTGGTGTGTTACAGAATTAGTACTTGGTGTCAGGCCTCTTCTAATAGACAACTATTAAATTGCAAATCAATTTAGTCACTAGAAGTCAGGCATAATCTAGGTGCTAGATCTTTATAATATACGTAGGAATTCTGTTTTTTTGTGAAAGTCAGTCTCAGATTTTTCTTTGGTTAGTTTAATCACATGTATGTAGTGAAAATATTTGATTTTCAAGTCAGAGCCACTTGTTTTTTTATGGACATAAATGTAACTCAGGTTTTGAAAGTCATTGTGCATACAGAGCCTAAGGTGATGATAGAGCTCTTTATATTCATAGTTCTGAATGGCGTGTTAAAGTCTTTGTATGTGCAATATACAATGTAAATATACTTGTTGTTAATGAACAGTCAGAAGAAAGTACATGAAAAAAATTTGCTCTTCTGACTGTTGCTTTTTTTTTTCCATGGGGACTATTAGGTTGTTTGTTCCCTCTTTGCTGGAAGATACCAGCAAGTTGTTAAATGAATCTGTACCAAGTTTGCTAATAAGCTTCAGCACTTCTCCACTTCTTATGTCAGGTGGGGATGAAGCTAGGGCAATATTCTGGTTTTGGAAACACAGCAGCTGATCTTACAGCTTAACCTGGCATCTCTTCTTGGAGGTTTAGCAACTCCTTTTATAAAATATTCTGCTAAGACCTACCAGCAGATGATGTAAGGGAGAGTGGGCAGGGTGATGACTAATTCCTGAGTTCTGTATAGCTTCAGTCAAGCCTGTGTATTTCCTGTAGAGAAGTACTTTTGACTTTATCATTCACCCTTTTTAAAGAAAAAAAAAAAAAAAGATGTGATTTGTATCACTAAAGGTCAGATACCACATTGCAGAAAAAGTCTGTTTTAATCTTCTCTTTTCGGCTCCTTAAGATGTGTCTTCTCTGTCCACAGGAAGGCTTATGCACCTCTATGCTGTTTGTGTAGACTGCTTAGAAGGGGTTCACAAAATCATCTGCATTAAGTGCAAGTCCCGGTGGGATGGAAGCTGGCATCAGCTGGGAACTATGTACACCTACGATATTCTGGCAGCATCTCCCTGTTGTCAGGTTAGTATCATACAGAAGTGAGACCCATAAGGTGAAATTCCAACTGATTAGATAAGTCAAGGTTGTGTATCTTTTCCCTCTTTCCTCCTTCCATCCTGCTTTTCCAGCCTGTCCCTGTGAGTGCAGTACAAGAGGGCTGATGGGTCTCTGTCCCTTTGTTTTCAGAGGTACAATGGCTTTGGCTAGACTACAGTCATTGTAAGGGTCAGTGGTTAATACATTTATGTTTTTAAATAAAGCCTCATTTAAATGCATTGGTAATTAAATCTGATGCTTCATCACTAGCCTCTCTAGTGCCAGGTGTAGTTCCACCTTTTGAGCAGACGTTTCATGTTTCTAGGGTTTTTTAGTTCATAAATCGTGTTTTATCATAACTGTAGCAAAAAAGTGCCAAGGGAACAGAAAGGTCCAGAGTGTCTTTGTGCTTGGAGATTACTCAGCTCTCCTTAATCTTTGTTGTGGCTGACCCTGGTGATGGCACTTGCTCACTGCAGCCTGAAGCAACTTTGAGTTCCTTTAACTCAACTCACATAATCTATGCCTTGAGAGAGGAAGATCCAAGGCTTGGGGCTACTCCAGAGTGTGTCTGAGGCAGCAGGATTGTTTGCATTCCAGAGAATTAATTGTCCATGTGATAGACAGAGCACTTCTGCCTGCAGGTAGGGGTAGACAGCTGTGGAAAAACATCTGTCTGGGAATGACTCAGTGCTCTGCTGCAGATGCTCAGTCAGACACACAGATGGTGGTAGTAGGTCAGGACAGAAGCCTTGCAGAGATACACCCATTCAGACCCATTCAGAGTGGGATCACTTCATGGTGATGTGCATACTTTAAAGCCATCTGAAATACCAGTTTGTCAGTATGCAAAATGACAGCTTATTTTAAATTTAATGTATTTACCAAAATGTGTTGCTCAAAAGACAAGTGGTGTTGCTGCTGCTGGTTAAGGTGACATTGGTAGCAGTTATAACTACAGACTGATACATTACCTCCAAATTCAGTGTCTCTTGAGGCTGTAACTTTTTTTTTAAATAGGAACTTTTCAAGGTAAGGAAAGCACTGATACTAACTTGCTACCTTTGTAAAAGTCAGCAGCTTCAAATCTGAATTGTTTCTGTTGAATGTACAAGAAAAGATTTAAGAGCTCATTATACAAGAGCCTTAATTACATGATTAATGGACAGTGTGACAGTACATGGTATAAGAACTCGCTATAAAAGCATTAGCTGCAGCGACTGTGATTGCCAGATAATAAGCATTATTGTTTCACCATGATTGTTACAGATGATTCTGTGCATGCAGAAGAATGACATTTAAATATGGGATATAATAGAATTCCAAATTGCCTTTCTGGATTTATTATGAATAATTTTGTGCCTCACTTCAAAATATTTAATTCTACATCACAAATTTGCATATAGAATAACAAACTGCAGCCATTGTCAGATTGCTAACTCTTAGCTGAGGTGCTGGACAGTAGTAAAGGAGAAAACACTGGTTAAGAGTTCCATCAAAATTCATAAACTAGTAGATTGTATTTCTTAAAATTTCTGCTTTTCAAGCAGAGCAGTGAAGCTGTTGATTTGTTTCTTTTTGAGTCTGGGCTCAACAGGGATGGTACTTTAATAATTTCCTCCTCTCCTCATCCAGGAAAATTCCTTAAATCAAGGTGGCCTAGACAATACTTTTTGTTCTTTTCAGTGGAGAGCTGAAGCTTTCATTAGTGTACTGGGCTGTGAGGTTAAACTATGGTGCAGCTCAGGCCCTTGCTGCTCATTTGCCATTTTTACTCTTTAACTTCTTTACAGTCTCAAATCCTTTCTGCTTCTCTTGATTATTCCAGAGGGCTCGCAGCTTTCATGCTGCCTGTTGCTTTCTTTGTATCAGATGGGTTGTGTTTCTCAGCTAGATTCCTTCTGAAGCCTCACTTCTTTGCAACAGCTGAATATTAATAGTTCTGTCCGTCCTCACCTACAACCTTGAATTATTTCTCATATCCACCCAGTTAATGTTGCTTCTTTCTCAGTTGGATTTTGTAGAATAGTTTGTGTGTTGAAGTGATGTTTAGTTTGTATAACCTGCTATGTGCTATAAATGTTTAAATAGACACTTTAAGTGACACAATACCATGTTGTGCTGATAAAGTAGATCAAGTTATACATTTGCTAAGCCAAATGATTAAAATGCTGATATATTTCATAGACAGGTGATGTTCAAACATCAGCCTAAATGGTGGAATTGCTGTGGCACAAATATGAAATTTCTCTCTTAGCTTTGATGCTTCATTAATGATTTATTGAGACACCACTTCTTGTGCTGGGAAATGAGGAACTGATTCAGAGATTTAGCAGCACAAAATAAACCTTGATATTCTCTACCTCCCATCAGTCAGAGTGGGAAGTGACCCACTCCCCAGAATTTGGTGGTGGTCTTTATTCTGAAAGGCATGGTGTGTGCCTGCGAGCTCCCCGTCCAGCTGAGCAATGTCCCTGCCAGCACATCCCACTGCTGCCAGTCTCCTGACTGACCCCTTCTCCTGCTGCCTCTGGCACCTTGTTTTCCAGAGGTGAGAAGCTGAGGGGAGTGTGGTTATTTCAAAAAGGTTTTTTTGTTTGTTTCTTTGCTCGTTGCAGGCCCGACTGAACTGTAAGCACTGTGGGAAGCCAGTGATAGATGTGCGGATCGGCATGCAGTATTTCTCTGAATACAGCAACGTCCAGCAATGTCCTCACTGTGGAAACCTAGACTACCACTTTGTGAAGCCATTTTCTTCATTTAAAGTTTTGGAGGCTTATTGACGAAAGCTTTGCTTTAGTAATAGCTATTTTATGGGTATTTCAACTTTATTACATATCTTTTTATAGGATTCATTCTGTGATGAAATCTAATTTCTTTTCTAACTGAAAGAGCAGCTTCTTTGTCTGTGTACATATTAATATGTATATATACATGTTGTTAAAACCAGAATCCTCCTGACAAGATCTCTGTGAAGGTTGGAGGCGAGCCAATTTAATGGCCTTTCAATATATCCCATGTGTGGGGTAAAGTTCAGCTAAAAATGACTTGGGTTTATTTTTTGTATAGTTGTAATACAGTTTATAGGAAGGGTGTGGGGAGACATAAAGGACAGAGAAATACGTCCAGTTGGAAAATGGGTAATTGCATAGGGTTGTTCCTCCAGCTTGGTGGAAATGGGAAATCCTTGGAAAGAAATGTTTCTGTTACTGTTGAATCCATTCAGCCTTTTGCATTGGTTCCCAGGGGTGCAGGAGCTGGCCCTCTGTTTCCAGTCCCCTCGGCAGGCTTTCTTTCAGATTTCCCATGATCGGGGTAACCTGAGGTATCATGACAAGTGAATGTAAATGTGTGCCAGAAAATGCAATCTTGAATGAATTCTTTTGGCATTGTGTCTTCCTGCTACGTGTGTTTGATGTGCATTGTCCTCACTGAGTTGTAGTGCAGGCAACAGTGCTGCTTCCAACAGGGCTGTCATGTGCCCAGCTGGGTCATCTGCTCATACCAAAACAAGCTGGAGATCTTAAAATGCTTTATGTAAAGGTGTTTCTTCACAGACATTTTAGGAAAGGAACTGGCTGAGCTGAATGAGGATGTGGTTGTGTGCGCCTGCTGGGACTGAGGCTTTGCTGTCTGCTGCAGGCTTGTGTGGCTGGTGTGGGAGGAGAACCATGAAGTGGGGTCTGGCCCTCAGACCTGTATGAGCTGAGAGGTACTGAGTACAAAACGTGTCATCACTTTTTAAAACAATTAATTGCTGCACCTTTGTCCTTCAAAATTGTGTTCAGTCTAGGATCTAAAAACGAGGAGATGTTTTAAGAAAGCAAACTTAGCATATTTACTTTCTACATGCCTCTGTGCTGTACATAATAGACTGCATTAAGCAGTGAATTTGTATCAGAGAGCTTGGCCCTGTAGACTCTGCAGTTGTTGTTTCTTGACTCCCATTTCTCCCTTCCTTAAATAAATTTTTCAAAATAGGTCATTAATCTTTTGCTTGGTTTCTCAAATCAGTTGAGATTAAAGGGACATTTGGTTTTTTCCTTTTCACGATAGTCTATTTATGAAGTGTTTGTCCACTGGAGAAGTGTGGGGTTTGTTTCTGTTTACATGGTGGGATTATTTTTTGTTCCTTCTGAAGTCTTTTGTTTTTCCAAATTAGAATCTTTTTAGAGTCTATCTGTTGAAATCACAGTCTTGAAAATGGCCCTAATAGTCTGCCACCCTGGGAAAGAAAACAAAACAGTCAGAGGCCAAAATTGTGTTTTTTCCTATATTGGACTGAGAGTTACACTTTCTGCCGAATTAGGAAATTATTGTGCACATAGAAGTCAAGCTGAGTATCCATGTTTCTTTGTGTGTAAAAATGCCAAGTTCAGAGTTTTATTTCCTGGCTGTCTCCAGTGCAGAGTTAGCTCCTTTTAGCATTAGCTGCCCTTCAGGTCGTACCCAAGCTGCCCAGAGTGCTGGCACAGTTTGAGTGGCATTGTCCTTGGGTGCCCCCAGCTCATGTGGTGCAGTGCTGGTCTGAACAGCTGTGGTAGCAGGCTGTGGTAGCCTTCACCACTGGTGCTCCTCTCCTCTCCTCCTGTGCAAGTGCCTGGGCTTGGTTTTGGGTCTGGAGCACGGTCTTGGGGTTTTGTGCAGTTGTCCTCTTTGCATCAGTTTTGGGAAAACCTGTTTCTTGTGGGAGAATTATGGGAAAGACTTTGAGAGGCTTCCAACACTTTCCTTTCATGGCTACCACAAAGTTACACCAAGCCCAGCTGCACCCAGTGTCCATAGGAGCAGGACCTGGCCTTGGGCATACCTGCTGGGCAGGAAGAATGTTTCTAGCAGACAAAACCTAATTAGCTGTGCAGTGTAGACTTCCCTTGTGAAGAACAATGGAATTATAATTTGGATTAACTCCTCTAGAAGGATGGGCCCTTCAGCTTTGGTGGTGTGTTGAGCAATCTGCTGGAGTTAGGGTGGCTGACAAGGTTGGAGTTGTGTTGCCTGGCAGGACCTTGAGAACCAGACCAGACAGAAAGCAGCGGCTGTCCCAGTGGCTGGAAATCACACAGCAAAGACAAAGCTCTTGTACTAAAGCAATTAAAGAGGGTAATTAAATAAATAATAAAGAGGGTAATTAAAGCATACATCCCAGGTTCAGTCTTCAGTGCCAGTCACACGTCAGGAGTCCAGGCTGTCAGTTCCCACACAGGATCCATGGCATCGTGTGCTGTTTTTTGTGCAGCGTTGGGAGGAGGTGTCACTGGGCAGTGCACATGGCAGGAGAGGAGTGGGATCTGCAGTTGTCCTAGATACCTGTTTGCTTGCTTCCCTTAGAGTAGCTTAATTTATAATTCTGCCCTTTAAGTTCTTGGATGCCTCTCTAGACCTGTATGTGTGATAATCAAAAATGAGTAGACATGGAGTAAAGGTAATATGGTCAGCTTTAAAAATAAATATTTGAGAGATTATGTAATACATCCAAGGCAAAACCAGGAATGGAGCAGACTGAGAAAATGGGTGGGGAAAAGCACATTTAAAGTCTTAACACTGATAAGGAATTACAGACAAATCTATCTAAGAAAGCAGGTTAGTTCTTTGCCAGCTTTTCCTTTTAATTCTGCTGTTGAGTCTTACCTACTGCTTGAGGAATGCCTATTTTCTTGTAAATCACATCTCTCAACTGGAGGCTAGCATCATACATAGCACTGTAAAAATGATCCTCAGTGGAAGCCAGCTGAGCTACAGGAAGGTTCTTCTGAACTTTCACTCCAAAGTAAATTATCCCTAATTTGTAAAGGCTTTCCCTGCTTCTTGTTGGTACTGAAAGCTGCTCTTGGGTCACTGGAAAATGCACGATTTTCTCTAACATGCAGATTCCAGTCAAGCAGTCCGCCCTCACCTTTGGCCAGGAGAGTTTCCTGTGCTTTGCCCAAGTAGAAGTGCAGATGCAACTTCTTTGGGACCTAATGGCTACTCTGGAGCTTAAACTAGACCACAGTTGCTTCCTGTCTTGGCTAGCACTGGAAGTAGTGATGAGCGTACAAATGCATCATAAAGGAAATGACCTCCCAAGCTAGGGAGCTGCTTGCTTTGTTTATTTGGCTAGTTTATTCTTCATTACCTTTCCTTTCTCTGATGCTGTGTGTTCTTTTTAAGCTGGCCCATGGTCAGATTAAATTTGCCTGCAATATTTTGTAAATGAGAATGCAGTCCTCTGGATTTGGAGGTTCATTCTGCTCTTAAGTGCACGATACTCCTTGTGATAGTAATAGGAGTTGCATGTGCAAATGCTTTTCTTTCCAGTAGTTAACTCTCCTTTCCATAGGAGAGGCTTGCATTTAGGTAGGCTTCATATTTTGGATGTGTAAAACTGAATTCATCCATCAGTAAGATGTCTACAAATAAATTTTGATAATCTTAACTAACAAAAGTGACGTCTTTTACACACTGATGTGTAATTTGACATCTACCGACATGAACAGGCTGACATTGTTGGTCTAATGCTGCAGAGTCATTAAAACTTCAGTGTTTTATAGCCAGACCATAGACTATCCTATAGTCTATTTACATTAACATCTCCAGTAATGAGCAGTGTATTCATAATGAGTTTAATTGGAAAAATAAGGAATATTCCTATAAGGGAGGCATCTAGCCCGATATTTTTCTTTTTTCCTTTTTTCCCCCCTTCCATGTGTTCCTCATTTTGCTGTACCAAGTAACCAAGGACAAACACGTTGTAAGGCCACTGGTGAGAAAACCCCTCAAAAATATACTTGTCCATAAAAGTTTCTTGTTGAGACATTCTTGGATTGCACTTTTGCAGATGGAAGAATATGTACATAGCAAATGAATGTTGATGAAATTAAAATAATTGGTTATGATATCATTTATGTGTGTTGTTAGAGAATATTTTGTTGTGAGTTCTCTGTATTAAAAAGTAATAAATACCAGACAGCTAATGGTGTGGGTTCTTCTTTCCCTGTTCTCTGGAGCAGTTTTGTACACCTGCTCTTTTTAGAATTACCCCAGTTGCCTTAAGTTTAAAGGGCACAGTTAAACCAGGTTTTTGGTGTCAGTTACAATGGAGCTTTGTTGTTGTTTTGGAGATTGTTGTACTACAGGGGTCACAGTGGGGTGTGTGTGATGTCAGCTTCCCAAACTGAGCTCCTGTTCCCTTTGCTGATGTCAGAAATGCTCCTTCTGTAGCGCAGTCAGTCCTGCAGGAGCAGTTTCAGGATTGCCAGTCTGCCGCCTGCCAGTGGGGCTGAATGGAGGGCAGAGTGCTGAACCCTTCACTGCTGGTGGAGTCTTTTAATGGAAAAGTACCCTGTGATGCCTGTGAAATATCAAAAGAGCTTCTGGAGGGGAGAACACAACCGGGTAGCACCTAGGGCAAAAGGGTTTCCCACTTTATGGCAGAACACTTCATCTCTGAAACCCGGCTGCAAATCTTTGCTTCCTGTCTAAGGTTTCTCAGCAGTCTAACTAATCATGAAATCATCCATTTTAGCAAATCTTGCTCCATATGCTTACAGCATGATTTTTCAGCCTTTATGTATTACCACAGAAAAGTTCAGGAAGGATGCAAGTGATCAAGGCTATCTGAACATACAAAAGGTAAAGCAAATATTTCTGGGAGGGAACGAGTGCCACAGTTCAGGAGGCATGAGGGGGGATTTGGAGATTTGGAAACACTCTCCAAAGAGCCCACTGTAGCAGTGCAGGTTTAATTTTGGAAGCAGATGCTGTGGCTGGTTTGAATAACCTTGAAACTGACAACCTGTATGTTAATTGTGAAAAGCCTTCTGGATAACTGCTGCTTAAAATATGAGTATCTGCTCATGGGATGGGAATGTAAATAAGCTGCCATCAGCTAATTGCAAGTGACTGCAGTGATTCCATATTGATATTTTGCTGAAGGGTCTTAGGTCCTGGTTCAAACCTTAAGCCAGTGTGGGAAAACTAAATGGGAACTAATGTTTTGTAGAGACTGTTCCCCTAGCATAATTACTGCAGTCTTTGGTACTGAGCACTAAACTGCAGAATTTCGGATTTGATCTGCCGTGTTACTGTGTTGCTGAAAGAAACTGAGTGGCATTGTGAGAATATAGAGGAAGGAAAGAGTCATGGAAATAAAAAGATTTTCAAGCCAGTACATGATACAGTATGTAGTTAAAATAGGGGTGGTGCAGGCAGACTGGATTAGGAGCATGCCTGGGCTCATTTTCCTCTTGAAGGCATCCCTGGCTGTGTCAGAGGAGGGGACTGAACTATTCAGGCTGCATATGTGTGTGGGTGTGTGCACCTAAAAATACATGCCCAGGTTTCACACAGATACATTTGTATTTGATTTCTATTCTGACAGTATTCTGTGAAGTAATTTCTGTTTGTTCTGAACCTGACCATATAAAACAAAACAGCTGCTGCTGCAGTATTTTAGGTACATGAATTTTTTTTGGCCTTAAATACATCTGTTAGTCACTGAGCTTCCTTCACGTTTGCTTTTCATTCAGCAGTGTCCAGCCACGATCAGTGGGAAGTGGAGAGAAGCTAAAGCAGCTGGTATAGCTCCTTAATCCGCAGACCACCTGCTCTGAAACTCACATGGGCCAGTTTGCAGAGCCAATCCAGCTGTGGTGGCATCCAGGAGGGACTCTCCAGACATGTTTCAAGAAGATATTTTCTCCTTCCTTGCATGAAGAAAATACTTTCCTTCTTGTGTCTTTCCTAATGTACCTCCCTGAGGTGCTGTATATTCAGGAGTTTGCATTCAGCTCCATTATAGAATGTAACCCTGGAGCTACTCCCTTTTGTAAAACGTGCACTGTACTTGTGAGAAAAACGCGTGTGCAGATCACATCCATCTTACAGTTTCTGTGTCCCATTTTCCTGGCTACATACTCATTTAATAGGCAGCTGAAAAAAGTGAAAGGTTATGGCTGAATCTTTTCAAAACAAATTCTCCCTGGTTATCCAGATAGAGTTACAGAATAACAAATCAATGCTGCCTTTGTGTGATGCCTGCACGACTCTTACTAATACAAGAGTCATAACTGTGGAATGGAGTCTGTGGAGATAGAAGAGAATCCAGCCATAATATCAAGGGACCTTAATGTATATTGCCAATTGCCAAATACTTCAGCCTTTTCCCCCTAATTTTCTTTTTTTTTTTTTTCAGTGCCTGAGCTTTTAAATGAGTTTGGCTCCAACTGAAGTAATACTTTGTGTTTGCAATGTGATTAATGCTGGCTCAATTTAATTGCCTGAGACTTGTTCTGAGAAACATCCCTGCTAGCTGGTTACTTTTATAATGTTAGCAAACCTCCCAATGCCCACATGACAACCAGATCCTTTTGTATTTGTATATTTAGGAAGCATCATTCTATTGGCACAAGACACAAGTACCCTGCGATGCCTGTGATGCCTAGCTCAGGATACTTGGTGTCTTTGTGCCAAGCTCTTCCTTTTCCATGTATTTTATAAGACCTGGAGGCAGACAGCACCACTGAGGTCAGAAATGAAGAGGATTGAGAAACTGAATCAGAATCTAAAATCAATATTTTAATAGCGAGGGAATATTTTCTTTAAAGCTTTGTTGGAGTGACTGCTATGGTTACAAGACCTGTAGCAAGGATATTCCAGTTATACAAATAATTGAATGCAGCCTGCTTTTAAATCTGTTTTCTGCCAAAGAATATATGGAACTGTGTGGAAGTCTTTCCTTGCCATGGGTCAGCCTCTCCATTTGGTGCAGTCATGGCTAGTTTGGCTGCCAGGCTGATGGCAGAAGGCTGCAAACACCAGCATACAGCCAGGTGGAGCAGGGAAATGAATGGTTGGGAGCACAATACCACACAAAGTGTAATTCACTGCTTGAGGCAGTGCAGCAGCCAGATTGGTTGGAATAAAAAGTGCAGAGTAAGGGACATTTCAACACATAAGCTTCATGGCAATTCTTCCTGTTGATTTTTATTCAGTTCCTCACTTAAAAATTGGCAATGCTTGTGCCTTGTTGAATTTGACTTCCTCTGCCTCTGGCTGGAAGAGCCCCTGTTCCTTACCTCTGCAGTCCCACCCATGCTGGAGTTGAAGGGATGCTCCCAGCTGGGGGGATCATGGACCTGGCTCCCTGCAGACTCACTGACCCGGCTCTGTGCACCTTAGTGCTTGCAGATACAAGATGCAGCACAGAGAGTTGGAAGCCTTGGAGAGGGCCAGCATGGACATGGCTGAGTTCAATTGTTTTGCTTCTGCATTCTGCCTCCAGCATCTCTGATATGCTTGTGATCTTCTGAGAACCGTTTATCTAAAAGTCTGTCGTGGAAAAGCCATGCAAAAAGCAGCAGCACTTAGCCACCCCTGTTGCTCCACATCAGTGATGTGAGACCTATTATGCAGGGAACCTAAAGCATCATGAGCCTGCTCAAGTGCCCTGCAGCACGCAGGTGGAGAGGGTCTGCAGAGGGTCCTTGCTTCTTTAGTGTGCACTGGAAGACTGGTGGGAGCACATGGCTGTCACTGCCGTGGTGTGTGTGACTGCTCAGTGCCCATGGAGAGAGGGCAGCCCAGCTCTGCAGCAGGTGGAGCAGGATTGCCCACCCACCTTTCTGCTCTGGGGGAAGATCCTAATAGAAGTAGGTTTCAGCAGCTGCCTGTTTGTGGCTGGAAAAAGTGAGAAATGAGTAGCTTGCAGCAAGTCTAGGAAGCCAAGACAGGATTTTGGCATGTAGTTGTCCTCTGTCTCCTGAAGTCTGTGAAAATGAGGTTGTGCCTGTTTGTGCCAGAAGATTTGTACTAGTGCTTTGGATAATTGATGGACACCAGAACTTGAGAGTGCAGGTATTGCTGAGAACAAACACTGCACAAATTAGCCTAGTCACGTGTTTGGCAGATCTCTCATTAGCAAGGAATTCTTAATAAGAATTATAGTATTAATGAGGGTTTATCTGCTAAATCCCGTTCACAGGAAGAAAAGAATCAGAAATCTGCCTCGAACGGTAAGGTGAGGACATTTGGCTGAAGGCATGAAAGAGGTGCTGGGAGAATTAACATTGCAGTTCCTCTCTGGATTGTGTACAGCAGAGCAGGGCTGGAGGGAGAGACATTCTGACTCAACAACCTGGGGGAGAGGTGGAATTAGCACTTCAGTGAGAGAGCTTCACTCAAGCTGTTTGATGACTCATTTAGTTTATTTGCAATGTAAAGTTTAGCTTCAAATACAAAGGGCTTCCTCTGGTCTCTGTCTTGTGATTAAGGTCACTAGAGCTGGGGGGAGTCACCACCCATAGCAGTGGTCACAGCCTAGTGCAAAGACACTGTGGGATGGGAGTTTGTGGGTTGCAGTCAGCTTTTGCTGAGGATGGTGTCTGCACACTGGCACTGTATCCTGGTCGTGGCCTTACTGGAGTTCTGGTTTTTGTGTAGATTTTGATGTGCTTCATGTCTGGCCTCTGATGAAAATGTGCTGGCAGGAGAGGAGTGCTGGAGGAGTACTCTGCTCCTGGGTTGAGAGCAAGGCTGCCCTGTTGTCCATGACCACTCAGCTGTCACCTCGGCACAAACATACACCTACACGGAAAGCAGCTGAACTTTCTAGTTCAGATTGCTGCTGAATCCTCTCTTCCCTCTGTGCTCAGCTGCTGAGTAGTGGAAATGTAGTTTTGTGAAGTAAGCCAGAGAGAGTAAGCCAAGTTTTAAACTACGTGTGTATAATCTTCAGGAAAAATACTGTGTAACTGTGGACTTTCATTTTCTTCTGATTATTTTGATGGCTGCCAAGGCATGATAAATGTGCATGTGGGAACTTACACTGGCTGGACCGTGTCAATTTGAAAATGTACAGGATCCAGAAATGTCAGTATCACGCCTTTGAAAGCCTGTAGTGTGGCACTGAGGTCCCCAAAATAAGTCTGACTTTCCTCCACAGTACTGTTGCTCCCTCTGACTGCTGCAGGTGCACACTGCAGCAGCACAGGGGAAGATGTTTCAGAAAGGTTTATTTGAGTTTTGGAGTCAGTAGTGCTAGGGCACAGATCATGTGAGAGCTTGGCTTAGGCTTGCCCCTGTCTTTTGGGACCAAGCTGATGCCTCACAAGTCCTTGCAGTTCCGTAGTTCATCAGCCGTGACTGTTAGCTAACTTGTTTCAGCAGTTTTCAAAATAAAAGCACACATCCAACAGACTTCAAAAGGGTTATCACACATATATTATTCAGACTTTGGTGGCTGGAGAACCTCTGGGAGATGCCCTGTAGGGTGTGTCTCTGTTGAATGTACTTTAAATGATCTGGATGCAGCAGTTGGCAGGTTTGCTGGTAGTGCTCGACTGGGAGGTGCTGATGACTCTGAGGGAGGAGAGGCTTTGCAGAGGGATCTAGATAGATTGGAGTACTGGGCAGTGATTCATGGGATGAAATTCAACAAATCCAAATGCCAGATTCTGCACCTGGGACAGAGTAACATCAGGTACAAGTGTAAACTGGGAGAGGAGAGTCTGGAGAATAGCTGTGCCGAGAGGGATCTGGGCGTGTTGGTGGGCAGCCGCTCAGTGTGGGTCAGCAGCGTGTGCCCAGATAGCCAGGAGGGCAAACTGTGTCCTGGGATGGGTGCATCAGACATGGCATCACCAGCCTCATCCTGAGCACTGTGAGCAGTTCTGGGGCCCACAATTTAAGGAGGATGTGGAGGTCCTTGAGTGCATCCAGTAGAGGGTAACAAAGCTGGTGGAAGGGCTGGAGGGCATGTGCTGTGAGGAGGGGAGGAGGACTTTGGGCTTGTCCAGTTTGGAGAAAAAGAGGCTGAATTTTGACCTTGTTGGTCTCTGTAGCTGCTGAGGAGGGGACATGGCCAATTTCTTCTCACTGAAATCCAGTGACCAGATGCATAGGAATGGTTCAAAAATGCAACAGAGATTGGGTATTAGAAAGCTTTTTTTTTAGCAAGAGGGTGGTCAAACTCTGGAGCAAGCTTCCTAGAGGAGTGCTTGGATGGCACAAGACTGTCAGTATCTAAGAGGCATTTGGACAGTGCCATTAACAAAGTGCTTCAGTTTTTGGTCCTCCCTGAAGTGGTCAGGCAGTTAGGCTAGGTGATCACTGTAGGTCCCTTCCAACTGAGCTGTTCTATTCTGTGCTATTCTACTCCAGTCTAAAGTGGCTTCTCAGTAATAGGCTGCTGCGACAAGACAAAATGTCTTTACAAAACTGACTTAAGCTTCTTAACCTTTAAGGATTAGGAGAGACTTTTGCTTGTTTTGCTTCCTCTGTTTGAACATAGCACGTGTGGGTGTGCTTTAACTAAATTCTTGTGCCGCTGCATTTTTCTTCTTCTTGATCCTTGTAACATTTTGCTTGGCAAGCAGGAACAGTACGTGTGGAAAGTTCATACACCTGTGTAAATGTTATTGTTAACAATTACTGCTCTGCTGAGGACTCAGAAAGTTTTGACAAAACCTCAGGAGAAAACCTATCAAGCACAGGAGCCTGAGCCTGTGGGAATTAGTGCTCAAGTAGCTGTTGTTGTGCCACTCATCTGGTGGGAGCTGCAGCCGCAGGGGGATGAGGATTTTGCATTCCCAATGGACCTGGATGAACCCACCTGTTGGCCAACAGTTTTTTCTCTGCTCATCTGGCACAGCTGCCTACAAAGTCATCCCCTGAGCAAAGCCATTTCAAAATGATTTGGTTTGCTCGAGCATTTTCATAGCAATCTAAAGCTGCCTGAGGCATTTTCACCAGGTTGGGTTAGAAAATGATCATGTGAGCTGCCATGCTGGAAAAATAGGTGAGGCTTTCCACTGTGATGGAGTTCATGGTGAGGTGCTGGGCAGACTGGTGGATGAATGGGGAGTGGTGGCTGCTTTACTTGGATAGGAGCAGTGTGAACAGGCAGGGACTGCACTGCTGCAGTTAAACGTGCAGGGGGGTTCTCTTGCTATGAAATGAAAATGTCCCATGTCATCTCAAGGGCTGGTTTTGTCCAGCCTGGAGGAGGCTCAGAGGGAATCTTAAACTAATGATGGGAGGCTATAGAGAAGACAGTGATGCCTAATGGCAAGGAGAGAGGCCAAGGACACGGGCTGCACCAAGGAAGATTAGATAGAAAGAAAAAAATTTCACAGTGAAGAAAAATCAAATATGGGAACAACTATCTGGAGACATGCGGTCTCTATCCTTGGAAATACTCAGAACTGACAGGACCTGAGCAACCTGATGTAGTTTCAATATTGATCCTGCTTCTCTTAGGAAGGGGAGGCGATCTCTAAAGTTCCCTACCAATATATTACATGATTATAATTTTTAATGGCATCTTAAATTAGATAAAAGCAATTAGTCTTACTGAGGAGTAAATGTTACTTGCACTCGAAATAATTCACAACCACATTCACTACCCACACTTTCCAAGCAGCAATATGAGGCAGAAAGGTCATTCATTTGTGTGAGGCACAGGGTCTCAAGAGCAGAGATCAAAGTGCAAAATTTTCAGGAGTTCCAGGTGTACCATCACCTGGTGTCTGCATTCTATGTCTCCCCCTGCTATCCACTGGTACCTGTGGGATTCTCCAGGGTGCAGCAGGAAATCCAGGTCCTCTCTGGAGCAAAGGGCACCAGGCAGAGCAGCAGTGTCCCTGCAGCTGTGGTGTTGCAAGGCTTACACCACTAAAATATCTTACTACAGCTCTGCAGGTCTGTAACAAAACACCTGCATCATTCGATATGCTACATTAATACATAATTAGGATCTGTCAATTCACCAGTATGGTATCTGTCAATTCACCAGTAACTGTGGCTTAAGCTGTGCTTCATTAAGAATCTTTATTGTTATTTGTGTAACAAAGACATAGAAATAGATAACAGCAAACATAATAAACTAAAGATGTGGTGGGTGGTTTGTCAGCTGCTGTTCTGCAGGCACAAGGTCACTGTGATCTTTTACAGAAGAAGTTCAGTCTTCTTTTGTCCTAGCTTTGTCTCCAGTAGGGTTAATTTTCTTCCTAGTAGCTGGTACAGTGCTGTGTCTTGGATTCAGTATGAAAATAATGTTGATAATACAATGATGCTTTAGTTTTCACTCCCTAGTTCTTATTCTAAGTCAAGGAATTCTCAGTTTTCCATGCTCTGTCAGCGAGCAGGTGCACAAGAAGCCGGGAGGGAGCATGGCAAGGACAGCTGACACGAACTGTCCAAAGGGTTATTTCACACCACAGAGTGAAATGTGCAGTATATGAACTGTGGGGAGCTGGCCAGGAGCTGCTGATTGCTGCTCAGGGACAGGCTGGGTATCAGTCAGTGGATGGTGAGCAGCTGAATTGTGCATCACTCATCTTTCTTCAGTTGTATTTCTCTCTCATTCTTTGTTATCTCCTGTTTCATCACTATTATAATTATTATTTTTATTATTGTTGTTGTTGCATTTTAATCTATCTCAGTTGTTAAACTGTTCTCATTTCAGCCCATGGGTTTTACCTTTTCTGATTTTCCTCTCCACTCCCACTGTGGGATGAGGGTAGTGAAGAGGTGGTTACATGGTGTTTAATTGTCAGCTGGGGCTAAACTGTGACACTTTTCTGAGGAGCCAGCTGCACTTTGTGAGCCATGCTTGTAAACTGCAGTTATTTTCATCTAAAGTGTTATGGGTGTATTTAATGATGCAGAAAATGCCAGGTGAGATAAATGGGTTGACCAAGGCAGGTGCAGAGATCTGCTGCTAAGACATCTCTCGTGGTGGCAGGTCCATCTCTTTCCAACTGTGTCAAGCTGCTGTTTCTGTCATCAAGACTTTTCTGGACAGACTCTCTAGCTGTGCAGAATAGCACCAGTTAAAGGTGTAGGTTTGTGCAATGGTCTGGCAGTCTAGCGATGGTCTAGAAGCACAAACTTAAAACTGTCTTCAATTGATGGAATTCAATTGTGACCTTGGATTTCAGGAGGTAACACTGCATTACCAACCCACAAATAGAGGCTGCTTCTAGTAAAAATGACATGGACTTTTTCACTGTTTCCCTTCTTTCTGTGAAAAAAAGCCTCTTTTTTTTGACATTACATTCAGCCTCCAGTGTAACAGAAGCAGAGTCTTGTGTTTGGGATGCTGTGGTTTATAAACTTTGATTTAATAGTATTTTGTAAGAAAATAAGAGAGAGAAGAGAAGAGAAGAGAAGAGAAGAGAAGAGAAGAGAAGAGAAGAGAAGAGAAGAGAAGAGAAGAGAAGAGAAGAGAAGAGAAGAGAGCAGAAACTCAGTACATGCATATTGCTGAGTCATTTTGCCAATTAGCCTCTAGCACAGCAACTGGGAGCAGAGACGTGATCCTTGAAGTTTGAGTGATCACCCTGCTGCTGGCACTTGACCTGTTCTCCTGTTTGAGATCCCAGGGTGTCTGTATGGTTGTGTTGGAGCTTTCTTTGTGTGCAGAAGATGTAACAGACAGTTCCAGAGGCTGCAGCTGGTCGTTACCGCTGTGCGTTGGGTATTGTGTCTTCCCTGTCTTTGCTGTGGGGGTGAGAATGAGATTTAAAATACAACTTTCCAAATTCTGTATTTGCTCCAGGAGATGTCTGTTAATAGTCAATGGAAAGGCTGCCATTAACTCTGAGAACAGCATTATAATCCATAGTTAACATCCAAATGTGTGGATTCTTTTATGAATAAAGGACGGGTGGAGTTCAATTAGCAGTTTTGGTGACCAGAATTGAGGTCATGTTTCCCTCGATACCATCAGAACAAAAACCCAACGGGATCACTGCAATGATCTGAGTTAAAATTAGCTCTTCCTGGTGATTGTGGTGGTGTATTTTTAACCTGAATTGTTTGAGTGACCCAATTCAAATGCAGCCATGCACAGTGAGGGCAGCGGGTGCAGCATCTGAGTGGGAGTGATGCCTTGAATGGGGGCACGGGGGACAAGATGTAACTCACATTTCTGCCAGAGATGGAATTTTATTTTTATTTCTCTGGAAACTGGTGGGAAACACATGGGAAGAGATAGCATGATGACTCGCAGCACTCGACACTTGGGACTTAAAGTTCCTTTCTGTGTAGGATTGGCTGTGACACTGGAGGTGTGTTCAGCTTGCAACTTTGTTTTTCAGAACCTGAACTAGCTGGCAGTGTGCAAGCTGAAGCTTCCCGGTGTCAGTCATGGGGCACCTGGACCATCTAACCTGAGAAAACAGAAATTCTAGAAACCAAATGAATGTCAGCAGATGCTGATTTTGAAAAAAGCTATTGCTTCTTAGTGAGGAAGAAATAGCTACCATCATCACCTCTCCTCACCCCCAAATCTGTGCCTGGTGATAAGGGAATAACTGTGTGAAAAAAAAGCAAAACTGAAGGAAGCAACCACAGAACACACCAGGACTGATGACACTGCAGATTAGAATAATGATAACAGCAATGAACACTGTGGAGGCAGGTCTCACTGCCACCTGCTGCCTCCAAATGAGTGTTGAAACCCACAGAAGTGTGGGTTTCTGTGCCTTGAGTGCAGAGGCACCCGAGGAAGTGCAGCAGAGCTGTTGTGCAGACTGCCATCCCAAAGGCTTTTTACAAGGATACTGTGCATTGTCAGTTTTATATTGGCTACCAGTGGAGGAAAAGAGCAAGGTAGGCCAGGAGTTAAGAAGAATGAGAGAATCTAGGTTAGCACACAGAAATCTGTGATTTAATCTTCCAGTCTGATGCAGTGAATGATAAAGAGGTGCTTGGTTAAATTTTACAGATTTTCCATTTCTACTGAGGGTACTCCAGTGTTCCACAGCTCTACAGGCCATGAGATTACACATAAACCATCTCCATAGTTTGACTCTAAATACTCTATGCAGCCTGGGATCAACCAGAATTTTCCCTACAATTTTCATCTCTTGTAAACATATGAAGCCAAATCCTGAAACTAAAAGCTATGGAGGTCACTCTTCTGTGCTTTCAGTATTGTATGTGTGCATACGTACTGAAAATGAGGAGGAAACTGCTGGGATAAAATTCAGTTGGTACACGAGAAAAGAAGAGAAGCAACAGGTATGTGAGAGAAACTCATAGTAATAGGAGCTGCAAGTATCTGAGTGTTAGAATTTAACAGTGTTAGAATTTCAAGGGCAAAATGAGGAAGGTGGAAGAGAGTGGGAGTAATTTTCCCAGAAGGCTGTGTATTTATTCATGAAGAATGATGCTGTAAGAATAAATCATAACTATGTAGGAAGTTTTTATCTGCAGGATCCTTGTCTCCCTGCTTACTGAAGTTGGAAGGTATGAGATATGAATTACATAATTAAAGATATGACCATAATGATTATGTAAAATGGAACCAACCTAAAGTTGTGAGGCCATTATTATTGCATTAAATATTTGAATGTATAAGAAAACAACAACTGAAGGCTATATGAAGAAAAAGAAGGGCGTATTTAAAGAAAAAGAAGTTGGCTTCATGCAGGTGGTTACTAACATGGCAACAGAATCAAACAAGATCAAGAATTAAAACTCCCAAAATGTTAACAAGTATATAAATTGCATTAATTTTAAAAGTCACCCTGATAACAAACAAAACTTGTAACAGAAACTATATTTCTACCAACTTAAGTCAATGGAAACTAAAAGAAGTGTATCAGGTGAGTAAAACTTTTTATCTTAGGATACAGATTTGTTATAGAGTAATGTTTTCACAGGCACACAACTAGCTTGGTTTTCAGAGATGGCCATTCACTTAGGGCTTTGAATCTGAATATTTGATGGCATTCAGGTTGCCTGATTCAGATACCTAACAACAGACATATTAAATTTAAATTAGTTGTCTTATGCTGCCTCTAGCATCCGAAGAGAAAGATCATCTTCAGACAGAAAATAATTCCTTCTGACTTGGATGCCAGTCTTATCATGGGATAACTTGTTCTCAAAAGATGCTTTTCCTTCTCCACTGTTTATAAAAGGAGCTTAAGACAACTAAGACTCAAATTATCTACTTTCACATGATTAAAGACATGAGATAAATCCTGTAGGTCTTGTTATCTAACATAAGGCATTCACAATTGAAAACCGTAGTCATGATAGCTACAGGCCATATCCAAACACACTTCTGCAGTTTATGCTCTGTATACTCCAAGGGTCAGCTCTGTAACCAAGCAGTTCACAGACATATTTAACCAGGGTATGGACCATGTTGGCAGTAAGCAAAGATTCAAACCCCATTTTTGGAGTGATATGCGGGAAGGACTCTGTGGCCACTGTTTCCCACAGTGTGTCAAAGATGATGTCTTTCCTCTTGGTTCACCTGTATTTCAACTTTGGCTTGGACGAGTTCTTTGTCTTCGGGGTCTTCTTGGGATTTGTCTATAAACATGGGTTTCTTTGATTGTAAATTTCCCTTTTCAACCTCTAAACATCTTGTTTAATTGCCCTTTTCAAATTCTTAAGCTGTCCAGCTAAGACTCTGAAAGGCCTGGGTGGAATTCAGAGGAAAGAGATGAGAAACAACGAATGTCCCCCAGGATTATTTTAACCTTCTTTAAGCCTAAATAGGCTTTTTGAAAGAAGGTTAAAATAATCCTGGGGGACATTCCTGGGGGACATTTTAACCTTCTAAAAAGCCTACTTAGTCTCCTTGCTTGAGACTGTAGAGCTGTCTGGGTAGGTATCCTCCCTTGCCTCCTTCCTTCTTCATCTCTGTTCTTGGCACCAGAATAAACCAGTTTCTGACAAGGTGGCTGCATTATTAAGCAACAGCTGTTGGCAGGCAGATGGGTAGAGCTGGTTAGACAAGAAAGGGGATGGGAATGTAGCCAGCCCCTGGAGGTGTCTGTGAGAGGGATTCCTGCTTTCCTGGTTCTTCTTTGCTTCTGGCTTATTGTCTTGTGTCTATTTCCAAAATGGGGTGACAGGTAAGTCCTCATCCTTCTCCTGGGAGCATTAGCCCATGCAGCAGTGCCAGGAGGAAGCTGTGGTTCATGTGGCTGTAACTGGGAGGGACAGCTCCATCCAGAAGCATGATCTCAGGATTATTCTGTATTCTTCTGGAATACATCCTGGTACCTTCCCCTCAGCTTTCTGCTCCTTGCCTAGAAACTGGGATCTGCAACCAACTTCTGAACTTCTAACCTTGTTTGTGTGCTGGGAAAAGGCATGATCCCCACTGTCAGTCTTGTGATTCCAAATAGTATGATAACGTAGCAGTTTTCTGTTAGATGTAGATAGAGATTATGACCCCTACCTTGGGAATTGCCATCAATTTGGAAATTGCTGTTTTCAGTTATTTTATGTGAATCCAGACAAGATCTTTTCCCTTTCGCTTTCCCTGTAGTTCTGTTGAAAACAAAACCTATTCTAGAACACTGAGCAGAAAAGACCAATGGAAGGTAAGGCTGAAAGCTTGTGGGCGTTCAGGTTACAGTGCTGAGTGGTCATTTCCTTGCCCAAAAATTCACCTCTGTCTGTTGCACTGCTCCTTGGATATGGCTGACCACATTTATGGTTTCACTATTTTACTTTGTAATTACAGATTCCTTTCACCTCATTTATTAAAATCACTCTGTGTCCAAGTAGGCCACCTTTTAAGCAATGTCAAATAGATAGAATTAGTTATGAGTCTTTAAATATATGCATGAGAATTGCAATGGTTTTTGAAACATGGAAGTGCAACACTAAAATTATTTTCCTGAATGAGATGACTCATCATGGCTGGGAAAAAGAGCCCCTGTGATTTCATTGTATTTCCATGTCATTAAGAAAATATTATACTTCAAGCAGATGAAGGACTGCAAAATTTGCAGACCCATTATTACTGGATAGTGGTAGCAAATAGAAGTGCATTACATTTGCATACAAATACATGAGTGTGTTTTAGGAACCAATTTTTGTTTCTTAAAAAAAAAAAAAAAAAAAAGTATCCATTTAGAGACAAAGCAGAGCTCTGGTTTGCAGAAGACAAGCCTGGACACGTGGTGTCTTCAATCCACTGCTTCCATGTCTGTGTCCCCTGTTTGCTCCACAGACTGACCCTGGACAGATCTACCTGCTGGCTCATCCCCACATTCTGCAGCTTTTGGTGGACCCTGAACGGGTACTGGCATATTCCCAAGGGAGATGGGTGTGTTTTGTGCGGGGGTTGGCACGTTTTCAGGGGTTGCTGGCATGCTTTCAGTGGGTATTGGCATGTTCCCAGTGGGGACAAGCACACTCTCAGGAGGCACTGGCACACTTTCTGTGGGTGTTGGCACCCTGTCTGGAAGTGAGGGTGTGCTTCTGGGGGGCTTTGACCCGTTCTCAGTGGGCACTGTCATACTTTCAGTGAGTGCTGGTGTGTGTTCAGTGGGCGCTGGTGTGCTCGTGCTGGGCTGCTCACAGTTTTTCCTGGCCTCTGAATGTGGAGTGAGAGGAGCAGGAGGTTCTGGCACCAGGGTGGCATTACATGTTTGAGTGTCACAGGGCTCTGGATTGCTGCTGTTGCTTGGGAGGGACTCCTCTGCCTTGTGGGACACCCTGAAAGCTTCAGCCAGCTGCTTCAGCATCCTCTTGTCACTCTCATGCAGCTCAATGCTCTCCTGCTCAGAGGGGGAAGGGGTTCTTTTAGTATCATCTTCTTCATCTTCTTCTTCTTCTTCTTCTAAGATGCCATTTCCATTCACCTCTTCTGGGAACTGTGCTTGCTTTATTTTTTTGTACAATTCATTTCTCTCTTCCTGCAGAGCACGGCAGAGGTTCTCTAGTCTCTGGATTTTCAGCACGAAGCACTCATATTCCTTGGACCTCATGGCTTTCTGTAGTCAAAGACATCAGGCAAAGGTACAGGCTCAGTTTGGGTGCATGCAATTCATTAGTGGAACTGGCAATTAGGAAATTATTTGAGCAGCCTTCAGAGGATGCTGCCAGGTGGCTGGCTTTCACCAACTGCTCTTCAATAACTATGGTGTTTTGGACCAAAGCTTCAAGAGGAAATTCATCCCTGTAACTACACTGTATTAACATTCTGCATACATATTCAGATCAATTTCACTCAAATATATTTGCAGGAATACCTGCTGATGATCTGGAGAGATGGAAAAGCATAGTGGATGTCCAAGCAGATAAGCAACCAAAAGCCTGCTTAGACTTTTGGTGTGTGTGGGTGTGAATTTGGAGGCAAACCAGCTGCTTAATTTTTTTTTTTTTTTGTTTATCTTGCTTCTGGGCTCTGTAAGAGCATCCTGAATTGGAACATTTTCTACACCCAGTGAGGAAACAAGAGATACAGAAATCCATAAAAATAGAAATAGCAATAGCACAGAGCTACAAAGCTAACCAGAAAGATTTGGTCCCAGTTCAGCTTATGTTTGGGGTGAAACTTCAGGCAGCCTATCTTCTTTGAATGAGTTCCAGTGTGCTTATGAACTTCCTTTGCAATGCCCCTGGGACAGCACATTTAAAAGTATGGTGAGACACAGTACTTGCTTTTGCCTCTTAGAGTCTGACTACACAGGAAGTTAATGAAAGGCATGATTTTAAAGTTCATTAGCTAGAACACATTAATTCCCTGGGTGGATGCTCTTATGCAGAAAGTAGCATGAAGTGAACTAATGCCAATTTGCTTGTATGGGAGAGCACTGAGAATCACCCATTTTTAGAGCACTTAAAATTCAGAGTTACATAATTCAGTTTCTCATGGATGTAATGGATATCTGCACAATCTAAAAGCACTACCAGTTGGAATTGTCTTTTTCTCTAAGGACATCCAGTTATCAAGGTAGCTTGAAAGACCCTTAGATTCAAGAAGAAATTTTTCACTGACTTCTGGGATTATCTCATCTCCTAGTTAAAGCTTTATGTGGGGAAAAGGATGCATCCTGAAAGACTGCTTACCTCTTCAATCATGTCCAGTAATGCTCTGTTACAGTTCTCAAACCTGGATTTCCATGTAGCAGTATCCTTTTCTAACTTCTTCATTTTCTTTGTCATCTACAGAATTAGGAAGAAAAGCTGAATCACAACAGAAATTCCATGCTAAAAATGAAATCAGGGCAGCCCCTTTATTCAAGTCTTAGGCACTGCTCAGAGCTCTGCTGCCAGCAGCTGTAGTGTCTGTGCTAAGTAATAATTTATGTTAAGGGATGGATTTCATTTGAAGCAGCTGTTATATCACTTTCAGCCTCTAGTCTGTAGTCCCAATGGTAGGGCCAGCTGATTATAGCCAACTTCCAGCATACAAACTACCACAAAAACAAAAGGCAAAGAATTTGGTGGAATCTGTTTGTCCCTTTACCAGACTACAGTGTTAGACTGCTGGGACTTTAAAGACAGGCTCTTCTGAGCCCTCAAGGCCAGGGAAATTCCCCCTGGACTAGTCACCCCTCTATACTACCTCCAGAACACACCACCAGCTAAACAGCACAATTTTTCCTGTTGGTTTTCTGCAGGCAGAACTCTCTCTGTGAAGAATTATTAGGTGCTGCCTGGATCAGGGCATGAGGATTTTGAGCCTTAGTGGCAGAGCAGAGCATTGTTTATTCCCAAAGCAGGTACAATATGTAGATGTGTTTGGTTTTTAACTCCCATTCATTACAGGAAATAAGAACCCCAGCTGCAAGGAAACAGTCTCTTGGGCTGTTTCCACATGGTGTAAAGTGGTTGGTGGGCTTCAGCTCTGCCTACACACTCTAGTAAAATATGTGTAGCCTATGTCCAACTCTCTGTACAGTGTCAGTCACCTAGAAGGTTCTGGACACTCCTGATAACATGGTCTGATAAATGGCTCCAGACTCCCCCTCTGGTATGTCTCAGGGATCTGTACCCAGCCACCACATTATATTTTAAGTAAAATATTTATTCTTCCTGGCATTTTCAGTTTTAGCTGAAATGGAGAGCTTTCTACTCTCCTTTCTGCTGTTCAGGTTGCAAAGCTGAAATCTAACCTGCTGTCAGTCGTGGCTGAGCATGTCCTAAATCTTTTTTGAATGTTGATGAAATTATTCTTCAAAATGTGCAGAGATGGTCCAATCTCAGGTAGAATTATTAGAGTGAAAAATATCAAAATCTAAAAGGAAAGTATCAATTACAGAGTTCAGGCATGAGCTCCTACTCACTTTTTCCATCTCCTGTTTGAATGTGGCAAACACTTCATTGCTTTTGGCCAATGTTTTCTGAAATTCTTCAAATCTTTCAGAGTAGAGAGTGATCTGTATTAACAGAGAGAGAAAAAAACCTCACTAATTTCAGAACATCCAGGATGGTGAACTTCTACTTTGGTAGAAGATAATAAAATAAATATTGTGTTTGGGCATGGAAATTAGTTTCTGTTTGAGGACCATGAAAGCACAAACATCAGGGAACAGAAAACTCTTTGCAACTTTTTATGGTTGCAGACTAATGGGATTCCTTCATTGTAGAAAGATAAACTGAGTAAGAACAGAAAGTGCCAGGCAAGGGATTTTAAAAAGACCTGGGAGTTATGGATGCCCTACTCTCCTGAATGTTGCAGCTGTGGTATCCCTATACAGGGTGTCCAGAAGAAAAGTAATTCTGAAGATATCAAGGCTTCTGAAAACATTTGCCTTGCTTTGATCCCTGGCTCATCTCCATGGTCAAGGACTAACCTGAACTGGTCCAAGCACTGCTGCTGTGCAGGACCATTCAGTGTGATCAGCTCACGGTGAGAGCCAGCGTGAGCGGAGCTGTGCCTGAGCTCTGAGCCTTGCTTCACCAGGCAGATGGCACCAAACCTCAGCTTTGACCTGGGGGTTTCAGCCCTGACAGAGGAGGCCAATACTGCGTGGCTGCCTGGCTGTTCACATGCCTTGTGGATTTCTCAGAGTACTCTTCCAGCTGGGCTGGGACCTGGGTGCTACCCTGGCTAGGATGCTTTTGATGTCCAAGCGAGCTGGGGGAGAGGCATCCCCACACCACGCTGCAGTAGTGATTTCCCTTCTTCCATCTTTCCACCTGTTGGCTCAGGCTGTGGCCAGGAGCTGCACAGGCAGTGCTTGATGTGCTTCACTGGACTCCCCTATTGAAGAGGAGTGTCACTGCTCACTTTCAATGTCACCTGGCAGGTAAACAAAGCCCACCCTTCACTTTCACACCGCCATGATTCTGCACTGCATTCCTTCAGGATATGTCCCTGCACCACAGCTTGAGCAAGCTGAGAGGGCACCTTGTCAGCTCTGTTTTGGACTGCAGCTGTAGGCAAGGCCAGCAAAGGCAGAGCAAGCCTTCCTCAGCCAGCCTCTTTTGCCAGTTTCACTACAGTCTGAGAAGCAGAGCAGAATAACGTTCTGTTGCGATGTGCCAGATTTCAGACTACCAGGGCTCCATATTTTGCCGTCAGTTTATACCTGACAGCCGTATGAAAGTTTATCTGTGGCTGTATTTTGTCATTATTACAATTTTTTTGTATCTATAATCATCAGATGGTTTTGGGGGAACAAATGTTCTAAAGATCTGAGGTTAGTTTTTCTGTAAGATTTTCTTGTTTTCAGCTTTTTCTGAGTGGTTTGGTTGTTGTTGTTTTGTTTGGTTGGATTTTTTATTTGTTTAGTTGTTTGTTTGTTGGTTGTTTTTTTCCCTTTGGAATGGACCAGCTCCAGCTTGTTCCATTCCTTCTGGTGCCAGAATATCCCCAGCAGTGTTTAGGTCATCAGACCTCTCATCTGTCCAGCCTGGCAGCTCTTAGGAAAAGGGATGGTGTCACATGTGGTGGCTGAGGCAGGATGGGTGCAGAGCGCTGGGAGGGTCAAGAGCAGCCTGCAGTATTCCAGTACTGGGTGGAAGCTGGTTGCCTTCTTTCTCCACACCAGCAGGGAGCAGGATAAAGGATTACCTAGGAGCTTTTCTGTAGTGTAGAGGGGGTGTAGCCAACTCACCCCCTCCCCTGATACTACTGTGAAGTTACTGAGGAAAAGAAGATTTAGAAAATGTTGCTGATAGTGGGGTGGGTTTCATTCTGATTTTGAAATCAAGTACAGTTATGTTATGTATCATGCTTGTTCAAGCTGGTTGTTATGGTGCCCCTTGCCACAGCCACAAGTGCAGGTTCCAGCCAGGTCTGCCCTGGGCTGGAAGGGCCTTGGAGGCTGAGGGGAGGGCACAGGCTGCAGCCCTTCCCCATGGAACTGGTTGAAGGCACGGCAGGTCAACCCATACAGAGCACTCCAGTGTCACAGCTAGCTGACATGAAGCTTGCATGTTGTATTTATACAAGGCTGTAGCCAGAGCTGTGATCTAGGCACAAGTGAAAACTCAGAGGGATTTGTTTTGGCAGCCCAAGTTCCACAGCCTAGGTGGGGCACTGCTACCAGGTATAACAGTGGAACGTTGACATTTGGAAGAGATGTTACAGCTCTAAATGCCTGAGCTTCCCAAAGCCAGGTGATGGAGCAGAGCTGAGAGTCAGAGAACTGAGGCTCCTAGCCCAGATCTGTTTGAAAAAAGCTCACCTCAATGCTGTCTCTGCTTTCCCTTCCAATTTTTGCGTATTGTTTAATTAGGTCAAAAACATTTCACATTTGAACAGGGCAAGCTCTGACCTCAGCTGGGTCCCTAAACAGCACCACAGCACTAAGAATAGCTTCTGCAATTGAAACTGAATAATAAATGAATGTTTTCACAGTGGCTGGGACCAGGCTGTGAGAGATGTCACTCACTGGGAGATTGCACTTGTGCTCCAAGATCAGGGAGAAGAGGACCGGCTTGCTGCATCCAGCAGGACTGTGTGGGAAGGAAGGCCAGAGGCAGCACTGCTGTGAGTGCAAGGCCTTGGGAAGTGGGGGGTGCTGAGAGTGTGCTACCATGGGGACACCCCTTTGGCCTTGTTATGTTCTTCTTGGTTGCCATGGTTTAGTGGTTGCCCGGTGCTGGCTACTAAACATTAAAGGTCTTGGCTGGCTTCTATCTTTTTATTTGGTTTCAATGCGTGAAGCTAAAATAGTCTCCCTAAGCATCATGCCTGGGGAGAGCATGCAGCATCCTGGGAAGCACCACCACAGTTTGGTGCCAGATCCCTGTCACCATTTGGAGTGCCAGATTTGGCTGTCTCTGGCACATTGTGCCATCCAGAGACTGGCTGGCATGAATATGATGTCCCCAGTTCCTTCCAGCTCAAGGAAGAAGTGGGTATTCAGCACCTCTTCTGAAACAGAGGGGTATCTCAATGTGAAGGTTATATTATGGCTTCTCCCTATCTCACTGACCCAACATCTTCTCATAAATTTCCATGCAGCTGTTCCTCTGTTAATCATAGAATCACAGAAAGACTTCTGTTAGAAGGGACCCCAAAGACCCTCAGGGACACCTTCCACTCGACCGGGTTGCTCAAAGTCCCATCCAAACCTGTCCTGGAACACTTCCAGGGATGGGGCATAGTATCTATTTATTGCTCTGTGTTTTATGTATCAAAGAGCTCTTTATGCTCTTTCTGTTCTACACTTGCACAACACATTGCATTATAGCATCTGGTCCATGAGGGAGGTCCTTTGGTGCTACCATACTGGAAATAATAAAAATTAAAAAAAATAATATTAATAATGTTATCATTCCTAGTAATTCCAAATGAAGGCTGGTATCTAAGTGACAGAGCTCTCACACTTGAGCAACACACTTAACTGTATATTTCATTTCAGGAAGCAAATCACCTAATTTTTATCTGCACAAGTCTGTGAGGAGCAAGTGTATTCTCAATGCTTTTACAGACTTGACTGGTGTTTTCTAAAAACACTTTTTCTGTATCAAATGTTCTAGTTTTTTATCAATAACTCCAGCTTCATTAAGCTGGCTATGGAGGTCTGCCTGCATAATTTTTTTCCTTCTGGTTGAGCATAAAAGTCTAATTAAAACCACTCTGAGAAAATCGGGAGCAGGTTTGCAGTCAGGACAGACTCAGTTGGAGGCCTTGGAGGTTTCATTGCAGAACCTGTTAAACTATTGTCAGCACCAGTTTATATGATGTTCTTCAGTGTGCCACTGGCTTATCTCAGCCTCTGAAAAAACACACGAAAAATTAAACCCCTCTTAGCAGGTGTCCAGGTTATCAGTTTAACACTGGAATTTCTTGATGGCTCAACAGGCAGCAATTAGACCATCTGCAAGGAAAAAGCTGGGACAACTTTCCTGTATGATTAACTGTGAGCAAGGGCTAGGAGGCACTTCCTGATGGGTGAGGAGATTGGCAGCTGCAAGAGGGGCTGACAGACTGACACCATCCCCCTCAAGGTTCTGCTTGGGGGAATCTTACTCACAGACAGGTCAAAGAATCTACATAATTGTTTCTTAAATCTAGAAGAATCTACTGATACTCTCTCTTTTGATGTCATCTAGTGCTCTCACTCATTGATTCAAGGTCTCACTCGAACATTCAAGGTGATTATTGCATTGCTACCAAAGTGTAGTATATTCTGCCTATGGCTTGGTTTTACTGCCTTTCACTCCAGCTTGACTCCTGGCGTAATTTTGGCACGTAATTTTATTTTATTGAAAGTTTCAAATTACAGTTAAGCAATGAAATCCTAGAGATCCCTCTCTATAAGCCCTTAGTAGACGGAATTCCTGTTAAAGTTAATGAAAATGCTGCCTTTGCACCCCAGTTCAGAAAAGCATATGGGCACAGAAGCTCCAGTTTGTTAAACTTGTTTCCTGATATGTATGTACTCCAGTGCTTTGCTGTATAAGAAACCTGCCTGAAGGGTAGTTATGGTGAATAATCAAGACACACATGTTGTTCTGTGGTTGAGCACTGTGAACACTCATAAATCAGCACTTTAGAAAGATTAGGGTCAGAAGGGACCTTTAAAGATCACATAGTCCAATCCTTCTGCCTTAGGGACACTTCCCACTGACCAGGTTACTTCAGAACCCATTCAGCCAGTCATGACCACTACCAAGCACAGGACATCCACAACTTCTCTGGACAACCTTTTCCAGTGTCCCACAATACTCATAGCAAAGCATTTATTCCTCATATGTAAAAGAAGTCTCTCCCTCTTTCACTTTAAAACTGTTACCCTTTGTCCTATCACATGCCCTCGCAAAAAATCTCTCTCCATTTTTATAAACCTCTTTTAAATACCAAATATTTGCAAAAAGGGCTTCTCCTCTCCCTCTCCCAGTTTGCAGTATGGGCATTACCTTACAGCTGGCTTGAAAATAACCTGCTTTCTTTGAAATAGTCTATGGGATGTAGAATGAGGCTAGAAGGAACACACAGAAAGTAGTTTGGATACTTTACCTGGGATGTGCCTCATGGGTTAAAAACTGGCAAACAAAGGCACACCATGCAATCACCTCTCCTACGTCACCTGTGCCTGCAGGACAGTCTCTTGCTCCTTTAACATTTTGGCCTGGAGCTTCCATTCTGCAGCTTGGTTCAGGAGCTGTGTTTTGGGCAACAGAGAAAAAATTGTTAGGTCCCTAGATTATCAGTTGGAAATCCTCATCCTCCAGCTACTCATGTTACTGTGATAAGGAGTGGTCTAACTTTCAGGTGAATATAGTTAGAGCAGTTAGGTAAGGCAGACTATTTAGTGTTATCCTGAGACACGGGACAGGCTATTTGCATTCCATAGGCATATTTGAATTGGAGTTCAAAACCTACTTGGAATTAAGTGTGCAGTACAGTGGGCTATAAAAAGTGTGGTTTTTAACCACATCTTCACCAGACTTCTAGAGAATGGTTATGATACTTTCTGGCACATTCATTTCAGTACAGCTCCAGGCAAATTCCTGCTCTCCAGTGAATGGTAAACTTCCTTTTACATTAACGACCGTGAGTTAGCATGTGGGGATGGTCACAGTCAGACCTGCATCAAAAAATCTGGGAGTTTTCAGAAAGCCAGTGCATAGCAAATGTCATACATTCACTGCTGTCTGTTATCTTTGGGCTCTGTTTGCACTGGCAAGTGGAGAATACCAGCTCAGGGTGGTAAATGTCTCAGGTTAAGTAGGCAGCCCAGGAGGAGCTTGACTGCAATTTCTTTCCTGGCTTCTCCTGGGAAGGTGTGCTTCCCTACTCCAAGGTGTTTGGCAAAATCACATTCCGATCTGCAGGCTGCAGATAAAACAGGAGGATTGGTCAAGGCTGAAGGAACTGTAGGAATGGGGTTTGCATAGACCTTTCCTGGCTGCAGTTCTGAGTCAGCACTTCCAAAGTACACAGTAATATTTTAGCAATTGGTTTAATCTAAAAGCAGGAAACATTTACCAGGGTGTTAAAGAAATATCCCTGTCGTCTACCAAACATTTATAAAGTGTTTTATTAGTCAGGGCAAATATATTTTAGAAAAAGAATGCTAATGATAGCTTGAGAAATGAGACATAAAGAAGTTATTTTACCACAGGATTTTGCTCTGTTGGATTAAATTGAACTTAAATTGTACTGTAAATTGTATTTAAAATAGCACAGCTGGACTCTGAAAATATATTGATAATTAAAAGGACTGTGGACGTCAGGGGATCTTATACTGGAAGTGAAAGGCAAGGAGAAGCACATGCTGAAAATGTATTTGATCCCCAGTAAAAACTTTTATTCTAACCATTTTATTGGAAATAACACATGTAAACTATGCAAATACCACCTGGTAAAAGAGCTGAGGATGAACCCTAAAATGCTGATGGTCTCCAGCTGTTTGTGGCACAGAGACTATCTGAATTAGATTTGCTGCATATAGAAACATATGCTTATTGGCTCCAGAAAAATATTTCTTTCATCAATTTGACCCTTTGATTTGGACCCACTGAATTTTTAACATCTAAAGTTTCCTAGACAAGAATGTTTTACAGCTCAATTATGAAGAAATTATGTGTTGTACTTATTTTATATCTGCCTCTTAATATTTATTTTGAGAATTTAATTTGATGTCTGATTCCATGGAGATAAATCAAGTTCTTTAATTCAGGTCTTGTTGATTAAAATTTCAAATAGGATATGCCATGGCCAGTAAAAAGAGTTGGCATGGGTTAAATGAGCATCAGTTTGTGCATTTATTTTCTCAGAAGAGGGTATGCTTTTCATGTACAAAAAAAAAAAAAATTTAAAAGCCTGGATGAAATCTGGATTTTTAAATTTCACCTTTCTTTGATATCTACTGCTTTAGAGTGTCTTTTAGAATTTATAGGGTTTGAATGATTTAATGAAATGTGCTTCAAAAACCTTCAGAGCTACCCAGTCCCTAGGTCAGTCGTTACTTCTGAGGATTGGACTTTTATCTGAATTGCTTCAATCACAGCTAGGGTTAGCCCTATACCCAATGTGACTGGAATAATGGAATGGTCCCAACTCCTGCACCATGTCTTCGGCCACAGCACAACAGATGGACAGGGAAGGCAAAGAAAAGTAGCTTCTTTTGCCTCTTAATGAATTCCCTCTTTCTTATTGACCCTTATTATAACTTCTGCAGTCAGCAAAAATCCAAGAGTTAATAAACTCTTCTGTAATGGAAGCAAGCCACAGAGAGGCTTGTTCAAATTAGCACATGTTCTTATGCAGCCTGAGGTCATCTGCAAACACCAAGCTGGGAGAAAATGAATCAGAACTGATACATTTATTAATAGACTATGAAGTGGTAACGAGGAGGCTGAAGTATCAAGAAATGAATAAATATTGCATGTGGTGTTTACAGAGCAGCACTTTAGTGAAGGGTGGTGATGCTACATTCTATTATTAGAGCTTTGGTAGCTGCTGGAGGCCCAGACAGTCACAGGGGCTGGCTTAGTGAAAATTAAACTTCTCTTTTTGCTGTCAGATTCTGTAAATTCCAATTATGTAGTGCTGACCAGTTGTGGGATGGTGATAAAATAGCCTCCTTGGGTCAAGCTGTCCCTTTGTGGAAACCACACGTTAGGCTTCAATAGGGAATTGCATTCTTTGATGCATGTGTAGAGTGAACTGTGCAAGCAATGAGATGACCTCCTTTTGAGGTGTACACGCTCTGCAAGAGGGAACACCTCTCATTGTCTGAGGTAAAGAAGTTTTGCATAGGGGCAAAGTTTCCCACATGGAAGAAGTGCATGGGAAGACATCAAAGTGAGCCTTCAAAGAGTAATAAATTGATAAAAGCACACAATAATTTTCATTTAAGAACACTTGCAAAATCCTGCAGCAAAGGTCATGCACAGGGATGAGAAAATTCTATGGAGAGAAAGGTTCTGAAAGCTGTTCTGACTTTGCACATTACTGAGCTGGAGGGAGTTAGAGCTAAGTGAGAGAACTCCATCAAAAGCACCTTGATTTCACACATACATGTGTATACATTACTCCCACAGACACTAGCACAATAGCTGGGTGGGAGGGACTAAGAGCACATCAATAGGATGGAGGTGGGAGCCAAGTGTAGGCCAGCTCTCTGGGTGCTGGGCTACCCGTGATGAATCGTGACACGCCTAATTGTGCCTTGACTCATTGCATGGCTTTTGGCCTTAATTTCTGCAGCTAAATCTGCCTTGTTTGGGGGTGATGTTAGCCATACATCACCAGCCTGCCTCAAGGACAGGATTTTTAAGCATTCATTTGGACGATGGGAAAAATATTCTTTGTACACCGTGCATACCATTATACACCCACTGCATAAAGGTTTTGTAGCTGGTTTTCAAACCTGTTATTTCTTACACACAGCAAAGCCCAAAAGAAAATCTTGGGCTCCCAGTTGTAGACAGTGATGACTTTCAGTGCTTTAAAAGAAATGAAAATACCAAATCTGTGCTTACCAGTTCTGGATAATACATACAAAGAAGTTTTGGCTAAAACAGGGACTGTCACAGATGACAAGCAGCCCCAAAATTCATGTTCTGAGAGGTGCAGCATGAAAGGTCATTGGCACAAGGCTGTATATGCCAGTTTTCCACAGAGCCAATGCCTGGTCTTCTATATCTTCTGTTCTGAGTTTTTTTTTCCCCTCAGTATTTGAAATCTGGTACTCATTAGCAGAACTCCCAGTGACATCAGTAAATTAAGCCCATATTTACTTTGCCATTGTAAGTGATTTCTTGGACGCCTGGAGATTTTTGGAGTTTAAATCTGCCAAGAATCAATGGTCATGAATGAAATTTTGGGGTTTGGCTTTATGTAAGTTTCAGAGTGAAGGAGAATAAGACAGCTGGACTACAGATTGTCATGCAGTGATATGCAGATTTGCACAGAGAAGCCCCAGCTCGTTTTCACCCTCACTCTTTAGCAGGGAGTAAAGCTGAGCAGGAGTGGGTGTTCCAGCTGCAAGATAAGTGCAGAGAAAGAGGAAAAATGCTCTTATGGGCTGATTTTGGTAAGAGGTATATGCTGTCTTTCCCTTGTGCTCTAACAAGAAGTCTTAGAGCCCCATGTTTTCATCTATTTTGAGTATTTTAAGATACCCATTAGAGCCATGCTTGTGGTAATATATCTGTTTCCAGATACGGGGAAGGGATAAATGTTCTCTCTTTATAGAAATGCCTCATGCTGCCCCTGAGTTAGTTGGAGGACTGGTGAAAACTAAAGCTTTATTCCAGCTGACGAGAGACTGTCACTCCCTCTGAGAGCTGCTGCCTCCACTGAAAAGAGAGACCATGTGCCTGCATTGAACTCCGATCCTTTGTAGATGTGAGGATTGCTGTGAAAATACCCAGCAGTCTGAGAAAATTAATTTTAGTCTGTTTGAGTCACAAAATGTGTGAGACTCCAGATGGAGGAGTGTCCTCTTTCCATCCCAGCTGTGCCTGCAAAGGACATGCCTCCTACTTTTCCCTGTCCCCCTGCTAGAGATGTGCTTGTCTCCAGAAAGGGAGGAAGAGCAGACAAAGCTGCTAAACGGATCCAGACCCTGCCTGCCTGAAAGAGGCACCGGCAAACCAGTATAAGAAGGGAAACAGTGAAGAAGGGGAGGCTTTATAAGAGCAAGTGGTTCCTGTGGATTCCTCCAGGGCAAAAGTGGATCCATGGCAGGATGCCTGGTGGAATAGCAGCCTTCAGCCATTTCACATTAATCCCACATTCTTGGTCTCCTCTTTGGTGGTTTAGATGTGTGCATTCATATCGTGTGTGGAGGTGGAGTAGCAACTATCAGAGACAACTGACAACCAATGGCATCACCTGAGCCAACATCACCAGGCACCAACTGCACGGTAACAGTGAGTTATCTGAAACAGTCTGGGCTCTAACCCACTGCTCTGCAGCGTGCCTCTAAATCTGTAAATGACAATGCAAGCAGCCTTTCAGAGGCTGTTTCTTTGCACTGAGAACTGATGGTAGTTATAAAAACTTCTCTGCTACTGTACCCCAGATTGGACCTGAATATATTTGTGAAATAGCATGCAGGGCTTGTTTTGGCCTAAAGCTAAATAAAAAGACAAACTAGAAGGATAAGTACATACATATTCCTTCTCTTTCTGGTGTCGCTCCTCAGCTTCCTTCATCATTTCCTGAGACTGTTCCAACTTGGCATCCACCAGTTTCTGTTGAAGTTCTCTGTGCTTAAATATTTTGTCAAGGTGCTGTAAAAAAAAGAAATCTGCTGAATATGCAGGTTTAATTATCTACATATACCTTCATGCTTGTACATGTACAGCTATTTACTGGAACACTTAAAAGACAAAATCATTGCAAAACAAGAAGACACTCCTATTGCAATTACTAAAAAGTTACAGCTCTGATAAGAATAAACTGGGCCAGAATTAGCATGGGGAGGGAAACTGGTGTACATTATCAATTTTGATTTATTGTGAGAAAAAAAAAAGCCTTAGTATCTTTGCCAGTTCTAAGGTCTATGTATGCAGTCATCAGTAGAATCAAGTGTGACTGAAAATCAAATAATTGCTCACCAGTAATAAATATGCTGGGGACACACTTTCTTTTTAGCTGTTAAATAGCCACAGTGTGGATGATGGCATAGGCACATTGCACCTGTAGTACTTGGGAGCATGTGCACAGCCCATGACAGCCTCTGTGCAAATACAAGCACATGACATCCTCTCTGTAAATACAAGCACATGACATCCTCTGTGCAAATACAAGCACATGACATCCTCTGTCATGCCCAGCACATCCCCTTTGGTCTGGACACACCTGCACAAGGGAGGGCCTGGGTGACAGGACATGAGTGGGGATCTGGAGATAAGACCAAACAAACCAGAGGCCTCCTCTAGCCTGTGAAATGTCTGCCTCCATGGTGACTTGCAGGAGATAAATGTTGCTGATAGCCTTCTTCAGTCTTAATTCACTTAGATAAAATTCATAGGAGCAATTATTCTGCATGTGTCCCTCTGGTTTACATTTTCTTCTCATAGCACAGGAGAGGAGTGCACATTTCCTTCATTCAGTATAGGAATTCATACATGATTCAACAGATTTGGAAAAGCAGGTATTATATCAGTCATTCCAGATTGTAAAGATAGATAACTTATGTTTTATTCAGTATGATAATGTTGTCTGATTGCACTCAGGCTCACAGTAAATGGATTTAGAAACTATAAAAAAACCCATTGTGATATTTGTTGATGTTTGTCATAAAATAAAAAAAAAAAGGCAGTTTGGAATTTTGCTGCAGGATTTTTTTCTGGAGTCAAAATTTTAAAAAAATAATCTATTTTAATTCAAAGGGTCTTCTTTATCTGTCATCCTAATTTTCTGCTTTTGGGAAAGGGTCAAATAGTTTACATGAGAGCTCTTCTCCAGCCTGCTTCTGGAGGGAACACAATATATATGTCGTCACCTGCAGAACAGGCTGCCTAAAGAAACGGGAGCTGGGATGTACCCAGAGGGAGGTTAGTGGGAAGGAGGAAAGGGATGCTGGGGGGGTCCCCAGGGATTTGGGGGAGCTGTGACAGGGGTTGGGGCAGCTCAGCAGACAGCCGGCACCTCCGGCTGCTTGGGTGCCTCAGCCCCTCTCACACAGCAGCAGAGTTGCCGTGGCTGTCCCACGCAGCTCCGTACCGCAGGACCGGAGGGCTTGCTGCCGGCACGGCGCTGCTCAGAGGGCGAAGCACGGTGGGGGCTACCCTGTGAGAGAGCCGAATGATGGCCAGGCTGCTGGCAGCGCTTCCTGGTCCCCTGGACAGCCGGCTGTGCTCACTCTGGGCGCTGCTCACCTCTTCCCGCAGCTCATACTGGTCAATGATGCTCTTCAGCTTCTCTGCCAGCTCCGTGTTCTCCTGGCAGAGCTTCATGTTCCTCTCACTCTGCTGCTCGATCTGAGCCTGGATTTCACTCAGTGTGCCCTGGAAGTGATTCGTTATTTCTTTCCTCTTCTCATCTTCCTCCCGTGCTCGCTGGATTGTTTCCTCCTGTTGTTAAATGGGAGAGAACACAGTAAGTGAGAGGCATAATAAGCAGTTCCAGAAAAATACTGTTTCAGAGTAGCATATCCTTCCCTTTGAAGGATTATACGTGTTTGCATTCCTCTTTGGAGATTTTCTTGCTTTCATCTGCTCCAGCATTAGGCAAGATTCTAAATTTACAGAGCCAATTACACAGTGGCCTTGAAAAAATTACGGAACTAAGAATTTGCATTTATAAAGATGGATGTAGAGAGGAGCTTCAGGTCAAAGCAAGCCTGAAGGAGAGGACATACATGCATGTCTTGATTCATGATACTGCACCTCACCTTTTTCTTTGGAAAAAGAAATTTAGTGGAAACAGTCAGAAGCTCTTTTATCAAAATTCTCTTTAACTGAATTAAAAAATCACCTTTTACAATGCCTTGTTTTAACAAGGAAACTCCATATCAAATTCATGGCCTTTGGGATTTAAATTTTTAAGAGAAATCCATCACTTGCTGAAGAATCCCTTCCAATTCCTCAATTTTCCTTCTCTAATTTTTTAATTGACATAAACATTTGCACTAATTTACTAGCTAGGGAATTCAGGAAAACTTTTAAGTTGAGCATTCAGATTAAATTTTTTCCCTTATTATTGAACTTCTGTTTTAGAGTTGTTTATATAAAAGACAATGCAGAAAGAATCTGGATTCATTGCTTTGGATCCAGTAATACAGACTATTTTTATTCCTCCCTCATTTTCTTCCAGGGCAGTCTGCCCTTCTGGGGAAGGTAATCCTGATATAGAATTGCTAGACCATATCTGCTGTAGTTACAAATCAGGCCAGGACCACGTTAAAAACTCACTCCACAGCATGCAAATGGCACACTCTAATAAGGTTTCAACTATCATAGTAATTTGCATAAAAATCTCTGGTAACACTGCATATGGGTATTT
Organism: Fringilla coelebs; assembly: GCF_963513975.1. NCBI lineage: Eukaryota > Metazoa > Chordata > Aves > Passeriformes > Fringillidae > Fringilla > Fringilla coelebs. Next base: position 64,054,804 of record NC_140030.1, on the reverse strand, counting down.
TCTAGAAATATATTTGAATAAAGCCTTAGCTGACTCTAACAATGTATAATTTGTATCATGAATGTGACATAGCAGGCGTTGAATTGGGCCCTACTCATAAAGCAAGGTGAATACCAAATGACCCAATGTCTGCTTAGCATGCACAACACGAGCCTGATCTAGGACAGCTGCTGTTCAAGGTAGGGCATGTTTGTCCTTTTGCTGTCCAGGGAGCAATAGGGATGCCAACACCTTGGATAATGGGAGGAAAGCAATGGAGCCATTAATAATACCCTGGTGCACAGAAATTAATAATACCCTGGTGCATGGAGCCCTGCTGTGCTCTGCAGTTACACAAGAACCTGTGTGTGCATTCATAAAGAGTAATGCAAAGTGTGAACCCAGAATGACTCTCTCTCCTAATAGGAAGGAAAAATTTCACGTGGAACTGGGCAAATGACTTGGGGGTTGGGTCCTGGTTCAGTACCTGGCTTGGAAATTGGACATACAGAAAATTTGCATCAAGATGAAAGAAGCTCTCCAATTTTATTTTCTCGGTTGGTGAGAATGACTTTGAAACATTTTGCTTAACCAACAGTAGAGCTATTTGTAGGTATTTTTTGCTTAAATCCTTTTAGCAGAAGAATGACCTTCCAAAGTAAAGCTAAAAATGCTGCTCAGAAGATGCTTTAGATCTATTGATTTAGCATTCCCAAAAGGAAACATTAAATTTTCTTTTGAAAGGGCATGTTTACAAACAATGTCATCCTTTTTATTTTTATTTGAAACTTTTTCCAAATTTGACTTGAACTCCTAGGTAGTTTTGATTAAGTTAGAATTCCATTTTATCTCTGATACACTGTTTAAAAAACTCCTCATGCCTCCTAGTTCTCCATTACATAGGTGCAGCCCTGAGCAGGCAGAAGAGTGCAGGTTCTTTGCTTCCAGAAGTCAGAGTGAGATATTGAACTTGCATGTCTGAAGGTGTCTTTCTGTGGCTTCAAAACATTCTTCCTCAAAAACATTTTATTTTTATAATGCAGGTAGCCTTATAACATGTCACTATGTGATTTAAAGCTCTCCAGAGTAATAAGTCCATATGAATATAAACCAAAAAAGTGGATTGTGGATATGTCACACCAAACAGTTCTGTTACAAGGTGAAACGAGACATCCTGAGACTATCAATCATGCAAACGTAAAAAACCCAACCCTCTGCATGTGTGTTACTCAGAAGATCTTATTTCTTGCTCTTCTGAGGTAGAAAAATGATACAATACAGAGCACAGAGACAATACAACGATTCATGGTTAAAGACACTGAGCCAGCAAGCATTTATTTGCAGGATGCAGGATTTCTCTGTATCTGTTTGCTTTGGACAAAAACATACTTGAGAAGGCTATTTGCTTAGGGATGGGGGCTGGTATGTGTCTTGGGGAGCTCCTCAGAGGCCCTCATTTGTTAAACCTTGAGATCCCAGTCACAGATTAAAGGGAACTGGCTGAGCAGAAGGGCAACAGCACGGCTACAGCACTGAGCAGAGACCAGCCATAAACTCTTGTTCTCTTTTCTCTGCCCTTTCTGAACCTTTGCACTCCCTGTTTACCCTTTCAAACATATGTTCTTGTCCTCGTGCAATACTGCTTTTGCTCTCATGTTTTGATGCCAAGAATGTAAGAATGCACTGAGTAAAACCTTGTTAAAATTAAGACAGGATATTTTGCAGTTTGGGATTTAACACAGGAATGTGAGATCATTTGTGAACAGAAGAGTGTGATTGATACTGGAGTTGTTCTCGTGCCTCTCTGGGGCAGTTCCAGAAGACTATTGGTCTGCTGAAGCCATATCAGCCAAGATGATATGAGCAAGGAATCCTTTTTTCAAGGAACTGTGCTCTTTAGTCCCAGGCTTCATTGTCTGAGCCAGTTTGGAGCTAAGCCCATGACTAAAGCTGTTGACTTTTGTGACATTTGTATGAAAGTCATTGCTTAATGCCTGGTGGCCGGGAGGATGAGGGACCTGAGACGTTCATGTCACTACAAGATGCTAAGTAGCTACCAAACTGTCAGATAATTGGCAGAACATGAACTCCATGCAGAGAAATGAGTTGCTGTTGCACTTAGCAGAGCTGGTCTTTATTGCAGTGGGAACGCATCCCACTATTTCACAAACCTTTATTCTGCTTTTCTTGGAGGGAGAATTAAACATCTGTGTAACTGCAAGGAAATAATCAGAGTAGCTGGACTACATGTAAGTGAGAATTTGAGGCTGGTATCCAATACTAACCAGAAATTTTTCTTCTCTGATCTGCCCTGTGGATTTTCAATGCAGCTCTGCATTGCATATTCATCACCACTTGGCTGCACGGATGTGCAGTTAATGGGAATTCCACACACCAGATGAGTGAAGATGACATTTACATGACATGATGTGCATATAATGTACCACATGGTAAGTCAGAGGGGTTTCTGATCTGGGCAGGCCAGCTTTCTCCTTTGCTATTGGAATGACACAGTCTCCTAGCTTCTATTTTCCACATTTTGAAACATAATCAAACTGCTAATCCCAAGCACTAAAAAATTATGAATCTCTGTCCTGCCAAAACCAAAATCAAAATATTTAAGCATTAGATTGTAAAAATACCATTTGAAGGATTTTCTGGTTTTGGGCCCTCTCAGTACAGTCATAAGTGAAAGAAAATTGCACTCATTTAAATAAATAGAACATGAGTTTCTGGACATGCATGGATTTCCAGGAGCTAAAGCATAAAGGCAAATATTCCAAGAACTATGCTAAAATTCTTAGAGAGACAAAACTGGATAAAGATAATGAATGCTTTTGTTTATTACTTTACTTTTCATGCATTCTGCAAGTGTATTTTGTCTTACAGTCTTATTCAATTTTGGGTTTTTTTTCTGCACTGATAACATGGGAACCAGAGGAAAGACAGTATTCTGGGTTTATTGAAAGGTCTCCAAATTCTTAGAAAGAAATTATGAAAATACGAACACTTCTTCCTAATACCAGATCCCCTCAGGCATATTACCTGGCTTACCCAGCAAAGAAACACAATAAAAATAAGAAAGGAGCCTGAAATTTATAAGTTTATTTAGAGAACCTAGTCACAAAGTAAAGCAGTCCAACAGGTAAAAAGATGTTGAAAAGACACTTTCCTAATTGTAAAGATGAAATGTGCAAGGAAGTATTTATACACAAAGAGAATGGAAAAATTATGCTCTCTAGTAGGAAGATTAATAAGCATAAAGTAGCTGGGAAACTGTATGAGGAATTCAACAGAACTTGTTCCAAATATGTTTTCCAAATAGAATTATTTTTTCTAAATGCCCCAGTCTTCACTGATTTGTTCCATTGATATGATTTGCTTAGGAATATCAGTTAAGGCTATGCAAAGCACTGTACACTGTAGCCTTAATTCACTTTAAAACTGGCTTGTATTTCTTTTGAAAGATTTTCCCCACAGGTGGCCTGGTAAATCACCGTGGATCAATATTGAGGAATAGCTCAGGTCTAATACAAATGACAGGCACAAATTTAATTTTCACTACCAGTTCTGCGCGACTATAACTGAGCACAGAGAGATTTGCTGCTAGCTTCCCTATGTGTTAAACTGCTTTTATCCTTCTACTAGGGCACACACTAGTTTGAGTGTATGAGTGACTATTCCCTCTCCCAGCTGTATTCTTACCGGCACACAATGAAAGTCAGAGCAAGACCCTGAAGGCCCACTCCTGAGCTGGTGGAAATGAATGAAAATGCATTACCAGTAATAGAGGTTATATCAGGTGGAATTCTTGCTGCTGACAATTCCTATGTGTAATTCTATACATAACTTTATCCCCATAAAGAAAGGGCTTGAATAGATCGAAGCAGAGGCCTTTTGTATACTAATACCAACACTATCACTAACATGCACTCAGAAAAAAAAGGATGATCACAACAGAAATATTCTTCTTTTTTTCAAGGAGCATAATCATATTATAAATTTCACATTTAAATGGCGTGATGCACCAAGCAATTGGCAGACATGGGGTGTGGATCCCAGCATTTTGACACTCCTGAAAATTTTATTTTTTAACTGATTCTCATAATCCAAACAACTTCCACAAATAATGTTGGCATTCTTCCTGTCTTGACGTTTTGTGTGTTTAGACAATTGTCCTGATTGACTGATCCTCACAAATCACTTGAAAAAGTCCACGTGCTCGAGTTACATGAGAACACCCACCAGCCCCTGTAAGTCCACTGGAGCAAAGCTGGCGTTCCTGTGGTTCTGTCCATGCACATGCATTTGCATTTGCACTCTGAGGGACATGGTCTGTTAGTTCCACTGCTCTTCTCTGCACTGAGCTCCCTAATAATGCAAGGAGGGCTCAGAGCTAGTATAGGGCTAGGGCTTAGAGCAGTGTCCAAAAGTGCTGGGATATTTCCAAATGAGAAACAAAAGGGTCTTGGTGTAAAAGGACCTCAAGATCAGAGTGTAATAATTATTATATATTGTGTGCGCAGGTGCAAAAGTCCCTTTGATTTGGTACTAGAGGGAGATGGCAAAGTGTCAGCATCATCTTTCCACTCCCTGCTGGGTACTGTGATAAGGCTCCCACTCACCTTGAGGTTCTTGTTGTGCCTCTGGAGCTCCCGGCACAGGCTCTCGAGCTTGCTGCGCGCGAGGATGGCTCGGCTGTGCTCACTCTGCAGCTGGTCCTTCTCCTTGGTGATCTGGGCCTGTCTCTTCTGTAGATACCTCAGCTTCTTCTGCTCAGCACGATGTTCTTCAAGCTGGGCAGAATGGGGATTAAACCAGGGAAACATTGGTTAAAATGAAACAAAGAGGGATAGAAAAGAAAATGAGCTCTTTAAGTCTGGGGAGAGTCTTCACATTTTCTTAACCTCTTAGGAAATCTTTTGTATTCACCAGCACTAATGTGGTAGAAGACAGGAACCTGGAGATTCCCAAGCCTGCTTGCTGCAACAGTCCCAAGTGTGCTGTACTGTGGGTGGATGAACACAATTTTTAACATTCTTGTCACACCATTTTAGCTCTTCCTTCTTTGGTTTGAATTTCTTTGAAGGACATCTGTGAGGTTTTTATTTTTGTTTCAACATTTGGAACTAGAGCAGTCAGTAGTGCTATATGTGGTGAGATTTCTCCAGATCATGAGGTGATACAGTAGTTGCTAATTCTATTTTATTTTTCAGTTTCCTGAAAAAGAAGCAGTTTCCTAAATATCCAGGAACCTGCTGGACAAAACAACAGAAGAGGAGCTGGAGACCAGGAATGATGTTCATGTGGGGGCTTTGTTGTTGATGGAGGAGAATTCTCTTCAGAGAAGAGTTTCCCAAAATGACAAGTGGCACCTTTGCTTGCCAGGCTGCTCTGGCTCACAGGACCATGTGAGAGCATCTGTCAGTTGTGTTTCTGAAGGTCCTGTCATCAGTGGTCATGGTGCATCAAACCTCTTTTGGGCTCTTTGTCTCTCTATAATTCCTGGAGGAACCAGGGACAGTCCCTGCTGTTCCCTTGGGAGCCTGCTGTTCTGTGGGTACATGACTCCTGCCTTCCCTAGAAGGCTGGTAGGGAGCAGGGTGGATTTGGAGGGGGCAAAGAGGACCAGCAACATAATTGCTAATAGTAATCCCTGCACAGTCTGGTCATTTCTTATGATGCGTGTCCACCACTGGATGTTTGGAAAAAATTCCTGTACTGTAAGTTAACACCCTAACAGTGAGATCAAAGAAGTCTTTCACCTCTGAAGCTTTTAATGATTTTACCTCCTGATCCAACACACAATAACCCTCCTCACTGTATCACAGATGTGCATACACTGCAAAGTATTTCTGAAATCCAGATGTTTTCTGATTTAAAAACAGTAGCACAGGAGCTTAAACATGCAAACCTTAATAATAACAGTTGCTGTTAGGACTACATTATCTAATAATATGCTACCACTTGTACTAATTAACTCCAGTATGACTGGGAAAGCCTGTGAGCACTGGGGAATGATGCGCAGCTCAAACAAGACAGTCAACAGCATCATATTTTACACTTTCATCTGTTTCCTGTAGATGTTCAGTAGTTTATGTTTACAGTAGAGAGCTCCATGTATTATGAATCAAATCACAGCTAAGTGTACCACAAAACAATGCTCTCATCAGTGTAGAGTATATTTACAGTTTATGTCCAACTTTTAACACGTGTATTGTCTATTTTTGCTCCTGTAGATCACAGGATCTAAACAAGCTGCACTAGCTGAAATATTTTTTCTAGTATTGTAGGAAAGGAAATTTATTTTCTGTAATTAAGGCTGAGATCTTTTTCCTTCATAAGTTTGTTTTTGTCCCCTTCCCCTTTCTGCTGAAAAACATAAAAAGTGTTCTTTTTGCTTCACATTTTGCATGCACAGCCTCTGCTCAGTGGATAATGATTTATCCAAATTTCATGATTCACTCAAACTGTGCTTGAGATAGGGGGCTCAGAATAAAGCTGGTATTAATCATGATATGAGAAGTCTTCCATGCTTTTTTTTTTTTTTGCTTTTTCCCCCCCCATTAATATTACTTGCACTAGAAACTTATATCTGTAATTTCTCAGGAATATCTAAGACACAGTGTTACTTTTGCAATGAAGAAGGCAATACACTGGTAAATAGGAATGCCTAAATGGTTCCCAATGATACATTTTTATGAATAATTAATGAAATAGAAACTAAAATTAACTGCAAATAGAAGCAATTTTGACTTTTGAAAACTGTCATAGAGAAATAGTCAATTTAGGAAAGAAAAGTTTTATCTTGATCCCAACTGCAGACAATGTCAGAGCTTGTATTTATTTTTTAGCATACTGTTCTTGCAGCCAGCGGTTGTGGGACTCACAGGGCCTCTGAAAATAATCCAGTTATAAACAATTCTGTGACAGCTGTTTGTAAGCAAAAGCTGTTGTAAACCACAGTCTGCTTTGCTAACCCGACACACTGGATTTGGTGAATGAGATGTTCTCTGCTGGAGAGTAGCGTGGCAGAGCTCGTGCCCAAGTGCCTGTCCCACTTCCCCAACCCCCCTGGCGTGGCTTCTACCTTCACCAGCCCATGCTCCAGCCTGCAGTGTACCCACAGTACAGACTGTGCCAGGGCATGGGCTGGCAGGGACATCACATTGCTGGGACCTCTTCAGCTACAGCCAGCCCCAACACTACTTGAAGCAGGGGAAGCACTGCCAAGCACCCAGCTCCATCTATCACACGGCTACACCTTCCCCTGAGCTGTGCTGCAACAAGTGTTTGTGTCACTACACGGCTCACCAGAGCAGGAGCTGGTCTGGCTGGAAAACAACTCAGCAAAAGCAGGACGTGATCCCAAGTGTGTGATGGGGATGGACAGGAGGGAGCAGGGAGAGCGGTCACAGCTACAGCCAACTGCTGACAAGCCATTAATCACCATACACCCCTCAGACACTTCAAGTGAGCAGGCTAAGGCTGTCTCCAACAAGGATTTTGTTGTATTTAAGGAATGATTTATTTCAGTGACATTGTCCAGTATGTCAGAAACAAGTGTTCAGTACTTTTGCTTTAGAACCTTTCTCCTGCATGGGCTGCTGGCAATACAGCCCCTGTTTTGTACAGTGCTGCAATGCCATTTGAATGCAGTGGAGAGTACTTTGTAGAGGAAGTAGACCCATTTCAGTTAATCCGAGAGCATGAAGTCCCTTTAAGCATGAGATAAACTATGAACAGCCTGAACCCAATTTATGAAATCAGGGGATTTTACATGAAAAATGGAAGGCTAAATTTCACTTTGCATTATGATGAGACACGGACACATCTGTGCATAAAACCAATTAAAAAGTCAATCTTCTGCTTCACACATTTTTCAGCACTCCACAAAGCATAAAATGCTGCAGCCTTGTCATTTGTAAGATTTCCACAGCTTATGGTCATACAGTCCTTTGACTACAAAGGAAAATATCCTTTCATCTGAAAAGAACCCATCTTAAGTGTGGAAAGAACAGTCAGGTAGGTGACATTGTTACAGGAGTGACATTATGGTGGCAGGGGCTTTGACTCTTCATTTCATTGTGCTGTGGCTTCTCTTACAATTAGTTTCAGTTGTCTATTATCTGCTTCCTAATACAGGAAGCTTTATACTAAATCCTGTATTATTTCATTTTGATGAAATCACCAATGCATAATTTAAAGCAATACCTGCAACAGAAACATGCAAAACTCCTTGCAGGAGGTGAAGGCAGGAGCCTAGACACCAGTCTCCAGTGTGGGCCAGTTTGGTAGATCTGCCTTTAAGTACAAATATTCCACCTCATCAACTTTCTGGCCAAAATCTTGTTTTCCTCACTTTTTACTTTTTTCTCTTTTTTTACCCATAATTATCTGACCATGACCACTATCCTGGATTCACTTATCAGGACAGACACTACTGGTATGTGAGGTTTGACCCTGCTGCATGTCATGTATTTTTTATACCTTCTTGTGTAGGCAGTTTGTACAGAAAAGAGATAACATTTTACTCACCAGCTCAGCATACTTCTTAAACAACAGGTCCAGCTTCTCTTCTGGAGTATTCAGCTTATTCAAAGTTTGCATCAGCAGGGTGGCTTCTTTTCCTTAGAAAGAGAGGAAGCAGATATTTGATGCTAGAGGTAGTTTGTAGTTGATGTACTGTTATGAAATTAGTTGTTTGATGCATGGGTCTGTAAAAACACAGGCTGAAATGAGGCATTTTGGAAGGAAAGGAATAATTTTTGCTGTAAATTTCTGAGTTTTTCTTTGCCCCTTAAGAGCAAACATGCTAGGACTTTCCTCCATTTCAGACCTCAGTAATGGGCTTTTTCCTAACAAAAGCATTGTCTGTGAAATGCTTTTGTCTGGAGTAGTCTGATTTTCATTCAATGTCTTTGCAACATGGTTAGGTCAGACACGTGGCACATTTGACTGGAATAGGACAGAAAGGGCCTGGACCCCAAAGGCTCAGGAACAGCTCTCTTTGCAAGTGAAAGTGGATCAAGTCTGGTGTATTCAGCTCCTTTGCTGATCAACCCACACAAAACATCAAGAACATTAAGTCAGATATAGAGACTATGGTGTGGAAGTAAACCATCACAGGTGGGTAGGTGCTGCCAGCCAGGTCTGGGCTACGTGATGCTCGTGTAAGTCAGTTCCCTGACTTGGTGGAGAAAGCTTGTACTCCAGAGAGGGTCTAATAACTCCGTGGGCATGCAAAGCCAAATCACTGCACAGCCATTTAGGTATTGCTTCTTCTCTGACACCCCTTGGTTTTCATTTCAGCCTCAGGTATGAGCTGGAGCTGGAACACTGCTGTTCATCAAATACAAAGGGTCCCTGACATCCCTGGAGATAAAGTTGCCTGTGGTCCCAGGGGCTTGGACATGCTTTTCCAAATGCTCCTCTTTCCTGAGATTGTTAGACAAAATCTGCTTTCTGCTTTGGGCTGGACATTTTCTACATTTTCAGTTCTAGTGCAGACCAGGAGTACTGTCTCTGGAGAAAATCCTTTATTTCACACTAAATTCTCTCCACAGCATCAGCATAAATAAGTGGAAGTGAGCTAAAATCAAATCCTGGTGTGAACTGTCACAAGGGCAGATGGAGAACTGTGTGTTGGTAGGGTTTTCACTGAGCTTGATGCGGTACCAGTAACAGCACCAAAGCCAAGGCAGTAGAAACTGAGGAATTTTCTTCTGGACATTCAAAGAATTTTTGAGGGAAAAAATCCATGACATATCCTATGCTTAGTCCCTTGTCTGTAAGAATGTCTTTGGTGATTCATTTACAGGCTTAGTCTGCATTTGTGTTTGGGTTCTCATGCAAAGGAGAGGCTTGAAGATAGGCTGGAGTTAAATTTAGTTAATTTACATACATATTAGATTAGAATGTAACTACATTGCTCTCTAGTGGCTGCCCAGCAGAAAGTACATGTAGTCAAAAACTTGCTAAGACTTCTTTCTAGCTCAGCTGACAGCCCTGCCAGGGCTGAAGTGTTAGGAAACAAATGTATTGGCTTATTTCATATATATTATATGATTATTCCAGGGGGTTACTAAATGAAAAATAACCTGGTCATGACAGTAAATTTATTCTGCAGGTCCCATGCCACATAGTAGCATCATTATTACTGTTGTGACCAGTGAGTAATCATATCTGAGCAGACAGGAGAAGAAAACATTCACTAAGGTACAGATGAGAGGCTGGGTTTTCCTTCATCCAGGTGACTTTGTGCAGTGTGCCATTGGACTGACAGCTCTGGCTAACCAATGTTGATGACCCAGTAGTACATCAGTGTTGTGTGGAACTTTTTTTTTTAAAGAACTCATATCTGATATAGCCTACATGTTGGGTAGTGCCAAAAATAATTATCAGTTATAGAAAAGTTGTAATAGTCACTATAGTTTTCAGTGATAGCTGGAGGTCCCTAACATCCATACCAGAAACTTAACATGGTAAAGAGCAAAGACCAGGGAGTTCTCACTTGTGTTTGCAGAAGGGCTGTGTGAGTAAGTAAATACTTACCTAGTCCCTTCAGGATTTTCTTCTCCAGCTTCTGCTCCTTGTTGCTGCTGGGCTCCTTTGCTTTGGAAGCATCCCCAGGAGTCAGCTTCTCTTTCTCACTCTCTTCATTTCCATCTTCATACTCTGGATCCTCCAAGCTGCCTGGCTCTGCCTTCTCAGGCCTGTCTGTTCCTGTAGCAGTGCTTTCCTTCTCCATCAGGCTCGTGGCAGACCCGTAGGTTTTAATGATGTCCTCCAGCTGCCGGCTCAGCTCCTCTGAGATGTCACACACGGCTGCTTCAGGCCAGCTGCTTGGCTGCTCCATGGGGACTGGGGCAGGGGATGGCAGGGCAGGGGCAGGTTTGTCCCCATTCTGCCCCTGGATGTCCTGCCCAGGTGAGGTAGAAGACTGGTCATTCTCCATGCTTAGTGCAGCACCTGACAGAAAAACAAATGGAGGGTTAATTTAAAGGCATAGAACTAGCCATATAAAGAATTAGCCATCAAGCTGTTCCCAAAGCTTGGCCAGCATGTGAGTGATTTTGTGTGAAATTTGGGATGGCAGCTTATCCATTGGTTCTGGCTTGACAAATATGTCACACCTAGATAAATAACCAAGGTGATTTGCCTGCAAGGAGAAACGCAAATTATATACTTTCCAAGAGAAAAGCCTACCCAAATCTAACACTTAAAAATGAAAACCTCTTATTTCCACTGCCAGCAATGACACATGAAATGACACCCCAGTCACTTATACCATTTTTCCTCCTTGAATAAAATATTTGCCACATGTTTATTTTTCTTGATCTCTTTACTTGCAACACTGGCTTCTGATATGGGCAGCTTCACTTCAGCGCTGCATTAGTTTCATTTCCCGTTTCTCTCCTGTTGACACATCTTAAGTCAATAAGCACAAAAAATATTTTAATATTTATATTTTCAGTGCAACTGAAAATTGCACTGTGCCCTTGGAAAGCCCAGCATGGTGCATGGTACAAGAGACGTGGTTTGGTCGCATCACAATAACAGCAAAGAATAAGATTAACAGCTATAAACCACCCTCCTCTTGTACTTGCTGCATGCTGCTGACAGCTTCTTTGACAAAGTACAAACTACAGAATAAATCACAATGAAATAAATCCAACCACACATAACATAGTTTGATAGTCCATGGTGTTTTGTGGGGTGAATTTCAGTTAATTTATTCCCAGTGTGCAAAGGGAAGCTTTTGTTTTCTCAGGTTTTTGAGCAGCTGCACTCAGCCAGGCAAATACAGAGCCCCCAACATATCTGTGTCCCTGCTCTGCCTTACCCAGGACCTGGTAATGAGGTGGTCAGCAAGAGCATCCTCAGCACCAGGAAAACTCTGAGTAGTGAAGGCCCCTTCCCTCTTAGAGGAAAAGGCTGCTGGCACCTCTGCGTTGCCCTCGTGAAGTAATGCAGAGGTGTGGGGTGCACAGCTGGACCTTGATCTGCAACTAGCCCCCACTACTGCTTGACTGCAGACTCTGTATTCTTTCCATCCATGAGTCCTTTCTCTCTCTTTTCCAGACTGCTTTTTGTTCCTCTCCTTAATAATATGATTTATAATGGTATGATTTATAATGGCCAGTGGGGAAGAGGGGAAGAAGCTTACTTGGTTGGTTCTTTCCAGCATGTGAAGTGATTGCTTTCTTATTTTTAAAAGATTTTGAAAACATGGAGCTAACTGGGAATCATTTTGTTCCCTGTTTAAGCAGGCTGCAACATATGTTTTCTGTAGTGTCTAAATTTCTACAGCTTTCAAAACTGTAAATAACATGACCAAAGGCATTATATGATAAGAGAGAGGTCATTTACTGTAATAAATGACTCAGTGTTCATAAATTCTCCCCAGTCAAAGTCATGTTTGGAAGTGCAGTGATGGCCATCACTAAGGCAACATTTTTGAAGATTTGATTTTCTAGCTATATGACCAGGCTTGCAGATAAGATAGTCAAATGAGTTATCATCTCTCAAGCAAATAATTGAAAGCTTTGAGTGGGCTCAGGAAGTACGTGAAAACTGTTAGCTATAAATCCATGCCCCTGCAGTCCACCCATAGATACAACTTGTCAGCAGAAATGGCTCAGGAATGCATCTGGACCTGGTCTCACAAACTGCCACACAGTCATGTCCCATTCTTTCCTCACTCCTTGTGGCACAGTCACTATATCAGTGCAAAATGATTGTAAAATTATAGTGATCTGATTTGGTATTGTATCGAGTTTAACTGACATTGAAAAATTAGATCCTATATGTGCAATTTGAGTAAATAATTCCAGATAGCACAAACGTTAGCCTCCCGTTTGTGGTCTTTTTAAACTAGAGTTAATTGACTGCCAACTAATTCAAGGTCAGTAAGAGTATTGTAAAAGCCAAGCTAGACACTCCACAAAATATATGTTTATCTCTGACATGTTCAGGCTAGTGTTTACTGTTGCAATCATTAATTTGAGCTAATTGGCAGTGGGCAATCAATCAGCTAGAAAACCCAGGACTACCAGCTCTTGCTTAGGAAGAATAAAAGTCTCAGAAAGTACATCGCAGATCAAAATATCTATTTTTGTAATATGTTCATCAGAGAGGGAGAGCAGGACTGCAAAAGGCTCCATTTCCAAATATTAATTTCTTTTCTGACTATCTCCCCCTCTTTGTAGGAAGGCTCAAGCCGATGTTCTCTCTGTACCCCAACTCTCTCCCTTGGCTGCCTCCCAACTACATCACTCACGTGGTAGCACTCTCTGGCTAAAGGTTTCCTCTTATGTGAATCACAAAGCATGTCTCCAAATACTGTAGGCTTTAAATATACTGTGGCAATTGATCTGGGCATGATGTGTCTCAGTAACAAGAGAAAAACATGGGTGAATGAAAGAGAAACTGGATTATTAGAATCAAGGACACAAGATGCTTACAAGCTGGCCTTGCTGGAAATCTTTCCTAACATACATTCCTGGCTATTAGATTAGTTATAATCAGTCTGAAAACATGGCAATTCACAACTGCTGAGTTTCCATCCACCAGCCCAGAATGGTGAGTAGGCAGGAACCTCAGAGATACACAGCAATGACTTTCTAACCCAAAGGTGCCCACCCACTGGGTCTAGCAGCTGTACTTACACACACAAATAAATATCCTAATGTTTTATTTTGTTCTTCCTCAGACTAAACCAAAGGTCTGATAACTGCTTTCCAGCACAAACACAATGCCTGTGAAGACCTTGTTTTGCACAACACCTTCCACAGCGCTGCAGTTTATGTTGAGGGAGTCACAGAGTTGTCTGCTTACAGCCTTTGATGCTGGGAGTTTTTACTGCAGTTGGCCCCAGTTCTCCCTTGACCCCAGCCTGCTTAACCTTGATGTACACAAGGAATTCTCCCTTATCAGGCCATAAAAGACTTTCGGTGCCAATTTCAGCAGGACCCAAAGTGTTTACATTGTACTCTATCTTAAACACAGTAATGCCTAAAAATTAGGTGACAGAGTCCAAAAGAGGAATTCCTTGGTTTTTCAGACTTGCCCAATTTTAGACTAGCCACCTCTTCAGTTTTGCAACTCCTACTAACATTACTGTTGCCTCCAGGCACCGAATTTCCAACACAGCCTTATCCTGTTTTTTGGCAAGGGGGAGGACTAGTCTGACTGTATCGGAGCATTGCACCTTGTTTACTCTTTTTCTCCTGCATTCCCAAATCCTGGACCTGTTCCACAGCTGTGAGATCAGCACCTTTCTTGGCCCTGGTGTTTTGGATGGAAACCTGACACTTGTGGTTGCTGCCTACAAATAGTCACTGTGGTCCTCCTCTCCTTCAGTGGGGAACACCCCCAAGAGCCAGAGAGTGCCTCCCCACTGTCAGAAAGACTCTTCTCCATTCTCTTTCCTCTGTTAAGAACTTGGGAAGACTCAGGACAGAAATGGAGCTTTCAGCATAGCTGAGCACACAGCCTAGCCACAGCTGCATCCAGAGGCAACAGCAAAAGGTGTATGCCTCAGATCAGTCTGGTTACATGCTGAGTTTGTTTGTCTGCAATTATATCCTTTAATATTTCATGTTTACAGCACAATTTGCCCTCACTGTGATTTGAAAATAGCCAGTATTTCCAAAGTAAAAGGTCAGTAGGTAAGGGCCAGTGACTGACGTAGCAGAGCTGCAATAGCCATCCCACTGCTGCTGGGAAAACTGTTCCTGTGCTGGGGTGTGCCAGCCCACCTCTCGCACTGCTGGGAGCTGGCATTGCTGCCCAGGCACCCTCCTGGCATGACCAAAACACAAATTAAACATCTTCTTCTTAGCTTGTCTTGCAGGCTGCCTTGAAGAGTGTCCCAGAGTTTTGTTTATCTTTTATAAACAGTGTGTGCTTCCCCTTCCTTCTTATGGGATTTGCTTCCTGATTTCCTTCTTGCAGCTTTAACTTCTAGAGGGTTTACAGACTGGTCTATATTTAGCTTTTGCATCCCCCTATATTCAGCAGAAGGACACATGGCACCTGCTCTTTAGCCAGGAGCTATTTTAAGCTCTTCTAAAATGGGTGATGGTATTTAGCACTTTATACTCAAAGTTCACATACACACACATTTCTCTAAAACAAAGCTTTACATATATTTGCAGCAGCCAACACATGCTGATAAAATCTGATCTTTTATCTTTATATAACACCAGACTGGTCTGCAGTGACACCTTAAAGCAGCAAACATTAAACTCTGGAATTGCCCCTGCTACTGTAGCTCTGATCACCCTCCAGAAAAACACAAGTACCTTTTTACAGTCTAGATAGACAGTGCTCTATGTGTTGCTTTAGAAAGCAGAGATAAAATCAGCTGTATCGGCTACCCACTGCATTTGAATAGCTTTATGATTTACGTGCAATTTCCTAGTACAAAACCGAACAAAAGTTTGGAGTTTTCGTGGCAGTTTTACCTACAGGCTCAGAACCAGACTTTGAGGCTTTCTGAAGCCTCCTGCCTCACCTTTCATGTGGCACCTGAACCTTGGCCACTGTTGTAGCAGACCTCTCATGGCCTCCAATCTCAACTCAACACAAGCGCTACCAAAGTAATCTTAAATTTCTCTGATCACTCTTGAGACATTAATTTCTTACTTCTTCTTTCACTAGCAGCCTTGGATACCTCCCTGTTTTCCTCAGATGTCACATGGTGCCCAGACTTTCCTAGGGCTGTTCCTAGAAATGCAGGTTGACGCTCCCAAAGGGAAGTACTTACATTAAAGCCCTTGTGCCATGTCACCAAGCAGTGACAGCAAGGAAGCTGTTCATCAGACTTACCGCAGCAAAGAGAAGATCTGAGCAGAGGAAAAAAGCCAGGCAGAAAGCTCAGACAAGGGCACTCCAGCAACAGGTTCTGTAATCCTGCCACTGAGGAAAGAGAGACAGGAAGACCGAGTGAGGTGGGAAGGACAGAGTGACACAGGAGGAGCAAACAGTGCAGGGGCTGAGTGTGCACAGTGCAGGGACTGTCTCTGATAGGCGCAGGGGAAGCTGCCTGCTGGCTGGCAGCATGAGCCAGCTATGTTGGCTATTCCCTGCTCTGACAGAGATAGCATGAGAGATTAGAGACTTGGGCCTCAGAAAGAGAAAAGAAAGGAAGGATACTTGCACAGCTGCTACCCTTCAAATTTAAGTCTTAATCCCTCAATGACTTGAGGCGTTGTGCTGTGTGAAATTTGTCTGTATTGACAATGGATTGGTCGAACTTGGTTGAATTTTTCTGTGTCTACCACAAAGACTGGGGTGGATTTCCATAATGTGAACTCCCAGCTGTGACTGCCCTTTGCAGACTGGGATTTGGGCAGGATTTGTTAAAAACAGACTGATTCTTAATCATAGACTCACTGACTGGAAGAAACCACAGGATGTCTTTAGTTTAAGCTCTTGCTTGAAGGAAGCAAAGCTGTGATCTCAGACTAAGTCTGTCAGGGCTTTAAATTGGTCTTTACAAGCTCCATGGATGGAGACTGTATGACCTCCCTGGGAAGCCTTTTACCTGGCTTGACTGTCATGGCACTGAAAAAGTTTCTCTTTCTACCTAGCCTTAACTTCCCTTATTCCAGCTTGTGCCTATTACCTCTTGTCTTCCCGCTATACACTCCTATAAAGACTGTTTCTATCATCTTGATAATCTCCTCAAAACTGTCCCTTTTCCAGGCCAAACATCCAATCTCTCCTGACAGGACAAGTGCTCCAGTGCCAGCTACCATGGTGCTTCTCTGTTGCATTGATCAACTGATCAACTTTTTCATTAAGGCAATGATGTTAAATGAGGTGAGTGGTGTAGTTGCCCCGCCAGATCCCAGCAGCTCCCAAGCAAATATTGTAGCCAAGATAACCTGCCTGACCCACTTTCTGTGTGTGACCGTGCGGGCTCACATTGGCCCAAAGTTGTTGATACAAGTAAGCAGAGCGCTCCCCAGGGAGCTCAGCTGCACGCTGCTTATGTAGCAACCAGCATTTCCCACTTCTGTGACCCACAAGCCACTCCAGCACCATCTTGAGATGCCATATCACCTAAGCACCATCTGCTACCCACTCCCTAGAAGGAGAAGTAGGTCAGTTTAATGCACAGATATGCAAACAATGGAGAAACGATAGGCTGGTACTGAAGTGGCAGCCAGGGCTATGAGAAGAGAAATGGGACTTGGTCTCCAGTGAAAAACAAAGAGGCTCAGAACAAAAGGTGGCAAAACAAATGTATACTATAATGATTTAGAGTAAGCTTCAGACTGATCCATGGCAACAGAAGAACCAGAAAAATTTGTGCCTGATTTACAAGGGATGTCAGAGAAAGCAGTACTGGGCAGCTCAGTATCAAGAACTACCAGCTCAGAAATAGTCTGTATCTCAGATTTTTATCAGCATCTCAGACTTTTACTGGAGAGGACTAAATGTCTTGCTATATTTGTGGAGATGGTGGGGCAAAAAGTTCACACTTGAGGTGGTTTCTCATTAGTCTTATTTGTCTACTTTGAAAAGGCAGCTCCTACAATCTGGGGATGCATGGGCATTGTGGCTTCAGGGAAAATCAGTTCTTCCAATTTTCTTCAGACACTGGTGGTAGTTTGGTAGGGTAATTTAGGGGTAATGAAAAGGAGTGCAAGGTCAGGGGCTTCTGTAGAAAATCTTTTGGAGAGGGTTGGAAACTGGCTGGATCTGTTTTGAGAGAAGATAAAACTGGGGATGTTTGTGACAGGGCAGTGTGCGAGATCAGAATACCAGTGAAAATAAGTGTTTGTGTGGGCTCCTTGTGTTCCTCCTGATTTAACTGAAGAATTTTCCTGTTCCAGTCCCTGTTCATTTTTCTTTTGAAATAAAATCAGCTCTGAGATCAAAATGCACAACTGAGCTACCAAGGAGCTAAGTAACAGCTGAGCTGTAGAAACCCACTCTGGCATAGTCTCACTCCTTGGCAAACACAAGGCAAGACAGGTTCAGCTTTGCTCTCTTTCACTGGGGTTAAAGCTATTACATGTCAGCTCATTTTTGCAACAGCCTCTATGCATGCATGGGAAACCTTTTTACAGCTCAGATGAAATTATGGGATTCACTGGGCACTGGGAACTTGGTCATGTCCCTGAGACATCAGAGTGCACTGATAACGGGAAATTAGTTGGGGCCATCATTATAAAAATCAGCTACAAGTAGTACAAAGCCACATATTCTGAGCTGTTCCTAAATATGCAAGTAAATAAAGCAGTCTGTGGTAGAGTCACGAAATTAAAAAGCACAGATAAAATCAGTATTACTTTTGTGGGGAGTATGTGGGTGTATCTTCAGAAGATTAAAAGGGATCTGCTAGATTTTGGGCTGTGAATTAAAGTAACTGTCTTTGAAACGGAAAAGGAAACTCAGAGAAATTTAGAGGAGTATGTTGAAACTGTCATGCAGGCAATTCACGTGCTGAGGACAACCAACTGACTGGCACTTGGACTCTGCATGCTGGGATGGTTACATCTGACAAGCTCAGGAGAGAGTGCTTTCTGTAGAGCCTGCACAGTGTCTGAGGCCTCAGCTTTTGCAATGTTTTAGGCACTTCATGTCTCTGTTTTGGGGAAGAGAAAGAAATCATTCCCTAATACATGAGAAAGAGGAGAAATCTACCTTCCTCACATTAAAGCTAGATGATTCCTTGAGAATTTGCAGGAACAAAACAGAGTTTATTTTACAGATGTGTTCAGCTATGAGCTGGATTGCATATCAATAACCCTAAGCTCTCTTTATTGCACAGGGAAAGAAATTCTTTACTGTGAGGTTGGTGAGGCATTGGAACAGGTTGCCCAGAGAAGTTGTAAATGTCCCATTCCTGGAAGTGTTCAAGGGCAGTCTGGATGGGGTTTTCAGCAACCTAGTCTAGTGGAAGGTGTCCCAGCCTGCGCCAGGGAGATTGGAACTAGATGGTCCCTTCCGACCTGAACCATTCTATGATTCTATGCTTCTGTGATTCTATGAAACAACATTGATCTGTTCTGTTTAAATATGACCATAATATACTTATGTCATAACATTATAATGTAATATAATGTAATGTAATGTAATGTAATGTAATGTAATGTAATGTAATATAATATAATATAATATACTTATAACATGAATATACAGTAACAACCAGGTATGTAAAATACACAATGAAAGTATAGTGTTGAGGAAGAATTTAGAAATGCCTATAAACATAAAACATATAATTTGAATTTAGAAAGAGCCCTCATAATGGATCTTGAGACACAGAAGTGCAGTGGCATGTGAAGAATGGTCTAGAAGTCAGAAGGCTGCTCAATCTGGCAGGTTTTTCTCCCATTGGAACCTACAACTAAACCAGTATAGGGAGAGTCCTATGATTTTCCAATGAAAAGTTTGTCAAGACTAATCTCCACTGGGTTTAATTTACTTGGATAGAAATGTTGTAAACGCCAGGACCAAGAGGACATTTTCTATAGCAGCCTCTTGGGAATCATTTCTCTCCTGTTTAGTCCTCTGTTAATGTGAAAAAAAGGAGGGGAGGGGGAATAATATATTTGCATTCCACACTATATCAATTTTCTACAGATTTCCTAGCTCCACATCAATCTCAAAAAGGTTGGAAGGTTGTGATTTGCCTTCTAATAAGATTTTATGGCCTGAAGAGTTTGTCATATACTTAATGTTTGCCACGTTTTTTTCTTCCAGAGCTCAAAGATCCTGGCTACCAATGGCACTTAATAACACAGCCAAATTAGCTGACACAGAAAACCCCAATAGGCAACAGACTTAACTATTTTAAGCAAATAATTTAATTCTTAATCTACATCAGTAAGAATATAATTTCTGCAGTGTAGCAAGGAAACCACTCTAAGAATCTGGAGGGAATCCCCATGGTCTGCTACTGAACAGTTTTTGATTTATTCCTGGAAAGATTCAAGTCTTTTGAAACTTTAAGAGCTAGCAAAATCAATTATCAGGGTTTCAATTTTCTCTGGGCAATTTCCACCGCTTCAGCTTGCCCAGGAGACAGACTCTACATAAATACATTATGCTATGTGCTACTTGGAGAATATGGCAGAGTCAAGAATAGCTCCATCTGAAAAATCACACAAAAGGTAAAGAAAACCCTCAGGTGAGGCATGCAGTCACACCTGAATGCATATTAGCAGTTTGAAAATAACTCTTCTCCATATATAAAGGTAATTTATTGGGAAGGGAAAGAGCAGTATTAGCTGTTTCTAGTTATTCTGGTACTGCAGTGAAGTTACTGCTGATTCATTATAAGTGAGCACAAATCTAGCATGAAACTTCCAAGGTACTGAATCCTGAAACAATCTATTTTTGTCATGTAATTTCGTTTTAAAATGATACTCCTCCAGCTTGAAATCATCTTCTATCAACACACAATGGGAACAGAGTTGGGCCAAGTCAACCATCAACCCCAGACATTTTCTGAGCCAGCCAGGGGAAATCTCTGGGCCCAATTCAGATGTGATCATGCTGTAAATCACATATCAAATGTAATTGGGAAGTCTTTAAAATGCCGGTAGTATGTTGGTCAAGGTTGAGTTATAGAGAAGAAATTATCTATTACGGCATGATAATGTAGACAATTATTTTGTAAAAGGTACTTGTCTTTGTCTTTTCCTCCCTTTTCTAAATCCTTCCATTTGCTAGTAATGTTCACTGCATCAGTTTCATCATCAATATGTATCGTTTATTTTAGATTGCTGCTAGAACTGGCTTATAAAAATTAGAAATGGGAAAGACTCATTAAAGGCTCAGTCCTGCAGCTGCTTCATGTGTGAAGCTGTCATTGATTTCCCAAACAGCACCTGCTTGTGAGCAGCAGAGAGAATAAAGCAAATTAGAAATTGAAGGCTTGAATCTCCCAGCTGTGTGAACTGTATATGGGCAGGAAAGCATCTCATAATTGGAGCCAAGCATCTTTCTCTGGAAAAGTCCAAACTCTGCTGATAATCATAAGAAAACTGAGGGCAAAGGGGGCTGAACAACACTGAGGTTATGACTAACCTGTCTGGGAATACTGGAGGAAAGATTAGGGCCTGACACAATGAAAATGACACAGATTAAGATAAATGATGCTTGGAAATCAGAGGAACATTTGTGGTGAAAGATAAAGATCTGTAGAACGAAGCGGGAAAATAAGAGACCGTGATGGTGAAATAAGTCCTAATGAAGATCTTATTTTATAGGATAATGATAGGGTGGACAATGAACTGTTAGTTCAGAAGGAATGATCCTGTGATCAGCAGAACTGGCAGCACTACCCTGTGATGTCTAAAACTGCTGCTGATGTAAACACCAATGACCTATTTTAAGGCATGCATGGAAGGAGAATCACTACATGGAGGATGCAAAAGGATGCAAGAGGTATATTGGCACTGGCAGATCAGAACTGTGAAATGGTGTCAACTGGACTTTTTCTAAGGGTTTTCTAGCTATGCAGAAGCACCTTATTAAACATAACATTTGTGGGACCAAATTAATAAAGGAGAAAAGAGAACCAAAGAGATGAAAGGACGAATAAAGAAAAGAGCAGGTGAGAGTGACCTTCATATTTTACTAAGCTGAAAGACAAATACAGGAGGTAGCACCAATGTCCCCAGCTTGTTAGAATATAGTAAATCTTCATTCTGTGTACATAAAAACCTGTGCAAGTCATATGTATTAGGAAAGGCAGTTTGGTCTCTAATTTAGATCCTGGACTTGAATAGGAGTATACAGAGAGATACAAACATAATATTTAGCCTTAGGTATCTTCAGATGTGTCTCCAAAACGCTATTACTATGAATTTAAAGAGTTGTTTTACCTCTAACAGCGTGCTAAAGGAGAGGATGGGTCAGATCTCAGTGCTTTTCAATAGCCTCAGAGCAGTTATGTAATTTGAGACTCTTAAACTATTTGGAGTATGGGGAATTGCTGAACAAAGGGAAGAAAATTAACTATTTAGCTCCCCACCTGGAATCAGAGAGAACAATTCTAGCTTGGAAACTCATCATCAGGCAATCTGTAATATTGTCTGTGTTTCTATAACATTGCAAGATATATCACTAATTACTGTTTTCTTCTGTGGCTTCCAGTGTTTTCCAGTTGCGTAGTAGCTTGCATGCAAGATTGTAATATAACCTTTTAAGTAACTTCAACATCAAGCAGCAGTGAACTGCAAAAAGCACATTGCACTCATTATTTGAAAGGGTAAACTGAGACACAAAGTGTTACACGTTAACGCACGATAAATAAGGACTTACCCAAGGTCATGCAGATGGGAACAAGATGTGCTCAGATTCTTTTCTACTTTAATTGTGGCATGCTTGCTTAATACAGGAGGACCAGAGTTGCATACTTAGAGTGAAAGGGAAGTCCACCTCACAAAAATGTTCTGTCTCTGTGTGCTTTATGTGCCTTCACTTTCTGCAAAGGGTTTACATAGATTGAAAAATTCATGTGCCCTGTCCAGTCAGCTTGAGCAAAGATGGTCTAAAACCCACATTGGTTTAAACAAAGGAGGGCTGTTAGGTAAATATAGGACTGCAGGGCCTAAATGTTAACCAATCAAATCTATTCCTCTACAAAGGAACTGTAGTCCACATGACCAAGGAAATAAGTAATTTTGATTTTCATTAAATTTAAAAAAAAAAAATCTGTGAGATCTCAGAGAAATTTCAGAGGTTGTGACTATGACAACCCACACAGGAGAATGCAAATAAAATCACAGGACTGTAATATCATTATTCTAATGACTAATAAATATTACCTTTTTTCAGTTTGTTTTCCTTCCCCCTCATCATTTGATTTTTCATCTGTCTTCCCTGTCTTGTAAGATAGACAGTGAGTAAATCACCAGAGCC
The DNA here is from genome assembly GCF_963513975.1 of Fringilla coelebs. NCBI lineage: Eukaryota > Metazoa > Chordata > Aves > Passeriformes > Fringillidae > Fringilla > Fringilla coelebs. The sequence goes on along the minus strand of NC_140030.1, from coordinate 64,031,932 downwards.
AGCATTCTGTTATATGATTGTGCTTTCCTGGTGCAGTAGGCTCCTACTGTCTGGTTGTACTTCCAGGTTTCTCAGTGTTGGCTTCTGTGCCATAATCTTTTCTTTCTAGATAAGCTAGCAGAGCAGGCAAGAAGGATAGTCACAATTCATATGACTGTGGACTGTTTTACCAACCAAAAAATAGAAAAAAAAAATAAAGCCAGTCTTTAGTCCTATACTTTCTCACTTATTTGCCAGTCACAAAGAGGAAAAGATTTTGGAGGGCCCACCAATCAGTAAGGCCCCCAGAAACCTCCTTTGTGCCATCCAACAGCAAGCAAGGAGAAAATACAGTTCTTTTGAGTCTTGTTTTCTCTGTATTCTCTTTCCTTTTATGTCACCAACTAAGGTTTGACTAGCTGGGTCCTTGTGAGGCTCTACCAATTTCTAAGTCCTGTTCCATGACCCAGTTTCTTCATAGACCATCAGGTGTCAAGGATACCCACAGATCGTCAATCTTCTACATAACTTTCATCAACAAAGTGGAACAAGAAAGTCATGCAGCATTTCAGCATGATCACCAGCCTCAGGCTACAAACACTGAGGAATCATGAATCTGGTAACTCTTGGCACAAGGAGGCGTAAGCTGGCAACTCGCCTTTCTAAAGGAAAGTACAAAATCTCCCTGATAACAATGGATGCTTTACTGGCAGTGGAAATTGGTTTGGATGTTAAATATTATATACACATATGTCTTTACTTTTTTAGCAGAACAACCAAAAACCAGAAGAGTCTATACCCTGTAGATGTGACATACATGAAAATGATTCATGAATGTAGTTAAGCTTCCTTAAAAAGCAACATGCAATTTCCTTACAATGAAAGAGGCTGACCAAAGCCACTGACAAGCACTTTGGAGCTGCTCATTTTTGTGAGGGAGGAAAAAAAATTTAGGAAAATATTAGTCAATCACATTTCCATCTCCTTTCCTTCTCAGTAGTTAAAGACCACCTGCTACAAACACCTCAAAACTAAAAAAGAAGACATTTTCAAGTTTTTTCACTTTAGGCTGAGGAAAAAGCTAATCATAAGGTCACAGTAGTTCTTTATCAGAATGATTTTAACAGTAACAAACCCCAGTAAGTTAATATGGATCAGAACGTTCTCTAATCCATTCTTGACCCAAACAACACTTAAAGGTTATACTCAAATATGTGACACTATAGTTGAATTAAGTTAATGAGAATATCAGATAGACTCTCAGTCATCACAGTGATTGCGAATTCTGATGTAATCTGAAATTCCCACTGTTACACAAGGTGTTGGAGAGGATGGCTCATGTCTGCATCTGCAGTGCTGTGCTCAATCCACACTTTAACTTGATCCAGCAGTGTCTCCAGCAACACCACTCCAGACTCTGAAGAAGGACTGAAAAGACCCAAGACTAAGCTACACCACTATGGTATAATCTGACCAAGCAACATATAGTCCTCCTAAAATGAATAATGTCTTCTGAGCACTTTTAGGCCCACTGATTCTGGCGGGGTGACTTTGGAGGAGCTGAAGTAACTACATTAAACTAAGAATATGCTATGTAGTTTTGGCATAAAGTACTACCTGCTCTCCAAAAAGGATCCCAAGGCTATGGCTATACTGGATAAGCCATCAGTCAGGCTTTGAGTTTTGACTGGGACTTAACTGACCAAGCAGTTGCCTAGGTCAGAACTGGATTCAAAGATCACTAATCTAGATATTGGTTATAAAGCATATCTGGAAAAATATCACAGGTGAATAATGAAGTTAAGTCCTGTTAATCTTTACAATTCAAGACCACTGTCTGTTGAAAGCTAAACATAAAAACCCAAAACCAAAATCAACTACAAACAAAAAAACCTCACCAAAAAAACCCCCAAACAAACCCACAACCAAAAAAAAAAAAAACCCAAACAAACAAAAAAAACCTAAAAGAGAGAGAATAGAATGTAACTCCTGAACCTTGCCTTATCTACAATCACAGTTATGAGAATGCCATTCAGGGCAAAGCTGTTATGTACAATAAGAGCTGGAGAGATCTGAAAGAGAGGCAAGGAAGAAAAGTAGTCTTCGTTCCTTCCTCAGGCCAAAATACTGAGAGCTGAGCTTTGGAATTTAGAAGTGCTCTGCTTCACTGATTCCTGTGGAGCCAATCTTGCCCTTTAAACACACACCTTGGTAACAGAGCTTGGGGGAAAACAACACAGTCCTCTAATAAAGGACTTCATTGCTTGCAATATTTATGTCTAAAACCATGTCCAAAAGACCCCTGGACTAAGAGGTTTAGGTTAAAGGAATCAGTCTAGTAGAGTCGCTGTGTGCATTAATCTAATTTTTGTGAAGGCATTGTGGGATTGCCAAGAAGCAATTCTTGCACTAGGTAAAGGCTCTGCTCCATAAGCATCCATCACTACTCATTCTGACTACATTCATTCAGTTAAAATGTATACGATAAATCAAATTAAAAGACTGCTCTTTTAAATACTTTAATCAATAAGAAAGGCAAGGCTTCAGCTACACCTAGCTACAAGCTCCCAGTACTGCAGCCTCTCTGCAGCACTGTGACAGCGAGGCTTTATCTGTCGTGGTAAATGACTACTGCTCCGGTTCAGTACAGAAACTGTGAATTGAAACTAAGCACCTCCAAGTAAGTATCAACAATTTAAACAGCTCCTTGTAAAAATCTGTCTGATTATCTGTGCATTGGCTCTTTCACATAAAGTGCTTAATTAAAAATGTCAGGCAAGGTCTCAAAAGGTGACAGCTCAGACAGAGACCAAGAAGTGAGGCGATGGGATGGCAGGATGCCCTGCAGCAGGTCCCTCTCTGCGAAGCCAGGGTCGGGGCAAGATCCCTGTCAGAGGCTGCTCTTTTCCTTATAGGGCAAAGTCACAAGGTGACTTGTGACAGACCAGCTGTCCCCCCACAGCCATCCCAAGGCACTGCTGCAATAATGCACCGCACTGGCTGACTGTGCATCCCAAAGCAAACACGCTGCTGCCCCAAGCCCTTTCAATGGTTACATTTGCCCTGATTAAACCGGAGTGAGGACATGAGGAAGCACAAGGGCTGTGGTGCTTCCTGGCCACTGAAGGAGTCCCACCAGACAAAGCTGAGATAGTGTATTACATGGGATTTAAGACGACAGGAGGTGGTTTTTAGAAGCACCACTGAGCACAGGCTTCAAGCCCTTCCTTTGGCTACAACACTTTCCAGTGTGACAACTGATGGGAATGGGACAACTGATAGGAACAGGACTGCTCCCTACTCACAGTTCAGCAGCAGGGACATGCATCTTGTGTCCACCCTCAAGAGCAGAGAAGCTGGTGCTCAAAACTGCAGGCTTCATTGTCTCCATCCAGCAGCAGCTTTGCTCACTTACATTCACCTAAGAAAATTCACGTTTTTCATGTAAATAATGGTCCGTGAAGAAGGTTAACATGTCAATACCTCATGTTTTCTCGAATTTTCCACTTTTCTGGCATACAGTGTTATGCTTTTTCAGACATGATGAGCAAAACCAACCTGTCCTGACCACCCCACTGATAGGCACCAGTTCATAGCATATGGTTAAGGCTTTATTGGTCTTCAGACTTTTTCCCTAAAACTTTCTGTGTGGTGGTCACTAATTTTTTTTTGTCTGCTACTAAGAAAGACTTTATATTCATCCCCATACCTATATGAACATTTCCCTTCATCTCCTTCTTGGGTCACACACTAGCCTTAGTGCAGCCTGCTGATAAGCAACCTGAAACATAATTATATAACCCTTATAATCCTATAAGGAACCTAAAATATAACTATTTCATTTCTGTACAAAGCAGATGTGTGCAGAAGCTTGGTGTCTTTTTCCATGATTGGGAAGTCCTCGGAATTCATTTCTGTCTTCAAATACATACTCTACTTCATGTAAAGTTGATGGAGGGCATATAACTGTATGAGGTTTGTAGACAGAGATAATATCACTTATTAGACCAAATAATGTAACTTGAAGTAAATAGAAAAGATTTTGAGTATCAAGCCTTTAAATACTTATCCTGGCAGAGAGAGAGAGAGTGGAATCTCAAATACTCTGTGTTACTTGTGTTTGAATAGCAGCAGATAAGACATTTTATATACTCTCAGAAATGTCCCCATCTCCTGCACAGTGCACTAGTGCTAGCAAAGAAGCCTGCAGCAGAAAACTCACAGGGCAATTCTTAGGAGGCTCTGGGTCAAAATTGCCCTCAGCATCTTATGCTCCTCTTACAATAAGCATCTGCTCAATAATTAGCTTTTGAGCTTAAGAAATGCTGTGTACTGGCACTAATAACTTCAGGCACAGTTTTAGGAACTTCACAATTCTGAAAGTTTCTTTTATTTTATTTTTACTGCTTATAAAATAGGCAATATGTTGCCAAATGAACACTCCAGTAGAGAGAGATAACAAGATGGTCCAGTGAAAGAAAAAGGTGTGAAAAGTGGTTAGCATTTCACGAAGACCAAGAAGGTGGAAAATGTTTTGCTTGGTTTTAATATGGTAAATAAGTCTTTCAAAATCTGTTTCAGGCCTGTGATCAAATTGGCCCTCTGTAATTTTTTAAGAGGGGGAAAGGCACAGCAGATGGAAAGGGACTGAACCAACTCTATTAAAAACCTGGTGTTGCAATTTTTTTCTAAAATGAGGCAAAGAGAGTAACAGAGAACCTACGGTAACAGCAGCTCATCTGTTCAGTCACTTGATGTATCTCTTTATTGTTGCAGTTACTCAGACTCAGCTTTATCTTGCGCGTGAGCACAATAGTGACACCATATTGAAATGTGTAAATATATTTTCATAAACTATGTAAAACACCTCCTCTTTACTGACAAAATTATGCACTTAGAATACATGAAATCCTGAGAAAATGCTGCTGCCTTGGGTTCCAAATTCCTCTGATTCCTCATCTGAGTTTTATTGCACGTGCACTGTTATCTGACAAATATATCTGCCAGACTATTTAAAAAATACTTTGTCTTATCATTTAAACAGCTCCTGTCAATGTTACCTAGTCCTTGTTCACACTGCCATCCCTATGAGCGATGATACAGAAATAGATCTGGCTAAGGTCTGTGTGTGTAGCCCAGATCCGTAACATTGGCATTTCTTATTCCTGTCTCCACTAAACCTAAACTATTTTTGAAGAAATGAAAACTTCAAAAGGGACAGCTGCAGGGTCAGGGACAAGAACTGCTTTTTTGGACTTCATTTCCCTCCGCTCAGTGCTTGTGACCCACGATTTTGCTGGTGTTTCTGATACAAGGGTATATTGTCCGTATTGTCCCCTTGGGTACCAGCTCACACGTTAAGCCCTGGTGTGCCACGCAGTCAGGAGGAAACAGAGGCAGAGGGCAGGAGGAAGAGGGCAGGAACAAGGTCGGAATAGGATGACTCCCATAGCCAGATGTTGATGCAGAAGTCACCTATGCCCTGAAGAACTGCTTCTGTGGAGCTCCACAGACACAAGCCTTTGGCTGAACACCAGCGATGCACAGGGCTTTGTATCCAACTGAGTGCGGAAAACATCTCCCTGGGGAAAAAGTTAAAAAAAAAAGAAGAGTGACTAAAAAATGAAACAAATGAAAGGAACTCCGTAAATCCAGATGTTGGAATTTTCCAATCCCCCTAGCAAGACAAGATAAGCAGGGGATAATCCTTGTTTATATAACTTTTTTTTTTTTACTTTTAAGAATTTTTTTTTAATAAAACCTGAGACCAACAGGCATGTTTTCACCAGGTGTGTGTGCTTCTCTAACAAATCCGCACCGAGAAATTTCGCTAGGGCCCGCACCCCCTCGGGCGGGGTGCTGGGGAGGGTCTCCGTCGGCGGGCACGGCTCTCCTTCCACGGCTCTCCGGGGGACCCTCGGGCAGGGCAGTGACGAGCCCTCGGCCGGCTGCCCTGGCTGAGAGCCGGGCCCCTCCTGTGTCCCGGCAGGCCTCGTTGCGGGCCCCTGGCCCCGCACAGCCCCCGGCGCGGCGAGGACGGAGGTTCCCGGCTCGGGGCGGCCCTCGGCCCCCCGCCCTCAGCGGGCCGGCGCAGAGCGCGCTGGCGCCGCCGGGGGGCGCGCTGGCGCCGCGGCCGCCCCGCGCAGGTGGCTGAGGGGCCGGGCCGGGCCGGGGTTGCCGCGGCGCCCGCGGCCCTGGCGGGCAGCGCCCGAACCCTTCGGCGAGCGGGCAGCTGCCCCTCCTGCGGCCCCCAGCCCAGCGCCCACCCGGGAATTCTCGACTCCCGGGGAACAAGGACGAGGACGGCGTCAATCTGTGCCTGATTTCCCACCGAGCGCGCGTTGCGTGGCGGGCCGGCTTAGGGCTGATCTCCCGTCCAAATAAAGCAGCGCGTCTATTTATGGCCGTGGCTTAAAGAGGAGCAGATCTCATGTACCATGTTGGAAGTTCTTGAAAAACAGCCAACGTACAGAGGTCAAGTTTCCTGTACTGACAGCAACTTAGCGGGATGCGAGATGGCAGTGTCCTTCGTGAGGAGCTGAGAACTGGGTCACTGTGCATCCTTCACTAATCGCTGGGTTCCAATTATAAATTACTTTAGTCTATTTGGAAGCAGTGTGGAGGAGAGAGAGAGAATCTACTTGAAAGCCTGTTACTGCCTCAGCCATGGGAGCCAGTAGAAGCATTGCCAAGGGGTTCATGTCAGCAAGATGAGGGTCAGGCCCCCAATATTGCTCAGTAGATGATATAATGAATAAAAAATATAAGCACTTGTGGTATCCACTGGGATCTGACTCTTCATTAAAAATTAAGGGACAAGGCGGACAATATGATTGTTTGGCAAATTTCCCCAGGGTCTACTTTTAAGAAATCATAAAACCCCTTAGCGATGCCTTGCCCAAAGCCAGTGCTTTCTGTAGCTGCTGTTACACAGGGGCAGCAGCTCTCAGTTTTGCACGGAGTTGTACACAAATAGACTCTACCAGTATGCCCATGGAACTGCCTACTCTTGGAAAATCTTGCATGGAAGGATTTAATGTTGACAGACTTAAGTAGTGATGTCTCAACTGTGAAGAATCTGTTGTTTAACCAACTTTATGAAGCAAAAGTGCCTGTCATTAAAGTGAGAGTATTCCCTTTGGTTTTAGAAGATCATTGAGGCTTTAAACATCTATGCAATTTGGTATGCACATAATTTGATAGTCTGTTTTACAAGAAGTTGATTAGAATCAGAAAAATCACCCTCCCTAACTCCCGCAGAAGAGGGCAATGAAATGTGCGCAGATCAAACAGCCTTAAAATGGAAAAAGGATTTATATAGTGGCAAATTGGGCAATGGCTCTTAAACTACAGCTGTATTCTTCTAAACAGTCTTTTACATTATTGGTGAGTTGGTAAGTTATGACTTACTGTCATTTGATGTAAAATTTACTGTCATAAAACATTAACAATCACTGGCTGAAACCAGAAGGTTGCTTTTTTTAAATTCTTGGTATTGAGTTTTCTAGGAATGGACTGTCACTGCCTGCAGAGTGCGTTTTTGTCATCTCAGTTTTTCCCAGAAGCATACACCTCCTTCTTTTTACCTTTGCTAATACTTTAATATTTACTTTTTTCTCGTCCATAAACGTGTTAGCTGCTTTGTGTCTGTAAGGCAAAGAAGGACAAGTATCACTTTTCTCACCAGCTGGGCCAATCTTAGAAATAGTAATCACTTTAATTTCCCAGCTTGATTCAAAACACTGCTATTTACACTCCCATTGTGTGGTGATATCCTCCTGTTTACGTGACCAGGTTTAAAATTTAACTGCATCCACCATGCTGTTTTTCTTCCTAATTCAGAAGACAAGGATTAAAAAGTAAGCAAAAAGAAGGCTCAGTAGTACTGCTACTCTGTCGAACTTGGGAAGCATGGCTAAACAGGATTACATGTATTATTAGGGTCCTGATCCCACAGCCCTCACCAAACTAATAACTTGTGCAGGAGCTTTGCCAAAGGCCAAGTGAGGGCAGAAGGCAGCAACAGTTGGCACTAAATGTCAGCTGCCTTAAAATAATGGGCATTTTTCTCCAAAATAGTTTAAGTAGACCTGTATGGTTTTGTGTCAGTGGCTTCAGTTGGCAGCAGTTTCTGGGGGAGGGGGGGTCAGAGATGTCCCACTGTGGAGTACTTCAATACTATATTCCCCTTCTCTCAAGTCACTGGAAACGAAATGAAACTGGTTCCAGTGTCACTCAGATCTGGATTGAGGCAGCAATATCCTGTGTTACCCTGTAAGAGAGAGGCAGAGGGTGACACCCACCACCCTCCCTTCCCACGTTACAAACACTTTTTACATAGCTCTTCCAGGTGAGATAACAAATATACAAAAGAACAAAGTCTACTATATAAATGAAAGCAGATTTATAAAATTACAAGTTTAATAGATAAATATAATAAATACTTTATGCATCATAACTCTGGACAACTACATTTAAAGCAAGTATGTTGGCAAGTCACAAAAAAAGTTGCGCCCTCGGCAACTTTATTTTTCAGAAAACCACACTGACAGGCATATTACAATGTAACGCATGAGGCTTTATGCTGTAAGTATGTTCAAATCCCGCTCACCTACCGAGTTCACCATGACATATATATGGGTGTAGTGTACTTTCTATCTTGGAATGTCTTTTTGCACACCAACACGGTTGTACAGATAGATGTTATGTTCTACTTACCAGGGACAGTGGGGAAGAGTTTTGAAGAAAAATACTGGTAAATGACTTCTAGAAAAACTAAAGCATTTCTTAACTTTTTATTGACATTGGCAAATTAAAATAGAATAAATTAACAATATTTTCTCAAAAAAATGTTTTGTACAAAAATACTGTCAAAATTTCCTGAAAAGCTTTCAACACAGTAGTATCTTTTCATGTACTGAATAAACTATATTAGCACAGTGTCAAAACGCTGAAGACAGAAACAAAATTTAAAAAAAAAAAAAATCTGTGAAATGTTTGCCACTAGTCAACATTCCATCCACACCATATTATTGTCTGTACATATGGGGGAGGGGGACTGGGTAGCAGACTTTTTAAGAAACAGTATTACTTTTCCTGATCTGGAAAGGTTTGGCCCACATCTGTTAAGCTTCCAGTTTAGCGTATTCAGAAAAAAAAAAAAAATTAGTCTGCACTGCAATGCATAGTTAAAAATTAAGCAAGATGGCAGCTTTTGTGCAGTAGTGTCTGCCCTTCAAAGTTCATGCAACCAACTAATGCAATTTTTTCCCTGTTCACTCAGAATTTGAATGCAGTTCAAGTCACTGGAAATCATAGTTTACAAAATCCACAAGATTAAGCAATTTGCCAAGATTAATATCTAACAGTCCGGCACTGTGGGAATTCTGGGCATGTTACTGTGAGGAAATTAAGAGTGGGAGGTCGGGAGGGGGGCAACCAACATAAAAAGGCAGAGTTCGCTAGATATTATTACTACAGGAGGGGAGGTGAGTGACAAAGCTACAAAAAGAAAAAAAAAAAAGTGGCAGCGATTAAAAAAAAAAAAAATTATACAAGCGCATAGTTGACTCTGCTTTCCAGATTCTCACCTTTTCAAGCCCTGAAAAGTGAGACACCGTGTCTAGGGGAATGTTTTCATTCGCACCGATAAAAGTCCTTTGTTTGTTTTAAATGAATCAGCAGCTCACCCTGCTGGGCTGCTGTTTGCAAACGAAGTCTGTCATGAAGTCAAACTCGTTCTGTCCCAACCACAGCTCGGGAAGCTCCTTGATGCGATCCAGCCCCATTTCGATGACTAAGGACATGAGGACCTCCTCGTCGATGAAGTCCGTGTCTATGACATTGGGCGGCAGCATTGCCGCGGGGACGTGGGGGACGGCGGGCGGCAAGCCGCTGCCGCCGCCGCCGCCGTGCTTGGGGTTGCAGTCCCTGAAATGCTGCTGGCTGCCGCCGTTCAGCTGGTGGCTACCGGGGTGCAAGTCCGGCATGTAGTGGCTGTGGGGGTAGGGGTGGTGGCTGAAGTACTGGTTGTTCAGCTTCTGGAGCTGCATGCTGGCGCTCAGCTGTCCTCCCGGGCTGGCGACGGGGGGGGCCATGAACTGGGAGCCGCTGAAGCGGGCGGGGGGCGGCATGCTGCCGGCCGGGTGCCCTCCGCTCACGCTGCCCGGCCCCATGGCGTGCCTCACCCCGCTGCTCGCGTTCATACTCCCAGCTCCGTAATGTATATGGTCGCCCATCAGGGCGCTGAAGGCGTGCTGCTGCGGCGGCTGCTGCTGCTGGTGGTGGTGATGGGGGGTGGGAAACTGCCCCATGCCCATCCGATGCGCAGGGTGGTGGTGGAGCCCGCCGGATCCGTCGGGGAATCGCCCGTGGTTCATGGCCATCATGTGGTCTGCCATGGCTCACCTGGAAAGTTAGGTTGTGAATATATTAGGAAAATACACCCTCCTCGGACATCCAGCCGCTCTCTCCCGGACCAGCTGCATCTGCCTGGCCGTGACAGAAATTACTTCGCTGGTCCTGCAGTCCTCTCTCCTTCCCGGTGGAGGGAATAATAATAATAAAAAAAAAATCTCCCAAAAATCTACAGTGGCTCCACCATGGAGTACAAAAGGAAAAAATAGGAGAGCCCGCGGAACAAAAATCCCGGTGCCCTCCGCTAATCCGGCGGGCAGCACGCATTCCCACTCCAAGTCGCGCATACCTATCGGCGGGGAGCGTCGCATTCGGCCACCGCCGCCGCCTCCCGCACGCTCTGGAGCCGCCCAAGCCCCCCGGCTTCTCCCTCGAAGGCAGCAGATTCCCACGGCACTCTCGCTAACTTGAGCGGAACAAGCAAAGAATTGGCAAGTCCCACCTAGCCGCTGTCAGCAACTTTTGGAATTAAGTCCCAATTATTTTGGTGAAAATACGGTAACGAACAGATAAGGACATGAAGCCAAGCAGCTGAAAAACACCTTTCCTCGCGTGTTTATACAGTCACGTTTTTCCTGTTGCACACAAAAGGGACACCCGGCACCAGCCACGAGAACCGCCGCACTCACCTCCCGGCTTCTTTCTTCCTCTCCTTCAAAGGTGGCGGTGGAATCAGTCAGCGAGAGTCACCCAGCATAGAGAGGGCTTCTCCGGCTCCCTCTCCCCGGCGCTGACGTGACCGGCGCCGCGATCGCTGCCGCAGCCCCGGAGCTGGTTCTCGCCCCTCCGCGAGGCGCATCGGCACTTGCCAACAATGAGCTGTGTTCCTTACACGGCTTTGGCCGCGGCTAATATAGGATTTCAGAAGGGAGGAGCAAAACCCTTACAGGCAACCAGAAGTAAAACCTGGAGCAAGCGGGGCGGGGGGAGGGAAAAGGGGGGGAAGAAAAGGGAAAAAAACCTCTGAACACCCAACACCCAGAGCGCGGGCGCAGGCAGCGGGGCACACGCGTGTTCGGAGACACGCGGGAAGGGGCCAAGGCGGCTCGGGAAGGCACCGCGCACCCCGCGCTCAGCGCCTCCCCCGGGAACAAAGCGGGGCTCCGTGGCGGGGCGGCAGGAGCGGCACCCCGCGCACCCCCCGCACCCCGCAGCCGCTCTCCCGCCGCCCACGGCCCCGTCCGGCCCCGCGCCCGGGCATCGCCGCTGCCCCTTGCGCCCCGTCCGGTCGTGTCGCTGCAGCGCGGCGGCCGCCGACACGCGTGGGACTGAGAGCTCCGGCAGCGCTGCCCGGGCAGGGCGAGGTCCATCCCTCCGGCGCCGCCGTGGTGCAGGTGCCCGGATCCGCCGGCGTGAGGCCCCAGAACCCGCGTGGGCGTCCATGGGGCCGGCCCCTCCCCCGGAGCCGAGATCCGAAATCCACCTTTTTCCACAAACACGGGAGCCGTATGCGGGAGGTGTATGTGGGGATACCGGCACCCTCCTCACTTCCCACGTCCCTCCATCTCCTGTTTTTTGCCCGCTGCCCCCCGGGATGTGCAGGGCGAGTGCCCACCCACTCTTGCCCTTGGCCGGTGTTGTGGGGTTTATTACAGTTATTTACGATTGTTTCCATTGGAATGGCAAAAAAACCCCGGAACATGCGGGCTTCGGGTGGGCACACGCTTTGCACGGGCAATCGCCCTGGCTGGGCACGTCCCCTGTCGCTCCCCCTGCCCGGCAGAGCCATGCCTCGCTGCACAGCCCCGGCAAGGACCACGCGTACCCAAGCTGCTCCCCCCCCACCCCCGAGGCCGTCGCTCCTGCCTTTTGCTCCAGATCCACCAGCTCCTTTCTGAAGGGCAGCCATGCTGTCCTTCAAGTAGCCGGGAAGAGCTGAGGGGCTGGGGGAGGCTTGCCACAGGGAACTGCTGGATGGTGGCCCACTTTTCCACAGTGCCTTTGCCTGGCTTTCTGCTTCCGTGTTTGTTTTTCTTCTTGGAGCCGTCTGTGGGCACACAGAGAGGACAGTGATAGGCAGGACACTTCCCCGGCACAAAGAATTGTGAATATGAGGTCAAGACGGCCATGGCGTAGGCTGAGATGGGGTTTCTGCTCCTCCACGTGCTTTGCAAGGATGCAGCACAGTGCAGGAGGGCCTCCCTGGGGAGGCACAGGTGAGGCAAATGGGATGCTTCAAGAGGCTCTCCATGTGGCAGTGTCTTGCCCCCTTTTGGGCCGGCCAGGTTCTTACTTGGCTGCAGTGACTTATAAAACCTAAAGGATGGTTAGCTCTGCCTCCATCTCAAGGAGAGACAAGGCAGAGCTGGGCTCCTGGATGCACTGAGGTGATGGATGAGTGTCTCTGTGTGGCTGGTGCAATCCTTTGGCAAAGCCACATGGGCAGATGGCAGTGGTTGGGCAGACATGGGATACCAGGAAAATACCTGGCTGATGTCTCAGCTGTGAGGGACAAAAGGGGTGAATTCAAAGCGCTGGGAGGACAGGAAGCTTTAAAAGTGTGAGTTCCTTCAAGGAAGTTACCTTATCTTGGAGCTCCCTTTCCTGCAGCAGTTAAGTAGGGTGCCCACCATGATTTCACCTTTTGGTCTTCAAATGCATGTCGGTAAATGGATGGGGGAATTGCCACTGAACAGGGATCTCCAACACACTGAGCAGCACTCAAGAAAGCGCTTAGTGCTCAGAAAAGTGTCACAGAAAAGTGACAGTACCTTTCTGGAGTTTTTTCCTTCTCATTGGTGTGCAGGTTTAGCAGGACAAAACAATGAATAATATGAAGATCCGGTTCCATTTGGCAAGTAGTCAGCTGTGTATCATGACAAGTGGTTTGTTTAATGTCACATATCCATGGTGATACTGGTATGCCTTTTTGCTCTCTGGTGCTTTAAATTTGTGATCCATTTTAAAGCCAAGCACACATCGTATCGCTACTCTGCAAATGCCCTTTCCTATTTTCAGCTTTCAGGTGCTGGAAGCTGCCAGCTTGCCAAAGTGAGTTATGGACAATTGGTGCAAGACTGCCAGAAGCAATAGTAGGAAAGTCACAGCCTCCATGATGCTTCACTCATACAAAACATATCTTCAGGTATTTACGGTCCACATACAAAGAATTAGGTGGGATGGTGCTTTCTCCATCAGGGGCTACAGTGGGATCCAGATAAAGCTGAGCAGAGCGGTGCCAGACAAGGCAAGTCTGTCATTGTTTATGGCCATAGCAAAGTGGGAACACAGTCAGTTGGTTGCTTTCCAGGAATTGGCTGGAAGACTTGTGACTGGCAGCTAAGGGAATGCAGGACAAAGCATGAGCCCATCACCACTGAGCTCTCAGGAAACTCTGAATCTCATTTGTTTGCTACTCCTGATCTAAGCCATGGTTATTTAAAGAAATTTTCTCACTCATACTCTTCAGAGTCTTTTGCATATGAGTTGGTTCCTCAGACAGCTAGAAAGCAGGGCACTGCATATCAGGAGAGTGCTGGCGATGGCCAGGGGTGGGAATGAAACCAGCAGGATTCAGAGTTGCTTCTCAAGTGAAGAATCGGAGTAGAGTTGAAAGCAGAATGTGATGGAAGGTCCCATCTAGGACAAGTCACTGAGGAATATCAAACATGACAATGGAAAAGAAAGACAAAAGTGGATCCTCAGTAGAATGTTAACATTTTGGATTGGAAGGCTGGCTTGCAGATGCGGCCCTGCTTACTCCTTCCAGAGTGGAATGTCTGCTGATTGTGGTGAAAGGAGGGAAAGGAAAATCACAAAGGAGACTCCCGGATGGTGTGTTTTTAGATATCTACTGGAAATGTTTAAGCTTGCTAAGTATTGTAATATATCCCTGGAACAAGATACCCAGGACAACAAATTTCGGGGGGGACTTGGATCTTCAAGCCCTTTTTTTGCAACTTTGAAAATGCAATCCCTAACTCTCTGTAACTTGTCTGTCCCAGATGATGGTGGAGGTGAGTTTCTGTGTGTTCCCTCCCACGCTGACACAAAGCAGTCAGGAAAATCCAGGTCAGGACAGCTGCTAGGGTTATCTGATAGGAAATTTTATATTAGAAAGATATCTTGGAAGAAATGCCCTTTCTGTAGAAATGACACTCTGCTATTGAGAAGACAAGCCATGATTTTCTGGCTGCTCTCACATCTGACCTCTTCAAAGCTTTACCTGAGCTACCCACCCTTCTCAGAGGCACCTGGCAGTTGGAATAGATGAGGAAACTGTGGTGCAGGATGTCCCTAGCTCTTTGCTGGATGGCTGTCCCTAGTTTCACTGCCCACCCCGAGGAAAAATGACGAGTTTGTTCCAGATGGGCACCCAGGAAGCAGAGAAATCTTTTTTGGTGTCTCAACATGCCTTTTTATTACCCCCTGGAATTCCCTTTGTGAGAAGGGCAGTTGTTTTTGTTTTTTTTTTTTTTTGCTGTTGGAGTTTTGATTAACAGGGAACTCTGTTTTCTGGGTTACTAAGAGAACTGTTATTCTTATGGGATTGAGGGGAAAGATTGGACACAAGATTAACCATGGGTCTAGTCATGAGATCCTCTGTGTATCCAGGTGGGAAGGAATTATCATGGCAAGTTTGGCTATTGGAACAGCCCTAAAGTCCAGACTATGGCAGAACACATAGGATTAACTCAGTTTACTTAGTTCAATATCAGACATGAGTTTCCTAAAGCTATCACTGCTCCCCTTTGTTGGTCCAGACACTGGGCAGGCATTCCCCAGAGCTGAGCATCTAGACTCCTGTTTCAACAATCTGCTATCCCAGGGAAGGCCACTGTTCAGAGAGGTACCGCGCCTGACATACAGGTGGGAGCCCAAGTATGGATGAGATGACCCACTGGGGATTTCTTTCAGCGGTGGCCTGTATTACCAGGAGTTACTGGAGTGATGTCAAAGCAAATTTGTATTGTATTCCAAAGAGTTGCTAGTAGGAGAAAGTCAGTGGAAATGCAGAGACATAGAATGTGCTATCTCAATTGTATGGGATTATTTTTTTCTTTGACAGGTTAAACCATCTCTGTGCTAGTTGCAAGTGGTTACAGTGCTGAGAACTGAGGTTACAGGTGTGCTTTATTAGCAGCAAATCATTCTGAAAGGAGTTACCCAGGGCAAGGAACTTCCTTGAAGCATTAGGGGATATGTTAGAGGGTTTCACGTGCTTGCATCTCTTGTTGATATGCCAGGAACCAAAGATGTACACATCAAATTGGTGGTCAACATTAAGGAACACCGGCTATGCAAAGTGTGCTGCTCTCTTCCCAAACACTTTTTTTTTTGTTTTGTTAGATGGATCAAGATGTGCCAATATATTTTATTTTGATAACAATGAATGTGGCTTTGCACCCTTTATCTCCATGATCTTATTCATGTGAGAATGTCTTGGCAGGCTCCATTTTTTACCCTTATATGCCCTTTTTGTGCAGTCTTTCAAACTTGTGTGATCACAACTGAGAGTATTCCTTAAGTGTAATTTCACAGCAAGGTATCTTTTTTGAAAAAGTAACTCTGCAAAAATGGGAAATTTTATTTAGAACATTATTTCCTGAAGAGGCACGAGAGGATGTAAATATACTAAAAAAACCACACACATAAGCAAATAATGAATCAAGCATTATTCCATTTGTACATTGTCACACAGAAACCCAACACAGACCTATTCACTACTCTTTATGTTTTGGTATCAGTGGGAACTAGAAATAACAAAAGGAAACATTCAGGTGCTTTTGACAAAGCAGTGGCCGCTTCTGTAGTAAACTGAATAACACAAGCTTCAAATAGAGCACAGAGGTGGAAAGTGGTCACCAGGGCTAGGCTGTAAGAACAAATATTTTTTTTCATTTGGAGACCAAGCCACGTATTAATACTACTCGTTTGGGTCAAGAAAGACTTAATTTTTTTTATTTTAGGAATGAGATGCTTTATTTAATGAAAAATTATTAGAAAGCAGTGTGCATACTTCTAAGTATGTATTAGACCTGGATGAGTACACCTAAAGCGTTTGTTGCATACATTCTGTAATTAATTGAACTGGTAGTTGACAAGTAATTATTTGAAGTCCACTGAATAATTGAAATTTATCATTAGAATGAACTGGAATGCTAAAAAAATAAAAAGATTTATGATTACAAATATAGGGCTCAGTACAGATACATTTATACACATGATTAACAGTCACGTTTTTTGGACAGATCACACAGTACCCTACTCTCTTATATCTGCATACAAACATTCTATTTTAAGTGGGTGAGGCTATTCAGGAAGTAAGATTCTTCTCAGTATGAATAAGGTTGACAAAATCTTAACTTCTCAGACCACCAACCGATCAAATTGACACAACTTATATCCAGCAACTGTCTGTATTGGGACTGGCTTTTCAGATGATCACATCTTTATAGCACAGCAGTCCACTTGAGACACTGATCTATGTGAGTGTCTGGCCTGGAATTTAATAATACCTAAATAAAAATATAATTATATTATTCCATTGATTAAGTCCAGATTGTGTCTCTGCAATTTCAGTATTTCTGACTTGAAGAAAATGTTAGTAAAGTTAACATAATGGTTATTAGAGAAGAGAAATGTTCTGTTGCAATGCTGGACATCAATATAGATATGGATAAGCACGTACTTTGGATGTGCTTATTTGACCTAATGGTATAATTTGCAGCAAAATCTCTCTAAATCACATGATAAATACTGACTTTTGTGATACTACAAGAGTTCTGTATACAGCAAACAAGTGTGTGCAAATATGGTTATGTAGTGTGTAGGAAAGTAGTTGTTTTATATAACCACTATGGTCATTTAGGCTTCTCCAGCAACTTTGCCACTTTAAATTTTTATTTAAAGAAATAGGGAAGTAGTTTAGTCCTGCTCTTGATCATAAAGGGTTACAAGCAGCTGTGGTGTTGGTGTCACATGTCATACATTGTTAGCAGACATTTGCAGTTTCAGTTACATTTTCTCCTTTGATTTGATTATGTTCTTCTCCTAAATGAAATAATTATAATGTGTGTACTGTGTGGTAATGGCAGCACTATCTATTCCAGGCCTTTAGAAATATGCTGCGGGTTCAGGAGAATTTGTAAGCAATAAACCTTCTCATCTAGTTTGTCATTTTAGGCAACTTAGTTTTCATAGACCTTCTCCAGTGGTTTATTTTTTACAAGGATGAAGAATCTGAGAATCATTCCAGTCTGACCTGTCATATCAGTGGATTTTCACTGCCTTTCTTTAGTTGAGAAACTTTTTAGTGCAAAGTTGTATTTTGAGGCTTTATATTCCAAATTTGGTCTCAACTCAATCCAGCACTTCACATAGTCTGTTCTCTGTAACACCAACAGGTTATCTTTGTTTTCTGTGGCAAGGGTTAATCTTGCTCAGACAGGCCATTCTCAGTGTAGAAGATGCCTATCTGTGCTTCTCCCTTCCTGAATGCTCGCTGCAGAGGAGCCTCACTGCTATCCCTCTCAAGATTAGTTACACACTTTCTATGTGGATTACTTCCTGCTTTCCTTCAGCCTTTCATTTCGGTTGGCACCAGCAAATGTTGTTTCCATTTGTGTAAGTAGCTGTTTCGTGGGCCCTAGGATTTGGAAACGACAGACTCAATTCTAGTACGTTTTGAGTTTTGCTCTGAAATATGTACAGTAAGTCTGTCAAACCCCTGAAAAATAATGAAATGTAAACAAAGAAATGTAAATATTCAGAATAGTTTCTATTTCCTAAAACTGCTCAAAACTCAAGTTTGGTTGCCCCTTATTTGGAAACACACACCCTGTTTTCTTATCGGACATATCTTTATGAGTGTTGCAAACTACACCATCAATTTTTTTTCCAATAGATTATTTTTGGCTTCAGTTGTTTTTTGGAAAGCACAGCAGATGTATGTAGTTTTTCACACTTTGCTGTTCTTATGTGTCAGCCTGATGATATCATACTCAAGCACTAATAATACTACTACTCGCCTTTTACATAAATTACCACTTCACAGCTTTAGAGCATAATACCAACATTACCTAATTACTCCAGAATTGAGCATGCACTCTTTTCCTTTTAGAGTAGAAGCTTAAATGGATTTAAATGGTCAAATGTAATCAGAAAGGAAAACAAGTCCTTTAATAGCTGTGCAGTGGTCTCATCAAAAGGCCAGGAGCCAGGGTATTTGTTCTCTCCTCTCTCCCAGCTCCAGCAGTATAATTAAAATCAGACTTAAGCACCCAAATTCCTTTCTGCTTCTGAAAGTCCTACATAGACCTCACCTTATCTCTCTGTAAAGTGGAAAAAATTGATACCTTTCTCCTAGAAAGTGCCTAGCAGAGATCTTTTTGGGTTAGTGCCTAAGAATCACTACTGTGGCCACAGATGTTTGACATCAAAGCATTTTACAGCTATCCTAGTTTTCTGCATTTATTTCAGATCATGAATGAGGCTCCAGCCACCTTAATGTCAGTAGAAATAGTCATTACCATCACTGACTTCAGTGTAGGCAGATCCAATCCACTCTGGCATTTTTAATCTCATCCAAAAGGTAACCCTTCCAATAACCTTGTGTTCAGTCCCACCCAAGCAACAGGACAAATTTCTCCCCTCTCTTTTCTGCCTTCCCTGTGTCCTAAATATTCCACTCCCAGTGCCTCTTACCAATTACCTCTGCAAGACTCTTTGGAGGCTCTTGCTTCCTTTCTGCTCCAGGATGAATTTTCCCTGCAAACTTTCAATCCTCATAGCTCTTGTCCAGGAAGATCACTGCAATTTTCCTTCCAAATAGCCCATTTCCTGCAGCTATGTGCAACACCCCCCAACCAAATCTCTCACAGGGTGAATGGCAGCAGTCCAGCAACATTCTATCAATCACAGTGAAGTTACATTCTTTGACAACTTCTTTGCATAACCACATCCACTGCCTCTTTCTTCCCTGCAGACTCTTGACATCCCAATAACCAATTTTCATTCATTTAGGAAATGTTAAATCCAACAGCTTCCCTCACTGTAATGCCCATACACAATAAACATGGTATGGAAGGTGTTCAGTGATAGCATGAATATGTGTTAGGGCTCTTGCATCCATCTGAAGTTGTCTTCAGGATCATAAGAAAAATATTTCCTCCAAGGGGTGAAGGCTGATCTACACTTGTACTTCAGTGAGGTTGTCTGCAGTTCCAATCTCCCTCCCCCTCCACCATTCCCATGCCAGGGTAGGAGAGGATTATTGCTACTAATGGACATGTACATATTGCTTTTACTCCTCCAAAAGTTTTAGAAATATCCACCACTCTGTATTTTAATTTACAGATTTTCTATAAGTCTTCACATTTAAGGGCAAAATTCCTGACAATTTGCAATGTTTTGACCATTTCATTCATTGTCTTTCATGTATGAATTCTCCAGGCTAGTTGACTGCTCAATATTATTAGCATTAGCATTAGCATTAGCATTAGTATTAGTTTTAGTATTAGTATTAATATTAGTATTAGTATTAGTTTTAGTATTAGTATTAGTATTAGTATTAGTATTAGTATTAGTATTAGTATTAGTATTATCTTGAATAGTATATGGTCTTGATTATGATATTAGGTCTTGCAGAACAAAACAAAATGTTCTGTGACTAATACTGACTTAACTTCAGTCTATAGCTCTGATCAATGCTATTTTAAAATGTCATATTGCTTCTCATGTATTATGGCTAGCAATCCTTTGCTCAATTTTTTTCTTTTTTTTTTTTTTCACAGCACAAGGGAACTTGATTTCAGAGAGAACAAATAGCTAAAAGGACATCTGAAATTCAGTTGCATGTATTTTGCCTGAAGACAGGTATTCATAGCACAGGAAAAGCTGCTGGTACACTAAGTTCTGTATCTGCCTAACTAGCAATGCCAACATTAATGTCTTCTAGAGAACTCGTGATGCATCTGGCATTCACCAATACCTGAGGAAGGATTCCCTCATGACTACAACTGAGAGGGCAAAACTTTAATATAAAGCAACTCACCAGTTATATCATCACTGGTGGAGACATAAATCTGAGGGATTTCTGTCTTAACCCTGCCGACTCTGGAACACTGGAAATTGAAGGCTCTTGTCATTTTTATTTTCTGTACAACGGATGAAATGGTACCTCCGTGGCTTGTATAATCAGTTCGACTGATTACAACAGTTAATGGACTGACTCTGTTCACATGAGCACAGAGGCTGTGTTTCCTTTCTTTTTTAATGTATGTGTAAGTCTCCTGGCTTTGGTGGTAAACAAAGCTATTTAGCACAGTAACAGTTTATGATCAGTTTTCTACAGATTTGTTACAGGCTGCATTGAAAGACTATGTCCTTTTACATGTTTCCTTATTATGGACTGGGTACATAAGCATGCCATGTGCCACATCCATTCCATCCTTCATTGAACAAATGTTCATGTACTCTTTCTTTAAAAGTCATCAATCTGCTCAGTTGGGGTGCTGAGATTCTAGGATGCACTGCAGTCAGTAACTCAGGACATAAACAGCACTTGGAATGATTGACGTCTACAAGTTCATTTGGTTTATTTCTCTAGGCAAGTTTTTCTTCTGCATCCCTCTGAGGTTGGATAACTGAAATTTTCTATGAATATTTTTATATAATCATGTTACAATATCTTCTGTCATCCATTTTTTTTATTACAGCTTATTTTCTGAGTTTGACCACTGCAGCACACTGAGCAGACATCTTCATTAAGCTGTCCACGCTGATGCCTCAATCTTTTTGTTGAAAGGTTACAATTAATTCAGAACCCATCTGTGTATATGAGTAGTTTAAATCATGCCTTCCAAGGTTCATTACTGTGCACTCATCTACACTGCATTCCCTTTGCTGATGCATTACTCAGTTACTTAGTGTTGTCAAGGCTTACCAAGATGCCTCACCAGTCTTGTCTTGCCCACTGCTCTTAGGGATCCAGCTTTTCTAGTAGGACCTCAATAAGTACATTAAACAATGCCACTGTTTGTATTGATCCTAGAGGCAGCCCCCTACTTAAATGCTGTGAAGAGAACCGAGCAATTATTCCTGCTCTGCCCCTGTGTGCTATCCCCTAACTGGATTTGCATCCATGACTGGCAGGGTGTTACCCACTCTTCTCTTCCTGACAACTGCCTTTCCTTAGTAGCCTTTTGTGAACACTCTTTATTCAAAGCCTTTGCAATGTTTAAGTAACATCCCCTGGTTCCCCATTACCACTTCACAAAATTGCTCAAAATCCAAAGAACTGACATCAAAGCCTTCTTTCTTTTCACAAACTTTTGTTTGTTGACCCAGAAGATTTTGTTGCTATATGTGTTGTTTTTTCGGTGTTCTGTACAGGTGACTTCCAGGTCTGTACTACTGCAGTGCTGCTGTGATGGGGAGCTACTCTATAAACTATTTCAGCGGGCTGTTGTGTTTTGTACAAGTAGCAATATCTGCAGGAGCAGTTCTCTCAGCCACTCGGGAGCTAAAGAAAAAAAGATAGAGAAATGAAGTTTCCTCAGTAATGATGCATCCACATATACACACCCCAGTTTGGGGCTTGCTGAGGGTTCACTTTTAACTCTACGATCCCATGCTCGTGTGACTAAATTTGGTACTGACTGATTGGCAGCTGCCGCCTTGTCCCTCCAAAAAATTCCTTAGTTTTCTGTTTTGCCTGGAAGAGAGGCTTCTCTCAGACACCAGGTCTATGAGGTGCAGGAGCCTGGGCTTCCTTCCCCCTCTGGGGCTCCTCTCTGCCTGCCACCCCACAGCTGCCTCACCCCAGCCTTATTCATCCCTGGTGCCTCACCTCGGGCCTCACAAACAGCCTTCACAACTCCTGAGTCCTCAAGTGGATCGCCCTCCTCTCCCTGGCCACCCCCTGTGCTAGCAGCACCCACACAACTGCCCCTTCTGCCATGCCTGTTGGGGCAGGTGGCTGAGCACATTGTGGGATTTGGAGCAGGTTTGTCTTGGTGTCCCTATGAGCTGGGAACTGTGAACCTGGAGGAGAGTTGTGGTCCTACATGGTGAATTTCTTGGCTGGGCCCAGGGAATGAGCCAAAACTGTGTGCAGGGATCACCTAGCTTTAGGTGAATCACCTTTATAAAACTCTTCTTCATAGGTGTGAGGAATGGAAAATTACTTAGAGAAAAGAAAGGATTTGAGATCACCTGGTGCCAGAAAATAACAGCACCAAGCACTAGAGACTTGTGACAGTGTGTGGGAAGTGGTGCAACACCCGAGAGTAGAAATTGAGGCCTTTCGCAGGAAGGGACACACTTTCTTCCTTAAGGGGATTTGATGTGGGTGTTTGTTTCTTTTTTTTTCTTTTAGTTTTTTTTTTTAATTCACTGGCTGTGAAGCACTGGTAATGGGTGGGGCACAGCTCCTGTTTAACCTTTGGCCATGTGGATGGAGTTGAAAGAGTCACTGTCTAGAGAGTTCCATCTGCAGCTGTGCACTGAGCATCCCTGATGCTGGTGGGGTTAGACCAGCCTTGTCAGTCCTCAGAGACTCCAGAAGAAAACACTGGTGCAGACAAGGCCACTGCGTCCCAAACAGCAGACACTGCAATTTTTGAAGATCGCCTTGCCTACTACTTGTTGGCTTTTCCTAGTGAAAAATAACAGGCATAAATGGGTCAAGATGAGCTGTGATTCTGGTCAGCATTTGACCATCGTGCCAGCATGGGACAGGAGGCAAAGATGTGAGTTTGGTAGTGTGGGGCAAAGGTTGGACCACCTATTTTGCCAGCTTATACAACACAGAGGAACTGCATGGCAGAACTGTGGATTCCTTCAAGAAACATGCAGTTGGATACCTTTTTTACTATTCCATGTGGCAGAAGGAGAAGCAGCAACTCTTACCCTGAGCAACTTGTACCGCAATTCAGTTACCTCAATGGAATATATTTTAGGGCACTGTACTTACCTTATGGCTGGTGCTGCTGAAAACACCTTGGTTTCCTGAAGTTTGAATTTAATGGTATTCTAGTTTGGCAAATAAAAAGCTTAAAATATTTTTACATTCACTTTCACATTAACCTCAGGATAGACCTTCCAAATCTGACGCACTGAAAATAAGTGCCACTCATTTTGGATTAATTTTAAGGCGCTCTTAAAAAGTATTACCTTCCCCCCCTTCTGATAAAAGAATTTTGCAGTTAGTTTCAATGATCCATTTAAAATCTCATTCTGCTTTTGAGGTCTTTTTGTAATCTAATTTAAATTTCTACTGCTTGGAAGACCTGCTAAGAATTCTTAATTGGTATATGGAATAGTAAATATAAAAACAAATGGCAAAGAATAGTGGAAGAGAACAAAACAGTTGGAATGCAATAGAAACAAGGAGTGACTTTGTTGGCACTATTCTAGCAATGTAGAGTTTTAACAGCATGCTGAATGTCAGTTCTCTTCCATAACTTTCTACCCTCTTCTTCTACAGGATTTTTCCTTTCTGAATTATTTTTGGAATCATGGCTCTGCAAAATTCCATTTCCTCTCTTCACCCCTCTATTCCTCTACCAACTTCCTTGAAACCAAGAAATTAATTTCTTTCTCTAATAATTGCAGTGTGGAATGGAGATTATATCATAGAAATTAGAGATGCAAATGGGCAAGTTAGGTCATTCAGCAGTGCATCTGCACTGTGTATGCACGATGACTCCCTATACTGTAACATGTTCTCTAGTGTTTTGTCCAATCCAATTTTGTAAATTGGGTTGACTTCTATTTAAATTGTGAGGCTGTTCTATAATACAGAGAGATTACCAAGAGGAATGTCCTACATATGACCCAATTTAGAGATTTTATTTTCTTTTTAATCAAGCTTTTGCCATATAACTTTTTAAAACTTCTTGCTAAAACCATATGGGAAAATGCACAGAAATCATCTAAGATCACTGGAACGGTGATGCAGCTTGCAATCCCTTTGAAGGAAAACTGAGGATTAATCTTGTCAATAAGTGTATTATGGGGACTGCTTCCACAGCATTTCTTCCCACACAAGCGCCCATTGCCCCAAATAGGAGCTGCTCAAGTGCAAGAGCTGCAAAATCAATCCTCCTTTGTGTAACATCCCTTGAATAACAAACTAGAAGTGCAGTGTATTATTAGTTTATCTACGGTCTGAAAGTCTCTCAGTTGTTTTTGCATTTGAAGTGAAGTGCAAAATTATTATATAACTGTCTGAGCAAGGATCCCTTAATCTAACCCCAGAAATCTAAAGATTATTTGCCCTAGTTTATTTGGTGGAGAAGGAGACAGGAGGCACAATGTTATTTAGGCACCTCACTGTGCTTGAGTGATTTCAATGTGAGCTGGCCATCTACACAGCTGCTTAGTGCCTGAGACCTTTGTAGCTCTTGGCCTGAATATTTGGCTTCCCATTCTCTGTTCTAAACACATCTTAGGAGTTCTAATTCAGTAATTTATCATATGAGGCATTAGAAAGAATAGATGAGACTTCAATATTTCTATTGTGTGGGACTTAAAAAAAATAATTAATTGTCCATTGTTATGTATCTTAATGTTATGTTTTTGTTTTGTAAAGTAAACAGTAAGTGGGTACTCTTGGCACTTGGCTGCTTTGGAAATCAAGATTCTTTTTTCAGGTGCCTGAGGCTGTGCTTGGCATTCCAGGTTGGAGCAGCAATGCAGTTTTATAGTTATTTCCCCAATTGTCTCCACTTACAGAGCTCTGGTTTAGTTTGCAAAGTGCTTTTGGTATGAGCTAACTAAATTTTGCTTCTTTTCAGAGAAACTAAACCAGAAGCTTCGCTCTGCTTGCACACCAAAACCACTTTGACAGCTGGTGATGGTCCAAGCCTGTAATGCAGCCCTTGAACGACTTGGAAATGCCTGGGGCAGCACATGCTCACTTCAGGGGATTGGACTAAACTTAGTCTGAATTTTCCCCAAACTGCTCGAATTAGAAATAAAGGGGCCTCAATACCAATACTTTCGATTGACTTATCTGTGCTTATAATATCAAATTAGTGGCTAACGATAAACTTAACCTGAGATTTTAGGAATGTAGTGTTAGGTCCCTCTCTCTGGCAGTTTGGACCCATGAGTGCATTAGTGACTCCCTACATGCCTTTTCCAATTCCACTGGAAAAATAAATCATCTTTCTCTCTGGCTTAATCACTTGGAAACTACATCATCTTGAATTAAAATTGCTTTTTCCTATTTACAAAACCAGGAATGGTTTCTAAGAGCTCTGCCCCTCCCACATCACTCTCTTTGCCTCTTTTCCAGCTGGGTCCCGCATGATTCCAGCGCTGAGATAACAAAGCACCATCCGCAGGGTGATGTGGGTGGAGGCACATCGAGAGGGTGTAACTGCCCACCGCACATTTAGATATCTTTTCACTGAATCAGGTGAAAAAGATAGTACTTAATGTCTTTAAGAAAAGGCAGCCTGTGTGACAAGTACAAATTATGCTTCGTGTTCCTGTAATTTGACCAGTCAACACCTGGTCTAAAACAAGTGATATGCTGTTAAAAGAGAATTCCAAAGCCACATCTAACAACAGACATATCATTTTCCAGATGAAATAAACAGGCAGTTAAACCCCCATCTGCACTCACCCCTCCCTAGAAACCAGAAAAGCTAAACACTCAAAACTTAGCAAGTAAGATTTAAAAAAAAATGAAGAAAATGTAGGTAATATCACACTGGTTTACATTTGCAGGTTTGTTATTATGATTATTAAAGGCTGTAAAATGAAATGTTCAGGTTTTGTATCATTATAAAACCAGAAATATTTTAAGATAAAACCTGGGAAATAAAGTTTCAGCAGATATGATCTCTATCAAAATATGTTTTATCTTGGTTAGAAAATATAAGTACTTTAGTTTTGTCTATAAATAAGAAAACTGAAGTGCTTAGGTGGCCTTAGTTTAATAACTTCTGCTGGGAATTATTCTTTAAATTCTGTTCAATGACAGAACTGAGTGTAGGTGCTCAGCAGAAACAAAACCAGTAAATAATTGTTCAAGAAAGTACTTTTGAATTGTGGCACTTGGAGTAATAATGGTTTGGCTCTCTATAATATTATATAATTGACTCAACTTGGAGAGGAAACCAAACCAAACCAAAACTTGCTGAGAAAGAAGGATGTCTCTGTGCATTAGAAATATGTGGATAGAAAATAATTCAAGCAAGAATGAGAGCTTAAAACCATAGCAAAGAAAGAAGGAGTCTGCAAAATCCAGTGGCTACCAAGGAATAAAGGAGTTTGGGGGTTGGTATTGAGGGAAGTGCAGCCTCATCTGCTTGAGGCAGTCAGCTGAAGCCCCTTTCTTTGCTGCTTGGCCAAAATCAACAAAGCTTGAACAAGTTTGGGACTATCTCCTATGGATCCTCCGGCTCTCTGAGGGCAGAGATATCTGTCAGAACAGTGAATATTTAGTTGAGAGCGTCCACTTACATCACTGGCTTTTAAAACAGTACCTGGGACTGTGCTTTACATCCTGTTAGGTGCATATTCTGGGGGTGTCTTGTGGCTGGAGCCATTGACTGAGGAATGTCTTACACTGTGCTGCTTAAGAAGAGGTGCTGGGCGTGGGCCATTCCTCCTGATCTTGTTAGCACTCCTACTGTGAATGAGGGCTTGTTTACACTTAAAACTATTCCTGAGTAGTGCTGCATGTGGATGCAGTGGCCACACAGGACATTAATCAAGAACAATTAATCAGGAGCAACTCCATGTGTAGACAAGCCCAAATTTAAGGTGAGGGTGGTCACAAGATGGTATTCTCCACCAAAGTGACCTCAGAGCAGACAGCACTTCCATGTGAATTATCATGCTCTTGGCAGGGAAAGAACAGGCATTTGAGAATGATTTAATTTTTTATGAGCAGGTACACACTCATACACCACTGTTAACAGTCCCCAGTCCCATGAACACTGGAATATGGATCATGAAGGCAAGCAGCTCTTGCTATTGCTGCCTGGTATGTGCAGCGTGAGGCGTTCCATGTGTTAGGAGTCACTCGTGACCTGGCACTGGGCCAAAAGGTGTAAGTGCATTTATTCCTTTATCTCAGGAAAGGTTAAGTGCAGGGAACCTAAGCCTTTGTCACTAAATGGTTTGTGTCACTCAGGCCAAGCTTGGGTTAAACTTTCTTGTTTACAACCAAATTATTGCTAGTGGAAGGCTGCTGACAAGTTCTTCTTGTGTGGGCAGCTTTTAAAGACAGAGATGGTTCAGTGTACCACAAAGATAACCTCTTGTTGCAATCACTGGAGTTTCCTGAGCTGGGGCTGGTAGGAAGTGAGATTATTCTGGAGGTGGGTTGGTGTGCTCAGGGAATATTTACCCATACCCAAGGTGGATCCGAAACTGGCTGTTACACTTTTTGTGTGCAAGCTCTTTTCTGTACCATGTTGTGAAGAACTAACTGCCCATGCTTAGCTTGCTCAAGGTCTGACCAGTGCTTCTTTGTCCTTTTCTTCCCCCCTGCTTTATGATGTCCTTTTCTTCCCCTCTGCTTCAGACCAAGAAGGTGCTTCTCTGGTTCAGTGAATGGTTTGGTTGGACCCCAGTTCCACAATACTGGGATGATGTACTCTTTCTCCTCAGAATATTTAGTGGAGTTCACTCTGTATATAATTTCCCATGGAGCAATATAAAATTCCTTGAAAACCATTGTGACACATGTTAGAATAGAGACATTTTATTTTATTTTATTTTATTTTATTTTATTTTATTATTATTTTTATTTTATTTTATTTTATTTTATTTTATTTTATTTTATTTTATTTTATTTTAATTTGGAGAATGCAAAATACCAGGGAAGTATTCAGACCATGTTTGCATTTGGTCTGATTTGGAGCCATATATGAACATACATTTCCAATATCTGAGGCCACAGCACATTTTTGAGTGAGTACCTCCTATTGAAGTTATTCTTCCTCAGTAGAAATTAGAGCCTGTGAAACTAACCTGATAGTTAAGGTGGTCATATGGGGGACTCAGATTCATGTGTGTGTTCCAAGAAATGTACAAAGTGAAGCAGCTGTAGTGGGACAGATTGAGACTAATTTTTTTTTCAAAACACTGAATGGTTTTGACATTTGACCAATTCCTGGAGAAAGAGGAGAATAGGTTCAAGTTCCTTCAATGAATCAGGCAGAGAGGAGATTTCAGCATGTATTTCCCAATACACCTAATCCTGACAGATGTGTGCCCTGACCCTGCTGCACCCTCCTAACCTCCCCCACCAAATGCTGAATGTGACATTTCCAGCAGGGTGGGCATGAGGTAGGGCTGTGAGCAGCTTCACAGCCTAGCCTGTGCCTATCTGTTATCTCCTGCTCTGCCCTCAAATATAAGCAGGACCTGTGGGTTGCAGTACTGCTGAAATGTTAACCTGAGGCACCTAAACTCAGAGTTAGGCACTCAATTAATTTGTAGATTTAGTTCATAAAATCTGAAGGTTTGTATAGCTTAATATTTGGTTTCTATAATAAGAACTTTGTTTTGGCACTAAAAATGTATATTTCATGCTTGTATATATTTGGCATTTTTAATTACTCATTTTTCTAATATTCTTGTGGGGAAGGTCTTTTCCAAACTAAATGATTCTCTGATTCTGTGTTATAATTTATATTGTAATGTCACATAACTCAAATGCAATTCTAGGCATATTTGGTATGAATAGTTTTTTTTCTTGTTACATTTTGACTATGCTTAAATAAATAAACTATATCATAAAGGGATACGGCCTTTAAAAATGTCAGATGTTAAAAGTTACTGTCATTTTGTTCACTTAAATTCATGGAAGTGGCATTCGCATGACAGATACCCAAGGTTTTGCTGACCTTGGGAACATTACTGAGTAATCAGTCATTAAGTAATCATGAAGTGTTCATGAACACTTCAGTGTTCAGCACTTAACATACTTTCCCTTGAAAGCAGGAATCTTCTTTCTGGCACCCAAATTTGTCCTAATTTTAAGGGAACACTGCTCTTCATTTTCCTTGTTTGCTTTTTCCTGTCACATCTCTTCTCAATGGGAGTAATAGCCTTCTGTTCAACTTTTGACTTTGTGTGTGTCTCTTAAAGACTATAATAAAACTTGAGGTTTACGAAGGGCTGAGTTCTGCCTTCAGGTAGAAAAGCATAATTCCCCTTGAAATAAGTGGAATTCAAAGATTTTTTTTGCAAAATTCTGCGAGGAAGGTGAGTAAAGCATTATGATACCAATCTTTGAGGATAATCTGAGACAAAGAGGATTAATGAATTGTTTGGATCCATTTAAGAAAGCTTTTACTTAAAGCTACTGCTGGCACTCAGGAGTTTCTGGGCTCCCAATCCTATGTGCAATCCACGTGGCTGTAATTCTGAAAGCAAGGCACCCCAGGGTGGTGGGCAAATTACTCCTCCAAGAGGCTCCATGGCAGGTTTTGCAGATTCTCCAGTTTAGTCTGCAGCCAACCAAACTGGCACATGGACCCACACACTGCTTTGCAATTTATGGAAGCAAATCAGTAGTGAAGGGAAGGCTCTGGATGCCATGGCTGAAGGAGGAGCTGTAATGTCTGGTGTGCAGAGTGGTACTGTTGATGCTCAACACACAGGAGACAGGGCAGGGAGAACAGAGGAGACATGGAACAGGGAATATCATGATAAAAGAGGATAGATTGGGAGTGGACAGAAAGGAAAATGTGAGGAGCATGAGAGAAAAAGCAGATTGTGAAGGAAAGGGATTATCGAGCTAAATTAGAGAAAAGTGTATTAATTGATACAATTTCTTATCATTTGAAGAATGGCCATTACATACATATATCTGTATCTTTACATCATGACAGTGCTACTGTGGAAGATATTCCAGGAATTATTGATTGCTTCTTCTGCAACACAAAGAAATAATTGTTTGATTATTTGATTTTCTGAGTTTAACAAAGTTAGTGTTGTAGTTTGTGATGGATTGGAATCAGATTTGCAAAGCACAGTGAATTAAACTGATTCCTGAAAAAATAAGTTTGCAATTGCTCCCTCTGATATTAATATCAGATTTCAAAATTACTCATAATAAAGTAGGATTGTGCTTTTACATGAAAGCCCTGATTTCTTGAGCATTAATGGCTAAGAATGGAAACTATATGCCCATATTTTGTCACGAAAACTCTAGTGTAAAATCTACCTACAGCCACTTGCCTTTTTATTCTGAATTACTATAAGGGACCCTC
Organism: Fringilla coelebs; assembly: GCF_963513975.1. Taxonomy (NCBI): domain Eukaryota; kingdom Metazoa; phylum Chordata; class Aves; order Passeriformes; family Fringillidae; genus Fringilla; species Fringilla coelebs. The sequence continues at coordinate 64,001,351 of NC_140030.1, read as the reverse complement.
CTAAATATTTCTTGGTTAGAAATAACATGTTCTGTTAAAATTCACTTTACTAATTTACTGTGTATTATTAAAAATATTATGAAAGGTTTTAATTCACTGGTAAGATACAGGAGATCATTGAGGAAGGGAGAAATGAGAGTTTGAACGTGGAAAACATGCCTATATGAGCTTACTTAGGATGAGCACATAATCAAATGTCATAGATAAAGATATATATTTCTTTGTTGTTTCTTTCAGTTTCAGTAGCCTTAAGTGTTATTTTCACTGTTGTGGATACCACATTTGATAGGCGTAACAAAATGTGGTTTTCAAGCTGACCCTTTTAAGGCAGAATAGCCTGAAGGAAATGCACCCATTCTGCTTCAAAGAAGATCTGTCTGTAGGAAGGAGGAATAATATGCATGCATAAGTAATTAATAATGATCTGAAGCTTTGATATTTTGTAAGGCCCAGAAAATTTAATTTTTGCAGGATGTGATATATTGTTGGGTTAAAAACACATGGCTTAATTCCATATCCTGTGACAAAATTTCTGTTGAGATAAATAGGAACCGAGCTTGAATAAGGACAGAAGTATCAAAAGCCCTGGTGTGAGTGCTGTGTGTGTCCTTTTATTACACCAGTGAATACAGTTGTGGTATCACTGCAATCCTTAATAGGATAATATGGATGAGAAAGATCTTCAATACATAGTATAATGAGGTGCTCAAATAGCCTGACTTTTCACTTAATTTAAAGAATTCATTCCCCTGAAAAGCTCAATTTCTACATACCTAATAGTACAACATGAAATTCAGAGGCCAAATCTCATTGACTAGATTTTGTTTGAATATGTTTTAAAACAGCTGCTTTGACTTCATTAGATGTCTTTAATGTAGCCATTTGTAAAGTCCTTTTCTTGTATAATAGATTAACTTGCAGAGAGGAACCAGCTGATACAGCGATGCCTTCTGACAGTCCTATTTTTAGAATCAGAGGGAGGTACAGTCAAATAAAACATGCTGCAATTAATAAGCCAGCTATCAAGCATGGATCATTTTGAGGAAACTCCCTCTGTATTTTAACATCCTTCTGGGTCTTCCTGCCCATCTTATAACCACAGAGAACACCACAGGCTATTTTTACCCGGTGAGAAAGTACCTGTGCACTTATCCATCTGTGACAGGTATATACATGTATTTTTGTATTCATATACTATTTTTTTGTTCAGGGACAAAAGATGAGAACCTGATGATCAACTTCCACCATTCATTTATCTCTCCTCTCACAGGTTTTTTCAGCAGGACATAAGGACACTGCACTAACAGGTAACCACTCTATTATATGCCACGGCTATGGCAATGCCACTCGGGTACATTACACAGATCGAGGTTTGAAAACCTGGGGAATATCTTGTTATGATATGTTCTGGGGGGGGTTAAACTACTCAGCACCCAAACTGGTCAGCACCCAAACTGGTCAGTTGAACAGAAACATTCAGGAGATTTAATAGTAACCCTCAAAAGTTGCAGTAAAGGAGAAATAACAATTCTGAGGTCAAAGGAAATGGATTGAGCATGGTTTGGCTTTTGGTGAACTATTACCACAGGGAAAAGATCTTCCTGATGGCAGTCTGATAGCAGGTTAGTTCAATTCTGTGCCTGAGATGTAAGTGGCAGAGTTTAGGTGTTGCCTTAATTGAAACATTACACATCTAGAAATTTGAGCGGCAAGATGATGGTGTTTGCAATTGAAAACATCTCTGTATCTTTTGTATATATAGACTTTCTTTTATGTATAAATCGGGTGCTGGTTGATTTGATATTGCCAGATTATGGTTATTGCCCCAGAAAAGCTTTTCACTGAACATCTCTGCCATATAAAGCTATTAGGAAAGTAAACATTCAAACCTAGGCTTCCCTGACTGGAAGCTTGGATTGGCAAGATAAGGTTAGTTGACCTAATTTAGGAATTCATTCCCTTTGGTGCATTGACAGTTTGTCTGGTGAGAAAGGCTGGGGAAAGGCTGAATCTATAAATATACTTTCCTGCAGGTCATCTACACTCAGTGTCTCTGTCCTTCCAGTGTAGTGTACAATCCCCTTACCTTTCCCACAGATGCTTGGGTAAATTGCCTGTGCATTCTCACTCAGCTCTGGACAAGAATGTGCAAAGCAGCTAATGGTGAAGGGGATGAGCTCCCAAAAGTCCTTCTGATGCATTTATTGATGGCAGTACCTCTGTCAATGCAGATGCTTCAATGCTATGTCACATTCACTAAGTAAATGAGGCATTCCTGTAATTTACAGTTACCACATATTTTTAGCCACATTCATTTCAAGGTCATTAATAAGCAACAGAGAGCTAAACAGGCATTCCCAAGGAGCCAAACTTGTTACTTCTGTCTTCTTCAATCCACTGTCAGCACACTGACTTTTTGTTTACTGCTATTGGAACTGTTTGTTATCTAATTCTGTATACTTACACCCTATAAACAAGTTATCTATTCTAATGCTCTGTCTAGACAAAGACTTAGAGGTGTGATGTTAGCATGTGCAACCAACTTTAACCCATGCTAACCTGTCAGAACCTAGGCTCCCCATGATTCTTTAAGTCAGTCTATTCAGCATGTTTCAAAGGTAATGTGTCCTGTCTAAAGCTTAAGGAAAATATAGTTTGACAAAAGCTCTGACAGCAATGTGCATCACTAGTCTCTTTGTGTAGCTGCTAGGTTCCATCCACCTCCCCCCCCTTCAAGTTGGCATAATATTTTTTTGTAAAACAATGTGTCTTTGTTTTATTTATAAACCTGCCTATCACTTCTCCCTTTGTGGAAGACTCCACAGTTTTATCTAGGCTCTCTTCACAATGAATTTTTAACTGATGCATTTGCAGTCGCATGTAATCTTTACTGTGGACTTCTAGTTCTGCACTGAGCCAGGCAGTTAACCCTCAGAGCAAAGTGTACCACTGTGCCACCTTTTTCACTAAGGTACCACATCTGCTTTAGGTAGTGTTGCAACAGTTGTCCTATATAATACGAGTTGTCCTGGATTATATGATTGGAGTCAAGTGTCTTATGAAACACATGTTGAATTCAATTTTTCCCAGGGCAGCCGTCACAGTAAAGGAGATTTTCTGAATGTAGAAATTACTTGTCTATAATTTGTCTGATCTCACATTTATTAGAACAGTTGATTGATGTGCAGAGTACTTCATTCTGAATCAAATAAAACATGTGCATAACTTTTCTCTCTAGGACTATCTTGAATTTTCATATTTAAAATCTGACAGCTGAAACATGAGGGACTTTTATCAATGTGTAACCACTGCATAACCACGGTAATGCACAAAAAAAAAAAAAAAAAAAAAAGAGAGAGAGAGAAAAAAAGATTTTAATGTCTGTTGATAACAGCCAAAGATTCATCTCCCTGTAAGGCCTTGAGTTTGTTTGGGTTTTTTTTACAGGTAAGGCAAAAATAGGAGTCATTCTTTGATAAACACCTTATGTGATAGCATGTGTTTCTTATTTGCACTAACTTGTTTAGTTGATCACTGATTTTTTTTCAGGTATCAACCCTTTAAGGCCAATAGTACTCCAAGCTCTTATTGATTTAGATGCATTTTTGTCTTTTTTTTAACCATGATGATGGCAGATGCTATACCACCATCTTTCTCTCTTATTCTCCAGTACACTGAAACTATATTTTAGGACATATTCATGATCTACTTATTTTAATGCTGGCCTTTGTAAAAATCTATTTCAGATCTTCAGACATTCTTATGTCCTCTGTCAAGGTCTCCGCTAGTTCAGTTTCCAGTATTCCTACATCATATTATTTTGCACTGCCATGGCCTTTACACATTTTTTTTCTCGGTGATTCTTCTTATACATGCCCTACATAACTCAATAAAATCAGTCTCCATTTAATTCTCTCTCCTTGTTTTCAGTACTCTCCCACTTTTTATAGTGATTAAAAAATAATATAATTTTAACCTTTCTGATAAGCTGATTTGTGTTCCTTCTTGTGTTAACAACCAGGGCAAAACTGCTCTGAGTGATACATAGAACCAAATTCAGTATGTCCCCTCATAACTGAATTTTTCTACCACTGAAGTACTGCACTGCATAACCAGTTAAGCGTTTTGAGTATGTAGAGTAAGATCTTTGCTTTTAGTTCACATCTGAAGTGTTCTGTCTGGTCTGTTCAGCAGCCAGAGAGCCACGTTGTATGAGAAGTGCTGGTGCTGCCAGCAGGTCCTCAAACTTCAGCATCCACAGCAGCTCGGCAGGATCAGTTAAGTAGCCCCAGGCCACCTGCTGACCGGCAAGGTAGTTCTTTTCTCACAACTCAGTCAACTGGAAACACTGTCTTTTTGTAATCCATACTCTGATAAATAGTATTCTTAATTAGCATTGGATTTATTCATGTAGTTGATTTCATTAGGCAGGAGGACGATGAACAATCATTCTGCTTCATAAATGTAAGTTGCACTAGCCTAGTGCCACAATCTGGTGTGAGTTATATGATCAGTGTTCTTGAAAATGTTCTTGGGGGAGGAAGTCGCATTTCAAACACAGACAAAAGAAATTTGACACCATTTTGACTTGATGAGAGAAGCATACAAGTGTCCTGTCATGGACTGGATGCTCTACTTTATCTTTTAGCAAAGAGATACCATTTCATCCATAATGCACACAAGCTGTTTCAAATGATAAGGCAGAACAAGAGGCTTGTTAATGGATGGTTTGCTTTTGCCGAGGTGGGCCTGAAGCTCTTGCCTCTGCACTGCCTGTCATCTCCCTGCCAACGTAACAGCAATGAGGTAGGAAAAACATTCCAGAACTTCGAGCTATAAGATAGAGAGTTTCAAGTGGTAATTCCTTGGACAGTCACTTTCTTTTGTGGCTGAGGTTTTCTCTTGGGTGGGAAGTGAGTGTGAGCCCATGTACTGGTTTTGTAGGTCTTTGTCCCTTGCCCATAGGACCCTAGTATTCTTATAGAACAGTGGGAGTACAGAATGATCTGTGGAATAGAGCTTTATTTTCCCTCATGCTGCAGCCCTGAGTAATATAATATCAAGGAATAATTTTTTTTTTAGGAAAATAGACCCATTAAAAAAAATTCCTCTTTCTGCACAAAATGTGATGGTGTGATCAGTCCAAGGTTATAGGTGCTGATACCATCTAATTACTCTTGCTGTCTGTAAAGTTCTAAGAACAGCTTTACATTCTTTCATTATTTTGAGACAGGTAGAAACAATGTTCATTAAAAATTTAGCACTCTTCGCATTTATTCAGAATAGATTAACATAGTGGTGCCCTATGATAGGTTGTTGCATATGAAACTGGTGGGGCTGTTACCCTTGAGCTAGACATGTGGCTCTTTCTTAAAAGGATGCTGTAAATGCACACAGTTCTCTATCAATCACAGTAAAGGCACAGGATTTTTCAGAAGTGTCTATTAGTTTCAGGTGCGTCACTTCTGCGGTGCTTATCTTCATACAGTTTAAGAGGAGTCTGATTTTCAAAGAGCAGGTGTCCATCATTTTGTAAAAATCCAGTTATATTAAAGTGTCAGACAACTGGAGGTATCCAGATGCACTAAGCCATTTTTTGAAGTCTTGTTCAAACCAATGTCTTCTGCAAGACTTTGTAGTCTAATTCACCAAATACAATGTATAGAATGAAAACAAGATGAGGCTTGAGAAGAGAGAGACATCAAAGGGAGCAGAATGAAAACACAGAATTTGTCATATCGGAGCAGACCGTTGATCTGAGGAGAGCTGTGTTCCGCTTCCAGCTGCGGCCAGTACCCTGTGATTATAAAAGAAGGGCCAAAAAATATGATTCATAGCTTGCCATACAAAAAACTCCCCCAAGGTTTTTGCTTGTTCACTGCAGACACATTGGTTAAGTAAGAACGAGGTGGAACAAGAAGGCATGCATGCCACTTGATAGTTGATGTGAAGGAATTGTATCTGTGTCTAACATACAGGCAAAATGCTACAAGACTAGTTTATCCTTAGGAAGGTGTTATTCCTGTGATGCTGCCACATTCTGTGCCTATGTGGGTTCTGTCTGCCTTGAACAGAAACTGCCAACTTTGCAAGGGAGTTATTTCTTTGGAATTATTTATTTTAATTTTTTTTCAGATTCCTCAGAAAATGTTGCGATGTGTCGTTCATTTCTCCTTTGCGCGGGAACTGTTGCGCAAGTTGGAAAACAGCTCATCAGCTAAGGCATTGCTTCCTCAAAATGAGGATGTAAAGTTGGGCACTAAAGGTCATCCTGTGTGTCATATCCTTCTTATATTTGCATCACTTCAAACTTGCATCTTACTAATTATCATATTATAAGAAAGTCTGTGCAGAGTCATGGAATGGGCTGGGACAGAGGGGATCTTTGGAAGTTATCTGGCCAACCCTCCCCTGCTCAAAGCAGTGCTAACATTTGGTAAAATTGCTCAGGATTGCATCCAGGAAAGCTTTGAATATTACCAAGAATGGAAGTCTCATGACTTCTTTGTGAGCCTGTTCCTTTTTCTGCCTATTCTTCTTATGTTTTCGGTTTTTTTTTTCCTTTTGCATGTCATTGCAGTCTCCCATGATGTAAGTTTTGAGGATTGCGTCTTGGCCTTTTGCTGTGCACTGCTGAGAAGAAGCTGTCTCTGACTTCTCTCTGTCTCTTTTACCCTGTTTAGGAAGCTGAAAATAGAAACTAGACTCTCCTTATGCCTTTTATCTAGGTTGAACAAATCCACTTTCCTCAGCTTCTTGTCCTATGTCATGTGCTTCACCAGAGAGATGGAACTTTTCTGTTTGTAAGTATCCATTTTGTCCTAGGGAACCCCTAACAACACACAGAGCTCCAGATGGGGTCCCTCAAGCGCTAAATTGTCAGGAATAATTGGTTATTTATAAAATGGGTCATGATTGCTTTCCCTCTCATCCCTCTACATTAAAACAAAGGCAAAGACAAAGAAGAAAAGATTTTGGGACTACTAGAAGGGAGAAAAGAGATACTGCGATGCTGTGCTTAATTTTTCCTTCTGTTTCTTTCAGTTTTGCTTTTTTTTTTTCTGCATGGTGACACAACTTCAAAAGAAGGGGCAGATGGTGCTGCTACTGATCCCAGCTATCAAAGAAACACCCTCCTGGGAGGGAGGCAAGAGATAGGGGTTTCAGATAGTTCCAGCTTGGTCCTATCACTTGTTTGGGAGGAATAAGCTACCCATTCAGAGGTGGTTTAGTATCAACTTGAATATTCCCATGGAGAACTTTTTGCATGCAAAAGTGTTGTTGTTTTGAATTTTGTGGATTTTCTGCATTTACAGACATTCTTCTTACCCCTGCAACAAGTAGAATGTGCGTGAAACACCCTAGGCTGGATTTTTGTACCTTTAGATGTACTGCATGTATTACTTTGTTTGAGAAATGCAATACTTTGGTGATTTAGACATAGGAATTGCCTTTCTAGTTTCATTTCTAAGTTTCATTGCTGTTTAGACCAGGGGAAAGCTCTGTGCTTGAGAAGCAAGGTACTTTCAAGACAAAATGAAAGCTGAGTCTGGCTACTGTCAGGTGGGTTGTCCAGGCACATAAAGTCACACTTAATTGTCAAAGTCCTGTTGTGGGGGTCTAACCTCAAGAGTAAGTTTTTAGCAGTATTTAGGTAATTAAGTGAACAGATAAGAACATAATGTTGTTTAAGGAATTTTCAGCCCTGCCATCTCTCAGTTTCCTGTTTTTGACATGGACGTATTTTCTTTTTGTAAGAGTGTTGTGGAAATGAAATTACATATTCAAGTCTACAGAGTTCTCAGACGCTATACGGTGTGCAGGACATGAAGCTATTTCACCAAGTACTATGATAGAGGGATTTAATGCTCTCCTATCTCAGTCCAGTCAATCCTCTGCTTTCCTTCTGCTTGTTTGCCTTTTCCCTTCTGTTTTATTGTGATATACTTCTGTTCCTTGAGAAGCATATGTTGACGAATACTGATGGGTGAGTGAGTGTTGTGAAAGAGGTACACACTCATCGATATCTTTTTATTCCATGACAATTCCACAAAAAAAAAAAACTGCAAAGCCATTCATGAAAAAAAACCCAGGCATTTGGTATCACTGTGCAGAGTATAAATCACCAAAGAGGCAGCCTTATGTTTGACTTTATAATATGCAACAGAAGTGCCTTCACATCATCAGATGTTGATGCTATGGCTGCCATTCCTAAGTTGTTCCCCCCACACCCCAAGCTGCTGCTAATAAATTACAAACACATTTGCTCTCATTAATCATTCTTTGGAATGGCAGAATAGTCTTTGCTGATTGAAAATAATTATTAGCTTCTCAAAAGGATTAAACAGCCTGTTTGGATTTTAATTTATATCACCATTTTGATGGAGTGATGTGGGGGTATGTACACAGCCTTTGTCTTAAAAGTAGTAATAATAATAATTAATGCTGTGTAACAAAGAGTTTCAGAAGGACTTCAGACAAAGAGAGAAAGAAAAGGCAGGCAAGGTGAGCTGTGGAATAAATGTAGGACACAGAACTGAACATAAGCTTGTGTTGGGCAAGAAGCCTCCTACTGTAGCAGAGCAGTGATAAACACAAAGGAAACTGCAGCATTCTCTACATAGCAGTGAAGAGACTTGAAATTTCTGGCTAACATTACAATCTGAGCAGTGTAATTAATCTGGAATTGAAAGAATACCACAGATGTTTAAAATGATTTTTTTCTACTGAGTCAGTATCCTGCACATTTACAAATTGTAGGTTGTGGATTAATAGCCTCTGAGGTTCATTACCCGATGGGCCTTGCTCCAAGCTTTGAATTTACACTCCGCAAAGTGTATTTGGATTGAGACAATTTCCTGAAGTCAGGTCCCAAGGCTTTAAAATAAAGTCTGTTTGCTCTTAAGTGTTCTGTGGGCAATGGGATGGGAGTGCTTTCTGGACTGTCAGGGATATTAAATTTTTTTTTAAAAGTACACCAGGTAAGATTTAGAACATGTATACTTCAGAAGGGGATGCAATGTGGAGATTGCCAAATTGTATAACCCTATTAATGTCTTATGCTCACAGAGTAACACTGCTAGTATTATATTATATTATATTTGTCTGCTGAAGGGCAGGACTTATTAACTAGATCCATGCTCTACATTAATTTGATTGCACTGTCTTGGGACCTGAGTTGGCACATCCGTGCAGTGCAATACACCTCTCTGGAGGCACTAGCTACTGAGGGTTCTTCATGGGATACAGGCAGGCTTTCTAAGGATCTGAGTGGTACAGAAATACTAATGGGTCATTTTGGGATAGGTAAATTCCATCAAAGTCCCTGTGCTTGATATTTCCTGCTGGTTCTCTGTAGGCTTCTCTCTGCCTTGACCTGCATTTTAGTTCTTTTAGTCATTCCTTAGGGTCTGTCATGGAACTTGGATGTAAATGGAGCGAGCTGTTAAAATAAATCCCCCTGTGACTGTCACGTTTCATTCATCCTCAGTGTCATGCTTGCAGTGAGAGCCCAAACACTGGGAGGCCAATTATGGATTTTCTTCACCTGCGGGGATGGGACATGTGGCATTCCAGTTTCTATTCAGAAATATTTACATAGATTTCAAAAAATGAAAAAATCCCATCAGGAGGGGTGGAGAAGTGATCTCCTTGTTTGGAAATAATGATGGTCATATAACAGCTGAATTAAACCTGTGAAGCAGAAAGGACTGCCACAGCTATTAAGGAGAGGAGAATCCAGAATGATTCTTTCATGTGCTGCTGTTTACTGATGTGGACTTCTGAGAGAGAGATGTAAGTACAGTGCCTTTTTCAATTCTTTTATGACCAAGTAATGAATAGTTGGCCACTATTTAGTTGGTTGCACATCTACTCCACAGCACCTTACTAACTTTAGCAGTTGAAGAAGGGGTTATTTTAAGCACTGAATGTTCAAATGGTGCTTTGAATGTTTGGCTAAAGAGTCAAGCAGGTATTTTGTGAATCTAACTCTGCTCAGCCCCAGAATTAATTTCCTGATGGTAATCTTTGAATATGACTTTGAACTAAAAGCGAAATTGTACACAGATGCACTGAAGTAGTGTATCTTCTGTTCCCTGTCACAATTTGTACCAAGAATCACAATACAAAGGCTTATCTGGATTTATGGTTGGATAAATGATTTTGTGACACGGGTCAAGGAATCCTTGACCTAATTATTTAACTAGCCTCTGGAGCATTATTTCTCTGACTGTACAATGGGAATCTGAATTTCTCTTGGACTTTGCTATGCCTAATTAGTGTACAAGGTCTGCTGGCAGGTGTAATATCTTAAAATGTATGTAAGCATTTTAAAGACCTGTGCACTGAGATCTCCATTTCCACTGAGTGCTGGATTTGAAACAGGTAACGAGAGGGGCCGTGTGACAGGGTGCACAGCACAGGGTGCTCTCAACCATAAAGTTAGAGAGTGTGTACTCTAGACAGCTTGCAACCTAAATACTGGTGATTTATTTTAGCAGCTGTTTACATAATTCTTATATCAGTGTGAAAAATGTCTGTGAAAATATTTAAAAGTAAATGCAATTTATTCTTCCAAAGCTCAGTATCCAGTTCCTAAACGTGGAGCTCCAGATGGAGGTTTATTTACTAGAAGTGTGTCTGTAACATTATGTGTGGCAGTATATTCTCTCCTTCCCTTTTTACAGGGCAATATTCCTATATGAAAGTTCAGTTTTGAACCTACTCCATACCAAACATTTTCTTTTTCAGTGACCTAGGAAGACATTTCTGAAAGCTGTTTATACCAGAATAGGTTAACAACTTTCTTGTTTTTCTCACAGATCACCTTAATAAATGTTGTATTGATTCTTTATTAGTTGTTCCTGTTGTGTCCTTAATTTGGACCTTTCCATGTGCAGCTGTTGTTTAAATGCACAGAGGTCAAGACGGATAGAATAGGTAAGACCTGTAAGTATTTTGCTTGCATAGATAATTTGATTTTATGAGGTGAAAGAGCTCATATAACCTTATAACTAACAGTTGCTGGTTGATTTGCATAATGAGTTGATGGCAAAGCTTTCCTTGTCAACAATTAAAAGCAATATTGGATTCAAATTTACGAAGTTGCAGAGAATGATAAATGAAAATATACTGGACCTGGGAATTATGGCAACAAAATATCTGTCTTCCACATGTTAGCCTAATTTCTACTTTCTCTGGATTCAGATCTCCTTTGCAAGTGACTTCATGCAACCAGATGGGAAAGCATTTTCCTCACCTCCCATGTGTGCAGGGAAGATCCTCTCTCCAGTGAAAACCATGATCCCTCGATGGCACAGCCATCTGATGAGTAGGTGGGAGGACACTTGACTGTGTCTCTTCTCACACAATCAGCATCATGTAGAATGGGAAGGAAGGTGTAGGAGATACAGACTTACTGCTACATACTTCCATTATGGGTCAAGAACTGTCTGAACTTTAAACTGCACAACTTTTTTTGTAAGTTGAATTTGGTTGCATGTCGGCTCCTCTCGGCTCCTCCTCCTGTAGGTTAGCACCCAGTTACATATTTCTACACACAGGTCTTAAAACTAGATAGGGCATGTTATATTTTTTTAATGACTGAGTTCTTTGGTTATGAAAAAATCTTCTATTACAAAGCAGAAACACACATGCAAAAAATAAGGGAATGAAAAACACTAACCTAGAAGAGTAATTTTTTATACAAACATTGGCATGATCTATTAAAATGTGGGATCTTATAGAACAAAATACATTTATATCTCCTAGAGACATTGAAAAAGTGGGAATAGTCAAGGTGGCATTAAACATTCATTCTTTTTAATGAAATTTATTAACTTGGGTTATCATATTTTATTATAAGCTGTTTTTTGTTTTTATACAGTTTGGGCTTGATCCAGTATCTTCTTACCAGTAAGGAGTATTCTTTGTATGGGAAAATAGGATTTTATTAATTTGTTTGTTGATTTTGACTGCTCATTAGAGTTCTAGAGTTCTCAAACTTCTGTTTGAGCTGCTAACAATATGTCACTGTATCTTGAGAGTCTCTTTGGATTATTGCTTGATAATTGGGAGACTGTGTAATATAACAAATTATTTTCAAAAGGGTATAGGGCATAACAGAAGGCTGCTCTATAATTTGTTGTAATCATTAGTTTGACTCACTTGTCTGTCCTAAACAAATTTTACTGTGTTATTGCAATTACTATATGTCAAAGAATAGTAAAAGAAAAAAAATCCCATTGGCTTCTATTTCAAGAGAATTATTAACAGGAGAACCTGAACTTAACTGCAGCATTAAGATACAATATCTGGTTCTGCCTTTTTAAATCCAGCAAAAGTCAAATAAATTGTGTGGATAAAAGTGAAGTGTATTTAAATTGTTTTGTTTAGCTCGGTGCTAGGACAGAATGTGAAACTGAATATGTTCATCCAAAGATAACTGAAGTTCCTGCTCCTGTTTAAATTTCATCGTCTGTTAGAAATCTCCTAGGTGATTAAACTAATGCACTGGAAAAGAATGAATCAGTCCTGCAGAGCTCCTCTCTGTACTGAGAATAACTTGCTCAGTTAAGTACTGTTGGGGTTTTACTAAATTAAAATCCCGGGAATTTTTGTACATAATATATTTTATCTGCAAAAGCTGAGTAAAATTTTATATCTGACTCTCAAACTAAATTCCTATGGTAATTAATAAAGAAGATTTGAATACATTTCTGGTAGAGTCATCTTTGACCAATTTAATAACTTGATTTTCTTAACAGAGGAAAATCCTTATCTCTCAAGGCTTGTGGTAGCATTGGGATACACCATGAAATTGTTAAGAGAATCAGAGAGTCTTTTCTTTGTTGTAAGAAGATGAATTCAGATTGGAAAGTTATCGTTTACTGGCTCAGGTGGAATACATTCTTAGTAATTATTTAATATTTATACTTCAGTTCCTCTGTAGATACCAGCAGATTCCTGAAACTCTTATCAGGAGCATCATGTAGGCTGCTTGCAAAGCTGACTCATTTTAACTACTCACTTGTTTACAGATAAATACGAATATTGTTTTTTCACATGTCAGCACAGATAGGTAAAAAATTAGTCAGATATATATTCTTAAAGCATACACACACACATGCACACACACACACATTTGCCTTTTTTTAGTAGATTTATTAAATGTTACTTATCCCCACCCCCTCTTGGCCTATTTTTTGTGACTCGTATGGCAAGGAGGAATGACAAGAGCTAAAAAAGAGATAAGGAAGTGATCTTATCAGTCAGCTCAAAGATGGCATTTCCTGAGTGGCATTTTGCAATTGTTGCATGTAATAAAAGTGCAGATAGAGAATAAATTTATGCTTTTCACTGGATTTGTCTTTTAACACCTGATTTCTAGCTGCAACTTACTCTTGTCCACTTCAATCATTGTAGTTGTGATAAAGACTACAAGAAATTAATTTAAATGAAACAAATGCTTCCTTTTGTTATATTACATAGAATTTATGTATGTATTCACTACCCAATTCAAAAACAGTTTGATTTTGGACTGTAGTGAACAGAAATAATTATCTCAGTTTTTTTTTTTAAATATGGTATGTCCTTTTTTAAAGTTTTCTTTTAAAATTCCTTGAAAGATCTTACTGTGCTGTACCCAGTAAGTATCTGCAGGTGTGCACTTTTCTGTAGATTGCTAAATCAATGATAAATCTGACAAAAGTTGACTGAATTGTGAAAAAAACCCCTAACTCACAACCAAATATATGCAAAATTTTGAATTCCATATGAAATTTTAATTCAATCATGTTTGCTGCCTTTTTATGCTTTCTGTTTTCTGGACACTTAAGAATTTGATTCATGACGCTGAGAACATTTCAGACTGAAGATTTTATGAAATAAATGTGTATTATGGCAGTAACAGGGTGAGTTCCCCTTAGTCCTGTCATAATAATGCTAGTGATGGCATTGTGGAATAAAGCTTGTCTTTATAAAGAGCTGGCTGATGAAGGACTTGATCTAGAAGAGGGCCTTCCATGGTAAAATTCAGTAGTCTTACACCAGCTAGGGAAGACTCCCATACTTAGGAAGTAAAGCCGATAGATTTTCATAGGAACGTTGCAAAGTCTATTTGATTTACTTGAAATGACCAATATTTTCAGAAAAGGGTTTCTTGTGCCATTGTACTTGGCAGAAGGCAAAAGAGGATTGTACAGTCTGGAGAAAGGAGTTGATAGCAGCTCAGCACACAGTGCTTCCTTAATTATTTTGGAACGGTACGTTTAGTTGGCTTTTGACCTGGTGTTCTCCTAAATCAACATTAAAGGTTAGACAGATAAATAAGAGAAATTTAATGCACTGGTAATTAAGAAGGCATTCTGATTCAGGGCAGTAACTTAGAGGAAATGAATGCAACCAGGTAGATGCAAGCAGAGGGGAGAGGCTTTCCAAAGCTACTCCAACAACCTTTGAGCTCTGCTTCTGCAGAGTTCAGTACTTTGCCCACTGTGGAGGGAAGGCTGGTTTAGTTCTCTCTCCTGTTTTGTTTTCAATGTAGACTAACTGCAGTAATCTCTGTTCAAAAGATGTTAGGGACATGACAGAACTTTCTGCAAGTGAGGACGATTGCCCACCATACTATTTTTATGTGTGAGTTTCATTTCCATGCATGTGTTCTCTTTCCATGACAAACATTGATCCAAACTGGATAGCACTGGTAGCTGATAGATTAAGACAGGGCAGATCCTGAGGGAAAGAGTTCCTTTCCAGAGATGGGCTTTTGACAACTGTCAAGTCAAGGAATTTCATCTTCAATGTAATGGAGGCTTGGAAGTTCTTCCTACCCAATTGGGAAGGTAAAAGTCTGCTGAAAAGTCCAAAGTCAGCAAAACAATGGGTTAAGGACAGCATCAAGCTGGATGGAGCATAAATAGACATGCTAATGAATTTAGGAGTAAAATAGCTGCTAACTGAAGTACACATTCTCTTACTTAACTCAGCAATTACATTGGAAGATAGCAAATATTATATTTATAAAAAGCCTGCATAATAACCTGGAGAATTACAGAGCAGTAAGACTTCAGTTCCTGGCAACTTAGCTGATAGGATGATTAAAAATACAGAAGCTATAAAAAAATCTCAGAAACAGAGTTTGATGATACGGTAGGGAAAAAATGACACAAATTTCGTAAAGGATTATTGCACCTCACTAGTTCCTTAAATGTATAAATGATACAGTAGATGAATAAAAACCAGTTGATAAAGTATATTTCTGTACGTAATGACTGATACTTCTTGATGTGACAGCTAAGGAAACAAAAGGATGGAATTTCCCTGGAAAGGTGGTGAGAGGAGATAGAAGTCTGAGATTCAAGTATTCCTTCTGAATCAGTGCAGAAGACAGATTTGATCTTACATTCTCTCTATTCAAAATAACTGTTAAAATCGGTGGATTTCTGAGATCCCAAGGAGTGAATTTTTTGTTCCCTTTGTTCTGATAGGATTTACAGTGCTTGGCAGAATGCCTGCTTCAGCTGAATTGATGCCTAAACCCCACCCATTTCCTCTGTTTCACTGCTTAGCGGTGTCACATTCAGCCAGCTTTGGGAATCTCTTTAGCTGCATATTAATTGCATGCAAGTATGCCATTAGGCATCAGGGCATGTCTGAGTTAGGCATAGTAACACTTTAGTATCTTTGATATTCTGAGCAGAGTAATACTCTGAGAAAGTAGCATCCTCTGTGGATAAATGAGTACAAAGCAGAAGGAAAGAAAAAAAGGAGTTCAATTTCCTCAGGGGAAAAAAATAACCTTTGGAGTATGTCAGAATCCAGTCTATGGGTGGAAGTTGGTCTATTTATGAATCTTTTGGAAAATGGAAAACCAATCATGTATTAAATTATAAATATGCTCCAAATTAATTTAATTAAGGTTGAAGAAATGTGGACAAACTTCAGGTGGAACTAGCAAACATGGCAGCAAAATTGCCACAATGGCAGGATTAAATCAGTGTTGGTTTAAAAGTGGTGATCGCTAAATCATTTTATGCCAAAGGACTGTTGTCACACCTTCAGTTTTGTCATAGATGGCTTTTAAAAATGTGAGTCCAATGAAGACAGCATCTCAAATGAATAATGAGGTACAGGTGAAAGAATCAGAAAAATTCAGAGGAAAATCAAGAATTAAATAAATAGAGTAAAGGCATGCCCCTTTTCTCATCAGATTTTTAATGGAGGAATTATAGTACTGTTTGATATACTTCTATGGACAGTCTACAACCTAGTTTTCATGGCTTAGCATGAACTCCATGGAAACCACAAGAATTTGGTTTGGGTTCTCTTGGCCTGAGAAAGCACTAAATATTGAAAGGTACAATTGTAAGTATTTTTACAACTTAATGGTTTCAAAGACCAGTACCTTGGGAAATTTCTTGTATAGGTGAAGGCTTTTGTGTAATAAGTGCAAGTGTTCTGATATGAGGCCTGCTTTTGAAAGTATTTTTTTAATGACCTCTTACAGATCCCAGCAGTTACCCATGTATATCCAGGAATAAACACATGATAGGAAGAAAAACAAAGGCCCACCTGTTCAATAAGGGTTTCTAAAGGATCCTTTAGTTAAAAACACTGATAATTAGGATTAGAGCAATTGTACCTAAGCTTGTGATAAAGTGTCTTTTGCATTTCTTGCCATAGTTATTTTTAGCATCACTACTTAATGTTTTTCAGTTTGAACACAAGCCCTTTGTTTTCACTGAAGTTGGAAAGGAAGACATTCTGGAGTAATTAGAACACTACTGCTCTTTTCATCTTTGGTGTTCCCCTTATCCTTACAGTTAAAAAAAATCAAACTAGTGGACTTCAGAGCCTTGGTGGGTGCTTGGGCTGGGAGAAGCAGCAGGAAAACAATATACTTAATGTGGCAAAAGGTGAGACAGCAAACTTTTATGTACCCGGGGTACCATGTATTAATCTCCTGATAACTGCTTTCACATTTCAACCTTCTGTCTCTTATGTGAGATCCAGCAATCTTTGCTTTTTTCTGTTCTGGGAGCAATTTTCTGAATCATTAATTTTCAGTGGCCAGGCTTCAATTAGCTTAATCAGGCATTGATTAGATTTCTCAAGTCCCTGGCATTTATTTTCCACCTTGCCTATATGGTTCCTTGACTCCATTACCTGATTGTTCACTTATTGCATATAAGGTTGATTCCTCTCCATTAACATTCCCTGATGAGAGGTCTCCTTAGCCATCCAGCTAGCCACTTTCATTAGTGATGGTGGCAATTCATGGTGAAGGCCAGTTTCTACTGCCCTTGCAAAACAGGATATTTTCTTCTAAGTTACATCACTATATCAGCAATTTACTCTTAGATGAAGGTGCTGCTTATGAACAGTTCTGACCCAAAGGAAAAATAATTTATTCCACATTTATTTGGAATATGTTTCACATTTTGTTTAGAAAGTTGTGAAATTGTAGAACAGTAAAAAAATTGTAGGACGTAAACCAGTAATTTTTTCAAAGCATACTTAATGCAAATGTAGGGAGTTTTTTATTCCTGCTTTTCATAGTGTCTAGCCTGACATATTAAAATACATTTCCATAGCCAGTGCTCCTGACTTCTGAGGGAGCTTGACAAAGTTTTATAATCAAGGCTGGTGTGAGTCGCATGTAGGCTCCGAGTCCCCATGGATAGACCCATGCCCTGTTCCTAATACCAGTTGCTCAGCAGCAACAGCTTGTGTGCAGACTAGTTCCTCAGGACACACATTTAGGGGAAGTGTGAGCAGGCAGCAAGACAGGTGAAGAGTGGGGCTGGAGGTGAGGGATCGGACAGAGCTGGAAAATGGGACCTCAGACTGGGGTGAATTTTTCTAGGTTGAAACGCACTTTCTTTTCTCTAAATTCTACTGAGGTTCTCATGCCGTCTGTGGTCAGCTCTGATTGTTACATTTTGTTTTTGCAAACTATGTCTTCTATAGGCACAGACCTCTTTTTGAAATTCTCTTTTTAAGTCATGTATCTACATTATATTGAACTTGACAGACCTGAATGTAAATAAGCTTGTGCCAAAATCAATAGCAGGAAAGTTGTAATAACACAATTTTTAGAACTTCATGTAATATATGCTACTTAAAAACTCGAATAAAAAGTTTTATTACAATAAAACAAAACATGGGATCAGATCTTCAAGCTTTCTTTTTTTTTTTTTTGCTATAGGTTCTTTGAGTTGGGAGAGTTGCCAAAATTTCCTTTTCTTTGTAACCAAACTGAAGTTGTTTAACTTCAGTTTTGATAAATCAAAAAAATAAAAGACATTTTTTCTTAAAAAAAAAGGACATTTTTCCAGGTAGCTTATAACCCACTCTAATCTTCATTCATTATATAATTAAATATATTATTTGTCTTATCACAGTCCTAGAACATATAGGTGCTTTCTAATTTAAATGATAAAGCATTAAAAGGGATCCTTTCAAAGTTTAACATTTGATTTTTTAGAGATTGTTCTCAGAAATATTTTGAGCATCAGCTTCAGCTTTTGGTCAAAAATGTTAGAAGAAAAAATTGTAAAAAGCAATTAATGATCCCTTTCTTCTTAACAACTAGTTGTAGAAGTGATTATATTCAGTGTGAGACTATTCTGAAGTTAATTTCCTCTTTTTGTACTCTGTTTTAAAGATTCATTGTGATTTGCTGAATTCACAAGGAGAGCGATCTCTTGTTTTTCTTATTCAATTTGTTGTTAATGCTCCATGTCCATATATAAGAAATATAAAAAATGGGGGGTTTAATATGTTTTCTGTCTTGAAATCATTCTAAAATTATATTCTAGGGGAATAAAATCTCATATATCTGAGAATATTCTTTGGCTTTCTTCAAACTTCCCCCTTCCCCATTTTGAATCTTCCCCTCCCATTTGAATCAGAGGTCCCCTTCAGCAAAAAAATTTTCATGTGTCTAAGGCTGTCTTTCTATAGAAACTATGGTCTTCTGTGATGAAAAAACCTTTTGAAAATATCTGACAGTTCATCTCTGCAATTAGTAATTTTCAATTACTACATTCAGAATGGCAAGGGGAATTACCATATAACTATCTCAGAAATCACATCCAGTGTCATCACTCCTTCAGTTTTGGTCATTCGCTGTCTCTGAGGTTTCTGGGCTTATTGGGACCATTTTGACCATTTGGTGGGGGCACCATCAGTTTGGACCTTTATCTTTTCTAACTGGTGAAAGCCTCTGCTGATGCTCTGCATTACTTGGGCAGTTAATAATGCTCCATGAAGGATTGCTAGGAGGAGGTATTTTGTCAGCGGCAGAGGCAATGGTGTGGGGCTCAGGTTGCTCCAAAATCGATGGCACACCTCTGACAATCCTGCCAGCTGTCCAAGCATGTCTCATTTTCAGTCTGGAGGTTATTGATGGAGTATGGGTAAAGGGTGTGTTCAACAGAGATTCTTTCAGGTGTAGCTTTACATGCTTCACCCAGCTGAACCACCCTAGCACAAAGCAAATGTCAAAATGGTTGCCCTGAGGTGCCTTTTCTTCCTTCTTGGATGGTCTTGGAGGACACTTTTGGGTGCTGTATTTCAGTGCACTTTCTACAGGAGTGTTTTCAGCATCAGTTTAGAAATCCCTCAACTCCAACATATGCATAAAATTATGTGTTTGTTGAAGGGAGAAGTGATGGTCCTTGGTGGACAGTGCTTGTTAGACTCCTTGCCTAGTTCAGGCTGGTCAGAAAACTGCTGCGGCACATGGCCCCTCATTTGTTTTCTTCCTGCTGATAAGGCAAATGGGCCTATTTATTTCAGATCTTCTCCTTGCAACACCTTTTTATCTTCTGAGTGGTGCACAGAAATGTTCCTCCAACAAGCAATACCTTGAGTTCTCAAAACAGAGCTTATAATGGCTGCTTGATTTATTGAAGTGGGTTCTTAAGGAAGTCCTATGACATCCTGTAGCCGAAAGCACAGATCTTCTCACTAAAGATGAAGTTATTTGTTTTAATTAGAGCTGATCTAGATAAAAGGACCCAAACCATAATAACATTCTCATAAAAGTTCATTTCCATTTTTCATCAAAGGTTTCTTTCCAATGAAATTTTCCTAGAGGCAGAGATTAGATCTATGTAAATTTAGGTGCTTAACTAAGTTGCCAAAGACCGAAGCTTAGTTTTTTTTTTGGATTCTCTCTGCAGTCAGGAGAGAGAGATGGGCAAATCTAGAAGGACTTTAAGTCTGGTTTATGTGGGCTGGGCTGCACATTGAAGCAATTTCTCTTTCTCCATTGACTACAGACAACAGATACAGGAGCTGAGTGATTTGGGAGCTTGTGAAAATAAACTTAGATGTAGTGCAGAAATGCAGAGGGAAGAATCTGGACCTAAGCATCTTTACTGCAATGTGAAGGGGTTGGCTAGACCTCCAATTGTCCCATATGGTCTGCCTCAGAGAATGGACCTGAATTAGGTTGGGAAGTAGTAATGAAACAAGCCAAGTCATAGGTTGCAGAAATGAGTCAGGAAATATCTATAACTAGTAAGCAAATCGGCTCCTGTTAGAGAGACAGATGTAGCTGAAAGGCTTCATCTGTCTCAAAGGGCTAGGTGTTGAGAATTTTATTCCTTAATACTTTTTTCTTTCAAGAGAAAAAGAACAAAAGCCAAGAGCTGGTCAAAATCCTAATACCTCCTTATCCCTAAGCATTTTGAAGTAGCTTGAGCACGAAATTTATTCAGTGCTGTATAAAACAAGAGGTTTATAACATAAGTGCTTCATATACATTAAGTCTTATTTTCTCTTTAAGAAAGCAGCACACCAATAATGTGTTGTGATAAAAATACATGTGAGTATTGTAACTACAGGCATTAATGCTCTGAAATAGAAATTAATGCATAACTTATTAACTGCTTAGGCCAATGTTATGATTAGAAAAAGAAGCCATATATTCTTGCTAGAAATTAAAATAAATGTGGTACACCTTGTGCAGTATCTAAATAGAAAAATTAGACAGTAAAGAGTACAGTTGTATATTTGTTGTATATGTACTTAAAGAGAATATATTATATCATGATAGGTGTTTGTTTCAGTGTGAATTTGGGACAGCCACATTCTTAATGATTAAAATATAGTGAGTCATCTCTTGCTGCTACGAACAGTACCCTATACCTTTCACTTTGTACATGAAATATGATGCATGTATTGTGCCAACAGAAAAAATATTTTCAAAGCAGTTATATTAAAAAAATTGGAAAACAATTTTTACTCTTTGCTTGTAAACTCTGGTACTTTCCACCTGTATATCTATCCAAAGCCTTTGAGGCAGCCATAAAAAATAACTTTAAAATATTGTGAGTTTGAAATTTGATATTTCAAGAAGTTTTAAGAGCTAAATGCAATCACAAGGATCTCTTGGGAAAGAAAGGGCTTCTCCTTTCAGTTACCTTTACTACTTTACAAGGCTGGAAAAATTTCAGGCTCCAAGTTATGATTTGCATTAATATACAATTTCTTTGGTATGTATATATATATGTAAGTATGTATGTATATATAGTCTACCTTTATCTTTAGAAGTAATTTGTGGATGTAGAAAAATCAAAGATTTTTGGAACTTCTTTTTACCCTAAAATATTAAAATAAGTCCTAGAGAGCAGGATTAATGTTCCGAGGTCAAAGATCCTTGATAAAAGTATTTTTTTTACACAGTTAATTTCTCATGTGGCTTTTACTGAATGTGCTATTTTGCCATGTCACTCTACAAAGACAGCTGGGTAAATTTATTGGATGGTGAGTGTAGGAATTTCTGCGGACGGAGAAACATTTCTCCTGCCCGATTGATTTAAAAAGAAAATGGTTTGTCAGTCTGCAAATGCATCTGGAGGAAGAAGGGTAAAGGAATGAATTAGAGGTCAGTCAGGATAATCATAAGTGAATCACACAAATGTGTATGTGTGCTCAGGCTGTGTAGAGCTGGCTGAGTATTCATTGTTCTCATGAATATTGTGCTGGACTGGGATTTTCCTGAAGAATATTTGGAAAATGTTGATTCAGTGAAACCAAATCTTTTTGTAGACACATGCATAGTTTCACCTGGATTTGGCTGGGAATATTTTTAGTAATTAGGAGAGAATTAGGATGGCAGGGGTGCACCAGTGGAATACTGTACTGGCTGAGGCAGCTGGCACAGTGTGGGCAAGAGGGTGCAGAGTTGCCCCCTGGGCCCACCTGGCTGGAGGAGATGAACCTCTCGCCTCTGCCTGGGGTAATAACTTTCCCCACTCTGCTGGCTTTATAAATGGGACCATTTAACATATTCATATGCTGGGTCTTTTTGTTTGTTTGGGCTTTTTGTTTTGTTTTGTTCCTTTTTTTTTTTGTTTTGTTTTGTAATCTGCAAAGATATTCTTGACTGAAATTTCAGAGAGAGAAAATTCAATTTATTTTTGCAACCTATCCTTGAGTCCCCATATTTGCTTTTAGTCCCACTGCATATTTAAGCTCCTTCACTTAAGAGAGTACTATTTGATAAGTAAATCTCTACCTATATTCCTCTCAGTGTGCTGCTGTTTCCTTTTGATTCCTCCGTTTGTGTTCTCATACTTCTGTATTCTGCTGTAGATCCTCTGGACCCAAGGTAGCCTCCTTTTCCAATTCCCCTGTTTTCCCCAAAACTCCTGATCCAAACACTCCTTAACTGTCTTTCCTTCTTTTTTCTTTACCTCAGCTGCAGTTATTCCCTCACACGGCTCTTCTGTGTTGAACAGATGAGTTCCAGTTTTGTAGCAGGGTTTTTCCTTTCAGAGGTGTTCTTTTAAGATATCCATAAAGTTTTAAAGGTTTAAAGGCCAAACTTGAGAGGTAGATCTGGTAAGGGTGCAAGGGACTTTGCTTTTCTTTCTTTTACTCTAATTTTTTTTTTCTTAAAATATTTTTTCCATTTGCAGCTTTGCTCCATGAATAGAAGTCAGAAGCCCCTGGGGCCTGTTTATCCAGTCACCCCCATTCTTACACATTTGGGGTGCAATAAAATGGACTCCAGATACCATCAGCTCCTGCTGTTGGGTTAAAGTCTGACTAATGTTATTTTGATAAAAACCAAAGACCCCTACCCCTTCCCCCCAAGGGATTCTGCATTTATTTTATGCTTTTAAATTGAACAGAAAGGAGCCATCGTTTCATTTAGCATCTCCTCCTTCTAGCTGGCGTTTGGAGGGAGAGAAAGGTGGGGTGTAGTGTTGGGGCACCCCTTTTTTCTCATTAACAATCCCCTGTGCCTCTGCTCCTCCCCAGGCCCAGAGAGGCACACAGGCAAACGACAGAAACAACAGTCTATCTGCAGCCCGGTTACCACTGCGAGCAACTACAGCTTTTTGTTTAACTGTATAATTGCTCTCTCGGTGGGTTGTGGGTTTTCTTCTCCACATCTCCATTTGTTTTCTTAATAACTAAGACCAGTACATTTAAATAGCCCTTCTCCTTTTTTTTTTTTTTTCTTTTTTGACAAGCATACCGGATGTAACAAGATATGCGGCTCAAAACATTAATCATATTAAAACTAATTAAAAACTGAAAAGTTTCTGTGCATTCCAAGCACTGGGGGTGGGAGGGGGCGGGGAGGCCTTTGGTCTGAGCACTGGCGTTTCCTGAGGCAAGCAAATGCCTGACACATGGACTTTGCCGAATTCCAAAATGTAGCAAAACAGTGCCTGCATATTTGGCAGGAATCACCACCAGTTCAGGTCAGTGTCTGTTTCAGCAAAAGACGAAGCCCTGCATGTTAACAGAGGAAAATAATTCAGAGGAAAAGGGGAGGAACAACATGTGACATTTTGTAAGAGCAGCACTTGTGTTACCCAAGGCGCACCACTCTCTGTAAACACTTCCTCCGGTGCCAGTGCCTTAGGACGCATTTTTTCGGATTGGGGTGGGGGGGAGGCAGCGGGAGGGGTGAGGGGGAGGTCAGGGCTTTCAAGCTGCTGGGATATGAGTGAGCTAGGGTTTTCCCCACTCCCCCTTTTTTTTAAACTTCTTCTTTTTACATATTGAATGCCATAAATGTTTTAAGGAGACATCGGTGAATCTGTGGCCAAAAAGATGGGCAAGAAGCGCTACAGGACACCAAACCCCAAACCAGTGGGAACGTGAGGGAGAGAAGAGGCAAGGCTGCAGGGAAGGGGGTGCAAATGATGGGGCTCTGCAGTGCAATCTCACAACACCAGGTGCAGGGGAGGCCGGCTGGCAAGGGTGGGTGACTCTCTGAAGCCCCAACACCTCGCCTTGCTTCCACCTTGGTGCTCCATATGCCCGTGCCATGGTTCTCGGCCACTGGTTCCCCAGTGTTGGGATGGGACAACCCCTGTGTGCTCAGGCACATAGTCTGACTCCCCCAGTCTGACTCCCCCGATTAGTTTAGAAGTAAACCCATTTTTAAGCCCTCTCCCAGTAAAAGCAAAAGTAGGTAATTAAGATTTAAAACACTGTTTTGGTCATTGTCTTCTTACTTCTTTCTTGAATTTCGGCACCTTAAGCTGCCTTTGTTGTTGAGGAACTTGCTATTTCTTGAGAGATAGGGCTGGATCACTTGTTATTGTAACACTTCTTGGTGATAAAGTTCAGTCTAAAAATTAAGCAGCTGCAATGTTGCAGCACAAATTAGTTTAATGTAAGCAGTCAGGAGCAGCTGTTTGGCTCGGGACTCCGCTCCGGCGGTGGGGGAAGGGCGCCGTGATGCTGACAGTGTTTTTTTCTCTACATAAACATTTTCGGCTGTTGCAGCTTTTGTGCCGATCATGTGACAGTGTCCCTAGGCAGATAATTTATTTCTGTAGCTTTCATGAGCAATCATTAACCTTCAGACACTGAGCTTGCTTTCTGCTTTGTGGCATTTGTTGTTTTTTTTTTTGTATCCTAACTAGTTTAATTCACAGAGTGTCAAGAGAAAATTACAACCAATTTATAATAGACTGTAATGCATAATACTTATGTTTCTATTAAAACAGACCTTGCTTACAAGACCATTCTTACGGCTTAGCTTGTGTTCATGGATCAGAATAATTATTTTCAGTGATGTAAGTGCAGCTGTCATCATGATACTCCCACAGTGTCTTATTCTGAATGCAAAGCCCTTCAGAGTCCTGATTTGGGACCACCCTTTTGAATTCCCCCTTTGCTGGAGACACTGCAAAGTTTATTGAGATGCAACAGGCTTGGGAGAAAGGGCACAGCATTTATTCTGGTGATTGCTATTCTCCCACCATGACCGGCTGCTGAACAGGTATTGACCACCATAGAAAGTGTGTCTAGGGGAGAGGCGAGGCACTACTGATAACAATTACAGCTCCAGCCTGAGCTAACTTAGTCTGGGCTTTCAGAGCAGGCTCAGACGACTGCTCAGATCACAAAGCAGTTGTGGCTGTCAGAAAAAGACTTCATTTTCATTCCCGTCCATTTTGTTACAGTAAGGGAAACAATAAATTAGGTGACTTTGTCAAGGTCACTGAAGAAATAAATGTCAGGATAGGAATTTCCCTTTCCCTGATCCTTTTCCCCAAGTCCTGTGCTTTTGTCTAGGGAAGATGACAAAAGAGTGAAAAATGCAGAGTCTTGGGCAAAATAACTAAAAATTAAGCAGTGAAAAAAATGCGAGGTGAGTGGGGGCAGGGAAGAGAAATCATAAAAAGAGCTGAAAGCCAGGGTGACTGCTGACTTAATGTGAATATAATTTTCCTTCAGATCTGAATGTGATTTTTGCTTTTGTTCACTGCCTTTCTGCCTTATCTTAATTCCTTTTTCTAACTGGTCATGCACTAGCACTGGCAAGTTCACCTTTTTTGTGCCAGAGAGCAAGATATTATGTTTGTATACGCCTCTGAATAGGTGTAATCTAGGCATGTGTGTTCCTTAGTTTATTTTTTGCAGCTTGTGCCATAGTGGAATCAAACATTTGTGATAGAAGTGCTCCCAACATAATGTTGCAGATACAATGGACAAGACACAAGGTGGAAGGGGACCAAGATGGAGAAATAAAAAGATATTTCCAATGCCCCAAGGATAAAAAGGGACTTTACCATAACCTGTCAGTGAAAGAGCAGTACCATCCAGATAGTTCAACAATTGTTTTATTTCCTTAGGACTCAAATGAAACTTTGTGCATCCTATGATTGCCCATTAACTTATGAAAAAGGCGTGTAACTGGAAGACAAAAATACACGTTTAGTCTGAGATGTGGCAGTAGTACATGCTGTGTCATATCGTAAAACATACAAATGGGTGGAGGGATTTTTGCTGTCAATGTCAGGAAAAATATTGCTTCCTTATTAGTTAAAAATAATGTCTGAAATTGGTGTTTTACTGATGCTAGGTTTCTGTGTAGAAAGATGAATGAATGAGTAGCTCACTGTTTGAAACCTCCATCTTTCAAAATGTTTAATGAAAATGAAGGCACAACATATGGTAAATGTGGACTGAAATCAGGGATGAAAAAGCAGAAGGCTTGGATGCCCACTGAAGGGCAAAGGGGACCATGGAGGCGCTTGGTGTTGTGTTACATTTAGAAGTGAGTAACATTTCTGGATGTATTAGAGTGATTTAGGAGTTATCATCCCATTGACTTTTGACTAGAGTCAGGATGTAACTGCCTAAGTCAATTCTGAAAATGGGAATTAGATTTCTAAGTCATTTTAAGGTGCTTTTGAAATTTTTAGCTGTAGTCCCAGGTTGATTAATTTGTAACAAGGTGATTCATTCGTATCTTTCTTGTCTTCAGAAGCCTGAATGACACATTTGAGATGCACTCTAAAAGCACAGGTAATAGTCAGAGTGCTACCTCAGCGACTTTAAAAGACAATTGATTAATTTGAATTCATGCTTTTATTCACACTTTTAGAGGATTCTGAAATTAGCAATAGCACTTTGGAGCTGCTCGGTTTGAACTGTCACTTCCATGCCCTTGCCTTCATAAAGGTTTTCCTATTTTTTTCTTTCTTTTTTACTTTTTTCCTGAAAATTGTCCCTTTCCCTCCCCACTGCTAAAAGCAGTGCATCCCCTCTGGTCACAGCAAAAGCAGGAGGTCTAAGACAGTGGCTGCTTTGCTGCATGGAATGGCTGAGTAGCTTTAGACAAAACAGTGTCCAGGAACCTGCTGTGAACTTGTCTCTACTAGTTTGCCCAGGGAGCTGCAGGTACTTTTGCTGAAGCTGCCCTACAGTGAGTGATGCTGGGAGGAAGGCCTGGTTAGATAATTGGGAAGACAAGATTTTCTTACAGTGAATTCAAGCCACTTAACCTGCTACTTTGTCCAAAACTAAAAAAAAGTTCTCTTTGGTATTTCATCAGATTTTGTTAAAATCTTGCTAAGAACACACTGTAGTATTTTATGAACTTAATTATTTCTGTTATTACTGTCTTAATCTACCGTTGAAAAGCTGAGACTATGGTGGTACTGTATAGATTTGGTCAAGACATTATATAAATCTATATATACTGCTGCCTTGCATCAGCAACATTATTGCAAACGTCAGTGTGCACTGCTCCTATGCGCCTCTGTATTTTAGGGTGTAACTGATGACACAGAATCCTTTCTGGAGTGAAAGGAAGACTGCCAAGCCTATCTGTGGGACTTCTCGAAAACATTAGTGCTTACCAGAAGCAAATCTAAATATTTGACTTGACTGTACTTTCAGAATCGAAGGATCTGATGATCACAACAACTTCACATTCATCCCCTGGTGCAATCGCAACCAAACAGACATCTCAAATTAATTTAGAAGTCAATGGCTGGTATTTACTGTTTGGAGTAAGGAAACCTGGGTTTGCTTACATGTCTTCAGGGAGAAAAGTGCAGTGGAGGGACTGAATGCAATACAAGTTTGATTTATGGACTAATATCACCAGCTTTTGACTGTGGAAATTATTTTGTGGAATGATTTGTTTCATGCAGTTTCAAAGTAATCTTCCTGAGATCTAGGAAAGTCACCTAAGTTTTCTGTGCTGCAGGCTGGAGATAATCAAGGTCCCAAGGAGCCCTCCCACATTTTCCAGTGTCATCACTCTCAACCACTACACATCTTTTGATGTAAGGATTCCTAAAAGGTCCAAAGGAGTACTGGGGACATCCGAATACCAGGGAATACATGCCTCTAGGAACATACTCTAAAGCTCCTTACTCTCCCTACTTCACACATGAGAAGGAGAAAGGTAAAACTTCATCACAGTCCGAGCTGGAGCATCTGGGCTTTTATTTTTTTTCCTGAGTCCCTTGTCTGGAAAAAGTGTGCAAATCATCATTTAGTCCTTGAGGAATGGAACGCTCTACACTGAGAGCAATCCTTGCAGGCTCTTCTGCCTCCCACTGTCATTTAGGACATCAAGCACTAAGGTAAGGAGTGACAGAGTTTTCCTTCTTTGCAGCCCAGAACTGGAGAAGGTGGATCTAGAAGATCTAAAGACTACCGTGAATTTTACCACCATCGATTCCCTGAACATGCTTTTTTAAAAAATAACTGACAAAACATGGATGTGCATATAATACTTAAACATATCCTAAAACAGATTCCAGACTGTGCACCATGCTCTCAGGAGAGAATGATAAAGCAGATTGATTTGTGCAGTAATAGGCAGAGCTAGGAAATGGTGACAAACACAGGGTGAGAATGTGTATGTGAATGTGCATGTGTATGCTCTTTGAGGGCTGGAACTGGTAAATTTCTTTCCCTTGCATTTTTCATTGCTTAAAGAGGGAAAAAACAACAAACACCCTTAAAAGGCAAAACCACAAGACAAAACCCTGACCCAAAACCCTGCAGAGGAAATGAAACCACAAGAACATTTTTCACACCAGCTAATTTCAAGGGTCTACCATGAACACAGCAAGCCTAGGAAATTCACAGGTGCACTGTATCATTCTCCAGAATGCATTGAGCTTTTTCTCTCTTGATATACACACACGTGCTTTAATGTAGTTTTAACCATTTCTTATTGTCACTTTGATTTTTTTACCACCTGTAATCCACACACTCTTCACTGCCATGCAGCTGACTAGACCCAGAGGCTTCAGAGTGGAGTAATCTGTCATCTCAGAATGTGTATAATGTAGGGAAAGTTGAGCAGGATGAATTTATTTTCACAAGAACAAGGGACAGTCCTTATTTTCACAAGGACTTGTAGTTTACAAATCATCAGGGTTTCATTATATATGAACTGCAAAACATAAAAGAAGGGAGGAGTTAGCCAGAAACAGAAAGCAAGGATCTAGAAATGTATTTTGACAGTTATCCCCCGCTGAAAGTTAGCAACACAGAAAAAAACAACGACTTACTAACCAGAAGCATTGCAGAACTCTCTGGGGAAACCTCACTGTGGCCTTCCAGTACTTAAAGGGGGCTTGTAACAGAGAGAATGACTTTTTACACAGGCAGGCAGTGATAGGACAAGGGGATCAGTTTTAAACTAAAAGAGGAGAGATTTAAATTAGATGTTAAAAAGAAATTCTTCACCCAATTCTTCACTCAGAGGATAGTGAGACACTGGCACAGGTTGCCCAGAGAAGTTGTGGATCCCCCATCCCTGCAAGTGTTCAAGGCCAGGTTGGATGGGGCTGGGAACAACCTGATCTAGTCTGTGCCCATGGCAAGGGATTGGAACTAGATGGTCCTTAAGGTTCCTTCCTACCCAAACTATGGGTACCTGGTCTTAGGAGTCTGGCTACAGGCATGGATATTCTGTCCTATTTTTTATTTTTCCCTCTTGAGCATAGTTGTCAGCTTGAAAGAAGGTGTCATGGTGAGACTGATATCCTTTTATGGAGAGTGTGTTTCAAAGAGAAGGATAAATCTCTCAGAGAAACGGCAGGAAACATCTTTATAATTTCATTAGCTCAATTTAAAGTTAATATTAAGCTTCTGAAATGTGTTTATTCGTTTGTTTGCTGGCAGTCTGTTTGCACATTCTCCCTGCTTAACACTGGTTTGAAAACTTGTATTTTTACTCATGTATTTTCCTCACTGTTTCCTGAGGTAAAAGAAAAACAATTTTAAATAAAGCTTTAATTTTCTTTACAGTTGACTGAATGTTAAAGGTGTTAGAATGGTGAAAATGGGTGAAAATGATGAGAATGGGTGAAAATAAAGAGGGGCAACATGCATATTATTAGTTAAAAATATTATTTAAGTGCCTACACAGTTTTCTCTTGCTACACTGTCTACTTCACATCATCATCAATAATATTTAATTGACTCTTCAACAAATGCCTTCTCCCAGAGGCAGTGAAATATCCAAAATATATCTAAATGGAGAAAAATTCCCCGCATCTCCCAATTAAGGAAAATTTCAGAGGGAGGTATAAATACAGCATAATTGAGAGTTAAGTGGTACATATCCTGTTGTGACCTTTTGCAGAGAACACATTCACCCTTAGCTAACTATTTGAGCAAAGATATGCCTGGTATCGGTCCTGTAGTAAATAAAAGACATTCCTTCCCTTTAAATGTGAACCACTATGTGATTTGCAGCTCCAGCATGTCAGTTCAGTTTTCTTGGAGGGGAAGAATCTGGTGTCTGTAAGCTGCTTTTTAAGTGCTTAAGTGGATTTGAGAAGCAGGCAGCCATACACTTGGGGGAAAAAAAGATTCCCTGAAGAAAAAAATTGATTTTCAGATTTTCCATTCAGAATTTAAAGGCAATTCTCTTTGTGTGCTCAATATATAGTAAAAATAGGACCTATTATAGCCAATTGCTACTCTGAGTTTACACCCAGTTTCTTCACTAGAGCTCAGATTTAGCCCAGTATCTGCCTTGGGAAAGAAATATATATGTGAAAAGAAATGATGGAATTTGATGCAATACAGAAATAGTCCAACCAAGTATAACTAGAAATAAGGGGATGAAAGTGAACAAAGAAAGATCCATGCTGATAATGAGGAAAAATTTCATAGCAGTGAGGTCTGAGTCTGCTGAATGGTCTCCCAAGGGAATGAGTTGAACCCTCGTTGCTTTAGTTATTTTTAAAATGAACAAAACAGTCAAAATCCTTGCAAGGAGACACTCTTAATTAACAAGAAGACAGGAGAAATGACCGAATGGGTATTTTTTTCCATCTCCACTGTTCATGACTATTATTGTAGGCAAAATCAGGTTTGGCAATAAAATTATGGATTTCCAATTTTCACTGCAATTTTGCAGTACTCTTATTCCATAATAATAGCAGTACTTGCCCACTTTTTCTTTTTCCTCTAGAAAGTTTTGTGCCTTACTTTTCTTTTTATTTTGTAGCCCTCTGAGTCAAAATGGCTGTCAGGTAGCCTAATTTACTTTAAATAATACTGCTTGTAAATATAAGATATTTGGACCTTGTGCCTCCTAATTTTCCCCAAGAACTCTTCAGTCAGACCTCAAGTCCAGGGCAACAATATTGGGCAAAATGTCACTGCCTGTATCTATGGGTCAACCTGTGAAATAAGTGGATGCCTGTACAGCCAAGTGTTGAGCTTCTGTTGATTTCCACAACCATAAATTATGAAGGCATGACATGCAGCACATCTTTGTGATCAGTATTTAGGGCTCCTTATATGATTTCAAGACTTTTCATCTTTCTATTGAAGCCAGTCTTTGACCTGGAGCGTTTTCACACTTTGCAGGCAAAGGTGATTCCTGCTCCTCTGTCCAGGCATCTCCAGGACCCATCAATGCCCTGCATCCCTTCCCTTGTTCTCAGAAACCCCACATAGACTTGTAGGGTGCACTGGCTCGAGCAAATGGTAACTCAGCAAAAATAGCAGGTAAGAAATAGCACAAGGAGACCAGCAATTGCACACGGTCCTTTAAGGGCTCGCTTCTCAGCAGCTGGTTTTTTTTTTTGTCAGATGATAGTGACATGAATTTTAATGGTTAATGCTGATGTCAAAACTGAAGTAATGCTGCAATGAGTCAGGCCCTGCTTCTTCGAAATGCTGTGCAAATATTTGCCAGTTACTCTTCCCAGCAGGCAGCAATCTATGCAACCTTGTTGCTGCTTTATCAGAAGACAGATTGATGGAGGTGAAATCCAGGAAGATCCGATTGTTATGTTACAGTCATACAGCAAGGATGGGCAAAGGGCATCGAAGCCCATACTTCATAATCAGCCCCAGATAAACCTGGAGTAGCATGACCAAGATGACTAGAGCATAAAATAGAGAGAGACATGGTGCTATTGTGTATTTATTAGTGATTTACTGAGATGAACGTTCATCCCAAGAGTTAATCCAGGAATATCCAAACCACTGTAATTATCCCTGCACAAAGGCTCTCTATTATTTGCCTGTTAAGTAACAAAGCCTTTTCATTACCTGGCACTGACATAACTTCAGCTGCAGTGGTAGGTAGGCAGTGAAGTAGCTTCCCCTGTTTGTGGGGGATGGGATGTCATAGGATGAAGCCCTCCCCCTTCCCGTCCCTGCGAGCTCCAGCAGAATACAAACAGGATGGCCAAACTTTTCTTTGAATAAAAATGACTACCGTTGCTAATATGCCAAATGCTGCGTACCACTGACAGTTGAAATCTTATGAACTGTACAAAAAGAACAGAGGAGCAAATTCCTGTCACACACAAAAATAAAAACGTAGAAGCACTGGCCACAGGAAGGTAACTGTATTAAAATTGGGAAAGGATCCAAAATCTGTAGTAGCCCTGTAATCTGCAACACAAGAGCAAGGATTTTCATTATGTTTTGCATTCCACATGCGCCTTTGCTTTGGAGCTCTTATGCAATTGTTGATGCAGTAAAACCATTGTATTCATAGTGATTTCAAAGATGTGGATGCTTCCAGGGTTTGACCTATTTTACCACTCATACATTATACACCGGGTAAAGCTACTCTGATAAGGCAGAGTCATTAGTACTTAAAATGTATCTGTCTACTGCTGTCCCTTTTCTCTGCAAGGCTGCTGATTTTTTACAATTCTAAATCAATTATTCTTTATTAAATAATTTATGTTTACATGCATCAGTGGAAACTGCCCATGCACATTTAAGGCAGGGATCAGTGTATATAGATAAATTAAGGCAGAGATCAGTGGATAAAGATAACTGTTGTTATCCCAGAGCAAATATTTCTTAAAGTCTAAATAGTCCTTTTCAATTAGTGATATTTTTTATTCTGGAGATATAAAAACACACCTGTGGTCATTACTTCCAGACCAATAATACAACTCAGGTTTTTGGAGGCTCAGATTCAACAAAACTCCTAATCCCATGCCTTGCTTTCAGTGGGATGAAGTCTTCCCTAGTTAAGCATGTTTGAGACCAATTAATATCTACAGATCTCAAACTTTGCTCTGCACAGTAAGGGGCAAACAACTTTTTGAGCATCAGTTTAATGCTTCAGGATTTTTCCGTGAGCCAGACTGCAAATTTCGTGTGCTGTAGTCATCATTGCAAGGACAAAGCTTCCTGCTTCTTTTTGAAAAAAGAATTAATAACTGATCCCCAAACAGTGTAGTTCAGGGTTTATTTTCTTTAGATCCCCTGAGCCATCCTGTCTGGTACTGCCAGCAAGCTTGAATGATGAAGACAACACTGATTTCTCCAGGCTCTACCATGGATTTCCACAGTAAGAACAGGCCCAGGATAAATGTATTCTCCCACTGCTGAAGTGTACAGCACACAGCATGCATGGGAGCTGATCTCCAGAGGTCCCTTCCAGCCCTAACAGTTCTGTGATTCTGTGAGATGATGAGTAGGCTCAGACCAAAAGTTTGTTTGCAGCGGTGGGGGAAGCTAGTGAATACCACCCTTCCCCCCCTTCCTCCACAGGGATCTTGTTTTCTGTGGGTCAGTCTTCCCCTTTCTCCACAAAAACTGGATTAATCTCTCTGAAGCAGCTGTACTACAGAAGCTTAAACATCTGCCCAGAAAATCTTTCCTCTGTACCAGCTGCACCAGTGGTGTTAGGGCAGAGATCTTCTCTTCACCTGCGGGGCAGAGAGAGACTTCTTCAACATTGTGTGGCTCCTTTTGACTTGTCTGACTTTTTGAAGCCACAGTAAGGGAGATGCCACTGCACTGCTGAAGATGACCCATCTGCTGGCCACTTCAGCACTTGGCCACAGACTAGAGCTGCTCCCAGGGGTGAATCCAGGGCAGGACCAAGGGTTTTCCCACTTCCCTGTAGTACTCTTACACCTCGGCTCTGGGCGGAGGCGAATGGTGTTTCTCTGCCTTGCTCTGGGCTCTTGAGTGCTTTGGGGCTGAAGTGTGGTCTCTAATGAGAAGTTAAATGAAATCTTTGCTGGTTCTGTGACCTCCAAACAGAGGAGCAAAGTGAAAACAGAGGCAAGAGTCAATCAGCCAGTGATTGCATTAAAGAAAATGGCTCTCTGCAGAAAGCATGAAAGAGAAAACAGACTGGGTGCTGGGATTGAAGTAAGGAAAACAAGACTTGTGGGGTTTTGAGGTCTTTTACTTTACTTTTAATCCCTTCCTAGTGTATTTTAAATTCATAAATAATGGAATGAAAAAGACACCAACAAAACTCAGCTAAATGATCTTGAGCCCTCGAGCCTCAATCAAAAAATAAACACTATAATGCTTTTAAAAGGAATTAGTAATCCACAATTATAGTATTCCATGTTTAAAAATAAAGCTGTTGAATAAATGAACAATACTATGGCTGAAAAGTATTTCAGCTGAAGAGTGAAATCCCTGCAGAGAGTGATCTGTGAGATTCTGCAGGAAATCTGCATTACAATACACCATTTCCATTTCCAGGGAGGGACTCACAGAAGGACACATAGAGGAGAAAAGAGAAATGAAAAAGCCCCAGTCCTTTATGCCTAGGTTGTAGGGGGCCTTGGCCCATCATTCTCATGCTAAACAGTTACTTCTTCTACAGGTACCCAACTTAAATGGGAATATTTTTTGAAAGAATAGTGAATGTGAAAAAGGCTAACAGAATTGGTTCTTAGGTTAAAGAAAACTCTCTCCAATGCTCACTTAGACAGCAGACATGAGTTTACTTCTCTGTCTTCCTGAAAACGAAGTAAGGAGTGTGTCTGAAGCACTGGGCTACTCTGCTGCTCTTTGTCTTCTGCCCCTCCCTTCCCACTACTCCACCTCTTGTTACTAATTAAATATCTTTGCAGTGGATGAAAAGTTTCAAGCTAGATCATTAGCCCACTAGTCAACCAGCTTAGGAGGGATGTGGGATGTCAGGGTGCTGAGGCTGTTCCAGTGACAATCACAGTCTGGTGTTGCTGTTCTCCAGCACAGGGGACTACCAGCAGTGCCCTTTAGGCTCGAGTCTGCTGGCTGTAACTTAGCAGCTGGGGAAATGGCCATGCAGGGCCTTGGATACACAAAGTATTATGTCCTGGCTGACTGCCCCATCTGAAGGCTAGGGTGCAACGGGCCAGCCTCACTTCTGTGAGGAAAAATTGAAACAAGGCTGGTTTCCTTTTGCTGCAGAGTGGGAAAATTTGTGAAATCTTTGTCAAATTTGTGGGATAGGAAAAACGGAGAGGCAGCAAGTGGAAGAAAAAAGGAATAAAGTTCCTGGCTTCTAGTCCCCAGGCTACTAAGCCAGGCATGGCAGTGTGACTGGGTCACTGGCATGAGCATGTTCACATGGTTACTTTGGTGGGGAGCAGCAGTAAACACACAGGGCTGTCTGCACCATGCGTAGCAGGCAGAGAAAGTGTTTTGGCAGATGGAAAGAATGGGCCCATCAGCTGCATAAATCTGTTTGTTGCAGTCTGTACTATAACTAATACAATGGGCTGCTGCTCTCTTTGTGGAAGATGACAATCTTGAAGACAAGTAGATGCCATGTTTCTGTCTCCTTAGCATTTCATTACACACAGAGTATCTTCTGCTTGGGCGTGTATTGAAAGGAAGAGAAACCACAAAGCAATCAGCATCTGGTTATTTCTGCTAATCAGAAGTTTGTGGTGGGGTTTCAAAAAAAGACCCAAAATTTGCCCCTGACCTCTACTCCTGGAAAGCACTGACTGTAATCTTTTGCTTATAATTTATTTGGGCTCTGCATTATGCCAAAATATGATCTAATTTGAAATTTCTGCATTTGTACAAACATGAATACCTACCTTCATATCTGGATTTAGCCACATTTTATCTATGTGCATTATATCTGTGGATTTGTGTATTTATGTTTGTGTGAGTGTGTGTATGAAGGAGTGTGTGTACATTTCAAATAGGTGTGTATGTGAGGAGGCAGTTTTAAAAGCATACCTTAGATGGTATAAAATATACTGCTACATAAATCACAGGAAGAATTCCATCTCTAAATTAAAGTACACTCCAGAAAGAGCAATTATTGCCTCTAAAATGTTTCTGTTAAATTCATGAGACACGATACAATTTTATTCATGCTATCATCTACGGTTGCCTGAAAGTGTAAAAAAAATAATCTTAGCCACTAGCAGAGAAATGTGCAAAATACTGTCAAAAGAGTGGCAAAGGTCATTTCTATTGCCTGCCTTTTTATGTGTTCCATTTTTGTCTTTTTTTTTTTTCTCATTGCAGTTTGTTTGTGTACATTGCAAAACTTTAATGGAAGAAAATATTAGGGGGGCAAAATAAATATAAAGAAACAGACTGTTGTACAACAGTGCTGAGCTGGTATTTCCATGAATGATGTTAGACTCGTGTTTAGAATAGAAATTCAGAAGGTCCACAAACAGAAGGTTGCAGAAATGCTTTTCTCCTTTTCTCTCTCTTTTACAGTTGATACATTTTAAAATTAACACATATTTCTGTGTAGTTTGATAAATGTGTTATCATTAAGCACAGCAGTACTGATTCTGTGAGGCACAGAAAGGAGAAGCCTTGGAACAGCTGGACCATACATTTTCTTTGTTGCTGTAGATGGCCCATTGCTCTGTGCATGGGATTTTGTTTGTGCAGGTTCAAATTCCAAACTCGATTGCTTAACCCCTACAGTAATAGCAACTGATTAGAGTTTAACACAGCAATAACAACATTTCCATCTGCAGGTGCCTGACATCAGGCATGAGAGCTCCATTTGAGATCCCTAAGAAAAGGTACCATTTTCCAGAGATGGCAGCAAGCATTTGCAGTTTCTGTTGAATTCAGTTGTATCAGCATGTCCTTCATGTCTCTGAGAAGGAGAAGCCCTTAACTCTGGTTAATCAGTTGAAATATTATCTTCTCACTAAAGTGTCTTAAATTCAGATGAGCTTTTCTTGTTCAGAATCAGGCTTAGCAAAATGCATAAATAAATGTGGAGGTAAAAGGCAAGACTGAATATAATCAGATACTTAAGTGCTTTGCTGTATAAGGGCAGCACATCTTATACATCTATTTTGTTGAGTCAGTCCCTAATTGTCTGTTATGCCTGCCTTAAAATGAGATTTACAACTGTTCTGGCAACGTTTAAAGGCAGTGTAGTTTAATTTCTGTAGTTACTTCTTTACTTTTTTTGCTAGAAGTTTGCTTTCTCCCTTTTTACTGCAAGGCTCCTTCTAGCAGTAAAGAAAATTCCATGTGAAGTATGAGTCCTTGAATGAATACTTTATTCCTTGAGATAAGTAAAAACATTGTTAGTAAAATGTGATGGATAAGCTGACCTCTGTAAAAAATCCAAAGTTTTCCTGTTTCCACCTAAAATACGGCTCAGTAGGTGAAGGTGCGGTTTTTTACCCCTCACAAGAGTCTGCATAGTTGCAAACCTACAAAAGTGAAAACTGGTGTAGAACAGCTGACATTACAGTTAGAGGCTGCATCTCCTGTGCAGAGCAGAAATGATAGCGAGCAGGGTTTGTGCAAAAACCCTGCAAGCCTTTCCCCAGAGTGGCTGCAGAAGTGGGGTGAAATGGTTGGTGAAACAAGGGTGTCACTGGACAGTGCTTGAGTGCCAGGCAGCGCCTGCTCTACGGCCAGGACCACAGCCAAGAGAGGTAACAAGCTGCTGTACACAAAACATTTCCATCAAGAAGGCAGAAATTCCTGTAATCTCCATGTGTTGAATAGTCCTAGGAGAGTTCCAGCATAATTTGTGAGATCAGAAGCTCTAAACTCCCTGAGTTTTTAGATGTTTCGACTAACTGGACACTAGAACCCCTAGGCTCCTTTTATAGGCCAGAACAAAACACTCCAATCCATCCATATATATATATACACTCCAAATAATATTAATTGCTTGCTTAGTAGCAACAGTGTATTTCAAGGCATTTTCATATTTATTTCACCTATAGAGAAGCTTAGATATGGGCAGGGAATCTATTCCCAGCCCTTTGAAACTGTTTATAGTTGAAATTGTTTTTCCTGTTGGAACAAACCCAACATGCTTTTAGATTTTTTCATGGACAGAAAGCACATCACTGAACTGTTAAAAGCCCGCTCATAGTGAGTTAAATCAGGTCCCCTACAGAATTCAGTATGGATTATTTGGGCTGGAATTTGTTTGTTTGAGTTCTGGACAATCCATGTATGAACTTGTAGAACTGATGTATTCTCTCTCCAGTGTTTTTATGATTAAAAAGACAGGGAGAAAATTATACCTCAGAAAAATCACTGTTTACAACTGATGTCCCAAAATGAGTTGGATCCCTGTAGTGGAGACTACTGCACACCACTCAAACCATTTTGTCTACCAAAATTTCTGGCTTTCCTGCCCACCTGCCTAGCCAGCAAATATGACTGGCACTGATGTAGAATTAAGGTATCAGAAACTCCACATTTGCTTTGACCTGGTCCTGGACAGCTCTGATTTCTGACATGAACAAAGCCCCAGATTCCTTAAATTAGCATTGGCTTCTGACTCAGACACTCCTACCTTCTCCCTGACCTGCAAACACTAGCTTAGGCCAGCCAACTCTCCTTCCTACCAATATACCCATAAGCATATGTCTAAAAAAAATTTTTCTCTGTTTGCCCCCCAGTGAAATAGTTTTGTCAGTCTGCATTTCTCAGGCCTTTATGAAAGGGACTTTCTTTTAACTGCGACTTGTGCAAGCAGCTACATGCATAATTTCTGTTTGATAAACAGTAAAAACAATGCTAAAATTAAAACATTCTTTTTGTCAGCATATGTAGCTGGAATGCTGAAGGCTGTTCTTCTAGTAGGGAGAGATCTTGCACACATTTATTTATCTGGTTAAACTTTGCGGCTCATTTTTAAAGCCAGCAACTTCTCAACCCCAAGCAGCAGAGCACAAGTAAAGGCAGATGGTCGAATGAAGCAGAAAGACTGACTATAAAAAGCTCAGCCTTTCAATAATGTTGCTGCCTCCCAGTTTTTTCATACAAATCTCTCCATTTTGCCTTCCAGAGCCTCACAATTAAAATTCTATTCTGCCTGTCTAATCAAGACAGCAAATCTATTGAGTTGCATAATGCTGGGGATAATCAAGGAAGGATGTGACATGAATCCATTTTTCTTTACAGGTAGAAAATGAAATATTTTCTCTCTTCCCCTGAAAACAGATGGGTGGATGAGGAATTTTTATTTGGCCTATCTTCTCCCTCTTGTTCCCTTCTACCTTTGGCACCAGCCATTCACTGCTGAGTAGGTCTGCTTATTAGGGACCACTGGCATGGGGGCAAGCGGATTTCAGCGGTGACAGTACCTTAGTGGTGTGGGACACCAGCACTGCACATGGCTCTAAATGCTAGTGGATTTAAGTGGTGGTGTTAATCACCTCACTGCCCACCCCTTTGCTTCAAGGTTATTTTTTCCAGTAGCCTGGAGAACTGAATAAAATGTGTATTTGTTCCCTAGTTGCTGTGGCTAAACCCTGTTTATTAATGCACTCTGAAATCCCTTCTGTACCCCCTCTAATTCACGTTTACATCCTTTAGGGCTGGTCTGGGCTCTTGAGAAGAAAACAGGGGCTTGCAGGATTTGAGCCTGCAGTCTGTGGGCTGTCACAATTAAGTGACCAAATGTAACTCTGGAGCAAGGGCACGTCACTCCCTCTCAGCTGTTTGAAGAGGAGCTGTGAGAGCTTGTGCAATGACTGAAATTGGCACGTAGCTTCCTACCCACCAGTAAATCCCTGAGCATCGAGGTGAACAGGCAGACTACTTTTTGTGTGAAGTCAGAGAGGGAATCAACCCAACTGAGCTGAATTGGTTTGTAACCCAATCACGCTTAATTTGGTTACAGGAAAAACAAGGCCCATGGAGTTTCAACCTTGCTCCTGTGCAACATCAGGAATCTGATTTGTGCCGATCTCATAATCGGGTGCAGACAACAAGGAAAACAAGTCCTTGCAGTGGTTTCTTTACTGAGCCTAACAAACCACATCTGATAAGCTATATAATTTGCTACAGCAATTTGTGCCAAAAATAAAAGGCACAGCCCTACAGTGCAGCACGTTTCTGAGAAAAACAGAACCCCACCTCTTGCCTTTGCAGCATCTTTCTCTTTCTTTTGCTCTCTCAGTGAGCCTGAGCAGATGTCTGAACGACTGCCTCTGTGTTGCTGTGCCTGCCCTGTTCCCCAAACTGATTTTGGCTCCCTTCTTCCCTGCAGGATGATCCAAGGTGATGGCACTAGCAGGGTTAGGAAATGATGACAGTATCTTGATGACTTCAACAGAGAAGGTTGTTTCTTGGCTGAGTGGCCCTGACTAGATGGGAGGAAGCTGAAGATCTGAATCATCAAGTAATAAGCTATTCAACTTTTTATAAAAGAACCCAGGCTTTTTTGTTGTTGTTGCTGTTGATTTGACAGTTATTCTAATATTGCAAGAAATGTGTTTCTTTTTAGTTCAGTGACCAGAAAAGGAACTTTTTCCTCATATGCATTTTAGGTATCAGGCCGCTAATGGGGAAAATAAGTTCTTATGAGTTTTTTTTGGGGGTGGGGTGGGAGGGGTGTGTATGTATGTTTTTTTCTATGTCCTGTTGCTTACAGAGAGAGAGGGAAAGAAAAAAAGCAAACAATACAAAGTTCTGAAGAATGCAAGCTGTCAGCTATGCTGTGGAATAACTTGGAGGTTAAATGTGAATCCCTGCAGTATATTTTCTAATTTGGATTTTGCCAAGGTTACCTTAAAAACCTTAGTGCTTTTTGCTGTGTTTACAGCAAAAACTGCAGATGTGCTTCTCAGTTATTAAAGGGAAAGCATATGAGAGGGAGGTGGACTAAGAGGAAAGGAGAATGAAAGGTCAATGATTTTAATTCTACCTCGCTGAATTCCAAAGTTTGAAGGGATATATTTGCTTGAAAGGTCATGCTATGGAAGGTAAGCACCCTGAAAGCTGTGTGTTCAGGGTTGCACAGTGGAAATAAACAACAAGGTAACTTGCTGGGATGTTTGCGTGTCAAAGGTGACAAAAAA
The DNA here is from genome assembly GCF_963513975.1 of Fringilla coelebs. Lineage (NCBI taxonomy): Eukaryota > Metazoa > Chordata > Aves > Passeriformes > Fringillidae > Fringilla > Fringilla coelebs. Next base: position 63,960,060 of record NC_140030.1, on the reverse strand, counting down.
ACTGCCTTTTTTCAAAGCCTCTCAGCCCTCTGCAAACTCACTGGGATCAGGACTGGAGTTTAAAGGCAACACACGGGTGTTTGCTTTAACTCCTTAGACAAAAGCCCTATCCAGAAGCCAGCAAGATTTCACTCCTTACTGAAAACAACTAAAAGAGAGAGCAGCAGGCTTCGTATCAGGGCAGCACTTGAAACTTTCAGTGTTTGTGAGTTCAGTGAGTTCACACTGTGTTCCCTTAAATATGAAAATTCTAGAAAAACAAATGCTGGTGACAATGATCTGCAGTGCTGACTTCGATTATGAAAATCCTTCTGATGGTAATTTTGAGGCTGAATATATTATACTTTGGTCCTTTGCTTGCACATAACCCAGAACAACAGATTCCAAATTTATGACTGCTGCCTCTGAGCACTACTACGACACAACAGTGGATACTGATAATGCTATTTATTCTTCAGTTAAGCTACCTGGAAGGAGTGTGATCCTTCAAGTCAAGTATCAAGAAAGTTTTCCTTTAACAGCCACCCCTCCTCTCTGCCCCCCTGGCCAATTCTTGCATGGTTCATTAATGGATTTTAACTATATAAGAGTACTGGAAGGAAGGAAAGTTCTTACAGGCAAGGACGATGGAGGTGCACGACAGAATAAGTGACTTATACAAGGTCATGCAGGAAACCTGATGCTGTGCCAAGAACAGAGTGTAAGTTCCTTGAGTTCTAGTTAAGCTCTTTGTCCATTTACCCATCCTCCTGCCTGCTTGCCCAAGCCAAATAAACAACGACAGCCACACACACACACACACAGAGGCACACGTGCACCTACGTACATGTGCGCACATTACAGGACAGTATTCCTGCAAACAAACTCGAATTTTTGGAAGCAGCAGGCAAAGCGTGCTTGTGCACCTTTAGTTCAAGCAGCCCTGCCTGTGTGCATTCTAATGCATGGTGCTTAAACAAGCTCAAGAGTTTAAAACTGCAGCCCATTGAGCATATGGGCAGATGAAAGGATTTTCATCTGGCAACATCTTGGTGGAATACGGCTCATCCCAGGAATAAAGCACACTGGATTTTAAGTTCTTTCCCCCAAGTGCATGGGGAACAAGGGCTTTTGAAGGAATTATCACTAGAGTATTTTAACACAAGAAACAGCTGATTTAGCCCTTGCCTCATTGTCAGAAATCTTTACTTGGGGCTGAACACAGGCACAGGCATTGTTAGACAGAACCATTACAGTCTGGCAGACACAAGCAATGGTAAACAGGATTGTATAATGGTGTCAGCAGCTTTAGGAGTTAGCTGGTGCTACTCAGCCTATATTTAATCATACAGTGAGTTTGACTGTCTGATTAGGCTCTACTCCTGTATCCCAGCAAACAGCTGAAATATTGTCTCCTGCTTTAAATGAGAGGAGGATCAAGCTTTAAAGAAAGGGGCTCTTATTTTTTGCAAAGCTGTACTCAATGAGCATGTTTTGGAAATACATCAGCATGACCTTTCAGCAATGTGCCAAAAAATGGGAAAAAAAGGGAAAGACTTTGGGAACTGCCAACCAGGAAACATTGTTTTGTTTGTTTAAAAAAGAAAACCAGAAACCCGTCCAAGAATTTTTGTGTAAGTTAGAGGCTAAGTCACTCTCCTTTATAATCACTCATCTTTTTCTGGATACTGTATTTTCAGTGAGGGTAGATAAAATCTGGCAACATGCTCATTGGCTCTGTGTTTGGATTCAGTCCCCTTGACACTCATCTCAATCCATAAACTTTCATCTCTTAAACTCAAAGCAAGTTCGCCCAGGAAAGGAAAAAGAGGGAAGGGGGCTGGGGCGAAGGCTGGCGAACTGCGCAGTAAAAATCCAAACTGCAGCTTTTGCCATTTCTCAATGAAGAAAACATTAGCAATGGCCAAGAAGTGCAATAAAATGCCATAAATCACCCAGCTTTTATTTCCTGTATGTGAGCACTACATAAAGATGAATTTCTGGCAATTTCTAGATACGCACAGGTTTTGCAAGTGTGATTATTTCTTCAGGTTGAGTAATTTCAAAACATGCACAGAGAGTGAATTGAAGAGAGACCAAAAGGTGAAAAGCTGTATGTACTACTCCTTCCCCCTGCTCCCTTCCCCCTGTGCTGGCTGTTTTGCAGCGTCAGCCTTCCATGCATCATCAGCTCTCTACAAGCGGTGGAGACCCCCTCCCTACAAGTCAGAGGCCTTGTGCAAAGCCATAGGATTTGGCTATCCCAAATGCATTCTGGTGCATTTCTTATTCTCCTCCTCCCCCCTGTTTACATTCCAGCTCATTTTTCATTTTCCATGGGAAAGAAAGAGATACTAGCAGGTATAACAAGGGGCCCTTTAAATATTTCCTGATTCCTGCCTGCTAATGGGACCCTGAAACTGTGTTTTACAGAGGTTCTCACACAATGCACTTTTAATAGCAGCATAACTTTTATTGAAGTTTTGTTAAAGTTGGAAAAAAGTTTAAAATAAATTATAAATTCTTTTTAACGCTAATTGCTAATGTAAAGTGGAATAACTGCCATTTTATTAAACACAAGCATGTCTGACAAACCCAGACTTCCAATTTTACTTGGAGCTTGGTAATTTTTCTTAGGTGACTGTTCAAAGGGTTTAAATCCCAATTTAATTCACTTTAAGGCTTATTTTAATTTCAGAGGTAATTAGAGGTACTTTTCTTCATGTTAAACATGCCTGATGTCACAGAATGATAACAGAATTCCCAACAGCCAGTTGGGACATAAATGGGACATATGAAATGGGACATATTAAAACACCCCCCCACATTTTGTGCCCCTTCTAGCTTAACCAGTTGGCTAGTAAGCACCGAGCCAAATTCTGCCAGTGACACATATGCAGCCAGGCTCCCCAGACCTTAATGACAGTTCTGTGCCTATGTCTAAGGGCAGAGTTTGACCCATTTTTTCCCAGGGTGGTAATGGGCTCAGATGCATCTTCCTTCTCCTATTTTGCTCTGCTGATGGATGAGCACAGCGCACCAGCACAAACAATCGTGGTATAGATCCTAAACATAAATGCGATGTTAATTTCAAGGTCTATTAGCAACACCACGAAAAAAAATAAACGTTTGACAGGACAAAATCTGCAGGGGAAAAGAAAACATTATTCTCAAGCTTCAGGGAGGTTATTATTACAAACAATGGAGAATCGATAAATTATATTTAACACTATTAAAGGCAGTTGACAGTGTTCCTTTGAGCGAGCACACCGAGGTCCCGAACACCGTGTGACTGCCGCCCCAGTGCCCAGAGCTTTCTAACTCACCATCGGGTCACGTTGGGAACACTCTGCACAGCGTTTGTGGAAGAGCTGCTGGGAAGTGCCCAGTGCTGAGCACACACACACACACACACACACACACACACACACACACACATCAATAAACTGAAACACAGCCTGCCCCCCCCGCCCCCCGAGCTTGTTATGCTTAATTTCTGAGTTGGTGAAGTGGGCTGCCGCGCACTCTCGGGGCTGTTTTTTGTTTCGTTTGAAAGCAAGTGGAAAGGCAAAAGCAAACAGGGTTTTGGCTACGAAAGGATGACCTTCCTTGTAAAGAATTTAAGTCTTTTTAACTTCAGAGGGGAATGAGGCAGGAATGCTGTTTGTATCTGAGCGCTAACATGGTGAAGGGGAGTGGGGGCAGGGAAGCGGCATCTTCCTCCTATCACTTCGGCGCTTTCAAAGATCCCCATTTCCCAGAAGTACTTCTGTAGCAGAATAATATAATTATTAGCAGCTGTTAAAACAAACAACAAACAAAAACAAAAAGCGCCGGCCGGGACTGGCATGTCTGCACATGCCTGAGTGCTCGGAGCGCCGCACGGAGAGCTCCAGAGAGGCCCCTTTCCCCACGCACCGCTCGGATTCGGGCCCGGCGCAGCCGGAGCGCGGAACAGCGGGGCGAGGACGGCGGCCAGAGGCATTTATTTCCGTCCCTCCGCGTTATGAATGCCGAGCACTCCTCCATTTGATGAGCGGAGCATTGATTCTTTCGCTTCTCGAACACGCTCTCCCATAAACAAAGGGCAGAAGAGATGACTTATTTCAGATTTTAGAGAAACGCAGGGGGAACAAATGAAACAACAGAAGGTGCAAATGCAAAAACTTCCACGCTTTTAAAGAGGAATATGGGGAGAGGAGGAGAGGGGGAGAAAGAGGTTAAATAATGGTTTGCTCCGGTGGCTTTAAAAATCTGACAAGTGGTAGGATTTCTGATCGCATCTTTTGTTGTCATGTGGCTCATGTTCCTGGGATTGCGGGGGGGCGGGGGGACAGAGTGGTTTGGGGGGGGGATGCAGATCTTTCTCTCTTTCCCTTTTTAACAAGAGCCTTCAGGGCCTTAAATTCTTAAATTCTGGCTAAAAGTTTATAAACATGATCCTGGGAATCTGTAAAATCCAAAAGCAAATAAAAGCATTCCCATGAGAATTGTTTATTAAAATCACATGATTTTTAAGTGGCTCTCATGATTCTGTGGGCCAGTTTCACTATTCTGAATGCTGAAGGTTGTCAGTATATATCCTACCTGCTCCCTGGAACTACTTTTTCTGATTAGCTGGCTCTAGGCAGCCACTTGGTCTGCAAATTCCTGTTCGGAACCCTCCATTCATTTATTAACAAGGCAGAGGGGCACAGGTAGAGTGTCAGCCCCATGAATATGAATGCCCTGCTTGACTGATCCGAGTGGCAGGCACCAAAGCAGCGACTCACAGCAATTTAAAACGTGACTGCCTCCCAGAGTGCGCACCCTCCCTCCCTCCCTCCCTGCTTCGAGGATCCCATGCCCGAACAGCGATGCGGTGTGCTAGTGCAGAACCGCCCTTCCTTTCAGCTGGGGCTGCAGTGGCCGGAGCACAGGCCCAGGTTTGGGATGTGCTGCCGGAGCTCCAGGGGAAGGCAAGGCAACATCTGGCCCAGGGGCAGGGCGGGCAGGAGGGTTGGAAACCGCTGTGGCAGGATGCACCGGCTCTCGTCCCCGAGTCTGCAGCTAAAATGAAATGCAAAATGGCACATATCGCATGCATGTCCCCTTTGTCTGGGAGGGAGAGACTTCTCTCTTTAAAGGGGCAGTACGCAAAAGCAGAGAGGTTTCTGACTCTGCTAAGATTCCTGGTGTCTTTCCAGGCTGGATAATAATTGGCAAATGTCAAAGTCTTAAACAATATTTAGTGGTAGTTAAAAATGTGACTAAACCCCGAAGGTTGGTATTAAATCCAGACAAATCCCTTTAATATACTGGGCCAGACCTGCTGTAAGTATTTATGAAACTTTGCAGCTTGGACCCCTCTCCGCTGATAATGACGGTCAGTCTTGTTATCATGGACCTCTTCCTTTGTCCTTCCCTTGCCTGCCAGGCAAAGAAGCTCTGCCGCTTACATTTTCTTCTTGACCCTCCTTGTCCTTTTCTCAAGTGCCTCTTATGCTGGTTAGATAAAAGGTAGCAGTGTTCTAAAACGCTGCCTGTGTACTTTTGCTATGTAAAATGACATTCATTCTGAAGAGTGGTAGGAAAATAATGATCTCATTAGAAGAGAGTTTAGCTGTGTAGTGGTTCCTCTCTGTAGTGGAGATTAAATAGCAGCTAACTACAAACAATAGTCATTTAAACAAAGAGCCGGCATCAAAGTTATTATCTCTCTTTCTGCCCTTCAAGAACATCATCAGAAATTGATCCTCTCACCACTGCACATTTTCATCAAAGGTCCTGAATTTTAAGCTTGAAACACTAATTGTTTTGTGCATGTGTGAGTGTGTCTATGTGTGTTCTAAACTGGTTTCTCAGGTTGGTGATCTTAACTAATTATTGGTGACATTTCACTTTTTTTTGGTCACGAACTTTCTCCATTGTTGTTTTTTTTTCTTTCTTCCTCAGAAAGAAAGAATACAAATCCCGTCTCAAAAAAGAGAGGTGAAGTGGCAGAAATAAAAGAAATAATAGTGCAAACATTTTTTTCTCTTCTGTGTACGTGGAATGCTAGGAGCACATGGTCACTGCACATTTGGGAAATGGAATAAAAGAGGTGGCTCAGAATTGCAGATGCTGCCTGGACCATAGTCAGAATAAGAGAAGGATGGGAATGATGAACCTGGGATTTCCAGTTTTGTGCCACATCTAGGAGAATGTTAAAGTGGAATTGCAAGACAAGAAGCAAGGAAGCCTTGAAAATAAGCAGCCTCCCCTCTTTCCTCTGACCCAACACCCTCCACCTCCTCAGGTACATCATTTGTTTCCTTTCTGAAATGAAAGCCTACTTTCCTTGGTTGATGCCTGCTTACAGCAGAACCTCCTCTCTTTGCACTCATGCAGCTTTTGAGCTGTGGAAGGGGAGAGCCATGAAAAGCAAACCATCCAGGAAGGTGTTGCTTAAAACTGGAGCTCTCTGGTTGCTGCTCATGTTGTTGCCATTGCTGCCCTGTAACACCACTGAGGGCCCTGTGTTTGAGGGATGGCAACAAGCAAAGGAGTGGTGTGTAGTGATGATTATGATGCTGGTTCATGTATGCATGCACGCAGCAAACCCCAAGTTGTTTGATCTGTGGTTGACTCAAATTTGAGCATGCATTCTACGTCAGTTAGGAAAGGACATCTTGTGAGAAAATTACTCTCACTGTAGTGCGTAAAAATGCTTCATTTTTCTAAACATCTTTGTTCAGTGTGAAGAACCAGACTCATGAAGACCCAAAATACAGAGCTGTCGCTGTTTTTTTAAGGGCAGATGTATGCAGTCACCTACCTTTATCATGACCTCCAAATGCCAATTATATCTCTAGGAAATCTGAAAGAAAAATGTCAGGCTTTTTGTTTGAGATTTCTTGTGAAAAGTGAAAACTGAAGCAATAGCTTGGTTAAAGCCTCAGTCTAGTTGGGGTTGGTCTGATCTGCACAGATTTCTTTCTGGAACAATTCTCTTTGCTGTAGAAAACATTATAAAGTATGTATTTTTCTTTCCTTGAATGTACACTTTTATTCAAAGAGACTTTTTTGTCTTTTAAATGAAAAACATTTTGACCAAGTCAGCTAGGGGTATAAAAGTGCCCAAATACTAGCGAGTCTAAATTCCTGACCTCTGATCTGGAGCAGTTACTGAATGCATAATGTTGAATAGCAAAAAGGGAAGAAGTGTAATAAAAGATAATAGCAGTGACTTCTACTACCCACATCCAATCGAGAAAGAAGTTATCTAAGGACATTGTAGCACTCACAGAAGCAGCTAAAAAGAAAGCAGGAAGAAAGAGAAAACAAATTATGATTAAGTGGCGAAGTTCAAAATGCTGTTTGAGGTAAGCAAGATCCTCTGGAAAATGGAGAGAGAGCAGGAATGAAGCCAAAAGTAAAGAGTGCAAGCTATGATAAGAAAAAAGAAGATGAAAATTCCGAAGAATGGCAATTACTTGATAATAAGGGTTATTTAAATATGTAAGATACCGTAAGCCCATCTGTCCACAGGATTTCAAGGATGCAAGGAAAGCAATTAAGAGGAACAGGGTTCTTCCAGAGAGTTTTGACAACTCCTTTGATTGCCAGCGGGGTAGATGGTACAGAGGAATGCAGTGAATTTGTGGAAGAGTTAAATTAGTTTCACATTGGTGCTGTGCAAAATGCACAAAAGCATCGCCTTGGAATGCCAGGCCATGTGTGTGACCTACCTGGGGTTGTGGCTGGAAACACTTCTTCCAGAGCTGGTGACAGCCCCCAGGATGGGGACTTGCGTGGATGGGCTGAATCCATGGGAGCTGCCTCTGCTATTTCCGAAGGTTTTTTCCATGCTGTTACAAGGCTCTGGTTGTTCAGCTCTGCTGCTCGCCCTGCCTCTCTGGGGAGCAAAGCAGTCAGGACAGCACTGGCTAATGAACGGAGCACAGCAGCAGGAGGTCTTCCACCCTGGTTTATTCATTGTGGCCCCAGGTTTTACTTAGCAAAACTCCTTCACTCACAAAACAAGTTTAATGCTGTCTCTGATACAGTGTATGGCTACTGTACCTTGACTTTCAATTACATTAAATCCTATTATAATCACTTTCTTTATAACAAATCCTCTTTAACACCTGAAAAGCTCAGTTCCCATGGGTGCAGTGCTGTGTTCTTGAAATAAAAAACAGTGGAATTCTAATGGAAATGCATTAACTGGGAGAATACTTTGAAAATGTGCCTGGCATGAAAGGCCTTCAGCACGCAGCTTACATTCAAATAGCAGAGGAGAAAAAAAATTTCCAGAGCCAAGCACTTGTACACCAGCTGCCTTAAGATAGAGTGTCTGAATCACTGTGTTATCACAGTAAAACATCTTGTATGGAAAATCATCACTATCCAAAGACAGGTCAAGTGCAGGTTATCTAAGTACTGTTATTATAGAACTGAATGTTTTCCATCAAAACAGGAGCAAGAATTTGAAGAGATTTACGGTGATGGCCAAGAGGCTCAGTGGTATAGTTGATAAACCATGGAGCTTCTTTGTGATTCTTTTATTTGTTGTTGCTGCTCTCTTTTTTTCTGGCTGGCAGAAGGGCACCAAAAGTAGTGTGCCACTCATTGTTAACAATTCTTTTCAGGGTTGTACCCTTCCTGGAAAAATAAAAAGATGTTGTGCATGATTCACATGATGTTTGGTTTTTCTTATATAAAAATTACCCTGCTGTTTCCTATTAAAATGAGAAATAATGACTCAGTTCACTTCATTGGGGGAGATAGAGAGAGAGGGGAAGAATATTTCTAACACAGATGCAAATCTGGTACCTCCATCCAAACAACTGGGCCTTTCTCAATGCATTTTACATACAGCTCGAAAAGGAAATGCTCACTCAGGGGTTCTAGGAGGTAGCAGATAAAATGAATGACCTGAATAATTCATGCCTTTAGGGTACCATACTCATCTTGGTCTGTTTTCCATGCAAGCTGGGTTTGCTGAGGGAGCCTGAAAGCCTGAGCTACACCTTTATGCTTACAAACTACCTGTGGTGTTCTCTCACACACTGGCCAAACACTGAAGAACAGATTTTTTTGCATACATTTTTTAGCAGTAGAAAAATCCCCAACCCTGTTCTTATCCTGAGTACTGGTTCATGCCTTTGCTTTCTTGGCACTACCCCTAAGTGGGGAATATGCTGCAGACACAGTTTGTAGTAAATGCTTTCTTATGTAGATCTTGTGAAATAATTGAACTTATGCTTTAACTTACATGACCCCTCTTGGTACATACATACCTTCTTTAAATGTCACCAGATTTGGTCTCATTTCAACCAAATTTCTGGCAGTGGTGCTGGTAAATGCTGTGCCAAGCTGGGAGGACTACTCACATGTCCTTCTAGACCTCATCAGCAACAGGAAAATGAAATAATGATCACGGTTTTCCACTGTAGGCAACTTCCTTCTGACCTAGAGCTCTGTTTTGGTGCTAGTGGGGCTCCATACCAGCTGATGGTGACTGTGAAGCTGCACCCTGAGGGGCTGGAGTCTGTCCTTAAGCATGTGCACACATTTCTCCTTGGTTTTCAAGCTAGGGACACAATAGTGTATGCAGGCATGTTCTGCTGCTAGAATATGGCAAAATGTGATGGCTTTGTTGAATGGTGAATGTGCACTGACATAAGGCAATATTCTCTTCCAAAGGGAAAAAACCCATTATTTTTTTCTGTATAGAAACCTTTTTATAGATTATTGTGTGTATAATTCTGCGGAAGTAGCATACTTCTTCTTGCAAAGTGGAGCTAAAAAATTGTCTGAATTTTGTGGAAAGGTTATGTAACTGTACTCCTTCTTTAAATAGTACTTTTTATTCATACTGCTTACTTTCTCATCAGTAGGAAAAAAATATTTTCCTAGCACAAAAGGTAATTTCCAAAGGACTGTAATTAGTTCATGAAAACTCTGCCTTTTGTCATATCTCCTCAGTTGAAATGGAAAAAAGGATGGACCTTTTCCTTTGTTAAAACAAAAACATAGCATATGAGGTATGGGAGCCTAAAGGAATCGTATGACAGTTTGTGTCTTAGGTCTACAGAAAATGATATTGCAGCAGCACTGTAGATTCATGACTTCTCACTTTGATTGCCAACTTTTGGAAAACCTAGAAGTGGTAACTGTCATCTATTTCTTTGCTCATCTCTCCTGAGAGAGAGCCTGGAGTCTTATGAAAAAGAGGAATAGTTCGAGTGCTAATGGGGAGATAAGAAGGAAGCTGTGAAAGCCCTAATACTGCAAGGTGACTCTGGCACAGTCACATACACTTCTGATCTCTGAGGATCGCCTGAGTTCACCACTGGTTTTTGGTCCCAAACAGGAGGGAAGGGGTACTAACAGAAGGAAAAAGACTGCTAGAGATTTGGGTAAAATGAAAGGAAAGAGATGAGGAAAGAAGAAAAAGGCAAAGGCAAACACTGATGGCAGTGGATAATAAAGAATGGCACCTAAAAAGATAGTCTGTCAGAAAGAATATTTTAAAAAACTGTAATGATTTCATTTTGGGTGATGTTTTTAAAGCTGTGTAAAAAGATCATAAATTTTAGCAATAGTCAAAGGCAAGAAGAAAAGAAAGAAATTATGAGAACAAGAGGGACTAAAATCTTCTCACCCTCTCGTGTTCATCTTTCTTCTATGTTCTTATTGTGAAGCACTGCCAATAAGAGATTTATTTTTTAATAATAAACACATGATGCGACCATTTCTGCTGTATCCCTTAGATTATGGTCATGGATGAAGAAGGGAGAAATATCTTCTGAACAAAGGTTCTTATTTACATAAAGATATAGCTAATCCTAAAATCATAAAAAATGATACTGTAAATAAATTTGGGGCCTATAAATAGAACTCAATTTTAAAGGGCTTACTTAAATAGTCTCAAACCACAAAATAGAAGTTTATTGAAATATGGTTTTAAATAGAAGTTTATTTGAGGAGGCACAAGCCATAAATTTCAAATCCAGATTTAGAAACCCCCAAATTCTAGGAGTGTTCGGAGCTATGGCTTTTGTTTCATCCCATTATAGTGGAGGTTACTTTTCATTTAGATTAGGGTTGATATTTCATATGCATCCAAAATCTAGAGCTTGATTATGTGCTCTGCTTAAAAACAATAACTAAAGAAGGAACCAGAGCTTCTTTATTTTTGTCAGTCGTGTTCCAATCAATTATTTTCTTTTGTAGTTCTGTTGTTCTGTAACAACCATTTTTAAGCTGAGTTTTTTCAATAAGCATAAAGACATTGACCATTAAGTTAATGAAATTAGTGAAGGTAGGAAAACAATAAAACACATTATAAGGTATTACTAAACATGCATCTAGGAGATTGGGAATACTATATGGTTTATTGCTTGAGGAGCAACGTGGGATACTGTAACTAAAATCTGTTTCATAATTCATATACACAAGAGGATAGACTTAGCGTTGTAAATGGTGTAACTCAGCATAAATTTAATGGAACCATGCCAGTTTATAGCAGGAGGCTCTCTACATCTTAGAGGGGTTGACTTTTGCTTCTGAAAAAAATTATCAGCGCAGTGACAGCGTCTCCCACTGCAGCTGGCATGGAGGGGCTGCGTGGCAAAAAGCTGGTTGCCCTTGATGGGAGCTGGCTCTGGCAGCAAGCAGTGGCCATGCTTTGACTAAAGGGTTGTCTCTGTGAGGCTAGAGAAGAAGAAATGGGGTTTGATATTCTCTGAAGTAGGAAAGGCAAGAAAGATGCTGCTGGATAAGCGCTCTGCCCAAGCTGCAGCACCCCAGCATTGGTCTGCCTGGTTTCTCTGCTGGGAAGATGGGCACAGGGAAAAACATTCCTGTAAGGAGGGCAAGGTAAATACAGCAGTAAATGGCAAAGTGATGTGTGACTGAAGCTTTTTGATAGGGCTCCTGGCTAAATCTGATGAGTCATTATGCTTTGAGGAAGCAGAGCAGCCGGTGTGAAGTACAGGATCACGTCACAGGGAACTGCATCTTTCCTGCTGTGAAACAGGCTGCCACTGTGGCAGGTAAAGAGATGCCTCTCAAGAAATGACACCATGTTGCTTGACATATCTCTTGCTCTTCAGACTCAGTTCTAGTTTGCAGCAGCAAGGCTAGCTATAGGGTCCTTAAGTGAAAGCCTGGCTGTGGTGAAGCCCATGAGTTTTTTGTTATGACCTGCAGTGTAGCAGGGATTTTAGCCTTAGGTCAAATCTGCTCTGAAAAAGTAATGTAAAAAAAAAGGTCCAGGTCCTCTGAGACGGGAAGTGCTTAAAATTCCCTTACTAAGATTACGCTCTTCTGCCCTTTGAATACTTTGCTTACACCTTTGTAGGTGGCCTGACTACACATAAGAGTTGGAAATTAGAGTGGAAGGCAGTCAGGGTTAGCAGGTATTTGTTGATTAGAACAAAATAAACTGAGGGAAATGCAGAAAAATGTCCTAATTGGTCTCAAATTACATGGCCATTCTTACTGGACTTCTCATAGACTCCTAGAAATTTTACTCGTGTGATTCAGTATTTAGCCATGTCTGCCTTCCAGTCAAAAGGAGTAAAAAGATATTTTGCTTACCATTCCATTAATTCTTTAACACCTGCTCAAATGCAGATTCTCCAGGCTGTAGCATGCTCAGAGATGAGAGCCTGCAGGATAAATACTAGCTAATACACTAGAAATAATGCAGTATCCCTGTGGAAGCAGAATTAAGTACTTGATTTTGGCTTGGTGTATGGTGAGGCTGTTAGGAAGAAAAAAAGAAGAAAAAAAAAGGGGATTGCAGAACTGTGATACAGTGTTTTAGAAATTTTATATACCTTCTTGTGCAGCTCCTCTAGGGCTGCTGGAGACCTAAAGGAAGCTCAGTTCGATTAATACAAGGCAGCCAAACCTTTTCAAACAGCAGATAGCCTTTGAGTTTCAGAAATGTGTCTTAGGCTTTTGGCAAAGGTTGATGAGTCATATATATTCCTTGTGTGTTCAACATGAGGATCAGGCTAAAATTAACCCCATTCTGAGGCAGAAGTTAGGCAACTTGACACTGTGATCCATTATGCTAAAGAGAAATGTTTCTGTCTAAACCCAGAGGTAAACTGTGCAGACAAGGAGTCATTGAAATGAATTATGTGGCCAATCTTGTTAGGCCTAGGTCAGAAGCAGAGATATCTCTCTATTTCTGTTCCTCCACCTCCTAAGTACATTTAGCCTTTACACTATTAGACTTCCCTGGGCCCCTTTTTTAAAATGTCACCTGCTCCACAGATTCCAGCATTTTGTATTTTTAGATGCTGGGGTCAGGATGAGTGCAAAAATAATGACATTTCTGCCCTTACAAGTAATTCCTTCATTTTATTGCTTGTAGGAATGAGCCATAATACAGAGTGAAGGAAAACTGCTTAGCCATTTTAACCTCTCACAGTCTGAGAGAGAAATTACAAAGGAAAGGAGCCTCTTCCTAACCCAGTAACCTTCCTTGTACCTACCACCATCATGAAGAAGTCCCTTCCTGGTGTGCTTTTGAAGCTACTTGCATGATGGACAATGGGGGAGTGTGCTGTAAGGCATTTTGTCCCTCTAACCATTCTGGAAAGCAGCTTTGCCAGAAACCCAGCTGATCTGATAGTCTCATTTCTCCAATCACAATTTTTTTTTTTTAAATTTCATTTAGTGCTGCTATTTTTCCCATTCAGAGCAAGGTCAAATGCTTGTTCTAGGCTCTCTTTCTGTCTTTGAATTAAGATCCTTTTCTCCCCCTCTGCCCCCCTTAATGTGCAAGGCTATGTCACTGCTCCTGAACAAGGAAGTGAAGCTGTTTTATGTGGAATCAATTATCAGTGGCAGACCCCAACAAGCCATTTTCAAATGGGAAGATCTGGCTTAATTTTTTTTTTCTTCCAAGACAAGTCTGGCTGCTGAGTCCACAGTAATTCCCATTTCATGTGGGGGGGATATTTTCTCAAATGAACATCAACTTTCAAAACATAAATAAAGAAACCCTTACCAACCCATTTTTCACTTTTTAACTAGAAGATCCATTATATTTGAGACCTGGCCGTAAGTGTGAGAACAGCTTCTTCTCAGTGTCACCATATTTTAAGGTTTGGACCAGTAATTCTGCTCTTCAGTGCTTAATTGTCTCAAAATGGTGTTTTCTGCTCCTGCCTTTAACCAGGTGAGATTACTGTGAAATATGAAGGGCAAGACTGTCAAAGGGAAAAGGCAATCTCACGGAGGTATTCTCAGAAACAGTGCATTAAACTGAGTCTCCTGGGAATGCATTTTAAAAAAGGACCCAATTTACCATAAGGCTGCCTTGCAGTGGTTAGCCTGGTGTAGTTTTCCCCAGGGGAATACGTTCGAGTGTGCTGGTGGGGTAAAGAAAAGCATGTGTTTTTTATTAAGAACTTTCAGCCCTTTACCATTTCTGTAAGGAAACACCACCACAGATGATAACTGAGCAAAGGAAAGATCGTATTTTAAGTGAATTCCTCTGCAATCAGTGATGATTTTTCATGCCTTTTCATCACTTTTATTAGTATTTTTAAGGAGCAATAAAGAATACATAGCTATTAAACCCATGAAACCCTCCACAAACTCTCTGATGCAAAAAAGAAAGAAAAACAATCTAAACCATTCATTATAATTTCAACATTTGTCAAAAACTTGATGTAAAAATAGAAAGGAAGGAGAAATTACGTGTTGATCTATATTTAGTGTAATCAGGCTTTTGAATGAAGTTTTGAGGCCCATATTTTCATAATTGTGTGTGTGCAACTGATTGGAATTTTATGGCAGGCGAGCTTTCCTTGAGGGAGGGAGATAGATTACTGAGTCAATATTTGAGGGCTCTTTTGTTTTGCTTTGTTTTAATGTTATTGGAAAGTCTGGGTGGCAGCCATGATAAGTGCTTTACAGCTCACAGATTATTAAAAAAAAAAAAAAGAACTAATTATTAAAAAAAAAAAAAGAGCAATCAATTGGTTGCACATGGCCAGTACAGGAGAGCAGTGGTTTAAAATATTTGTCGTGTGTGCTTTACATCCGTGGAAATACCATTTGAAGCTGTACTAATGATCAGGATAATTTATTTGAGAAGAGACTTCTGGATCAAGTTAGTTTGTATTAGAAATTCAAACCTCATTTGAATGCTGCCTATGAGGCCTTTAGTGAAATGAAGAGGCAGGGGAAGAAGGGTGTTGTGCTGTCTGCTAAATATTAATAAACAACAAAGTAGAAAGTTTTGCTCAACGCCAAAGCTTTTAAAATATACTTCTGTGATAAAAACATCCTTGATATCTCAACAGCTTTGAGAATTCTTAAGAGTCTATTGGAAAAAAAAAATAGTATATCTTTATATATCATTAGCCACTTCTATCCATGTATAGGTAAGTTTATTCCAGCAGGATGCAGGTGACCCTTAGACCACTACTGCCTACATACAATATTTTCAGAATTCTGGGAAACACATTAAGAAGTTACACTTCTGGAAACAATACTCCTCTGTCAAATCTCATAAAGCAATACCAACCAGAGAGATTCCATAAACTTTGCAAGTTTTGTACAGCCATGTTTCTTGAAAAAAGCAACTCCCCTGTTGCCCTTGGCTCCAAGTAAGCTTTTTGACTTGTCTTTTGCCATGCACTTGGAATAGAATGAATCCTTCAGCTTAATGAGATATTGTCAATTAAAGAAGCTGAGGGACCAGATTTTGTTCTTTTTTATTGCTTCTAAAATGCCTTACAGAACCAATCATTATTTAAAATATATAGGTGCACATGTGTGCCCACATATACACACTCACATATGCAAATATAGTCCTAAATGGAGCAGCATTTATCTCCTAAAATTTCAATTAAGTATTTTTTAAATAGACATAAAATAGAGCCACCTACTATTTTAAAAACTTGACTTCAAATGTTGTGTTTCATTCTTTTGGTGTTTCCTGGAGTGGAGTTGTGTAATCTCACTAGAGAAGACATAAAAGACACACAAACTGTACTTCATAAATATGAAGTAACCTAAATCAATTGCTGCTTTAAGCAGCCAAATTAACTTCTTGTTTCTCTGTCCTCTTATACAAAAAAATTTTGTGACAGACTGAACATTGTATAATTTGTGTTAAAAAAAGTTGTAGAGCCATCATTTCTGATTTATTCTCATGTTAGTTTATGCTATTCATAATAATGATATCCACGCTATCTAGCTCTTTTCTGAATCCTTAATTGAGGGGTCTGAGAGATCATAGAAAAGAAGGAAATAAAGAAAAAAAAGAAGAAAAAAATGCTAAGTATATGTTTTCCTGATTTTAAAGTTAGGAAGCAGAGACAAAGTAGAGAAGAGTGATTTTCTCAGTGTCACCCATGAGGCCAGTGGCAGAAAGGGGGACAAAATCCAGATTGCCAAGAACCAATGTGACATGATATCCACTTTCTCCCCTATCATGGGGGATATCACACACACTCTTCCTCAGGCTACTTGTCTACCAAGCAAGCACAAGAATAATTTTTCTCTTGTTTATTATCACTCAATCTATTTTTTCCCCTGAAACTATCCACAAGAGACCCATGCTAAATTTCACATCTCAGAATCAGACATTTTTGCAGGAGCTGTGTTCCACCTTTTTTTTTTTGTTTTTACAATGAGACTATATCCTTCGTTCTTCCATTCCTCATAAAACTGACAAAATCATTTCCATCAGAATTTCTTTTTAAGAATCACCTCAGGCACAAAATAATAATGAAAAATTGAAAATAGCCGTAAGACTGAATGTTTGGAGAAATCATATCCATGACACTGGTGTCTTAAATGCAACATATTTGGTTTTGGGGCCCACTTAGGAAGGCAGTCATATTCATGGCCATGAGCAGTGTTTGGGACACTCTGCAGTATTCCCAACAGCCTGTGTCCGAGGTGTGGCTGGCTGAGTTTTGCCCTCCAATAACAGAATGCTTCTTCTGAACTGATTTCTTGATAGCTGCCCTGCATCTCATGGTTAAGGACTCACATGTATTAAAAACTGAAAATATATAGGTGGACACCACTTTAATTTCAGTGAGGCAGGTGGCAGATCACTTGAGAATTAGGCTGAGATGGTAACTGCTACTAGGATGGTAACTGCTTCTAGGATGGTAACTGCTATTAAACCAGACTTTTGGAGATAATGATCATCCAGCAATAAAGTGCTGACTGTAATAAAAAAAGCAAAAAAAACCCTAAACTCCAAACAAGTAAAAAACTCAATGTCTCTTACATCTTTCAAAGGTCCGTGTGATTTTCTTTGTCAGATGTCTGTGAAACAGAGCAGATATGGCATGACATCTTTGCAGCAAGCTTTGGTTCATTCCAGGGAAAGATGGAACTGGAATTTTGGCATCAAAGATGTTTTTCCTGTATAGTGGAAGAGCTTGCTTTCTCCTCTTCAGCTTTTTGAGATGACTGGAAGAGTGAGAAGGGTACAAACACTTCACCTGAGTTTCTCTGGCTGTGGAGCAACTGCAGGGGGGATCTGGACTGGGTGTCTTGTATCTTCACGTTTTTCTTATTTCTTTCAGAGGAAGTTCAGCTCCAGTGGTGTCATCACCTGGCTTAGTGATGACTTTGCAGTCCTCTGACTTGTTACATTAGGATAAAATTCACTGCCCTTACAGCCGTATCCTGCCATGGAGCTGCATGCTCCTGATTTGAATGGGAATTCTGTATATGAAACAATGACTGGAAATGCCTGGAGAATTGCATAGAGTGACATTATATCCCATGAAAGCAGCAAAGAACAATAGCCAAAGTTCTTCCTAGGCAATAAAATTATGTCTGGTTTCTTTATTTTTCCTCCTCCCCCCGTCCTGGGAAGCTTCCATAGCATGAGATGTAAATTTTGGGGCTGTTAATTTCTAACATCCCTTTTCATTGAATGAGATCTTAAAAATATGCCGCAACTTAACAATTCTATTGACAAAGTATCCAGTGAAGAAGCTTTTCATAAAAAAAATAGACACAGCTGACATTTGGTCTTGTAATTTTTTTTATTCTAAAAAAGGAAATTAAAGAGTTTTCTTTTGCTAAAATTAAACAATGAGTCCTAACAACAGGAATGATACTAGCCTTGATCCAAAACCCTCTGAAGTTAATGCAGAAGCTTGCATTGATTCTAGTGGGCTTTGGGTCAGATCAGTTTTGAATTAAAGACAAAATATTAGTTTTTTTACAGAAATGTACTTGTCCTCATTTTCTTGGTATCCCATACCTGCTGTTCACATAGTGCACATATTTTAACCTGTTTAATTTTCTTCAGGTGGGACACAATTTGAATTAAAATAAATAACTGAACCTCCACACGTAGCACATGTGAATATTGTCCTGGAGAACAGACACTCAACAAAATTAATGCTTCCTTAGAGGTTTCTTAGCTATATAAAGATATTATTTTTCTTTTTCTGCATAGGAAAATTTTCCCCTTCAGCAAGCACACAGGGAGGGATTTCTCCCAAAAAGATCTTGTAGGATAAAGAAGTGTCTCCCTGTAACTGTCCCCTTTTTCTCCCACATACTCTCAAGCCCAAGTCTTATTTGGGGAACCAGAGTTTTCTTAGCCATTTTCTTCCCAAGCTGTCCATGACAAACAGGATTCCTAAGAGTGGTGTATTGCTCACAAATGTGTCAGCAAACTGGTCATTTACAGAGACTGGAATTTTTTCATTAATATGCCCACTTATTTGGGAAGGGTTTTCAAAATATTTGTTCCCATTACCATGGGTGTGACACTGTGAGATGATGCTTTCCTCCGCATAGGTTGAGATCAAATATCCCCACCCAGATAAACCAATAGCAAATATGACTCCAACGGCCAAAACAGGTTTTCCTCTCTCATAGGGGAAAGCACCCATATTTTAAGTTTGCAGTGCATCCTATCAGATAATGTTAGACCTTATAATCTAATGCAGTACTTACAATACCCATAAATCACTCAATCTGACATAAATGCAGAGAATATTAATTCTTTTCTTTGAGCAGAATGCAATCATGCCTTCATACTGCCTTAAAACCAGTGAGGAGTCATATCCAATAACTATCCCAATTATCTCTCAGCACAATGTTTTCCACCTGCAAGGAATGATTATGTGTCAGTAATGATGATAAAGTCCTTAAAGAGATGTTGATGCCTCATGGAAAAATTTGAAAGACATATTGTTTAGAGAGAGTTCTGCTTACAGACTGCATCACATATATCTGATGTATTTCTTTTCCCTATTTTTTATTACTAAGGACATATGCATAAAGAGATATTGTGTGTCAGGGAAATAATCATTATACAGCTAAAGCAGAAACTGGCAATCATGTGTGTTCTATTCTTGTTTTGACAGAGACTTCACAATGACCTTGGGGAAGTTTTGTAACTGTTCTGTGTCCTACTCCAATGTGAAGTATGAGGCTGAATGTCAATCCATGGCAAGGTGTTCCATACTGTAGGATGGAATGTGCCAGGAAAGGGTTAGAGCATGATCTTGCCATTTATACCACAAGCTGTAGTTCTCTTTCTGTTGAGCCTAAATGCAGAGATGAACATCTGTCTGTTACTGTTTAGGTGCTATAATAGAAGATGCACTGAAAAAAATTGCAATTTAAGTAGTAAAAATCAAGGAAAAATGGACAGAGAAGACTGTGATGTTGAGAGGGGATGGTCTTTTGTCAAAGTTACCATAGTTTTGTACATCAAAATATGGAAAAGAATCTATTTCATGTCTTGGTTGTTATCTCTGCATGGGGAGATAGAAATAGAGCTGTCCTAGTCCCACTGAAGCTCCACTGCCAGAGATGTTAGATAATTTCATTAGTTGGAGCCTGGTGTTACATGAGCGTGGCTGGACGGCTTTTAGCCAAGAGCTGTCAGAGGAGCTTTGGTCTCTCTGTGTGAACAACTCTGGGTCTCACAGCAAAAAAATGTTTGCTAAACCACAGCCCCTCTGACTGCAGGAGGTAGTGAATGTGCTTACGTTGCAGAATTCAACTGATTTGCAGACCTCACCAACATTCACTCAAAATCTGCTTTCCTAGCAGCACCATTCGGAGCGTGTGTTAATGAACTGTACCTCCTGCAAAACAGCTGACTACCAAAAACATATTGTTTCCACTTCCCTCCCTCTTTTTTTCCCTCTGTTTTTTCCAATCTCTCTCTCTCTCCCTCTCTCTCTCTCTTCTGGAAATCTTTGAAGAGACCCTCATCTTGGTATTTAAGGGTTTTCCAAAGCATAGGCTCTGAATTTCAGGGTTCTTTTCGCCTGTTTCTACCTTTAAAGCAACATGAACCTCTTTATACTAAATATCAGTTTTCATGATATCCAAATGCTAATATCCACAAACAAAATTTTCAGAAGTCAGACTCTTGCATACAAAAGTTTTAACCACTTGCAGCACCCAGTAACTTTTGCAGGATTAGCACTGACTCCATTTCTATATACAAAGTCACCTCTCTACCCAGTGTTTGAGTTTGCAGGACCTGCTGTGGGCAGCCAGGAGGAAAGTTATGCTTCCTTGCAGGGTCCCTTCAGCTTGTTACCATGCGGCTGACAGTCCTACAAGTGAACCACAAAGGTTTACATCATCACCTGGACTTTTAATTGCATCCCTGTACTGAATTATCTCCCCTAACTATTGCATTTATCTATCTCTTTTTTTTTTTTAATTGACAGTGCTTCTTGATCTGGCTGTCATCATGCAAACTGTATTGTTAAATGGTTTTAATAACTTCCTGCATGTGCAGCAAGTAGTATCTAGCATATGTTAAGGGACATATGTCAGTCATAATTGACTTACACTTAGATTTCATTTCTTTTGTGGGTTTAAATCAGATTCTTAATGCTACTTGAATGTTTTTTTGTGGTTACATTTTAATACTTTTTTTCTTAGACCTTCCAGAACAATGTCCTTTCCTGGAGAGTGATACATTGAAACCACAAGTGCCAGAGGGGAAAAGGCCTGCCGTTGAAAAGCATGAAGATATGAATGACAGATTGTTCACTTGACTTGCACATTCAAAAATATCTGTTTTGTCCTTACCAGAGTGAAACGGCTGCTTTGACATTATTGTGGTCTCTTGTATGATGTTATTTCATAGCGTTGAAGCCATTATAATTCTAGTTCAGATGTGTGTATGTTTTTAAAAGAATTGTTAAAGAAGGTAATTTTAAATACTTGGGCACTGACATTTTTATGTTAATAATGTTGGTTTTAATTTCAAAAAAAATTAGAAGTATGCCTCTATAGGGAACTTTGGATTTAGTAAATTTGCTAGCTACAAAATTCCTTTTTAATGAATTAAACTTCTTTGTAATCCAACTCTAGTAAACTAGTTATTTTCCAGAGGATGTTAGCATTCATGAGATGTTTTTGATTTACAATTCTAGAACATCTGTTTGCTCAAAGAAAGCATTAGTGTAAACAGTAAAGGGGTATTCATATTGCTCTGCTAATATTTTGGCCTCAGTTTGAAGCAACTGTCTAGTTTCAATTTGCTCATGTCCACTGTCTGCTTAAACTCTCAGATGTAATTCATTGTTCTTTTCATTATTTATAATCTTTATACCTGCTCATTAGGACTTGTAGGGAGTCACAATCAAATTTATGTTGTTCAGTCATTCTTTTAGAGCAACAAAGAGCAGAAATCCAGTTTCATCCACTGCCAAAGCATTTCCTGTCTGTTAAACCTATTTTATTATCAATCCCTTTTTGCACAGCATCATGTGACTATTCTCAAAGTCTTCTTAACACTAGGATGAAATATAAATATCTAACACCAATTTTCAAGTAATGTGAAAATGTTAGAATGGCTATTAAAAATGTTGGGAATAATATCTGAAGAAATTAATCCTCTGTTTTTTCCAGTGTCCAACTTCCTGATATCATAGTGCCTAATTTTTTCCTCTCCTGTTAGAAACTATTGAAAAGATACAGCTTACTATAAATGTTATCACCTAGAAAGACAGAAATTTTAACACTTTACAGAGGAAGCACAAATCAGCATTTTAAATGTGAATGTGGTATCACAGTAAAGATAAAACTCCAGAGGTTTGAACTGAGAAAACTTTAAGGATTTCTCCAGCTTCGATGAGCAGAGAAACTGAAAGCATCTTTCCAAAATATATTGAACAAATGCCAGAGGAAGGAGGTTCCACACCAAGCTGGGAAAGCACTCAAGTGTTTATCTTCAGGACATCAAAACTCTTGGCCTAAGTATTTGCTGTCAGAAATTGCGATGAAGTTTGCATTGCTCAATAATGCAAACTGGAGGAAATCAGAAAAACTTTTAAACCTTAAAAATGGGTAAACTGTGAGGGAAGGGTGCTTTAATTTTACATTATCTTGGTCAGAATCTAAAAGATGCAATACATTAACATCTGATTGTGGGACTAGGCAAAAGTGCAGAGAAATATGACTTGTCCTACATTTGATTCAGTCTCGGAAATGGGGTGGAAAAGTTGCCAACATCATTGTCTGTTATATATGTTGATGTATACCAGAGAAACTGCCTGTCAGGCAGTGCACAATGGAAATAAAAACAAGGACAGCAGGTATATTCAGAGAGGTGAAGTAAAAGAAGACAAGAAAGGAATGAAATACCTTCTATTGCAGAAACAGAGAAGATGCTGCTGAAAAGATATAAAAAAAATAGTATTTGGCAGAATCTGTTGATTAGGGTGGTCCATGTCTACAGACAAAAGACCATGTGTGTAGAGAAGAGATCTACATAGGAAATGCTACTTGGGAGCTGTGGAACACAGGATTGGGATATCTAGAGGAAGGTGCATGACATGGATCTTCCTTAGTGTACACTGGAATAAAAGATTGTGGTATTTGGGATTAGAAAGAAGGATACATATCAAAGGTGATATAAAGCTAAATAAGGAGCACATTAAAAGGTAGAAAAGGGAGGCTGTTCTGGCTTGAGTCAAGCAGACTGCTGTGGTGGGAGGCTCTGCTCTTGCTCTCAGCCTCAGGAGTGATACAGTCCTCTCTTCTTGCACATTAGATAGGAGCCTGGCTACACTCCAGAACAGTCTTTTCTTTTAGGTCAGTTCTTAGCTTGCTTTCTAGGTAAATACCTTGCTAGCAACAGTCCAAGTTGGATCTGAGAATTGGATTCAGCACATATAGTATGTAAGGTTAATACCTGTTTTAAGATTTCTACTGTAGAAAAAAGTATTAATAATAAAAAAAAAAAAATAATAAAACCCAAATGCCACCAAACTAAGCAGGATGATAACCTTTACTCTAAAGTAGCTTCATATTGTGGCCTTAGGCAAAATGCTGAAATTTAGATTCTGCTATTTTTATATGTCAAACATGAATTCAGATAAAATGCACTTCATACATATTTAAGATATTAGAATCGTAAACTCACCATGAAACGAACAAGTTTCACTACCTTAGAAATATCCTGACTGACCGTATATAATCAAAATATAAATTTAACTCTGTGTGCTTTAATTGTTACTGTAAACTTATGGCTTTAATGTATGGAGAACACTATGTACTGCATTTCCCATGCTACATATGTAATTATGTAATTTAGGTGTGGGATTCTCATGTGTCTTCTGAAATCATGGAAGAAATTATAAATGAATCATATATTTTCACTTATACTGAAGCAGTACCATTCAAAATCTTGGGAAAATGGTGTGGCGACTTATAACTGACTCCCATTCTTATTTTTTTCAAATAAAGCAATAACACTAATTCCTCAAGGAAGCTAGCAATCAAGTATGTTGCAGAAAGAATACCCTCAAGACAGATGTTTCTGTCTTCTCAGAATCTGCAGCACAGGATTTATGCTACTGCAGAAAAGTTTGTGATTATGGTAGCTTGAAAACAAATTTCTGATGTCTGAAACTGCGGCTGTGACCTGGGATCTTGACTTAAGTAAAGCCCATTGCAAGTCTCAGCTTAAAAACATGGGACATATCTTAGAGTTAGATTCTGGAGGGGTTTCTGGAAATTCAGAACTTAGCCTACAGAACTAGAAAATAGAACAGATGGATCTGTACTCCAAGTCAGTCTTCAAGAAAATACAGCTTCAGTTATTACAGAGGACACTGTAGGTTACCTCAAGTTTATAAGTGCTATATCCATAAAGAATATAGATATATTTCTTTTCTCAATGCTTCAAAAAAAGGTAAAATAATTCAGTGGCGGTATTTCTATGAGCAGCATGTTTTTCAATCAATTAATTAGCAGTTAATTAGAGGTAGGAAAAGATACAAAGGAAAGGAATGATCAAAAGGAGGAGGGAGGTCAGTATAGCCAAAGGGAGCCAGTATGGAAGAATTCTGAGCATCACTAAACTAGCGTCACTAGGACCACTGGTGTCTGGTTGTTTTATTTACTAACTGACAACTTATTTTATTAAATTTTCCAGTGGCTTCTTCAGATTGAAGAAAAATTGACCATAGTTGTGCCTGTCATGCCTATCTCAGAACTAGCTCACATCCTCAAGCTCTTCTTGCTTTATGCAGACTGAGTTAAATTACTTTTTTAATTGTGTTTCAATGAGAACCTTTTCTTTCAAGTCAGTGCTCAACAGTGATTGATGGAAGGATGTAGGGAAACATTGGCTTTTCTCAGGATATACTGTAGATGACCTTGTGTCCCATGTCCTTGTTTCATTTGAAAAGAATAATTACTAATCAATAGTGAAGGGTTAGGTGACACAGTAGGTTAATTTACTAGCCTTTTGCCTCTGGAGAGCTGGATTCTGGCTTAGGTCACTTGTAAAATGGGTTTGGTGGTTTCAGCCTTGTCCCTGGTGGATGTCTGGCCACATCACAGAAAACAGGCTTGAATTTGATATGTGTTGGAAGCCTGGCAGTTTCTGCTTAGGGAAATCTCAGGGTTCAAGCTGTGGGGAGCCAGGCGCGGGCAGGACGGGCACACGCTGACATCCGCCAGAGGAGATGCGGCCCCGCGCCGCAGCCTGCCTGACGCGGGCACCCGACCAAAACTGCAGAGTTGGGGACAGGCTCCCACTGCAGCCAGGTGCATGCATGCTTTTAAAGACATGAGCTTCTCTTTCTCCCGGTAGCTGCTGAAATCTTACAAGGAATGCCTTTCAGGACATGAAACCAGTTACCTTTTTCTCAGGATTACCCATCCAGGAAGCTGCTTTCAGTTTGTGCTTCAGTTCATTATGAGCTTTTTATGAGTGGAAATATCTTATCTGTTTATAAATTGGGAAAATAATATAGTTTCAGCTATTTTGTGAAAATTATTTCATGTCTTTGCTCAGCAGCTCCAGATGTTTTATGCTTTGAATGAGCACCTTGACATTATGCAGGAGGCTACCCTGGTTGCTTATGTGATATATAAACCCTTATATGATGTTTAGTATCAGGACTGCTTTAGCTTTGATAGGCTGTGGAAGCTTTATTTTGTTTCTAAAGTGTAACTTTGATTGCAGTCATTAGTATAATTTCGATTTTTAATGCGCATAGTTGGTCTGTCGCTGAAGTGTCTGACTTCACTGAGGGTGCAGAAGGGGATTTGAAAAATTCAAATTTGATTTGCACTTTTTTGCTGTATGAAGAGAGGTCCCCTTCTTTTAGCAATCTGTGTCATTGAACTGCAGAAGGTGGGAAAGGAAGAGCGAACAAGGTTAGGAACTGCAGGCAGAGAAGAGGCCTCTTGTTCAGTACTCACAGCTGCATTTCAAGTTGAGTAGAACTATAATTTGAGTATATAAAGAACTGTAAAATACATGATGTATTTATGTTTCATTCTGGGCACAGAAAACTAATGGATAATTTTGACAATTTTGGACCTACTCTCCTTTCTTTTCTGCTGTAAGATGGACTCTTAATACTCATTCTTCCCTTCAGGACATTGTGAAGACTGGTGCTTGAGAAAGATTTAGACATGACTGTGAGTAACCTAATGAGGAATTGGAAGGGATGAATAATTTTATAATCACTGCAGGTTTTGATAGGCATTAAATAAGTTCAAATAACCAATAAGGAAGATGAAATGAAAATTTGAATAATCACCCATTTAGAGTCTGTGCCAGGGGAAGTCTCATGGGGAGGAAAGTGTGTGAACATGAGTGAAGACAATCATGCTACATATACAAAAGAGGATAATAAAGGCTGGATAGACAATCTTAATTCTGGCACTTCCTTATCCTTGTATGAGTAAATGTGGTGTCCTTCTATGTAGCTTTTTTTTTTGTTTAATAATGGAGGCATATTGCACGGTAGTTCAGGCATGGCTGCTGCTGTGTGCCTAGGCTGAATTGCCAATTGTCATCTGAATTTTCTTGTTATCTCCCCACAGAAACAGGCTGACTGTAGCACACAGTAACGCTATCACTGCCTAGATCTGCCCTGGTGGGAGCTGCTTGTGTAGGCACAATGCCCTGTACACTGAATTAGTCTTTCCATGGGAATGAGGAGGCAACTTGTAAAATAATTTCTTAAAGGGCTACATGCCTCTGGCTTCATGGAGATGTTCCAAAGGGACTTCTCCATTGACACCAGTTTGATTTGACCCTATGGTAATTTTCTCAGCTATGAAGACTTTTTAAAAAGGAAATTTCTAACACATATTTCTAATTTGTAATATATACTTATGTGGTTTACCATGCCATGCATTATAATTGTGAGTTCTAACTGACTGGTTTAACGATACTTTGCAAAGTAAACTCAACATGTAGGTCATAAGTTCAGAATAAATGAATCCCTGGATGTTTACCAAACACCAAAATTAAATTACATTCTTAATTGTTTTGCAAATACTTTGGCCTAACTAATTAAACAGGAATGACTTTCTGCATTGCTATAGTGCAAGGAATATTAAAGTTTTTAGGACTCATTTCAAATTAGCAAACTCAACTACTTTCATTGTACACTATGTGGTCAACTAGCGCTTCAAAAATAGCAACTCCCATATCCTCCCAAAACAGACAAACTAAAAACTAATAATACATTACAACTTCAGTTGTAAGAAACACCTCTTGAGGGCAATTATTAGACTGAGCATATTGAAATTTCCTCGTACCTTCCCTGAGGCTCTTAGGGAGTCATCCAGAGTATCCTAATGAGTTCCTAGACTGGGAAGAATATGTGCTAAGATGTATTTTCTCTTTGTCTTGTTCCCTGATTCTTTACCAAAGCAGTGAGACGTAGATCTCAGAGTACACAGGTGGGAAGGTAATTCAAAAGGTAAGTTTGGCTGTTTGCACTGGAACAGCTGAGATTGTATTGTGTCTTTGATCTCTTCCCAACATGAACTTCAGCTTCATGTACTAGTTCCCTGTGTTCAAGAAACTTGTTTCTCTCTCAAGGCCAACAGCTTCTTTGCTCTAGAGTAATAAGGACCGGGCTGTGAACAGGGGCACTCATGTAGGTGAGTCTCTACAAAGGTTTCTGAAACCTTGGGTTTGACTGTGCTCACTGAGAGCGAGAACAACATGAGCTGTGTGTTCTCTGTGATATGTGATGCTCAGCAAGTGGATTGCTCCTCTCAGCTGTGTATAGCCTTTTGGTTGAGGACTCTTTCACATTGTGTCATGTTGCAAGGGATTGCAATAAGCCAAGGAATTATGAAAATTTGGGTTACACAGCAGCTGTGGATAGAAAGGACAGATTAAGATTTAGATGACTTCACCTTATGAATATCCTTGTATCTGCCATAAACCCACGTGTATCCAATGTGTTCTTGCAAGAGGATGATATTGAGACATCAAGGATTTTTAGAGTCCTCTGGCTCTTCAATAGAATAATCTTCCACTCCAGGAGCCATCTTTATCCCTTTGCTGTTTTCTTCCAAGCCCTTGCAGTTAGTGCTGTTGGTGTCTAGCAAGACTATCTGACAAATGTAACCTCTTTTTTGGAACTGGAGGAGAAAACTCTTAACTGAGATTGTTTGCATATATTTTGCTACTGGGATAAACATGGCCTCTGTAGGTGAGGATAATACCCTTGAGTCCTGCCTGGGTCATTTACTGACTTATTCTGCAAAGAAATTAAAAATGCAGGAGATAAGTAAAAAGTATATAGTGTTTTGCATTGTTCTCAGAGATAACCATTATTAAAATGTTAGTCCTGAACAGCCGTTAAGCTGTGCTGGGAAAAAGAAAACTTGTGACCCTTTTGACCTCTCTGCTAGCATTCAGAATAAGTGGTTGTGTGTAAAGCATCTGATGACATCAACCAGTAAAGTAGAAAATGGTTCTTCTCCAAATATCTGAACCAGAAAAATATCCCAGTCTGCTAAAACTTCTCACAAGTTCTAAGGGATTCTGCACTATTTGATTGGCTGATGTTCCAGAGAGTGGCTGGGATGTTGATACAGGAAGCTGGACCCATATGTAATGGTTTCTAGTTTTTTAATATGTTTTTCTCTGTTTATAGGACCTGGTTGGATACTTACAGGAAACTACATTAAATTCTTAAATTATGACATAGGCCTAGCTAGTTCAGCAAGCAAGCAAGTAAGCAGCTAGTACATATATTCCAAGTATAAATGTCTGAATAAGAGGATTTTAAGGAACATGTTCAGCAGCTGAAATTCCACCATAAGTTTAGATTTAGGAGGTTTTCTCTAGTAGTGTGATTTTACCTTTACCTTACAATAGAACCGAACAATCTTCAAAATAATATTGTCTTTGCAGAAGGGCAAAAAATTCCCCCCAGATCAAATAAGGACAACTAGTGTCTTTCAAAGGAAATTTTTAAAACTCTGTAAGAACAACAGTTTTTCTTAGGAATGAAGTGTTTGTGCAGTCATACATGCTTCAGAGGTAATTGTTCTTGAAAGAATGTTTGTGCAAGCTGCAACACTCTGGCAAGTGCATCTTCAATATCCTAAATTGGGATGGGCTGCAGAAAATTTAAGCTCAAAGCTACCATTTTTGAAATTGTGTGTAAAATAATGGATTTTGCTGTTATTGAATTCTTTGAAGATCAGTGAAATGAATCTCTTAGGAGAGGAACATAGCAACGAAAACAAACAAAAATGTACACAAGATAATAGAGTTTTGAAATAGAAGTAGAGCTTAAGCAACTTTGTATTTAGAAGGAAGGAAAACAGAGCCCTTTTCAGAGAAATTATGCCTCTCAACTGATTTTACTTAGAAAATGAAGAAGTATTTATTTGTTGGGTAGATTTCTTCTCATTGAAGAGAATGTATTTTTGGTTTGTGTTGATGATTTTGAATAATCATTTCCTGTTTTTACTAGCAGCTCTCAAACAAAGAGATTTCTTGAGTGATAGCTAAAGAAATGCCATATTCAGCCTTGCTGAGAATGTTCATAGTAAACAAAACTTTGTGGTTTATTTGTGTTGGGAAAGGGGCTCTTTGCTCCTTGTGTTGATCTTTGTATTTCTATTGCTTACCACAGCTCTTGGTTTTATTGTGCTAATTGCTTGGTGAGAGGCTACATTCTGTATATGTGAAACAACTGTGTCACTGCTTGATTTAATTTTTATTTTTGGTGGCAGAGTCCCATCTTGTTTTTCACTCACCGTAGTATGGCATGAACTTTTCTGTCCAGAGGTCCTTTGTAGAGAGGCTGGGATCAAACATCTTGAAAAATATAATTTCCTTCAAGTAAATGCACTACTATAAGAAAAGTTTATCTATTTTTATATCAGATATCTTTTGGAACAGTTTTTTGCCAGTATTGTCAACTTCTGTCCAGAATGAAACCTGATACAACCTTGAAGGGAGTTCATATTTCAAAGCTTGTAATAAAAAATATTTAATTTTGTTAATAAAGGCCACAAAAATGATAGAGTTCCTCAAAAAGATACAAGAGCAAATATGATTTCAAAGTTCAGTCATATTCTGAGTGAAAAGAAGTGAAACAGATTCCTAATTTGCATCTGACTGCCCTGTGACCTACAACACCTTTAAAGACTGTCAACACTGAGAATTCAGATCACATTTGCAAATTACAACCTTTTTTTCCCTAGGTGCTCTTTATCTCTAAATTTCCCTTTATTGACAAGGTAAACATATTTAGTACTTAGAAGTGAGCAATATACAGTACTTAGAAATAAATTTCTGGTTTCTTTATTTGAATAACCTCAGAGTTTCAAGGCTCATAGCAGAAGAAACTCAGAGGAATAATATTTTTAGCAATTTTTTTTTTCTTCCAAGGACAGAGTATTCCGTGAGGCATACAATGACAGGAATTACTATGCAGAGCTTTTTGAGAAGGGTAGTGATTTAAAATACTAAAATGGCTAACCATTTTTAATAGTGTATTCTAATTGCAGTAGCCTCTTTCTCTGAGCAGGCTCTACTAAGAGATAATTGACCTCTGCGTCTGTTAAGCACTCTCGCATTTGGCTTGGGAAGCATAATTCACATCACAGCCAATTACCTTGTGATATAGCCTACAAAAAACTCCTCAACTCTTGGCATAGCCCTGCCATTTCTTTCCCTTTCTGTCTTCCTTTCGTCTTTCCTTCCTGGCTATAATATTTGGGTTGTCATATTTGTCAGATGCCCTCTTTGTTCTCTTCCATCTATTCTTTACTGTAGGAATCCAAACAGAAGAAAATAACAGACTCAGAACAGATCCACCGTTTCAGTGCCTAAAGCTGAACAATGATTTACAGTGACATAGAAAATAACTCTCTGTTAAATATTGCTTTTAGTTAGTTTTGTATATAAGCCTTTCAAACTAGATGCTGAACTGTGTGTGATAAGGAAATCTGATAAAAGAGATTCTCTGTTGCTTGCTGCTATAAAATTGTCTGTTACTGTGCCAGGTATTTTTTAATAAAGATTTAAGCAAAGCCATTCAATTACTCATGGCTCCTTAATTGTTTCTTTCAGATCTGCTATACTGACCATCCTGTTGGCACCTGGGCAACTTACATAAATCAAAACAGTGTATAAGAAAATATGACTCCTTTGGGAATAAAAGTCTTGCTAACTAGACCTATGCCTCTGTTACTAAAAATGGCCCAGAGGTCAACTGAAATTCAGAGTGATTAATAGATCTAGCAGGGTCTTGCAGACTGACAGAGTCTGGTTCTCTACTGGAAATCCTTAACTATTGGACAGGCTGACCATAAGCCAAGAAATTACAGCAAAAGATGATCTGACTGGTAAATGGGTCTCAGTCCTACCTCAATCACTCATAATCAAAACCTTAAGCTGCTTTGCCATAAGTGGCTGTACTTGTTCAAGCAGGCAGAAAAGTTCTACTCTCACAGCTATTGCAAACATGTTTGGAAAGCACCAGTTGGATTTATGCTGACATTATCTTATCTAGGCTGGTTCCAGTTGCTGCTGTTCCTGTCCCTGGGACTTTCAGAAACTGGTAAACCACAGAAGTACCAACACTGCATAATTCTGGATTCTTAATTTTCTGGATGCTGAAAGAGTTGTGACTCATGACCTTATTAAAACATAGATTGCCAAAAGCATTGAAATTTAGATAACAAGATTTTCAAAGATGCATCTGATGCTGAAGAATCAGTACTGCATACCGGGCACCTGTCAGAACCTCCGTCAAAATCTCCCAAAGTAAAATATCTGTCATAATTCTGGATAATAGCAACTTTCTACGAGCCAGATTTTCTGTGCCTTAACACCTCCTTGAAAATAGGAACTTAATGAATAACTTGGACTGGATGATAGGTTTATGAAGCAATCTTCTATACTCCAGTGTGTCAGGTTAAAAGCATAAGATGCAGTGCTATTTTGTAGAGTAGAATTTCTGAAGTTCTTTCCAGGAATGCATTGATAATATTCTGTGACTGAATACACTTGCTAAGTCTTTAATTTGCTTAATATCTGTGACAAGATAGTTAATAGAGGTTTGAATTTAAAAAGTGGTGTAATATATATTGTATATACTGTATTTATATTATACTAATCCCATGCTTCAGGGCTTCCAGTGATTACTTTTAGGGCTAGAAAGAATTTTCCTTCTTTGATCCATAATGGGAGTTCTTATTTTCACCTGCCTCTGGGCCATGGAGGTAGAGATGTATAAAGTATTTTTAACAGCATTAAATTCATACATTGCTATATATTGCTCACACACTCAGGATTAAACCAGTGACCAGATTTGGGGTCAGGAAATGTTTTTTCTGTGGCTGAGATTGACTACCTAAGTGGTGTTTTTTAAACCTTTTCTCATACCATGGAACGTCATGTGCTTCCCAGCATTTTGTTGAAATTTTATTTTAAAAATTCCTTTCTGCCCGATCCTGGGAAAAAAAACCTCTTTGCTTTGTGGCACAGTATACTTATGTTCCTTGCCTTTTTATGAAATAACTGAGATTTGTTGCAAAGTGCAGCACAGTTTTGGTAGCTGCCATAGGTGTGGCATAAAATATAAATAATTTACGGAGTAGTCTAGATGATAGGCAAAAAGATATTTCTAATAGAGTAGCCCATGACTGCAGTTCTGGACACACTGTTGTTGCATTTATATCCTTCCATTCCTGTTTTTCTGTGTCTGAACAGTCACAGCAAAGACAGACTGGAAGTGGTTTTGATGTCTGGCACCAGGTTGTCAGCTCCAACTTTTCCTTTAGTTTTGTAGAGAGAAAATCAGACAAAGAATGATAAGATGTGGATTATGGGGCTGGAAATCCACTGGTTGACTGCCTGTGTGCAGCAGTGTTTGGAAGAGACACCGAGTACAGCTTGTTGTATGGAGAGCAAATTGGCTAGAGAGGTATAGAAGGTTTTATTTGTTTCCATTTCTGTTTTGTGTTGAAGAAAATGGCCTCAGTCGCTTCTAGGTTACACACAGTGCTTGCAGTCTCAAGCCTGATGCCTCATCTGTTTTTTCCTTTCTTCTGCTAAAGCTAATAGTAGTGTAAATGTGGGAAATTGTAGATATGTTTCTGATTTAAATAGAGAATACAATGTGAACCTATTAGATTAATAGTTATAATGAAACCTGCATGCATTTTTCTTGGCAGTCATTTCAATCACTTCATTGTAAGCAATCCAACTTTCCTGTGTTTCCTCAGTGAAGCATATTTCTAGAGAATTCAGTCTTTCCAAGTGCGTTGTCAAGTGCTGATAAATTTTTATGAGCTTCAGCTAGTGGGTGACAGCCACCATGGATATCAGAAATTATAGGAGAGCACTTAATGTGTTCTAGTCCTCCTCTGGAGTACATCTGCTTCAAGTGTCAAATCATGACTGGTATAATCTTTACTTTTTTCCCTTGGTTGTTGGAATAATAACTAAAACTCTCCCTAGAAAACCCAAACAAGGTTTCATTAGGATAGTAGATATTTCATGCTAATATAATAAAATCCAGCCAAAGCTGGGATGATCTGGGGTGACAGACCACTGTATCTTTGCTTACCTGTTCCTTGGTCAGGTCATAAAGTGAAAAAAGCCAGGACCTAAACAATTCTTAAGTGACTGTCTCTTGTGCTAAGCTGGGACATGTTACCAAGATTACACCTGTCACAATAGGATTGGCCAAAATTAATTTTATCCCCCTTTAGACAACTTAGGTTCATAACCTGGAAACAGAGAGGCCTTACATCCATAGTGAAGGAGAAAAGTGATTTCAACCCCTAAGAGATCAATATTTACTCTAATATGCTTTTAAATGAGAAAAAAATCTATGCATTTCTAATGTAGATATTAAAAAACTAATGTAGATATTGAAAGCAAGGGACATGAGAGAAGCAGAATATAATGACAGGCCCTGGGTTGATTATTTTTTACATACTAAGCCATGAACTGGTAAGTACCACAAAGGAAATTAGCCATCTTATAATGTTTACCATCCTGAGAACTCAAAAGTATTTAGTCAAAATGGTGAATTTAAAGTGGAGATAAAAAGACTTGCCTAAATATCATACAACAGAGACAAAAGTGTCCTGGTGTATAGTCTAGTAAACCATCTAAAAGATTGCATCATATTAGAAGTTCCCCACATGTGCTAGTTATAACTTCTGGAGCTATTGCTCCAAATTTTTGGTATTGAGGTGCTTAAACACTGAGTATGGGTAGTCCAGCAGTAATGAGTTAATACAGATAATGGGAGGGGGGGAAGAGGGACAGGAATGCCAGTAGAGAGCTTTAACAGAGGGTGCTGTGGTACTCTGTCAATGCACACCCCTGTGTTCACAGAACAGAAAGGAAGCTCCTTCAATAAAGTTTAAGAAAGATCTACTGAGCTGGCAAGAAGGAAGAGGTTCTACTGGAACATGGTAAGAATACATAGAGAAAGGGTGATAAACAGAGATGGTGAACTGGAATATATAATCAAGAATTATGGATGGAGTGGGGGGAAATGTGGTAATTAGTTAATAGTGGCAGAAGCAGTTTCTGTATATAAACATTTGACTTATTTCTGTCACAGAATAATAATTCACAGTAGAGTTGAAATATCCACTGGCACTTAAGTATTTTGACTTCCATGAAGTGAATTCTGTACCATCTAAGGGTTTTGTGACATCTCTTGATATCATCCTTGCAGATTTGAGCACTGTTCACTTAATTTTTGACATATTTAGTTAGAGTATAATGCACAAGTAAAGAAAATAAAACATCATTATATGTAACACAGATGTACCAGATTTTATTTTTACATTCCTCTGAGTTATAACACTTACATTGCAGTACCATCTGTAATCCCTGGCAGAGCTGAGGCATTCTACAGATATATAAGAAATGACAGGTACCCTATGACAAACAGCTTACTGCCTAGCACACTGAGCAAGCTGATGAAAGAAAGAAGGTACAGAATATGAGCGAGCAGGCTGAGTGAGCTAGCGAGGGAGGCAACAAAAAATAGAAAATTAAATTTACATAGGCGTGTAAGTCATCTAGGAACCTAACTCAGAAGTCAGTAGGTTTCAAAACTGGATTGTGCATCATTGTTTTTCAGCAGATGTTAGTTTATTGAACGTCACATCATCTTCAAAATGAGATGCTGGTTCTCATACCAGTCATCCCTTTGTGGTCTATGGGGCACACCAAAGAAGGTGCAAGAGATGCTGGGAAAGCATGGGAAGACGTGAGAAATAACAAGTTCAACTTTATGTCCATACATTACTTACATCACTGAATTTTAAAACCCACTACCTGCTAAGTCATTGGGTAGACTTACACCTTCAGTGTCTCAAAGTATATTTTAATAAAGCATTAATTAGGTAAAATATTAGGCTTAGGTAACATGGCTGCTAATTTGAATTAATTTAAAGGGACAGTCTCAGGTTATTACAGCTATTTATGTGCTCTGCAGTTCGATTTACATTGCAAGAGAAGTCCAGGACATGGCTCATTGTGCTTATTCATAAGAGAGATATTAGAGTCCACAGTATTTTTGGACTAATTAAATTTAAATAATTAAAACAATTAATAGAATGCATAACATTACAGTGAAGGCATTGCAAGATCACTTGCTTCTGTGGGAGTACCAACAATGCAAGAGGGGGCTGAATATTTCCTTTTCCAGGACACTGCACTCAATAGCTTTTGTTCAGTTTAAGAGGACTTCCACTTTGCTTTGATTATGGTATTTCATTACTGTCCATTTACTGAAAGAAGTTTATTGATGCTATAAGCTTGGTGCATGATATACGCAATCAAAAACCATCAATGAATCACCATGAAATAAAGGCTATGAACATAGAAAAAGGCACCAGTTAAATGATGCTTCTGTGCTAGTAAGTAATGTGTTTGCATCAGCATCCAGCCCCCCCGAGGTGATTAATGAGTCTACTTTAATTTTTTTCTTCAAGATGTCTAAAACAAAAGAATTACTTGGTCATATTTATATACATTTAAATAGAATCACCAGTTCTAGAAGTGTAGGCATTTACTGCTGGTAGAAAACCTAGAGGATTTATATACTTTTTGGCATTCTTCCTACAGAGACAAATTGTCCTTTATTCAGGGATTCATCATTCCAGGTGATGAACTCTTGCCAAAATTTTCAAGCTCAAGTAACTAAAACTAGATACCCGGAGAAAAGGTTTCCTAAATTGTTCACATAGAGTTCCAATTCCTGACAACAAATGAGATAAATTAAGGAGTGTTGCACATGTGAAGCAATTTTGAAAATTATTTCATTAAGTCATTTAGATGAGAGAATGTGGTTGCTTAAGTATGGAAATGCCTGCAGATTTTACCTGAAAAAGCAAAATCCATAAAAGATACACACAGGGAGGACAGGTGAATAAATTAAATGTTTTAATAAGCTGGAAAGTGATACAGCAAGGGAAAAAAAGTAAGTAAGTGGTAAATGATTTATCATTTTCTAGGTAGCACATTTTTTTATGGTTCATTTCCTCCCCAATGTGAAATCTATAAAAAGAATCTTCAAGGAAGTTGTGCAGAGCGTGGGGTTTCATTAACATATTACAATTACCCTGTGGCCATTCCTTGCTGTTAATCACAAGACCACAACAACTTCTAAAAATACAAACCCACAAAAGGGTAGCTGTTATGAACAGATTTCTCCCCTCACCACAAAAAACCCTGGAGCTTAAGAAAAGAACCCAGACTCTTCATCGTAAGTAGGCTTTAATTTCTGTCTACACTGTGTGCTTCTCACTCCTATAGCCTCAGAATTACTAACTGAGCAGCAGCACTCTTTGGGCAGCCTGTTGCCTACTTGAAGATGTGAGAAGCAATTGCTTTCACAGATTTAAGATTTTTATCATACAAACCGTGGACAACACAAGTGAGGCTATTTGTTAAGCATTTAATCATATTTTATCAATTGTCCAGAGTTTACATCTCACCACAGATTGTATCTCACTTTGAATGTGAGCAGCAAATGGAGGAGAACCTTAACTAAATGAAGTTTTCTCTGACTGGTATTTGAATGGCTTTCTTGAAAACTGACTGCTTGCCTGAGGCAGAGAAGGCAGGGAGATGAGGGTGGGACCTGAGATGTTGAGCAGTGATTAAAACATTAATAGTTCACATGCAGCTCCTTCAATGGGAAAGACTTCAAACGAGCCACAGAAAAATGGAGCTGGTGAAGTGTCTGGAGCACAAGTCCTGTGAGGAGCAGCTGAGGGAACTGGGAGTGTTTTGCCTGGAGAAATGGAGTCTTCTCTTCAACTCCCTGAAAGGAGGTTGTAGCCAGGTGGGGATTGGCCTCTTCTCCCAGGTAGCAAGTGATAGGACAAGGAAATAACCTCCACTTGCACAATATATTGGATATTAGGAAAAAACTAATATCCCTTGCACTTGCACTTATATTGGATATCAGGAAAAACTTCCTCCTTGACAGGGTTTTCAGGGGACAGGCTGCCCAGGGGAATGGTTGAGTCACCATCCCCGAAGTATTTAAAAGACACTTAAATATGGTGCTGGGGGACATGGTTTAGTGGTGGACTTGGCAATGCTGGGTTAGGAGTGCCCAATGCACTTGGTCTGACCTTTCAGGACTTTTCCAGCTGAAATGGTTCTGATTCTAAGTACCTGAGATAAATTATGGCCAGCTTTTCATGCAGGGAACTGCAGTGGGATTTGTTTCGTATGCAGATGTTGGCTAGCACTGTTTGTAGGTTTTTAGGTAATGGATTCAGAAGAGCTGACAAAGGAGAACTGGTCTCAACAATGTCTTCAACAGAAGCTGGTGTTATTAAGATTTTAATTTAGATGAGAAGATTGCTAGAAGGATTACTAAAAAGTTGGTGAAACTTTACTCATGCCATCTCATTCAATGTCACTTTTAATTCCATCTATCTCTCTAGAAAAGTGTTTGTGATTGTTGCAGTTGTACTGGTGGCACTGGTACTAGTCCAGGAGCAGCTTCTCTTCCATCTTTACCTCTCTGTGTTAATTTCAAAGCAAATACCAAATAATCTCTATCAGAGCCAGCAAGCTCATTATGTGTGAGCTAATTTGTTAAAGTCAATGTTTTCCTTATAAACTGAAGCCATGTTTTTAAAGCTAATTTGTATTAATAATTCTTAACAGTGCATCATGATATTATTATAGAAACAATATGTTTTTGCATGAAATTATTTTGTATTAATATTTTTAAATATCTTTGAACAGTAGGATGGACATTGTGGCTTATTAAGATTTCCTCCAGTTTCTTCATAAAAAATTTCTGTTTCTATAAAGAAGAATATTGCATTTCTTATTTACCTTTAGGTCTGGATAATTATAATTCATTAAATATTAAAGTACTTGCTAACAACCCATTTTTAGCATATTTATTTTCTCCAATTTTAATACAATTTTTCAATTTTGGTGTGTCAGTAATATCACACATCTCCATGTATTCAGAAGGCATCTTGTTCACACATTGTCCATGAACAGAGATATTTTATAACATATTTTTCTTTTCTAAGGTGTTTTGTGAGAACAAGTTTCAGCCTTAGACTGAAAGAATGGGTTTGTAGTAACAGTAGATATAAATTTTTGATTTTTCTTGCTCTTGCTATTCTATTTTATGGCTGAGGGCCTAATTCCTGACTTAAACTGCAATAAGTTTTGTTTAAGTATGGCTAACAAATGGGTGATTAATTATTAACTAGCAATCCCATTGCCTGAAAGCCTTGTACTTGGCACCCCAAGTATTGGTTTTGTTAATTTTATTCTTATCTGATAAATCTAACCTGATGCCTTCATAGTTAAGAAAACACTGAAAGACCTGAAGCTAAAAGCAAGCCTCTGCTTGGACAAAAACATACTTATGCTAAAGCCATTTGTTTAAAAAACATTTAAACTTATGAGTTCAATCATAATAAACTGAAGTCCTTCAGAAAGTCATTGAAGTTCTCCATGGTTATACAAACAGAGTAGACTCTGATTCTCCAATCAGA
The DNA here is from genome assembly GCF_963513975.1 of Fringilla coelebs. Classification (NCBI taxonomy): domain Eukaryota; kingdom Metazoa; phylum Chordata; class Aves; order Passeriformes; family Fringillidae; genus Fringilla; species Fringilla coelebs. Next base: position 63,921,315 of record NC_140030.1, on the reverse strand, counting down.
TATACATCTGCTTAAGAGAACATTGACTTTAAGCAGTGTTTATAGAGCTTTCTCAAATACTCAGTGACTTTACTGACCTTCTCCTCCAGATGTAAATGATGATATCACATCAGATAATACAGGTAATTTCACCATTTGATAGCACCCCCCTGGAATTTATTCTATCCCTCCTCAATACCTCTTTGTCCGCCTCACTTTAAAAGTGAAAACATTAATCTCTTGACCTCAAACCTTGCTACTTTTTTGCTGCAGAAATTCCATCTTTCTCTGTGGACCTGTATGTATACCGTTTTTTTAGGTCTGAGGAATCACTGCAGTCTGGGTGTGTGGAGATGGCCTGTACCAGACAAAAAGCAGAGCAAGATGTACAGCCCTGACCCAGCAACATCTACAGCCCGACCAAAGGTAATTTCTCCTAAATATGTCATGGGTAATCAGATAATCTCTCTGTTTTGTTTTTGGCTGTTTGTTTTTTTTTTTAGGCTACTGAAAGTATTAGGAGTAAGAGTTAACATGGAAGAGGAAGAAGGGAAAAAGAAAGGCCTGGCTCTTGCAGTGGGGAGCAGACACCTGGGAGCATAAGCCTGGCTCTGCACATATTGGAGAGTGCTCCAAGGCTGCGGCCAGGGAGGAACTGCCAGTGCTTAGCTTACAGGTCCTGTCCTCGTAAAGCTTTTCTGTAAAAGTTCCTACAGAGACAACATTGCTTCAGTTTGCCTGATATCTATTAGGCTTGGTGAATATCTTTATTCCTTTTAGTTTATGGTGTCATGTGGAGCAACACTTTAGATGTGAATGGGTAGAAGGAAAGGTAATCACTACTGTTCTTAAAAAGGATAAACTTGAGTAAAACAGGCCCTTTTGGGGCATCCCAACCACCCAGGTATCTGTTGGAGGGACAACACAGCAGAACAAAAGCAATCCTGGAGGTTCTTGGAATGTGTCAATGACAATTTCCTTACATAAGTGATTGAGGAGCCAACAAGAAGAGGTGCCATACTGGACCTTGTGCTCACCAGCAGGGAGGAGATGGTAGGGAATGCAATGACCAAGGTAGCCTTGGCTGAAGTGAGGAGGACAAACAGCAAGCTCTCTGCTCTGGACTTCAGGAGAGCAGAGTTTGGCCTCTTCAAATACCTGCGTGGTAGAGGATGATGGGGTCAGAGGGACCCAAGGATGATGGCTGATATCCAAGGGTCACCTTCTCCAACATTACAAATAATTCATCCCAACAAGTTGCCCAGGAAAGCTGTGGATGCCCCCAAGTCTGGCAGTGTTCAAAGCCAGGTTGGATAAGGTCTTGAGCAACCTGTTCCAATGAGAGGTATTCCTGCCCTTGGCAGGCAGGTTGAAAGTAGGTTGTCTCTAAGGTCCATTCCAACCCCTTAACTGTTTATGATGCCATGGCTCTATGTATGTACAAATTTATTTGCTAGCCAAAAGCACAAACAGAATCCTTGCCATAAATTGTCGTGCTAAATTCAGCTTTTTGATTTTTCTGATGTTTTCTCTCATACCTAACATTTACCAGGAAGAACCACCCATGGGTCTTTCACTGATGCATCTTTAAAGACAGGAATTACTCATCATCATCCACCCTAAAGAATTAAAGTAATTCTTTTCTATTCTCCCTATTAGATTTGCATATGCTGCAGAGCTAACCAACTTTAAGAGCAGGGAATAATAATAATAAATAATTCCCTTTCCTTCAGCAAAACAACTTAATTTAATTTGACCAGCCACAGGGAAAAAGAAAACCAACCGAAAGAAATAATCCCTTCAAGAAAAACATCATTCTTCTGCCAACTGTGTTTCCCAAAGTGTCACAGACTGAAAGCCAAAGTTAACACTGCCTTCTCAGTCATATAATGGCAAAGCAGGGAGTCTAGGTTGCATACAGGTCATCCAGTGTAAGAAACAGCTTCTCATCTCACTTGCCCACACTGCTGCATGACAAACATGCAATATTTAAAGGGCAAATGCAATATTTAAATGGCAAGCCAGATAAGCCATCCCTCTTGTTATGATTACATTTTGACCTTTTCTGAGTTGCATAATATTAGATTAATTGTATAATCGGTCTCATTTCTTCTGTGCTCTCCCTTGAAAGTACCCAACCAGCAGTGATTCTCACCCTCTTGTAGGCAAAAGCTATTTCAAACCACCCACCTATCAGTTTTATCTCCTTCTCTCACTCTCAACTGGTTCATGCCCTTATTGGATATAATATGCCTTCCTTCCCTATGGTAGGCTGATGTTACTTAAATTGATTTTTTCTGAATGCTACTAATATAGCACACAGCAGCTAAGAAATAGTTGAAAGATTTGGATCACTAAATCTTTAAAAATTATTCCTGATTAGCAGGTAACATGCTTCAGACTAACTTTGTCTTTCTATAGCTGCTCCACTTCCTTCAATAGTTGAATTTTTTGGCAAATGATGATGTAATGACTATCCATATCATGATTTGAACTAGTGGTTAATCAAATTCTGTGTAAGGAAACAGCAGGGTTTTTTTGTTTGCTTCCTGTAATGCTGTTTGCTTTGAATTCTATGCTTTTAACATTTGTGCTGTGGCTTGGCTATTACTCTAATTATTTCAGATGTTCAGTTAGCCATTTGAGAGATAGGCTGTTACCAACAGGAATATTGTCAAGGACACGTCTAAAGCAAATAACTAAACAGGACTTCTTAGGCGCTTTGATGTCCTTTGTTTTTCAAACATTTGCACTGACATATTTTCCTATATAATTATCACAATCACAAACGAGATCTGATCAAAGCATTCTGCTGCTTATGAAGGTTGCAACTTCTAACTTTTCATTTTTGGTTTTATAGATCTTGTGCTTATGGCTTTAAAAGCATCTGGGGAAGCCCTATTTGGCAGGTTTATATAGATTTGGGTGTCTCTGCTACAGTCTTTGTTTTGTGATTTTATGTGCAGAGCAGGTACTGGATCTACCTTCTGAGTTGATGGTACTGCACTGCAGTGTAAATGCTATAAAACCAAAGCATTGTATTACATGAAATCACTAAGAAGGAAATCTGTATGATGGATGAGTACAGTGATAATTTCTTCTGCCTTACTCTACACTAAAAGTGAGTATCATAATGGCTGACGTAGATCTAACTGGCCTGCAGATGTAAGAAAACACGGTACATGGAAGTGATTTCCCTCCCCAAGGTCAGGTAGCCCGTGTACTTTGTTCCTGTAGTGGGGAAGGTGGGCTGTCACACCATCTCAGTAGGCTTCAGACACCTCACAGATCGTGAGCTGAACACATCCCCACAGGACTTCAGGAAGCAGTCTTCCTGCCAGCCTGCCCACAGCTCTTCCTCATCAGCTGGTTGGCTGTGTTACCTGTATCCAGAGCTGTGGTAATCTGTGAAACCAGTCCTGCAGCTGCATGAGTAGTGAGCACTTGGGCTGTGCTGCAGGGAGAGCAGGATGGTGCTCTCATCATGTGGCCTGTCCTTGTCAGACCAGTTGTGTTGGCATTGCTACCACTCTTCCTGTTGTCATGACTGTTTTGCTACTTTCTCCACTCTTCAAATAGTAACCCTTTGTTGATCTTCATTGAATCTTCCCGTCTTTCTTCTGCTTCCAGCTTTGCTTTTAACGTCTTTCATAACAAACACAGAAGGAGAAACAAACCTGTCATTTATTTTTGTGCCCATATACGTTGCCTATCCTCTTAAGTGCATTCTTTCAATGAAATTTAATTTAGCTGCTGCAGCTGTACTCGTGGCTTAAAATAAATATATTAAGAGGTGTAGAAAATGGTCAGGTATTCAAAGAAAATGCTTGCACTTATGCTGCTGACATTTGCAGTGCTCTTTAAGAGGCCTGAGCTGTTGCAATATGTTTCTGCAGGATAAAATGAAATAAGACTCTGTTTCAGTCTCTAATTTCTATCATTAAATTAACATCTCTGGTAACACTGAGATGGAACATCAAGTTTCCAATGCATTTTCCAAAAGGAAGAGGAGATAACCCACGTGTCTTAAGCAATGTTAGAGTCACAACATCGGGTCTGGCGATGAGCCAACACTAAGGTCTGTGTGGCAGCTGACTCTACCTAAGCAAGTGGACTTAATGCTGAGTGGGCTGAAGTTTAAGGAAACAGATTTAAAAGAACATCTTTCCACGTGACTTTCATGGAACTATTGAGATGCCTTAAGAAAGGCAAACTAGAAGTTTGCAAGCTCTTTTTTTTTTTTTTTTTTTTAATTTGTACCTTTTGAGTTGTGCTGGACATTTGGCTCCACATTGTGTTTTCTTGCTTTCTAGATGTAGCACCCTGCATACTTCCAGGGTTAAAATAAATAGCTGTTTTTCAGTGTTGGAATAAAAAGCAGATTTAAAAAATGTGGGGAAAGAAGTGATTTGCTCTGGATAGACATCCAAATGATACACATGGAGAATTATTATGTTTGAAGCTTAGGATGACAAAGTAGAGAAAGATATTTCATACTGCCCTATTGTATGTGAGGAAGTGTAATCCATCAACTACTTTGATAAGCTTTACCATTTTTTGGAGATTGCTGTGAAATGATCTCATGAGCTGAATCAATTTAGACATTCCAAACAAATGTCTTTTAAAATGCCCAAATGATGTATATGAAGAAATGATAGCTGTGTCTGTGTCTAGAGATCGAAGCGTTTTTCTTCATTTGCATTATGCTCTGACACTGCTGTAGCTTCTGGAGTTGCATTTCAGTAGGGCTTGCTGTTGATTTATTTTTAATTTGATCTTAATCAGCTCTATATTTTTATCCCCTTTCTTTTTGTCATTTTATTTACTTAAGTATCAGCACAGTTCCTCAATAAGAGGCTTGGAAAGAGAAAGCTCACATTGTCTGGCTTCAGTAACCATCAGCTGTATTACCACATGCACATCTATCAAGATTAGTTACTTTTCCAGTACATAAAATCCATTTATGTAACAAGAAAATCAAATAAACACCGCTGTGTTTTCTTAAAATCTCTAGTGTCCATGTCTTTCTTTGGCCACATAAAAATTATTTCTGGGAATTTAACAGCATAAGGTTTAGTTGTTGTGTTAAAGTCTCAAGTGAACTGAACAAAAAACTGGACGTGTCAATATCCCGTCTGAAAAGGGAAAATAGGTGAGGTTGTGTTTTGTTTGAACAATGGGAATTTAAGTAAATGCTTTGTTATTTCAATATCATTTTACATCTGATACATAGACACTTGCCTGGCTCTCTCACCAATGAAAACACATTAGTCTCCAATTGTTCTGGGGCAGGCACACGGAGCAGTCTCCCGTTTATGCATGCCTCCAAAAATACTGCTCGTCCAAGAGATCCTCAGCAGGTGAGTCAGTGATCTGTCACAGTCCAAAAGCATGAACTTAGTAGACCATATAGCCAAATTCAGAGTGAGGGGCAAACCTGGCTGCAGGGAGTCTGGGAGGTGTGTCAGACCTGTGGCTGGAGACCCACCTGACTTGTGGGGGACACCTCATCTTGGGGAGAGCAGTGGAGGTGAGCACAGAGGGGCCAATGCCACAGCTGAGACCACGGGCACAGGTAAGATAAGGTAATGGGGTCTCTCTTCCAAGTAGGAGTTTTGGCAGGAGTGTCCTGCCTGCCTCCTTCTCTGAGACCTTGCACTGAGTAGGGAGAGTGCAGGGCAAGGCACTGCAGACACCATGAAGCACAGCAGCCTGCTTCTTCCTCAGACCATGGCAAATATTGACAGAAGGGCTTTAAGTTTAAGATCTCATTAGGCATCTGTATAGAGGGGCACCTTCTTTTCCCTGCCTCAATTCTTCTTCCTCCTCTTTTCCATTAACCTTTCCTGTACCCTGGATCCTGACACTTTGTGCTTCAAGAGGAGCAGCTGGCTGGGCTCCTGGAGTCCCTCACACCATACAAGTGTCTATGCCAGGGGGAAGTTTTCTGTTCCCCCCAGTTTTCTGAGAAGGACAGCTCTAGGGAAGGTTGCAGCAGTTCCCTGAAAAATAAAAGATTATTACGTCTTGTGTTTTCTTTATTTCAGGCATGTTCATACCCCACATGAGAAAAGTTCCTGGTAAAGTATGAAGATGGACATTTCACAGAGTCAAACTGGTGCCAAGACAGGCTTTTAAGGATAAAGAATACTGTGCAGGATTTATTTTAGGGCGGTTTCTGATTAGCTGCTCATCACTATTATGCCTGGATCACAGCATTGGCAGTTTTATATAGTCAGCTGTTTGGATAGCCTGCTCATTATCCAAAGGTAAGGGAAATGTGGGAAGAAATTACCCTAAGAATTTCTTTTTTGCACCTTTTTTTCTCTGTCTGATTATGTTCCTTTATTGCATATGCATTCTTTCTAAAATTAAGAAGGGTTTCTAAATGGATTCCCTGTCAGCAGCCGTAGGAATGGACCAAATTTTTAACTTTTTCCATAGATTTATGGGTATCTGGAACTCAAGGAAACATAGTATGAATACATAGAATTTTTTTTATGCTGGTCTTTTCATATTTGATCCATAAATAAATAAATAGCATTTTATTCTCTAGTCATTATTTCCCTATCCACCAGTATCCATCTTCATTTCCCAGTGGAAGCCAATGCCATTCACTTTGGCATGTTCTTTTTTGGGGTGGTATTTCTACATGGGAACCAGGATATGTGTCTGTGTGGGGAGGGGAATGACGGTGACCAAAACTGGGAAATGCCCCTGGAGTCCACAGAGCAGACATAGGTTATGTCAATATCACACTATGGGGCACAGTTTAAGGCATTTCCCAGAAAATAGTCTGAAATTATTCTGTTCAGGTCAGCTCCAGTTCTGGGGAAGCATGAGAGGGGATTGTTTGGTATTTTTAGGGCAAGCCCTTTACATGTTCCCTAACATTAATTTCATTTTTGGAATCTCTTCCTTGAGAAAGCAAATGAACAAATATGCATGACTGTGTGAAAGGTGATCTATGGGGCACACCTTAATTCAGAAGGTGTGTTTAAAAAGAAAGGTAGCTCACTTTCAGTGAGCATTCACTAAGTATAAGCAAGGCATGACTGTGTTGTGAGCTCTATTTTCATTATTTTTAAGCCAATAGTGCTAATTGGAGGAAGGACCAGGAATTTAGAGTGTTTCAAGTTGGAGCTGAAGAACTTGTGCTGACTTCTGTAAATTTCTCCAATATACTGTGTTTGGCTCTGTTTAGGGTTATAAATCTTTCATTTTCACGAGCACTAAATTCCCTGACAAATTTTTAAAAGTACCTTTCACTTTTTTCTGAATGTTGTGTCTCAGAGGAAAGTTGAAGACATGAGAAATGCTTGGGCTAAATGCCTCCCTTGGAGTAGCTGATTTGGGTGAAATATCTAAGGAATGTTAATCCTTTTAGTTTAAGTCATGTTTACAACCAGCCATTTTAAAGTGATGTGATGTGAAAATTCAGCTATCACTAAGCACGTTAAATCTGCAGAGGATGGAGAATGATTCCTCAAATCATTACCCAGTATCCTCTTAAGCTCTCATCACAGTGTGATGCTGCCAGGCTTGCAGTAATTCACAAATGCAGTGGGTTCCTTCTGAGAGCCTTGCAAACCACCACTCGCAGGTAGCGTAATCTGACACGATCCTTGTAGGCTTTTGTTTACTCTCCACATGCACTAATAAATCCTCAGCAAGCTCTTGTTTACAGTTGGAGGAAAGGTGGTTTTTGAAGATAGCAGGGTCACACAATCCATGGTACTGCTGCCCCTTTTAACTTCAGGCTGGAGCAATCCATGTCAAGCCACCCTGAAGGATACTGCACTACAAAATGCAGCAGTAAAAAGACAATGCTTGGACATTTAAGAAGTCAAGGATTTAAAGAAGCAACCAAAATCAATTGGACCTTGATCTAATGGGTCTGAAATCAGACACAGAGAAGCTTCAGGCACTTTGACTTGAAAAGTGCATTGTGCAGTGTAGCTGGTGTCTTTTATGTTTGGCAGGTGGAAAGCTCTTTAATGTATCTAGAAAGCAATGTTCATATGTGTTCTCAGCCTCATGGCCTCCCTTTGTGCTGCTGCCTGGAAGGACATGCATACTCCTTGAAAAACAATGATGAATTACCTCTTTCCTCATTTCTGGGCCTGCACTGATAGGGAAACCCTGATGGCTCGAGTGAATTACCTTACTTCAAGTAATTACTCTGATTTCACCAGTTTTTGATTTAGGCTGCTTGTGGGGGGTGCCTGGCATCCAGGCACCCTCCAAAGGTGCTCTATCACTCCCCTCCACAAGTGGACATGGGAGAGAAAATATAAGGGGCTCATGAGCTGAAATAAGGTCCAAGAGAGATCACTCACTGAATACCATCACAGGAAAAAAGGACTCAACTTTGGGATATTATTTGAATTTATCACTGACAAAATCAGAGCAGGATAATGAGAAGTAAAATGAATGTTAAAAACAGCTTCCTCTCGACCCCTTCCTGCTTCCCAGCTCTACCTCCTCCCCTGTGGCAGCACAGGGTGACAGGGAATGGGGGTTGCAGTCAGTACATCACACTCTGCTCCTGCCTCTGCCCAGGGAGAAGAGTCCTTCCTGCATGAAAGGCTTTGCTGAGGCTGTGTTCAATCTGAAATGCTTTCTCTGTACTTTGCTGAAATTCAAATGCAGGTGTGAACCAAATGGGTGATGCTGCCTGGCTCTGAAGCTGTGGTCTCCTGAAGAAGCCACATTATTGGACATATTAAAATATTCATGACACTGCGATTCTTTCTGTCTGTTTTCTTGTATTATTCCTCACCATGTCTTAGATTGTCCATCTTGATTTCCTGTTTAGATTAAACTGCTAGACAGAAGCTCAAAATATGTGGATACACATTTTTCTTGAAGACTTTTGTTTTGTTGGGTTTTTTTAATTAAAAATGAAATCCAGTCAGTAGTATTCATTACAGACTTTTGCAATGCAGACACCCTGACTCTCTTGAAGTCTGTGGAGAAAAACAGATATTCCCAGAAGGCAATTCACTTGGCTTGTGTGGATGCTTACTCTGGGAGGTGATTAGTGCTTTAAAAGTTCATTTTTTTTTAATGCATTGTAAAAGACCCTATATGATTAACTAAGACTGGTACTTCATACTTCTAAGTCATTGATGTCTAAAGTCTTATCAATCTTAACCTAAAGCTGCCCTACATGCAAGGAAAATAGCACATGATTGGAGTAAAGGATTGGAATTAATGTGGGTTTTTTTTTAGTTCCTGCATTATTTTTCTGAATTTGATTAAGTTTTGCCATGTCTGTCTTAAGGACAATATAATAACAATTAAGTAGGTGCATTGTGTGTTAGGTTCTCTGCACCTACAAAAGGTGTAACTCCTAGTAATAGAAATTTTCTTTTGCAAAATTATAGACAAAACTTAAATGTAATTGCATTTAACATATCTAAAAAAATAGAGCATAGGGAAAAAAACACATACATGCAGGTGTATCCTAGACTAACTTGCAAAAATAGCAGTTTGAAAATTGAAAAGTCAATAGTGGAATCAAAAATTTTTTCAATGGTGATATGTTTGTAATGATTTTTGCATTCACTTCAGCTAAATGGGGAGCTGGATTCTAGCCTGAGGTGCCTCCTCTAGGTGGTCTCTGAAATAATCAGTGATTTTTTTTTTTCTCCAGAAGTTCCCTCCACTGTTTCTTGTGCATGCCAACTCTCCAGTAACAGCCTGCAAAATTCAGAGTTCACTCTGAGGTGAAGTAACTTTATAAATTCCAACCTGGCACTTTGTATTTCCAGAATGATTTTACTGGGATAACACTACAAAATCATAGAAATCTGCTCTTGCTTACCTGTAAAGCATCAGCCAGAAAGGCTGACTGATATTTTGCCAGCATAAATACTCACTTAGTTTTTAATCTATCAATAAGAATTAGCAAGCAGGATACCCACATGATTATTGGGAACCCTTCTTCGAAGCTGTTCTTCAAGAGGCTAAATGCATGCAGCCTGCCTTTCAACCACTCCACAATTGCATTGATTGTGTCTCAAGGAGGAGACACTTGGCACTTAATTTGTGAAAAGCTTTTTGTCTGACTTATGTTATGTTTATTATAGCAGTATTATAGCATTCTTTAGTCCTGCAGATTTACAGTGTAATTTGATGGAGGAACTTCTGGCAGCAACCCACACACATCGTTCCTCCTCTTTTCCGGCTGTTTCTCATGTTGCAGAGATAAAAGAAAGGTTGTGAAAGTTGCTGTGTGGAGCAGCCCTGCTTTTAGCAGGGAAAGGATATTCCTTCACTGCACATTCCATAATTAACTAAGTAAGCACAAAACATGAGTGTGCACTGGGCTTAGTGGCATGTTAGAGGGCTGTTGATATGTAATATTAATTGATGTGTGAGATTGGACTGTACTAATTGAACTGATTACACAATTAACTGCAACAAAAGTGAATTGTTTGCATTACCTGTATTTGGCATTTGTAAATTTGCTGTGGGTATTTTGGATGGATAATTTTCAAGATATGTGCTGTTTGTAGACTGTCAATTCTAACTACTCACTTTTCAGGGCTTGCATTAATCATGAGGTTCAGTTTCTGTTCTTTAATTGGATGACTGAAGCCTTTTAACAAATGATTTTTTTTTTTTTTCTGGAGGATGCACTTCAGGTATGCAGTTTTTAAGATTCAGAAATCTTAAAAATGAAATTGTCATTTCAATATTCACACATAATGCATATTATAAGCTCAAATCTAGCGTATTGAATTCAAGCTGTGTGCTAGATAAAGCACATTGGGGATCTTTTCCCATCATTCAGCTTTAATTAATATACCTACATCTTGATAATGATTGTGTATGTCAAAGATCTATTAGAGATAAAGATCATTCACTGTGCAAGAAATATGTTTGTGAAGCTCTTCTTTTCATGTTAGAGAGTATCTGAAAAATGGATACTAAACCCTTAAACACCGACATCCAATAACCATCTCAATATGGCACTGGAAAATGCGTCAGATGGAACAAGTAATTAGTAAGTGGCATGAACAAAGAGAAATCACTCCTAGTTAAGTAGAATATTGTAAATAATGGATTTTATTCAAACAAGCAAGGTTCTGAATTACTATAAAGTAAATATCAATTATTCATTTAGTTTAATATTTTATTGCGTCGCTCATAAACATTTACATTAGAACAGCAGTGAGCGTACCCTAGAGATTCAGGCTGAGCAAACAAGCTCCCTTCCTGCTTCCCAGGCTTACAGCCTGACCGTCCATCACCATGCAAACACTGGATGGAACAAGTTGAAAATGGTACCATTTGCTGAAACTCCAAGTAGTGCCAAGCTGCTCCATCATGCAGGGAGCCAAAGGAGTATCTGGAACTCTAGCACCTTGCTTAGCATGAGGTGCCTGGTATAATAATCTCATTTAGATGGTGTATTTTTCAGAAGGGAAGCAGCATGAACAGAAGTCTTACAAGCACCTCTATATGATATTTTTGAAGAGATTACTGAGATTGAGAGATTACTGACTTACAAGAGTCTTTCTGTAAGAGAAAAGAGTGACTGAGAATGAAGGACACTGATACATTCTTGTTTAGGGCAAAAGAGTCTAGAGTTAGATGAAACCCTTGCACAGGGGCTCTGTGTCTGGGTGAAATGCCCCAGGAAAGCTGCCAGAGGGAAAGCTCTAGGAACTTTTATACTTACTTTCCTACCATTGTCTGAGCCCTGCTTGGAGAGGATTGACTCTGAGGATATGGAGGTGGTTCAGTTTTTGTGGCTTCATTTTGCCAGCATTTTCATTGCTATACCTGTATTTCAGGTTGCAGCTTAATATAACCTCACTTAGTGCTGGAAAGCACCTAGCCATTACTGAATTGACTTCCACAAAGCCTGCTTTATTTTGCTTCTTAATTAAGGCTAGTTAGAGTATGTCTGAACAATAATTCAGTCAGCTGGTTGTGTAGAAGTGCCACTAACCAGGGTATTAAGTCGTGGCTATTGTCTTAGCCACGTTTTGCAACACCTACAAATGCGCTGTAAGAAATTGACTTAAGCGATATATTCACTTCTCATGGGTCATTACACAAGCATAGCATAACAAGCTTCCATCAGTATCAAGTAGGACCAGCAGTTAGGTAATGCTGAATACCATGCTCAACTTTACTTAAACTATCCTTTGATTAATTTGGAACAATTTTGTGGGGATGCAATTCTTTAGTAAAGTAAATTTTAATTTTAATACCACCTTATTTAGCAGTCTTTTCCCCCAAGTTTTCAGGCTTCCAATCTCTGTTTTAATGCATGTGATATACTGCAAAATAGAAATAAATGAGATTGAAGGAGCAGCTGGTTTGAGTGAAATGCTGGACAAAACATCCTGAGAATAAGAGAAAGAATCCTTCTGGCAATCTTGCAGAATGACTTTATCATAAAGTACTTATTCCAGAAGAAGTAGCTAAGTAATCTGGACAAGATGCTTCACTGTTTGACTTCTGTGAGTGAGGGCCAGAGTTTCACAGGGTGTATGACCCTAAAATTGAAGGAAGGTACTTTGGAGGTTCTGCAAGGGTTTGCAAGTAAATATTTTAAGCATCTCATTTCCATGGAAAACCTCAATCTGAAGATTCTTGGAAAAAACAAGGGTGTCTTCATAAGATCTTTGTGCCCTTTGGATTCCTAACCCAGCAACGTAGTCAGAGGGAGATTTAATTTTCTATCAGAATTGCAGGTTTATATGGTAGCACAGTAATCTTTAAAATGCCCTTTACTCTGAGTGCAAGCTGCACTGTTTGATGGAGCTCTAGATTGACACCAACCAAAGAGCCAAGAGATCTGGGCTCTGAACCTAACTCACTCCCTGATTCTCTAGGTAAACATGAAGGAGCCAACTCAACCAACAATATGGTAAGATGCCAAATTATTTTGACTGTCTTCTTTTCCAGTCTTTTGGACTTATCCAATTAACTTATTCCATCTAGTTCTGAAGCTTTTATGAGGGAATTTTTCAGATCTTAAGCTCCATGGCACGTATAATGATCGTGACTACATGTTTAACTATCATTACTTGGCAATGATTTAACATGACACAGAAAGTTCTCCACCATAATCGTAAGAAAAGTGAATCTATTCTGAGGAATCAGCTTTCACTCAATTCACTAAAGACTGGGTGTCAACTGGACAAATAAAATTACATTCACTGTAAAAGCTCTTGTCTGAGATGTATTTTTCCCCCAGGATTAATTTTGTTATTATTCCATTTGAATGAGACAAAATGCCCTTTGGGTAACACTTTATAATTCAGTTGTTTTAAAACACTCTTGTGGAACATTGCAGTGCCAGTATTTTATTGAAACAATGATATTTGGACAGCTGAAAATGGCGAAGATTTCATGGAAATAAAAATGGCTTTAAAATTCTGAATTTTTTAAAAAGTGGAGCAAGTGGGTGCTGACAGTTGTCTGTGGGCGCCTGAGGGTGCAGAGATACACTTCCTGGGCTATTTTCTGTAATAAATCCTAAGAAGTGGTGAATAAAGAATAATGGGCTGTTTCTCTTTTCAAGACAATACCAGGGTCATGAGAATGCCATACAAAAAATTTGCATCAGCCATCAGGTCTAAAGAAGTCTTTGATACCGGAATTCCCACCTGCAGTTACTTTACTGTCTCTTATAAGCTTCCTCCAAAGCTAAAATCTATACAAAAAGCAAGTGTTCCTCCAGTCTGGAGGTGCACTGGCAGGCATGATCTTATCCCTGCAGCACAAGGAAGTGTGTTTTACACCCTTGAAGAAATATTGCCTGTCCGTAGCACTGTGTTATGCTTGAAGAGGGTGAATGAAAGAGGCAGACAATTTGACTGAGATAGGGAGAAAGAAAAAGGAAGGAAAGGCACCTCACTTCAAAATGGGAGGTGGCAGGAAGATGGATGAACTGAGGAAGATGCATTTGGGAAGGGAAATGAGTTCTTTCAAGATGAGTGACCATGCTCTCCCTTTCATCTTGCTCACTGATTTCCTTAGGCTCACACTTCCCAAGCTCAGGTGACAGATGAAGCAGCCCATCCATGCACTTCCAGCTGGAGGAGCAAGGAGGAGGATTCAGAAGGGCTAAAGGCTGGGGCGATGCACCTTTGTGTCCCTCGCAGTGGCTAGCAAGGGGTGAAGTGTCACTGTCACCAAAGGTGGGGTACATCAGCCCTTGCCCACCAGCAGCTGTGCTGTAGTGCTGCTGGAAGGGGTGAGTGTGCTGGCCAAAGGTGTTCTGCAGCCTCCACTGCACCTTTGTGTGGGAGAGCTCTGCCATGGCTGCGTTGAGCCGGGAGGGCAGCAGGCAGCATGGATGTGGCAATCAGGGCATCATTTCTGCAGGGCACTGAGACATTTATCTGAACCCAAGCATTTAACAATGTGCAAAGAGTGGACCCATTACTGAAGTGCCCCTGAGAGCTGGGTCTGCCTTTCCAATTCTGTTTTTTCTTGGGTGAAAGTGGGAAAGCAACCTTCCTTTTTTTTTCATGTTCACTTAAGTAAACATTTGTTTGTGGGATTATTCAGTAAGTTTAGTTGTTTGTGAGGCAAGCTGAAATTCTTCCACGGTGAAAGACCTTCTGCCAAGTATTAATATTTTGAAAATATAAGCTGTATTTTGTATAATACAAGACTTTTGTGCATAATTGTATTAATTTTGGCACTGCAAGTTCAAGAACAAGCTTGCCAACTCAGTATTCCTGGAATAATAAAAATAAAATATGTGATTTCTTAAGATTCTGTTTTCAATATATATTTTGAGGACCTCATCTTAAACTAACAAGATGATGTAACCTGTTTTTGTCTCTTCCTCAGCAGATGGGCCTCAGGGCAAAGGTTGGTGTTCAAAGAAAGATTTTATTTTTTAAAAACAAAGTTGATTGTAACATGAACTGCCTAATCTCAAGAAGCCTTAACAGGATGTTTGGTGAATGTAAAAAATGTTAATTTACAACCAATGCCTGTGATATCCCAAAGAGTCTCAGTCAAGAGCATATTCTTACTGGCTTTACAACTCCTATATTTGCTTAAATCCATTTTAAGATCAACTGAAGTTTGAAATTCCTGAAGCTGACTAATGCTATTCTTTCTAAAGACTGTGTGCTACTGGCATTGTGCTTTTTAATATTAAAGCCCTTTTACATGGAATACAAGCACATGAGAATGAGAAAAGGCCCTTCTGAGTAAAAGAAATGAAAGATTACTGGTCTTTCACTCACAAAAAACCAACAAAATCTGTGAAGGAGTGATGGGCATGTTATCCTTGATGCTGGTCCCAGAAAACAACTAGGAGTGGCACTGGGTATAATGGTGGATGTGTCACCAGTTGGGTGTGTTCTACCCTCAATCCAGCTAGTCTGGCTGAAAGGTTTCATCAGTGCTGTCAGGCATCTTGGACCATTTCTGATGTTTGTCACGCTGTTCTACTAGCCACAGTTGTTTTCCCTCTTTCTCTGTAGTTTTTACAGAGATATTATTAAATTTTTATTTTTCAGAGATAAAAAGGATAACTGAAAGAAACTCAGTTATGATTTCAGGGTCTTGGAGATCCTTCAAATTTTTTTTTCTGACCAGAGGGGTGCATAGATATATATGTATATGTATGTATGTATGTATGTATGTATGTATGTATGTATGTATGTATGTATATAGTACCATCCAGGGTGGCATGGTAGTCAGGTTTTGTGGGGAGTTTTTAGAGCCACTCACACAACTCATTCAGCACATGCAGATAACTCCTCAATACCCCATTACAACAGTGTGTGATCTCTGGTAGGTCTCTCCAAGTCCCCCACTTACCGTGTGTGCACACACGCCCCACCTCCACTGCGCACCACAAATAGTTTAGCCAACAGCTCCTCTTCCCCCATTCTGCACTTACACCTGTCGACCTGGTAATTTGCTAAATCCTATGTGAGCAGCTCAGAAGCTTTAGCACTTCTTTCCCCCTTCATGACAGCAGAGTGCTACAAGTGATCATTTGTCCACAACATCGGGATAAAATATGCTATCGCTTTTCCAACATCTTAACAGCTCTGCTTTCCCTAAGATTAGGGGGTGAAAGTGGCAACAATAATGAAACTGACAGTTATGATAATGCCACATGCTGTCACTTAGAATCAGACATACTACAGGATTAGTAGTAAATGTTGTAAAAATGCCAGCATCTTCCTGTGTAGTGGGCCTGATTCCTTATTTTCTTCTGCCAGTGTTAATTTGTTGACTTTCTTTATATGCCCAGCATTCAGGGATTTGTCATAGTCTGAAGGAAGTCAAGGCAACTATAGCTCATGTCACTTCCCACTAATTCTTGTCTGATGTATTATTTTGGTTACAAGTTCTGGTATCTCTTCAGGGTGATTTTTTGGGTCTGTTTTACTTTGTTGTCTGAAAATTGATTAAATCATTTCTGGGTACCAGCAGGCTTTCTGCCATCCACGTGTCTACCAGAAAATAAAGCTTGCAGATGTTCAGTCTCTTCAGCTGGAACTTCATATAGAAAGGCATTTGTAAGTTCTCATGTTGAAGTCTAAGCCTGAAAAAAAATCTCAGTGATGTGAAGGGAGTTATTTGAAGGTTATTAGAATTTTCTTCTCTTTGTATTCTCTGTATGGGTTCTGAAAGGCACTGTATTATGCTCTGACACTGTAGAAACCTTCTATCACTCTGAAGTACTCAGGCTGAATCTGGAGGAATTAGATTTAGCAATGACCAGCTCAATCTCTATTCTCTGTCAGATTTGGCTAAGTAAAGGCAACTTTTTCCAGTACCCCTTAGGGCTTTCCAGGTGAAGTAGGATGCAGTAGGGAAAACAGCACTATTTTTTGCTTTCAATAGGGCCAGCAAAATCATAAGTCACATCAGATAGCTCTTTAAATTACATGCAGAGTGTGAAAATTGGTCTGGAAAATAACAGCTTTTTTTATTCAACAAACCTTGTCCTTTAGTGTGATGTGAGGGAGAAAGAGGAAATTAATCTATTTCTTCATGTGCGTTGTGCATTGTCAACAGTCTAATACATTCCAATCAACTTCACCAATAATAAAGCACTGGAATTTGGCTTATATGTGGGCATCAGAAGGAATAATTTGAAGCCAACAGGGCTGCACAGGTATAAATGAGGAATTACCTTGGTCTGCAGCTCCCTTTGTTGAGGATGTTCAGTGAAATGAAGGAAGTTCAGCTCCATTCTCAGAATCCAGCACGGTCTTTGAAATTGATGGAAGAAGGCATAATTAGAGTGAATGTATTTGATATGGAATTGGAAAGATGATAAAAAATATTGCAATTTTTGGAGAGCGGCACTACAGTTTAATAATTGTGAGCAAGCTGTAAAAGACTGGGAATTTTGGTTCTAGTAAGGAAAGTAATTGATTGCAGATGGAGAGATCTGGGCAAAATACATATGTTGGCAGTAGCAGTTTTTAGATTCAGGGGTGCAGTGTTTGGGACTGTGCAGTGTGGTTATTTAAGTTTATAAGCACACTTTTATTAGAATGTAAATTTGAATGCCAAAGGCGTAAGCCACACTGCTTTTAACCAAACCAAACAAAACTTCATTTGCCAAGAAGATTTGAAAGAAGGCTTTAAAAACGTTCCCCACTATAGTGTGTGCTTTTCTTACTTTCTTGAAATATTTTTTTCTCAGAAAATAAAGTTTCCTTCTCTTTTATTTTTCAGGCTTCTGTCTGTGCTCTGGAGTAGCATAGTTCAAGTCCTTTGGTTTCAACTGGTGCTATTTCTTGCAACCCCTTATATGTAAATACATTGTTGTAGTAAAAATACTTCTTTCCCTCTTTGACTCCTCTGTTCCTTTATTTCTCCCTCATGTTCAGAATGGTATCTAGGGAAAGAAACTAAGTGATTCAAGGCAGAATGTCTATTTCAATTGGAAACTCCTTAGCAGATATTTTGTCCACTCTAGAAATCATCAATTAGACTTCACTCCAGATTATTAAATCCTCACTGAAAATGCAGGTTTTCTCTTTTCTTAAAAAAAATTGGAAGGAAGACGAGCTTGGTCTCCTTTACTGCTAGTGACTATGACAAAAGCATGAGAAATTAAGACAGGAATGAGAAAATGTCATCTTTGCAAAGAGGAATGGAAGAAAACTGGGTGTAATTACTCTTGGTGCCTTGCTGGCAATATTTAATAAATAGCTTCATCAGTTATTCTCACATAAACTGGCTATCATTTCTTCCTGCATGTTTCAGCTGAAAACATTTTACATATTTCTCTGTGCTAATGAAAACGATTGCACAAGGAGAAAGGCAGATTTTGGCAATGACTAGTATTGAGTGAATAGAAAGTTAAAAATAAAAATATTGCGTTCAACATCTGGATTGGCCTCAGCAGCACTGAAAGGAGTCCAAAATGTTTCCAGTCTTGTGTGCTGAGTACAAATGACATAGAAGTCGTACTGGAAGGGAATATTTTAAGGGGAAAGCATTTTTTTGGCATTCATATATCTTTATTTCTTCAGCAGAGTGTTCCTTTGAAGTTGTGGGAGATAAGAAATTTTTAGAATTTGCCCTCATCTTATTCTGAATGATTAATATGTCTAAACAACATTATAGGAGGCAAATAAAATGCTAAAGAATATTAAAGAGCTCTTAAAATAAATTATTCAAAAGACATACCATGAATTATCCATCGATAGAA
This sequence comes from Fringilla coelebs, assembly GCF_963513975.1. Lineage (NCBI taxonomy): Eukaryota > Metazoa > Chordata > Aves > Passeriformes > Fringillidae > Fringilla > Fringilla coelebs. The sequence continues at coordinate 63,902,660 of NC_140030.1, read as the reverse complement.
ATATAAATAAATAGCTTTATATCAGTTGTGCAAGTCATCTGAAACAGCTTGACCAGCCACACAGCATGAGATTTGCCATCAGGTACCTAATCTGACATGAAGTACATTGCCTTCCCTAAATCCAGCTTTGTGCTTACCTTATTGTGCTGCTCTCTTTCTCAGATGTAGTGTCAGCATTTGTTATGCCACCACAGTGCAAAATAGGATGTCAGATAAGCAATGTAAGTTTCTCAAGGTGTGTGTTTTAGAACAAAAAACTTTTTTCAATCTGCACCCTTTTTCATCAGTAAGCAGTAATTTCCAAGATTAAAATGCTCTCATCTAGAATATGAGATCCATGAAGCTTAGCAGGACCCTTGAAAGAGCAGATTGTTAGGAAGGAGCTGGGCATGGGCAGCTGCTCCTACCTGTGTGTTGGAGTCTGGTTCTGATTGACTGGCAACACAAAAAAAATCAATGGTTTTCCTTAATTGAGGTTTTCTTGGGGTCAGGAAGTATAGAGACCTGATAACTTACTAAACTGTGTGTCTGGCCACCACCACCAATGCCAACAAATGAAGCACAGCCCACAGCCAGCAGTAAATCCCAATTTGTTCCCCTTCCCTAGGTGACCATGAATTAAAATTGTGTGAAACTGGTGTGCCTGAGGATGAAGTATGTGAAGCATGTCAGCAGGAGTGTTTTCCCACATTTTCCCTACAGAAGCATTTTCCAGCTTCAGTGCTATTTGGGATTTCTGTGTGGAACAAACTTTGAATTCATGTAAAACTTCACAAGTCCTAGGTTTCAGGACTGTTGCAGTGAAATCTGTGTTTTCTCTAACTCTGACATACTTGAGAGTCAGGGAATATCATAATCTCTTTTCTGGGATTAGGAGAAAGAGAAAAATGAGGTTGACTGAGGTCAAACTAGAGGATCAGACAATATATGAAGCCCCAAATTCAGGTATTTGGTGATTTGTGGAGAGTCTGATAATAACAATAATCAACACGCACCCAGCCTCACAAAATAAAGTTGGATTTGGCACAGAAACCTAGCAAAGATCAGAATTTGACTGCCCTCCTCCTGGTCTGCTGCAATTGCTGGAATCTCAGGTGTTGCTTGTGTTTCCTATGGCCAGGAGAGATTCTCCTCTGACCTACAGAGGGTGCCTGTGTAGGAATGCAGGTGTTGACTTGGTTTCAAAGATGATCCATGCGGGCCATTTCTGGGTGGTGCACATAGATGAAGCCAAGTTACTTCTCTCCATGACTTCTATAGAAGTTGGAGGTTTCTAGAGCTGTGACATCACTTTTTGGTGAGAAGGGACTTCCGTGGGGGATTTTCTCCATGTTGATTTCTGATGTATCCCCTGCAGTTGCAGCTTAGCCAGTGATAGCCCTGCAAAGCCTCACTATTGATTTCCCTCTCTCCGATGGTTCTCACAGTCATTAGATTAATAGTCTGCAGAGGGTTAAATAGAGGGTTAAACATAAATATCATATCTATTTCACTGTTTGATTGTTGTATTTTGAGGAGCCTTTTCAATTTTATTTTTCTGGCCAAATAAGTCCAATATTATAATTTTTTTTTTTTTAATTTGAGTCCAGATACTTAAAAGAACAGGAAAAAGCTGAGACAGTGTGATTGTCAGGAGGGATGTGGTAATAAAAATAAACAGTATTTACTTTTTCAGATTTTTGTGCTTTAAAAGCTTTTATTTTTGTGCGTGTAAATGGTAAAAAGGGGGACTGAATATGTATTTCCATATTTACAGTAGCACAGTTAACTATCCAAAAATTTTTATGTGCATATGTATGCATGTGTATAAATATATTTATATACGCATATTTACTACATACTGACTTGTGAACTTTTAATAGTATTGGTTCAGGCTATGTTGAAGTGTGTGAGGGTATGTGTATGTGTGCCCATACTGGGACATATTGAGGAACTGGGAATGTGTTAGTTGTTTTACTTGCCTGAAGCATGACTGACAGCACTGTTGTTTTTCTCACTGGTAGCAAGGTCAGCGGGCTGCATGACCAAATTAAATATACTTTGTGGGAACTGCAGCAGTTCACTTTGCAGTGAGCTGTGAGCAGAGCAGGCTTTGCCCAGAATATCCAGGGCCAGAATATTACCCTTTGTCATCAAGTGCTACTAGCTGTGTCTTTCTCTTCTCTGGCCCTGAAAATGAGAAATAGTAAATACACAGTTTGTCTGTTCTGCCTTTCAGTTTCCTTCTGTGTATTAAGTAATAAATTGGTTCACTGTGACACAAAGCTGCTCCCACTGGGATTGCCTATCAGAACATGCTATCACACCAGAACCTTGCAATAACTTTTGTTGAGAACACCTTCAGTAATGGTAAAGCTACTGCACTATCTGCAGGTATGCCTGGAGCGGTATCTGGTGTTACCAAGGGTCTTGTTCTGTCCATTCACCAGCCTTCAGGGAGCTGGACTAATTAATGCACTGAAATATCAACAGATTTTTGTATGGTGCGCTCAATGATTTTCAGTACAGGTCGGGTTTTAAATACAGGCATTGAGGGCAAGGAAAGAAGCTTTTGGAGCTATGTTTGAAACTTGCAAACTTTGTCTTGGGAAAAGAGCTAATTCAATAAGGGCCCAATGCAACTCTCCCAGATTCAGTTGAAAGAATCCCACACAATTCAGTATGCTTTGGATCTCTGCCTAGTAGCAGTGTTTCTTAAATAGCTCCAAACTTACTACGGGGACTATTTACAATTTATAAATACTGTGATTAAGTTAGTTATCTAAGGCAGCTGGCAAAATTTTAAAGGGTGACCATACATATGGTTCTATTTATAAATAAGAAGCGATTTATTGAATTATATTACTTCTTTTTTTTCTTTTAAGAATATCTACTTTATAAAACTCTTTAAAGGAAAAATGTCAAGACATTTGTCTTTTTTAAACTAAATGAACAACAGAGAAGTTACTTACATCGGATTTTTAGAATTCTAAAGGACTCTAAAAGCAAATATTTGGAATTGCCAAAGAAGGTGGACCTGAGTAGCAAGCAATAACACTTAATTCCATCTGTTGCACATACATGTTGGACATTCATTTTCTAGAATGCCTTTTTGTAAAGAAGCTCTGATTGTAATTACTTCAAAAATAGGTTTTAACTTGAAGTTTTAAATGGATGTTTAAATAACGAATAAAGGGAAACCATGATGAGTATTTTGTTTTCTAATATGGAAACAGATCTTCTACGAAGGCTTCTTCAGTGACAGGCATAGGGCTGGCTACTACCAGTGACTATACAGTGTAGCAACAAATCCTGGGCAAACATGGGGAGAAAGCTTGCTGAAATCTCATCTTGCATGGATTTCTTTCCCAGTTCAGTGGCAGCTGTCCCTCTTGCAGCTCTTTTCTATGTTCAAGGTTTGGATGCACACTTTTGACAAGAGCTCAGTCATTTCCTTTCCAGAAGCAACTTCTCTGAATTTCCTCATTATGGGAGCACTGAGCTAACAGCATCAGTAATTGCCATCAATCATTTCAGACACAGACCATCATCAGAAAGAATTGTCCATCAGTGTTTCTTGCATGAATTGGTTTTCTTCTTCCTTTGAGATTCTTCTTTTCAAGAGAGTTGTGAAGTTTAGCATGTACTTGTGAAATGCCTTACAATTAATAGGTTAAAAGGGTTCTTTGAAATTGCATAGACATAAAGTGTTTTATCTACTAAACATTATGCTCCAGAAGTCTCTAGACTGCTGTGTGTGTATGAACCAAACGAAGTGAATGCAACAGGCAGATGCCTTGGGACAACCAGTTTTGCTTTTACACAGATAAATATTTTTAAACAATTTATTTAAAAGTTGGAAGCCTTAATCAATCAGGCTTGTATAGATTCCTGAGCTAATTGCAAATATTTTATTTCTGCATATTTTGGGATGATGGGTATAATATTCACATCTTAGTTTAGGTTATGTGAGACTGCATTTTTTGAAATCAGTCAATAACAGGTAGTACTGAGCAATCTCTGCAGAGCACAGGGCTTGCTGAGGAAGCTATCATGTATTTGCCATGGTGCTCAGAGCCCTAGCATAAATGAAAAGAAAATGAAGACAGGCCCATAAAACTAAATAGGATCTCAGTGCATTACCACTTAAAAGCCTGGTGGCCACTGACCTCAATAAAAAGCTTAATTTTTAAATTTTTTCCCAAATTAGGTTTTTGAATGAATGAATGTGAAACTCCATGCAGGTTGTGTACTTATCCCTTAGCTGCACATGCAAATTGCCACTTGGACACGCATTGGTTTGGTTAGATCAGCAACATGGTTGAGCTTACCAATGAGCTTGGAGATGAGACAAATTGGCATGGAGTGTCAGGAAAGTTTCCACAGCTGCAGTACCACCCTTTTAAACAGGGAACATTGGTTTTGTGCACTTCTGCTTTGGCACCTTTTACTAAGTTTGCTTACATACAGAAATGTTTCATAAAAATAAGGTTTTGGGTGGGATGGTCTCCACTGCTTTTGAGTGGCAATGTCTAACTCATTATGAATAGTGCAGTTTTCAAATAATCTGTTTGCCAGTCTGGTTAGATGTATCACTACATATGGAGGGCTTACCCCCACAAAATACACGTAAAAACCTTGTTAAAAAAATAAAAATGATTTCATGAATATGTGGTTACCATGGTTATGAAAACAAATTGGGTTTTTGCAGGTGCAACCAGTCTATTAGTGACCTAACTGATCACTTAATGCAGTTATTTCCACACAAATCTGTGGCAATTGCCTGGAAAAAATTATGCTCAGTGTGGTGCCCACATCTTGGTGATTCCAAACTTGAGGCATCAGGAGAAGGCAAAAGTTCAGTAGGTTTCAGAAAAGCCTCAGACACCGTTATGTTTAATGAGCTTATTCCCAGTGACATAAATATGAAAACAACTTGTTACAATGACTGTGAAAGTCCTTTCACCGAGTGGGAGCAATACTACTGTGTCACTGTAAACTGTGATGGTGAAGAAGAAACTTTTTGTGAGCAAGTTATCCCATGGCTGACCAGTAGAGGTTTAGCCAGATCATCCTAGGTCCATTCTTAGAGAATGAAATACAGAATAAATGGGTTTGTGGCTCAAAACACTCTGCTCCTGCATTTCCTGGGAGAAATTATCATAGTTTGTGTCTAATTAGACTGCTGCTAATATTGTTTTACCTTTCAAAAGTAACTCAAAGTTTTTTTCCTTTTTTTTTTCATTTAGGGTATGGATACAGTTGAAATATTGGACAACCATGTTTATGAAACATCTTTCAGTAAATAGGTATAATATTAGTTAATAAGAATACTTTAACTTCTCCATGGCAAATCATTAGCATATGAAGTTCATATGAAGGAACTACTTTGCCATTACCTGTTGTGTAAGTCTTGACTTCAAGTTGTGCATGTGATCCCCAATAAGAGTGAATTAACCAAGGTAAATATGTTTTTTTATAAATGATCCATGAATAGTCTCTGGTTAACTCTTGAAATGTGGAAATACTAGGTTTCTTAATTCTTGGTGAGCAAGTTTGCATTTTAATTTAGACTTTTAGGCCAAATCCTACCCCATTATGTGCCTGCCTAATCTATTGCTTCTCATTTTTTTATGATATTGGCGGTAGATCCCAATGAAAAGTTCACAAAGAGCAGTGTAAACCTTATACTTTACTCCACCTGATTTTGCTCTGCTCTCTGTGCCCATTCCTTGTGGACAACTGATGGCAAACTGACAGACTTTGGCACTGATGCTCTCTCCAGAAAAAAATGGATTCCCTTTTCCCCAGAAGGGAAAAGCCTTGGTTAGGAATAATCAGCTGCCCAAGTATAAAGTGGGAGTAACTGGTTGGGTGGCAGTTTCCTGTGAAAGGCTATGAGGAGTATCATATCTGAGCCTACGTGCCCTGCTGCCACCAACCAAGGCACTCCTTGCACTGTTCTCATAAAACAGATCTATGGCGTGCAGCAATGGTGTACAAAATGACCCTCCTTGGTGTTGGTGAGGCTTCAAATAGAGCACAGTTTCCTCACCTGGACTTTAAAAAAGGCATGGATTAGCCAGAGAGCCTGGTAGAGGGCAAACACCATGATCAAAGGGCTACAAAACATGACTGTGAAGAGGTTTTAGTAAATTGGCTTATTTCAGTCTATTAAGAAATTTTTGAGGACTGAGGAGCGCATAGCATAGTAATTTGCAAATTACTGCAAAGGACAGATGTGGAAGAAAAAGATATGGAAGACAACTGTGAAAACCTTTTGATAGTAAGGACAGCAGAGAGCTGAAATGGGTAACTCACAGAGGTTTATGACATTGCATTATGGTGTATCTATTACATAGACCACATATAGCAGGTTGTCTTTGAGGTGCAGCAAAAGGAACAGCTTCAATGCTCATTTCCACTCCTGTAATTTTTTGATTCACCAATAGGTTGGTATTTATTGTTGTATCAACTTAAGACAATATTGTTTTCAGGATGGATTGAATCATACTTTCGGTAAGAATGTTAATTAGGCACGTCTGGTAGTTTTACCATATGAAAATGCACCTCAAGTGCCTTGATAAATGTAACAAAGATGGCAATAGCAAAGCAGATTTGTTTGTTTCTTTCTTTTTCTCATTTTTTTCTATAATTCTGATGAATTTATTGACTGATTAAAACTGGAAACATCTTGTTTGCATTTTAACCTTTAATGATAGCATTGCTGCAGCATGGTTATGCTCCTGCCTATGTGCAAGTCAGATTGACCATCAACCTCTTGGAAAATTGAATGACTACTTTGAATGAATTTTAAAGCCACAGATGATGTGTTTAGCTGCATCTTATTCTTCTGCCTATTCCCAGTGTAAAGCCAGCATCACAGGACTTGATCAGTGATTTCTCCTTCTGTCTGAGCCCCTCATCTTCAGCTGTCAAGATCCATCCCTTTCACCACTTAAGCTGTCAGAGCCACTGTCTGTATCTGAAGGAGGAAGGGTGGTGCACATGGAAGACTCTGGACAGGTTGTCTCCAAGTCCACCTTTAATAATGTCAGTTTGTTTTATACCTGTAGCATTTGGGCTTCCTCAGTAGTGTTTCCAGCAGAGAGAAAAGTCTGAATAAAACCCACCCAGCTGAAGGAAGAAGGCTTGGCTCTGTGTGCTACTGCTACAGACACTGCCTTTAGTGTTTCTTTACAGCAGGGTGTGAAGGTGCCTTCGACTCTACATGCATTCTTTTATCTTGTTAACAGGAATGAGCTATGGGAATAACTGGACTTTTGGGCTTTTGTTTTATGCTCAGTGGTGACGACAAGGATTTCAATCAACTGCTTAGAAAGTAGTGTTTTCTTCACATAAATAACTCCCTGCAAATGAAGAGCACTGATCCATACCTTTCCTTGACATGTATAAGTGAACATTCCAGAGAGAGTAACATCACGTAATTTCCTCTTACTGTTGAAGGATGATCAGGTGGAGGAGTGAGTGATCATTCCTAAACAGCAAAAAACCCCAGGACCTATAATCATTAACATAGCCTTTGTGTATATATCATTTCACTCTAGTAGCTTCTGCAACAGGCAGACAGGATTCAATGCTAGTGCCTTCCTGCTTCGTATGCTGCAAGTCTTCTGTGTGACAAGTAAAGTCCTTCTGGGGCAAATGAGTCAGATGGTCAGTTCTTTCCAAAGAGACAGACTTGGCAGGTTTTTACGTAGTGCCTCAAGGCAGAAAGCTAGAAGAAGACACTCAGCATTGTGAGTGTACACAGTGGGATAGTTTTTTTTTTAGCAAAAGCTACTCTCTGATGACTCACAATTTTACAATAAGGGTCTTTATTTCAGATTTCTTAATTTTAGTGTACTTGGGTTGTCAAAAGAGCATTTTAAAAACTGCCACTAATTCCAGAATGAGTTCTTATTCTGTTAGGTGTCTGGAGCTTTCCCTAATTGGTCTTAGCACTCTGACAGGGGGAGCACACAGGTCTGCCTTTGATTTGAATTGGAACTGAACACTTGTATCAGTGAAAACATTTGACAAGTACAGCTGTCCTATTTGGGATTAGAAAACTGTTATGTGACAACAATAAAAATATCATTCAGAGAGTAGGGTTTTTTTCTGACAGTGTATGATTAGACTTCATAGAAGAATAAAAACAATATCTTGAACCTTAAAGTTAGCCTATCCACTTCAGTGAAGAACTTATTTTTTACATGCCCGCTGTCTGCCAATTAAAAACTCAAGCAAACCATACAGGACTTGTATATTATTTTCTTGATCACACAGTTTTCTTGCTGACAGGAATGAATTTATGGCAGCAAACCTTAAGCAAAAGCATGAAGGAATTGGAGGAGATGTGAGTTCATAAACTGTTCTGATATCTCTGAAACATTTTGACAGTTTAGAAATGGTTTGTTTTCAAGTATTAATAGCTGAAGTTTGGGAATTTAAGTACTGAATTAGTAAAGTAGCAAGACATGATGTCTGACTGTCTAGGGATCAATGGTCATACCGAAACCAAATTATTTTCTGTACAGTAAAATAAATGGTATCATTGCCATTTCTTTGACTTGTGTCCTGTTGCCATGGTCTGGCTGTCCCCATATGTTTAATTTTGCTGATTTACAAAGAAAGAAATCATTTGGGTACATCTAACTGTGTTGCTGGAAAAGCTTCTGAGTTAACCTCTGATTCACACCTGGGAATTGATTGGGAGAGTTTTGGGTTATCTGAGCAAAAAGCATGCTAGGGATAGCATTTCACCACTTGGAACAGGGAATGAGTTCAGGGAATCTGAGCTCTGAAAAGTATTTCCTGCTATAGAGACAGCTTGACACTTGGATTGGTCTTAACTAAATTTGGTGGGGAAACAGTGGGGAAAAGAGGTTCCAGCCACCTGAATGAACAGGGAGTTATTCACCCCAGTCTACTTCAAGGCTCTTCATGCTCTGGTTATTCTCACTGCAGCAGTTACTTGACTGTGGGTCCTTCTGGGCTTCACTTTTCCTAGCAGACCGTCAGTATTTGATGTGGTTACTTGCTAGAGTGGTATGGTAGAATGCAGTGGGTGTGCTAAGGTAGAGGAGAGGTAATATCAAGGTTTTGTCAAAGGTAAGGTGTTGTCAGAATGTTTCAGAGATGTCAAAATAGTTTTTGAACTTATGTTTTCTCCATGTCTTCCCTATTACAGCATAACAGTAGTGCTGTGAAGAGCTCTCACTGAGACTTGGTTGCATAGACAATGAGAAGCAATGTCCTCTCTCATCTCATCTTGTTTGAAGTCACAAAAATCACACTGTCTTTGAGCATATGGAGTGATACCCCCAAGATTTTCCTTTTGGGGATCTTTTCAATTGTGAAAGTGTGGCCAGTCCCTAATGAATAATGACATGAGTTGGTCTCAGGATGACCTCAATGACTGAGGCTGACTCAGCAAACACAACAAACTAAGGACCCCAATAAAAGCTTAAATACTGGAGAATGACCAGGTGCCCCTGGAGTCCTGTACCCCACTAACACAATGCACTTCCTCTCTGTTTTCCTGGGGAAACATCATGAGACATGTTAGTTTCCTTCTAGCATGTTCCCAGCTCATGCACAACTGTGTCTGCCACAAGTTTTCTGTGTGACACTGAGTTTGTCACATGTGGCACATCTGCACTCATCCTGACCTGGGTGCTGTGTCATAATGATGAAGTAGTATAATTTCTGAGGTGAGTTGCTATCTCTTCAGGGAGCTGTGCTTTGTGGGCTTTCTGGGCAAACCAGATCATCTGGAACTAGTCTGGAATTTTTATTGTACAGTAGTATGCAGTAATAGCATATCCTTGTTTGCTGTGTCTCACTTGTCTGTTTCAAAATATGGGAGAATGTGGCCTTATTTTTTGTACCTGTATAGCAATACAGTTTCTAGCACTATGTAAGCCAATAATATAAAACAATTATTAATGCCATTATGATAACTGGCTTTAAGGGATGGTGGGTCATTATTAGGAACCTGTGAGTTGCCTCAGATAGGCAAATGATTTTGCAGCAAAATTTCACTTCCTGCAAATATTAGGTTATTCTATTTTTCTTTCAGGCAAAATTTAAAGTTTTAAGTGCTTACTGTCCTTCAGTTTTCCTTCCCTAATCCCTTCCTTCATCCCTCCCCTCTTGCCTCCCTTTCTCATCCTTCCCTCTTTCCCTCCAGGGTGGGATTAGACTAGCTTTTTTTTTCCTTGTGGATTTCCAAAATCTCCAGGGAGGTGGGGGCTACAGAGGAAGCTTCTTGTATATATGTGAAAATATAGTTCTTGGGCACCACTCATGGACCCCTTTGGAGTATGATGTTGATCCCTAGGAGTCCATGGATCAAAAGTTGAAAAGCATTCACTTAGACAATTATCACAAACACTGATGATTGGAATGTCTATTTTTTAGTGAAAACACCTCTCAAACTTTGTGAAGGTTTATCTGTGTGCATGTATGTATAAAAGTATTTCTGGGACTTGTGAACTCATACTTTTCCTTCACAAAAATTGCAGGATATTTATTTTATTGTTGGAGTAGGTTATACCTCTTGGTATTATCGCTTTAGGTGTTCACTGGATAATAGATAAGAAATTGAAAGTTTTTATTCAAGACCTCCTTATGGCTCAGACTTTTAACCCTAGTCCCTGGATTCAGAGCACAATTACTGTCATTATAAGACAGGTGATAACAATCTATGAAAAGTTTTCTGAGGGATGAGTGGGAAGAGAAATAAAAACTCTTTCCTTACTAGTAGTTCTGGATATCCAATGATGTAATCTTTATCTATTCAGCCTTTAGGTGGGAGGGATGGGATGAGATTTGACTGATTAGCAGTGCTAATTTCATTATCTTCTATGGCATGTTTTTCTGGTCACTTATGAAATATACCCAGTGCTTAAGAAATGTATTCAAATGTCATTGGAAAAAAATCTGGAACAACTCTGCCAGACTCTTGTTTTCTCCTCATCTGTTTTGTTAGCACAATCTAATGGAACTACAGTACTTTCCATCTGAAGTCCCATACAAATGTGTGACATAAATTACCTCTGTGGAGTTTCTTTGTTGAGTGGCTCTGTAGTTGTTAACCTTTCTTCTCTTCACAGAATCATAGAATTGTCTGGGTTGGAAAAGACCTCTAAGACCATTGAGTCCAACTGTTAACCCAGCACTCCAAGTCCCCTACTAAACTGTATCTGTAAGGACCACATCCACGTGTCTTTCAAATAACTCCAGGCATAGGGACTCAACGACTTCCCTTGGGATACTGTTCCAATGCTTATCAACCCTTTCCATGAAGAAATTTTACCTAATATCTAACCTGAACCTCACCTGGCACAACTTGAAGTCATTTCCTCTGTTGTCCTTTCTCTTGTTATTTGGGAGAAGAGACTGACCCCACCTGGCTACAACCTCCTTTCAGGTAGCTGTAGAGAGTGATAAGGTCTCCCCTGAGCGTTCTTTTTACCCAGGCTAAACAACACCAGCTCTTCAGAAGACTTGTGCGACAGTCCTCCCACCAGCTTTGTTGCCCTAATTTGACACTCACAATGTCTTTTTTTAGTGAGGGCCCCAAAACCAAACACAGGATGGAAGGTGTGGTCTCACCCACTGGGCAGGTTTCCAGCCACTCCCAGTGCAGAACTCGGCACTTCATGTTATTGAACCTCATACAGTTGGGCTCAGCTCATCAATCCAACCTGTCCAGATCCTTCTGTAAAGCCTCCCCATCCTCCAGAGGATTAATACTCCTACTCAATTTAGTGCCATCTGCAAACTTAATGAGGGTGTAGTAGATTTTTTATTACAGTAGCATGATTAAGTTCCAGTTGACCTTTGGCCTTTTAATTTTCTCCCCGAATAACTTCATGACATCCTTTCAGTGTTCCTGAGTTGCCTGCCCCTTCTTCCAAAGGTTACAAACTCTATCTTTTCCCCCTAAGCTCCAGCTACAGCTCTTTTTACAGGCAAGTCATTCTTCTCCCTCAGGTTTTCTATAAGCCCTTGAGGACACTTTCGGATTCCTTTCTTGAAGAATATCCACCATTCCGAGACTACTTTGCTTCAGGACCGCCACCCAAGGGGATCTCTCAACCAATCTCCTAGACAGGCCCTCAGAAATCTGAGGCAGCAGTTCTGCTAATGCCCTCCTTATTTGTGCAAGAAACAAAAACTTTGATCATTTTGTCCAAGATGGCCACCAACCATCCATCACATCACTCACCAGTCCTCTCTGTTCAAAAACAGCAGGTCAGCAGGGGGGAAGCCATGCCTAGTTGGCTCCCTCACCACCTGTGTCAGGAAGTTATCTTCCACAATCCAGGAACCTCCTAGACTGTATCCTCTCCACTGTGTTGTGTCTGCAGTGGGCATCCACTAAGCTGATGTTCTCCACAGGATCAAGAGCTAGCAATTGTGAGACTTCTCCCAGCTACTCACAGAATATTTCATCTACCTCCTCCTCTGGGCTGGGTGGTCTATAACAGACTCCCACCAGGATGTCTGCCTTTTTGGGCTTCCTCCTGATTCTTCACCTGTAGACACATACCCTATCGTCACCGTCACTGAGCTCTAGTCAGTCAAAAGTCTCTCTAACATACAGGGCTGCTCCATCACCTCCCCTTCTTTGCCTACACTTCTGAAGAGTTTAACCATCCACTGCAGCACTCCAGTCATGCAAGTCAACCCCCAGCTCCCACGATGGCAGCTGTGCCACACTTGTCCTGCTGTGCAATGACTTCCAGCTCCTGCTTGTGGCCCATGCCGTGTGCACGGTTGTAGATGCCTTTCAGCTGGGCTATTTCTTCCAGTGCATTTTTAGAGGGAGAAACCCTAACTCCTACATGGCCACTCCCAGGGACTTCTCTGGTTCTTAACACATCAATAACCCTTATGTCTTTGCAGTGCATGTGCCTCCATTCCTTACCTCCACTGAGGTCAGCCTGTAGGACCTTGCTGGCACACTGTCCCTCAACCACTGGTGTGCTGATCCCAGGCTTGTCTCTAGTGAGCCTGGTTTTATCCTTTTCCCCCTTCAAATCTAGTTTCAAGCCCTTTCAATGAATCTTGCTAACTCCTGAATGAGAAGCATTGTTTAATATACTTAATTTCTCTCTCCTTTGTTAGCACAGGAGAGTCAGGGGGACGGCTGCTTTGTCTGACCTCCTCTCCATGGGAATAGTAACTATAATGGGTTTAATTAACTATGTGGTATTGACGTAATTAGTTATCCCAATGATTATACTTCTTTAATAAAAGCACTTCATTTGGGATGCATTTCTCTTCAGCATGTGCAGAACCCTACACCTATATTTCATAACTGTCTAGACATCAGAACTCTGTGCATATTTTAGCATCTGCCCTTGAAAGAGAGGTTATCTTGCATGGCTTAAGATAATTGGGAAGAAATTATTTTGCCCCCTGGTTTCAGACTCACTTGCCTACTGAGAGTAATAGAGATGGGCAGAGGGACAGTAGGTCAGTGTAGGGAAACCAGAATTGGGAGAAAGGAAAGGCTGGGTTTGGAAACTGCATGCCAGGCACTGGCTTTTTCTAACTTTTCAACTCCAGAGTCTGCAACACTAAAGGGAATGGAGAAAGTTTAACTTTCTCCAGGCAAAGTAAATGCTGTATATCTGCTTTATTTATATGTATTTATGTACACAGAACTATTATTGTAGGTGTTTATGACATAACCCTACATCCATTGTGCTAAATTTACATGGACCAAGCCTCAGTAACTCTGTTATTGCTATCACACAGCCAAATTGACAATAAGGAATGAATTTTAGTTTTCAGTTTGGTTTTGCCTTTTTTTTGTTTCGTTTTTGTTTTCCTGGGAAGTCGCTGTTCTTTGTGTTTCATCCCTCTGGCTAATCTTGAAGAGCAATGCTACAAGGAGAAGAGATTACCATATGAAAATGTCATTTTGTATCATATGAATACTGAAAGAAAAAACCCCACAACTCAAAGGTAAAAGGTCTAAGGGAGGAGATTAATTCCCTGTTATTGAATCAATCTACCACAAAATGGTATGAGAGAACTCCTTTAGCTTACATCTCAGTTCATAGCTGGGGGGAGGGATTCCTATCTGATAAAATTTACTCAAAGATTAATGAATTCTGCACACAGCCTACTTCATAGGTAGGAGGTGTTATTCCTGTTGCTGTTGCTGTGTTTTAGCTAACATTTTAAAAGTTTTTTTCCTCTCTCTCTCCCTATCTGCTCTTCTCCATCTCTTTAGTTTACACAACTGTGCTGCAGTCCCTTCAGTCTTTCTTCCTTTCCCTGTTGAGAGAGACAGACTGAAATCACTGCAGGCATTTGAAGCCTCATGCAGCACAGGAGTGAACTCTGTGGGTCATTTTAAGAGCCAAATACATAAACAAGTTCTCAAGAAATGGGGAAAGCCAAGCAAATGGGGAAGAACTGGTTGTGAGAACTGCAAACATGGCTTGTTCTCTAATCATAAGGAATGCTCCACTGAAGCCTCCATCCCTCATTAAATCAATAAAATCATGTGCCCTTTATTTTAATCCTGTATTCAAGAACCAAGGATAGAGACTGAGTCTTTTCATTTCATTGTTTCTAAAAAAATCACTGAGATGATATTGACAAAGGTTGATTCTTTTACCTTGGTGTTTCAGAAAAATGTCAGTATGGAGGCAGGTGCTGGGCATTCAGCCACTTCTTTCAAAAGCAGAAAAGGGGTTCTGTGACAGCCTCATTGCAAATACTGTAGATTTCTGAGACATTTTGTTTGGTTTGATGTTGTGCTGCAATGACGAGAGAGGAAGGATCTGTTATGTACAGCTGCATGAATCTCTGGATTGAAGTTTTTACAGCCTCAGATCCTCTTTTATACAGTAAAGGGGAGATGAAAGCAAATAACTCACATGCCATGAAACAGGTACTATGGGATTCTGAAAGGCTTAGCATTCCTGGTAAGTATTTGATCAAAATTCAGACAAGGGAACTTTGCACTGTCATTTGGTGGAGTGACAAACATGGTAAAAATACCTCCAAAAATCTTCATTATTTTGTCAGCTCCATCTTGATTGAATTAGCAAAGAATGAGTCATGGTTAAAAAAAGAGCCATTCTCCCCTGAAATGTATTAAAGTTTGGGTGGTAAAGAAACACATGTTTATTTCCTAAATGAAATGCAGGCAGAATATGTATCAATCCATGGAAACAGTAGTGCTAGTTTCCTATGCAAGGCATGTTCAAAAATTATCTTTTACTGAGACCATAAAATGGCTCCAAATCTGACTGTAAATGGGGTTTCTGTTCCCCACAGTTATTTATCCAATGTCATATCTTGTATATCTTACATGAAAAAATGCTTGGGTGAAAATGGTGAATAATGTAAATACAGGCTGGTTGTTTACCAGAGATTGTTCATCTTCTGGGAGAGTTGTTTTTTATGTTTTGTTTTGTTATGTTTTTTCCTCTCTGAAAACTGTTCTGTATGTATTTATTTTTTGAAAGATGCCGCCAACACTATTTCTCTGGTCAGATTAGGTAAAGCTTAACCAATGTATATGTTAGTCACAAATCTGATATAACATGTGCTGTTACTTGTGGCAACTTCAGACACTGTGGTTATTGACCTGGTCTGCTGTTTACTTAATTTTTAAGAATGTGACATGGTAATAGACTAACAAAGAAAGAAAAAACAAAACACAGGTTCAGGGAATGGATCTACTGATTTTTAGATAACGCTGGGTAATAATAATGAAAACAAAACAAACAAACACAAAAAAAAACCATGAAAGAAGAGCCCCTTGGAATAATGTGGATTGTTCTCACCTTCAAATAACATATGCCACCACACAGCCTTTCACTTGATCGATGAGTAATTGTAGTTTGAAGTCAGTAAGACCCCAGTGAAAATCCTTGAAATGTTCTACAGGTACCATGTTCACAACTGCAGACCTGTTAGGCACTTAAATAAACTAAAGTAACATGAGTCAGCAGAGTGCTTTGCCCACAGATTAGATTTAACTGGTAATTTGCTTCCAAGAAAAGTACTTATAATACATTATTTAAGTTAGAACGTAGCTCGCACAGTCGGAAGTTAACCGATTGCTGTAGCACCGACGTGCAAGACAAAAGTGCAGTTTTACCAGTTGTAGAAGCAGTGAGGACTCACAAAGATGACTATGGGCCCGGAGCATCTGTTGTATAAAGAGTGTCTGAGAGAGCTGGGGCTGCTCAGTCCCTTCTCTCAGGAGAAGAGGAGGCTGAAGGGGGCCTTACCAAAGCGTGTAAATACCTCATGGGAAGGACTGAAGGTGAGGGATCTGGGCCCTTTTCAGCAATGCTCATGACAAGAGGCAATGTGCACAAATTAAAACGTGCAAATCCATCGGAACACAACTGAACACAATGCTTTTACTGTGGAGGTGATCAAACACAGGAACAGGTTGTTCACAGAGGCTGTATCCATCTGTGGAAATACTCAAAATTCAGCTGTGCGTGGTCCTGGGCAACCTGCTCTGAGTGACCCTGCTTGAGAAGAAGGGTTGGGTGAGTACAACCTCAGGAGGTCCCTGTTTACCTATAGAGCTTTCAAAGTGGGACTTCAAGAGCTTAGCACAAAATTAAAAGAAAAAACAAAACTTGAACTGCAGCAGCTGCTATGCAATGCTCTTAAGCAAACTAGACCAATATGATACCATCAAGAGATATCTGTCTCTATTTGCAGACCCTAACAGTCTTTAAATCAATTCAATACGGTACTCAGGAATATTTTTTTCTGCTTGTGATAAACCCATTTAGTATGTTATACCTCATGATAAGTCTCTAACTGTCTCCCTGTTCTGTTGGCTCCTTTCTGAGGATATTAACTCTAGGGATGGCTCTGATTAACTCTGGAAGAGCTCTGGTTAAATAACCAGAAAATGTCAATCACATACCCCAACTCAGCCTTTTTTTGAAAATTTTTGAAATTCCATTTTGAAAAAAAAGGAAAGAGCAAAGTTGTGATGGATTCAAACTGTCTTGTTTTTGATAGTGTCAAAATGTAGTCCAATGTCTTCAGTCTTAAATACTTTACATGTGCATTGTACATATTATTGAACCAAATTGAAATTATTGAATTAAATCAGTGTTTATTTTATTTTCAGTAGTTGAAGTTCTGATTTGCCTGAAATGTACAGAATATTTAGATAATCCCAGTGAATTATCTGAATTCACTGAAAACAAATTCAAAATTCTCTAAGGACTGGAAATCCCCATCTTCAGAGAGCTCACAGAATGCTTTCTATATGCATGAATCAAACACCCCAGCAAATCAGTTTAATAATGCTAAGCTGCATCTTGGCTGTGGAAGATATACAGGACTCTGGTGCATTTCAGATTGTACAAGATGCGAATATGAATAGTGTGAAAGATGTCACACAACAGCAAGGATGGTATAAGTAGCAAAAGACTGTGGATACTGTTATGCAATGCAGTCTAAAGCATAACTGAAATAGATATCTACTTTGCCAGACTCTGCCTATTGATAGCCATAGATTTGCATGAGTTAACTATAATCTATATTCCATTAAAGATTATGGGAGGAAAATATTATAAAAGTTAACACTGCTTAAACGATGTAATTGCAGGCTTCAGTCATGCAACTCCTTTACTAGCATCGCTATCAGTGATGTGAAAGTCATCACTGCAAAAGGATAGAAGTGGGAAACCATATTATTATCACCCTCATTACTTCTGTATTTTTGGTTAAGAATCATGGGAACATTCCATTCTGGATAATTTCAAGAGCTGTTTTACAATTTAAATAGTATTTTCTTATTCAACGCGTTTGAGCCTTGAATTTAGTCCATTCTATTTATTCACATTACTGGCATAGAAATGTCTGTATCCCTATCTCCTCTCTCTAGCCTTGAAGAGTCACTACAACTGTTACTGAGAGACCCAAAATTCTCCTGTTAAGCCTATGAACAGAACAGCTAACATGGATTTGCTTTGGCTTTTGGCTCTGCCAAGGAAGGAATGGCCTTGCACGGGTGTAGGACACTAACATTTGGCTGCAAACTCTTACAGTGGATGATGAGTCAAGAGTCCCCAAAAGACACACCTGACAGTCAGAACCAAGGTTAAGTTGGAAGAGCTGCCCATTTAAAAATGTGTCCTTTTGGAACAAGAGAGAACAAATGTGACTTGGAAGTTCAGAGGCTTTAGTGACACAGTACCAGAATATGTTCAGTCATCTGGTTAGAGCAGCATGCAGAATTGATTAATATACCTTATTTTTTGGAAACTGAGTTAGAATCACCTGAAATACAGGAAAAAGACTGATCCTGTCCTGTAACCATAAGTACAGCAAAGTGCAGAAAAAACCCTCTTCTAAGTTTGCTAAACTAGCACTGGTACTTCAGTCAAATTTTTACTGTATCTGCATTGTGGGTGAGAAGTAGTAACAGGAATCTTTTGATGTGCACTGCTTGATCCATGGAAATCCCTGGCTGTGCATTTTAGTACAGGAACTGAATTGATACCTAAAACAATGTTTTGCAAAGCAAACACCAAAGTTTGGTGAGTTTTACAGTTTGTCAAATCCTGTCATGAATGATTTGTCAAATACTTTAAGGCACAAACCCAAACAAATAATCAAATAAATCATAGAAATATTATCCAATGAACTCTGCCTTTATGAATTAGTGTCATCCTGTTATGCTTCAAAACAGCCACGCTTCACAAACTATTTAAAGAGACTGGAAGTGAGATGAGTTCAGTGGGAACACAGAATGGTGATCTGCCCAGTCTAAGGGTACATCTCAACTGGGCATAGCTCTAAAAGAAGAACAAAGATCCTATAACCAATATAATCCCAGTCAAATGTAATGCAAAACTCTCTGGAGCCAACCAAATAGTAAAAAGAAAAAAAGTAAAAAGTAGCCTGTGAAATGATGGTGCACATTTAAAGATGAAAGGAAAATAGATGAACTTTAGAGACCTTTCACTGTGTCAGCTTTGGCTGCATGAACATTTTCCAACTGCTTTTAATATGTCCTCAATGCCAAGTTGCACTAAAGAGCATTAATGCAAAATTTGTGTGCTAGGAGTTGTAGTCACTAATTCAAATATGTTATATTAAATAGGAAAGACATATCAACAAATACTCAGAGAACTCATAGACTCCCTAAAGGACTAAAAGACTGAGATCATGAAAGTTTCTAGTCAGATCATGGGCCTCTGAATTGCACCCCTTACTCCCTGTACCAAGACTATAAAACTCAATGTTATCTTTCTCTGACTTGAGCAGTTAGCCAGAAATCCAGATTCCATGGAGTAGTTTAAGTCAGAAGGAAAGAGAAGCTGATGCTAAAATCCTATTTATTTTTTAAAAAATACATATATATACACACACAAAAGCTTCTTTTCTTCAGTACAACAAATGTCAAATGTGGTGAGATGCTATCTTTCCTTGAAGCTCTGAGCTCTTTTCTAATCAGCACTTATCCCATACAGCTCTCTCCTGGTTTGGCAGTGGACTGTGTTCCCAGTTTGTGTTCTGGCTTTGTCTGCTGCTCTTTTAGTCTGTGTTTTTTTTTCCTACCGACATTTCAGACACATACTAATTCACAGATGTCATAAGGCACAGTTACACTAAACAATCTAATAAAGCGTTAGCTAATTTGTTCTAATAAATTATCTTTTTTTTTTTAAAATTTGTATCTTTCAAAGAGCTACATTTTCCAGAAGGTATCATGTTATGAAGGCACTAGGAGACTGAGTCTTTTTCTTCCCTTGGCAGGTTGTTCATATGGTTAATCACCTTCACTAGCAAATATCTCTGCTTGATTTGTCACCTGATTTTTCTTGAGAACAGTTTTCAGCTTCTGATGTTTTTATTCTTTCTTTACTACATTTAAAGGCCTCCAGTAACTGCTGAGTCCTTCTTATGAAAGTACTTATATACTATGATTAATTAATTAATCTCTTGGTGCACTTTTTGATGAACTAAATAGAATGAGCTCTTTAACTCTCACTGTAAAACATTTCCCTCAGTACTCAGTTTCTGTGACTTTTCCTTGTACCTTTGCCAGTTCATCAATGCTGCAAAATGTGGACACCAGAACTGAAAAATAAGTATTATTTCTATTGGTATCCTTCATTAGCTTAGCTACCTATCTGTGCTCTGCTTTTCTGCATTAGTCTTTGGGTTATACCTGCAACTGCTGAATTAACTTTGCAGGAGCTCTAGGATTCATGTGGAGTTACTTATCCAGTGTGGGCTTTACAGTCTTTTGCAAGGCCTCTGCTTTCAGTGATGTCATGACACTTCTGGTGTAATGAAGTTCTAAAGCTTGAATGGAGGAAAAAAGTAAAGAACAGTCTGCTGGGTTGCTTAAGTTACGACTGGTAACCGGTGCAAAGGAGCAAGGGCACAGCTCTGAGTTCACCAGTAACCACTTGCAGTGAGCTGCTGTGTAGTGAAATGCCTGTGGTCCACGTTGCGTGTAAAACTGGGAAGCTTAGATGTCCTACAGAAGGCCTTGACACAGATATCCATGGCTGTGAATTGTGGTCTAAGCAGAATCTTATTCTATTGCAAAGGCTTTAAAGAAGCTATACTGAATAATCAGCCTGCTCGATCACCAACTAGAGAAATTTCTTGACTTCAGGGTCATGACCTAATTTGCATTCTTTTTTTGAAGTTCGATTAGGAGAAAAGGGAACACATCTCTCACTAGCACCAAGGAAAATATATAGCACTACACAATGAAGTGGCCAAAGGATAATATAAATTGGAAAACCAGAAGATTACTCCCCAGGGACCTAATTTTTTTCTGTGGGTTATTGCGGCAAGAAAAGCTGGTTTGTTTCTTTTAAATATCTATTAAACATCTGGAGAAGTCATGTGCCAGGTGGGACCTAAATGGAAACTAAAAAGCTGGGGAGAAGGCCCCACCTTTCTGTGCAATTTCCCAAAGTTTGTATCACCAAATCCATTGTGCTAAATGGGAGGTCCACTATTTTCACCTCTGGTCTGGAAATGTAAGCGCACAAATTTGAGTAATATCCTTCTGGCCGAGGTCTTCCACTTATCTATAGGAGCTTTTAGTTTTTCACTCTGTATTCTGGACTACCTCATGCAAAATAGGGCTAGGTAAAAAAGATAACCTACACAAAGGCCTGATGTCAGGATGGGATCATTTGGGTAATTTCAATTTTGTCACATTCTTCCACGTGTAATCCAGGTGCAACTGGTCCTCTCCACAGAACGTTCGGGCTAACACCATTATATTAATTCGAATAGGAAATCCTCATAAGCATTGCAATTACCATTCAGCTGTACCTATATTCTAACAGAAGTAATAATTCTGTTACTGATTGTATGATGAAATACACCGGACCTTTTTTTCACAGGGAGAGATCAGAGATACATAGAAAGCTAAGTTAAAGATATAAAGCTAAAAATGAAACCAAGTATATGGCCCTTCATCTGAAAGCTGCTTTATCCACATTCTCAATCCCCATTTTATTTCTCACAAAGCCTCTCTGAAATCCATAGCTTTGACAGAATTGAAGGAATCCAGGTTAAACTCAGTTTGAGGTATGTATTTAACAATTTTTTTTAAAAAGAGTTGACTCTTGATGTATTGCCTTTTTGTAGAACGTACGTTGGAAAACAAAATGATTTACAACAATTTAAAGTGGAAGTTCATGAGATTTAAGACTGCATACACTGATTAGTATTTGAGCTTATTTAAAAGGGATTCCATGGGCTTTGCCAGGATCATATATTTTGAAAAATCCATATCAAAGTACTGATATTAATACCTTGGATTTTTCTAAAAAGTGTATTACAATTTAGAATTAAAGTAAATTTCTACTCTGGAACAGGCAAATTTATTTGGCAATATCAGAATCAGGGTTGAAAAGGGTAAGATACATCAAGTTAGTTTCAAGCATGTAATAGATAAAAAATACTTCCCCAATCTACTTTGTATAGATGAGTGATTTTTTTTGGCATATAATACAGATATGGTTGACAGACATTCATGTGTTTTGCTAAATTTGTAAAGTTACTTTGTCTGAAAAAAAGAGAATAAAAAAGTATTAAAATGAAGAAGTTTTGTTTCTGAAGTACTGTCTGACCCTGGTTTCCAGCAGTGGGCATGATCCTGACCCTTACTCAAATGTTCATGTCCCATCTGAGCTTCATCCCATCCTTTTCCCCAGGGAGGTGCCTGGTGCAAGGGGCTGAGGCTGCCCCCCAGCTATCCTCCCCCTGACTGGGATGCTGGGACAGGGTCCTGGCTGTCAGGGCTGGAGAACAAAGGTGGCAAGGAAATTAGAGAAGGAACAAGTTGCTTCTGACCAAACTCAGCCCTAGAAAGGAAGGGTATCCGAGGTGGGAGCAGGGCAGGTTACCCAGGAGAAATATAGAGACACTGTCCAAGCACTCAGAGGTGGGTTTAGGGAAACCAAAGCCCATGTGAGGCTGAATCTGGCAGGCAATGTGAAGGGCCACAAGAGGGGCTGTCACAAGCAAAGCAGTAGGTCTTTACTGGTAAGGTTTTTGTTCAGTAGTTCCAAGTCCAAATAGTGCCCATTGACAGGGCTGTCAATTGGCATAACCTGAGAAAGAAATAAGGAAATATTTTTACTGTGAGGGTTGTCAAACACTGGAAGGAACCTGGGAAGAGGGGCTATCCTTCGAGATATTCAAAATCCAGCTTGACATGGAACAAGGCAACCTGTTCTTGTTGACCTTACTCTGAGCAGGGGTCATGCAGTAGGTGAGCTCCAGAATTCCCTTCCCAGCTCAGTGACCCTCTAAATCAGAGAAGCCACTTATGACCAGAACTCCTGAAAATTAGCCCTTTCGTTTAGAGCCTCTACTGGAATTTGTTTACTTCCTGAAGTCACAGAAGAAGGGTAAGTCCTTTAGGCTCTGTACTAGGAATTAGCATTCTTCATTATCTGACCAATTATTTTATTGGACACAAAAAAGAGATTGAATTTTAAAGCTGATATTAAGGTCTTAAAACTGACTTAGAGGTAGTCTGAGTCATCACTTCTGGGACTTCAGACACCCCTCAAATGGCTTCCCATCAAAGGCCTTCACCATCTTCACAGCCCTCCTTTGAACACCCTCTCAGAGTTTAATGTCTTTCCTATATTGTGGTGCCCCAAACCACACACAGGACTTACGGTGAGGCTGCACCAGTGCAGAGCAGAGCACCACAATCACCTCACTTGACCAGGCCTGATAGACCCCAGGATATGGCTGGCATTCATTACAGCTATTAAATGAATGGTTTACCTTATCTCCTTTTACATTTCAGTAAACTGCAGCAATGGTCTGCTGGAGATAAAATCTCATTGGTTCCAGAATGTGAAAATGGACCCCACTTCCTTTAATAGAATGGCAGATCATGCTTTCTTTTTTCTTTTGCCAAGATTTGCCAGTAAAGCCATTATTCTGGCTGGGTACATCAATTAATTAAAATAATTTTAATTGATGATTTTACAAGGAGGGCTACTTTTTTTTTTTTCCTACAGAAAAAGAGGGAAAAAGTACAGAAATGCTTCTTTTATCTTTAAACTATACAATGGCTTATGAGACAGGAAAAATAGAGTCTAATGCATCTTTCTAGATTATGCTATAACAAAACTAGCCCTGGCTGGCAGACATTTAAATAGAAAAATTTGAAGTTACATCCAGATTGCTAGAATTATGTTATTCCTTAAAATGATATGGTATACACAGGCAATTTTTAGGTATGATGCTATAAAGGATACATTATTCCAACCAGTTGAGAAAATTTAAACTAGGAGTTACAGTGAGATCTCTTGCAGAGATGCCACCCTGTTTGTGCAAAAGAATAAACCTTACACAAAAAGCCACATGTCTGACAGGTGTACATAAAGCAGGGAAGTCTTAGGAAAACAATGTTATCATTAAGGAAGTATTCCAAATGCCAACATTTTTTTTTTTTTTTTTGCTGCAGGTTCCTTAGCTTTTGCTTTTTGACGAGGGATTAATGTGCAATATTCTCATTTAGGCCTGTATAACTGTTTGTAACATACGAAATTATATCAATCTAGTCTAGAATTTAGATGGACATGGCAATAACAAAAGTTCTTGTATTTTTAATAATATGTTGTTCTTTTTCTCTTAGGAAAGAATGCAGGTATTTCTCACAGACATGATGTAAAGTCTTGCTTCGGTTTATGGCATGTATATTGAAGTTATTTTTATTTCAAGAACTTTCTTGCTGTGGCTCCTGGAATAACAAAGTGCATGTTTTCATTGCAACACATACTATGCATTCCTTTCTTGGTGAGTTAACAGTGAATGGCATTATCTGTGACTGTCCAAAACATGTTTATTCCAAAAGAGTAGGTTTTCATAAGCGAATAGTTAGTTTGTGCCATGCTCAAAGGAAAAATGTTTCATCATGCTTGCATGGAACTACAGGAGTGTGTGAAATACTGCTTGGGTACACAGGTCTTTATTAAAAGAGTGATTCTGTGTTGGAATATACAGATACAATGGCTGTGATTCAAACAATCCTCTTTATTTAGAAAATAATAATAATAATAATAATTTTCCAGAAGCTGTAGCAGTTGCCTTACAGTGTGCCCAAGACTCCAAGGAAAGATCTGTAAAGAGCCTACATTATAAGTAAGTGAAAGCCAATTGCTAGAGATAAACAGAAGAATCTACAGCAGCAGTAAGGCAAACCTATACCACACCTTCATCTTACTGGTACCCTTGACAATTCTTTCTGGAAACTGATTGGAAAGAGAGATTATTAAGAAAGAATTAAAACTGCATAATGAAATGTATTTTTCAGCTAGAAACTTCTCACAAAGAGAAAGAAAACCATGGGAGAAAACATGAAGATTTTAGTGAATGAATAAGGGCAGTATTATTGGAATGGGAAAGAATAAAAGATATTATTATAGGACTACTGTCTTTAGACAGTGTAAAACTGTCTAAATTCCTATGCTGCTTTCAGTACAGAAATACTGCCATGGAATCTCATGTGCCTGCTTTATCTGTGTAAGCAGATATCTGCAATGTAAGACTGGTCCTGGAGATGCTTGAATCTGAAAAATTTAAATGTACCCTGCAAATGAAGGCCTTGGGAGTGATGTGACTTGTAGATACCTTACACAGGCAAAATGGTGGTCCAGTCTGCACAAAGAAAACTCTGCTTGAGTGAACAGACAATCAGCCTGGGACTTCTGTTTGATCTAAAGAAGATAGACATATAGCAAAAAGACAGCTCTGTGAGCTGCTTGTTCAGAGATAGCAACTGAAAGAATGTTTGCTTAAGTGATTACCCAGGCTATAGGTGGTAGCTGAGTTAATGTTTGCAGAGGAGATTACCCTGAAATATGGTTGGTGTAGTAGGATGGCCATTTTCCACTTTAACATTTTAATTTGGGAAAATGTTACCTTGTAAGAAGTGCAACATTTTGTAGAGGAAATCATTCTTCAGTGTCAAGAATCCTACTGGTAAAGATTACAGGAATTTTGACTTATGAAAACAGAATTTCAGTTGACTTACCAGTATTATATTTTGAGAAATCTGGCAAGAAATAGACTTTTTTTGCTATTCTACTTTTGAGTGGAAAAAATGTGAAGATTTCAGCGAAGTAGAAATCTTGGTTCTTATCTAGGCTAGACTCTGTGGACCCTGTGGACTCTGTGGTGACATGAAGCTGTTTCTGGTGTTGAAAATGTCAGTCCATACATGGAAAATATGGAAGAAGTGGTGGTTGTTGGACAAGGAAGAGATTATTGAGATTTTACTGAATGATTATTGTTGGACAAGAAAGAGATTATTAAGATTTTACTGAGTGATTTCCACTGAATTGGTTCTCTGTTGCATGTCCGTGCTAGGAAGAGATGAGTGGATTGAAAACAAGATCATCTCTCTTGGACAAAATCAATAGGACTCTGTGAGTCCATACAGACAATGCTGCTGCTACAATCCCTAGGAGTACTTCTTTCAGCTGCCCCTTAAAAAACTAAATATGGTCCCTTGGAGTCATATTTGAGTGGGTGACTTCATGAAACCTATGCCAACCTCTATTTAATCTCAGCCAGAAAGGGCAGTAACAGTGTTTGGATATAAAGAGGGCAGAACACTTTCTTTGCTAACCAGGGTATGTGTAGGACCTTTTCTTGACTCCATGCAGGTTTCTGGCAGCTTTGTCGAACTTCAGAGCAGAGCTGGACCTGGGTATCAGCACTTTCCCCCTGTTAATTTCCCTACCTAGAAGAAGAAATGGAATAAACACGGTTGATACGCAGACATACCGCAGCTTTCCAAAATATACCATTTTCTTGGTGTATTGTATTGGTATATATTGGTGGCTTTTCCCATTCTACTTGACTATTATTTCATTTTAGCTAATTCTTGGTGTTTTCATCATTATATAAAGTTGTACAGCAGATGTGATGGGAAAAGATATCTCAAATCATGTGCTGAGTAAATACTGGAGGAATCTTATATGCTCTCTGTTTTGTGCTCACTAGAAGCATGCAAATTTCTCCTAACTCAGCTCTTCCTAGCAAACTTCCGTACTGAAAATCATAATCATATGAGCTGCTCATGGTACAATCATGAGAAAACTGTTTGTGTGTGAACCAGCTGAGTGCGCTCACAGGGGGAAGAATTCAACCCAGCAATGCTATGCATTTAATAGCTTTATCCATTCAGCTTTATAGCTTGCCATTGGGTGCAGATGTTTTATGACTTGTAACAGTTTAATGTGTCCTGGTGGATTACCCTCCAAGTTTCTCTTCATCAAAGCATTTGCTCCAGGTAACTGGAATGTCAGATTTAAATGAAGTGCGATGAGAGAATGGGGATTGTCAGATTTTAAATGAAGCACACAGTGGTGCTAACTAAAGTTTTAAGCATGGTATGACATTTCCATGGCCTGCCTTACAGGCTCTTTCTACACCTCTTCTTCTTTCAGTGTGCAAATTATTGTAGAGAAAGAGGCAAAACAGTCATATACTGCATTCTAATACAGCAAATTGCCAACTTAAAAATTATCTGAAAAGAGATAATGTTTCTCATGAATTCAAAGTCAGACAAAAGGTGTAACAGACAGGGCAGCACCATTTCATTCACCAAAGATAACCAGGCCCAGATGGGCACACTATTCTTCACAGTGAATGAGCCTTTGCCTCACTGCTCCTTTGCTCCTCCTTCTGTTACCCACGTCCCTTGGGGCCATGAATATGCCCAGTCCTGCTTTCCCTGTCTTTCAGACATTTCTTCCATCTTGATCTTCCAAACAGGCATCCTCTTCCTTCCCATCTGACCCCACCCCCTTCATTGCTCATCCCAGTTGTTCTCTGGTTTAACATTAGTGAAAAAACTCTGGAATGCTTTTGTTGTTACACAGAACTGAGTGGTCAGGGGATCCATGCTGGTAGTCCCTAGGGTCTTTGAGTGCCTTCTTTTTCTCCTTTTGCAGAAATTTACTGAAGCAATAAATCTAGTGCAATGATGGAGAAAAACTAAGGCAGGGGAACTCTCGAGACAGGGAGAGGAAAAAAGAACAGTAACAGAGCAATAGGGGTTGTGCTACTTCTGCCTGCCTCATGTCTTACTGTCATGTTTTTCTATAAAGCTTATGTACATTGAGAGGTGAAGGGAAAACAAAAATCTTTTCTGGCAGAGAATGAATTACCACAAAGGTCCCACATGTCAGTGAAGTCCAAATTTCTCAACATATGGAGAGCCAGCATAAAGTAGGCTATCTGAAACCCAAAGAGTCACAAAGGTGGCACCGTAAATGGTATCTTTTCCTGAGGCAGAGAATGAGGCAAAGACAATCACAGTGCCAAAAAGACAATGCATGTCATGCTGAAACAGATAGAGTACAAACCTCCAAGACCTCAGAGTGTGTCAGAGAAGAGATCTTTAGGTCTTTCTGACAGGTTTTGCATGTTTAACTATTATTAGCAGGACAAAAGGCTGCACATGGTTATTACTGAGGTGCCAACCTCCCCTGGTTCAATCTTTTTGTTTGTTGTTCTAAGAGGAGTGCAAAAGAGTCACTTATTTTCTATCTTTGCACATTTAGGCTGTGATGGCTGGGGGAAAAAAGTTTTCAGATTAAAAGTCAAGATAAAGAATCAGAAAACACTCACTCACCTGAAAAGAAACAAATTACTTTTATTTTCAAAAAATGAGGGAGCTTTGGACGTCCTCAAAGTGTTACTCTATAAATACCACTGAGAAAATAATTTGCATGGATAATATCCTTTGGCTTCATTAACAAAATACCTGAGAGCAATATTTTTCATCCTTCTGGCTATCACTGTTGTTTGTAATTTGTAGATAGTGAGACAATCTTAGGATCCCAACTAACATTATTGTTCTGCTGTGCTAAGTACTTTTTGTAGTTTATGGGTCTGCTGGCCTCAAACAACTCAAATTATATTTTAATACAATATTATTTTAATAATATAATAATTTAATAATGTATAATAATATTTTGAATCCTGTGAATTGTGTTGTGTTTCATTTGGATCTGTCAACAGTACTTCCTCATACATGTGGTATTTTTTCTATTTTCTAGGTTGGATGGAGAGAACTCGCAACGTTATTCCTATAACTGCAGCAGGCAGCAAAATTAAGATCTGAGAGATTTTCGATGTATAACCTCCAATTCTGCTTCCCATGAGTATTTCATGCAGGTTACATTGAAACCGAAGAAAGAAGGACAGGGTGAATGTGACTTTATGTAAATCTGATGAGAATGTGGCACGAGTATTCACAAAAAGGCTTTTTATGCATTAGTTATTCCTCCTTAGTTAAATATATGACACTCATCAACTATGGCAGGTAAATGTGCACCTGCAGAAAGAAATCTGGTGAGAATATGATAAAGGTCTTGCTTGGCTGAAACAGAAATTACCAGTAGACTTGGGTGCACGAGTTAATCTTGTGATGATGATGATGATGATGATTCACTTGGGGGAGCTGTGAGGGGTTTGTAATATGACTTATATCCATTTGTAGTTATTGCATAAATGCAAATATTTAGATGGAGTGTTCACAGTAGTTTGCCACAATAGGAAAAAGCAGTCATAGAGGAAGGGGTTTTTTTTCCATCTCACTTATGTACGCAACCGATGTCCAAGACACTCTGTACACTCCATGGAGAGATACAGACACTTTAAGGAAGTGATTCATCTCAGTTTTAGACATCTAAAATAAGGCAGATGGAACAGTCTATCTCTCTTCACAGAAGAACTTTTAGTCTGAATTGTGTTCTAACAAGCAGGCCCACTGGTTGAAGAATATGACCACGTGCAGGCAAACACAGTTCATGTCTCAGCACCCTGCCACCAACCAGTGTGGTCAAATACAAAGTGATAGTGTCTGTCCATATAACAAATTCTTTTTCAGCTGCAGTAGAAATATCTGATGACTCAATCACAATTGTCCTTAAATGTGTAGTCAAATTTACACAACGCAGAACACAGTATTCCAGTCTATCAGGAATTAACCCCCACCATGCAGAAAAGTTTCAGTTTGCATTTGTGAAGTTTGTATTAAGGAAGAACAATGCTGGTGTGGCTGTAAATTCAGATTTTTTTTCCCCAGAATAATTGAGTTGGTTTTGGATTTGATTTTGCAAAGGTGCAGAGCATTTTCTGGATGCACATTTCCCTGACTTCTTGGAAGAGAAGGACACGGTGCCTCATGAGATCAAGCCCTCACACCATGCAGAATGCCTGGATCTGAACTGCTGTGCTCCTTAGATGTGTCACATTTTGAAATGCCCTGCAAAACGATCACTTGCCCTCCACTACTGCTTCCAGATGCCAGACAAAATGAGTCAGGTGTCGAAGCTTGGCTGATTGACCAAACTCAATCTATAATTGATGGAGACAAGCACTTTGGAAGGGAGATTCAGCTGGTCTATGGAGATTGTGAATCACATTGCCTCTCTCTTGCCCCTGGTTATTTCTTGGCACCCCGATGCACTTTGTGGCACCTTTCAGTTGCACTGATACTGCTTTTTGTGTCTGTGGCATTCATTAAGTAGCTTAAATTGTCTGGGATTCAAAAAAAAAACCTAAAACCCAAGCACTGCTCCCCATACTACCAGTTAAAAGGAAATCTATTCCCTTCCTGTACCTTATTGTGTGTTGATGTAGAATTTTATGAAAATCAATCAATTTTTAAAACAGCAATGGCAATCTATCCAGGGAACTAATTTTAAAAAAAAATGTGCTTTTGTTGTGTCTTATGTGCTTCTGTCCAGGCATTAAAGAATAAAATAAAAGGATGTGTGTTAAACAAAATTGCCTGCTTTGTAGTTCTTTTTCTTAACTCTCTAGTTCTTTCCCTGCCTGGCTCAGTCCTTCTCAAGTCCTGCAGATCCTGGGGGAGGGAGTATGCACTAAATTCCTTTCACCCTTGGTAAACATACTTTGCACAACCTAAACCAGGGTAGTGTTACACTGCTTTGCTGGACCTTTTGAGAGCCCTGAAAGGGAAAAGAAAAAAAAAGGGATAGTTGACATCTGCATTTTACTGGAGTAGCTACAAGCACTGTCTGTTATGGAAGAGAGGGAGAGGGACAATGCTCAGGATTTTGTACTGAAAGGAACTAGCCTGGATTTTTTGGGCCTCCTGTCTCCCTTCCTTCCCTGCCTGAAGGGCACTAAGCCCACCCTGCTTCTCACTGAAGGGGAGCAGATACTCCATGACAGGCAGGCTGCAGGAGGGACATTTTACTGCAGATGAGACACAACCTTTATTTCACATTCTAAATACAATTTTGTTACAAAAAGATTCAGCCTTTTGCATTTTAATAATATATATGTCTTTTTGTTGCTGGTCTTATGTTCACAGCCTTTCCTTTCTCTCTGAAGTAAATGCTGCTCCACATAGTTTCTTAGGATCTAGTGCAATATCACTAGTAATTACAGTGAAATACTTCATGTTCAAATAAATAAATAAGTAAATAGATAGATAGATAGATAGATAGATAGATAGATAGATAGATAGATAGATAGATAGATAAATAATATCAGATTTTCAGTTAGGGTCATGGATGCTGCTTGTGGACATCTGAGTCCCTGTAATTGTAATTTTTGTTTTACAACTGCTTTAGAGAGAATGGGATTTCCCCAACTAATGTTAAATGCTTTTTGAGATGGTCTTTGATTACTAGCACAGGGAACTTGGTTATTTGCTTTGTGCCCAGGATGTGTAAGAGCAGGCTCTCCTGTTTAGTTATTTTGGTCCTCCAAATGCATTCATTATTAAAATTACCTAGCACAGTCTCTCATGCCCTTTCTGCAAGCAGCTTGCTGCGAGGACTTGATATTTGAAATTCAAGCTGTTGGTAACTAGCCACTGAATTGACTCCCTATCTATTCCTTCAGTGGCTGAACATAGCTAACATACAGGAGAGGGCTTGGTGAATCCACTGAGGATTTGCTTTTCCCTGAGAGAGATAGCAGATAAACTGGATTAGAGTATTTACACAGTCTTGAAATCTGGGTCGGCTGAGTCTCGCTCAAGGCATCCTTTTTATTTAGCTGAAAGATTTGATTGACTGAGTGCAGTGTCAACATTTAGCTTTCTGTCCTCGTTTCACACAAGCTAATCATCTGAATACAGGTAGCACCAAATGCAAAAGGTGTGGTCAGGTTTTCACCTGGTTTGTGAACTGGGTCAGCCCAAGGCTGTGGTGGATACTTTGGGAAGCGCCATCCGTATCCTCTATCAAATGGGATCCCAGCTCTGATGAAGTTCAAGCCTTAGTTTTGCTATTGATCTTGTCTTAATATAGATGGGAATTGAATTCAGCTGTAGATTTGCTTGTGTGAAGGGTCTTTGTTAGGGTTTATCTTGCCTGAGCAGTCACATGGCAATGCTGAACTTCAGGGCGAGCACAGTGCCTGCAGCTGAATTGGTGTGTGCAAAACCACAGGTTGGGGCTAAAGCTGCTCAAGAAGCTTCCACTGGTGGCAACTCTTCTCCCACCCTGTCCCATGGGTCCCGCTTGCTCCCCTTCACCGCTGTTACTCTTGGAACACAGTATCACGGCTGATACTCTTGGAACTGGGGTAGCTGCACTCAACCAGGCCTCCCAAATCATCTACTTCAAAGAGCCCCTTGACTTCTTTCCAGGAAAAACATAACAAAACAACTTTTCAATGAAGATCTTCTCTTGGATGCAGCTTATGGTACAAAAAAAATTAGGGTGGCACAAAAATGAAGGGCTGTAGATATTTATGGAAGGAAGCACATTGTGTAGCATGACAGTATCTTACACAGCATCAAAAAATCTGAAAATGTAGCATAAGACCATGATTTGGTGATATAAAATAAGTAAATAAGTAGTGGCAGTTCTGACCTCAGTCTCCCTGTTCTCTATTGTTTCATTGTTAGGTTTCTGGTTTGTGTGTTTTTGTGGTGGACTTTTTTTGGTTTTGTTTGTTTATTTTTTGTTTTTTTTTTTTTTTTTTTTTTTTTTTTTAATGGAATCAGTTTCTTGATTTGAAGGAACCCTGCAAATGGTTGTGGTGATGGGAACAGGAACAAGCAGCTGGGAGCAGGGACAGCTTAAGCTGACATTTGGTGTCATTGACCACAGCCACAGCATTTCCCTGGATAGGCAGTAGCACGGTATCTTCTCATCTAGTGACATTTCACAGGTTATCTTAATTCTAGTGAGATACACTTGTCTCTATTTTCTTCTCTGTTGAAACTGTGCTATGAGCAAGTTAAAATAAAGATATCAGATTCAATTGTTTTATGGTATTACCATCAGCTCAAGGAGAAGTGTCTTTTTTTAGCTTTTCTGGGCTATTTCTTTGAGCTAATACCCAGAAAACTAGAACTGCGAGGAAGCAAGCAAGACACTTAGCTTTGAATGACCTGCGTGGACTGCTCACTTGGGAACAAGAATGAAAAAAATAAACCAGAGTTTATCACAAAAGATCTTTGCCTTATTGCAGCAGTAAAAGTGATACAGAAAAACATATTGATTCTCTGGACGACTGGTAAAGCTACAGCACTGAAAGGATTCTTTGCAGTAAATCCGAGTTTAATTTTTCCATTCAAATGCCTTGAATAATGCAGCCTTCATCTGCTGGTCACCTGCCTGCAGCGCTGTTTAAGGTGATGATAGCAGTGTTTATCCAGGATACGATCCTGAATTGTCCTGCACTATCCCAATTCCCAGGAGCTTCCTTGTGTGAAGAGTGTTGCATCACATCTAGAGTGATTATCGGAGAACTTGCCCATTGCACAACAATAGAAAGGCTCTTCATTGTTTCTTTTTTTGGCTGCTATTCTCAGGCTGGCGAAACCACCGCTGAATTTTCACTAAACCAGCACTCTTGCATGTGCACACCACACACACGCACACGCACTTTAGGCTGCCTGGCCATCTGAACTCCTTGTATATTCATGTTTTCCTCGTGGCAGAGCCTTCTTAACCGAGATTCTCCGAGATGCACGG
The DNA here is from genome assembly GCF_963513975.1 of Fringilla coelebs. NCBI lineage: Eukaryota > Metazoa > Chordata > Aves > Passeriformes > Fringillidae > Fringilla > Fringilla coelebs. The sequence continues at coordinate 63,869,175 of NC_140030.1, read as the reverse complement.
CACCGAAGGGTTTCTCCTGCGTGCGTGTAGGGGTACGTGCGCACAGGCAGGATGCAGGAGGCTCGGCGCTCCGAGGAGCTCCATCTCCGCGCATCCCTGCATCCCTGCCCCGATGGTATCATCATATCCCGCAGCCGTGCCTCCCCCCGCCGCTGGGCCGGATAATAACGTGCTGCAAACCTTGTGTCTGTGGGGGGAAGGGCTTAAAAGCATCATACTGAGGCTGGGCATTCTGCCAGGGGGAAGGGACAAAAGTGAAGTGCGCCTGGAGGTTTTCTTTTTTTAGACAGCGATTACTGAAGGGGAAAGAAGGCCAGTCATCACAGGACTACAAAAAGACAAAAAAAGTATTTACTGTGGGTTATTGGCAAATACTTAACTCTCACTTTAAACAAGAATTCCTCACCGGAGATTAAAAAAAAAAAAGGCACAAAATGATTGTGCTTGAATGACAGAGCCCAGGCTCAGCAGCTGTTTCAAAATTAGTGATTAAAATGAACGATGTCACTATGATTTCCCTTTTTCACTCCCAAACATACACAGATGTATTCATACTCATAAAATGTGTGTCCTTAAGGTCCTAGGCACTTGAAGAAAAGGAACGTGCATTGGGCATGTCTTTGAAAATGAGTGACTTATTTTTACTTAAAAACTGAAAATTCAGTGTATGCAACTCCCTTTGAAGAGATACAATAAGAGAGTTATAGAAATAGCAGGTCAGTAAGTCTCATTTGCCCTGAGCTCTCTACAGAGTCATTCAGCTTCTTGTTGCAGTGAAATGCAGAATATTTATACAACTCAGAACCCCTGGCATAAGCAACAAAAGCCTCATGTCTTGTTGGCAAGGGAGAATTGACAAAAAACCCTCTTATATCTCGTGTTTTGATTTTTTTTTAGGAGCAAGGAGGGGGGAAAAAGTCTCTGCCAGCCATGTGAACCCTGTCATTGTATTAGCACTTGTGGACAAGAATATCTACAAGATTGCACTGTCTTTTCTGCACCTAAAGAAAATCGTAATTATAAGCTTTGAATTCACATTCCTTGTTAGATGACAGAATGTTTAGGAAGCTTATGTCCCTGTTAAGCTTCTGACTTTTGAAATTAAATTAGACATGGCAGAGGGAGGGCTTGGGGGATGAGGGAATATTTTTTGGCAAGTGAATGCAAAACTGAAAAGCCAGATTTGCCAAGCATTTTTCCAGGGATGTGTGCATGATTTGCATGTCCCCACTCAGTCTCATAACACATCCTCAGTGTGAAACTGATGGGGAGTGGTTTCAGAAATGGCAGCGGTGGCTGAGAAATTAAGGGAAATGTGAAAAATATTTGGGGTTTTTGATGCAAACGAAAGGATCCTGGTGAAACAGTGGATTTGTTCCCTCTCCCCCCAAGGAAAGTTTTCTTTTTTTTTTTTAGGAAATGCTTAAAAATGAAACTGTGATCATTGCATTAGCACTGGTTGGTGAACCTCAGAGGAAGGTATCAAAATCTTTTGTAGCTAATCCAAAACCACATCAATGCATTTTCTTTTAGAAATCAGAGTAAAAATCTTTCAAGATCAAATTTCCTTGTGAGATTTCCACTCTTATATGTGCAGAAAATATCATGAGACTGTTCTTGCATATCACATCATTGCAGTAATTCTCACTGCAGGAATTACATTTATGTGTGAATATTAAAGTAAATAAATAGCCAAGCTAAAAAGTTTTGAGTTCATTTCAGGTTATAGGCAATGACTTTCTATTGCTGATGCACTTTCTAAACTGCTTCCTTTGTCCTTAGGCTTTAATTTAGCAAACCACTTTAAAGCATACTCAAATATAAGCATCTGGGTTTTCCCATCAAAGTCACTACTCTATTCACATTTAAAGCCAAGCAGGTGTTAGAGAATTATTTCTAGGTAGATGATGCAGAGAAAGATTTTCAAAAAAGAGTCACAGCTGTCTACAGAGGAAGCAGGAGATTCTGCCCCACTCTCCTTCCATTTACTGAAAACTAGAAAGTCCTACTCACTGCTCTGCCCAAAAGCTCAGTGAGAGCTCGGTGAGGAAGTGACTCGGTTTCTGGCAAGGCTGTGGTGATTTTGTGAAGATTTACCCCTAATTACCAAGCTGTCCTTATACCTGCAGGATGGTTGGTACTATCAGGAGAGCAGGTATCAGGATAGCAGGTATCAAATCCAGCCCTTGGGAAACAAGTCAGTGCCATCAGTGAAGCTCAAAAGTCTCATAAATTATTAGAATGGATTTAAATATTTTTTATACTATGGCAACATGTGAAATAGTTGAAATTTTGACTTTTGGAGGAGAAGTAGTGCCCTGTTGAAAAGCAGTGTTCTTTGGTGGTGTTGAGCCTTATTCAGATATCTTGTAAAACTTTTGGCATGGAAAAAGGCACAGAATCTTGCATTGGTTTCTGGAAACCTCACAACATCAGTGAAAATGCAGATAAATCAAAGGTGGAACATCATGAAAAGACAAGAAGAATTTGGTTTTTACAAAAGATTAAAAGAATCAAATTTATCTAGCTTGTCCAATTAAATATCAAATCATGATGAATAAACACTGACTGTGAACAGCAAGGACAGACATTATTCAGGGGTTTTTAGAGATTATCACTGGAAAAATCAGGATATAAGCGGTAGACAATACTGACTGGGTATGAGTAGAAATTATCTACAATTATATAGAAGGACAGGCTCACAAAATTAAAAGTAAGTCAATAGTTAAAAGTGGATTGGACAAAATATTGGAAAACTATCATATCTCTATCTTAATATCTCGTTCATCACTGTGATGGTACTCCTTTTAGAGAGCACAATTTCACTTACACAGAAATGTGATAGTGGTCCATCTTTTTCTTATTTCACAAACTCTAATTTCTATTTCCTTTTCTGCCTCTACTGTCCATTTTGTGCTGAGAAATGTGCATTGGTTTGATGCCTAAGATTGAGTTCATAATCAATGCTGTCTCAGTTGTTACTTTTTTCTCCCTTCCCAATGAGATTTCTGAGAGCCCTATGGTACATGATTTTTGTCAGTTTTATTTTGCTTCATCCTGTCTGGTGCACCTAATAGGAATGCTCAGGAATGTCAGGATGATTGGTCAGACTCCTTCTCCTTAGCCCCTCCTTAGCAGAACTGGGGCCATGCTGCTTTTCTGTAGTCTCACAAGACTTCTCCAGCACCCCACTTTCACAGTCAAGAAGTCCTTGCAGTTGATCTCGCTGTTCTAATCACTGCTGAAAACACATCAGACTTCCTCACTGAGTTGGTTAAAAAAATAACCAATTTGAGGTGAAAGTAGAAGCCATCAGCGTATGCACTGAGTTTAAATTTTCCTGCATGGCACACTCTACTTCTTTTGGACTAGATCCTCCATCATGCTTCCCAGTTGCTAAATTTTATTATTCTCTTTTTTAGTTTTTAACAATCTTTTTTTTTTCTTTTTTTTTTTTTTTTTAATTCCCTAAGAAGAAGAAATTTCCCTGTGAAATGCAAAATAATTGCATTTACCTTCATTCCCACTTCAGTGTGCTCTCACACGCACTATTTCCTAGTGCAGCACTTCCATTTCACTAGATAAAAGGACCTTGCAGGAGCATCTGTTCACTTGCCCCAACTGTCTGAAATGCTACGGTGGAGGCATCCAAAGCAGCAGGACTTCAGGGAGGGCAGCCAAACTTCAGTGATGATCCTGGCAGCCACAGGCAAATACTGAATCAACTCCATGTGCAGGGAGAAAGGGCTGAACGTGCTGGTGAGGTGCTTTAGCTGTGTGCATATTCAAGTTTGTGTATGCAGAGGAGTTGCAGAAAGAAAATAAATGGCTGTCCTTGTGAGTGGCAAGGGTAAGTGGGACTACTGTTGGAAGAACACTTGTGGCTCATCTTGCAGCTGTGGCCATGTGATTTCTACAACACGTCTGTGCTGGTACCACATGGAGCCATTACATGGTGTACAAGCTTGACTGGAGTACCACTCTTTCTCCCCAGGCTCCTCAAACTCAATAGATTTGAGGGATTTTGTGATCTTAGCACATTTGGCAAATGCAAGTCTCTTTCCTGTCCTCAGGTGCATCAAATCCTCATGTCTTCTTTCCCCATCCTTCCTTGAGGACATATTTGGCAGACCCTGTGGTAAAACTGAGCTGCATTGAGCCCTGTAGGACCCAACTGGACAGAGAAGTCTCATGGCACTGGGCTCAGTGCAAAACCATGTTTTTTGCAGCACTACATCTGTATAAGAATGATAAGACAAGTTTCACAGCAATTCCTGTGGTAATCTCGACATGAATCTGCCCCTAATAGCACTACTTAAATCTGGGAAAAAGGGTAAGGCTCTAACATTGGTTTGTAGCTGGCACCTGACATCACCAACTGGTGCAAATTCAGTAAGAACAGGGTGGAAGGCAAATTTTCAAACAAGAATGAGAAGCATGTTCTGGCCATTGTTAACATGAAAATAAAATTTCTTTCTGCCCCTGTTTTTGTGGTCTCTTAAGAATGAGGATTAATCCATTACTGAGAAATTCCTATTCTGGAAATTATGGAATATAACAGAGAAACCCCAAATCTGCCTTTGTTATTCCAGAAAAAATACCTTTACTCTTTTCTGAGTACATATGGCAAGCAAATGCATAAAGATATTTTTGCTGGTATCTGAAGTTCGGAAATCACAGGCTTTGTGGAGGAAAAGTTTTTTTCATTACATAGAGTATGGCTGGCCAGTAACTATCTGCAGCTCACTGTACTTTATCTGAAGCCAGCAACAGATCTCTTACGCTGAAAAGCTGTTGCTGTTTTAGTTATTGGTTGTAGCACATTTGAAACAAATGGTTTAACTGCAATTTATCCAAGTCTATAATTATTCAAATTGCTCAAGGGGCTCTGTAGGTTCCATCCCAGCTGGAATTCTTCTTCTTACTTTTCCTTAAATAACACAGAATGTGTTAAACAAAATATACATTGTTTTTAATTTCAGAACACTCTCATGCACTGGTTCAGCTGTCCCCATTAGTCTTTCCGTGCCATACTACTGCAGCAGCCTCAACTAGAGGGGTTTTTTTGAAGTTTATATATCTCTCCTTTTTATTTTTCTTTCCATTTTTTCTTTCTAACTCCCCCTTTTTTTCCCCTCTCTCCCCCTCCCCACCACCCCTTCCCAACAATTGGCCTACAGGAACCCACTCAAAGCTGTAAACTATGAGTTTGGGAATTTGGCTGCATTTCTGTAAGCGATAGTGGTTCAGGATTTATAATTTTCCTGAGATTTTGTCTTGGAATTTGGAAAAGAAATAAACAGAGAGTTGTTTAAAAAAAATTTAAAAACTGAGGATCCTTTGGATCTCATAATAACATCTTATTTCCCTATCTTTCTTAATCAGAGTACCATTCATTCTTTAGGTGCAGAGTAACAAAGTATGGCATGCAATAAGGGATGGTTATTAAGTAGCTCCAAAGCAAATGCTGACTAGTATTTTGTGGCATGTGAAATGTATGAAATGAATTTGTGGCATATGAAATGTATCCTAGTCTCCTTGATGTGAGGATTGCATTTTTGACTTGTGTATTTAAGTAGTGGCCATCCATGTTATCATACCTTGTAAATTACCAGAAATAAAAACCTGTGCTATGATTCATGGGTAAGACTGGGGAGTTGATCAGAAATGTACGGCATTGTTTGGCCAGCTGCCTTTGGTGCTTCATCAGGCATCTGATCAGGTATGGTACCATCACAGCTACCATTTTTCCATTTGCACTCACATCTGGTTATTGGAGCCTCTTTTGGTCCCACTGTGAGTGGGAGATACCAGGGCCAGGATCAGGATTACACAGTATTAGACCAGGAGCTTGCTTGGAAAGTCACACTGTACTTTGTTTGTCTGACTGGCTTACCTGTAAGAATATTACCTGTAAAACCCATTCTGCACTGTGAGTGAATTTAGAAAAAAATGATAGTGCGGTTTTGTTTTGTGCCTCAGATATCATCTAACTCATCAAATCAGAAGAAAAAGAAAGTTTGACTTTTCTGACCACTTGCAATGAGGACATAACAGCTGCCATATGAATCTAGTCTTAGGTCTCCATGAACTATTGTATGTTTTTTCACAAAGACCCATAGATGGAGGGAGGCTGACTGGTTTACTTGTGGGAAAACTCATTTCTGCAGTGATTAGAGTCATAGCTACTGGGCTGATAATGGAACATCCAACTTTCACAAGGTGATATGAAATGAGTCCCTTTGGTTCCTCAGGCTCATTTCTAAACAAATCCAGGAAAATTACTTCGCCAAATATTCTTCAAAAAGAAGGTATTAGGAATGGAAAAGTTAGAATCGCTTATCCTTTCAATTTTTTCCCCCTTTTTATTTCTGTCTGAAATAATATGGCTTTCAAAGCTGGGATTCAGTCGTCACTGAAGCCTGATGTAGTCTGGTGGCTTAACTAACACTTGACACTTGATGTTTGCTGGGAACAGACTCTGTCAGTCACCATGTCCCTTCCAAGTGGTGCTGAACTGAGCAGCTTCCAGCTTAGAAGGAAAGGCTTCTGAACAGAATCAGCTGTGATCAGTGAAATATCTACACCATGCAGTGTTCCTGGAACACTTAGGTTAGTAAGGAGGGTAAAAATGCATTTGGGGGTATGTGGCAAAATGTAAATCAAAAACATGTCCTGCACACAGGTAGATGCAATTAATTTTCCCCTAGTTTCTACATAATTATGATGAAGTGTTAAAAGATCTGCTGCTTTGGCTTCTCATATAGTTTCAGAAATTATTTTATGGCCTTATTTTCAAACTCAGGCTTGTGTATCCTCCAAGTTGCTCTTCCCAAGGGACAATACTGAAATAAAGAATTTGAAACATTCATGGCCTTTGTGTAAGTCTTGAAAGTGGCTAAAGTTTAAAACAAAAAAGCTCCATAAACAGGTCCTCAGATAAAATGCTGATGTAACTTAGCTGAGAGTGGGATCAGAAACATTCCCGTTATCCATTTTAATTACATAGAAAGATGTAAGGACTGATTTCAATTAAGTTGCATATACAGTGAGCTGTGTTCAATGCAATTACTTCCATTTACTCTAGTACAAGCAAAAGGAAGGCTGGGACAATTTTTACTACTCTGTATATTTTAAATAGTTTAGTAAAACTAACACATCTAAATCTCTTATTATCACTTCACTGTTTTATAAGCAGGAATTAAATTCTTTCAGCAATGTCCCTGCTGGAAAAACTGTTCCCATTTCACAGCCAGGGACCTGAGGCATGTAGGTCAACAATCTAACCCAAAGCCCAACTTTTAGCACTCTTATGAAAGACACTTGGCTTATGTAATTGTGAATTGAAGGTAAATTTGCTTACATCTAAGCCAGATTATAATTCTGTAATTTGTTCATAAGGCAGCTGTGCCCAAGCACAGCACTTAAGGATAAGGCAGAAAAGCCTTAGCCATAAATTTACGTTTTGCAGAACTTTTTTGTTGCCCCCCTGTGACTCTTCCAGCCTATTCCCAGTCTGGGGCACTGAAACCAGTAGCATCATGGAGGTCAATTTCTAAAAACACCAGTAGGGCTAGGACAGAGCTGGTTTTGGGGCTGTGCCATCTGGAGAGAGACATTGGTGGCTCCCACCTTCTGGCTCATTCTGAGAGCAGCAGGAGCTTCTGCCTTGTACAGATGCAATTTAATGATGATAGAAAATGGTAGCATATTGTTTCTGTAAGAGGCAGTCTCTCATGGATCCCACAGCGTTCTTACCAGCATGTTTAACCTCTAATCTGGGAAAGAAAAATACCATCTGGTACACACCATCCTTGAAAGTTTGCTGTCCCCTGCCTTGATGTGTACCTGGAGAGCTCATCTAAGTGCTGCACGGAGTTATCTGTGCTGCATAAACCTGTCCCAGGCCCCAGAAGAAGTGAAGCAACATTAGTGTGATGTGCTGAGTCAGTACAGCTGACTTTGCAGCAGGGCTTAGTGACAGTGCTGCAGAGTGCCATGTTTGCCTGGCTAGGCTGCTTCCAGGCTTATCTGGTGCTCTCTTAGGTGTCTGACCACAACTGCACCAGGCCACGGTGGCAGATGCATAAACTTTTAATATTTAATGAAGAATATTTTGCTTCTTGATTTTATTGATCTTGTCAGGGAAACATCATGCTTTCTGCCCTTGTTTGCCTATTTATGCAGTGTGAATCCTTTCTTCACTATTGAGGTGAGAAGGATTCTGGCACGAATAAGAACTTTAAGTGGTTAAGCCCTGACAACCCTGGCTCACTGCAGTCTGTGCCTTACCTCTGCATTGTCTCTGTAGCAGAGAGCACAGGAGGGGCTGTGTGTACACTCTCATTCAAAATCTACTGTCAATTGGCCTATGGTTTTAAATCACCACAGTCTCAGTACATGTCCTTGGGGAAACCAGACTGTGCTGCCAGAGATGCTCTGTGTCTGGTCCAGGTGGGTTCTCCCTTCCTTAGGCCACCTGCTGACCTGAGCTCAGGGATCATCAGACTGATGCCAAATGTGATGTGGAAAACTGGCTGAGCACTCTGAAGCCCCAGGCTCACGGTCACCCACCCACCTCTGGAGAAGCTAGGATGACAAGCATGGCTCACCACATCCAGTTTTTTCCTTAGAGGTGGTCAAAAATTGCCAATGCTGACAGCATTTCTGGTCATGAGGGAAGGATATTGGAAGAGTTTTCAGTGAGTAGATACCTTGACTTGATCTTGCTGCTGAAGACACCACTGCTGTGTGAACACACAGGTTCTTCCCCTGTGGAAGAAATGAGGTGAGACTTACAGGTGTGACTCCATGAGTTCCTTCTGAGCATATGAATCAGAACCCCAGCCCATTGGTGGCATATGTCCCTTGTAAAGAAATAATTACTTCTCATCCCAGTTCTGCAGTTCTTTAGTAATTAAGTGTCCTCTCACAGGCAAAATGAAAGTGTGAGATAGAAGTTTTACAGTTGGGTTACAGTCCTATGTGCGCATAGGAGCAGACTTAACTGGCTGCTGCTGTGGTCTATTTGGAAATCTCAGTCCTGTTACTGCTTTCATTCCTTCAGCAGGCTGAAAATAGAGCTGTTTTGACTTAAAAAGATTCCTCGTGTACGTGCTAAAATGTGCATATTACATTTTTTAAAGGTGTCTGTAAAGTACCATGGAAATAATTGGTCCTGATGTTTAATTAGGTAGTGTTTGAAAAGCACTTTGAAAATGAAAAATGGAGTAGAAGTGCTAAATATTCTTGCCTAAGGTTGATTAATTACGGGCAGTAAATCTTACATTAGCCCATGTGATAAATGTGAGCAAGTAGACTGCATAATCTATTAAATAAACCCAGGCATATACCCTTTTCCTTCTGCATATGGACCTGGGGATGACTACCTGGAGGTTGGAGAATTGTGTGTGCTTTATAGCTTCTCATCCCCTTTTTCATTCATATTGAAGACCGAAGCAGAGAATTCAGGATCTGGCCTTTCAGAGCTAGCAGAGGGGCAATCCAGGGCATGGGAACCCACTGGGCTCCTTCAGAAGCTTCCACTTTCAACTTCACAGGAAGTTGTTAGACAGTGAGGCTACATCTCTATTAGTATATCAAACATGTCCATCTCTTTGCCTCTGAAGTCACCCGGCCCTGGTTTGCCTGCATCCACACAATTAAACACTTTCACCCCTTGGAAGCAAGGTGGTGGTAACCAGGTGCTCTAGTGGGGAGAATCCCTGGTCTGTGCTAGCTCGAGAAGTCTTCCTGCAGATTGCTTGGGCGAGTGCAAGTCAGCCCCAAGTCAAAATCATTCTAGAAATTTAACAGTGGAGATGACTGGAGGTTTTGTGCCAAAGCTGGCCTAGAACTGTTTATTTTACCAGTATGGATGTAGCTTGAGGGGCTGTAGCCTCACCTAGGGCACTTACCTTTTTTGTGTTCAGGGTACCTCCCACTGAAAGAAGAGTACAAAGCTGCTTTCCTACAGATTATGTCACAGTTAGAACGTGTCACACAACATGTTCATGTTGCCAGCCTCTCTGAGCTGTGGCTGTTTTGAGGCAGCAATAGTGATATCTGGTCTTAAAGGGCTGATGAAGCCAACCACCCAGCTGCACTTGCACTGCAGAGTGGATGATATATTGCAGGACCACTTGGTGTCTTTGACAGGTTTTAAGTAGGGCTAATGTATAAAGAGCAAATGTTCTTATCACACCTAGACCAAATATGTGAGAGGTCTGTGCTAGTTCTTGCAAATATGGTAAGTGCCTTGAATAAACTGACAATCACTTACCTCAGATAAAAAGTCTGGAGAAACCTGTAGAATGAAAATAGAAAAGGAAGGAGATGAGTCCAGAGACACTGCATGATAATCTGCAGAAAATACAGAGAACATATATGCCTTTTAATTTTTTCCTATGCAACAATTTGCTTATATGCTATAGAACAGCGAACTTTTAAGACTGGGGGTGCAAGTTTTCTACTTGAAATCAGGGATTAGGTCAGTTGGCACATTGGAGTCAGCATTGAAAGATTCATGTGAAATCTTTGCTTTAGGAGGGTATTTGAGATACAAGGATAACCAATGACTAGTCGTTAATGTGGTTGACTCACAAAAAGAGGCAGGAGATATGAATCACAGAATCAATTAGGTTGGAAAAGACATCCTAGATGTTTGAGTCCAACCTATGACCAAACACCACTTTGTCAACTAGACCATGGCACTTAGTGCCACATCCAGTCATTCCTTAAACACCTCAAGGCTTAAACACCTCAAGGAACAGTGACTTCACCACCTCCCTCGACAGTCCATTCTCATATTTAATCACTATTTTGTGAAGAAATTCCTCCTAATGTCCAGCTTGAACATCCCCTGGTGCAGCCTAAGACTATGTCCTCTCATCCTGTTGCTAGTTCCCTGTGAGAAGAGGACAACTGCCTAGCTACAGCCTCCATTCAGGCAGTTGTAGAGAGTGATAAGGTCTCCGCTGAGCCTCCTTTTCTCCAGGCAAACCCCTCAGCTCACTCAGATGCTCTTCACAGGACTTGTGTTCCAGACCCTTCCCCAGCTCTGCTGCTCTTCTCTGGACTCACTTCAGCACCTCATTGTCCTTCTTGAAGTGAGTGGTTCAGAACTGTGTACAGAATTCAAGGTGTGGCTTCACCAGTGGAAAGTACAGGGGGATAACAACTGCAGAACTGCCACTGACGTCTCTGATGTAGAGTATGGGGGGAGAGTTTGATTCATGGTAGCTTGGTCAGAAAAGTACAGAAGCTTTGCTTTTCAAATTCAGGTGACAGATCCTAAAATATTAAATTATGATCTGTTTGGAAAAGATTGTCACACTTCCATGAAAATGAATCCTGACTACACACATAAAGACTTCAGCAAAAGCTCTGGTTCTTTTCACCAGGCTTAAGTGAACAAGATATAGCATGAAGAAGTAGGGAAGGTCAGATTTAGGCATTGGGAAGCTGAGGCAAAAAGTAGGGCCTTAGGCATAGACTTTACAGCCACCCAGAATTTCCCTTTCTCTGCAGCTATTTGCCAGGCCCAGCCTGGTGGGAAGAGCTCTGAGAAGGACCTGTGAGCTTGAGTGTGATACCTGGTCTGCAATACAGGGGAAAGGCTTAGGTTGTGAAGACAGGATGCTTCTGGAGACAGGGGCTGTTAGATTGTCACAGATGTTCTGCTGAAAAGATGAGCTTGCTGCTTCTTCTCTTATCCCCATCCTCTTGCATCGCTTTCCCGTACCAAAACATGGGAAATGTTCAGGTGGCAAGGCAACGCTTTTTGACATGAAAGTTCATCAAGTGGATTGTACAGAACTCTTCAAAACATCTCTGAGAAGACTATGAGCTGGTCGTGGAGGAGCTGATGAAATCTCAAGTCACCCAGTGGGTGAGAAGTTTGAATGCATGGTGTTCATTGAAGGGAGGCAGTGGGAAAGAGAGATATTTGGAAAATACATGTGAGGGCTGAGGAAAGAGAATAGAAATGTGGAGGGCAGGATTTTTTTCATGTTTAAATGGAAAATCCATACAAATGTGCATCTCCCCGTTTCTTGGACTTCTAGAAACTCCTAGAAACTTCTGAAATCTAGTTAACTAAAGACATGCTATTTAGCACCTTGCTTTTGATTGATCCTTCTCTCAAGAATGTGTGAATGAGATGCTGAGGTGTGAACAGGGATCATGAGATATACATCTATGGTGAACTACACACACCCATTCTATTAGCATAATTCACTTTTGTAAGGTGTTTTGTGCAGAATTTAATTTATTTCATTTATTTTAGCAAGCTTCTCTGTTGCAAGAGAAGCTCCAAAACACAAAAGCAAGAGATCTAAAATGTTTTCCTTATTTTTTCATCAGGAATTCTTGACAATACAATATGCAATGGTATCTGCTTCACAGTGCTATGCAGCTTGGTTGCAAACTATCGAGTGACCTATAAACCAGATTTATTTGACACTAAGTTCAAGCTGAAAACAACTTTCCAGAACTATAGAAAAAGCAGTGAAACTCCGTATACTCACTCCAAGGAGGCTTGTACATGCTTTCAAATATGCATACTTTTATGCATAGATATAATCATGTATCATATTCTTGCTGACCATCTGTTTGTTTCCTGTGAGCACTGAAATGATTGAGTTTCTGTGCCTTTGGGGAAAGCATTGGGTGAGACCTGCATGTAAATGTGAAACGATGCATTTGGGGATACTCTTAACTCCTGTGTGCTGGGACCTGTCATGCCATGCCTGGCTCCAGCTATTCTGTGAGCCCTCCTGGTTGTGCAGCCAAGATGGCTCTGAGGGAGTGGTGGGACCCCCTAACAGCAAAGATGGGTGTGAAATGTAGACAATACAACATCTGACTTCGTTTGTGTTGCCTGCAGGAGCTAGTGGGGTCCAGGAACACACAGAAAGCAGATGGCTTTTGGTACCACTTGTCCAAGACAAAAACATTTATCTATCTCTATCTCCATCTATCTCTATCTCTATCTCTAATCTCTATCTATATTTATATCTCTATCATCATATCTATCTATCTATCTATCTATCTATCTATCTATCTATCCATCTGTGTCATTGTGGGACAATGCAGACAATAAACCAGAAGCATACAAAGAGGAGCTGTAGCCACTTTTATTTAAGTAGTAATGATCATTTTGAAAAATAGAACATCCTTAAAAGGAGAGACACCAAATCCAAATTGTGTAACAATTATGAGAATACTGCCTTAATGTATGTCACTCTGGTGAAATCTGGCTGTCAGAGTTGGAGCTTGATCTAAGGCAGATTTACCTGTCCATGAAGTTCTGTAAAAAGTGCAATATTAGATTAACAATACATCTCTACTTATTTGAAGTTACTACAGTTGAGAATTTCAGGTAGGTCTGGAAAGACCTCACAGCTGGCAGTCATAAAGCTCTTCATTTATATTTTCTCAATGCCATGTTCTATGTATGTTTTCTTCCATTCTTCCCAATGCACAATGTACCTCTGTCAGCCTTTATAACCAAAAGTAAGTATACTGCTGTCCCAAAAACCTACACTGCTTTTTGTATAATGGGTTTTATTTCTGGCCTAACTTAGGAACTTACAGAAATACTGCCCTGACACAGGAGCCAAAACCCTTTACCTTACATGGATGTTGTTTTCTGCTTTTTTTTACCAACGATGTTAAAATCATGGCTGCTGCAAAAAACTTCCCTACGGTTCTCTGCTCTGCAAGGGGCTGGCACAGGCAGACCCCACAGTTTTGTGCAGACACATGCAGAATAGAGGTCTGGATTTTTCTTGTCAAGTCAATTCACAGTTGCAGGCAATTGAGATTCGATATTTTGATTAGAGTTTTTTCTTATTTTTCTTCTTCTGAGTCAATGATGAAGGAACCTCTCAGATCCTCCCTTGTATTTTTGTCCCAGTGAAGTAGAGCTTTCTGTGGTATTTTCTTTCCTCCAGAACTATTCATCACTAACACTGTGTTGATAATGTGATGACAGTTGTTGCCAAAACTTTCCTGTTCATCCTAAATCTGTTTCTCTTGGTATGAAAATAAAGATCCGAAGCTCAGCAGAGAGGGAACACTCTGTGGAATGAGAGCTCAAGGTGACTGGCAGGAAGGTAGTTATCCAAGGACAAAACCCAGAGTGGGCGGGCAGCATTTTCCAGATTCCTGAGGGAAAGGGGAGAAGAGGGCTGTGAGGCTAAAAGGGGTGGGAAGGGTGGGATGTGCCTACTGGGGCCCGGGAAGAGAGACAGTGCTCCTCTTTTAAGGAAAATGAGCAGCCAGCAGAAACGAGATGCGTCTCACCATGGGGTGAGGGTGGAGAACCCACCAACTGCTGAGACAGTCAATAGGCAGATTATTCATCACACATTGCTAGGCGATTAACTGAGCAAACGTTCTGACAAAACTGATTAGAGCCTTCATCCCGTATGGGGGAACAAAGAGACACCAAGTTATTACACCCAAGCCGAATGCCAGATGATGACTACACGCGGTGGAAACACAAACCATGGAGTGATTTTCCCTCCCCCCCTCCCCCATACTGGGATGACTCCCTCCCTTTGTCACCGGAGTCATCACAAGTTACAGTTTGCAAATACAGCTACCTACAGATCGTTTCAAAAGCCAGATTGCTGTGATGTAACAGATAAAGGACCCCCTCCCCCCAGTTTGCTTCTCTTAAAATGTTATCTCGGAGTGTTATCACGTCTAGAGTCATCCCTTTTGTAAACTGCATTCTTTCCCAGTATTATCACCACAGCTTACAGCTGCAGATATTTAAAATTAGCAAAATACTTGACTTACCCTTATAGTAAGGTTTGGAAGATACTCCCTCAGGCAAGTGTAAATTTTGTGAGTGCTTCCAGCACCATTGTTTGCTCAGTTGCTAGCCCTGGTAATGGGGGAAGTGGGTATGGTTTTTTTCTAGCCTTGCCACCCCCTGAAACGAGAAGTGGTATCAATAAAACTTCATCCCTTAATTGCAGAGTTCTGAAGACCAGGAAAGTCATGAGGAACAGGCTGACAAGGGAATCCCTTTCCAGACAACTCTGACTGTTTTCTTCTGACAGTCTAAATTTTAATGAATCATGATGAGACTAAAACTGCCAAATATCTATTACCCCTAACAAGTGTCGGCTAACAAGTGTCTGAAGTGTGGCACTGCTGAAGCCTAAGCACCCAACTCAGCATTGGCTAAGATGTACCTGTGTAGGCTAGCTGTTTCTGAGGCATGAAAAATCTCCCTGTAAGTTGTCTTGGTAATGCACTGGCAGTTTTTGAGAGGAAGACCATTATCTGTTAGGACTCTGAGATGTAAAATTAGGCAGCCCAGCCCCCTGGGGAGTGAGTAGCAGGAGCTGGGCAATGCCATTGGTGTCTCTTCCCTCTGTAAACTCCTGACTCTGAGTGTAAGGACATTACAACTAATTACATCTTTGGACTATGCTGACATGAATAAACCATTCGAGGTTAACTGTCTTGCTCCTTAATGTCATAAAGCCTTCTTTTCATAGAATTAAAGCTTTATTACATAAAATTGTGTCAAAACATTCCCTTGTGCTGTGTTAAATCACATAAACCGGTCTAAAAAATTTGGTTTTCAGGAAGAGTTGGACTCACTCACTGCAGTAGTGTCCAAGTAATCTTTTATTATAAATATGTTTTTTCATGTGTCAAAAAAGTGAATGTCAAATATGCAGTGGCTTTTGAAAACTAATGTCTTCTAATGTAATAAAAGAAATCTCTCAACATTAGGGAGAACACTGGGACAGTTAGAATTGTTCTGAGATTGTTAGCTTAATTATAATTTACTACTGCATGGGTATTTTTTAACTTGCATTTACCTTAGCTATCATTGTCAGTGTCATCTCTTTAACATAAGCAAAGATGAAGGAGACAGCAAGTGAAAAAAGATCTTTCTATTCAATACTGTGAACCCTAGACAATAAGTTAAAGAATCCTTCACACATTAGAAGCAGATCTGATAGTAGTTTTAATAAAAAAATCAGAAAAATACAATATACAAGAGAGCACAGTAGTATGTATGCTATAATAATACGTAAATATAATAGGAACTGTTATGTACATGTACATTTTATGGCTCCAGTTGGTGCATTCAGGTGCAGCAGTAAAATATTATGAAACCTCAGGAGAATTGCAGGTAGCTTACATAAATTATAGCTGATTTTTCCCATAGTTGTTAAATACACTTATCTAGCAAGGTGTTGCATGTATGATAGCATTTCACAGATAACTTATTCACTTATAACTTACAAAAGATGCTGCTGCCAACTGTTTTGTTTTTTGTTTGGGATTTTTTGTTTAATAGGCAATTTGTTCATCGTGCAAATGATTCTCACAATTTTGAGGCCACACCAATCATTAAATGATCTTTGAAAAGGCAAGCATATACACTTGGATTCCTCTGGCCTTTTGAAATGAATGAAACAGCATCTCTTTTAAGAAAGCTTTTATATCCTTGTAAAAAGCAATAAAATATATATCAAACATAGATGATACTGACTACTCTTTACAGTTGCTATTAAGATTTATGGTCCCTGAAGTTAAATATTGACTTTGGCATCACCTTGGTCAATATTTATCTCTTAGATCAATAAATCTCAATATTGACTGCAACTGAAGTCATCATGCTTCCCAGTGTTACCTCTGAATGATTTATACCCAAATATTTTCCTCTCCCCTCAGTATATATTATACTTTCCTGTGTTCTTATTTGGTAGGGTTGGAGGATCTTTTTGAATGAGGAAACCTTTACTCTGCATAGAGCATCGTTATTCCCATCATCTTACTTTACTCCTTTCCTTATTTCTTTGGAAGTTCTACTGTAGCTGCATAAACCATCCAAGCATGAAAAGATTTTTCCAAGTGCCTAGCTAAATGTATAACTTCTGAGAGGTTGGATCATTTTCATTATGATGTTACATACTGGAAGTTATAATCATCATAATCATCCTAATCAGTATTAGTGCTTTCTGCTATTATCCTTAAATTCCTATATTAACGTGTGCTTTCCTGCTTCTCAATGTTTTCTTTCAACTATTAGAGTTACAACATAACTGAAAATTATAGTTTATTTAAAATTTAATTATTTAGTCCCACTTGGCAAGTTTTTATTATCTTATTTCCCCAACACAATTCAGTTCATGAAGAAGTTGGTGACATGATCACAACTAGCTTTTCATATATATAATTTTCCTAATATTAGTGGATTTTTTTTGTTAACAGACCCTGGAGGCTAATTGAGCAAAGCTCCTTTACTGAGTCCAATTAGAAGTGAAGTTCTTAGTGAGCTCCTCTGAATGTGGTACATAGATGCTTGTTAAGGCAAAAATGGGTTTCAGGCTACCCTTATTGTATTATCCTAACCTGAGCCTTTCAAATGTTCTGGTGTTTTATTACATAAAAGATATGTGTGTTTTTTTCCTGAGCTATGTTCTCACCAACTGAAATCTACAAGCACGTTCTGTGGAAACAGAGACTTTTCCCCCTTTCTTTCTGTTCTGATTCACAATGTCTAAAAGGCCATCTTTCTTTTGTTCCCTGTGTGAATTCTGCCTGTGCCCTGACTATGTTGTGCCTGCAGTGACTGCTCTGCAATCCCATCTGAGGGACAGAACCAGCACAAGCACCCTGTGAACCAGAGCATCGTGCACCTACCCTGTCTTTGATCCAGTGCTACCCTTTTTCTACTGCACAGCTCCAAGCACAGTGATAGCTCAGTTAAGCAATAGTCATATAAATGGTCTTTGCATCCATGTCAATTCCTAGAGTAGGCATTTGAATACAAGAGGATACTAATATTTTTCACATATAATTGAGACTTGAGACTGTAAAATGTCTATGTGACCTGTGCTCACACTGGAACAAAGGAAGAGTAGGAGTTTCTATAATTTCCAAGTTTTATTCCTGCAACTGGAAAAAGCTAGAGGAATACTAAAGTCAAATAACTGAATCAGGAATACTAACCTGCTGCCAAATAATCAGCTAACCTTTCTTTTGTTGCTGTTGTGTTCCCATGTGAGGGTTGCACCCTACAGAATAAAATAGTTCTCTTCTACTGAGAGTGTAATGGAAAATTTACCAAAGAGAAACAAAGGCCTTTCTTCCACTTCCGCCTTCTGATATAAACAGCTGCACTGCTGCATGTGATAAATTATCAGAAAGGATAAAAATCTTCCTTTCCTTCTGTTTTCTTTAAAATGAGATCAGAGTAGTCAGATGAACACAGCCTCTCTCCCTATCTGAGAAACAGAGTGAAAATGGCTTCTGATGACCTTCTACATTATTTGGGTAGCTCAGCTAATTAGGGACACAGCAGAACTCCCTTGTGACTTGCCCTATCATGATCTTTCCCAACTGACACAGCTCAACCTCTGACTGCACCAGCAAAAAGCAGCTTTAGTATGCTCCTTGTAATTCAAGAGAAGAAATAAGTTTTCCTCTACTTGGATGGAAAACAAAGTGGCTGGAGGGGAGAAAAAAAAGTAATTCAGCAATACATTTGTGAATACAAAATGAAAATGAGCAAGAGTTTGAAGTTGAAATACAAATAATTTTATGGTCTACTCCTTATCCCTTATTAAGGTCCTAAACTTCTGCCATTAGCAAAACTGAATAATGTTCTATACTTCTTGCCTTCAACTCCAGTAGCTACTCCAGTAGCTTTGATGTGCACCTACCAGTCTGTTGCACTCGAGTCCAGTGGGAACCTGTGTTTCCCTGGTTGTGAACAGGCCACCCCTGCAGGGATCACAAGAAGTGCTCCAGAAATGCTTTAAAATGTGAAGACCAAGCAAAGGATTAATAACAGTTTATTAGCTCTGTTTGGTATTATTAACATCAGTACTATTCATATTAGAGATATTGACATTCTGTTTTAGGGACAGGAAGTAAATTTGGTATGAATATCATGTACACTAAATAATTTGCAAGCTGTTTAGAGGCAACAGTTAACATCAGTGAAGAGTTCTTCAGTGTCATGCCGCAATTCCAAACAGGGTGGTGGAGTAGTATTCCCTAGATGCTGGACTGGTGACCTGGCTAACAGCATACCTTGCTTCTCAGACTGCTAAGAAAACAAGACCAAAAATGCTGGCGACTTTGCACTGCCACCCAAGCCAGATTTCCCATCTTTCCCTCCCGCTGAAGCTGATGTTTGCTGTTGAGAACAAGAATGTTAATGTGGAGCGGTGATGGATGCTTTTATCTTCTAGTGCAGCTCACAAGGTTAAAACACCTCATTTGATGTGGCCTCTGTTTCCTCACCTAACTGCAGCAAAGCTGGGTGACTGAAGAGGATGGTTAGACCTTGGGAAATTGTAAGGAAAATTTATCTGCCATTTGTTTGTGCAAGTTGGATTTCTTCTTCCTCAACAATAAGAAGGAAATTCCTTCTATGGTTCCTACAAATCAGATTTACAGCCACTTAAAGGCATCTGGACACATGTGCTATGCTTCAAAGTCCTGAAGTTAAGAGAGACCTACCAAGTATTGTGATGCTCTGTATGTCAGATAAGGGTATGAGGGACTGATCTGAGAACAAATTAGAGCAATCAAATATGTTTACTTTGGATAAACAGCAGCTAGTGGGTTGGGAATGCATAGCATAAAACTGACAAGTTTGAGAAGGCTGTAAACAGCAAAGACAGCGACATAATTCTGAAGGTTCAAGTAGATTCAGCTAAAGAGTAAGGGCTTGTTTACACCGAGAAACTCGCTGTTATAATTATGCAGCATAATTATACAGCATAATTGTAATTATCCTGGAATTATTCTGAGGGAAGAGTGTCCACATGGGGAGTTATGCTGATATAAAGATACTACTGAATTTCTCTGTGAGACAAGCCTCAGCAAAAAAAGGTATTGTTTTTGTGTAAAGTCTGTGTGCTATTGTTGCTAGTACCACAGTGCCATACAAAACAGAGAATGTAAATTGTAGTCATAGCTTTTAGTTGATATAATCTCTCTAGTTCAAGCCTTGTCCCCAGAGAGAGACCCCCTACCAGCATTGGCTTGTGTGGCCCATATTCCCATTTCATATGAAGAGTCCTTGCACTTTTCAGTCCCCTGATCATCTGAGCCTGTGTCCTGCTCTGCAGTTTAGCTCAGCTAAATAGCTTACATGACAATAGCTCACTCTCTGCCCCTATGGCACTGTCATCCACAGCTGTAAGGTACCTATCACAAACAAGATTTACTCCAGTCTATTGCCGGTGTGTTGGTATCTATTAGGGTTTTTTTCATACTTCTCTGGATTTCAGTTACAAGCTTTGAGCTTCCTCTGGGAAACAATATCATATGCTTAGGCCTGTCTCTGCAAAATGCTGTTCTGCATTAATGATACCAGAAGAGACAATGTGATACATTCCCCTCAGTTATGGATGCTCATATACAACCATATTCATTATTTTGTTGTCTATCATCTCATTGGACTAGAAAACCAGGTTAAAAATGTGTGCCCTCAGTGAACAAAGTCTATCACTTCCATGCACCTATGCAGGAGATGGTGCTGCTCCTTGAGGTGGAATAATAAAACTTCAGGATAATCGAAATGTCCTTCTTGCAGTGTATGTGCAAGTAGATTTATTCCTATGGTTTGTTTAAGATTTCAAACTGAGCAATCCAGAGGAGTTTAAATATTTGATACAAGGTTCAGAAAGCAAACAATATGCCAAGAAATCACTTTGATAATTAGTTTGAGTAATAACATCGTTACTCTTGCCTTGTCTGTTCAACAGGAAGACTGTCATCATCTTCATTTTATAGATGAGAGACAAAGAGAGAAAGCGGCGTACCCAAGGTCCCATACCACCACCCAGCTGGGAGAAGCAAACTGGTGTGCAATATCTGTCCAACAGGCCATACACCAAGGACAAGTTCATAATGAGATGTATTTTAAATACTTTAAGAAGCTGTGTAGTTGCAGTAGGAGAAGCCACTTTCCTGCTGAAAGAGGAGGCTGGGAGGTTTCATTGAAATAGAGAACTTTAAAGTGCAGCTGACTGTGACTGATGGACAAGATTGATTATCCCAAAACTGTGTTTTTCTGTGGTTAATCCTTTTGCTGTTCTTTATTAATACCTAGAGTTTTGCAAACCTGAGTGTTCTGCTTGCACATTGCTTGTTCCATGCTCTTTTATTTAAAATGACACCTTCCTCTTACTCATTTTTGTCTATTCAAAATGAAGAGTTACTTTTTTTTGTCTTCAGCTTGTCACCGTGATTTCTCCTTTCTTTTTCAATTGCACCAATTTTAAACTAAGAAAGCACAGCAAAAATAACTTATCTGCCTGTAAACTCTTCCACACCACAAAAGTCATGTCCAAACTATAACTTTGAAATGGGGAAATGACCTTGATACAGCCTTTCTCTTTCCCAGTTTCCTTTCCCTATTTTACAACACCTTTTTATTTAATTTCTACATCATATTCTTCCTCTGCCAATTTGTGGACTTCAAATTAGATTCACAAATGACTTAGGCATCATTTGGAAGGCACTGTGACCTCACTGTGATGCTTGGCACAGCCCAGGTTGTGCCTTCATGCCATGAATGTCCTGACCCCTATAGACCTGGCTGTGGGCAGGGTTCAGACACGCTAAAGGTTTGACCTGTTAAATATGGCTCTGAGGGAAAGCTTAGGAGTGCTACACTCCCTTTGGAGAAACTGGTGCTTAGCTTTTCCAAATGGGTTTGCTGGGTGCTGTGTGCCCGAACTGATGTAATGTAAGGCATGAGGCAGGTTTTGTCCCATTTTTGTCTAATGCTCCAGTGAGTACAATACTTCCCTAGGATATAGGATGTCCAGGTTTGTCTTTGTTTCTTCCTTAAGAAGACTGGAGTCAATCTCTTTCCACTCTCACAATACTTTCATCAGTACCAGGAGCTAGCAGGAGACCTCCTCTGATGAGGCTTATAGCCTTATTGCTCCCCTCCTGAGACAATTCCTTAATCACCTAGGTATTTGGAACTAGTTTAGATACCTCTGCAAAGCATGTCTCCAGGATGAAGTATCTCTGAGGTTAAGCAGCAGCTGAGTGGGATTTAGAATTAGCTCTGGAGAGTTAGATGGTTTTACAGATTTATCCTTTTCTTTCTTTAAAACTGTTCACCTTATCCTCAATTCTAGCCCCATCACTATTGTGTGGGTTCACCAATTACTTGCCCATGGTGCAGAATTCTTTTTCTGAGCCATTATTGCATTCACAATCACACTGGCTTTTAAAGACACCATGGCTTTGTCATTATGTGGTGTTAAAGTCAATGTTGATTAATTCAACCTAGCATACACTTTCCAGGATTCCACAAAGAAAATGACAGTGGGTCTTTAAACAGGGTAGGTAGGCAGTTTGAACTATAAACTCTAAGCAGTGAAGTTTAACTAGCTCACCACCTTTTATGTGGCTGCCTTCTGTACACCCAAAAAAAGGGAGACTATCAACCATCATAGTCTAGCAATGCACTTGGTGCAGGCAGAACTGAAGACTTCTTTTAAATTTTCTCCCTTTAAAGACAAGGTTAAATTATTCTTTGCCCACCCACCCACACAGTCCCTTATCCAAAATGGGACCAGTTTTCTCTTTGGAAAATATCAGATGCACAGCTTTAGGTAGAATGAAAACATTTTGGAACACTGCCTTAAATTTGGCTTTCCAGTACTGAAAGATACTTGTGTTGGAAATAGTGTCCTCTCTGCTGGAATACTATGGCACTATGGCATAAATAAAACATTGTAAATTATTGCTGCCTAACGTTATTAGTAATAGATTTAGCTGTGGGGAAGAAGTTGTCGAGTCAAATCTCCTGCCCTAATTGTTAATTACTGTTGTCCTTGTCTAAAAGAAATTCTGTTATGAGACCAGGCAGCTTTATTCAGTTAAAATGTTCCAGGACGATTCAACACCAATCACATTTAAAAATAAACATTCAATAAGACCATGAAGAACTATACAGTAGCATATCTATTGCTTGTTTTTCCTCTTGATCTCCAAAGAGTGTTTTCTTGCATTCCCTGTCTTTCAAAAACAAATACTGTGTTGATGGAAGCTGTTCATTTGAGTGTCCTAGGAAATGAACTCTGCTTCTGTAGGTGAGTTTGTAATGCATGCTTTCTGCATGTGAACAAATCATTGTTTATAAAGCCCTGCAAAAGCAATCTGGTATTCATTTGGTAAGAAGGCTTAGTTGCAAACTGGTTGTAATCCTGACTTTAATAAAACTAGATGTAAGTTTAGGTAACAGTGATCTCTTCCCCTCATAGGGACCTATTCTCCAGTTCTGGAAAAGTCTGAAATTTGTCTTGGTAAGAAATTTTAGTCACAAGCCCCAGGTGTGCATCCACTTGATGAAAGCCTTTTAGGAAGAAAGTCTTTCTCTTTAAGGCTAGGTCCCTCATGCCAACATATCAGTGTGTTTTGACAAAGTCATAGCTCTCTACTCTAGCATTAGTAAAAATCAAAGGTCACACATATGAATTTGCTATGGTAGCTTAACAACTTGCCAGGTGTCAATTTAATTGTGCTAACTGTTGCTAGAAGTTAGGTGCATGCTCTGAGTCTGCTCATCTGTGAAGTAATAAATTCCTTAGCTCCTTACTTTGAGCTGGCCATGCAGACTGCTGCTCAGTTGGTAGGAGGTAACTTGTGCAGCCATAACTTTATTGTGTATCTGTGCTTCAATTATAATTTTTTAGAATTTTTTTTTTTAGGATAGCTGGTATCAATAAGAGGTACATCCAGTGACTGAAGGTTATGTAGGCTTTTATGGACCTAAAAATTGAAGCCACCAAGAAACTTGCTCACCCTCAGCTATCAGACAGTACTTCTTTCAGACCTCAAGTGTCTGAACAAGACTCTAACCTCCGTGGTTGGCATTATGACTTTACTTGCTTAGTATAGTAGAATAGTAGAGCAATCAGCCCATTCAGGTATTCACACTGTATAAACATAATTTCTGCTTTTTTTCTCAGCAAATTTGCTCACTGTAATGCCACTGATCTCCTGAAGCATGCAGAATCTATCTGTCTTTTTTTAGTCCACATCATTAGCTATTTGTGCTGTAGATCATGATGAAACATGTTGACATACATGGAACATATGGCAAATTCCACATTTGAAGCACCTTTTTATGAAGAATATCTGTCTGAATTGTGTTTAATATCTGTCCTTTTTTTCCCCTCAACATCAGCTTAAACCCACATGACTCCAATTAATTCCTATTTATCTCAAACTGTTTATTGGCAGGAATCTGTTCTCAGTATTGCCAAAATACATAAAACTGTTACAAGTCCCTTGATTTTTCATGGTTTTCTTTACAATTCAAATTTCAGATGAATACCTTAACATTACAATGAGATGAAAAGAAGTGAAAATTACCTTTCAACTCAGAAAAACAAAACGAACCAGAGCTTGGATCTAATTAACCTTAGCAAAAAAAAAAAAAAAAAGAAATCACTGAGAATGAAAATCTCTCCAACTCAAAGAGGCCAAAACAAAACCCTGTGAAGTCCTAAACAAAACTCTTGAAATAGGATTTAACTGGTACATCAGTGTTGCTCAGGCTGATGTTGATGCTCTGTATGGGGATTAATTTTACCCTCATAAAGGAGGCTTCCTGCCAAATACATGCAGTCTGTTTTATTTATGACTTTAAGTCCAGAAAATCCTGGAAATTCTCCTCTTGCTCCCTTGTATTTCAAAGAATTAGGTTATGGCAAACTTTACAGGGAGTATTTCCTCATGCCTGGATATTTACTGACATTTTAAGTTCCAAAATTTATGTAGGTCAAAGATTTCTGGGGCTCTGTGTTTTTTCTTCACCGTCACTACAGCAAAATTTTCAGATTTAAATAAAGTTGGTTCAAAGTTGAATAGATATTATAGTCAGCTCACCCCAAGGGGGCTAATAAGCAAGACAATATGAGCAAGCCTCCAGAGAAGAGTAGATGGCTTTACCTTTTACCCCAGAGATGTACTCTGATGGTTTGCATACGAATAGAGAATTAGAATAAGGGACAGGATTTTTAACATCCCCTTCAGGCAACCAGAGCATTGATTCTATCTCAGTTTTAACACAGGTAGAATCTGTTCCAACTGTGAGAAGAACTGTCATTTGTAAGTATTTTAATTTTGCTTCTCTGGTAACTGAATTACTTTGGGGAATGAGAGCGTAAAAACAAGGGTAACAAATCAGCTTCTTTGGACATTTGAAATAGCATTATTAGCTCCCCACCCTCTGCAAATGCATAGACAAAATACTGTATAGGTGATGTTGGGGTACATACAAAGGAGGACAGAGGTCTTTCCCTGCAGCCCAGGCTGTTTCACAGATGAGATCCAGTGCTGCACACAACTGTGGTTTCTGTTGGCAAAATCTTTGTGGTAGGTACCAGAGGGGTATGTCATGGAGATCTCGCAGACCGAGACCCTCAAGCTGTAACCCCTTGTTGAAAACTATAGCGGCTTCATTAGCTTCAACACCACTTTTGTGTGTTTGAATACTTTGCCACTGGATGAGTGGCTTTCTTCACTGTATTTCTCAGCATCACTACAAGCTGTCAGAAATTGAAGCTTCCCTGCAGACATAAGCCGAGCCTCAGATTATGGCTCAAAAATAAAGAAATGGGCATAGTGTTAGATCGGCTTACAACACTTCTGACTGTCATTATTTCTGCCGCTGTTTCTGCTTTGCACCCTGCCTTCAAAACCACATGCTTCAGTGCTGGAATCCTCAGTACTTCTGTAAAAGTATTGGAAGAGCAGGATGAGATAATCATATCCCATTTTGATTTGGGATTGCTAAAAGCTGGACAACAGGGAGTAACCACAAGATCAAGACTGTTCTATATAATAATTCCAGATGAAAGCTTCAAGTTCAGCATCTATCAAGAGTAACATAAAACATACCTGAAAGAGTATAATTTTTCTAGATATCCTGCTAAGCCTGTTGATATCTTCCTTTAAAAACATGATGTATTATTGAAAGTGGGAGAACTTTAGTATCAAAAGCAACAAAACTATGTCTGAACATTAGTTGCAATAGTGGGTTTTCCTGGCCTGGCTATGAGATCTTGCTCACCTCATGGAAGCTGCATGGCAAACCTGTTGCATTGATGAGGAAGAAGGATTTTTTTAATTGCTTTTTTCCAAGTTGAAGTTAAAGGCAGGGAAATTCAAGTTAAAGAAGACGGTACTGCCTGTGCCTTGACAGGAAGAGCACTGTGTGTGCTGTTCTCGAGGTAAAATCGCACGGGATGAGCTGTTCTAAAAATTCACAATCCACTGGAAAGGTCCTTCAAAAGGCTCACCTACTCAGGTCACTTGTCCCCCTTCCTTCAAATCATCTCTGCTGGAATGGGGAGGTCCCATCTCTTCCACTCTCAGACTTCTCACTTGCTTCTGATTTGGCTCTGACACTCACTAGACTCTCTTTTGGGACAACTCAATTTATTGATGAAGAAGAAAAATTTTTTTTTTTTTTTATTATTTGTTTTTTACCACATTAGAGAGTTGCTTTACACAGAAGTCTGACAAACACTAGAGCTGGTGCTGGTGTGAAAATGTGTGGATGAAGTGAATTGATGAATGTATGGAAGATTCATATCTGAAGGGAGGGTGTCAAGAGGATGGAGACAGGCTTTTATCAGCAGTGCAGAGCAGTAAGACAAGAAGAAAAATGCAGAAACAGGAACACAGGGAGCTCCACCTGAACATGAGGAAGAACTTTATTGCGTGGGTGACCAAGCACAGGAACAGATTGCCCCAAGAAGTTGCGGAGTCTCCTTCACTGCAGATATTCAGGAGCCATCTGGATGCAATCCTATGTCAATTGGACATCCAATCCATGTGCTGTAGGATGCCTCTCTTTGAGCAAGGAGGTTGGACCAGATGACTTCCAGTGGTATCTTGCATCCTGACTCATTCCATAATTGTGTGGTTCTGTGAAGTGGCTGGACCTTTCCCTTTTAGCCACAAAGACCTGCTGGATTTATGTATTCATTTTTTATGGCTTAATCCTTTCTAGCAAATGGAAGTACTTAGATAAATTAATAAACTCATTTAATTTGCACATGGAAT
This sequence comes from Fringilla coelebs, assembly GCF_963513975.1. Classification (NCBI taxonomy): domain Eukaryota; kingdom Metazoa; phylum Chordata; class Aves; order Passeriformes; family Fringillidae; genus Fringilla; species Fringilla coelebs. The sequence goes on along the minus strand of NC_140030.1, from coordinate 63,842,079 downwards.
ATCTTTAGTGAAACTGATTTTGGAGAGAGGTGCTCTGTTTTATTTTCAAGATCCAATTGGATCTCTGCTACAGTGCCTTTCTACAGAAATTTACCAAAATGAGGGATTCAGTACTAACCTCACATGTTTTACATAATTGCCATTTATATTTTCTAAAGTGGGCTTTGAGGGGAAAAAAATAACTATATGAAAATCGTTCTAGAGGGGAAAATATACAAACATGCTCCAAGTCAGCAAAAAATGCCTGCAAACTTTCAATGAAGTGTTATTCTGCAGGGACATCTACAATTTTATAGGATGCAATTTCACAGTTCAAGCTTGGTTTGCCATGTGTGGAGAGCAGACTGATTGCATCAGGTGGTGGATCATTGTTAACTCATTGCCACAGAGGACATAAATGGCCTTTCCCCACAGAAGTCACTAACAGTGACATGGTAAAGTGGTTTGGCCAGGCTGTTATTGGTGAAGGGAAAATTCTCCAAGCTGAAATACGAAATGAGTGGAATGAAAAGAATATATTTTTTCTTTTCTAATTAAGATCTTAGGATTTTTGTAGCAATGACATGCTTTACAGTTTAGGAACAATTACTTTGTTCTCTTCAGTTGCAGGACAGCATTTGCAACCTCACTACTCAATATACTCCACAGTTTCCCTTCAAAATGCTTTTAAAAGTCCTTCTTCCCTCCCATCCTAAATATCCATTGGTGGGCCCCTGGTAAACTTTGACTTTTTAGCTAACTGCCGGTTCCAGTAATTCCTGTATCCTGAAATTGTTCTTGGTGGGATCTTAATTTTATTCTGTATTTGCACAATGACTTGCACCTATTTTTGTCCATAAATATGATGAGCCAGACTAATGCAAATAATAAATATGTATAATAGTAAGCTAGCTATACTGGCCTGAAAGTTTATCTCTGCATTATTCAAATACAGATATTGACATATAGACCTAGTGTAATGAATCATCACATTTTGACAAACTGCATAGAATAAGATATAGCAGCTGATTCTTAGGACATGAATATAATGTGCTGAAACAAGTTATTCCACTAATCTTCTACCTGACAGGAATTAATGGAAGGCAGATACCAGAGAAGATTGTTTGTCAAAACCAATATGGAGGCCAGCCTTTATGTTTATCATGGGACCAGGATGCTACAATTTTTAGTGTAATTTCTGAACTTGCTTGGAGTGATATTTCTTTGTGTTAATGCTATTGGTTTGCTTACCCACCTCTGCTCTCCATTTTCCTCTTTGTATCCCAGCAACATTTCCAGTGTATGCATATTTCACACAGTATTGTAAATGTAACCCAAACCTGTGAGTTATTTTCAACATAGTGTTCAAAACCTCTTGCATGAACCTCTGCTGTTCACCTTGGCATGGGCTTGCAGCAAGATGTGATCCCAGTGATTCCCTGTGTCCAGGTAAAATAGTGATGCTGCAGGAGCACTCCCTTAAACCATGGAAAGAGAAATAGCTAACTGCTGTCCCTGCACTGGATCATGGGCCATCAGAGACATGATAAAACAAAATGAAGCTACTTGGCTAATACAGTGAATATTACAAGATTACAGGCAGGGAGCCAGACCATTTGTAAAAGTGTCATGGGATGAATAAAAGAGCAGATGACAGACCATAGTCATGGAGGCCAGAGGACCACACAAACTTGAGACAATAGTAATAACAATAGGAATTATTAATAATATTCTTGTTAGCATATTGACCAAGACAAACCTTAGCATCACAAAACCTTAGATAGGCAAGCCAGTCTACTTGGGGGGATTAGTTGTCTGTAATGAATCAACTGCCTGACCAAGTGTGCAAAGAGATTTCAGAATTATTGCAAAGCATGGAATTCCAATTGTATTCTGGAAGTGCTCTAATTTAGAATTAATAGTGGGACATGATGGGTCATAACCTATCACAGTTTTCAACAAGCATGTAGCTACCCACTTGTCAGTCGTTCTGTCAACAAATTACTGATGAGAAAAGATGGAAGCTGAGGTCATGTCTGCATCTGACAACCCGATTTAATGTTGAAGGTATCAAGGCAGAGTGTAAGAATATCCACAGTGGGTTGAACCAAAGAACTACCTAAGATGCTATCTGAAGATGGCCAAAAATGGATAACACTTTTGGATAAATGATGGACAATACTATAATTAATGAAATCATAGTAAAGTAGTAGTTAATGAATTTCTAGCAATCTGCAGTTCATGTATTTCCCTAATCATAAAAACCTTCTCTGTTCTTAATGGGTATCAATGTCTTGTCCTTTTATTACTCTATTAAATACTCTTTTCGGAAACCATTTTGGCATCCATGATGTGCTGTGTCAGTAAGTGATTTAACTGTACTTTCACAGAAGAAAATCTCCTTTCATTATTTTTCAACATACCGCCATAACTTATCATTTGATGTTCTCTAGTTCTAAACAGACATATCTGTTGCAGTTTTATTACCTCCAATTGTATCTTTGCTATGTGCTTTTAATTATGCTATACCTTGATTAACAAACTTCACTGCAAAAGTTGTCAGCATAATATTTTCCATGGTGTTGGTTACAGAGTAGAGACTCCAGATATACACATCCTCCATATACAGGGATGCATTTTAATTGTCATCAGACAGTATCAACAGGAGAGCATTCCATTGATGAGCAGCAGAGGACAAGGAAAAACTGGAAAAACCCCTGTTTTAAGGTGGTCTGGAAAGTGGTTTACGTTTCTGCACTACAGAAACATCATGGAAGTAGGAAATGAATGCAATTAGTGTCATAATTGAGAACTGAAGCTGAACCCCATTCCAAATTAATTGTATACATTTCCCACTTCCATGATACAGGCATTCACCTAATTCAAGCTGTCCTAAGGCTCAGAAAGGATCTGACAATATTTTTGTAGCTGAATTTACTGGATAGATTTTCAGACAATTGTGTACTTTTGAAGAGAAATAGTGGTACTGCGGGATATTAATGCAGGTAGTTGAACTGGGATTTCATGGAATTATTTGTGTTGTTTATATGGCTTGTTTTATACTAGCAAGAGTTCTTGCATTGAGGGAGAACCAAAATACAATCAGTTCCTAGTCACACTTTTATACTATTGATTTTATAGACTTCTGTCACATCCTACCTTTTTTCAAGCTGAAAAACCATAGTCTGATTATCTGCTCTGTCTACAAAAACTGTTCCACACATTTGATCTCCCATATTTCTCTTCCTTGGAATTTCCCAGTTCCTGTATTTGGTCAGGTAGCCCAACGTGGCACACAGCATTTAAGCTATCTGTCACTGTATGTTTATACATAATGGAATAAGGATGACTTTCACTTTGTTCTTGCTGTCCTTTTTAGTAGATCCAAAAGGTAATGTACTTTTACAAGTCTTCCTGATTAGCAAATTGACACTTTCCCCTTGCCATTATTTGACTAGCTGTATCTAAGATCTTAGGTGTCAATGATTTATGTAGAACCTCAAACAGAATTGATCACAATTTCATATTTCCCACGAGCAGCCTCTGGAACTTTGGTGGCATTATGCAAGTGGTAAGAGTTTCTGACTCATATCTTGTTTTAAATGACAATTGCTTTGTCAGAACTACTAACTATATGAAATACAAAACACATCTTGCTAGTTGCCCAATTCCCACATTTATCTTCTATAAAAGTAAAACTAGATTAATATATGATTGTTGAGACATGCCTCATTTTGAACATATTGTACCTTTTAAGATCAGTTTTCTGTATTTTCTCCATGATTTTGGGTGGAAAAAACTCCTAATTCTAGGTGAGTTCCATGAGAAGAATGATTTCAACTGAAGTTTGCTCTGAGGTTTTGAAATCATGTGGATCTGAAGCTCCCCGTGAGACTGAAAAGGGTAAAGTTGAAACTGTGTGGACTCAAATCAAGAAAAAATGTAAAGATAAACTCTCCCTGAGAGCAGCCCATTGAGTTTCAATGAAATCTAGTGACAATGAGCTCAGATAGTTTCCAAGTCCCCAGTGCTTTGCCTGCAGCACAAAATTACCAACTCTATTTTCATTCTTACCTCGACTTGGTTTTCATGGTTCATTGTGCAAGAATGAACAATGATTTCTTTTGTCAGTCATCCAACTGAAAATTGTTTTGCTTATTATTCAATATAAATTGTTCCTCTGCTAAAACATAAGATATCAGCATGTGAGGATTTATTACCCAATTTTACCTCTCACAATTCTAAAACATGAGAACAGTACTTGCTGCTTCGGTAGAGAATGAGAAAAATGGAAAAAAGGGGAAATGTAGGTTTCTGTACTGTACAGAGACAGTATTAAATAGCTCCAAATTTTGCTTTAGTTCATAGCATTGACTCTGGAAATCCATTACTTTGGAAGTGGATTATGGAAAAATGCCATCTTCATATTGAATATGAAAGGGTAAGTTTTCAAAGTGCTGTGGTGAAATAGGAGGCAACATCCTTTTGACTCAGATTCCTTTGTAACTCCTAATATAGAACTGGAAAAGGTACAGCTGGAGTTATGCAGACTGAGCATAGCATATGACATCTGAGTGCAGAATGACCTCTGAGTTACAACTAAGTCTGGCAATCCAGCTCTAGGAATTTAGAAACTTAGTGGTCTTAAGTTTTGTCTTTACACATTCCACAACTAAAATCAGAATTATTCTTGATCACATATGTGGACAACTGAGAGTTTGCTCTGAGCCTGATAAATTTAAAGACCTTTAGTTATAGTGAGGTTGCCTTTTGCCTTGAGCAGGCCAGAGGGTATAATTATCATGAAGTCAATGTGGATACCTTACCATTGCTATGAAACTCCTTAAGTTATAGCTGTACCATATCTGTGGTGTGACCACAATGAGAGATTAACACTTCTCTGACAAAGAAATCCAATAAGAGCTAAAACCACTAAACAAATTAACTGTTTGTGATCTATTGAATGTATCAATGGAAGAGTTTTTTTGGTCTGAGTTGTAAGAGACACAAGAAGGAAACTGGTCTTATTTTCAAATATTTTTTGTATATTTTGCATTAAACAGTTACTTGATAGACATCATAAACTATTATTGAAGAATAGTCAAAAAGCTAGAGCTGTTTTATTGAAATCTGTTGTTAAGCTGTAGAATAAAGCCTTTCTCTTCTGCATTTTCTTTCCAACCGATGTGTTTTGAAGTTTTTTTCTTAATAGTGAGACTGGTTCAGCAGAAAGAGTAGAAGTTATATTTTTATTCAGTTAATAGTTCGAAGAGCAAATAATTTATCTCCTCTGGAGCTGCATGGAAGGGTGACTATAGAGTTTGAGCAAAGAACCTGTTTTAAGTTAAGGGGGTATCACTTTATTGTCTGTGCTGCCTGTCACAGTCTCAGGAACCAACTGAAAAGGGTTTTCAGAAAGAGTAATTTTGGGTTGGTTGTAGCAAACCTCCGTGCTTTTGGATTGCCTCCGGAAATTCACTGGGGGACTAGTTTTCAGCTGACCACTGTCACAAATGCTTTCTGTTGGTAGGTGCCACTACTCAGAATAGCACAAACTGGTGTACAGAGAAAAACCACACTGGAAGATGTCACGTGGGTGTTTGGGCTCAAAGTAAATACGCAGAAGTAAAGGCTAGAGAAATTTTCACAGCAGTAAAAATCACTGCTGTTATAAACTCCATGTTTAAAGTTTTAGGAAGACATGTCTGTTTCAGGGAGCAGCAAGAGCAGGTTCCCTTCAAGTGGGAGGACAAGTCAGGAGTCTAAAGTGACCTTCACAGAGGCAGGGTGCTCATCAGTTAGGCACTGTCCTCCAAGGTCTGAACAGGATCAGGCTTGTAATAGTGGCAGGCTTCACCAGGACAAAACTTGTGGATGCCCTTGGGGTTCTGACATAAGGATACTAAAATCTGAGCAAAGCTGCCATGAGTCTAAATCTTACTAGTTTTGCTTTCTGTTTATTTATTGTGGTATTAGTTTAACTTCAAGCCAGTGATGAGACATGTAAAAACTGATGACAATTTGTATTTGGATCCAAATACTCTTATCACTACGGGCTGATAACTTGAAAACAGACTGGAATTTTGTGCTTTGTTGCATCTCTTCAAAGCCAATTCAACCCATGTGTCCTCAGGCAGGTTTGCAAATGGATGTCACTTGAAGGATTCTTGGTTTCAATGGCAACTATTCATGGTATCAGAGGATGCCAAAAGCAGTACCCAATCCTTCTTATTTAAGTTGCATACTTCATCACTGGGAATTTGTAAAAGAAAACAATTCCCATTACTTCTGCAACTCTTGAACTGAGATTATTTGTACCCCATCTGCTGAGTCCAAAGCAATAATTAACTAAGCACACTATTTCCTGAGCAACTGATAATGCTGGCAGAAACAAAAAGGTTGTTTGGCAGGACTAAAGGTATCTTTTAGCAGACATATATTATCAAGGCCTTGATTTCCTATAATCAGTGAAATTCTAAAGTGCCATAGGTGTTTTGGCTTGATTTCACTGGTTAGGAAACATCACTGTAAAGACAGCATATTACTGCATAGGTCTTGTTATATAAACTGTAGATATTAAACTGAAACAGATGTGTTGATTTCAGTTTGGCTCAAAACACACACAAGAAACCAATGTTTGCCAAATGGAAAAGGATAAAAAGCAGTTGATAAAATGTTATTTTCATGCATCTGAGATAATTACAACCAGTAGTGAAACAAAATTAAAATCTATAAAGAATAAACTGGCAGTAGCTGACAGTAGATGCTATGGAGGGAGGTAAAATCCTTGTCAGAGAACCAAGGCAGTAGACAAGTAGAACTATGTAAGGAAAAATTGCATTTTGTATAAGGCTCGTGACACAAAGTTTAATAGTAATTTATGATGACTTTCATATCTACAGAAGGTATTAATGGTTGTAACATTAGCCTTCTTTTTCAACCCTATCCATAGTATTTCACTTAATGACCTTGTGCAGTGCTATATCTCTCATAAGTAAATACTTCTCTTTCTAATTGGAATTCATTGCCTTTTAATTTGCAATTCTATGTTGTTATATGATGGGACAAGCTTAATAAAAGTAGAGATTGATCAGTTTATTACTATACTAGTAGCAATTTTGTATACCTCCATCAAGTCTCCTGTTACTCTTGTTCTGTCTGGGTTAATCTCTCATCCAATATAAATCCCACTTTACCTCTACCTCTACTCTGAAATTCATCAATCTCTGTTTTATCTTTCTTGAGAGTGTGTCAACCACAACTGAGCTCAATATTACGAGTCAGAATTGATCATTTTTATATGGTGCTATATATTTCCTCTATTGTTTCTATCCATTTTAAAATGCAGCATTTTGAAGTAATTCTTAAAATGTGGCATTTTTCTTTAAGGCAAGAAGCCTTCTTAGAAGTTCCAGCATGCAGAGGTACATGAAAATTGAATTTTTATTTTGTCTTCTCAAGAACTTTTTTTCATAGCAACACTTTGTTTTCCTCAAGAGTTGAAAACTAATGATCTCTGTCAAATTGGACAGCACTGTGTCTAGGAAACTGTTAGACGATACACTGATTAGTTAGTGAGCTAAAACCACAGCCACAATTTGCTGTTGATGTTCCAAGGCAGGCAGTTGCTGAGTTTATCCACAAGATAATTCTTAAACAGAATATATTTAGCTAGTTAGATTCAATAACAGGGAACCACATTTATTCAATGGAGTGGGCAGAATTATATTTTGAGTGATGGTCTAGGGAGAGTAATAGAGTGTGTGTTAATGCTATTAGTTTAGAAACAGCTATTTTTCTGAATTGGGGTTCTGACTATAGTGACTGTGATGTGGAAGCAAGTCCGTAAAGTATCTCAGTGTTTAAATAGGACTCAAAACCACCCGAGATTCTAAAGGAAATCAGTAGCAGATATGTTTGGAAAAAATTTAACAGGGATTTATATGCATCTTAAAATGGATAGATATAGGCTTGGTGCTGTAGACAGATCTGCCTTTCTCCTGTGTGCCCTTCATTTGGAGTCCAGTGCAAAACGTAGGTCTGTATGTTAAGTCTTCTTCACACTATGCCTTATACTGATATAGAAGGGCATGCCCTGCATGCACTAAATAAGCATTGTGCTGGGTTTTTCTTTGCTCAGTGGGAACAGAATAATACAAGGGTGCTTTTGGATTTACTGCTGTTCAGAAACTCGTGACTGAAAACTACTCTGTGTTCAGTATTTACCCAAACAGGATGGCACAATATAGAGATGTTTTTTAGAACACTAATGTGTTCTGTCTCTGAGGGCTGTTCTAGACATTTCTCTGAAGGATTTGAAGGCTTTTAGAGTTTTATGATGGATGTTTTCCAATAAGAGACATTTACATGATCAACTATAAATGTGTCAAGACAAATCTTATACTGAGTCCAGTATATAGTTTTGCTGTTTCTTTCAGTGCTTGATCTACTAAATCAATTATTTCACTTTGATCAAAATGTTATTTTATTGCTAATATTTGTAGTTCTATTATATTTCTCAATTTATTCATCTTTTCTAAATCATTCTCAATATAGCAAAATAGGAAAAATTATTACACAAATTTTTTTGGTTTGAATCAGCTGCAGACACAATTTTGTGCTAAGCAAACTGATAGCATGATGAGACAATTCATTAATTGATGGTACTATAAAGCTTTCCATTCTTTATAATATTTAGTTCTGTTTAATAAAAGCAACTTGTGAGCAGCTGATCATAAGAAAATGAATGATGCCTAAAAGCTATGTTGGAACAGTCATCCCACAGTCTCACATCTTTTTTTTTTTTTTTATTAGATCTATAATTAATCTTCACTTATACCAAATGTGTGTGACTCAGACACACTGACAGAGGGCTGATGACAAAACATGTTATTGTTGATGCTGTAAAAGATGCACTATGAGCATCTTCCAAGGTTTGGAGAGCACCCTCTTGTTCAAGCTGTTTACTCAGTAATCACAAAATCACAAGAACTGTCTCAATGCACTCTTCAAAGCAATCTTTTTCTTAAAAAAAAAAAAAATAGGAATTATACAGTCCTTGATGAAATTCCAGGAATACTTCTTTCTCTATTTGCTGGATATTTTTTCTATATTTAGGCAATTGGTAAGAGTAGCTAGCTCAGGTAAAGCAGCCGATCAGCCAAGCTTCACGTCTCTGTTTATGTCCCTGAAACCCTGGAGGACAGAAAAGTCTTTTAATTGGTGACTCAACCTCAGTAGGAACATGCTTTTAGGAAATGAGGCCTGGACTGTTCCCTTCACACCGGGCACTCTTGCTCTGGTTGCCATGGTAATCTGCTGGAGCATGCTAGGTCCAATGAAGTGGAAAACAAGATGGCTTCCTCATTTGTTTAGCCTTAAGGAAAATTACAGATATTAACAAATCATTACAGGGCTAACAGACACTCTGAAGACCTGACCTAAATAAACAGCATCTTGTCAGATTGCTAATAGCTGCCCAAGTTTTACTTCTGCGACTCTCCTGAAACTACTTAGTTAATGAAGGTTTTATTACCCTAAATATTTCTCTCTACCTGCAAGTAAAATCCTGTACTTTGAATGTTGGGGTGGACCTCCTATTCAGTGAGGCGCATTTAATTTGTCAATCATTTGGAAAGATATTTAAATGTTAAAGAAACAACTGACACTTTTGTGCGTACAAAACCAAAGCGATGGGTTGTTCTTGTTGCTGTCTCCTGGGAAGGGTTTTGTGTATTTCACAGGAAGCTCTTCCCTGGTGCAGAGCGGCTGACGTGCCACTCATGGTGGTAGGGTGAGCTCTCAGCCTCCTTGGCCCCTGGAGGGTGACGTGTCTCTCAGAGATGAAACATTCCATATAAAGTTGGTGCTTTGAGGAGGGGGAAAGGGGAAAATTAAAAGCAGGCATGAAAAGAAGGCATACTAAGGAATGAACCCATCTGTTAAAAATATAGGAGGAAGTGACAGCCAAAATCTGTAACTGCAGATTCAGTGGTGGTAGGCTCATGTGGGGGAACCGCAAGGTCAGTAGAGGAAAAGATTGTGTCTTTCAAGTTTTTCCAGTTATATGGTCTGCAATTTCAAAGCAGCCGATTTGTTGGTGCCATCCACTTCCTCAGAGCCTGCTCCCTGCGGAATGAAAGATGAAGGTGAGGAATTTAGCAAGTTGCTGAAAGGAACATTTAAAAAAAACTTGTTTTGGTAAGCCTTCTGACATAGCACGTCTTTACTCCCAGTGTCCTCTGGAATCTGAACAATAGAAGAAAGCAATTAACAGGGAAAACACATGGGACAAGTTTACTGCTTCCTTGATTGAATTGTGTCAGTGACAGATACACATATGAAGGCACATGCTTCCCCATCTAGCTCTTAAGTACATAACTGGGGAAACTGTTCATTTGGCTTCTTTGCTAGTTTTAAAATGCCATAGCTCTTGTTTAGCCCAGGTGTTTGGTTCTGGTTGGAAATGTCTGAATTGTAATCAGTTTTCTAAAATACCAACACAGAGTGCTCCTTTTCACATCTGAAAGATGTGAAAGATCTGTCCAAGGACTGCAAGACCTAATTAAAATGAGATGACCTCCCCACAAAAAAAATTAACCACATTCCAATATCATCATACTTATGCTGAGAATCTGAATCATTTCAACAGTGATTCTTTCCATCTCTGTGAATTTCCTTGTTCTAAAAGTCACCATTGCAACTGAAATAACAGCATGAGTTTCAATTGTTTTTCAAGACAACTTGCAATTTTAGCAGTCAGAGCACACACGGTCTTAGCAGAGTGAACAGGAAACATGGTAGATTTGGACACTTAATACAACCATCTGAATGTTGTTTATTCATTATGTTCTGGATGTTTTATTATATTATTCTGATACAGTAAAACTTACACCAGGTACATTATCTGCATACATAATTGCACTTGCACTTTTCCGTTCATATTGTATATCAATTATGTAAATTTGAAAAAACAGCAGTGGGCATTCTGACAGATTTCTTTTCTTAAAGTACCAAATTTATTTATTTCAAATATCCTTTACTAAAAAAGAGAAAATTTTCTGTTTGATTACATGCATTAGTTGTATCATTACTTCCATCCCAGAGGTCTCTCTTTTTTTTTTAAAAACCCCATCTTTTATGTGTGTCTTATCAGGTGTAGCTGTAATAATATTGCACTGTGATTCTCTCTGCTCTGACATTGCAGATGTAAAATTTCTGATATGCTTTATGAAGCATGATGTTAATGTGTCATCTTTAATGATGGACAAGATTTACAAATTGAGTAGAATAAGGAGAATTCTGGTTTGGTTATAAGTGGACCTAAACCAATTTGATATACTCAATTATCTAATCAAAGGTTTCCGTTTATAGCTGAAATGCATCCAAATATTGGCTGTTCATATGGAAAGCTACAAACATCCTGAGACAAATTCAAAAGTATTTTATAAGAATTCTCCCTTTGTCTTGGAAAGATACAAGCCTTGACTCTAGATGTTCCTATGGAGCATTTGTCTTGTGTCACTAAGCATGTTAAGAGGTAATGTGAACATGTATGAAGAAGGAATTACTCCCTGCACAATTTCAACAGTGAAAGCTTGGCTCTGATTCATTTGGGCATAACAAAAAGCTCTGGGTGCACTATTATTTTAATTTTAAAGGATTTGTCTATCACAGTATCATTGAGTTCTCAACCTTTTAGTTTTGAGAAAGCAAAATATTTGAATGGTATTCTCAGAGGTCTGAGTGGCTAATGGATGAAAATCCATTAGTTCTTGAAAAAAGGTTGGTTATGTATTAAAAAAAAGAAAGAAGGAGAGAGAGTTTTTAAATGAATGGGGAAAGAATGAAGCCAAAGATAAAGATATTAATAGAAGATAACAATTGAAAAAGGAATGTGTTGATTTGAAAAATGTTTAGAAAATCATTCAACTACTGCTCATAAGGAGAGGTGAAGTTCTTGGATATGACTTTGTGCTGCTATACTTTGTAAATCTTTCCTCTGTAATGAATCACCTCTTTCTTTCTGGTGCAGGGGAGGAGAAACACATTTTCCTCCTCTAATTATGTTGTGTGTTCCTTCCTTAGGGCAGTCCGGACCCTCTGGACACTTGGGCCCTTGGGACTTTGTAGAACAGGAATGGGCTCTTGAAATTCTTAGATGATTGTAGCTAGGATGACTGTCTGGAAGGGATAAACCCAGGCTACAATTGTCTGATCTATGGCCATCTATGGCCAACAGCTTTGTCCTTTCCCTAGAGTCCCTATTGTCATTTTTAGATTTTTGTTTTTTTCTGTGATGGTAGATCCTATGAAAAGAAAATATTATTTATATATTATAAGTAGAAAAAATATATAAAAGAAATAGAAATATTATATATTTAAAATATTATTTATATTGTGGAAAATATTTCTATATTCCTTGCATTTTTGGTCATGTAGTGGGTCATGGGAAGCAGAAGTCTATTTAAGGTCAGTTAGCAAAAGGCCACAACAGCAACAAATTATATGAAAAAACAGGGGGGAAAAAAAGAGAGAAAGAAAAGAAAAGAGAGAAGAAAAATAAAGGAGGGCGAGAACTTTTTCTGTCTGATTCTGTCTGAGAAAGTGATATTTTCTCTGCAATGCAGAAACAAGTGAAAGATGAAGTTACCTCATCACATGAGCATCCTTGGTGTGGGGAGGAATGGAGGAGGGAGTGGAGGAGGGAAGAAATTAGTATGGAACCACTACTCAGAGCAGCCTAAAGCCTTTAACTGGTTGGGGATCCTTGTCCTGACTTATGCTTGGGCAGAAACAAATGAGATTTTCCACCCTGGGGGGCAGGTGGTAGCAGAGTTTTGACTTAACAATCTACCATATCAGAGCCAGGCTCTGTTCAAATCAAGGTTAAATTCAACATGGCTTCTCTACTGGTCTTTCTTTTCCATGTGTATTGGGAACTTATTGTCTTTTCCATGTCCATAAGTAGATACTACCTCTGCCTGTATGTAGGAAATTAAAATCTTTATTATTTCAGGCAAAGTAGACAGTAACAACTAGTTCCAATTGTAGTTCTTGTTATTATTGCCTCACAACTATTATAAGATATTCATACCTTTCCAAAATTAGTCTTAACTTGAATTCTTCTGGTGTAGTTTCTGTCCCAGTGTGATTTTTATGTTATTATTTAAAACTTGAACATAATAGATGGGCCATTTCTGAGCAAGTTAGAGAAAAATTCCATTCTCTTTTGTTTTCCTTTTGCTGCTTTTGCATTTCATTAAGAAGGAGATTTGAAAGGTGTCATTTGACATAAAAAGTCTTCACTAAGAGGCAGTGAACCTTAGACTGTTGGAGAAATAAATATTTCCTGGGCTATGTGTAATTCTGAACTTTGGAATATGATCCAGTCATTAAGAAATGCATTGCAGCTTAAAAACTCTAACCTCAGAGAGAGGGATTGAGTTGAAAGCTGTTGTGGAATTCTGGTGATGGTAATCCCTTTCTTTTCAAGGAATAACTGTGCAGACTTCATTTTACATTTGTGTCTCTTTAAACTTTTAATTCATGTTACTGAGCTTTTCCTCAGTCTTCGCTCTTTCTCTTAAGAAATTATCCTCCCTTTCCATTATTTGCCTAATGCCGTGGTTTGCAACAAAAGCAAACCACTTTTCTTCTTTTCCCTGGTTATATCCTCTTTCCCTCTACAATTTATATTCATTTGGTTGTCTGCCCATTATAATAGATGTATCACTTGCACTCACTGCTGAATGCCAACTGCATGTGGACATTAGCCACTCTTCTTCTGACCAAGCCTGTTTGTTACAGATCTTTTGGTATTTACTCTTTCTGCCGCCAGTAATTGTGTTTTTAATTCTTTTGTTTTCTCTGTACACAAACACAGATTATTCAAAATCCCTTCCTTCTCTCTCCAGAGACCAATCTTCATCATACGCTTTCATTTTCATTATTACCTTCTCTCTCTCATTGTCTTGTTTCTAATTATGGTATATGTTAGTTGTGTTTTGATAGATGGTTGCCCAAAACACCAGAACGATGTTTAAATTACCATGGTCAGACATCAGCTACTTTTTCCTCCCCTTTTAATGTGGGAGTGCAATTCCTCCCCTTTTTAAAAGTATCCCCATATTTCTGCTCATCTTCATGAAAAAGGCTAATATATGCCTCATAACTACTGAATTCTATAAGGAATATTTTTTTCTGAAGTTCAAGGTTTTATCAAAAGTGGTTAGAGCCACTACAACAGTCCAAAGAGGTTTTCTTCAGTGCAGGTCTTAGGGGATGACAACATCAACGTAGTCTGGAGGATGACTTTATTTACTCAAGAGTGCAGAGATTGCCTTAGTTCTTGGTTGGGCTTTTCTTGTTGGTGTTGTTTTTTTTTAAACTCAGATTACTCTTGGAGACCAATGTAAAATGTTTTCTGACACTTTTAGGAAAAACAGCTGGGGTCTACTTCCAGACATTTAGCAGAGTATACTCTAAATATCCAATAAATATTCATGTTAAACCATTCTGTTAAACTTGGTGTGCATCCCACAACCTTTGCACAGAACTTTAAAAAAATGTTGGACTGGCTCAGTGCTTATCTGCATAATACTGGGTTGATGATGCAAGAAAGGAGCAAAAAACTGACTGCCTTGAATCATGAAGGAAAATTCTTCCTCGGTAGCCAGGGAAGATCTACACTGCTGTCAAGCCAAATCAGGGAGCGTGGAGATATGACTTGGAAATTGAAATTATTCTCCTCAAAAACCTGCCTAGTCACAGGAATCTCCTTTTCAGCAAGAAATGGCCCAAAGAGAGTGATCAGTGTGAGTTGCTCATCTGGGAAAGTAAAAAATGTACTTTGGTTTTCATCCTACTCAGTCCCAAGTCAAATTCTGTATCTATATTCTTCTACTTAAAGCAAATCAAAAAGTTGCCACAGCTTTGCCTATTGGTGTCAGCCACTTTCTTTGGTTTCCTTTTCTGTCATGCACTCCCTTGGGTCACCTCTGTGCCCTGGCTTGTGAGATTCTGAGAGCTGAACTGTGCTTCTAACACTGACACCCAAATACAAACATGGACAGTTTGAGTTCATGTAGCAACCTGATGGTGCATTCAAGTCATGCAGTCCATTGAAGACTGCTCTTTTTCAATAGCTGGTAGTCTTTTCCCAAACAGGGATGAATTATTGTAAAATGTATTGCTCTTCCGAGCTGTAGACTTTTCTTCTCTGGCTCCCTTTGGAGCGAATATTTGGAAACTCTGGTATGTGCCTACGTCTTTATTAGAGCTGCAATTCTGAGCTGTGTTGGAGGCAATGATATAGTACAAATTTATTCAGAGCCATATACTGAGGAAGTTGTGCAAAGTAGCGAAATTTTGCACAGTAAGGTCATGATCTGTGCTTTGGCCATGTAGGAACTAAAATTTTCTGAAAAAGTTATCAGAGAGAACTTGCAGGATTTGCAAACTGAGACGTGAAACATAGTGTTCTTGTATAGTCTTAGAAGAAAAATAAACCATGCACATTTTCAATCTGGCAAAAATTTGGCAATAATATTAGAACACTTGTCTCTATCAAAGAATTCAGAAACATTTTAAAGTAAACAAATCCAGCTAGCAGTGGACTAATGTTGATCTAAAGTAAAAAAGCAAAATCCAGCAAAATCTTACAAAATATACTTAATCCCTAGTTATTGTTAAATAATTCATTCTACTATTACTAATAATGGTGCCAAAACCCATGTATATAATGCTTTAGGTTTGAATACTGTATCGAGGTGGATTTGAATTTTCAAAATCTTTGAATTTGGTTTGTTTTATTCATGCTTTTTATATATACTCCTATTGTATATGCATGTATGTGTGCATCATAGATATATACATATATATGTATACACACAAGATATATACATATATATATATACATATATAAATATATATCTATTTATACTCATGCATGTGTGTATGTATATTATATTGAGGGAAAATATTTAAATAGGAGACTTATGGGTTTTTTTATCTCATCAAGAGAGGACTAAATGGAAGAGATTTTTCTTTTGTTTTTTTTCTAGAATCCTAATGAGCTGGATGTAATTTTTACAAATTCCGAGGCTGATCCAACATGCCAAAGCAGGGCTTGAGCTGATGAGCAACTTCTTTTTAGATTCATGTTCCCCCTGAGAGGTTTAGCAGTGGAGTTTCCAGATCTGCTAAAGCACTTGAGAAGCAGAAGTCATCGAACTTGATGGGATTCATCAATACCCTACTTAGATGAGTGATGTTTTGCATCTGATTGTTTCACAGACAGCCTCCTAGAAAAACTGGAAAACTGACTTTAAAAGGGATGCACTTCCTTCTACCAGGTATATGCCCCCATTGGAGAGCTTCCTGTTGGTGTCTGCCAAGGAGAGCAAACAGGATCCAAAGGGCTGCTGGTGTGAGAGGAGGCTGTTTTAGCTTTATATATGTAGTTTGTTCTGCCTGAGAGCCACTTCTGAGAAAAGGAAAGACATGTTATGGGTTGGAAAATAGTTTGTTTTGGATATAATGTCAGAAAGTGTGTATTAGACAGTTATTGCTCAATATTCCTAGGGAGAGTAAGGATAGTAGAGTAAGGTAATGGCTTCTGCTGTAAGAATGTGAAAGCTAGAGGTGAAAATAATATTAAAGTGACTCCTGCTAATTTGTGAAATATGAAAACCTGTTTAAGAGTCTTGCTTAGGAAAGAAGATTGATAGATCTCTTAGTACCAGATGTATTTTTATTTAGAGGAGAAACACCAGAAACTTCAGCAGTTAACTGACTCAGCTACCAGAGAGCTGGTGGGAAAGAGGAAGACAGAAGAGTCGAAGTAGCTTGAACTGATCTTATTATGTGGGAAAACTTTAAAGCCTCAAAATGGGAAGGAAATGTTACCACAGGAAGGAGGAAGTAACTGGCTGGTGCAGCTTTGCAAAGCTAGCTGTGAGATGGCCATACCTCATGGCTTAGGCAGTGCATATTAGTTGGTTGTTTTACTTGGTTTTCCCTTCTCCCTTTATTAAAATATTGCTGTTGCCATTGATTAAAATTTGCAATTGTGGATAATTATCTCACTGAGCACTAATCTTGTCATTTAAATTCCTTGGTGAGAGGCTAACCTTGGCTTTCACTGGGAGCCCTAATTCATATGGGATCAGTCCCTTGCTGCCAAGTCAAAGGAGAGCAGCGTGGTCAGCCTTACCTTGCCTGCTGTTCCTGGGCATAGCAGGCTCCTGAGGTAGGTGTAGGGGATGTGCTGAGGAGGCTGTGCCCCAGGAACAGGGCAAAGCTGGCAGTGGGGCAGCTACGTGCACCTCAGGGGGGCAGAGGGGCAAAGCCACTGTCCCACCTGCCTTTGAAAATGCAGCCTGGGAAGGACTGTGGATTCTGTTACTTGCTCTCACTCTTGTGGAAAGTCTCCCTCACCAGTTGGGATGCTTCATCCTCAGAGACCTTCACACCCTTATGTTTGCTAAGTAGTGGAGATACCTGGGGAGCCTGAGGCATGCTGTGATCTGTTCCAGATTTCTGCTCTACTGCCTGGAAACCAGAAGCAAATGGAAATGAGACATGCAAAGTTTTGCACCTATAAAACATTGTGGTTGCAAATTAAAAAAATGTAAAATTTTTCTAGGAATACTGAGTTCTCTGAAAAGAGGACATTAAAGTAGTTGCGACAAGGTGAATGGGCAGGACCCAGTTTGTCAGGAGTTAAAACTGCCTCAGTCAGCTGGAGGCTTACCAGCCACTAGCTATTAGGATAGTCATTTCCCCTCAGGAAATACCTGCTGGTGTATCAAGGGTAATTGCTAGCAGTCAGCTGTATCCCCAGAGGGTGGGTATATAAAATCATCAAGAAAAGACTGAACTGTTCCTAGTCGGAGGCAATAGCAACTGTGAGAGAGAGTGTGTGTGTGTGTGTGTGTGTATCTTGGTTGTTTATCTTAACGAAGAATCTTAATGTAACCTAGGCTTTTGTTTCAGTTTTAACCCTGGTTAAACTCATCTTTGGATTTCTGCTGAAACTTGAATTTTACAGACTTTTCTTATCTGAGGCCACCACTCGCAACACTGGCTGGTTTGTCACAAGCATTCTCCAAAACAGAGTAGATAATTACAGCTTCCTGAATGTCTTGGTGTCACTACGTTGTTTTATTTCTAAAATACTTGAAATAGAATTCCTAAGTGACCTTCACTTTGTTATGCTCCTGCCAATCTTACCTCTCACAACAGGAGTAAAACCCCCTTGCTTTCCTGAGTCTTAGTTAAATTGTCTGTGAAGCAGGCAGATCAAGTAATGTCTAGTGGTTACCCTTTAAAGTTCATTCTAAAATTTACAGCATTATAAAGATGAAAAACAAGCCAAAATTATAGAAGCACTTGTGCAGTCAGTTTAAAGATTTGCTCACTCTCCTGCCTAGGCAGAGGTCTCCCTGGAATATCACATCCATCAGTGTTAGCCTGTCAATTAAACTACTCTTTGCCTCCATACTTTCTGCAGCAATAAATGTCCCAGAAGCTCAAAGAAAGCCAGACACTCAAAATAGGTCATCCTACCTGATCCTTATCTCTTCATTTGAACATATTCCCACATAACCAGGCTTTTAGTCATACTTCCTGGGCTTTTTCTCCACTGTCCAAAAGAATCCTCCAGACAGCAAGTTGTTACTTGGCTGTTACCTCACATGGAGGCTCTCCCTGCCTCCCTGTCTTCTCTCGCTCTCTCCTCCCCACTCTCATATCTGCTTGCATGTGTGTTTGAGTAGGATCCACTGCCTCCTTGCCAGTGGAGTGAATTTGTCAAGAACTGAAGGGAGCTTCAGTTGGTTAAGAAATTAGGTGCCTCTGGGATGTAGTCAACACTTGCATGCTCTCTGAAATGAATAGTAAAACCTGTCATGATCAGGTTATGAACTAACCACAGACTAACATGGTTTTTGAACTAGAGTAAATATCAAATGTGTAATAGATTTAAGAGAGTTCATGAGGCATTTTCTAGTAAGCCACAAATGGGGAAAAAGGAATAAATTGATGAATAATCTATTCACAGTGCAGGTGTTTCACAAAAGCAGTTTCTCAGCAGAAAATTAGATAGGATTCAGGAGTAAACCATCATTATTTACTCTGGTCTTTCTTTCTTGTGTTCACTTCCTGAGATGAGGGAAAATATCTCCTTTCAGACTGCTGTGGTTGTCTTAGGAGTAGTGAAGTCCTCTCTGAACAGCTTCAGATACTCAGTTTATAATGAAATCTTACACCTTTGCATGTGCACAGAAGTATGTCAGCTTCATTATTCTAATTTCCAGAACTCAGCAAACCATGAAGCTGAATTCTGGAAGAGTTCTTGATTGTAAAGTTAAAACCCCCAAACTACTAATAACACGTCCAACACCCCCCCTTCCCAAAACAATGGGGAAGGAAATGCCTTCACATCCAAGGTGAAGATATTTCCTTTTTCCTGTGCCTAGTCTACTCTTCCTGGGACAGTTTGTAGGATGATAGGAAGAAGCCTGAGGAAGGCACATGATTTGATTGCCTGGGTAATTTCCAAAACACTGTGTTGAAACTCTTAGTTCATTGCCTCGTTGCCCTTTGTAAGTGGATGGGATCTATTGATGGGAAGAGATGAATTCCCTCTGCAACAGTGCAAACCTTTGTGAAAATGGATCTCCTTATAAATGGCCCAATCCTCTCCCTGAAAAACAGATGCCAGAAGCAGTTGTGGCACATTATGTTTCAGTTCTAGAGACTTCCAGTTCTAAGAATAAAGTAAAGGAGTCATTATTTATCTAAACAAGGCCTTTATGCCATGGTTCAGTGGCTGCCGGACAGCCGTGTGATCTGTCTTGTGTAATGCCCTCACCCCCTCCCTTTGCCCGTTTGGAAAAGAGAAAAAAGGACTTGTCCTAGCTCAGAACATGCTCACACATCTCACTGTCCATTGTGCTCTGTCCATGACGGTCCATTAGACAAACGTGGTGCCGGGCAGCCTCTCGGCCGCCGACCCGACCCGCGGAGAGCGCTCCGTGCTGGGAAGGAGCCAGTGCGTCACCGACTGTGTGGGATGTGTGTACAGGGACGTGGTGTGCGCCTTCTCCCCACACAAGACTCCTCCCTCCGAGGGAACAGGGCTTGGAAACCACAGTCTTTTATCTTTTGTGACGGATTTTTTCATGCTGCTTCTCAAAATAGCGCCTTGTGTTTCTGCGACTGAGGGTAAATCAAGTGAGGTACTGATTCCTGATCTTTTCCTGCTCCTGTAGGAAGCTGCATTTTAAATACAGAAGGAAGGAGGCAGCTGGCTGGATGCATACTTTCTGTGCGTCACTGAGTCTGTCAAAGTTTCTGTGTTTATGAGGAGACTGACTTCTCTCGGGAGCCTAGTGGTCAAACAAGTTACAATTTACCAAATAATATGATTTTTTCAAAAGTGACTTAGGCACTTCAGAGCCTAGATCTCTTTATTTGATAATGGGGCTGAGGCTTATCTATTCAGGGAGGCAATACGGCTTTGCTGCCTTTGGTGTTGACCTCCTGATATGTACACAGCCCAACACAAAAGCTCCTCTTGTACTTCTGAAAATGTCACCCAAAGCACACAGTGCTCTGGAAAGCACGTTTTGTATAGGGCTAGTCCAGGATCAGTGAGCACAAACTTGCAAAGAGCAGACAGACTCTGCTCTGCCCTCAAGGGAGGGCTTGCCAGTGTGAAAGGGCAAATAATCAGGAGCCACTCACTCCTTGATTATATAGTGTGACAAACTGGGCACTGAGACTGTCTAAATCGTGAGAAGTTAGGTGGTCTCATTTTGCACATGGGAGAGGATGTGGATTTTTATCTGGGCCCAAGTTAATGGGCATTGCAACAAAGCAGGAGCTCAGCATCCCCATTTACTGGCCAAACTTGTATTGTGCAGGTGCTATGACCAGACAGACCACTGGTACTGTGGAATGACAGTGACCAACCTGAGGTGAGACCACGGCACATTTCCTGCTGTGTGCTGCATCAGCTGGACACAGGGTGCATGCTCAGAAGTATAAAAATTCTGTTGGCTGCTCTGAGGTTTCTTGAGCAATGACCAGGTTCCAGTGTGTGTCAATGTCCCAACACAAGGTAATAAAATAATATGCCCGTCAACACATACCTTACATAGTATCCAAGTACTTGTTTTAAAACACTCACATTGCAGCCTTCTATACTATACTACACAGCAAAAAATGCTTAGAATGTGATGGTTCATTACAACAGAATGAGTCCAGTGAAACATTCATTCTTAATAATTTTTTGCTCTATAATTGTAATGTTATTAACAGAACAAGAAAACAATTCAGTGAAACCTTTAACAATTTCAAAGTAGTTCCCATGGAAAAGAGCTCAATTTTTCTTTCAAGATTTTCTTGGCAACCCATGCTTATGATATTTTTAATTAGCATTCTAATGTAAAATGTACTAGTTACACATTTTGATTTTCAAAGTATTGGTAAATAAGACAGCCCATATAATGTTTTTAATCTCTCCTTTATGATTAGAATCACAAGAATTACACAAGAATTTATTAAAATGGAAAAATGTTGGCAATGCCAATACTATCTCATGAGTATTTTAGCCTATATTTCGCATTAAAAAAGGATACTTTTTTATCTGATAATATTAAAATTTATAATGTTCTCAGTTTTGTGGACTACCTATTTTACCTTTTTCCCCACTGAATCCTTTTGAAACCTGGAAAAGCTTTAATGCTTATATACAGAGTCTGTTTCCACTGCTTTACTCCTTCTTGAAGAATGCTAAAGTTTGCTTCTTTACCTTAGTTGTCCTACTGCAAGATTCCTTTTGTAGAGTCATAAGGAATCATATTAATAACATGCCTTAATTTGCAGTAAAAATTTTGGTCACAATCACAGACTTCTAAAATCAGTGTTTTAACTTGGTCTTATTTCCTGATATTCATATTTTTTCCTCTTCTTTTCATCCACTCTACTTTTGGTGTCAAAGTATGTAATATTTTTTTGTGGTGAAGGATTAATTAAAACTCAACAAAACTAAGAAAACATGACGAAAATGCATACACAGTGAAATTCAGTCCATGGTTGGAATGGTGCAGCATTTATGTAGACGTTCCAAAGAATGTAGGGTGTATTTTGGACATTTTTGGCTATCAGAAAACTTCTGGTAGTTTCCATTACTGTATTAGATGTCTTTGTTTGGACATTTACACAAGTGAGTGAAATTGGGCATGAAAGTGAAATCTGTTATTTATTAAAAGGACTCTATCTATACCTATATCCAACATTTTTTACTTACATAATCATTTTACTACATAACCACCTCCAGTGAACTTGACTTATAACTTATTTTTGTATGGGTTTGGGTTATTTTTAATAAACAATTTCCAAAAAAATGTACAATTATATCAATCACAGTGCAGGTATGTGAGTTAGGTGCCCCTCTGAGCGGGAAGCCTAATAAGAAAAATGAGAACCAGGCATTTCTAGCAATTCCTGGTGCTTATCTCACCTTGTCTGAGGTAGTAGACATCATCCAGTGCAGCAGCACAGAGAGACTCTGCCAGGTCTGCTCTGTTCCCTTCTTGCAAATGTCATATGGTGGACAGTTTAAAGAGAGAATTGTGAAAAGGAGAAAAGAATGAGGGACAGAAAAAAAATGTGAGAAAAGAGGGTATCCTAGCCTAAGAACTAAAATCTCACTTGGCCTTGCTTTTAATATAGTCCATGTAAGAGCCTCCATTCATTCTGGTACCCAGCTTAAGAACACTGTTTGGGCACACCGTTCAAGCTAGGAAGAACCCACTTCCAGATTCCATCAAGTCATGATATCTCCAAAATATCTCCAACTGGGCACTTATTTTGCTCTTATTCTCTGATTTACATTTAATTAGATGTTTCTGATGGTGTGTTTCAAAGCAGGAGTTGTTTTAGGTAGAGCACTCCTCTCAAGGGCAATTAGCACCAGTAGTCCTCTTCTAACTCTGGCTCCTTCACCTGGCCTCCTGCAATGGTTATAAAGTTTAGACAGGGAAGAAAGCAGTCACACATGAGAAATAACTCAAGTGTCATCCTCAGTGAAAAAATCTGTCTGTACACAATGCCTGTTCTCCTTGCATGCCTCTCTGGCAACAGTGTATCACTACATAGTAGTAGCGTACAGGAAAGCTAAACTGAGTCATTCATGCACAGGAGAAATGCAGTACTGACAGAAGTGAGCAATCTAAAGTGCTAGTGTACCTATGTAATCAAATAGTATAAAATCTTGTTTCTCCACAGTAATATGAGGGAAGAAAGGTTCAACTCTATATGCAAATACATTCAGAGTATATGATTCTGTTTAGATAGAAGTAGCCAGTCAAAATTATATTATTTCTGGTTTAGACTTAAAAATAAGATTTCTTCGGAGTGTTAGATAGTTGGCAGCTATTCCAATAATTTCTAATTTGATTATATTCTTACATGATAACATATCCTGCTTTCATACGGCACATTTTCTTTAGAGCTGTCCAAAATTAGCATTGCTCATTAAAATAAAATAAGGGTAGAGAGGGCAGTAGAGTGATGGGGTGGTGCAGTGGCAAATACAAGTCAAAATAAATTATAAAATATCTTCTACTCTTTGAGTTTATGAAATATTACACTGGCATTTTGGTTCCCAGCATCCCATCCAGCTCCCACTTTCCTAGACTCATGTGGGCACACACACACTTCATACCCTTTTCCTTGACCATGCCAAGTGAAGATCAGCAAGAGAAGAAATTTCTGTTTCATGCTGCAGAGTCTACATGACCACCATGGAACGCTGACCAGAGCTAGTGTGGGATTGTCTGCAAAGGTGAGTAATAACACCAGGAGCATGAAAGGCCTGGTCTATTTCAGTGATAAGTGTAATTGATTACAAATGCTGTTGATTAAAGGCATATGTAAAATAATAAATTGCTTTGATGATAACTCTATCTACAGCTGTTATAGTTCTGGGTGGATCTGCTGATCTCCTGAGTCTTTTTCCTCGCGTAAGCTGCTCCTGTGTGCCAGTGGAAACCAAGTGTTTAATGATGGTGACTCTTCTCAAGATTGGTGCTTTCATTCAGTTTAACAGGAATGTTTTGTACAAATATCTGCAATTGTGTAGGGAGAGAAAATGTTAGAGATATTTGGCAGAAAAATGTTGTTTATTAATAACAGTCATTGAAATGCATTCTTCAGACAAAAAAAAAAATCAGAATCTCAAGTGCATAGATTAATCTTCTGTGCATTTCTTACTAGGTGAATAGCACCATCTTGACTCCAGTGAACAGCTGTGTACTCTGGTGTGGAGCAATCTCTTGTTCAAATTAAAATTTTTCAGGATTTGACCTCAGGAGAGTTTTTCTTGACTGAGGACTTTGAGATCTGATTAAAAAAAGCCAATCATTTGTCAATAAATTTTCATCTTTCATAAAATAATGTGTTTGATAAATCAGTTACTCTCGTATTCAATCAGCTTTTTTAGGCTGCTCATAAAATGTGATACTTGTCACAGAAAGCATTTGTCAAGCAAACATTGTTGATAAATTTCTGCAACATCCACTCATGTCTAGTTTACAGGTTTGCCTTACAAAGGTCCTTTCATTACTTACAGTCCTGTCTTCCTCCTGCATGCTCCCCTCCTCTTCCCCCATAGTGCAGCAAGAGGAATAAATATTTTCCTTGTCATCACTTCAGTGTTTCTTCACAAAGTTTTGGAAGAAGACAAAATAAGAAGCAAGGGCAAAGATCAGAACTTTTTATCTTTCCTTGCAGTACTTCCTTCTAAAACCACCACAATTTTAAACATAAATTTATTTATGACTTCAAGAACCATTGGAGATCCTGGTGGAAAAGGACAATCAGTTAAACTCCATTCTAAATTTGTAGTTAGAATAGTTATATGTTACAGTATTGTGATTTGATCCATTATCTGGGAGAGGTTTACTATAAGCAGGAGACTCAGGAAACTTAGTGCATGTCTGACCTGCCGTGGGGATGGGTCCGGCAAAGTTCGGGTTGCAGGACACCAGCTGTTAAGAGGAGCTTGACAGAGTCTAAGGAAAGAAGATCAGTCTCGCAAAACAGAGCTTGGCTTCCAGAGGGCTGATTCTGCTGAAGAGCTCTGAAATATTCCTTGTAATTTCAGGAGGCTGAATTTTGAGAGGTGTTCTCTGTGCGCGTCCGTGTGTGTGGAGGTGGTGATGTGGGGGAGGTGAAAGTCTTCCCAGTGGAGCTTTGTGAATTCATTGTTCCTACATGCTGTGCAAAAAACCTGAAAGTCCCTACTTAGAGTTTTCCATCACAGAACTGACATTTCTCATCACTGTGTGGCTTTGTCTTATAGACCACATGAAAAAGACACCTTGACCTATCCACTAGGAATCTTAATTTCAGTGGGAGTAGAAATTGTCTGCGGTGTTTCATCTGGAGTTTTTGCCTAAAGAGCCACAGCTGACTCCTCAGACAGGCTGTCTGACACTAGCCATTCCTGCTGGAATCTGAGGTAAGCAGAAGTTGGTTGGTATGTATCCAAACCTAGAAAGACACAGGGCCACCCTGTGTGCACTGTGGCTGCAGTCAAACCCTGCCACACAGACTCAGTGGTGCGGTTTCCTTTGGTGGTATGGGTGCACTCCCACATTAGCTTCTGAAGAATGTCTTTAAAATGTAATAAAGAAATCTGCTTTCTTTGAGTGCCTGTGCCCTTAGAAAAGGGTCTTCATTAGGAGGAAGGAACATGATCTTGTACTGGCTTACATACTTAGCCCAGCTTCCTGAGTAAATTAGCTTATCAAATTATGTTGTCTGCTCCGTCTGTCACTTTCCCTTTAGCTTCCTTCCAACAGCCCACACCTTTCATGCCCAGTAGGTGTGAAACCCATTCATCAGCTTAGGAAATATTGGTAGCAGAAGGAAAAAAAACATCATCCTGGGTAGATGGCATGAAATGGCTAGGTAGAAACCATACTGAAGGTTCTGGAGAGAAACCCTGCTGGGATTCAGTCCGTTACCCATTCCGAGAGGGGGCATCTAAGTGGCCAGTCAATGTATGTGCTGACTGGCTGAGCACTGCAGCACAGCTCTGAGCCAGACTGCTGCATAATGCTTTGTGTGTGGCAGGACAAATGAGGAGAGCAGCATGTGAAAGACTTTTTTTTTTTTGGGAAATGGAAGGCATCATAATTATTAAAAGAGAGGATTAGAGACACACAGACTTCAAGTTTCATTATGAAAAGAACAACATGTTTTTAAAGAAGCAAAAAATGGTGTTGTGCATCATCCTGTTTATGGTTGCTGCTGTTGCACGCAGCCCTCCCACAGGAATGGCTGCTTGCAGGGTATATTTAGATTACAGGGATCAGATTCCACTACACCACTCTACAGTACAGGTCAAAGCTGTCCTGCTTGTTTCCATTTTCAGCAGAAATATTAAACATTTCATATGTGAATGCATAAATTCTTTCTTTTTAACTAGGGATATAAACAGTAATATCTCTTCCCAAGAACTTATTTTTTTTGGTGTGCATAAAACTGACTGCCCTCTAATTCAGTGTTACAAGAACTGACTTTTTTCATGGGATCAAAGCCATACAACCTTAATGGTGACTGGACTATCTCTGTACTGTCAATGTTAACTCCAGCCTTGACTTCAGATACCTCCCACCATTAAATATCTTACATGGTTTACAAGTTCTGCTTGTCTAATTGAGTCTTCAGATGGAGAAATTTCTAAGAGTCTACAAAGCCTAGTAATTAGCTTTGCTCAACAGAGTGTTGGGACAATCCTCACTGCAAGTTTTGACCATCAGGCATTATCAGAGATTTACTGTGGTAATAAATCTTCCTTCATAAGCTGCTCAGAAAGTGAGTTGCCTGGGGTAGCCAACTCCTACAACTGGGTTTAAAATTCTAGGGGGTATGTCTGTAGTTGATTAACATTTTCCCATAGTCTTGTCAGGAGACTCTGAAGATTAAATTTCTGGGACTACTTTGTGTTTTATGGGAACTATACTGAAAATGGTTGGAAGGACAACTGGCTGGTCTGAGGAGCTCGTCAGGAACAAATGTTGCTGACAGAACACGGTATCTCAGAGCAGGAAGGTCTCTGAGGAGTGGTTCACCTCCCAGGCCTCATCTCAGATGTGTAAGCATTAGAAATCCCCAACTATCCATGTGTGTAGGACACTGGCATCCTAGACTGCACAGAAGATGTCAAGCAGCATGATCTGGTCTGACAATTGCTGCAGAACAATTAACGATGTGTAACTGGTGTGGCTGTGACTGTGTCTGCTGCATGCAGTGACAGGTTCTGGAGGCACTTGTTTACTCTGCACACTGGCAATGAAGGTGTAGGATGGTTCTTCAAGCTGCCATGGGGTTCCTGCAGCTTGCAGGTTTTGATAGATGAGGGATGTCTTCCTGCTACGTCCCTTGGGGAGTTTCTGAGCTTTGGGTTGTGACAGAATTATTACTAGTAAAGGCACTGCAGCTAGGGATGAGGGCAAATCTAACATGCAGCAGTGACTCCCAGTGGTCTTGGACAGCCTGGAGAAGGCAGCAGTGCTTAAAGACCGGTGGTGGCCAGCTGTGGGCTCTGGGTTGAATTTTTTTCAAAGGCAGCTCATGTATAGCAGCTCCACTGTGAAATGGGCTGGAATTCCTCTGCCAGTCATCCACACCAACACCTGCATCGAGAGGGTCACTTGGATTAGCAGAACATCACCTAGCCAATTGTTAGGCAGGCAGTGAGGAAAAAGAGCTGGAGCTCCATTAGCACTGAGTCACGCCAGCCAAGGCATGCTGACTTTTCTTTTGCCTGGATTTTCTAGTTCTCTTTGCTCCCACAGTCTTGTCTAGAGGATTTAACACATCCTGAACCTGTGTAATAAGTGGCACTAATTTTATTTTAACTGAGGCAACCTAAAATGTAGGCATGTAGTCTGTTATTCTGCAGTTGATGAAAAAGCATCTGATTCACGTCCAGCGTCTGACTCATCTTGTGCATCTTGGGCACCTGTCCTAAGACACACAGGGTTACCTGTGCATTGCCTGTTGCCTCTGCCATGCCAAATGCAGCTGAAATTAGAAAATAGTATAAATCCAACTGAAGCCAAAGAGTGTAAAGTAACTAAAAATGTTGGTGATGCTCTTTGCCATGGCTTGTGCTAGTGTCTTTAGTGCCTGTGATGAGGCATAGTGATGAAACTTATTTTCTCCATGATCGATAGAAGTCTAGCCAAATGGAGAATGATACTGCTATCGTGCGTGGTGACTGAGGCGAATGCTGAAATCTTGGTCAGGAAAAGCAACCCACACAGGATCAAGAAAGAGACTTCATATATTGAGGACCATCTGGTGGATGCTGTATCAGTGTTTTGAACTACAGTTCAGTCTTATACCACATTTCTGAGATGTAGCATATGATTGGTAATTATTCAGGAGGGGAAATGTGAATACAGGCTGGCCTTACTTCACCAAATGCTTTCCTGTCTATAATGAACTGTCACTGAGATTTTTGTACATGTGTAGATGTCCTCAGAGATTTGTAAAAAAACTGTCTTTTTGTTCCAGCCCAATCAGTTGTGGAGACTGTGTGTAATGAGTATGACTCCAGTTGGGGCGGACCCCAGACCCAAAGTGAAGGGTCTTTCTGTTGAAAACCCTTAGTGTGAGGTAGGCTTGGACAAATAGAATGGGGCTGGTGCAGGTGGGTGGCTGTCAACACAGAACAGCCAGCTTCTGGCCAAGGATCCAGGGCTTAATTGCATCCCCAGAAAATGACATTAAGGCTTCCTCTCTAAATGACCAGAAAAAAAGGCTACATTTTCTGATCTGTGACAAGCTGATCAATTGCTTGATTCTGGTTAATGGGTGACGGCCAAGTTCCACTGTCTGGATAGCCCTGTCATGGTTTTTTCTGGAGGTCTCTCTTCATTGGATGAAATGAAGTAACATTAGAGGGCATCCTCAGGCTCTCTGGAGTGCTCCCTACTAAAGGTATGCTAATCTTGCAGCACCAGATTGTCTATTCTTTGGCTTTGTTCGTAAACTTGTGGAACCCCGTCTTGGCCTGTCTTGTTCCAGGTTGCTTTGGAACCTACACTGAAGCATCTGTGCAGAAGAGAATGGCAAACAATTTCCTAATGTGCACTGCCAGGGTTCTGGTCAAGCCAACAGCTCTAGTTTGGATACCAAAAGAGAGACCTTCAGGATAAGCAAAGCACCAAACAGACAAAAGCAAAGTCATGAAATGGACAGACTCAGACATTGTTTATGCCAGCTGCTGGGTGCCAAGGGCTGGCTTAGAGCTGGCACAGGAATCCATGATCAAGTCGGGTTCAACCACAATGAAAAACAAAAATGGGAGTACAGCAGAAATAGAAGTTCTGAGATGATGTTTAGAGAAGGCTGGTGACATGAAGAGTACTCTGAATATAAAGAGCAAGAATGGCAGGACTGGACCAAATGGGGAAGTCCAGAGAAACTCTTTCACAGACCAGATGTTCACAAACCAACATATCTGTATGGAAGCAGCTTGTCAGAAAAAAATAGGCAGATTTTTTGCAAGCCTACGTGTTTCAGGCAGAGCTGGACTGCGTGCTGTATTGCTACACCATTAAGATGGAGAACTCAAGGCAGATTTATGGTGCCATCAAACCTGAGCCATGGTTTTACTAAATACTCTGTCTTTTTAATGGTACTTAAGGGCTTTACTGCATTTGGGCATTTTTACTGTGTTTAGACATGATTTTAACAACTGAGTTAGCTCTCATGATGCTGCCAATTGCTGTCAATGTGGAGAAATAGAAGTGTTTTTTTCAGGACCATAACCTAGTAGACAGGGTTATATTTTTGTCTTGCAGGATTTAAGAACGACTAGAGACCATTATGTTGAACACAGCTTCTCCCTGTATTTGCTGACATCCACTTCATATGGTGTCCACTAAGGTCATTTGTTAAGAATTTTACTTAAACCAGCTAAAAAATTTCTAATGGAGCAAACCTTTAGAAGTTTCTTCCACCCTTGCGTGACTCCCCATGGAGATTGTGAGTTGGGAGGAAGTGACAAAGAGAAAAAAAGAAAATGCAGACAGATCCAACCTAAAGTCAAAATTGCTGCTTCATGCTGAGAAAAAAAAGACTAACTGTTCTCTTCTAACCTTTATTTTAAAATAGTTGAAGTTGTTTGAAAAGTAATAACTTGGCTTGACTTTTAAAGCACAAGATTATTTCAATTTTAAAGGACAAACCCAAAATCTAAAATTTATGAAAGGGAGAGAGAAAATTTAGCTGCTATTCCACAGCTTCCATGTTCCTGCAGGAGTGATACACCCTCCAGGAGGCTGACTCAACTTTTTTATGACCCTTCAATGATTTAATAGAAGTCCTGATGTTGTTCCCCAAGCAACAAACATATTTCATTAGGCAGCATGAGATGGCATAATGGACTATCTGTTGTGTTGTTCTCCCTTTTATCACATTCTCTTTTCCCAAAACACAGTTATTATAATGCAGCATTGGGTAGGGATGTGAGTTGTGGAAGCCAAAAAGTCCGAGGGATATTATTTGGCATGGTAGCATTATATTAGGCTTTGCTAAAATCAGGCGTGAAGCAGCATACCTTAGCTACTTTAAATAGGGCAGAAACACCCTAAATTTATCCTAAAAAAGGATAGCGTAAGGTTACTATTTATTATTAGTCACAGCTGATTATTTCAGCGATAGCTTTGGCTTTATTCAGGGGTAAATCTGCTGTCACCAGCTATACACTGTGGCCACTCTCCCTGCCAGTAGTCAGCTTTGGGCAGAGGATCAACTGAATACCTTAAATTCTCTGTTGAACGTTGGCATTATTATGGAAGAAGTCCGCAGCCAAGTCATCCCTGGTATAGC
Organism: Fringilla coelebs; assembly: GCF_963513975.1. Taxonomy (NCBI): domain Eukaryota; kingdom Metazoa; phylum Chordata; class Aves; order Passeriformes; family Fringillidae; genus Fringilla; species Fringilla coelebs. Next base: position 63,811,176 of record NC_140030.1, on the reverse strand, counting down.
TCCAGCAACTTAACAGATGGATCACTAGCAAGCCTCTTCTCAATTTCTCTGTTAAATATTCATGGAGCCAGCATGTGCATAGGCCCAAGCGTGCCCCTGGAGGTGCCAGCAAGGGTCTCTGATCTGGGGAAGATGTCAAATTGGCTAGTGGAAGTCTGAGGGCAGAAATGTTTTCCACAAGGATCCATCCTTCAGTGCAGAACATGGAGTGACAGCCATATGTGCAACTGTGCTGGTGAATATGTCTGCAGTGCATGCTTATACAAGCTATTAATAGGCCAGTGCCACACCGAATGCTAATGTGGGGAAACAGGCAGCGAAAGACAATGAAGAAATGCCTTGGACTAAGTTGAAGCACCAACAAAGTAAAGTCTTCTTGTTAATTTGCAGTGGAGGTGAAGGAAAAAAAATAAGCTGCATTCCCCACTCATCTTCAGGATATCTCACTCTTATTTTCCAAATGTGCTTCTGAAAAAATTGCTAAATGCAAGCTCATAAAGCCCTGGGGATTGTTTTCTGTTTTTAGATCCCATTCAGAGCTAAATAATGTTTTATTTGCTATTGTTTAATAGCAGTCAAGTATGCTTCTGGCATAGCAAGGTCTATATACGAGTTGGACTAGGGTTTTGGGCAGTACTGCAAACTAACATCTAAAATAATATATATATATTATTTTTTAAAGTCTGCAATATCTACAAAGCCTTAGGAGTGCTCTTTTAAGTCTGCTGGAGGTGGAAAGGAGATTGCAATTTTCTTACTTTGACAAATTTCTGTTCCCCCTGCTTTACCAGAAAGAGTGTTTATCATTGTGTCTCATTAAAAATGTTGCAGAGAAGTAATTTGTGGTTGTTCCAATGGAGTGTACAGCACACAGTATGGAGAACTAAAAAAAAAAAAAAAAAATCTTGGGAAGGAACATACTTACTCCCTCTGGAAAGATTTATGTCCAGTCCTCTGAAATTACACATTGCTGACAAGCTACTATATGACCAGAATTCCTAATATAACAAATTTGAATAAAATTGAAATATTTGAAGTCAACTCAATACATATCTTCTGTAATATGATATTACAGAAGATATGTAATATGCCTATGTTCTAATGAAGAAACAAACATTTCTATGTTTGCCAGCGCTAGTCATAAGTACAATATGCATTAACATTAAGGTGGGCTACCTGGAAAAGGTTGTATTGCAGCCTTGTTGTTCCTTTTACTTCACAGTGTAAAACTTTTAATGCTTCTTAATTCAGTCTAGTAAAGTATGACAACAGAATTTCATGTAGAAAAGGTAGTATAGAGCGTATCACCTAAAGGTGTCTGTATAATCTCAGGAGAGAAAAGTGGACTTTTGTAAATGAATATGCTTGAAAAAGTCTGTGCCTTTGTACTTCAAAAACAAGATTATTTCTGCTGTGCTTACAATCAGCTGGATGGGGGAAGAAGAAATAGGAAAGTACCTCTAATTGAAAATTTCAGTTTTTTCCTTCAATAAAGATTTGTTCCCTGTGGTTGCTTGTTCATACGTTCCATGAAATTCCTTGGTAGAGAAAAATAGTGAACAAAAACTGATTTCAAATATAGCCAGAGTACTGGCATTCATTTCTGGAATTTGCAAGGCTGGCTAGATGGTTTCAAAGCTTCCAAGCAGTTACGAGTGATTTGACTTGCTGGAGTGTACAACTATTTGGTATATTTGAACCATTGTGTTCAAGATGAACGGCTTTTATTGCTGATTCTATGTGTGACCATGATGACTTCACTTAATTATTTGTATTTCACCATGTCTATTACAAAAAATGAGTAATAGTTCTTGCCTGCAAGTTGATTCATTCAAGCATTGAATCATAAAAGCATGGATTACTGACTAATTACTGATTAACTGTATCAACATCTTTAGTCAGAATATCCCCTCTAAGAGTACAAAGAACATATTAATCAAGAACATATTATCATATGCTTTTGGGGAGTAATTTAGAAATTATTCTATTCCTTGAATAGTAGCAATTGAAAAACTGTTTTTCAGAAATGTTGGGCACCTAATTTAAAACTTTTTAGAGTGTAATTTTGCTTAGCTCTTGAAATCTCATGGCTCATTTATTACACAAATGGAGTGAATAGAATGGGTCACTTTGTGAAAATTAATCCAGTAAGTGCAAATTTTGTTTTGTTCTGGAATATTTTTTTGCTTGCTGGGCCTTTAAATTTATAATCTATTTCTTAAGAAAGATACCTTTAGCAATGGCTATCATCAGCATTCTACCAGAGTTGAAAAATTTCAGTTAAAGAAACAATTGTCATGTTCTAGTAAAACATCAAAAAACCTGAAATATATAATCTGGCTAATCATAAAGTTTTTAATTTTTGATGACTGCTACAATAAAAAAAAATCAAAAGAGGAAGTAGATTTTAACTGGAGTGGTTTTTTTTTTTTGTAGATATTTAAAAAAATGTTGAGATCTTCCGAAAAATATCAACAATTTTTCCATGTAAAAAATGTATAAAACCTGATCTGTTCCTGGGAACAACATTAGCTTTTGTCAGTCTGTTTACAAGAGAAAGCAAATTATGAAAAAGCTCTCAATTTTTAGTTTTAGTAGTATTTTATTAGTATTTATTTCACAGTTGTTCTGTTTGTTAGATATGTGAGAAGTGAATTTCACAAACATGAGTGTTAATTATAGTAAGTTAAAATAATTAACTGAAAGTTCTCATTTCCAGTTTGATAGCAAAATAGCCTATCTTGCGACATTTTGACACATCTCTTTAAAACCCTCAGCTAAATCAAGATTATAAGAAATAAATATGTGAAAACAGAGAAAAAATAATATTTTTAAGTATCTGAGAAGGCTAGAATTACCTTATTATTCTCATCAGTGTTTATGGCTAATTCTTCAGTAGAGTGGAATTTTGAGTCACAGTATGTCATATTCCCTGATTGCTGGCTTGGTGCTACCACAGTATTTTTTTTGTCTCTTTACAGTAGATCATACAACATATGCACACAGAGAGCTATTTAAGATAGAAAAAGAGGGTAGAAATAATGTAATAGTGAGAAACCAATGTGCTTTCACATTGCAACAGAATAGGTTGTTATCATCTGTTCTTCCTGATGAAAATCAGTCACTTGTATTACAGAGTTTTATTATGGATTTTTGGGAATTGTGTGGTAAGCTCATGCTTCAGTGTGTCCCATTGGGTCCTATTCCTCTCATCATCCAGGTGTGTGGCCAGCACCGTACCATGTTACGCTCTTAAGGCCACCAAACTAAGTTTTCATTCTCAAAGGAAACATTGATACAGTGTAGAAGCAGAATACAGCTTAATTAGGTCTCATTCCAGCAGGGATCTTGGCCACAGAAGTAACTCGGACTTGTGCAGCTGAGAAGATTCCCAGGTCCCTGACCTCTAGATGACAATGTTCATAAAAGAACCATTTAGATCCTTAATAAAACTCCTAAATGACTTTTAAGGAAACCACTTAAAATTTGAGTCAAGAAGCAACAGATATGTCCAAACACAAAAGGAGCACTTTAGGTTTTCTTTTCTGCATTCATTTACGCCTTGTGAAATTGTTTTCTGCACTGCTGTGATATAGTTCCTTCCATTATTCTCTCAAAGGAATTATAGTCACATATTTTTTTCCCCCTTTGGTGTGTTTGGCTTCCTGCTTTAATCTAATTCTTACAGCTCAGGGGAATCATCAGACCTGGCTGAGATTTGTATCTTTTCAGAGAGCTCATCAATAGTTTACATAATGCCGTGGCAGGGCTAAGGTTCACACAGCTGGAGAGGTACTCGGCAACAGCCCCGTGTTAAGGAGAAAAAGCCTTATTGAGAATCCCAACTTTGTTTAAAGAGGTTTTTTCTTCTGAAGAAGCCAAAACAACACAAAAGCAGTGTGTGCAGGTTTGCTGGCAGCTGGTGTGCTGTGACTGATGATGCTTGTGTTAATTATGCTCTCACTATTACCATGTGATCCACCCATCTGCTTTTTGAAGCCAGCTGTTTTCCTTTATCTTCCTGTTGAACTACCAGTTATTCAGGGCAGTGACCATCTTTATGTGGTGAGCAAGGAGAGAAGCAAGAGCACTGAAACTCTGATGGGGTAGCACTGTCGTGGCTCAAATAATCTAAGTAAAAAGCTAGTGAAATGCAGGTTTGGCCGCATTATCTTTTCCACATTTTATGCCTTTAAATTTTAATTAGGACTGGACTGAGAATTATTGAGAAGATTAAATTGTTACGTTCAACAATTCCTGGAATTCAGAAAATGTCCCTAACCATCGTCTAATAATGCAAGTTTCAATAAAAATATGTCTGCCATACAATTAATATAAATATGTTTTACCCAATTAACTTACCTCTCTCTAATTTGTGACTGATTGCTGAAGTGGTGCAGTATTCTTGCTGCCCTTTATAGAACAAGCCATACTATTTGGCCTAGAAAAGCCATATCTTTTAGTCTTTTGTCATATGAGAGCACTGGCATTCATGTGGATAGCAGCCATTCTCCAGGCAGTCATGCACATGCCAAAATAAATAAACAGATGAATAAATAAATAAATGAAGAACTGAATCCCATTCCTGTAAAATAATGGAAAAGGTTAAAACAAACAATCCTTCAGAACTAAAAAATAAAGTTTGTGAACTGTTGCTTTGCAGTGTTTGTCCTGTTCTTGACTAAACAGCCAGGGATATATATATAAACACCCCAAACATAACTGCATAAACAAAGCTGTTATTATAATTCCAGAATTCCTGTTGTGGCCTTTAGCAAACATGATCTTGTTCTCTCCCTTGGAAGAGCACTCTCCCCTTCCACCTTGCCATTAATGGTTCCCTGTGTTTTTTCTTAATCTCTTAACATATTTTCCTCTAACAAGCAAAAAATTCCAGCCAACCATGAAAAAAAAAAAAATTAGTTAACAATATTTCTAAAAGACCTTTCCCACATACAAAGAAAAAAACTACGCATTATTTAGAATTAGCTTAATGTTGCTTGTGGAAATTTTAGCAATATTATTATTGCTCAGATTAACTTTCCTCATTTCACTGATTTCTGTGAACGACACTGCAGAGCCCACTTTGTTCTCTTGAACATGTTTTGATCAAATTGGTTAAAAGAGAGTAGAATTTGAAAAGGGATAAAGTTGCATGCTAGAGACTGGGAATTTCTGCAGGACAGACTTGTTCATATTGCACAAATATTTAAGCTTTTCCTTTTATTTTATGTGCAGAGTAAAACTAGTCTGAACATATGTGTTGATATAAAGGTATGACAGAAACAAAAATTTACATTTATCAAGGTTTATATTGTAATTGAGGAGTATCAGAGAACCTTGAGGTTTTCCATGCTTTTCTTGAAATTTTATGGCATATTCATAAATCTGACTCAAGTACTCTCATTCTTTGTTGAGTCAGTTTTTTCTAGTTTTTGTGAAGTAGTCTTTGCTAGCAAAATAACTTTTGTAATTGAAAAGATCTTAAGTGCGCAATTTAAATCAGAATTTTGGAAATACAAAAAATTTAGAACAAAGTATAAACAATACAATGTAAACCTTCAGAATTTTTGTAATTGAATCAAAAATATCTGCCAGTCTGATATTGCAATATAATGATAAAATTTGTTTTTCAGCATAAGGAAAATCTTGTACCACTAACATATTGCAGTCAGGATTTAAAACTGAGAAGGAAAAGTTATCCACGGCTATGAATGAAGTAATTTTCAAGGGAAAACTGGAATCCCTCACTTGAAGATGTGACTGCTATTGCTTTAGCTTACTGCATTTGAGTGTGTAGTGGAGGGATTTATGATGAATGACTTCCCCTTTTAGCAGTGTGTTACAAATAACTTCAAAATGGCAGCTGAAATAAAGGTGACGATTCTTCCTGTCATCCTAGTCCTAATGCATTTAGCTCTTGCACTTCTTTTTAGCCCAGATTTTGATCTTAAACTCCAATCTGAATTTTTCCAGATCTTGATTTTTCATCATCTGAACCAGTGAAATAGAGATTTTTCTTGTTTTATTTTTCATGTGTTTTCTTTAAATCTTTGGCCTCTTCTTTGTGAGAAAAGTCACTAGCTGCCATGTGAATTATTCTTGAATAAATAAACCAGTTCTTAGAAAAGATCCCATCAGCTACAACCTGTCTTCAGTTTTTCAGTTACATATGAACATTATTCCATGTTAATTCTTCCTGGCTGCAAATATTACTTTGAAAAGACCAGAGACTGGACTGCTCTGTGTGCATCTAACATCTGAAGCAAAGCGGACCCCTCACATGTACATCCAAGCAATTAACCTTCCTATCATGTGCTTGGGAGCATGCAAGGTGAAGCAGCACTCTGGTGACATCATTGTCAGGTCACTGTACAAGAATAATGAAATCATATAGAGAGGTGTGCCCTGAGGCGTACTCTGTTGCCATAATTAGGTTGAAGACTCCCTTGGAAATGATGCCTTGTTGCAAGAACATTTGCAGGAACTAATTGTGGTATGTTTTTGCATCAGTATTGGCATACTGCATCATTTATGATCTGAAAATAGCTGTAATTGTGTGCGTGATTGAGTCATTTCCTGAATTTAGTATTCTAAGCAGAGTACATATTAAATGACTAACACACTCTTGACTTTGTCATCTTTTTTATCTCTGGCTGGATTCTTAAAAAGATCTCTTTGTGCTTTTGCATTTTTAAACCCAATTAGATTTGGTGTATTTTAGTGCTGCTGAGACTGACAGGTTAGCAATAATCCTTGTTCCCAGACAGAGCGTGCGCAGGTGCTGCAGGTTCTTCCCACCACCTTGCAACTCTGCCAGTGCATTTCTGATCAGCACCACCTCTGCTGTGCCAGGGACGGCAGGTTTATTTCGAACAGTAGGCACAGTGGATTTTTGAAACGGAGAAATGGTTAGTAGGGGATGAGGCTGAGGTCATCACTCCTGTTTCATTTGCAGCTCAAGTTGGAAACAAATGTACTCTCCTCAGGTACTTCCACTCTGGCTGTAGCAGTCTGCATCTCAGGAGGCTCTGTTTCCTCTGAATTTTTTTCCTGTGGTCCCCTCCTACTTGTAGGGGTACCTTTTCTTTGTTGTGAGGTTGCACTCTTGTCTTTTTAACTGGCAGGTCCTCCAGAAAAGATGAAATGACAGTTGTTTGCAGTCTTGTGAAAGCAAAATAAACAACTGGCACTGGTTTTTAGAATACTGCTAAAGATCTAAAATCCTGCTGCCACTCAGAGGGTGCCGCATATTAATTATGAATCATCAATATTTTTGGTAGCATCATTATCACACACACAAAAAAAAGCGCCCTACAGTACTTGCATTTATATCAACTCTTTTTATTTAATTTATTTGGACTGCTTTTCTATCCTGTACCAGTTAATCGCTAGCCCTATTTCAACTCAGAATCTGAATGTTATTTACCATCTGTCTCCAAGGGATGCACTTGCCAAGTCCCTTAATTTGCTATAATTGGCAGGTTTTCAGTGTACATAATTTATATTAAAAAAAAAAAAAAGCTGCAATCCTGAAAAAAAGAAGATTAATTAAACCATTTCTTCTGGGCCCCTAGAAGTGTTCCAAAAGGATGGCTTTAAGGCCACAAGGTCTACTCTGTGTATGTGCTGTCACAGCTGATCACATTAAAAATGTATGTTGGGTTGGTCCCTTGTGCCTCTGTGCTGGTCAGAAGGATGTCACTGGCACCTGGGTAACATCACACATAAACAGTGAATTAAACATCTTGCATTTGCATTTGTGCCTTTTGTTCACACACTGCAAACTCCTAGGCTGCAGTATAATTTATGGATACCTCCATGTAGGGAATTCTGTAGCTGATATGATAGGAAACGCAATGGAAAAAAAACCAAAATCAGCCCCCCAAGCAGATGTACAGAATACTAAACAGAGCTACGGAGAGACCACAAATGGACTGAAAGACATTGCACATGTGGTTTGTAAACATGATTTATACCTCAGTTTCTCTTAGCTCCTTGCTGCTGGCAGCACCTGGGTGCGGAGGAGCCCGTGGTGCAGTGACACCGTGCCCTGTGCAGGCAGCTGCCAGCCCAGGGGATGTCAGCACTCTCCTGACCTACCTGGATCAGGATGACTACAGCTGACTAGAACGGCTCTTCTGCTGCAGTTCTCCCACTGTCCTTTCAAGGCAGCGGCAGAGGAGGGGTTGATGGAGAGAGGGATGGGTGTGATTCACAGGGGTGCATTTGCCCTGCAAAAAGAAAGGCACAGAAAAAGGTGTCAATTTCCTTGCTGCCTTTACTGGATCTGTGATGATGTCCAAAAGATATATGTGAGACCTTCACCAGCCTCAAAAATTGCTGATAGGTGACCATGCAACCTTCTTTTGTGTCAGTCACTGTACATTTATTTATATAAATAATCCAAGAAAAGCATGAATTAACTAAGCTGTGTGAAAACAAAGCTGGATAGGTTTGTTGTCTTCCTGTTATTCAGCATGGACTATTATAAAGTCAAATGAGATGTTTTTTTCTCATGATGCTCATTTTCCAGTGGCTCAAACTACCCCTTTTTCAAAGTTGGGTACCCATCCATGTTTGAGAGAGCTAATTCTCCTAACATAGAATGAAAATGTAGGTGATGTTGAAAGGAACTTTTAGGTCTCCATTGACCTTTTGAAATTTCAGTCTTCCTTTCATCAGAGAAAACATATTTTCAGAGAAAACATATTTTCCAATGTCATAACTATTTCTCATAGTATTTCAAATGGAAATACTTCGGCTCTGTAACTGAACATAACCTGTATTGATAATCATGTATTTGGAGGTCATTCTGGAGGGAGGAAGGCTGACTTCAGTTATTGTAGTGTATACTAGATTAGCTACTGTCAGTTCTTTGAAAGTCCCTTTTTAAGATTGCAGAAAAATGCATTCATGGAGTTTCATCCCTTCTGTTACCTGAAAGGCATCACTAAACAAAATGCTTTCCTTGTCATGTTAAGGCCTGGGAAATAAACATGGTCTGTGATGGATGGTTTCCCTGTTTTCCTGGTAAAATGGGATTAGCTACTCAAGTGCTTTAGGACATTCTAAACTGTACTGCTGTTCTGCAACTGAAACACACTAATTCAGAGCCAAGCTTATTAGATATTGATTTACATCAGGGATGTCATGCTTTTTTCAAATAACATTTTGTGCATATATTGGGGTGTGTGTTGCCCAATTCCCAGTGTAGAATTGGAAACTTTACCAGTGCCTTCAAGCACCTGTAGAAGATTTGGGCAAATGGATGGCTAAATAGGTACAGTTAATATACAAAGGAGTGGACATATCCCTTTTGCCTCTTAATGAACTAATTACACCAGCAGTAAGTGAATATTCTTATACAAGTCACAAAGAAGTCCAAATGGTCCAAAAAGATAGGGTAAGCTTCCAAACACAGGTCTGTGAAAACAGAAATAATTGTCTAGACTTGTTTTTTATAATCTTCTTTATTATAGGTCATATTTTAAGACAAAGTGCTTAAAATGCTGGTGCCATGATGATCTGATTATTTTTCTGTTTCCATGCACATTCCTTTCAGTGACTTAAGTTCTTGTAAATGCAGTGCAAGTTCATTTGTTATTGCAGGCTTTTTTGCAGGGATAGCAGAACAAACCCCAGCTTTCCTGTCATTTTTGGGAAGATGCATAGAATTTGGTCGGCTCTAGGTAATTGCTCAGAGTGTCTGAATCATTGAGTGCTCAGTGCATTTTGACAGCTATGAGAGAGGACGAGGACCACAGTTATTTTGCCCAAACTGATATAAGCATGAGTGAGACAGATGGTTATCTTAGATAAACCTTGCACCTTAGGAGAAAATGTCCCAACATGGCAGTCCTAGATTAAGTTTTCTTCTTGACTGATGATGGCAAAGTCCAAATCACAAATCTGTTTTGAGACTGAGAGCACCTGAGGCTAGGGCGTTTCAGGGAATTTCAGTCTGGAAAACCCAGCACCTCTCTGTGTCTAGTATCTATCTACTTGTCTATCTACCTACCTATCTAATCTCATCAGACTATTGCCGTTGCTTTTAAAGAGCACTGAACTTCTCATTAAAATAATTTTTATCTAGCCTTTCTTGCAAGCCTGGAAGTGTCTGATTTTGCATGGATCTAACAAACGATTTGGAGGTTTTTGGAATTAGCAAGATGCCAATCTTAACAAATTATTTTTCAAAGCGTGGAGATTAACTTTGATAAACGTGTCATGTTCGCCTATTCTTGTACAGACATCTAAGTATCATCTAAGTGGGGTAATTTGAGTTTTAGTCACATTCAGAAGAAACAGATACAACATAGAAAACCATATTGATCTTTTAAAGGCAGGAAGAACAACTTTAATCTGCTTCTATCTTGTTCTGTAAGGACAGGCACTTTAAAGTGGAACATGTTTGAGAAAGGTCTTTTGCTGTGTTTATTTTGGAAGATGTGAGATTTTTTGGCTTTTTTGGGAGGTTTTACGTGTTTTTCTTTTTTTTGTTTTTTAATTTTTTAATATTTCATCAAAACCAGTCACATTCTAGAAAAACACTTGAATTTTCCTAATACATCTTCTGTAAAGAATATCTAGGAGAAAAAACAATTCATTCAGAGATAACCAGTAATGGAAGGAAAAATACAGAATTATTTACAGAGGCTGCCTATATATAGAGGCTACAGAGTTCAGCTAAAAACCACTTCTTTTCATACCTAGAATGTATCAAGCTGAATTAAAATGTCTTTTGTTTCTCAAATTAAAAAAAAAAAAAGATAAGGGAAAAAGAGGAGGAGTAAGGAGAATAAGGGTAACAGCCACCTCCTACATTTCTACGTAGAATTCTCATTATGCTGTCTATGAGAAGGACATTTTTACATATAAACTTTTTATGGTACCCAGGTGGTCTCATCTAAATATCAGTGCTAGCCCTCTGAAAAAAGTCCTACTGAAATTCTGGCTTGCTGAGGTCTTTAAAACTCTGATAGTTACTCTCACAGTACTTCTTTAAGGGAAGCTGAGTCCTCTGGGAAATCTGGCCTTTGACGTAGGCATGGTGACATTTGTACACAAGTCAGTCTATGGGTAAGATTTCAGGGCTTGGTGTTTTCAGAGCAATGGCTCTCCTCTAACCCTGGACGATTTGTCCTTTGCACTATGGTGCTTTTATTTTGTTATCAGATTCATGCAGCTCTCAGTGGCTATTCCAAAGAATGTCTGCAAGGTCATGGGAGTCTTTGCTGATTCAGGAAAGACGTGTTTCATTGCAAAAGGCTGCTTTTATTTTGTTTTTGTTTTCCAGCGTGTACGCATGGAATGCTGTTGTGGTTGTTTCAATGTTTACAAGATATTTCCTTCAGTGATAGTTTCACTTCTGCCAAAAGAAAAGTTAAAAAAAAATCCATTAATGAGCTGACAGTGCTTTTAATACTGCTTCAAAAGGAGAGGGAATTCTCGTGTGCCAAACAAATGTTTGGAGCAGTCTCAGGCAGCAACATTTGTTCTGCAAGGGAATGAGCCACAATAGGACACTTCAGCTGCTGAACATCTAAAAGTACTCAGATGATGTAGTGTTCAGATGCCCAGCCAGTTTCCAAGATAAGTAGCCTTTCTGTTGATGTGGCAAAAGGCTGTGCTCTACTTAATGCAAACGGAGGGAAAATCTCCCAGCTCAAGCTTTAGGACTCCCCGCAGGAAAAAGTTACAGAGCTTTAGGCAGAAGTGTGAAATTGGGAGTATTACATGTTTTGGCTCATCAAGAAGGGGGATGTTCTTGACAGAATAGAGGCACATTCTTGATGTTTGTCAAATTTTCTGACACATTTTTATCCATTTTGAGACAGTGACAAAAACGTTGCAAGCATTTTTGTAAAATGTTAGTCTCATTTTCTGACCAGAATTTTATAAGAAAATGACAGCAAAAATTGAAAAGTGGGATTTTTTGCTTTCACAGGCACTGCACTGTCTCAAATCATCCCCAAAAGAATGATTATGAGCCAGAAAATAACAAATACAGCTTCTAAAACATTCATCCTCTTTTATTTTTAGTTGTTGCTCTCTCTTTCAAGAAAGTTTCACCAAACATAGAATTCTGCGTTGTGTTTTGAGGATTATTCAAGGGCACAGTTGTTCTTTTCTGGCTTTCACAAGCTTGGGCTAGCAGTCAGGCAACATGGTTCCTCTGTCTGAAGACCTGAACACCTGAAGTTGACAGCTGCATTGGTTTTGTTCATGCACTCTTGGTGAAGTCTTACCTTTTAAAGAATTTGCCTTTCTGTTGCAGGAGGTCTTAGCTCTGAGAATCACTAACTTGGAATTACTCTGATGCTCCTAACAAGTACAGGTAGCTAAGTTATACTTACATCATGATAAGGAGGGAATTTTTCTGCAGAGTGCAGTGGAACTCTGTGTACAGTTCCTCCTGGGAAAAGCATCATAAAATGGTCCTGTGCACTCAAGACAGATTTGCTATTCCATCAGAACAAAAAATGTGGATAATCTTACTGATATTAAGGCACATGGCTTTCAATTTACTCCTCAGATCATCCTTTGGACCAACATCTCAGCTAGCGCTAATTGATGTAGCTCTGAATTTAATTAAATTTTGGAAGCTCTTACTGCCTGAGAATCTGTCCTATACATTGCTTTTGGAATAAGCATATAAGCTTGATCTATTCAGAATTGCAATTTATGCTTTAACTGAAGGTAAATGATGGCTATTTGGTGATTAATAGCCTGTTCTTATGCCAAGTCAACTTAAGATGTGCTAACTTAATTTATCACGAACCAGCAGTTACTATCTAACTGCAATTATTAAAAAAAACCCATATCATTTTGACCTTTGAGCAATCACGTGGGCAGACCATCCCTTAAAGTTTGCCTCTAATTTTCTATAACAGTAGCACTTCCTTTTCTACAGAAGTAGCAATACAGGGAGGTGGAGGCTGAAATTTTGATGGTGGTTTATGAGCCTGAAACCGAAGAGGGAGGCTTTCAGAAGGATCAAAGGCAGCAGAGGAGAGTGTTTTTTAGACAAAAAGATCAATTTCTAATTACAAAATTACCGCAGTGCAGGTGTGCAAGTAAGGGGTAGCGGTGTGTAAAGTGTTAATCGAGGTGCAGAAGGGCCAATCATAAATACAACAAGTTTTACGTCCCAGGGAACCTTCTGGAAAAATGCTGTGGGTGCAGTCAGTGCCCTCATCAACTCTGCCTCTTTTGGAAATGACAAGGAGTTGGGCTGCCTTGAACCTTCTGTGGAGTCCCCGCTCTGAGCACTGGTTGCAATGGCATGATTCACTGCTGCAATGGAAGAACTTCAGTAATTATTACCAGGGGGTGCAATGGGGACCTTATTGTTCAGCACTGCATTTTGAGATTCAATAAGATGAAAATTAATGTCTACTCAGATGTGCTGTGTTTTGGGGACAAAAATCTTGTATGCATGTTCTCTTTTCAAATAATAGAAGAACTCCAAGTATGAAAAAGCTGTTTGAGCTCAGAAAGGCAGTAAAGAGGTGAGATTGCCTGCAGTTGGGTCCATGCCTGTCTATTTCCAAAGGCAAGGAAATTATAATTTTTTCAAATTCCCTCAGGCAGCAGTAACCAAGCCAAGTTGGCTCTAGCCAGCTCTTGTTTGTAAAATGTAATTCTGTGGTAATGAGCTGGTGACAACTTGAAGAAAAGAGTCTAAACATCCTGAAAACAATTCCAAACATGACTAAATATGAGAAGGAGACTTCTAATAATTGCCTCATGAGAATAAAGAATAATACATATAAATGCAAACGTAATTTATATTCTAGATAAGAACATATATATTATGGTTCTCTTACATTCTTTTTCTCTCAGAATATATAGTTAAGTTTACATCTCTATACCTGTTATCTGCCTCTTCAAATGACCTATATTTCATGCAGGAGCTAGAAATTTTGTCATTGCTGGAAAAAGCAGAAATTGAACTCTTAGCCAACACCTGATGTGACCACGGGAGATGCTAGCAGATTAAACCTGTATGTGTGATGATGTATCTGCCTGGAGATTTTTATGCTATTTTTATGCTTGTTCTGATTTCACAATTTATAAGGCTTGCCCAAGGCAACAATACAGCAAAAACAATCCAATAATATAGAAGAATATTGCATTACATATTTTAACAAATAATGAAATAATCAATATAATGCATGCTAGGGAGAGCCAAGCCAGTTTTTTTCCCCCTCTGAGAAAATCCACTGTATTCTAAAGCAATTTAACTCCCTCTTCTTCTTCTGATGCTTTCCCCTTTACCCATTTGTGTCTTGCTTGCGTAAGCCAGTGTAAATTTCTTGTGCTTCTGATATGTTAAAATAAATATCTAAGAGGCAAGGAATTTTACTTCAGTCTAAAACACTGTGAACAGTGGTTTTTGGATCTCAGGATCATAGCATCATCCTGGTGTCCTTGTTTGATGTCCCAAACAAGTAGGCCACTTGGAATAATGTCAAAACCATGGGGTTTGGGTTTTTTTTCAGCCTCCTGAGCAGTGACAAATGGTTTATAGAAAATCATCACTTGGTCTTAAAAAATTTCAGACCAGTGCAAGACTCCAGAGGCAGTTTGGCAGGAGTCAGTTTAGTCTGTGTGTGAGTGAAACTGTGCTTGCATTAGCCATCCTTGTTCAGAACGGGCCAGGCTGTAAAACAGCTTGCTGGGGTTGAATCTTCAGTGTTACCTGTTAGTGGAAAAGCAGAGCAGGAGTACTCAAACCCTCTTTTTCCAGAGGCAATCACAAGCAAGTACACTCATTGTGGAAACCTGAAACTCATCTGAGGCACCCAAAGAACATGTAATTAATGATTGCATTTTAAGGAAGTCCTTGCTTAAAAAAAAATTACTAGGGAAGCATGTGACAACTCATGAAACAGAAATTCTGCCTTCATTCTGCTTTCTATGGCTTGTAGTGCATGTTTAGTACTTAGGGGTTCTTCCAGAGTAATGGGAAGGTAGGGGGAAAGGGGTAGGAAAGGGCATATTTCAGATGGCAATCTATCCCTTTTATCATAAGCCATTTTTTTTTTCTCTGTGAGACTCATGCTAGATGAGTCTGATAACCAGTCAGTAACACCAAGCTGAATTTCTATCATGGTAATTACTTTTGTGGTGGTTTGCAGTGAAAGATAATACAATGAGGTGGGTGGCTGTTCAGTGCCTTTAATATCCACACTGTATTCTCACTAAATATAGCCTTGAAAGCTTTTTATGGAGTATGAGAGGGCAGAAATATAGCTGGATGTTCTAAAACTTAGCAAAACAAAAGCAACAAATAAACTGTAGGAAAAATGATGACCCAGTTGTAAGATCCATTGTAGCAGAGACTGTGCTGGCCTTTATTGTTCCTGCAATATTAACAGAATAATAATTTCAAACATTTAATGATCCATCATGCCAGTCCTATCATCTTCTCCGTGGAAGCCAACAGTAAACTCTTTAAGAGCCTCTCCTACACGTTCCTACCACTTAGCACCAAGAGTGATATTATTTTTTACATTATTGTGTTACAAATCTATTTAAATTCCAAATACCTATTGTAGGCCCTCTGTATGTGTAAGCACATGGATTAAGGGGAGCTGTACCAGGCTGTGTGAATGTGTTTTGCTTTGTTTTCCTGCAGCAAGGGAGCTCACTCTTTGCAAGGTTGATATGAGAAATTTTCTCTGTGGTTGTCCAGCTGGAGAGGTGGAGTATCAACCCTCACTGCGGATGGACGCGTGCGCTCAGCAAAATCCAAAATCTCTGGTTGGGTGTATAGTTTAAAACCCACAACAGCATGAAGTGCTTTTCCTCACATTTCTGCCTCTTATTCAGGAGATGCAAAGCCTTTTACTCCAGTGGGTAAGTAAGCCTCACGGATTCAGTATTAATGCAGGTCACGAAGCAAAGTTGGAGGGAGCTGCTTGGGGACAGCTAGTGAGTCAGCAGCAGGGCTGAAAACACTCAAGGAGCCCTCTGAGGTAATCGCTCTTATCTGTTTGACCACCAAACTGCAGTAAGTACTTGCTTAAGTGCTCAGCTGCTGTTAAACCCTGAACTTTCAAGGACGGGAGGACAGCAGATAAACGCCGCGGAGCCCAAGAGCAGACATCCACTTTTTTCAGCGGAAGGGAATGAGTAGCCAAAGGGTTAATGGTATCTGCTGGAAGACGGCAGCAGTCGAATGCTCGCTGCCTTTTCCCCGAGGCTGTCTCTGAGGGATTTCATGAAAACAAGGCCAGGACTCTTTGAGGGAAGCCAAAAGGTACAAATGGCAGAGGTTTCTTTGGCCACTGTGGGAAAAACAGCTGTATTTCTATTTGCATTGTTTGGGGAGCTTTTATTCCGACTCCAGCCCTCTGGATCCTGCTGCTGAGCGTTCAGGGCTAACACTTAAGAGAGCCGGTGGTGGCCACTGCGGCTGGGTAGTGCCCTGATGCTGCCAGACAGGAGAAGGAGTCCTGCAAGCCCCTATGGACAGTCGTGGCTTTCAGCAATATTCGTGCTTGCAGAAATATTTCCTTCATGGAGAAAAATATTTTTTCCCCCCCTCCTTCATTCTTTGAAATCAGATTTGCTCAAAGCCCCTCCAAGAGGTCTGTCTGTGTTGAGAGGGGACCGGGCAAATCTAAGCCCCCGTGTTTGGAAGGCACAGGCACATGATGTTAATGGCACCACTTGCTTCGCATTAAATTAATCACGTCTTTTGCAGAGCCAAGACTATGATGAACTGTCAGAGTGTATAAAGCAGAAAAAGGGCTGATTTTACAGTTGCTGTGGATGCCTGATATCAGCTTCTCTGGAAACATTCAAGGATATTTTTGGTTCAAGATTAAGAAGTCACCAGATAAATTATTAACCAACTGAATCCTACTTATTTTATGTATATGAGCAAACTGCACTATTGAAACAATATTCTGCACTCAGGCCTGTCAGTGGATATTCACACATTGTTCTTAATGTGTTGCTTCTTTCCTAAAGCAATATCAGTTTAGATGTTTTAAACATGAACCTGATTTTACATCTTCATTTGCAGCCTTTTTTTTCCCCAATATTGACAGGATGTGAATTTTCTTTCTACAATGAAGCTGCAGACTGGATTTTCACTTTCTACCTATGGTATTGTACAATGTGTGTCATTATTCTGGTCTAAGAAAATGTTAATAAAGGTGTTTTAATGAGGTTTGAGCCTTTGCAGATTGCCTGCAACAGACTAAATGCTGCCACGGGGTTGTCTCATGTAACATTGTTGGGAGTCTGGCTCAGATTAACTAAAGAGTTGTTAATTTTAAATTTGTTTAGTTTTAAAAGAAAGAAATGCAAATATAGAGGAGACAATGCCTTAAAATAGATAAGAGTGCCAAGTTATTCTTATTTAAGAAAAACTCCTGTCTCCTCATCTTCACCTCCAGCTGGATCTTTTGCAGAATTTGCCATGTGGTTTAAAGATTGTTGAAATCTTTGCTGAGACTGCCCCCACTCCTGAATGTCTTTTGATAGTCCTCCGCAGCTTCTGAAATATGGCTGTGAAAAAAACATAATGAAGCAAAAGAATTCTCCTGGATGCTCCC
Source organism: Fringilla coelebs (assembly GCF_963513975.1). Taxonomy (NCBI): domain Eukaryota; kingdom Metazoa; phylum Chordata; class Aves; order Passeriformes; family Fringillidae; genus Fringilla; species Fringilla coelebs. The sequence continues at coordinate 63,793,600 of NC_140030.1, read as the reverse complement.
AAATGACCTAGTGTGCCTCAAAAGGGAAGGACTGCCTGATTTTATCGTGCAAGGCTTTCCTTGCTCTTATCTTAGACCGTGTAATGTCTCTTTTTTCCACCTTCATATTGTTATGGTGATCCCTGGTTTCCTCCCCCCTCCTCCACCCTTCCCTCCCCCTCCCCAGTGGCAGTAAAGCTAAAGGGAGAAGGAACCTTTAAGAAGTGGTGTAATTATTAACAAATTTTGATCTTGGGAAGGGGAGCAACCAAAGTATTTCCTGTTTCCTATAATTAAGGGCTCAAGACTCAGTTCTGCCACACACACACACGAATGCATTGTTTATTTTTAATGTGCTCTCCATGGAATATAATCTGCTGTTTTATTTCTATATCTTAGGCCAAATTCGTAATTGGTGTAAACAGCTGCTGCTCAACTGACAAGTTCTAAAATGGGGGCAGAGGAAAAATGAGGTTATAAGGTTTCATCTGCTTACATCAGGAATGCATTTGTCCTACTTGTTCTTCCCTTTAACCACCTAGTGATCTTGGGAATAAAACCAGTGGAATCAGGGGAATCTCTGAGCTAGTATGAAGCAGAACAACTTGGCCTCGCAAATTCAAAAGAACTGAGCAATCTATATATCCGTGGGACAGGGTGTGGACATTTGGCTACAGGTAGTAAGGATGCACAGTCCCATACATCCTGCTGGTAAAACTTCCCCATAGTCTGTAAGAGCTGGAGCCCGCTTAAGGAATCAGGCCAATCTGTAAATATTGGGGTGGAAAAATTAGATGCTATAACTTGGAAAGACTTAAATAATTTCATATGAAGATTCCCATGCAAGTTGCTGAACATACCATTGGAACTCAATAAATAACAAACAGCCATATGTGTGCTGTTTTTAGCGAATTTTACGCGCCTCCTGTTTTCCTGTGTGTCTAAACACCACATTCTCCCCAGAATGGAACACGGGATTGGCTGAACCATTGGCTTGAACCATTGCTTGGGTTTGATCCACTCTTGAATGCGTTGCTGTTGAGAGCTGAATGCTGTACACAGAAAACCAACACCTCCTGTCAGAGTTAGGCTGCCATTAATGCAGGCTTGGTACTGGGAAGAGTAGAAGGATGTGCTCAGAGGAGGATATGACTGTGACTGTAATCTCTCCTCCCACCTACTTCCTGATGTTTGGTGTACCCATGTTCTCTCCTCTGGGGCACTGAGGTTGTAATAAATACTAACAAAGAGTAGTAAATATTCTTACCAGTCACCCTTTCTCAATCAAGGCGTTTGAGAAGTGATGTTAAAGAATATCCATCTCTCACCTTTCCATTTTAGCCCTTCTATATTTTATATTTAATTTTATTTGACACCAAAGTGTTTGTTTGTCCACTGTGATGCCTGCATAGGAACACATTTCTGAGGTTTACTCCCAAAAGCAGTCAGATACTCTCAGCAATATAAATCTGTTTGCAGTGTATAAATATTATTCCACTTTAGCAGCTCTGTCACACATAAGTGACACTTATGACTTTTACTATCACCTGCTCTATGCATACTTACTATTTGAGTAATTTCTCCTTACAGCATGTATATTCATTTTTTGCAGCTGAAGTAATTTGTTTTTCTTTACCCCCAAAGTACTGAAGTTGCTCATCAGCAAAATTTAGGCTGTCCTGCCCCATTTAGCCTCACAGCAGAGCAATATCCATTTCATAACAAACCATAAAAGATGTTTGAAAGCAGCAAGACCAAACTGGAGCTCAGTAACTGTGACTCAGCCACACTAAATGCTTGTGCAAATTTAAACCCAGTCTCTTGTTGCAGCACAGATGAGGGAAGTGAATGAACTAGTGCCAGGTTGGGACTTCTAAATTAATAAAATAATGACAGAGTGATTAGAAAACTTCAGCTACATAGCTAGAAAAATCTCCACTAGAATTTAGGAGATCTAGTTTTGGGTTTCTGTTTGGATTTGATAAGCAATGTGAAAAGCAAGGACAGGACAATGGTCATGCTGCTTCTCTAGAGCATAGACCTGATGGTGATGGGGATATTCAGGGACATCTCCAGCAGCTGCATTTCTTTAGCAGCACAAGCCTCAGCAGTGCTTGAAATGGTGAAATTTTCAAGACTACAATATCACACAAAGAGATTTACCATCCAGCCATACCCTCAAATGAAAGGACTTGGCTTCATGGGGCACTCTGAAAGTGGAGAAAAAAGACTGCATTCCTCAGCTTCCTGCTGATTAAATGCTGAAAGATTAACTTTGCAGATCTTGCCTTACTGTATTGTAAAAGAAGAAATTAATGAGTTTTGATCTGTGGACTCCTTCTGAAATCAAGATTATTCTCAGCCAGTTTGTTCTTCTTAGATTTTCTTGGTATGCCATTTAGCCCATGGCTTTGAGGTGATCAAGGCTGGAAACTTGTTTTGGAAAATGTGTACCTGATTCCTCCCCCTATCTGCCTTCATTTGAAGGCGTGTGAAAGTCATGAAGTACTTTGTAAGAACATTCAAGGATGTGAGGAATGGTGGAAACTGTCACTATTTATATTTTGGGATGATTTTTTGCATTAATAGAAATTCTTACTGCTTAAAAACTGATTTAGAAGAGTCAGAAATCCAAATCACTGGAGGTCTCTCATTTCCAATATTGATTTACTCTCCAAGGGTCATTCCAAAACACATTGATTACAGACACAATATACAAATTCACAATACCATATCAATCACTAGGCTGTTTGAATTGGGAGACAAAACTGAAACTGAGCAATATAATTCAATAAAATTACTGGTGTTTTTATTTATTCATTTAAGCTATTGTCTGCCCTGATTGTCCCAATAGAACTGCTGAAAGCTACTCTTACATTTCTGCTGTTTAATGTGTGATCTGTTGGAAATTTTGAGTGCTCTTGTTTCATGTAAAATTAGTTTATTACCGTTACTCCCCCCGTCCCCCAAAAAATTGTGAAATAAGAACAGAATGGAACCTTGGATCAAAATGGACACCAGTGAATTGACAGTGCTGTTAAGTTTTTTGAGCATTTTCCCACGCATGTATCCTTCCTCTGGGGTTCTGCAGTTATGTTTCCTCCTCATTTGTGAGTTGATATAAAAGTACAGCTAAAAAGAAAAGGTCTAGGAGGATGACCTTATCCTGTCTGGTCTAGTAAGTCCTAGGAAAGCCTAGCTTTTCCTCAGCTGTCCGGGGATGCTGTAGATTTCACCAGTGGTGGGAAGGAGCCTGCCAAAGGGATCTCCTGTGTCCCTCTCAGCTGCAGTAACCCTGTGCTCTGGGGCAGGTGGTGCCAGCCTGGGGCTGTGGGGCAGAGAAGCCCCAGAAGCCAAAGGGACAAACCAGGCTGGCCCCTGGTGACTGGCATGGGAGGGCCACAGAGACCTTGCTGCAGAGCTACCTTGAGCCTGATTTTGGTAGGCAAAATTAAGTTACTCAACCCAGGGTGGTATTCCAGGGTGTACTCTGGAATGCTCTGTCACGGGAGCAGTAAGGACATGCCCAGGGACAAGGAGTGGCAGGGAAAGGTTTAAAAGTCCACCTTCTTGGGGAAATGGGAAAGAATGAGCAGCAGGGCTGCGTTGAGTGCTTCTTTCTTTAGCAACAGCAGTAGAGCCAGGCTATTTACTGAGAAGAAAAAGTAAAAATAAAAGTAGGCAGTGGTGTCCTGGCCTTTGTATTTCCACCTGCAGCTGCCTCCTTTGTGTGTAGCTGTATCTGCACACACAGAGTTATGTGTACAGCCAGGTATTGCTGGCTAAGTACTGCACAATCCATAACCAAGCAGACAGGATCAAGAGATGGATATTTTAATCCCATGTTCCTGCTCCTTGGTTTCCTCTGTACTTACCTTCTTAAAGTGGAGGGTCTTTACAGGGAATTTGCATGAGCTTTACATATATAGATAATTTCTGCATCCTGCTCTAAGCTCAGTTCTCTTTGATACATGTACTCACGCAAACCTGTTTCACCCATTCTGGGATCTGAGCAAGGAAGCAGAACTGTATTCCCTGAGGGAAATGATACAGCTGCTCTCTGCTAAGGCTCTAAGGCTAGAGCTTAAAGAAGCAGTGTTATCTATTGTTAATTCTCTTAATTTACCAGATATTTTCTCATTTTCTTGTCTTGAAAGGCTAACAGGTAAAATGTGGTCCTGACATAAAATAACCATGTAAACTATGTATGAATATTCTGCTTGTGTTTGTTTTTGGTTTTTTTTTTTTTTGTTTGGTTTTTTTTTTTGGTTTTTTTTTAAGTAAATTATAAAACAAGATTTTAAAAAAAGAGCTTCATTTGGTTTGGAATAGTTTTCCACTGTGCAGAAAAATAAATTACGACTTCCAAAATGAAATGGAGCCCGGGAGCTGCTTCATCCTTGTCCTTGAAACTTCTGAAAAAGTTTGAATCAAGGTCTACAGGAAACTTTTTCCCCCTTCCTTGCAGCTGAGCTTCTTAGAATCGCATACACATTTTCTATTTTTACTTTCCGACCCGGGCCCATTTCCAAATGTGAAGCTGAGGAATTCCTGCACTCCTACATATGTGAGTCCCAGACTGAACTCAAAGGGCTGGCCAGTTTACCCCCCTTTTCCTCCCAGACAGCCTACTTTCATCACAGTGCACAATCGAAATTGGAGACCATTTGGGTTTCCTTGCTTTGAAAGAGCTCAGGAGGAACCTTTACGACTCCTAATGAAATGCTGCAGAGAAGAGCTGAAATTAAGTCAGCAGAGTTCACGATTTGTCTTGGAGCAGAGCCTAATTCGGTTTATAATGCAAGGTCTATGCTGGAGTCCCAGCATCAGGTAGGTTTGGGCTGTCCTCCCCGTGCTCTCTTACAGCCCTCCAGTGCTTTAGTGTATTTTTGCCACTCTGTAACCCAGTGCAGCGGTAAGCTCCCTTCCTTCTCTGTTATTTGAGGAAGAAAGATGTTGTCAATGCCTTTTGCCTTGAAAGGGATGACAAGCTTGATCTACAAGCTGGGCTGGCGTGGGGGAGGAATGAGAGCAGAGCTCCCTTCCCCCAGCTGCTGTTTGTCTGACGCAGAGCTTGTACTTCTGTTGTTATCAGCTGCTTTGGTAAGATCACAGTGTGCTGGGATTGCTCAGAAGGTTAAAATATGTTGACTGAATTTTCTTCAGCTACCAACGCAAAAGGCTAGCTAATAGCATCACTGGCTGTCAAAACCAGCCGGTCCCTTCATTTCTCATGGTAATGAAACACACTGGAGTTTTTCATGGTTTATATACATCATGATACCTGTGCTGTGTGTGTCATGTCAAGGATAGGAACAATAGGCATTCCAGCCAATAGATCCATCAGAGCTTGCAAACAAACACACAAAATTGCCTCTTTCTGTGAATTACTTGCTTTGTATTGATTTGTGATGATGTATGGAGGGAGATGAGGACTTTTAATTTTGAACCTTTTTCTCCTGGTCCTTCTCCTGTGAATATCAGCTTCTGTAACAGATATCCTGCTGTTTGCTTCGGTGACCTCCTGACTGTCTTCAAATCCCATTTCAAGAGCAATCTTTTCTCCCTGGCCTCTGACTCCTATGAGTCGGTCTAATAAAACAATCAAATGGTAGTCCCTAATCCTGCCAGTTTCCCATGCTAAGTTCTGCTCTCTAAACCACTCTTTTCTTGTGTCTCAGCATCCGGTATCTGTGGATATCTAAAAATAGGCCTTACACAGGCATCAATCCCTCTCCCTGAAAAATTCAGCTGTGGGCCATTCATACACGGTGTAGTGACCTCACTTGAGCTCCTTTTGTCAAAGGTGATTTGAAATGATATCTCATCTGCCAGGAAAGTGCCTTGACATGCATGCTAGTCTGGGATGTGTTTTTATCCGTGGTCCCCATGATGTTGTACAATTTTTGGGAGACATTTGCTAAGATGGGGTTACATCCAGAAATACCAGTGTTTAGGTAAGAAAACTCTTAGATGGAATTTAATGAACCAAGTCCTTAAGCCATCTTAATTCATATTTAAAGCCCCTCCTATAAATCCATATTCATATTCAAGGCAAATATGGACTGAAGAGGCATCTTGTCATTCTTGCATTTTCTCTACCCCAGGGTACCTTACTGAACAGTCTGTGAGTAAGATGTTTCCTTGAGAGATAAAACACATGCCTTCAAATCCCCTTGTGCTGAGGAGGGATTTTAACCTGAGTTTTGTTCAGCCTCCGTAAAATCCTCACTAGTGAATCTGCTGTGAAAAGAAAGTCACTTCTGCTGCTTCCTTCAGTACCAGCGTGGATTTAGCTCTTTATTTCCTTTGTATTTATTACATGTGTCTGTAAATGAAGTGCTTCAGAAATGTCAGAACAGTTCACTCAGATTTTCCAGTTTCTTTTTCTTTGGTTGAAAGCATTGGGCAAAACATAACCTTTGCTATCAAGTAGTTTTGACTTTCCTGGAACAACTTATTAGGAATACGTGCCCAGTTTTACCAAGAAACTGTAGTCATAAACTAGGAAAAAACCCCAAACAGAACAACATTATCCGCAACAGCAAACTCCTGCCAGTAATCTATGATGAAATTTAACCTCATCTCAGCAGAATCATCTTGTTGCTCTGAGGAAGGCTACCCTGGCTTTATGACACAAAGGTTCTCAATAGATCAGTTAGAAATGTTGCTTAAAATCCTGCTGTTGCTGGGCTCTGCCTTCATTTGTCTGTGGTAAATACAAGACTTTTGGTATTTTTCTTTTTCTTTTTTTTTTTTTTTTTTGCTAAGAAAGGTCTTGCGTGAGAAAAAATGTTCAGTGGTCCTTATTGTGATCAGCACAGATCAAAGTGTTCTTGACCCAAGTTACCCTTTCCCATCAGTTGAGGGGGAAACCTTCCTTGGGGCTATGATTGCATGGCAGCCAGGACCTACTCCTTTTAACCAGTGCTGTACTCTTATATCACAGCATTAAACTGCTTTGGGCCAAAAACATTGATGGAAATAAGAAACTTTGTTTTCATACTTCGGAGTTGGGTGATACATGCATTCATATGGCACCATATAGCTCTGTGTGATGATCCTGCAGTTCCTACAGAGGTGCAGAGGTTTTGCTGTGAGATCAAAGCCTAGCAAAAGGGGAGGGCAAGCACTGGCTGTAGCATTGTCAGGCAGCACCACTCACAACATTCACAGTGAGGAAGAATGAAGTCACAAACTCTTGTATGAGATTCCAAGGAAGAGAAAGAGAAATCGTATCTGCTCTTTATTAGAGATTCAATTAGATGCTCTTTTTGGGAGAGTAAGATTTCTAGGCCTCTTATAAATAGAAGACTGCATCTCAGCTTGATTACTTCAAAACAGCTTCCTGCAACCTCCCACTAGGAAGATGAGCAATTAGTATAATCACAGCAATAACTCAAAGATGTTTAATGCTGAAACTTCCGTAACAACTTTTCTGCTCCTGGTTCTCTGCTGGGCTATAGGCAAAGAACGGTAAAATGCACATTCCCATTGCCAATGATGCACCGTCCAACAGGTCTCCTTTGCTGGATGCAGTTAATTTGATGCCATTAAATGGTCTGGCAGGGATGAGGGGCACTCTGGTTAGGTGGAGGCCTTTCATTATGAAATGCAGTCATGCAGGTGGAAGTGTTGTGAAGAAATGGAAAGCAAAGGTCCTAACTGTGAGTCAATCTGTTGGTAATAAATGTGCCACCGGAGAAGATTCTAGTTTGTTTTCTGTCAGAAATATTCCAATAACCCAAGGTCAGGAAGTAGTAGCATTTTTTTTTTTAATCGTGGAAAAAAGGAATGAACTAGCCCCCTCTTTTGGCTAATTGGGAAACAGTAGCAGGAATTGGTATTGGCTAAATTGCAGGTCCTGGAAGTATTCCTCCTCCTCCTCTCACGCAGGAATCTCTTGCGCTCTCAGAGATCATTTATCCATGTAGCCACTCAGCCTTCGCTGTAAGTTGGTGTTATTTTTAAATGTAGAACTTCCAGTTAAATCAAGATTTTGCATCTTAGGATGTAAGCTCCATATCTACAAACATTCTCTGCGTCTACTAGCTCTGCAGCTGAGAGCATTTGCTAGCACAGGAGCTTCAGAGATGCGTGCAAGGTCCCTAGCACAGAATTTACAGGAGTAAATTACCTGTAGGAATAATCTCTGGGAGACTGTTGTGGGTCTGGAAGGATATTCTGTGACTGCATGGGAAAGCACAACTTTATATAACATTTTTGTAAAGGGTTCGAGGAGAAATGTTTATTCTTGAAAACCAGAGAATCTCTAACATTAAGTCCACAGCTTCCTGCTACAGGAAAATGGCAGGAATTTGGGACAAAATTTAAGCTTGACAGAAGCTATTAATGCTTCCCTGGGACATCCAGTTTTATAAGCAATAAAAACAGCAAGGTAGGCCTAGTTTTCTGCCTCTTTAGTGGAACTGTTTTGAAAAAGCTACACCTTGCAGAAAATTTTTTTTGGAAATTAGTCTTCTAATGTAATCCTCCCAAAATTTTTAAAAAATAAAATCCTGATATAAAATATTTAAAAATTCTTCTCTTCATAGAGAGAAAAATACCCTTGTATTAATCACAACTTTCAATTATCTTTAAATGGGTATGAATGTACATGTAAGTAATATGATAATCCCAGAAGACAGATCCTGTAAAATATTAATAGCAACTGACTAACTGAGTTATATAGAAATATAGATGTATATAATAAAGCTTTTGCTTTCAATTTCTCATAATATTGTCATTTAAAAAGCCATTTATACAAATATGCAAAGATCTTTGTGCACTTAACTACTGTTTTAGCACTTAGATAAAGTAGCTGTTTCCAGGAAAAGGAAAATTTTTCGCTTATTTGAATTTTGGATTTTGTCACCACAGTTATTAGCGGCAGTTTCATTCTTGTGTCCTCATCTAGTTGTGTTGGATCATGAAATTATCACCTCCAGCCCTTTCCTCTCCCAAAAGAGTCTACCCATTGATCTGCCAGCTGAGTTCACCTGCCTCAGTTGAAAAGAACAAGGTTACAGACGTATCAGTACTGGTACTGTCTAAGATAACAGATGTCATTTTGTTTGAAGTGGACAAAAGCAGGAGCACCAGCACAGACTAGAGGTGGTGAATGGGGGCAGTGGGGCGCTGCCAGTAGGACTTGGTAACCCAGCCCAACCTTTCTGACTTTGGCCCCGTGGCTGGAAGTCACCTGGCACTGGATGTTGGTGTGAGCCCTGTGCTTAAAACTACTGACTCCATGTTTGTCTAAGAGAACAAGCAGAGCCAAAAAAATGTGGGGTCGAGATAGAAAAGTTGGTGTAGGAAAGAGAAATAGGGTTTAGAAAGAAAGCCAGGCTCTGTAAGATGTCAATGTGGGCTTTGTTTTAAGAGTTCAAGTACTAGAAATGAAAAGTAAAATCATCCATCCAAAGTTTAAATGAACACATCATTTAGAGACTTTTTTTGGCAGTATTTTTCTTTGTCACAGTATGGAAATTTACAGGACCTAATCCTTCATGCAAAAACTTTGGAATTAAAAGCTGAATCACTAAGCTTCACAAACGCCCATGACTGAACTGCAGTCATCTCCAGACAGAAAGTAGGAAGTAAGGAAGAAATAGTATGCATATCTGAACTTGATAAGAAATACCCAAAAAGCACAATGCCATGAGTCTGGAATTAGCCCCAAGGTACCTGAGAAATGCAGGGTCTCTTTTATGATTGCAAAAAATCAGGACCTTGTGAGAAGCCTAACGTCCTTTAGCGTCCCCTAACACTGCTTGGCCATATTTGTTTTGGGAAGCTTCCCAGGGATTGTGTTGAAAATGATGCCACAGCTGCTATTCCTACACGTTCTTAACCTCCTATCCAGGGAACTGAAACACCAAGTAAAGCAAATAAATGATAGTTAGACTTATTGTTCTAATCTAATTACTAACACACTCTTGCCTTCACCTTCACCTCTATTTCCCTTTCCCTGCTCCCCAGAGTTTTCCCAAGCTATTCTTTGGCCCAGTCCTGAAAATATATTTCTTTTTACAGGATATCATAACTCTCATTATCACCTGGCTGTTTTATTCTTGATTCTTGCTTTTTTCTGCAGTTTCAGTGCTCAGGTTTCCAAGCTGTGCTTTAAAGGAAGAAGACTAAGACTCGAGGAAACGAATTTTGTTGTTTTGGAAAAGGGCAGATCCTCAGTGATCCCAGTGGGTGACACAGTTTGCAATAGTCACTGTGGGAACTTGAACCACACCCAATTGCCAGGGAGCCCAGAAAATGCTGGACTAGCTCACCTGCTGTGGGGTTACCTCGCTGGCTCCCATGCTTTCCACCAGGTGATAAACAGCTATCAGCGCGTCAGGGTACAGCTGTTGGCAGCAGCTGGGGATGGGTGATCTGAGAAAAGCCAAAGGTGTGGCCTTTTTTTAGTGTTGCACTGGCTTCTCCATGTGTCAAGGATCAAGAACATTTTTATAGATCTGTCTGACCTGTACTTGTCCATAATACCACCTGTGCCCTGTGTGTAGGCTTGGCAGTGAAGAGGACCTTAATTGGAGAGGGGGAGGACTCTCATGAAGCATTGCCAGGTTTTTCAACCTGCAGGCATCACACTGCAAACTCCCTCACTTACCACTCCCAGCCCGTGTGACTGCGTGCCAAAGGGTCTAGAACATTTTTAATGATGCAAAGCTCCTTTGACATTTTCTATCAGTCTTTGAAAACATTTGGGTGAAGGGTCCCCAGGACTTTTTAAGCTGTCAGCTCTGTGTTGGGTTAATAGGATCCCCCCTTGGAGGACATTATGTTTGTGATGTTCCTACTTGGCTTTTTTGCAGGCATTGGGCTGGGGGGTGAGATCAACAGCATCTTTCTAGTGCTGCAGGAATTTTTGAGCTACCTGGAGGAAATACAGTCGCAGGAGTAATAATAGATTTCCTTGGCACTTTGTATCATGGTTATTTCAACCAGATTCAGAAATACCATCAAGCATTATCACTTTCCAGAGACAGAATAATCTATTTGATGAAACTAATTAAATGCCCAACATATTTCTAAGTTAGAGAGATGTTTCTTTTTATTTTACAAAGTAATTTGATACAGTAATAGTGTGTGCATTTCAAATGTTTTGTGCTTTTTTTTCCCCTCACTTGACAACTTGATAGTATTATTTAAGACACATTCCTATCTTGCAGGAAGTAGACTAACCTGAAAATGTCCAGGTGCTGGGTCTTGTTGAGAACTTTTTCATTAAAAACATTTGTAATGAGTCAATGAAATACTAATCTACAGTGACCCATATCTGATACTTTCCAAGTCAGTGATGGTGTTACAAAAATTCCCTTGAGCTTTATATTGTCCAGAACAGTGCCAGTTCATTGGGACCTAGACATACTTCATGGCACAGTAGTGAAGGTTAATATCTGCTTAAAAAGGTGGCTTTGATGAGGCATAAATAAACTTTCTGCTTGAAGAAATGGCCAAACTAAGGTTAGCTCTGTACAAGGGGATGTGGAACTTAATGGTTGCACAGCAATGAAATTGTTATAGACCATATGAGTTGGGATGACCCTGGCAGCAGTTTCCTTACTTCAGAGTGATTCCTTCCAGAACTGCACTGAGAGGCACAATAGGGACGTGTCTCTAATGTCTTGATATCTTTACCAGGTCCTGAGACTATGAATCAAAGTAAGAGAGTGGAATTAATCAGTTTTTCTCCCTTGGTAAGTTGCAATTTCTCCAATGTATTTGTTTCCATTCTATACATGCTGGGCATAGTACAGCTCGCTGCTCTGTCTGCTGACACTGATCCAGCATCAGCTGGAGAGGGTCTAATCAGGTTTTTCTTCAGATCTGCTGTTTGGTGGCCCCTTGTAGATGTTGAGGACATTTGTTTCTCCTACCTTCATGACTTGACAAAAAGAATCCCAGAATAGCAGCTCTTGCTCCAAAAAAGCCCAGTGCTTCTGCTGTCCAGCAGACTATATGCTGCTGAGAGGACACAGGATGGCTGCTATCATCAGTTTTGCACAACTCAGTGTTCAATAGGGAGAGTCAGTGCACTCTCCGTGATGCTTGAGGGGCCTTTTGAAAATGGGCAAAATAGTTACAGTGGCCTCAATTGTTCTGGGGCATTTTTATTTAAACTATTGCTGGTGAGGATGTAGAAGGGCAGTGTTGTATTCCACAGACCCATAATGGAGAAATGTTTGTTATTGCATGAGAATGACTTGAGGTTTTCAGTTTTCAAAAGCCCTGTAAAACACATGGGCCTTGAGTGGGAGGGAAGGGTGGGTTTCTGGGCCAGGTGTAATACAGGGTGGTGGTGCCCACAGGTCAGAGTCACATGGCAAGTGACAGACAAAAGACATCTACATTCTTCATTTCATACACTGAGGAGGAATGCATTTCTGGAGCACAGGTACTCACTTGCTCGAGTTCATTATTACAAGAAGCTCCACAGTAAGGCAGGATGTAAATTTGATGCTCTAAGCCAGGCCATGAAAAGACACGACAGATAAAGGACAGATTATTTTTGCATTCAAGGTCAAGTGACATCTAAAGAACCATTCTGCAGACACAGTGGAAAATTACAGAAGCAGAATTTTTGTTGGCCACTTCACTCTTTTCAGCTCTACAGCAGAACTGGAAAGAGGTGGAAAAAAAAATCAGTCCCTGCTCCCTGCTTGTGACTGTTTGCTTATTGTGTCAGCATTTCAGGCTTTTATTACAGGTCTGCCATTTTCTCTGTAATTATTTTAAAGCCTGATTTTTGTAGGATGTGAAGGTTTGTCCACTCTGAAAATTCGAATTTTGTTCTTCCCTGATCCAGGACTGATGATGGGAAGCTTAACCATTAGCCCCTTCTCTGAGTGCTGAAGTTTTTTTTCAACACTGGCTGGAGAGACTTTAAAACAGAAAGATGTGTGTTCAGATTCCCTGCTCTCCCAGTCCTTGGCCTTTCAACTGAGACTGCCAACAAATGATTGCTGAACACTTGCCAGGCAGCAGCAACTTTCAGCCCTCAGTTTATAATAATGCAAAATCGGTATTCTGCTGTCAACCCCTGGTTTATAATAATGCAAAATCAGTGTTCTGTTGCTGGGAATGCCTTATTCATTATGGGCCATGTCCAAATCACTTGAACGTGAATCTGTGGTGATGCACATCAGCTAATCTGCCAGAAATTGCTTCATAAATGCAGTGCAATTCACCATACTGGCAACATGTAATTTATGAAGTCTCCTTTTTCAAACCAAAATGCAGGTTGGCTTATTCCAAGGAGGCTAAAAAAGATAAACTCCCAACCAGCAATAAAATTCAAGGGAAAATGGATATCTAATTCTATAAAGCACTTCTGAAAAATCCCATCTGTTAATGCTTAAAACAATATATCTTCATAAATATTAAATGGATTCAAACAGCTAGCATGCTCTCTCTCTCCCTCCTTCTTCTTCTTTCATATTTTTCTTTTTTCCATCTCATAGTTCATTTACTTACTTTCTGGAAAGATGTGGGATGGATACCCAGGCTGGGGGCTGGCCTCATCCAACCATGCAGTAGTGATTCTGCTCCCACTCCCACCAGAGCCCTCTTGGCATACACGCAATTAACCCCAGCTAAGTATTGGGTATGCAATAGTGTGTAGGCAGCACAAGAGCTCCTCTAGTTGTTTAGCACTCTGGCATCAGATGAGAATAAATACAGGGCATGACCTGGCCCTTCAGGGCACTGGCCTAGATCTAGTAACATACAGACTGAAGTTTTTCTGTGTAGTTGACACTGATTCAATGAGGAAACTGCCTGAATGCTTAACATAATAGTACAGCCATTGACAGGATTTCCCCAACCTTATTTAACATAGATGTGTGTTTATGCACATGCATGCATTCACACACACACTGTTCTCTCAAGATTGTAAAGGCTTTTGTGGAAAAAAGCATTATCAAACTTTGATAAAAGATGGAAAGATGGAAACATGCTGTGGGATGGGTTACATTATCTTTGTAGCAAATCAATTGACTTGAGTGGCCCTCTGTAAAGAAAATTTTAGCCACTTATGAATTATAGATATACCTGTTGCATTATATCTACACATAAACATTTGCTTAAAATGGTTTAACATATGATTTTCCTTCATAATTTGTAGAAATGTCTTCATACAAAAGTTTCTAGTTATGAAAGGTATCCAAAGGCAGTAATGTTTTTATGTCTATAGTTTTCCCAGATGTGTAATGTGATTGTTTCCCTGTAAGTTTCACTCTTATTGTATAATGGGAAAATAGTTATGGTGCTTCTTCATAACCATATGGAGAACATTTAACAATGTATAATTCAGAGGGCACATCACTGTGGAAACAGAACCACATACTTCCATTCATGACCCAGTACATGGCTAGCAGGTCCAATACTAGATGAAGTGATCTACCCTGGGGGCTGTATCCTTCCTGCTTTGGGAGGGGGAAGAAGTGTGCTGGCTTGAGTACAAATACAATTTTAATGCCCTAGGAAAAGATGAATTAAACAGCATCTTCCAAGATTCTTTGTCTTCCCTCATCCTTTGCTAGCTCTGTCTCAGTGTTGTTAAACCGGTTTAAGTGCAAGAGATGAATCGGGCTTACTGTAGTCCCTTTTAACAGTACAAGAAGTGTACTGGGAAAAACCACAAAAATACACATAAGAATATCAACAACAAAAGTATTTGTACAGAGCTAAGCTTTATGTCAGGCTATATTGGTTTTCAAACGCTCTCACTTCCAGCAGGCTAGACTCCCTGCTGATTGTGGTGTAATGAAGTTTACATAAAGGAGGAAGATAAATTTATTTCCATACCAAAAGACAGTGGGTTGAGAAAAATGTAAAGTCACTAAAATAATAATGAAACAGAATGGGTGGAAGAAGAGCCCCCTGCAGCAGCCCATGTTAATTACCCTTGCAGCTGGGAGATCAATTTGCATATATATTCTTTGAAGCCTGTCAGGTATGAATTGAACCACTGAACTGTTACATTTGATAATCTAGCCCTCCAAAGCATTTCTGCTAAAGATGTTATGTTTCATAAGACTAGTTATTTTTTCTGTCTCAAAGTAAAGAGCTGTACTTAATTTGTTCCTGTATAAACAGATCTATGTTTGTGGCTTCCCGGAGCACCAGGTTAGCAACGTAATCTCATCAAAAGCATTGGTACTGCTGATTAAACACGAAAGAGATATAGTCAAATAGCCCTGACAACCAGTGAAAGCAAGGAAATTAAAACTTAAAGCTAGTGGTGACAGGCATGACTCATGGGATAGTTAATGAGTTATGGAGCTTTTCAGCTCCAGGACACATATTCCATTATGTTCTGTACTAGTGGTGACAAAATTGTTGCCATCTGATAGCTGCTTCATGGCTGGAATAAATCTACTGTGTGGTCGCAGGAATTTTGCAAGTCCATTTGTTTTGCACTAAATGTTAGTGTAGCATCCTGATGCCCGTGCTACAAAATTGTTTGTAGTGAATGGTAGCAGTTTACCACCTGTTGGCAGCAGCTTCAGAAGAGCATCAGAGATTTACAGAACTGTCGGAAAACCTGTTTCTCTGTCTGAGTAATCTAGAGTTGCTTGACTGAAACCAGTAGAAATAAGGGCTTCCATGGAACAAAACCTGTGCAAAGGGAGAAACTGCATGCAAATGAATTTTGCGGAGGAGCAGGATATGAACTAAAGCTTGGTTGTTCTTGTTTAACAAAACTGTTGGAATTGTATGCAACAGATTTCATACATCTCAGATGAACTCATGTTTTAAAACATTTTTTTAATGAACAATTGCAACAACAAAACGCACAAAACCCTCCCAAAAAACCAGAAGTAATACCTTATCTGAGTTCTTCAGAAAAACATATTACCTGTAACACATTCTTTTGAACACAGATGAACCCTGACACTTCAGATATTCCCTAGCATTAGATCTAGGGCAATACTTTTCTGATAATAATTGCATACTGATGCACGACAAATGCTCCATTAGCAGTGATCAAGAGCCTTAGCAACTCCTAAGAAGATTAAAAACCCAGTGCATAACAGTGTTCCTAGATCTGGTGTGGGGGACCACTGCTTTCCATGGTTTCACTCTGGACCCATTAAAAATTCTTCTTGTCTGAGGTTGCTCCTTTATGTGGTTTGCCATTTGTGCAGAAAAGTTTTATACAGAAGTTCTTCCCTGCCTGCCTTCACAGACATAACAGCTCATCCCAGGAGTTTATTGCTTTCCCATTTCTGAATGGGAAGAGTTAAATGCAAGGAGGGTCAGGTCAGGACATGGTGAAGGGTGGAGAGTACAGTTAATTTGCGTATCCAGTTTGCTTGAAATTAATAGTTCTAAACATCCAGAACCCACATGACAAGCTTTTCTGGAAGATTTGTTCTGAGGGTACAAGAGGAGTATTTTGCATTTTTGCAAAATTTAAGCACTGTTGGGCCCAAGGAAAATTTTAATAGTCCTTAGTGAACTATAGATTTGTTAGCTGACAAATCTTGTTCATGTCACTGGTAGTAGCTGGCAGTTAGAAAAGCTTAGTTACATTTTCTCTGTTCATTAACAATGTGAGAATCACTGGAAAAATGGGACATTTGGGGCTCCCTGATTGATCTAGGATTGAAAAGAGAGGTTGATACTCAGGTCTAATGGAAAATTAGATGGAGTTGCATACTTGTGGTCGAAACTCAAAATATCTTACCCAAAGTCAGCTATGAACTGGAGTAATTTTTTTATCCCAGGGAGGACTGTCAGCATAGCATGTAAAATAATAGAGTTTTTCTATCATTTTAGAGAGAAGAGAGAGAGAGAAGCTGTTCTTATTATTTATACCTCTCGACATCAGTATTACTGTATTTCCTCACTTGTATGCAGTCTTTCAAAATAAAAGAGCTGGCTGATATAATTTTAATACTCTTTAATATAACAAATCTTTTGCATGAAAGATGTTTATTTAATGATCATATATTAAAGATAAGCACATTCCTTTCTTTTCCTGGCAAATACAACTTGAGGTCTAAAATGAACTGCAGGTAGTTATAATGCAAACCATGCCTAGAAAAATAAACTCCTTCTGTATTAGCTTAAGCTCTTTGAGATTTAATGAAGTCTTACATTTGTTGATCAAATGTGCAAAAGGTGTAGTGCAAGCAAAGCATTCAATTCATAACAGGGAGAAAGTTTTGTACAGCAGAAATCTTACCTTACAATGGAAATGTGGGTAATTATAAGCATTGAACTTCAAGTGTTTTTGAAGGATGCACAGTGAATGCAATAGTCCATGTAGAACACCTAAGATGGAGAACTATTTATTCCCCTCCAATTTCCTTTATTTTAGCAAGAAGAGCAATATGAAAGTAGGGTGAATGTAGAGAAGGCAGAATATAGATCACAAAAATATTTGCTGGTGTTTTGAAATTCCATTGTTTATTTCCATTTTAAGAGATACTCTTTGTTGGATTCTTGTGATGATTCCATCTGGAGTTTCTTATCCAGAATGATCCCATGCTTTTTCCCCCTGTTCTGTTAGGGTTTTTCCTGACATCTCTATGTAGCAGTTACTTCATCACACAGTGTCTTTCAGGTTTACTTACCTGTTAATTTTTTTTTGTTGTTGTATGCCATTTATATCATGTTTTGCACAAGAGTTTTGCACATATTTCTTTTATGATTGAATTTCAATTGTTCACAAATATTTCTTACTGGACTGGGTGTTTTGTAATATATCATAAGATAGGGCACCATGTACAGCTTGCTTAATTAGTGATCAACAGTGTAATGCATATTATAACTGAATGTGCTAAAGAAAACAAAAATTGATATACACAAACTAAGCAGGGTAGAAACCATAAAATTTTGTCTTCACACGTTTCTTAGCTGAAAAGCCCCATTCCATTTAGCTTTCTTGCATGCTGAAGATTAACTAGAGGACATGAATCCCAAGAGGGTATATGAAATACAATACATGTCAGATTCTGAGGTGAGGAGTTCAAGACAGTGTCAAGTTTTTCTGATATCCCCATGAAATCTGGAAAAAGATGAAATAAAACAATCAGCTTGAAGGCTTATTCATTTGTTTTGTGCTACAATGACAAGGCACAGAGAGAATGTTAAGAAGCAGCATTTAATAGGCATTTGCAAATAACCTTTACCAAGGGGAATTCAGAAGAAGGGAGGTCATCTGAAAACAAGACAACCTTGATAGCAAATCATGAGGCTTTGTTTGTTGAGTTCCTTCTTTCCCTAATGGTGACTACTTGTACCGTTGTTTATCCTTCAGGCCACAGCTGCTTTAACAAGGACACTTTCAGACTGAATTATGGGTGGAATTGTATAATAATAATAGCAATGATGAGAATGGTGAATATCATCTTGCCATTCTCTGCTTGTCCTGTGTATTCTGAGCAAACACTATTATCTTTTAGGCCCACATAATTTCTTCCTACTTTTTAACTTTATAAAGTTATTAATTTGTAAATTAATTTCACACTGTCACTGAAAGTGCTGCAGATGACTGCCTGACATCCCTTGCCACATTACTATTTTTTGACCTCTAACTGGTAGCCTTGAGAGCAAAAAGTTCTGACCACTTTCTAGGTTGCCTTTTTGTCAGCTGGTGCTTCAAATGTAGAAGGACTTTGGTTGATGATTTCTACATTGTCAGGATTGTACAGGACATATGCTACTTATAAATCACTGGGGTTCAAATATGACATTGTGTTTTCCCCATATATAAGAGAAATATTAATGCTGTGATAACTTTTCAGTTCTGTAGTCATCTTGTGCCAATTCTATAGCAGCATTCCTTTGTTTAAGGTTGGTGAAAAAAGCAGAGTACTGAAGAAAGACAAATGTTAAAGTCTGATCTTCTGCATCTCGATTTCTTCCAATTTAATAAAAAAAGACCATAAAATGAAACTGCTAGAGGACAGGGTCACAAGCAGCACTATGGAATTTTCCTTTCCAATATATGTTTGAGATATCAGAAATTTTACATGTGTCACAGGAGAAACTGGACAACTAATTGAAAGAGAGATGCATTGAGTATCATTAAACAGATAAATCACATTAAAATCCGGAAATCCCTATAGCTGAAAATAGCCGTGAAAGTATAATTTATTGTGTTGCATTTGGCTTTGTATCTGTTTATGGTCATTGCTGTTGGCAATGTTCTGGGTTGCATGGATGTTTTGTGTGCACCAAAATGACCGATGTATGTCCCAGAGTCTTCTCTGTCCCTCTGGTTTCTCTTATGAAGCATGGATACTCCCTTTGTACACTGTGAAGTCAGTTCCTTTTTTCCTCAATATTCTCAAGTAAAAAACAACTTCCATTTCTTTTTGTTCTCCTCTCCTGCTGTGTTCCCTGTTTTTATGGGCATTCCTTTGAATTCTGCTTAAATTACTGTACTGTTCTAAATCCAGGATTAACTGATTTTACTCTACTCTCTCTGTTTCCCGTTCCCCAAATGTAATTTTTCTCCTTCTCATTCACAAGGGCAATTTAAACAAAACTAATTTCTTTTTGGTAGAGTGAACACCCTCTACTAGAGTCTTCCTATTCAAGTGGGATTCATTTTCAATCCACCAGTTTTGGTTTGCATGATATAGGATATAATTCACTCCATGTGCAACTACGGGTTTCATTGCTACACTTCATGTACAGTATATTGACTTTACACCCATTATAGTTCTCATAATCTGAGAAGCCAACCTTAAGAGTTCAAGCTGGGACTATTCAAATGCTGGAGTAAAAGTCAAGGATGTCTGAAAGATGAGCAAGTGCTGAGTCCCATCTATTAATGAGATTTTTTTTTGCAAAAGTTCCTCAGTTTTGTATGTTATTTCAACTTTATTTTTCAGTGAAACTTTTCTCAGTATATTTTATGGGTTCTATTGGCAGGTCAGGGGGGAAACTTCCACTAGTTTCAGGGATTAAAGAGCTTAACAGACTTACTAATGAAATTCAAGCTGTGGTGTGTTTTTTTTTTTTTTCTCAGAGGTGGAGAGCAGAAAGAATTAGAAGTCAGTGAGGTAAACATATATATATAGTGGAATTTTAGGTTTTTTTCATGACATGCGGAGTGATAGTCTTAGGGAATTCCAGAGATTATTATTTCATATACTGAAACTCTGTCTGTACCACCTTGGATGAAGGTAGTGGTATCCATATTTCACCAAAACCCCCTCATCTATACCTTATTAGGATTGGACCTGTAAGTTCAAAGACTCACGGGGAGAAGATTGCAAGTTGTTTTGTTTGCAGGGTTCATGTCTAGCTCTCAAACAGAACAGACACTACTACAGTTTTCTCAAATTTTTAGTGTCTAGGTGAACAAAGAAGATGAAATTGTCTTTGAATAGAATTCAAACATAAATGTATTGATGTATTTGCTGAAAGTAAAATATGAAGGTGTTGTGTAAAAACCTCACATGGAAATATATGTGTAACATATATATAACATATATTCATATAACTGTGAAGCTGAGGAGGCATTATCAATAAATGTACTGTTTATATTTCTGTTTCAGCTTTCAGTCATTTTTCAGGCACTATTTAGACTGCTTTATGACATTTTGAGTATAGAAATTGCACTTTGTTATGTGAAATGTAGTCAGTACTTAGTTTCAGGTTTTAAGTTACTACATGCAGCTTAATTATTCTTAATGTCTCAGAAAAGACAAGAGTGTTCTCAGCTCCAGCAAAGAGTTAACCCAAACTTTGAGAAAAGAGTTTAATAGAGCTATACAAAATATTACCTCAGTATTCCACTCCAGTCAGTTGTTTGTGCAGATGTGAATTAA
The DNA here is from genome assembly GCF_963513975.1 of Fringilla coelebs. Taxonomy (NCBI): domain Eukaryota; kingdom Metazoa; phylum Chordata; class Aves; order Passeriformes; family Fringillidae; genus Fringilla; species Fringilla coelebs. Next base: position 63,772,811 of record NC_140030.1, on the reverse strand, counting down.
TGGACTGTTATAAAGGTAATGTGATTTCTGTCTTTTCAGTTAAGGAGTGATGATGGCCAAAGTTTTGTTTTGTGTGCTACCATTAAGTAAAATCAATGTGCTAATAAAAAGATCTCTGTGTATCTTTTAAGAAGGAACTTCTTAAGAAGTATTAAGAATAGTGGAAACATATGCTCTGTGAGAAGAAGAGCAGTATTTGGTCTTCAAACATCAACTGAATCTGTTTAAAACTGCTTATATCAGGTGGAAATGTTGAGGCTACTAGAACTAATGCCATACATGAAGTTGGAAACATTCAGTTGTTTGTGTATAAGCATTTTCTAGTCCATTCTGGTCTACTTGAGGTTATACAAAAATATTTTGCAGAAGAAAACATTCAAACTTCTGTCAAACTAGTCATCTGTTTTTATGACATATTTCTGAGGGTTGATCTCACTCTCACTGTGTGTCATGAGTTCATGAACATTTTTTTCCTGGATGTATGTCCCAAGTTTAAACATCTAACTGAAAATTCTGTTTTAAAATGGACATAAATAATGCATGTTAATATTTAATGAGTCTGATGTGCCTTTACAATAAATAAACCAATAATAACAACTTCTTTTTGGTTTGAAAAAGGTGGTTATTGTCAGAGAGAAATATGTTCTTCCATGGACTGAATAACTCAGACCTGCAGACTTTTGAGCCAAACTTATAAAAGGTTGTTATGAGCAGAGCACAGCCGTGGGAGTTAGGGCTCCCAAATTCTAATTCAAACACCCATTTGAGGTGAAGAATTTCTGACTCTCTCATCACTCCCCAAACACTCTCATGCCTCCAAAATATAGTCTGAAGTACACAATAAGAGGCATCTAAACCTTATACTATTTCCTGTGCAGGCTTAGATATCATTCAGAATTTTTACAGCTTTGTGTTTGTAAATGTTTTAAAACGGAAAAGCATTGTGTGAGAACTAAATCTTCTTTTAATAGCTTAAGTAGTTCTAGAGAAATAACATAGATTTCCTCTTATCACTTTAATTACCAAAGGAAATTGATAATCTCTCTTTCTTCTTTGGTTGGTGAGTGCTTTTGATAGACACTCCTGTATATTCCATTGTTTCCCTAAAATCTAGTCTGCATTAAGTATAGAAACTGAAAAATCTTTGCTTCCTAGGAACAGCAAACACAGAGCAGCACACAAATTTTGATGGAACTGTTGTTGATCTCTTTGGAAGGCTGACTTTCCAAAAATAAGAACCTAATTTTTCCAAAGCCATAAAGCCATTAAGAAGGGGATGAAGCTGCTGTAGTCTTGGTTGAAGTGGTATCTATTTTTTGTCTTACACCTTTGCCCTTTGATTCTCCTGGATAAATCTTCTGTGGAAGTGAACTCTGTGTATTTTGCAGCATGCAATCTCAGCCCTACACTTTTCTGAAGGTTATGAAAGTCTTTAAATATTTTCAAATTATGCAGATTGTGAAAACAGTGCCTAACAGCAAATGATGTTATAGGTTGTATGTTCTAATGTTCTTCAGAACTTTGCTATACAGAACTTCTATTTAGGACTAAGATCCCATCATGCTTATACATTAGGGTTATGTTCACAAACTTTAAAATTTATTCCACTCAACAACTGGGACAATTTTTATCTTTGACAAAGATGGATAATTCATAAGGTGAGGATCATCAAGGACTTAATTTTTACTGCTTCATGGCAAGGGTATAGAAAGGACATGCAGGGTTGATGAAGACCTTGCAGAGAAACTCAGTGAAATCTTTGCTTAGGCATTTAGTGCTCTGACTCTCACACCTGATGCATTTCTGTAGCAGATTGTCTATAAGATATAGATAAATTTGAAGTAAATGAACAGGAAATATTAGACCAGTCAGGCAGGTTAGGAAGGTCACCGGGACCAGATGGCATAAAACCAAGAGCTCTGAATATGAAATTCCCAAACTTCTGGCTAAGGGATGTAAAATGTCATTACAATTGGACTATGAACTAAAGGACTAGGACAGCTGTTGAATCTGCCATCTGTCAGAAGGGCTTTAGAGATGATCTTGGGGATGACAAACCAGTGAGCCTGATTTCCATTTCTGTTAAGACAATGTATATGAGTATGAACGAAAACAACCTGTTTAGAAGAAGTTACATGGGTTCTGGATTTGTTTTCAGTAATAATAAGGATAAATGGGATCAAATGGACATAACACACACTGTTTTTAAAAATGTCATTGATCAGGCTCCAGACCAAAGGCTCATTACAAAAGTTTGTTGCCATGGGATTGGAGGAAAGATTTTTAAAGAAGAGGAATCTATGATAGGCCTTAATAATGGCAGCATTTCAGAATGGAATTGATACTGGGACCACTTTTAATCAGCATCTCTGCTCCGGCAAGGGCAATGAATAGTGAAACCTGCAAGCTTGTGGATAAATTCTCTGTTGACAATCAATGTCATTTGCCTTTAATAACAGTGGCTTCAATGGCAAGAATATCCAAAATAAAACTGAGCAGACCAAAAGTCAGCAGGCCGAGTTCAGTCTGAAGAAATGCATCTAGAAAAATATAACATGAGCCATGCTGACATGATGCTGAACAAAGAATTGGCACTTAAAACTCAGAAAGGGCCCTCTGACATTTCTCTGAAGTCTCAAAGTCAAACAAAAAAATGTTAGGCAAGTTTAGAAAAGTTAATGAGATTATCCTTGGGAACAGAGAGTGCCTGAAATAAGAGGATAGCAGGGCATCTGAAAACTGATATGCCCATATCCTAGTTATTGTGTGTAGTTTTGTCTTCACTTATGGGGAAGGATGCAGCTGAATCCAAAGCACTATGGATAAAAACAAGTAAAATGTTCAAGATAGTGGTACAGCTGCCTTTTGCAGAGGCACTTAAAGGCTGGGACATTTCATTTGAAGTAGAGAAGGCCGAGAAATTTATGACTGAGTCTCCTGAAATCATACAGGCAATAGATAAACTGAATACACAGTCCTAGATCTATGGGAACTTGAAACCAGTAAGGATTTTGTTTAAAGCCAGTGACTGTAGTCCTTAACATAGTGATTTTCTTTAACTGACACTTGCTAGAGAGGTTGGAGGAAACTCCAACTCCACTACTGGCAGTCGTACTCCCACCCACCTCTCTAGTGGGTTAGTCATAAATAGTCATCTCTCACAAAGATGCCCTTTAGTTTTTTAATACTGGGCAGGAGTGTATCCACTGGCAATATTAATTTAACCATTCCCCACACTGAGAACAACCATGTGGGGAATAGACTGTAGGAAGTTATCAGGCTTCTTGTGTCTCTGCTGCTCCTGGAGGCAGTATACTGGGCTGTATGAGGATTAACCTGCACCTGAGGGACATTTCTTGGTTGTCCTTTTCCCTTATTCAGTCCAAGGATTTTATATGTGGTTTCTTTCAGTGAATACCAAATCTATTTTTTAAACAAGACTGACTTTTTATGGTCTCACAAATGAGGACTGTGCAGCATATACCTGCATATACCGGGTTGTCTCAGCCACGGTGAAAGTATTGCTTTTAGAAAACTATTTCTATGCAGAGATCAAGATAGTCTATAGGTTATGCTTAATCTGGTAAATCAACAGGTAAATTGCAAGTCCCAAAAAGGTTAGGCAATGCTCAAAACTGAATATACAAAAAGGGCAAAACCAGTGATCTCTTGACAGAAAGGAGAAAGAAGTTTCTTATGCCATTTTGTTTTCCCAGCCAGTAAAACAGGTAACAAATACAGATTAATGTCATAGTCATGTACAGCAAATTAAGGAGAAGGTAACAAGTCAATAGGTTTCTGGGTGTACAAGAATAAATATCATAGGCAAATAGAAGTGGAATAAATGAAGTCCAGTGTCACATTTTATGTCATTTACCTAACTGGTAAGTTACATTGCCACAGGCCTCTGTAAGGAAGAGCTGCCTGATTATGAGCCTTGGGTTACATAATTCAAAATATGTTCACATTTCTTTCCAGGACACATATATAATTGAGTTAGAGAACAAATACCAGGGAACAGAAAACTTTAAACTTCTTATTTTGAAGAGACTGTATGGAAAAATAATGAACAGATGGCACATAAAAGGAATATGTTGACATTTCTTCTACCTGTGAGGCATAGTAATCTCTCCTTCATTTTAGACAGTCCAAGGATCATGCACCATATGAAGTTTTTAGATGTCACAGTACATGAAGCCTGTGTTGTAAAGGGGAAGCATTTAAATCATTAAGTTGTGTACTGTAGTTCTTTCGACTAGGCATTGCAACAAATGATAAAATGCAACTCTGTTTTTCTGAACCATTCAAGAATTATAAAGGACAAGCGGTTTCCGGAAGGTCTTGTTGGAGAAATCCAGGTAAAGTTTTTCCATTCAGAAATGGTCATACTGGTAACTTGGGTTGTTTATGGTCAGGGTGTTTAAATAAAAACTGTTGCATTATTTTAATAATAACTTTAATAAATACTTTTGATAATGAGGATTTTAAAATTATTCAGTGTCTATGATTGCACTCAGCTGGGTAATCTGTGAAAGGGATTCTACATGGAGATTTAAAAATAGTCAGATATTCTGATTTACAGTGCATTTTATGTGAAAAGCTGGATAAATATAATTTTAATTTTCTTGAGAAAATAATTTTTATTTAGGACACATAATGCAATGAATGGATTTTATTTATGTTCTTAAAGATAAACAAGTGTTTCTGTGATGTTTGTATTAGAAATAAAAGTAGGAACATGTTAAAATACTGTCCTGCATTGTCCTAAGAAAAGCATTCCTATAAGATAAATTGATAGTTTTATAAAATCTCTTATGTTTTTATTTGCTTTAGATTGATAGAAAATAATGCTCACATAAAACACCTAGCAATAATTAGGCTTACAGACACAAAGCACTAACTGTATTAATAGCAATTTGCAGGTAAATTTACTCTGTTATCTCACTCCCTTGAATAATCAGTAAATAGTAATATTAAACTACAGAATGGCTGAATGGATTGCTAAATTTAAATAGGGTACCTGATTTTGCAATTGACACTCACTGAAGTACAGAGCTCTCTCTCCAATCAATATCGTTTGTATACTTACGCAGCAAATCCCAGAAGTCATTTCAGACCCATCACTGTGTGCAAAAAACATTTCATAAATCATTTGGAATACTAAACAAATTAGAGAAAATTGTCCTTTGGATTAGAGAAGAAATTTGTTTAATAAAATATATATTCTGAATTATTTCCTCTTCTGTAATAAGCTGACTAGATTAAATTGAGAAGCCAGTATAAAAGAGCCACTGGGATATCTATTATTTCTTCATCCTTTTATCCTCTTGCAATTCTCTTGGGGGAGTGTACATGTATATGCTGCATGAAATGTTCTTAACTGGCATTAAGTCTCTCATCCCCTTAGGCCGTGGCTGTTTTCCTCCTACTGTACTGACCATTAAGCAGCTCTTGTGGATGTGATCTGGAAATTGTTGTATTTACACCTTCACAAGCACATGTCTAAAACTACTTATTGCATTTTGATATTTCATGACTTTGTAAGCCTTATATAGGTTACAATATCAATTATGTTTTAGTGCAATGGCATGAAAGTGACAGGCTATTGGTTCTTTGCTCTAAATGGGTGCAGGTATCTTTTAATATGTTATTTCTCATCTCTTGGTATCTATCTTTCATTCTTTCTGTTCTAAATATGTATGATTAAGGACAAAATAAAACTGCCTACCCAGAGCCTTGGAGGAAGCCACATCAAATCTTTTTCCTTTGGCTGATCTTTGTTGGTAGAAAGTTGCATTTGGCAGCTTGGGCTTTGAGTGGGAAAATTAGGAGCACAGTTCATGCCTGTGCACACTTCTGAATAATGCTGGTACATCGATTAGTTGAGTTAGTGTAAATTGTTTGCTGAAAGATAGCATGAGAGGTAGCATGGTGAGAAGGAAATTAACTCTATTGCACAAACCTCTTGGCTGCATTCTCCACCAATTATACTTAAAATACTTTTCTTTTTTGTACCCTGTTCTTGTATAGCAGCAGCTATAGAGAACAAGTACAGTGCATCTCCTATTCCCTTTCTAGGTTGGCTTAAATAAAACCAACCAGAAGCATTCCCCCAGGTTTAATATTCAAATATTAATTTGTACTAAAATATTGTGCTCTTTTCTTCTTTTATTTTAAATTTCAACTCCTTCTCCCCATGGGAAAAGCAAAGGATGATACTAGTACAAGAATCTCATTTTACACTGCACCTGAACTGTCTCTCTGTTTTTATATTTTATGGTCCTGCAGTTCTTTCTTCAGTCACACTGACTGCATTAAATTATGTAGAAACAGAGGCTTGTGACACCTCTGAACCAGCCTGCAAGAGAATAAAAAATATTTCTTTTGCTTTCAGCCTGACTGAAAATCAAATTGCAAAAATTATATACAAATAATATCACCAGTCTAATGGATGGAATTAAGGAAAGGCAAAGGCAAACCCATCAGTTTTATTATCTACCAGTGCTGAAGGATTAGCTCTAGAATTACTATGAATTTGCATTACTAAATGGTCTTTGAAAGACTCGATAACTGGGTGAAATTTGAGTTTGTTAATATTTCTAAACAATAGCAGAAGATGGACTCTCTGCCTAAGACATAGGGCTGAAGCAAGGAACATTGAGTTCCCAGTCACAGACTTGCAGGGTGACCTTGACAAGTCACAGAACATATCTGTGCCTCAGCGTGAGATGCGGGATATTAAAACATTTCCTACCTCGCAGAAGTGTTGGTAAGGCTCAATTAATCAGAGTCTTTCAATATCTTCACACAGAAGGGTCTAGATAAGAACAAAGTATTACTGTTACTAAAGCAGACCTCTCCTGTGCACTTAATTTTTCATTTTCTATAAACTTTTTTAGCTTATATGCACTGTCAGTGTACAGAGCCATAGATCCTTCAAATCTAGTTTGTGTGGAGCTTGTCAAGATACAGCTGTTTTTAGCACCATATCCCTGTTAGGATATGACACAATACATCATAACAGCTCCATCAGAGCCATTAGGGTGTGAGCTGTCAATGTGTAATAAGATTACTATGCATTACATCTCTGGTGGTGCTCGGATAATTCTGAACTAGGTGTATTATCTTAGAGTCTGCAAAGCCTTTGAATATTGATGTTGCACTGTTAATGAATGCAGCAGTATTATTTTGATGAGGACTTAGAATATATTCTCCAGTATGTGTGAAGAGCAATTTTTTTTAACAATAAATAACTTAAACTTTTCCAGAAATTCCCAAAGATGTTCTTCTCAGCTTCTTCCTGTACTAAAGACCTGCAAGTATTTCTATTTACAAATGAAGGTTTTTCTTGTTTGAGGGAAGGACAAAACTCTCTAAATAATAACCAAAAATATTCAAATAGATATAATCCAATACTTGGCCTTGGATTCCCTAGATTATGGGAAGTTTGCCTACTGAGATAGGAACAACTTCCAATGTGCTTTTCGTCTCTACAAAAAGTGCAGTTTTCAGACAGAAAAAAGGGAAAAATTATGCTGCTTTATCCACAACATTAGTCAGGGTATAATTTTAATAAGAAAAAAGAAACATTCAAGTAATTTGAAGTGCATTCAGGACTATTCTTTGAGAGAGCTGGAGGGCTGACTTGCCTGGATCACAGAAAAGTCTGTAGCAGAACAGGGAGAAAAGTGAGTTTTACTGGTGTTTTAAAATCATCACCAGGAATCTGCAATTCTATGTATGAAACTTGTTCACAGTATCTCATTCCTGAAATTATTCCTTGATCAAAATGGGCAAGGTGACAAAGCTTCAGTAACAGATACGTGCCTGTATGGTTCTGCTGAGAACTTGTACATGCACACAAGTGAGCCTGGGCAGGAGGAGGTTGTGGGATGCCTTGAGTGAAGAGAAACGTGAAAGGAAAATGAAAACTCCAAGTGCTTACAATATTTTCAAGTCTTCCCAGAGAACACTGAACTAAGGGGCTTCAAAGGAGCTTTAACATAGCACTTGGCCAGCAAGAGTATTAGTAGGTCTTCAGGAGGTCTGAAGTCTCTCCTAAAAGAGAGAGTTACAGCTTCTCACAATCAGTTGTCTTGTGAAAGTGTGAGCTGTTTGATTTTTCTGAGTCTGTGGGGGGGCACAGACAGGCAGGCCTTGAGTCAGAAAAGCTTAATAAATTTTCTAGAAATATATATTCCAAAAAAGTTCAGACTGAGTGAGAAGAGAAAGCAATACAGTCATTTTTCATAATGATAAAAAGTCTTGTTCAAAGTCTTTCTCATTAAAAATTAAATAACTTTTGGTGCAGGAATAGAAGGTAAATAGGAAATGCATTCAGAGACCTGACACTTATGCTGAATAACAACCAGGAAAACATGCTATGGTCCTTGAAGGAGACACAGAACACAACTAAACAAGGAAAAATACAGAAAAGAGAAGCTAAAATTAAAAAAAAAAAAAGCAAGTGAAGTGAGGAGAACTGTCAATGATCTGACAAGCAGCATGAGTACAGGTTTTTTCTGTTATTAGGGCAAACAGGAAGATATAAGAAATTCAAATGCTTTGTAGGTACAGGCTGACATGGGGAAACAATGTGCTGAAGGAAAGACGTGCTTACAGGCAGAAAGATTTTGTACATTTCAAATAGTAGCTAGCAAAATTATATGGAGATAACCACAATGTTCTATGTCAGTATTTGTGTCTTTGGCTAGAGTAGTCCACACAGGAGAGATTGAGAAAAGTCAAAGATATGAATTAAGTCTTCTGCTCTAGAAAAAATTCCCCTCTTATGAGTAAAGGAGCTTTCAGTGGTATGAAAAGACACATAAAATGCTGGTAATAATCTAGAACAGGTAGTGAAGAGCAAAACTCTAAGAACAAATCTATCTATAGTGTGAACATATTATTTCCCTCAAGTGGACATCCCCAGAAAAGGTTGTGGGGTTTTTGAAAGAGATCTCCAGATTTTCATGGTAAAATGTTCAAAACTTAAAAGACTTCTGAAAGTGTTAAAATAGACATTAAAGGACGCTGTTTGTAATTCCAGTGTCAAGGACAAAATAAATGTGGTGAAAAATTTTTAAAACATTAGTTTATTCAAAAACCCTTCCAAACTGAGCAAGAACACCAAAGAACATATGCCTTCAAAAGAAACATTTGCTGAGACAGCAGGAATCAAATTCTTCCAGAAATTAAATGCTTCCTTGCCCTCGCTACAGGTTTGTTTCATTTTTTCTGTCCTTTTTTTTCTTGGAAAGCTATTTTTGAACCACAGTCCCCAGATGGTTAAAAGCCTTCTTCTGATTTCCAGACTAAATTTATTCATAATAAGTTTATATTCATTTGTCCTTGTGCCAGCACTGTCCTTTAGTTTTAATAGTACATTTATATTGTGTAGCTATTTGTAGATTAAATTATTAATATTACAAAAGATAGTATCAATTTTTAAGAGACATCACTAGATGAGATTATGAAGATAAAATTCACTGTTTCAACAGCTGTTTGATCATAAAGTTATAGCCTAAAAAGATTATAAATACAATAAGAAGTGTTTTCACATCACTTTGAGGGAAACAGATATGTATCTTTTTATTACTTTTTTATGATATTCAGTAATGAAATACAGTTAAAATAAATTCCACTAACACAGGTTTTGAGGAAAAAGCAGGCTAGGTTGAGTTGCTGTTTGCTTGTTAAATGCAGAAGTCTGTTCTTCAGCCTTGGTACAAGTGATAGGACAGGTTCTCCTTTGGACCACACTAATTATTTGGTTAACATTGGTAGCAACATGACAATTAATCTGGCACTGCATAGCAACCTGCTAATTTTGAAGTAGATGTGGACAAATGGATTGTTTGAGGGAGGGAAATTGAAATTGTTAGGATGAAGGAATAGTATCTTGTGGAACCATACTGTAGAGACTATACTGCAAGGTTTAAAAGCCTTTTTGAGCAGTGAAGGTGCCTGTGAGTATTAACAGTTCTTGATATGTTAGTATATGAATAACAGACATGAATGGTTTCTAGATTTTTTCCCTTTCCGGTGTGGAGGAGGAATGCCAAGTAACTGCCGTCTGTCAGACCCTCCAGGATGCATTACAGGGATTCCCCTGCAGGGCTTTCCCTTCTGCAAAGGATAGACTGAAGATGTGTGAAGAAGAATATCAGAAATCACATTTTTTGGCTGAATGGAATTTCGAATTTACCTTCCTAATCTTGGTTTTAATTGCCTGCAGCCCATCCAACAATGCCTACCCACAACTGGACACCTCATTCCGTATGCTGTATATCCTTAAGCATTGGTCTGTATAAACTCTGTCAGCACTGAGCTGGTGACTCCTTCCCTTCTATCTCTTTGTTTTTCCTCCTGCGTTTTTGGGTATTACAGGGCCCTTCTTTATTAGCCTTTTCCACCTGAGAAATACATGACCCTGACCTGAAGCAATGCAAGTGAGTAGGCTGGCTTGCTATTTGCACTGTCTCTCTACATGATGCCTCTGTGTTTCCTCAGCAGACACGGGGTACCAGAGATATCTCAGAGATGAGGAGAATGTGTCTGCCTGCCTGCTCACCCTGTAGCTCTGGGGGACAAGTAGGGTGAATATGAGAATAGCAGCTTGTGCCCACAACAACAAGGGTCCCACTGTGAGAGGAAAATGGTATTGCTGCTTGTATTTCAGCTGAACATAAAAGTAAAAAGGATATAGTAGCCCAAAGGATAAACTAAATTCAAAGGTACTTGTAGCTGCTCTGAAGCTTGTACTATGAAAAAAAAAATCAGAAGCAAGAGATTCATTGAAGTCCTGGATTTCATGCACTTGTGTTTGGCATTGTTATTTTAATCTTCTGACCTCATTTTGTGTTTCTGTACTGTTTGTCTTCTCTGGCAATGTTTAACTTACTAGGTTAAAATTAGTCTTGTGTTATGGAGCTACTGTGCTAGGCTACTGGGATTTTTCCCTCTAAAGTTCCTCTGATCTTTATCAACAATTGCTCAACATCTGCATAGCTCTGTCTTTCCTGTGTCTAAACAATTACACTTGGGAGGCTGCCAGCCCATGGTGGTGGCAATTGGCACCTTTGATGAATGTGACAAAAGTATTATCCACTCAATACATTTAATCTATGGAAAAGAAAGAAACCCCCACTTCGTGCACAGTAAATCTGTACCTGCCTACCCTTCATTCACCATCTCCACCTTCGCCAGGATCCTCCCCATGTTTCTGCATTCTGAACCAGGCACAGATTAAGGAAGTTTCCTAGGAAAACTATTGGACCACTTCTGCATTTCAGCCTAAATAAACTCTACCTGCTGGTAGAGTACCTGCTGGTACTTTGAAGATCCTTTCTCCTGAAAGAAAATGACAAATTAATTCCATCCAAAGATAATTTATGTATAAAACAAGTTTGGAAATTAACACAAAAGTAACCTTTATCTTCTGTGAGAACATATGCTGAGATATATGCGATGGCATCCTATTTATGCAGTAATTAAATGTGATCGTCTTTATCTTCATCAGCCTCTGGGAAAAAGCTACTTCTACAGCAATTCTTTGGGCTTATGACAAGTTTAGCTAGTCCTGGAGACCTCTTGGTAAATTGGCCATTTATATCTATTATCAGTCCCTTAACATCAATACTGGCATTAAGATATTATTATTTAGGTGGAAAAACCCGCTAAAAACAAGAATTCTGATTATTTTTTGATAGATCAGAGGTCCAGATCAGAGGTCCATATCTTTAATAAGAATTATGAATGTTAATGTTCAAATGCTAACCCTTCTAAAAACAAAAGACTTTTTTTCAGAAAATATCATAGAGATTAAGTTTTGTCCATATGTGTGAAAGTATTGGAATTTTTTTGATTCTATTATGTTTTTATGCAGAGGATTTTGAATTTAATTTAATTGATTTCTGCATAATGAAGAACTGTGCAAATAAAAGCCACATGTATCTACTTAATAGGAACAGCAGATTATTCTAATTTTTTTAGTGGTCTATCTTTGTTTATGAGCAAAGAAATATATTTAATCATTAAATAGAAATTATATGAGATGCAATTAGCATGTTATGTATTATGTACTAGTCACCTTTTATAGCACAATCAGATCATTTTGTCGAAGTACACAACCACTAAAACAGTTGAGGAAATCTAACTGATGCTTGAAACTACATAGTGTTCTGAAACAGCAAGAAATATTCAGATTTTATATGTCAATCTTCCTAGAAAATACTCAAATGGCATAAAAGCATATGTTTCTACTGATGAAGCAATAAGAAGAGATTCTGATCTTATGCCTCCTGTTCTAATAATCAGTTTTTGTTACAAGCATTTCTTATTCCTGCCACCATTTTGGACTGCTCTTGGGCTGAATGCTTAATCAAACAGTGATGCCACTAGAGCTAGTGGGTATGCTTGAACGAAATTATTTTTGTCAGAGTTCATGTTCGCAGGACTGGCTCCTGAATGCTCAGTAGCAAAGCAAAGATAATAAATATAATCATTATAGTAGACACTTTTGAGTGCCCATGAGACCTTCCTTTAGATAGATATGATTTCAGAAGGCAACCTTGGGTATCTAGAGATCTTAATCAGCTTGTACTTTCTTTGCCTCAGCTCATACCTTGAGGACTCAGTTCTTAGGCAGATCAGTCCCTTAGAAACTTAAATTTTCAATTCAATCCTGGTCCAGAATTGCTTTGTAGGTTTGTTCACCAGAGCCAGCTGAATATAAACACCATTAAAATGCATACAGCTATATGGGAACTACTTAAATTGTGAGAGAGGTGGAGCTACCTGGTTATTTTTCAGTTCTGAGGACAGGAATATTAATCTGCAGTGTAAATGAGTGTTCTGGTTTAGGGCTGAGATAATGCATATGGGCTCTGTCTATTCAGTTATTGAGTAGGGCATCCCTGCCCCAGAACTCCTGCATTAAAGGCAAACATAACAAGTACATTTTTTAGGTAAAAAATTATCTATTTAGATCTCTATAATGCTTACTAACTTCAAGTTTCATGAGAGACTGCAATCAGGAGAGACTTGAGAAAATCGGGAAAGCTGATGAGAAAACAAGCAGAATAGAATGCACAGTCATCTGACTCTCATTAATGGCATCTCCAGGCCAAGATTAGAGAAAGATGCTGAGAAAAAGCGATTATTTTCCCTTTGTCCTCTGAAAAACAGCTCATTATTACAACCACACACCTGATTTCAACCATCCAAAGCAGAGAAAATCCCAAGGTCACTAGATTCCTTTCATGGGTGTTGAGTAAATTGAACTGGTAGAAATTTCATCTTGATTTACTAGTGTTGTCATGCTTTTTTAAAGTTAAGAGTAATGCAACTGGGATCTATCACTTGAAGTGCTACTGGCAGGAAATCTAAAATTATGGGCACATATTACATAGCAGCAATGAACATTAAAAGTGAAAGCCTGTCTTTTAAGAAAACAGCAGGAATACAAGGTTCTGAGTCTTACAGCAATAATGTTTTATGGAGCTACAGTAGATCTTCCAGAAAGACATTGTGGTGCTATAACACATCGGAGAAGGGCAGTGAAGCTGGTGAAGTGTCTGGAGCACAAGTCCTGTGAGGAGCAGCTGAGGGAGCCAGGGATGTTTAGCCTGGAGAAATGGAGGCTCAGGGGAGACCTTATCGCTCTCTACAACTGCCTGAAAGGATAGTGTAGCCTGGTGGGGTGGCCGAGCTCAGAAATGAGCAATAGGACAAGAGGAAGGAACCTCAAGTTGCGCCAGGGGACGTTTAGGTTGGACATTAGAAAAAATTTCTTCACTGAAAGGGCGGTCAGGCCTTGGAACAGGCTCCCTGGGGAAGTGGTGAAATTGCCATTCCTGGCAGCTTTCAAAATATGTGTAGATGTGGCACTTCCAACATGGTCTAATGGTGGACATGACTGCCAGTTTAATGGTTGGACTCAATGGACTCAATGATTTTAAGGGTCTTTTCCAGCCTTAATGATTCTATGACCTTTGATGAAAAGATTTGCAAAAACTTTCAAAAGCCTTTGGATTTCAAGAAGCTTTTGCCAATGAAAGAAATGTCACTGGAGTTTGTTATCATATTCTCGTTTTCAAGAGAGGGAGTTACTGTAACTCTAGCACTGTATTTTTTATTCATCCCACAGGGACCAGCCTAGATCTTATGAATATGGGGTTTTGTGACAAGAACATTCCTTTAGAACATCCTCTCTATGTATTATTTTGCAACAGGCGTGGGAAAATGTCATTCTTCTGAAACTTTTGTTAAAAGATTTTTCCATGTGTTTTGTTACTTACCTGTTGTAGCTACTGTACTTTTTCAAATGTTGTGTGCTCAAAGGCATGAGTATCTCTTAGTTGTATTAGGCTATGAAATATACTGGAACATAGCCACTTTGAATAAGGACCACATGTCATTATTTCTATAAACAGAAATATAAAGGACTGCAATTGACTTGGGTATTCCCTTGGATATGCTCTCTTGTGATCCATTGTCAGTGCAGTGATGTTGCCAGGAAGATTGTGAGTTAGGTTCTCCTGAATCAAAGTACACTCCAAAGGTTTATGTATCACCCGTATCCTACAAGTATTATCCTTGTGATCAACTTATGATAGGATCTAAGTTCAAGAACTCTACTAATGAAACTTTTGTTCTCTCATCACTAAATTTTAAAGAAATAGCCATGAACTGGAATTTATATATCTACCTATTTATTTATTTATTTATTATATGGAAAAGCATTTTAGGGGCTTTTAAATATTCTTTCAGTTTGGAGGAAATTTGAAGTACTACATTGAAACATAAAGAATTACCTGTAAACTTATGAAATTAAAGCTAACCGTAAACAGACACTTGAGTCTGATGTTATGATTATCCAAGCTGGATAGTATGTGAAATGTAGACGCTAGTAGAAGTTGAACATCAAAAGAAGTTTGAATATTCATTCAAGTCTGGCTATTTGTGGCAGCAATTAAGTTACTATATTTTTTGATCCCTTATTACTGACCTCTGTCTTATTTCCCAGTGGCATAATCTCAAAATATGCTGCTAGAATAAATGCAAAATATGTGTATAAGAAGTGTACTCTAATATTTTCAAGACTTCCATAAAGTTAATGGAGTGAAAATGGTCCTTGAGGACATTTCTAGAGGAGACTCTGCTCTTTCTGCCATGACATGTTCACATTGAATCCAGCCAGGTTAGGCCAAGATCTGATAAAAGAAGGAAGCACCTGATTTCTGATTGTAAATAGGTTGCCTGTTCGAAACCCCAGACAATATGAACCTCTCCACTTCCAGAGAAAGAAGAAATGAGGCTGTCCAGAGAAGAAACTGAAGCAAACTTTTTGCTATTCTAAAACCAAGATGGACATTTAGAGTATTCCCATTGCTGCAGTGCAGTTGGTTCTGTAGAGATTTAGTAGATAGGGCACATGGTTGGAAAGCAGTGACAAATACTGGAGTTTTATCAAAACATTTATCCTGGTGAATTTTTTTAATGTTTAATTAAAGACACATTAAAAAGCTTGATATGTTAATAAAACATCAGCATTTTGCACTGGAGTACATTAGGTGCCTTAAACTGCCAAACAAACAGTGAATGTATTCTGCATGGCAACTGCTTGACATGTTGGTTGTTTAATCATTAAGAGCTAGACAAATACTCTAAAATATCTTCTGTGCATTTTTGATTGAGTTCTACATCCATTTCCTATTCCTCTTGCACTTGCTTTCAACAAAGGCTTGAGCAAACAGGCTTTATTTGCACCATTCTACACAAAAGGTGACATTTATTACTGTACAGAGGAAACAGAGAAGCAATACACCTGGGTGCAAAACTGATTCAAAAGTAGTTTTTGTTTTATTAGGGATTTACTGTAATCTAACTGGCTTAACACTGCCTGTTGCAGTGCAGGTTTGATGTCTCAAAAGAGCAGCTCCAGAGATGCACATCACTCAGAGAGATGGACAACAGTGGCACCCAGCTGTCCCACTGAGAATGGGTGACTTCTACAGACTGGGAGGTAGCAGTGCCTGCATTGACTGTAAAAATTTGCAGTCCAAGAGAATGAAGATGTATGTAACAAAACATGGCAACTGAGAGTGATCTATCAGGCTTCTGTGGTTCCCCCCTGCCTTTTCTCAAGTTCAAAAGTCTTCCATGCAAAGACTTTCCAACAGAGTGAAAGGGAAAAGTAACTTCTGCTCAGTTTTCAGGAAAGGTATTCAATAGAAAATTAATATTGGTTGCTATGAATTCCTGAAAATCTATGTGATAAAGGAGGATAAGAATTAAAGTGTTCTAAAATTTCTTAATCTTCTATAGCTACTGAAATTCCCCAAGAGGTTCAAAACCTATTAGAAACCATAATCAGAGATCAGAACAATGCATTGAATAATCTGAACTCTCAGAATTTAATTTATGAAGCTCAGTATTCTATTGTGCTGGACAAACCTCTGACAGAGGCTGTTTGCAATCCTTCTAAAGGAATAAAGCAAATAAATTCAGGAAAATCTAGATTTACTCTTGCACATTCTGCAAGCAGAAAAGAGCTAGGCTGGATGAATACATTGCTAATTGTGAATTATTCATCTCACTCTAGCAATCAGTAACATCCACATTAAACATTAAAGACCTAGATTCACAAGGAGAATGTAGGCACATAAATACCTCTTCAGGCAGCCAGGGTTGACATTTAAATGCTAGTGGTATTCAACACCCCCGCATCACCCCTCCCACCTTTTCATAGGTGCTTAAAACTGCATACATACTCAAATTTCTGTTGAAAGGCATCAGAATAGCTTCCAAAGATTTAGCAGCTAGGAATTAGTAGGTACCCGTTATATTGTTTTCTCATGTCAAAGTTCACACAATAATTCTCTTTCTTATTGCAGTTTTGGTATCTGATTTTTCGCCTTGCAAAAGATACACTCAGAATCTGTTTCACTAAAATATTACTGCTTTAGCTTTAAGCCCAGAAGCATACTTTCTGTACTTTTACCTGGGTGCTAAGAAGGTGCAGAGTCATTCTCCAATGACAGTGGTCTGATAAATATTTTGATCTCACTCAGACACAGGCACACACACAAATTGAGCATCAAGAATTGAAATACATTTCCTCTGACTAGAATAGCTATAACATCAATAACAAAAATATTCCTTTTATAACTATATGATGGTTTTATGACTCTCAATGATACTGATTGCTTTTCTTAGTTTCACCCTTGGAGCTTGGTACCTTGCCTGGGTTTGCAGGGGAGAATGGCTAATAGCATGGTGCTTATTGATTCCTACTAGATGGAGATTAGACTTCATAATACTATGCGACTGTTCTTTTGTATTTCTTTTGGGGTGCTGTTCAAGGACACAAGTATAGACAAACTTCTTTTAATGAAATATGGAATTTATACTAACTTTTTATATCCTTTTCCAAAATAATTATGCAATTACTCATTCTCTTTTTTATTCAATCAGCTACCCCTTTTCTGGAATTAGTGTTTTTCCCTCAAATATTTTCAATATGAAAAAGATAAGTCTTCAGGCTGATTAAACGCAACTAAAATTTCTGGGGATGCTCAGGCATAAGGATACCACAAAGCTTGTAAAGATAATTTCATTGTTGCATTTGAAGGATCTGCACATACATCAGCTAATCAAACACTCTCTCCTTGGTTCACTTTTCAAACAAGCAGCTGAGGAATAAACTTTATGGAGACTGGACTTCCTTTTCCCCTCTTCTCTTGTCAATTTGGCCTCAAGTCACTGCTTAAGGAAACTGTTAGTTCAGCATGGGTCTGATCACCGTTGTGTGAGTATATCTCATATATGCTGTAGAAAAGTGGTGGAAGACAGAAGTTCTTCAGTTGTTTAGACTTATGCTGCATAAACTACTTCTTATTATAAATATATGAAAATTCTCAATTGAAGATACTTACATGACTCAAAAGATTAGGTTCCATCATAAATGTTTGAACTACAATAAGCATCTGCTATGAGGCTGGAAATAAGGAGAAAATACAATGGGAAGTCAACAGTCCTCATTTAACCTGTGAGATCCTAGAAAGGAATGAGAAGGCTGCGGTGATGGATAAAGGGAAAACTAAGACAACAAAAGCATGATGTGTTGGAAATCTTTAGCTCCCTTGAATTTTAGCATTTCGGGCATGAGTGTGTAAAAGAAATATTTAGTCACATTTGTTTGTCCTTTAAAAATATTTCACACAAAACCTTTTTAAAATATAAGAATGTTATCTAGTGAATTCCAATTGTTGCCTGCAAATAAGGTCTTTAAAGCAAAAAGAAAACATTACCATATCCAAATGGGAAGAGACTGTACCAAAAGATTTCCAGTTTTATGTATAAAGCCTCTATTTATATATGCATAGCAAGTAATTTAATTGAAGCCAGCCTAAAAGGTAGTTCTGGTTTTTTAGAAATGTAGCAATTTGTTGTGAACAAAATCCTTCCAAAAAATTATTCTGCAATATTTGCTAGAGGTGTGCAGTAATTGATTGCTAAATTGCAAGATCTCTATCAGTGCAGAAATAATTAATAATATCACATAAATTGGACCATATTTGAACAAATAAATAATGTTAATTTTAATAGAAGTATTATGAAAGCAAGAACAACATTTGACTTTTTTCCCATTTTTAGTACACGATTAAAACCTTTGGGTAGGTATTCCTGTTGGAAAAGAAAAATTGAAAACAGGAAATTGTCCAGCTTTCCAATGGCAAAGTAAACCTCAGTGGAATAATTATTTTGATATTAAAACACTTTTATTCTGGAGTGAAGTATTTATTGAATAGCTGTTCTGGTAGAGCTTACAGGAAGAGTTTATTCTACTGTAGTTGTAATAGGCAGTTTCCCTGTGCAGGCATGCTTAAGGTTGTGCAGAATATGGTCTTTGGAAATACTGCTCCATGCCAAGATGTTTCATAGAATATTTATTTTTGCTTGTATTATAAAGCAAAAAAATCTATCTCTGTAGATACAGGTTTGTGAATGGGATGAATGGGTACTTAACAATTAATAGCCTGGCTTCAAAATACGAGACAGCTGTTTCAGCTGGTTTCCTCCACATGTGACTCCAAATATTGCAGTGGGATGTGATCTCTATATATGGTTTAGACACAGGCCTCCAACTCAAAGAATCTCCTAGAAAAAGATTCAATTGGAAAGTAGACACTTAGAATGGATAAGCTGCTTTCAAGTTTTCTGACTTCTGCCCTTTAAAGGAATTGTATCAAGTTTTTGAAAAGTGATGTCTTAACTTTGAAGGACTGTGAAATATTCTGAACTTTTCAGGTCATCTGCTTTTTTCAGTCATGATATTCCACTGATATTTAAAATGGAAAACCGTAGATGCTTTCCTCAGACTGTCAGCTCTCTGTTTTTTTAATGTGTTTGAGCAAGAGCTATGTGTGAGAGGGAGAGAAGATATCCCATTTTTATCACCTTGATCAACCACAAGCAGCTAGTTTCAACTGAAATTTCATGAATTGCTATGTGCCTGTCCAGCATGACTAATGAAGCTGTGGATGAAGAGTAGAGTATAAGTATATGGCATGAGAGAACAACTTTGGAAAGTGGGATTTCAGAATTTTGAGCACAGTACTGGTTTGACACTTTCAAGATTCCTTATTCTGCTTAGTAGATTAAGTTCATACATTTGCAAAGTCTCATGTCAGGTATGTTTATACTGTGTGATACGTACTCTACGTAGTAATGAAATTCTGCCCCTCCCCATCCAATTATGAATGCACTAAAGTGTACCACAACTTCCTTCCTGCTTGGACTCAGATGTCCTTATGTTGAAACCTGGGTTTGTGGTAAGAAGGAGAGGGCTGATATTCACCCTCTTTCAACCACAACAGAGCACTCCTAAATCCCACAGTATGACTCTGGTTTTTGCTTTCAACACGACTGTCTATACAGAGAAGCCATGAGAAACAATTTCTTCAAAAAAAATACAAGGACAAATCACGCAAGCAGCAATGCGGTCCAATTACAAAAGGCTGGATCTGTCAGTCCCTGGGTCCCTCATTTACTCTATTTTCAGATCTGCCTTTTAGTTGTACTTGACAGGAGCAACAAGATAAAATGGGGGAACTCGTTTCTGGACCATTAGCATCTGAGTCATCCACTGTTCCAGGCCTGTACAAAGCTTCCCATTTCCCACATTAACCATGTGGTAAATGCCACAACGGCAATAATTGTGGAATCAATTTGGTGCCTGGGTCTAGTTAATCATAGACATAGTTGTTGTCTTAACCCAAGTTCTGGTGCCAACATCACATTAGACAAGCACTTTCTAGATCTGCTTTGAGCAGCATGACTGATACCTGTGATATGGAGATATACTCTCCAGTTTTCCTGCCGTGAAATTGATGTAAGTTTGGAAATATGAACCATAATAATTATTTTATATCTGTGAGTTTAAGTTCTTTCTTTTCTGAAATCAAAGCTAAGAAATATGTCGTCTCTTTAGAAAGAAAACTGTCAAGATATTTTCAGTGTCAAATTAAAGCAAATTTTACAGCTTTGCATTTTAAGAGGCTTTTGACAAAAGTGATGATCATATGGGGAAGGATTAACCTACAGAAAGTCCTGTAAGGTAGTGATATTCTAAGGAAAAAAAAAAAAGAAATATAAAGTGTTGAAAAAGGTGTCTCTTGCTCTGGAGTGGTTAAAAGTCAAAAATAATGGTATTGGCCTCCAATGAATCAAGAAAATCCTATAGGAAAATACATTGTACAGTTAGAATAAAGGAATTCGAATATGATATTGTCAATCAGCAGCGAAAGTATTGCATGCTGTTCTCTCATCCCTTCTCCTGTAGCCATAGATTACTTTTTTTCAAGATGACCCACAGATGTCTGTGCTAGCTCTGCTCACAAGTGTCACCAGTTTGCATGGGCAGTCTTGCAAAATTTGGCCTTGGGAGCATGCTATAACAAACACCCAAGCTGGAGGCCAGAGGGCCTTTTGGCTTCCAAGACCCAGACAGTTCTGCATGTGTTTCCCTGAATGTAAACATTTGATGTTTACCAGCCCTTACAAGCATTAATCAACTCAGCCTTTGCACTCTACTGGCATGTGCTTGTTTTAAGGATTTGGAGGGTAGCACAGCTTTCCATCACGATAAGGCTTTGGAAGATCAGATAGCTCAGAGCCAGGGAACCCAATCAGGCTAGAGGCTTAGGAGTAGCTGCTTCTTGCCAAAGGTTCTTCCTCAGTAGAAGACAGGCCTGCCAAAAGGGAGGAGAATGTGACTAATCTTTGATTTTTTAGAGAAATCATTGAAAAACTTCCAGCCTTAATGATCAGCTGATAACTATTTACAGCTGCAATTAATAACTCCAGATAAGGAAGCGCTAAGAACTAATATTTTTGGGGCCCCAAAGTTAAACATTAAGGTTTGTTGAATTATGTAATTATATATGATATCTCTCCTTGCCTTTTAAGCAATATTTTTGGTGATAAATGCAGCTCTGGACTTTTATATCCAACCTTTCTCCTTTTTCTATAAGATTATATTTAATTTAAGTCCTTGAACTTTCTGTTGCGGTCTTCCTGGAACCAGAGTCTTTAACACACATACTTTCTTTTTCCCTGTCTAAATTTCAATTATTTTTTAAATTAAAACTTTTTGCTAAATCTTTATGAAATTTGTTGTTCATTTAAACAATTTTTGTGTCTGTTTGTGAAAATTACACATTAGCACAGATTTTGACTAAGATTGTTTTGATACCCTTGTAACATAAGAAAAAATCAAGTGTACTGATCAAATATTCATTTGCTCAATATCTGAAAGATAAATATTATGTTGTTGCTAGAGAGGTAAATGTTCTCCATTCTCTTTGTGTTTATTCACTTAATTACACCTGCGAAGGCTCCAAATCATTTAATGTATGTTACTATTGCTAAGTGCTAAATACAGATGAAAAGAAGTGTTGAAAGGAAAATGTGTGATCAGCTTCTGTGATGGCATTCACATATGCTCTTAACCTAGCACTTGCATTTTGTATATTTTGACAGAAGAGTTAAGATCCTGAGCACTTCTTTACATACGTAATCATGCAGTTATGGTGTGTCAAGAGCACATGTTCCAATTCATTACAGGCTGAGAATTCAAGAACTGAATTAGAGGCTCTGAAAAAAAGTTGTTAGACCTTCAGAACTGAATTAAGGCCAGCTTCAAATATCTTTACACTGAAGAGCTCAAGTGCTGCAAAAGAAATAGGATGGTATTCCATTCAAATGGAGATGTAAACACCTGTTTCATAATTAATAAATCTCCAATTGCTGTATGTAGGAGTGCATTTCTTTACCGTCTTTGCCTGTTGATCTTCAAGGGTCCATTGAATTCAATGGAGCCATGTAAATTCACATTGACCAACCATCTGACTTCTAGTGCCGTGTAAATTAGATACTAATAATGTCATAAGGCCATTTTGTTCATTTTTCTGCCATGTTGAGATTATAACCTACAGCATATTATGCAATTCAGATTATTAAGAGAATGAATTTTCTCTTACTTCCCAGGAAAATTGTTACTTCCAGATTTAGTTATAGTCGTGATTGCAAACTTGCACCTTGAGGTTCAAAAACATTTCTTAATTTTCTTTCCTTTATACATTTTTTCCCTTAGATGGTTAAATACTTTATTTCGCTCAGCAAAATTCTCTCTTATCGGTTGTGTGGGCCACTGTGTTGGAAGCCTATTTAAACAAATACACAAATGTTTTAAGACACAGTGATACTCCTGGTGAAATGGGAATTTTTGCTTATTAGATCATGTTTTAGTTCTTAAATGCTCTACTACCACAATCTAAATCCTCTTATACAATCTTAGATTTGTAAAGGAGCACTTGTAGGAGAATGAGAGTTACTTTGGCATGAGATCAAACACTCTGCAAAGTAAATTCTGGCCAAGCACTTCAGCTAAATACTTGGTAGTTTTAGGCACTGGGTCTGCACATTCTGTTTTGGGTCATGGGCCTCTATCTTCCAAGGACATTCCAGGCTCAGTACTTTTTGTGGCCTCTTTTGCACGCTGCTTAGGCAAAATGACTTTCCAGCTGATAGAAAAGGGAAATTAGAGCTTCAGCTCTTTAAGACTAGCCTGTATCTAAAGGTTCCCAGGAAAACTTCCCTGAAGATTTACCCTGTCATGGCTCTGGCTTACAGCTCATTGCTTCTTTGACACTTGATGGTGAAACCAGTCAAACCTACAAGCCTTGCAGAGCCACCTGCATTTTAGTTAGTTAAAAGAAAAATCCAGAAAGAAAAACAACTATGCAATTTGGGGAAAAACATCAGATTTCTTAACATACTTAAATATTTTGGGTCATTTAGGAGTCCAGGAATTTCAGTGTAGTGTATGTCTTCATATATTTTGACTAGTCTCTTTTGAATAGAAATTTCCTTCTTTCCTTTTACATTTCCTTCCTTTGTTGCCAGCTTCCCATTTTCTCACATGCTGACAGTTGAAAAGCCTCCATCTGCCAGAAAAAACTTTCCCAATATTTCCATCCTGCTCAAACATCTTTCTCTTTTATGCCTCTTAGGCATTCCTAGCATAAGGTTTAATTTTTCCTAATGTGAACGCTTGATGGTAGATCTGATGCATCTCAAAGTGACTTCACCCCCCCCCCCCCTCTCAATTACAAACAGAACCCATCATAATTAGCTCAGATGCAGGTATCTTCATGGCAGCTACCTAAATTTGAGTAGTAGAATTGTGCACCTGGGCTGTGTTGATCAGCTGAAATACACAAACTTTTCTCACTCCTTGCAGATTTTTGCTGGGATCAAAGGTAATGTCCTAGTTGCCTGTGTTTGAGAAGATCTGCAAATAAATAGGTCCCTCCTGGAAGTGTTGCAGACTAGTATGGGAAATGCAGGGGTGAGCCCAAGAGAGGATGGTGCATGCTTACTACCTCCAAGTGGGAGCAGTTTTCCTCTCAGTGCAGTTAGCTGACCTTTCAGGAGTACTGGATTGGTATGGAGCACAGAAAAAGCCTCAAGCCTGAATGAAAATTTTGCCTGAAAGAACAGAAAAAGCACAGTGCATGAAGTATATTGTGTTAGATATGTGTGGGAGGTCTGCATAGAAATTGCACCAATAAAACAGAAGAAAACAATTTAATGCCAAAGTTAATGTTCAAAGCAACTAAAATAAAATCTAAGAACCAAAATGCCCTGCTGAAGATTATTTTCAGTTTACAGGGGTTTACACTTTTGAAAAAGACTTTAATTGCCTGCTTCCACCTACAAAGCTCATCAGCTTTGTAACCCAGCCTTCCACATGAGAAGAATAAAGAGAGTACTTATTAAAGAGCACTTAGCAGTGTTCACCAATCAGCTCATTCAACAGCTAACAATCTCAGTCCTTTAATTTGGTGCCAAAAGTGTCCTCAGAAATACTGAACTATATATTGAACTGCCCCTTATGGTGTGGCTGAGATGATACCTGAACTGTTTCCAAGACTCACAATATGAACTATCACATCTGATTTTCGAACATATATGGTTAGAGAGTCTCAGGAACATTGTGGTTGAAAAAAATGACAGAACCTCACTATGATATTCATCTTTCAAATGGTTCTTCTTGACCTAGTGGCAAAGAAAAATATTCCAGGCTATGTAGTAGGAAAAAAAAGATTCAATACTGATTTGTTAGGAGAATTATATAAATTATCTTTTTTTCCCTCAGATAAAAAACATAATCAGTGATGTGACGCTATTTTCTTTTACAGAGGAAACATTATAGTCTATTTCTTTAATAAATACACTATAAAGTTTTACACTGCCATTCAATAAATTTACATTACACTCAAAAATGTGTACTGCTGATTCAAAGAGGAGCAGTAACCTAGTTCTGCTTCTTTTGAAAGGTGGTGCCTTCTTCATGTTGTATTTGATAGTTTCTTCTATGTAAAATCTGATTCGTTCAATTTGTATTTTAATAAGTAATTTACTATATAGTAAGCATAGTCTTTAAAATATAGTGTTGTCCACAACAAGGGGAAGTTGCCCACATATTTTCCTTGTGCTTTTTTTGGGTGTATTTGTATTCTAGCTCTGCCCACTCATCATCTATTTTGAATGTGTTTTGAATTAGTCACATGATCTGACACTCGAGGTTTTCCACTGGCTTGTAAATTCTCTTTTCATCTGAGAGTGTGTGGGGGCTTAGGAACAGATGCAAAGGTCTAAATATATATGCTTAAGTACCATGTTGAATTCTATAATAGATGTTCGGCAACTTTTATAACTAGCCAATTAAATCTTGGAACAAGTGATAGCTTTGAAAGGAAAACAATAAGAAATGCTTTTATACTAGTAAACTGCAACTGCACTGTTTCTTCTTCTTTTTGTTTCTGAATATAATGTTTAATTTCACAGAAATACTGATAGGACTCTATGAGATTCAACAGATTGCCTTCACGTCAATAATTTTGTTTCTGGTTTTGTTTCACCCACAGAGTTTTGCTTTCATGTTAAATTGAAGAGTACTAGGTTCTTAAAATGGAATCAGACTGGCAACAGTATTTTTGTTATGTTTAGTGACGAGAATAATTTTAAACTGTACAATTTGAATGGTTTCCATAACTTGAATCAAGTTTGCTCAAAACACAGCTTGATTTTCTTGAAATTTTGCTGAAGTTTATTGAAGTTTATTGATGTTCTATGGAGAACCTCTAAGTATGTCAAACCGCTCAATTTATTCTCCTAGAAGAGTATAATTAGAGCTAAACACAGAACACATTTTTAGCAGAAAAAAAATTATTTTTCAGATACCTCAGTGCCTGGTCCTTCTTTCATCACAGAGTATTGTCATTTAAAATATCACATTACAGTTTCCATTTTCAGTGAGAAATAATAATACTGATTTAGACAATATAATTGCATTCACTGCTTTAACCCCTTTGTATTTTAATAATTTTGTTATGAAACATCTAGTATACAGTGTATTTTGCACAAGTTTACTTGATAGTTAGTTGATTATCATTCAATGAAATGTAATTCCTTAATGTGCAGGAAACAATAGAAAAATATTTTTATGCACCACAGAATATGCAGGCAATACTGAAATTCCCTGCACTTTTAGAGTGTGGCTGTCTAGATCATCTGCTCACTAATATAAACATTATCTTATACATCCGGATTGACTGGCTGTGTATCTGAGCCCACAGTGTGTTACCTACATAAAATCATGGCAGTTACCACTTGTTAGGAATCTAACAGAAAAACAGACAAGTGGATGAATGATTTTTTTATTGATTTTCAAAATGAGGATTGGGGCATTTTTCAGGGAAAATAATGGAAACTCCTCTTACTGCTGCTCTAAATTTACAGCTGATGAACATAGGAACTAATTCCCATAGACAATTATTCTATCATTTTTTACAAGCATCAAGTTGACACAAAATGAAATAATGGAATTAAAAATTATCCTTTGTTAATCTTGGACCAAATTTATAGCCTACTTATGGATATTCTATGTTTCTGCTTGTGTGTAGACCTGCCAGTTTCTGCTGTATTTGGGGGGGGCAGGGGGCACAGACTGACAACAAACAGCTTGTGGGGATATTTTGCTTCCATAGGCAAATGGTTGTTAACAGCTTCCATTTAATTTTGAATTCTCAGCAAAAAATTTGGGTGTCTCAGGTCTTTGACTACACAAAAAGTCTCTCCCTAACAGAAACTTCACTCATGGGCAGAAAGCATTGTAAAAGAAACTGTGCCTTCAAATGAAGATGAGGCCGTGGCTATGGGGGCCAAAGAATTAGCATGTGATGTACAGGACCAATAACTGAGTACATGGATGGAATTAAAAAAATCCCAGTTAAGTCTGCATCTGGAAGTATCTTACAGTATCCTTGCTATGATTCATCTCTCTCTCTCTCTAGGTGAAACATAAGCTGATGTGGCAAAGTGCCATGTGAAACAGAAATTATCCATTATAGAAACTAGAGATTGATTACGGGTTCAAATTAAAATCTTTCTGATGGAAAGACAGTTCTTCAATACAAACACTAATGCACACAGTATTTCTAAGTGAGATGAAATCATGAGCAATATTTCATCCCAGAATTTGACAAAACCTTTCCTTAAGAATAAAGAAATTGCTTGGTGTTTACTGAGAATTCAGGTTTAATGAGTCATGTCTTGTATCAAACATTGAATTATCCAAACAAATCTACATTTTAGAAAAAAGACTCACAAATACAGATATAACTACATTTGCTGCTGATGTATTAGGGCCTATCAGCTTATTGTCTTTAGAAGAACAATAGTATGTTGCTCTTTTGTAAACCAAGCTAATTAGAAGTGTTATCAACTCCATTTTTCACACATAAATTAGTGAGAATTTTAAATCTGTCTTAAATATGGTGTACACACATGTTCCTGGGTGTAATTTAGCCCATGATTATTTCCAGAGCTGGCAAATGCTAGAAGAAACATACTGTGAACATTCATTTGCAATTTTAAATGAATTTTAATGACTTTGTAGATATAACTATTTTATTCACTTTCCATCAATATTCACTCTGACAAACAAGTTTCCTGCAAGATTTTTTTCTAGAACACAGGGTTTTATATGAAAAATACAGACTGTTAGCTACAAACAGATTTAAAATTGGTAATCAAGGAGAAAAATGAATATTCTAAGAGTCATGGTCCTCCAATCAGGAAATAAAAAAATCACCATGTGATTATTTCTTCAACCAAAATAGCTTGGATTATGAATTTCAGTTCTTCACAATGAACTATGGATGAGCTGCAGACCAAGAATTATAGAAATTAGTTGGCAAATCATTTCAAATAACAAATAAATTAGAGTGAATCATGATGCATTTGTGAAAATGTCACAATTACTATGCTAATAAGTTTAAATTTACATAGTGCCTTTCATCGGAATGGATCCTAATGATGTATAATCTCAACATCCGGAGGAGGCATGATGTGACAAAGGCTGAGAAAAAATGTCTAATATTACTTTGTTAATACACAGAAAATGATACTTTATTTTTCAAGCTGTATTAATGCATTTAATTGCTATCAATAAAATAATCAACTGCTTTTTGTTTCTTTTTCTGTACTTGCCATTTCTTTCTTAATGTGAGGGTTTTTTAGCATTTAATTTTTTTTACTTTCCTGTTTTTAACATTATTTTTTCTTTCATTCTTCTTCTGTTATTTTTCTTTTTTTTTCTGCTAGTGTTCTAAAATTTATTTTCCTATACCCATATTTTTTTGGTATTTGCTTTTTGCCTCTCTCCCACCTGTCATGGAAATTGTTCCATGAGATGCATTTTTCTCACTATAGGCTTTTTGCACTCCAAGCTAGAAAACAGAAGTACCCTTTCTCCCACACCCCCCCCCCCGCCTTCT
The DNA here is from genome assembly GCF_963513975.1 of Fringilla coelebs. Lineage (NCBI taxonomy): Eukaryota > Metazoa > Chordata > Aves > Passeriformes > Fringillidae > Fringilla > Fringilla coelebs. The sequence goes on along the minus strand of NC_140030.1, from coordinate 63,744,399 downwards.
CACACTGCCGTTTTACTGTCTCTAAGTAATTTCACTGATTTTACTTTGTGTCTTTTCCATCATTCATCATTCCCACTAATGTACACTCTTCTAGAATATTGTCTTCTCCTGCCTTGAAAATCCCTTTCCTCTGCATCCACAGTCATCCAAATGTCTCTGATTATCCTTGCCCATGATGCATCAAAAATGTAAGCTATATGCAAGTGCTATATATGCCTAAATAGCATATGTTTTACATATTGAACTTATGTGAGATCATATATTGATTCATAAGAGTGGTTCCCTTTAATTACAGTCCATACACAGACCATATGTTATATATAAAAAAACATATGCCAGACTATCTGTGTGTATGAAGCATTCATGCTTTTCCTGCATGGGCAGGTCCTGGAGCTATCTTGATCTCCCAAAGCAGAGTTGGTATTACTTTTGGTTTTCTTACTCAGGCTTCCAAGCCCCAGAGGATTCCCACTGACGTGTGTCCCCATGTCTCAGAGGTTTGTCACTTCCTTGCATGTTTGTTGCCTTCCTTTCTCCATGCTGATATGAATGCCAAGGGTATGTTTTTTTTTTTTAACCAGAAATACTTTTGGCAATTTGATTTACAGAATACCTATTTTGAAGTTTGTTCATGGGTCTTTACCTTATTCTTTCTCTATAGTTCAGCGAGATGCACTAGCTCTGCAGCTCCCTTCCTTCTCAGAAAACTGCCATTTCCCAGATGTCATTTTTCAGCTGTGGTGGCAAGGGAGCTCATCAACTCCTTCCATCCACAAAATTTAAAAAATTTCTTCTCCTAATAATTAGGCAACTGCGATCTTGCGTAGAGATAGACCGATGCTTGATATTTTGTGTTAGGATGTGGTCATAGCTGTTCATATTCCTTGTGACTGCAGTAAAGCAAAATACTGATTTCCATTTTCATTTAGAGAGGTTTTCATTTCTATGGTTTGTTTTTAGGGAGATCTTTTTGCTACTAAACAGTAAGTCAAACAGGACACAAATAAATGCTGAAGTGTAGTGTTATTACTACAAGTTGCGTGACAAGTGTTAGATCTAGGACATAATATGATATGCCCATAGATGCAGGACACATAGGGTCAAGAAATTATTGGTGTAATCCTTAGTTATAAAAAAGGAAAACAGCTTGCAAATGAGGAATCTTAATGCAAGGAAATTAAAAGAAGCAGTTATAAGGAGAAAATATTTGCAGTTAATGTGCAATTTTGACTATACAACACTAGTGGCTCATAAGAAACACTGCCTGTTAAAATACTTTAGGTAGAAGCTGAAGAAAGCTATATGGTAAGGGGTGGCAGGCTAGCAGAAGCAAGAGAATGACCTTGAGAGGGTCATTACTTTGTGTGCTTTTCATAAATTTTGCTTGACTGCAACATCATGCCAAAAAAGGCAGAATCAAGACATGGATGAAAATGTTTGTAAAAGGCAACCCACCAGAGCTTTGTCACCTCATGAGTGTTTGTTGAAGTTGCAGGTTCATTCAAAAGCTCGGTGAAAAGTCATTAGTCGTGTATTTTTAACTGCATGGCAGGACCAAGTAATCAATTCTGCAAGTCTTTCCTAAATGTGCATGTAAGTGTGTTCAGCTGGTGCCATAATCATATTAAAACGAGCACTCTGAAATTCACAAAAACATGCTTTGCTTCCTACAGATGCAGTCTAAGCCTATATGCCATGCCTGAAAGGTGGGAAAAAATATGAAGGAAAGGTTTGTCTTAACTAATAAATGCTTCTCCATTATTTGTTGAAATATTTTTTTCAAATACTGATTTTGGGTTCTATTATTCCTTGCAAATACTTTGGGATAAAAGTTTCCTGATGTTGAGATGGACTGGGGAAATTGGTGATTTAGGTGTCAAATGAAGGATGTAGTCACTGTCCTGCATAACATAAAGAACAGTAAATCATGTGGCTGAGATTTTGTGTGTGAGTCAAGAAAAGAAAATTGTTTGCATACTTGATAATGCCTCCTGTGATACTAGACCCCTCAGAAATAAATAGTCACTGAAAAGAATTTTTCTTAAATTTGTTGTTCATTTTGAGTTTGGATTTCAGCCAGGCAGCTGTTAATATGCCCCTGGGAATATGGAATGCTTTTCCCTAGCAAATAATATTGGTTTGTATGAGAAGATAAGTGGACCCAAAAGGTGTTTTATATTAGATTGAGAGCTCAATAAGTCAAAAGTAAATATTTAATACATGACACAGAATGTCACACTCCAGGATTATGGAGTAACACAAACATTGTGCTGAATACAGACGGATTAGATTATAATTCTATTAAAAGGTTTGTAGCATACAAACAATATGCTGTATTATTTATTTGGGTAATTATTTACTGTGTTCCCATGAGTTAGATACATTTCAAGATTGTAGTGATGATAACATGCATGTTTTATGTCAAGAATGGTAATTGACTCTGATGAATTATGATGGGGAGGGTGATGTATTGTATTGCCATGAATGTGTATCACTTGCCATATTTTTTCGATAAAAGTAATTCTTTAGCAGCAAACCTTTCCCAAGAAGAACTGCTAGTTAATGACGCTTAGGTTAGCGTCCTAAGGATCTCAGAAGCTGATACAAGAGTTAGCAGCCTTTAGGGTGAAAATCATATGTGCTTTGCAGAGAAAACAGGTGGTACACCAATATCATAACAGTTCTTTATTATATAATAGTAGGTTGTAAATTCTATTGACCCTATCCTATTCAATGAGGTGAATAAAGTTCATTTTTGTGTAACTGGGTGGTGGTGTATCTTCTGAAAAAACAAATAAAAGTTTTAGTGCTGAATATAATCTCAATTTATCCTGTTTTTAATAATGAATGTTTCCTATCAGATAAACTTTGAATTCTAGAAGCCATGGGAGGATGGAGCTGAATGAAATTCTGTGTTCTTGGGAAAACTGTTTTTTTTCTCATGACATGGGAACATGTAAGTAAAGTATATTTGTTCTATATTTTGGATATTGTTCCACAGTTCTAGCATTAGTCTTGGCTGGAAGGCAGCTGCTTGCAAGAACAGTTACCATGACATGATGCTGTAGTCTCTGGTTACTGTTGTCCTATCTGTTTTTTAATATTACTGCTGCCTCCAGCTCCAATCCAAAGTTTATCCAGGCAGTTCAGCAGTCCTCTCACGAGGCAGCTTCTTCCTGATGGTGTATCCCAGTGAGCTCATCAGTACCTGAGGAGAATGGCTCACTCCTGGGGTGGGAAGTTTGTTGTAGGTGTTAAAGCAGATTTCTTCTATGCTACACTGGGGAGCACAGCTGTGTTGAGAAGTAGCTGTGCTGGTGCAGCAGAGAGAGGGTACATTGTCTTGTAAAAAGAGAACATGTAGGGCTCTGGTGATGCTCACACATTCACAGGCATGCAGAAAGCTGAAGGAAAGTGGAATGGCTAAAGAACACTCCACACTCACTATTTTCTAAAGCATGTCTAGCTACCAATAGGTATAGGCAATCCTACCTGAGGACTCAATGGGATTTTGGTATCCAGGGGTATTTTCACAGATGGGTGTTGGCTGTGACCCATTTATCTATGCACGTTAGTCTCAATTTTGATTGTCCAAATGACATGTGTCAGAATTGGAAGAGATTCAGTTTATATAAATGTCATATAGGTGAACAATCCACACAAACTCTTTCCTTTCTAAAGATTGTTGAGATAAAGTTAGAAGCCAAGAGATTAGTTCCTTATTTCAAAAGGTAGAGTTTGATGCGAAAGGTCTGAGGTACAGTGCCTAGTGATGATGAATGTTTGGTATCAATTAAATAAAAAAAGCACAAAAGTTTTCAGTCACACAATCAATCTCCTTCTGCCTCCCAGTAAAATGTGGTGGCCAGATTTTCAAAATCTGCTTGGTTCTTTTGATAATCAGGCCATAAACACCAAAGAAAATATTTCAAGGGCTTGTGTAAGCAAAAGTAACCATTTAAACATTGTCTAAATTCCAGACTGGTAGAATAAGTCTAAATGGTCACTTTGTTGTCAATGTACTGCAAAAAAAAATCTATAATGATAAAAATGCAAGAAAATTGCTTCCTTCTGCTAAATGTATTTTAGGCCAAGAGTGAGTTTAATTTCAAGACGTTGTCACATCCTTGTTGGAGGTGGTTGTTTGTTGACAATGAAACTTGTTTCCTACTCCTTAATATGAACCAGAAAATAATCTGTGCACATTAAATCCCAAACTAAAATAAACAAACTACTAAACTAATAAAGGCCTTTGCACTATTTTTGCTGAGGTTTGGTTTAATATTATTTTTTCCTTTATTTTTTCCTTCTTTTACCTTCTTCTTTTTGCTGATTTAGAGAGTTCTGAAGCAGAGTTCTCCTGATGATCAGCCAGGTTTGGAGAAAGTGGCACTATTTGTGGGAGCAAGTCATAACATTGAAAATACAGAAATGTTTGAGCACATAAGCTTTTCTTTCATGCTTCCATTAGCTATTTTCGAGGACTGAATGCATACAGTAAAAGGACTTTCCTTACATTAATTTCCTGGTTTTCTGTGACAGTGTTTTTGTCTGATTCTTCTCTCTGCTAAACTGCCTTTGAAACCCCAGTGCTAAGCAGTACCATCTCTCCAGGGCATCTTGCCAGCCAACCTCCTTGGGCACGCCCCTAGCACTCCTAAATAGGAACAAATGCTGAGCTGATCAGGTGGGAGTGTTTCTGATCTGGTTACTGATCTGGAGGACCTATTCCACCCAAAGAGGACCTTGCAAACATCCATCAAACTGGTGAATTTGTAGAACTTTTGTATTTGGAATGATATTTCTGTCATGTCATTCTTAAATGCTGAAAAGAAAAAAAGAAGCAAGCAGCACAACAAAACCAGTGGTTTCATTTTGATGGTAAGAACTGGAACAGTATTTAACAGACTAAGAGTGGGGTAATATAACCAGATATCCCAGCTAGCATATAATGGGCTAGCTAGTCCTATTTTTTAATTAATATTTTTTCTTTTACTTTTAATAGTGTTATATCCATCTGTCCTGAGAAAAATCTGATGAGAATTTTTCCTGATTAAGTTCATGTCTTAGTCTCTCGGAGAAATCCTGAACAGCTAGGTTGGTGGGTTTTGTTTTCCTTTTTCCTTTTTTTTTGTTTTATTTTTTTTGTTTTTATTTTTGTTTTTGTTTTGTTTTGATTTGTGTTTTGTTTTTGCTTTTCTGAGTGGTCTAGGCTTGTATGGGCATTTGGTTCACATATGTCTCATAAACAGCCCCACCCCCACCTTCCCTCCCTGTTTCCTGGCATACTTTGCTGCTTCATCTTTTCAGTGGTGACTGCTTTCTCAACTGATGGTCGACTTTTGAACTGAGAATTAAGATCTGCTACTTAGTTTGCCTCACCATTCAACCATGAGTAATAGCAGGAAAAGATGCTCTTGTTTGTTTTAAAGAAACACTGTACGGGGTGTTAACAACCTTAATGTATAGGCATTTATAAGAAGAATTCCAGCCCAAGCTTTCACTTTAATAGAACATCCCTAAAAAGGGATGGGACTTAGATCCTTGTATCACTCCTCCAGCTACCCTTTTGGGTTTTGTCAGGATAAAAAAAGGAGGTGTTACAAGGAGAGAAGGTTATCTCGGATAAGGAGGAAGCCTTGGGTGTTACAGCTCTGTCTTGCCCTCCTGAAGGAGACAATTAGGATGTGTGAGAAGCACATTGAAGTAGGATTTCAAAATGCACAAGTGTAATTTAGATGCTCCAGAGTCCTAGAAGAATTCTCAGCACAAAACCCATTCTCTGTAGTCTGAGCCATTGCTGTGGCATCCTTCTTTTTTGACAAGGGTCCAGTCATAGTGAAAGATCTCACCTGATAGTGTGAGAGATGAAAGAAGGAAAAGATCTTGGCAAATGTTTGCCAAGGCATATTTGACTATTCTGTCATGCATAAATTAATCAATTAGTAAAAGGAATTAAATTGTGCTGCACCTGAGGGCAACCTGCATCTGCAAGGGCCAAAATGGATTCAGCTCTCTTCAAGAGTTTGCATCCATCACTTATGTTAAAAGAAGTGTGCTTTCCCTGTGCAATAACGTGCAGGGGCTTTACACTGTCATGGATTTTTTCCTTTGGTAATATAAGCTGCTCTTGAAGCCCAAGGGGCATGTTTTGACCTGTTTCTTTTATGGTGGAAAGAAGGAGCTAGGGGTGGTTCTGAGTTTTATAACCCTACTTCCAGGCAGACATCATCATTAGCATATATGAAGCTGTTTATCTAAGAAACCCTGTGCTGGCCTGGAGGGCAGAGGTTGTTTGCACTGAATAAATATCTTATTTGGGATCTCACAAAGTGTTAGGGGTAATAAAAGAAGAAGCAGCTACCAAACTGGAAGATGACTGAAATAATTTCACCTCTGTGGAAGTATGAAGAAGGTGGATATCCCTACCTAAATGCTGCAGAAATGAAATTAAAAAGAATAAATATTTGCATTTAGAAAGTGCAGTAGTTTGACTGCCTTTGAGCACTTTGCCTCACTCCTTAGCTGCTGTTCACCCCTGCTCCTCAGAGGGTATCCAGGCAATAAGCATTGTGAGGCAGTGCAGAAAAGGGTTGTACAGTTGTCAGTCTTCAAAGGTGAGTGTCTAGTTGAGGGAGGGAAACACGGGCAATATTTCAACATCCTACCAGGCTCTGTTGTGCTCAGACAAGAGCACTAAAAGCTGTTCTTCACTGGGAAGTTTTCAGGCCCTTATTTACACGTCATCTTTTCGCTATGACTCTGAAGAGAATTGTATTGATCTATACAGTGCAAAGATAATATGTGAAACACAAAGTACAAACCAGTACTGAGCACAAAAGAAAGAACAAAGTGAAACTCCAAATCGCTTAGTAGACAATAGCTGTTTATAACACAAGCAAACTTTCCATAATGAGCTAAAGTTTCAGGCCAGTGAATGATCCCCCATAGGACTGTTTAAGCCCTTTCCTTTTTTGCATGTTTTTTATTTATGACAGTGAGTGTGCATATATCCAAATCTCAACATATGATATTTCACATTTTTGAATGAAAATATTTTTAGCCTTTCCATGTCTATGCTGTCCAGGGCAGCTGAACTTCATGAATCCCATACCAGTGACTCAGTGTCATAGAACAGGAGAAAAAATTTCCATGCCACTCTTCTTGATACTAACCTAAGCATACTCCTCTGCAGTATATAATGGGAATTGAGACACTTTAAGGAATTTCCTCTAACAGTTTTCATTCCACCTGCATTTCTCAGCTGCACTTAAAACTGAAGAGCTCCAGTGGGCCTGGGAGAATCCTTAATAAAGTTTACCCTTAGGGAAAACACTCTCCTAATTAAAGTCTGTATTCACTGGATGTTTACAGAGAAAAAAATTGTGTAGAGCTTGTAATGGGAGAAGCTTATGGGGATTTCAGAAAAAGCTGATGAATGCTGCAAATAGTTATAGGAAAAAAAATTGGCTAGTCTTAAATTATTATGTATTCTTAATGCTTTTTGAAAAATCACATTTTAAGAAAAGTTTTTTCCTTACTTTATATAAAGAGACAAGAACTAGAGTGTGGAGAGAAGAGCTGTAATGGAAAAGAGTTACTTATTTTTATGTGTCCTTTTTAAAATGAGGTCTTAAGTGTCCTTGAATGCAAACCTACTTACAGAAAAGTAGCAATGAATTGATGTTGGTGGAATATTCATGCTTTGGAGAGAGGAAGAAATTACTTACCAGCATCTTGAACCTGAAATTTTGTCCATGGCAAAAGAGTTGTAGGAGAATAATACTGCTGGGTGAAAATGCTCCAAGAAGCGATAAACAGAAATTTGAAGTGATCTATGTCTGGGATTGCAGTGCCTGCACTCTCTTTGGAGGATAGCACACACAGCAGTGGATGGAAAACAATGCTCTGTGTCACTGCAGGCAGATAGCTAGCCACAGGCAAAACAGAGAAATAAAATCTGAATTAAGATTTTTTAGTCTTTCAGTTCATTAATTCATATTGCAAAATAAATGTTGGGGAAGGATGAGAGCTGGTTGTGGTGATGACTGCTGTAACTCTAATTAGAGCAGTAGGCATGACGCATGTGGGGTCAGACGGGGAGCTTGCAAGGAAAAAAGGCATTAAAATTCAAAGGTAAAGTTTTTAAGATATTGAAAGGTAAATAGGTTTTAGCATGCCTCAGCTCACAAGTACCATAATCTTTTATGGCACGCTAAGGTTTCCTTTGCCTTCCTGAGAGCGATCCTAAGAATGAAAGTAGAGCGGCACAAAGTTCACTTGGCTTGTTTGGTTGAATAGAGCTGGTCCTGAATCCTCAAATATTTATTTCTTTCAGTCAGTGGACCAAATATAGACATGGGAGATGACTCTGGAAATGTTTTTTTGAGTATAGAGGTCAGTACCAGTTGGTCCTGCAGCAGACAAGATACCAGTGACAAGGTAGGGTCTCTTGCTGTTAATATGTCCCATTTATCATTAGAAATTTTCTATTTTCATTCCACTTAGAAGAGATTTCCTTAGCAGGGATGGTCTGCATGGTCCTACTTGTCCTGATAGCTTGAAACTGTGTTCTTTTTCTGGCAATGAGATGCCAGAGACTCAGGGGGTGTTGTGGTGCGGTATAATTGCCTTTCTAAAAGGTGATGTGTGTGGGGGGAAATTTAAAGAATAGTTCACGGGGATTTAACTGAATGGTGCCCACTGATGTTAGTTTACCCCCTGTGAGTCTGACAGGGTAGATTAAGCCACATTGGGGAAAATAACATTCATGCTCAGTCAGTCACAAAAGATCACGGCTATTGTGTCACTCTGAGAGGAGACAGCAGGTATTAGCCATCGCCATCGCAGTTCTCTCGATTTGAAGCTTGTTAAGCCAATTTTATATTCATTGAAGGCATGCTTCTAGTAATAAGAACCTAAGCTGATGCTCTGTGATCCTGTAGCTAGGGCTGATAGAAGTACTAAATGAGATATCTTTAGCTTAGTGCTGTGAGAGGGGCTGTTTTTTCTTCCTGGAGTTTATTTGTTAATAAAAAGAATCCAGTTTAATCAGTTTAGAGCAATGTCCTGCTGTGCTCATATGGAGCATCATGGTTTGGGCTGGATCAAGCAATCCTTTCTTCCAGAGAGCTCCAGACATCTTTCTTCAAGTCCCTGAGATGGTCAGTCCCTCCCCTTATTTGTGGAGAGGATGGTGGGTCTCTGATATGTTCTTCTTGTCTACCTGACTCATCCTTCCAGACTTACTTTTTTTTAGTGCTTGCTGTTTGCTTCACTTCTGCTGTCAGATACTATGGAGTTAAAATGGTTTGAATTCAACACAGCCTCTCTTCCTAGTGAGGGAGGGGGAAAATAAATGTTCTGTTTCTTTACTTGAGATATGTCACAGAGGTTGCAGAAAAATGCAGTAAGTGACAGCATCTTTCGTGTTATGCTGTCATTTTTCTGAAATAAGAAAATTTCAAGTACTTATTAGTTAGGAACACTGACTCATTATCAACAGAAACAAACAATTCCAAATGTCTGAATAAAAAAAAAAATCCCACAATGCAGTTGCTGCTGTCAAGCAGCAGAAAATAACCTGCTGATAATCTGTCTCTACAGCCTGACTTCCTGAAGGGCAATACAGACCGTATTTTTACAGCCAATGTGGACTGTGCTTATCTCCTTATTGTACAACTTAAAGAAATACATGAAATATGTTAAAGAAGTACAATAACACTTAGAATGTATGTCCAGAAATTCATGCACTGTTGCTTCTCTGTAGCTTGTTATGTTGTGGCTAAATACTGCAAAACATTCCCACGTATAGTTTAGTAAGTAAATGAAGAGCCAGTAATGCTGACTTAATTTTCTTTTTTGGATAACTGGAAAGAATTAATTTTGCACTTAGAACCACCGTATCTAAAATAATAACAAATTGTTTCCCTCCCAGAAGTAGTTTGAAGACTATAATTTAAATAAATTCATCTTTCTTGTGTGTGTGTGCGTGTGTTCTCTGAAATAGCTGTGTTCAGGTTAGGATTCCTTGTTTCTTGAGTGGACTCTGGTTGCCATTTTTCAATAATTGTTGCCTGGAGGCATTAATCATAAACAATTTTCTGTGAGTAGTTGATATGCGGGCAGCCAACGTTTATAATTGTGTTGCTCAATTGTAGCTGGTCGGAAACCCACATGATATAGTTTCTATTTCTGGACTGGATGACCATGGATGCTCTTCCAGGGTGAGTATTTGCATGGGTGAATTGAAAATCCTATTTCTGTGTATACTTGAAATGCACTTCTGCATTTGTGCCAGAAAACAGGATTGCGGGGAAGGTGAATACAATAGGAAATTAATTTAAAAATGGAGTGAAGTTCTTTGCCTTGGTCTAGAACTGACATTGCAAAATGAATCTTAAGAGAACAATAATAACTTTAAATCTGTTTACTTTTGAGTGGCGGTGAACTGTTCTGAAGTAGATGCTTCTCAGTGTATTTTTCCTGACCTTCATTTTTCTTTTCATGGATCAGTTAGATTTCTACAGGTTTATTCTTTGCTCTTGATTTTTAAGAATTTTAAAAGCATTCTTGGCTGCATCAGTAGATATGTTCTCATTTGTTGCTTCTGACTTCTTCTGACACTTGCTCGTAGACTAGGAAGATCAGATGGATGCAGAAAATCATAATGTACTTGCAAAAATGATGCCCTTCCTTAAATGATCTCAATGTTTTATACACTAGAGGTTTTATCTTTAGCAATTTTTGTTAACACTTCTGTAAATTTAAATTAGAGCTCTTAATAAACAGTTTCTGTTGCATTTTCCAAACCAGCCTTCATTGATTTGAAAATCAATAAACCATATCTAAAAGATCTGACATGCTAATGAATGAGTATTTGCTCAAACTACTGTTTAAAGCCAAGGAAATTTTATATTGAGGCCAGGAGTGATTATTTAAATGTTAGTTAGTTAGCAGGTCATATTCTTTGGAATGGCACTATTAATTTCAACGGGTCTATTGATTTCATACCTATGCAATCTGAATTGATATCAAATTTCCAAGCCAGCTGGTTTTAGTTGATCCAGAAACTTGTTTTGACAAAAATATTGTGAAAAATTTGGACAGTTATTGTGGATTAGCTCTTGCTTCAATGCCAATTTTTGTTTCACTCCAAAAACCCACTCAGATATGAACATTCAGATAAGGGATCAAATGAAAATTATACTTTTGACCTAAATAATATGTTTGACATGCAGTCCATGATGTTGAGTAGAAGGTGAACTCATAGTTCTATTGAATGCTTTTTATTTGAATATTGAGCTGGAAATCTTTGAGGAGTACACTTCTGTATAAAAACCAAAAGACATCCTTTGTTCTCCTCACAGTACTTGAACTTAGTTTTTACTACAACAAAGCAATTCAGAGCAACTGGTTTTTCCTCTCAATTTGCCCGTTTTCTTTTCCACTCCCTTTTTGGAATTCATATAAAACTGGTCTGTCCCATACACCCTAGAGAGAGAACAGAGCTCTAGCATAAGAAATATGGATTTTTTTAAATGTTTCACAGGAATATGATGGAATATTCAGGAGGAGAATCTTGAAAACCATGGGAAAGTAAAGCCAAAAACCTGGTGTGTGCACCTGGCTCAGAAGACTAGGCAGCATGAAGTATAAATTGCAGTGTAAGTGAAAGAGGCAGGTTTTCAGTGATCCTCTGAAGGCAAATCAGTCCAACGATCCATAGTTTGTGAGTCATTCTGTGGTTTTTCCCTTCCTTTTAGGTATCTGCTTAGTGCTGTCTGCACTTAATTCTGTGGCACAGGTAAACCTCCATGAGCTGCTAGGCTTGGATTCCTTATTTTCAGATATCTGTGAATTGGATGCTTTGAGGCTTTCTCTGCTCTGAGTAAATTGAATCTTTCCTGGTTGTGTCTGAAAGCCTTCCAAGGAACAGGCAGGATGCTACCTTTCATAACAAAGGGATTTCTTAGTCCACTGCTGCTAATATCTCTTATTCCTGTTTTCCTTATACACCAACACAGACATGCACACTCTTTACCCTGGTGTTTTGGGTCTCTGAGTACCTATGGCAGGGAAAAAAGACTTAGCTTCTGTCTAGGTATGTTCTTTGAAATCACATAGCTTTTTCTCTATCTGCTTCTTCTGCAGCATTCTCCCTCAGCTCAATCCAGCAGCACTGGAACCTTCATACTGGAATTTAGGATAGTTGTCAATTTTCTTATTGAAAATTACAGCTTTATTCACTACGTCTACTTATTTGCCATTGAACTCAATTGCATTGCCTATGTTGCCAAAACTGAAATTAAAATGTGATGAATCAGGCTTTGTATATATCACTGATCTGTTCTTAGATCATATAGCAACTGAGCCACACATAGAAACACCGGAGGAGATGTCAGTCATACAGTGGAATTTGAATGTAGTGATCAATAATTTATACCAGCGATCACTTGGGCTTTATCTAATAACCCACTCTGTACTTTTCACAATCTAATTTCATTTGGTGTTAGTGATCACTGCTTTTCTACTTATAGTGATCTGATTAGACCTTGAAATATTTCCGTTTTTCAAGATATAGCACATCTTCTGTAACTCTATGTAACATATATTCAGGAAGAATTTGATTAGACTGGGCAATTACTTGTGATTCATGCCTAGTTTAAGATACTGAAGCAGGCAGGAAGGCGCCAGTACAATTTTAAGCCATCCAGGGCACCAGTTAAAGAGCCTTCCTACATCCTTGATACATAATGAACATTTTAGGTACTTTCAGAATCACATCAGATTTGCTGTTTGCAAAAACAAAACACAAACCAAGCTTCCAAGAGCCTTTGCAGGTCTTGGGGTTTTTTGTTTTGTTGGTTTTTTTTGATTTTTTTGGGTTTTTTTTTTTTGTTGTTATTTTGTTTTTTAAAATATTCTCAGAAATCTAGTAGGAAAGAGAAACATACACAGGTTATTGTACCAGAAAGAACTACTACAAGATTATTTTGAGGGGTGGGGCTAGGACAGGTTTATGTGTTTGAGCTACAGATATAGCAGAGACTAGCACTGACATGGACAGATATCACCTGTGTTTTTATAGATTACAATTTAACAGTGGTATTTGTAACCAGCATAGCTAAATATACATAAAGGCATTTACATATGTATATATTAATATATTTTTTGTGTATGCTGGTGTGTGGTTGTATACGTGTGTACAGTGTGCATATACCTACAGACATATATAGGTATGAATTTTAATTCCTCTTCCTCTACATGCCTATATGACACATACACACACAAGACAAGAGGTGGCAAGAACCAAACCAGGCCAAACTGGACTAGGGCTCCTGCAGGATCAACCAGCAGCAGCAGTCAGCATGAATTATGCCCAGTGTATGATCTCTGGCTATGGAAACAGCCTCTGGTTTGAAATTAAGACCTGAGAGGGTAGGGGCTTGGACAGGCAGACATGTCCAAAAGGCACTATGCTCACACTATAACTGCTCCCAAATGGCAATTTGGATCTCTTCAGGTTTAATGTGGGCCATCCCTGAAGTTAAGGTTCAAGCCATGAGAGCCAAAGTGAAAATGTTAGAGCTGGAAAGAGCCAGCACAAAATATGAAGGCAGACAGCTTGGTTTAGCCCAGAGACTAGCAGGGATGATAAGTTCATGCCACCAGTAGTTATCCCTGGATTCAACAGTGTCAACATACCTGGACAGGTTTATAATCTTTTCAGTTTTATCATAGGAATCAATTTGTATCTTGCACAGTTAGAGGAATTCAACATTAGAATGGGTTTAGTGAGATGTCAGCTCACCTGCTTTACTTTTAGGCTTCTGCCCAAAGGTGTGAAATGGACAGTGTAAATAAGGTGCTGGCACTAAAGTGACCCATGATGACCCTAGCAATTACTTTAAAATGAGACAGAATGTCACTTTAATGAACCTTTATCTCACACCTTTTTTTTCTTGTCTTTCTCTGTGTTTATTGATTAGGTTGCACTGGAATTTGCTATACAGAATTATGAAGTAAACTCATCTTACATAACTACTGAAAGCAAAGTTCCTCACAATGTCCTGATCAGTTTGTTGTCTTCTACAGCACTTTAGCACTTTAGCTTGGTCTTTCTCTGGAAGCATCCCTCTGGAGTGATGCTTCATATTCAGCTTAGTTAATTTTGGAGGACCTCCAGAGTGGACTGGGACATAGAATAAACCCTACTCCTGTTCAGTTATTGGGATGGGTAAGAAGTAATTAACTGAAATTCATGAAAGTGTATTTCTTAGTAGATTCATGTACCCATCTAAATGTTAATTTAATTCTGATTCCACAATTTTCATAAAGGGTCTCTGTTTTAAGAGGAACATTTCAAAATTAGAGCTTATACTAAAATTCATTGTCATATCTAAGGTGGCTCAACATGAAGATAAAAGAACCCCTGTAATGTTTCAAGATTTCCTGACTTAATGTTCTTTAATTTTTTCTGCCTCCAACTTTTCCTATGTGAATTCAGTGAAAAAAAATTTAAAAAAAAAAATTATTTATTATGCCTCATCACTCTTTTTTTTGTTGTACACGAGCAGGGACTTTTTAGTATTCCTTCCAGTCATGTTTGCAGAATTCAATCAGAAGCGAATACCTTGATGAAAGTAATATACTATGTTCTTATTCCATTGGTTTGGTCTTTTTTTACTGAAGCAGTGTTTATAGTTTAGCTGGCCCATAGGATGCAGGCAGAATTGTGTGGCCAGAGGGAATGTTATCTATCACAAATTATTTGCCATGGGTTACCTATTTCATCCTACTCTGTTACTTTGTCTTTTTGAAGTATTTCCAGAATTGTTCTGTCCTGACTGCAGTTATACCTGTGGAAATTCTTACTTTCAAAAATCTTTCACGTTGCCCTTGGTTTGATTAACTTTTTACCCTTTACTCCAAGTTTAACTAACTCAAACTGCATTAAAATCTATAAGCATTATGGAGTTCAGATATCATTAAATGATGCCTTTTATTTCTGCCTTGGTCACTTAAGGTCCTTAATTACTGCAGAAATATGTACAAAAAATGTATAAAGCACACATTTTTTGCTGATATTATTAATTAAGTTTTTTCTATATGGTAGGACCTCTTGTCTATGCTTAATTAAAATGGAACAACTACTATTTCAAAAGGACAGAATTTCCTGTGTTAGTTATCTGGGTGTTCACAAAACCCACACAAAGATATTAATGACATCCTACATTTGCTGAACTCAGATCAGCAGTGATCCAGAGAGAGATCCTCATGTGTTCTAAATCAATGCTTCATCTAGAAAACAGAGAAGCAAACAAAGAAAAGCTTTAGAGAAAAGTGTAAGAAGAGTTGCCAACAAAATCATTGTAAATGAGCTACAATGGACACAGCCATTTGTACTACGGTTTAGCTGCCTTTTATTGCACCAATAAAGATTTGGAAAAGGTCTCTAATCTGTTGTGCTACAGACACACCCAAAAGCTTTGCAGTTTAAACAACTAAGAAAAATCTGTAAGTAAAGAAGCATGGGGGGAGATAAGGCAGGTTGCCTGAGGGTGAATGATGGGTCCCATAATGAACACTGGGTGTCCCATTCTAGTGCCTCTTGGAGTTCACAGCCTGTTAGCTCTTTCATCCCTCACACCCCTTTAAAGTAAAGGAGATTGAGAGGTGACTTGATTATAACGTAGATGGAGTAACTTCACAGGGAGAAAACACTGACTACTGAAATGTCCTTTAATCTAGAAGACAAAGGTGTTACAAGGTATAAGAGCTGGAAGCTGAGATCAGACAATTGCAAAGGAGAAATAAAAATAAGCATCTCGACAGAGAAGGTGATTAAGCAGTGCAGGAAAGATATATTAGAAGATTTCACAGCTTTCCTATAATTAAAGATTTCTGTAGCATTTTGAGATGAAATGAGAAACAAAATTTCAAAAGAAAATATTTGTCTGGAAAAATATATGTGTTTTTTGTTGAAAGCAGAATCTTTCATCTGCAAAATTTTTGTTTTGGTTACATGTTTTTAGATTTTCTTTCACCAACTGTTATATTCAGATTAAAGAAAAACAGTATTGCAACTGATTTACGTATTTTATTTATTAGTGTAGAAGATGGCCTCCTGAGAATGAAATTAAGTCAGAAACCATAATTCAGAAAAAAGCTCTCAAAAAGCCATAAGCTTCTAGCATTTTGGCTAGAAACTACAAAAGTTACTCATATAGCTCAGAGTCTCAGAAAACAAGAAAAAGAAAATGAAAAAAGACAAAATTATATTTAAAATTATATGAAAATGTTCACCGCATTAACGGCTTGTTAAATACTTGAAAGGAAAAGTAACCTGGGTTCCAGGTAAAAGAAATTATGAGGTGTCTGAAAATATTTGAACTTAGGGGTTTTTTGGCATTTTTATGTGATTTACCTTTTTTTAAGAAAAATTACCAAATACCCCATTTTCAAATAATGAAAGAAACTCAGAACGCCTGTTAGAAAACATCTGAATTATTGTAAACTTACAAAAATAGATACGTCTGCTTTTCCATGTCTTTCCACTGTAGTTTAAAATTTTTGTTCTCCCTTCAAAAATAGCAGCTTTGATCGTTCTGAAGAAGTTTTCACCTTCTGAACTCTAAGACTGGCTAGATCTTAAATACCACTAATGGAGGGTTTGCAGCAGTGGATGAGTATAAGTCTTGCTTGTTCTATTTTAACATTTGTATTTTTCACAGGCTTCCATTCTATAGAAGGTAGTCCAGAAAAAGCCTGAAGTTCTCCAATGAACTGCTGTTATTATTAAAAAACCCAAAACAATTACTGGTCCTTGTTTTGACTACTTCAGTGGCTCAGATAAACATGAATTACCCTGTGGCAGTGTCCCCAATGAAAGTGTGCACCCGATCCCAAGCTGTTAAAAGTCTGCCAGCTGCGTTATTTGTTCCTGCATTGCTGGGGGAGGATAAGCAGCTGGAGGTGGAGGAAGGTGGTGCCTCTGCTTCCATTGTTCTCCTGTTACAACCTTATCTCTGTGCCCAAATAAAATGTCAAAAGCTGCCAGAGAAATGCCGAAGAAGGGTGGTCAGAGAGCGACAGCCGTCCTCGGTGCAGGCAGGAGGTGAGGAGGGGAAGGGTCATGTCCTACTGTAGAGTGTTCACAGTCACTACAGCTCCCAGGCTTTGATAACAGGGTACGTTTTCCCAGCACTACTATAATTCTAAGGAAATAAATTAACAAAGCTTTTCTTATATAATACCACTCTTATTAACTCTGACTGCATTTCACAGGAAAAGAACCTGTTGTGCATGAAAAGTTGTAATTTTTGTCTTGCACCTGAAAGGTCTGGCCCTCTGCTGTCAGGTAGTAATTTAGACTGCAGACCCTACCACTTGCACAGTCCTTCCTGTCCACCTTCTCTTCCTGGAGCCATTTGTTCAGTCTCATGGGAAAGGCAGGCTCCTGCGAGCAGCTCATTGCTTCCAGGATGCCATCTCTAGCTCAAGGTAGCTGTGGGAGGGGGTACTAGAATGGAAATGCGGGAGATGGCAGGTGAAATATTTTGAAAACTTGCAGCTATCTCTTTCTCCCTATTAAGAAAAGACTCATAAAGCATTTTTCTGTCTTGACCTGATGGACTTAGCTGCCCACTTGAATCAATATTATAGAAATGATTTTCAGTCTCAGCCTACAACAATTCCAGTTTCTCAGTCAAAATATAACAATCTCTGCACTCATAGAAAAAATGACTATAGTTTATTGTCTAGTAAATTGCTTGCCAAAGTTGTGTGGAATAAAAGGTAAAGTAAGAATAACTTTCTGATCTGTGTGCATTGCCTGTGACCACAAGTTCTTTGTCCATGACCAGAACTCATAGGTGTCAATAACAGACGAATAAAAAGGCACAATTATCAGATATGGCTGAAACAAATGGAAGAGACGTTTACCATGTGTTCTTTAGCTGGAAGAGAAGAGGAAGAGAAAGAGGGAGAGATCTCAGGGTTATAAATTTTAACATAGTTCATGTAACCTACTTGTAGCACAGCCTTTCCACTTGATGACCAAGCCTTTCTCTCCTTTTATCTCATTATAGAGCCATAATCATACAGCATTTTTGCTACTTAAGTTTGTTTTCTAATGTAGTTAGGAAAGTCATACAATGACAGCTCATACTTCAGGTTTCATCAGGAATCAATGAAAATTCCTTATGCTGGGAAATGCTGACTGACATTCTATAAATACTCAACAGTGTGTTGTGGCCACCACATACATTTGCTTCTGTAGTTCTTGAATCCAAGGGGTCTCAGTCTCTGGCCAGATGGGATTAGCATCATGGGGGGCATGTGAAGCCATGTTCTATATTTTGTCAGACTAAATGGGTACAACGATATGAAGATTATAAAGCAAGATTGTAAAAGAGTTAAAATAGGGCTTATATGGGGGCTTCTGCTAGGATTGCTGGCATTTCTTGGGTTTTTAACACTTCTGAAATTTTAGCAATGATGTTAGACACTGAAGAGATTCCTACAGAGGAAAGATGAGCACATTAATATCCCAATTAATTTGTATTTCAAACATTAAAAAAAAGAAAGGCTAGGGAAAAAAAATAACTAAGGAGTGGGGAGAGCACAACGCCTTGCACAAATGGATAGAACTGCGACCCATTCCTTTTCACATATGACTGAAGTTTCTTTCCAGATACAGAGGTGCAGACCACAGCCTCAACTTCCACAGCTGTGGCTTACTTTTTGAGTTGTCTTGTGTTATTTTCCTGTTTTCTGTATTAAATAAGCCATGTTTTCTGTATTCTATAAGCCATTAGCAAGACAAATATTTTTCACAATCTTCTTCACTATCTCCAAGGACTTGTTACCTTCAAGGTATTAAGTGAGAGGTTCATAGTCAACACTTCACTGACTTCTTGAGGTGTTTGAATCTTTCCCCAAGACTCAGCGGATGTTTGTTTCTCTAAATGTTTGTTTCTCTAAATATCCTCATTGCTTCTTCCACATAAGATCTCTATGTACCTATTTCTCAGTTCTTTGGGGGACTAATGAGGTGACTTTTAGCATATGCTGTCCAACACAGTGTTGAGGAGTCACAACACTTAAATCCTTTTGGCTGGCTCATTCAGCATCCTATAGATGCACCAAAATTACACAGTGATTTGTCTTTTTATCTCACATTTATGTGGTATATAGCTGTACACTGAAATACGGGTTCTAAAAAATGCATTAAGTGCTCAACAAGGTGATTATGCATGGCTAATTCATTGCTGGTAAACTTTGGTTATAGCTTTTTTTAGTATGGTATTATTGAGTGTGCAGTCAGATATACCATACCTGGATTTCAAAAGCAAACATTAAAATTATCAGCCTGTGGGATTAACACTGAGATATTCTATGTTGCGTTCCATTTTTATTAATGGCAACTGTCATATAATTTGCAGTGAAACTCGTGCATAATTATGCTTTACCATGAAGTGCATCTTCTTCCAGAGTAAGTTCTGCAATGATTTTCTGTAAGATCCCTGTGCTACTGATGATTTTTTGATAGGGTTATCTCCAGTCTCATACATTAACTAAATTAAGGCCGAAGAATTTCTCTCCCTGCAACATCTTAAAGAGAAAAGAATGATATTTTTTGTTCTGATGTTCTCAAGAAAATGCTTCTCTTCTGTTTTCCTTGGGGATGGCTTCATTATAAAAGGATTTATTTTGTTCTTTCCTGTTAGGAGATTGTGTCTATATTTCTCTTTTCTTTTTATTTTCCCTTTTTATCTCCCCCTAAGCTTTTCTCTCCTGCATTTTTAAAGCTCTACCATCTTCTGTTTCTCTTCCAGTGTAATATGAGCTCTCTCAGCTCTCTCCATGTCTTTTCTTAACAAAAAGTGATAAAGGAAAGAGACTGCTGGTACAACAGATTCCTGGGAGAAACTTGTGTTTACATTTTAAGGTCTTTGGGAAATGCTCTTGCTGTCCTTTATGTTTTACTAAGCATAATGTAAGACTCCAGGACCGTGATGAACACTTCTTGTGATACTAAATTACACACAAGTAGTGATAGCATGTGCATCTCCTTATTTAGATGGGTACGGGAGATCTTTGAAAAGATGAAAGGGATACAGATATACTGCTTTTAGGGAAATGAATTACTTCCTCCCTTAATGACTACTGCAGTTCACTACCTAGTATTCAGGTCTACTTTTTAAACTCAAGGTTAATTTGATCTGGTTGTGAGGATGTGATTCAGAACACTACAATGAGCACTTAATGGTATACCCCATGCTCTCACACCTGAATTCAGCAGAATAGTCTTGCAGCAGAATAGTCTTGCATCTTTATCTGTCAGAATAAAGTCTATTTGTCGGTGTATTATTTAGACACCTAAAATGGTACTATGTACCCATGTTTAGTGATCTGAATCACTTCCTTTAATGAGTTTTAGATTTTTCTTTTAGACAATATTGTGTAAAGACTTGCACTCAGAATTATGTACATTATTTCTGTGCCTGCAGCAATTGGTTACCAACCAGTATGGCTATCAAAGGTTGAGACAAAAATACTACTAAGTTAAGCATTTTTAATTTTACCACTCTGGTGCAGATATTTTAGGAATCTTTTTTTGTAAGGCAGCTGGGAAAAGCATTAGTCTCCATTCCTCTGTGGAATGGGTTTATCCTCTGTCTTGCTAAATCACTTCATTTTACTCTCCGCTTTTTCTCTGAAAGTGTTATAGTACTAAATGCCAACGTTCCTCTTCTTAAACTGAATTCATAGGTTCTTATGAGCATAGCCTTACTCCTTCACTCTGTGGTCTCTTAATTTGTGCAGCTTCACAGTCTGCTGTGCTCACAGATTAATGTTGACAGCTACGGGTCAAAGTTGGCTGGGCCATGTCTTCACAGCGGAGTTCCACACTGGTGGTCACACCCTTGAGCAGGTGGATGCAGTTGAGTTCTAAATGGGTAGACTCTGTCTGAAAGAGACAGACATGACAAGCCTTTTTGAAAGGGATGATTCAGCAGTGTTAGGGTGAAGACCAGCTTTTTGCAAGTTTTAAATAATGTGAGATAAATCCCAAACTTACAGACAAAATAGGGATGTCTCAGAGACAGATAACATGGTTAACATTCCTGAATCTACCTGATAACCAGCCAGCATGGGCTGTACTGCAGGAACCCCCCACCCTGTGAGTGTGTAAGGTCTTACTGATGCACCAAACCTGAGGTAGAAGTGGTCAATAAAAAATCCTTATGGAAGATCATGTGAAGAAAGAGAGAGAAATCAAACTCAATCTTCCAACTTCCAGCAGAGATGTCTATTCTCAAAGTGTTTGAATTTTCTGAAATTAGGAAGTTCTTTTAAACTGAAGATGTATTTACTTAATTGCATTCCCTTAACTGTATTCCCTTAAATGAAAATGTAATCCCTTAATAGCAGGGATATATGGGGTTTACATATGGTGTTTACATATATTTATGTTCATATTTTAGTTAAAACCAAATTAAAATGGAAAAAAAAATATTACTGCACTGCTTCATGGCTATTGGTTACAGGAATACTGCAATTTGGCTTCTGTTCATGTATTTATTATTTATTTACTTATTCCAGAGACTTAAGCAGCCGTGGAAGATGATCATATGCTTGCAGGGCTCTGAGCTCTGTGAGCTTGCTGCTCAAGTTATTGCTTTCTGTCTTGAAGCAGTTCATTCCAGCCCTGCTCCATTTGCTCCTCTCACCCAGTTCGATACACTTGAAAGTGATAAAAATTTTGCTCAGTGCTTACACTGTTTATTGTTCTCACAGTAAAATCTCCCATTGATTCCCGTGGCCACTGGATGAGGTCTGAAATGAATGGAAAAGGAAAAAAAAAAGTTGAACTGATGGTTTATTCAAGGGAGAAAATTATAGATGAAGGAAGGGCAATTACTAGAATTAAGAGTCCTGACCTGTGTCCAGTCATGACTCAGGAGTGACAAAGATTATCTAAACTGATCAGAGTTTAGATAATCAGGATTAAGATATGTTCAAGCTGCCTGTAGTTTTCTAAAAGGAAAACCAAGCCAACATGGAAATTATTTATACAAGGAAGAAAGATTATCACAACAAGTAGCAAATGAATGAATTATTAATTTTTCAGTCCTGGGAGGAAATTATGACACCCTTTAAAGAAGCAAGAATGTTTAGAAAATGGAGCAGTAAGGAAAGCTGCTCTCAAAAAACCAGCAATATTTATTTGACAAATCTGCCAAGGAAACATGGAGCCAGCCTCCTAAATTAAGGGAGAAAGTGAATACTTTGAATGAGACTATTAATACCATTAGAATTGATTGCCTTAAGATTTGTTGTTGTGCTGCAAGATTAAAAGATAGATCAAAGTCAGTTTTGTATGGGAGCTCCTCCCACACCAATCAATCAGTGACTCTACTGCTGCTGCTCTCCCTCCCTCCCAGCACATTCCTATTTCTCTTCCACTGCTTGAGCTAGGGGATGCTCACATCCTTAAGCCTTTTGTTTTTCCAGGAGTGAAATCTGGTCCACATGAGGGATGTTAAATAATCCTCATTACAGAGTCTTCCTACACGGTACTTACACTGTACACCCTGGGTAGGTGCAAGTCTGTTCTCTTGGTACCCCCAGTTGAGTGGGAAAAGGACTCATGAGGGCATTACTACAGTGATGAGCTAGTGAAAGCTGTTGAGAGGTGAGATTATTAGCACACAATGTGTAATGCACTGACTCAGGTCACTGAAGGGTTGGAATCTTTTTCCCCTTGGTTCTGGACACTTGAGGGTTGCATTTTTTTCCCCTCGGTTCTGGACACAGGCAGAATCAATTTATTTGTGCCCTCCACAAGCTCCCACAGATGTGGAGTATGTGTAGTAAACATACAGTTAATGAGTAGCTTTTCTAGATGAGAAATGTCAGATACTAATACTGTTAACTATGAAATCTGACTTGACTGCGATTATATTGGTGACTACTTTTCTTGATGGCAATCTGACCTTGAACTCTCAGCATGTTCTTCTAAAACTTATCAATAGTACTGCTGACATCAATACATTTTCAGTGTACATTCAGTATTTCATCAATACATATTTTCAGCATCACAGGGCCTTGCTGTAAAAGCTCCTTTACCCTTTTACATCCTAACTGGGTTCAGTCCTTGGGCTCATCCATGTTCAAAATTGCTCAAAAGCCATCTTGCATTATGCAGGTATGAAACCTCAAAATGTGGAGTGTGCAAAGCCCTCTCCTGTGGACTCCCATGGGTAGGGGGTTGCTGTGGCTGCCTCTGGGCTTTTTGTGCTTGTTGTGCTCGGAAGAATTCCCCTTGAGAGTCTGCTTCTGCCTCCAGGATATCCCTGCTGCTTCCACTGCTGAGAACACTCAGGAAAGGGGGAAGTTCACTATCTAGAGTTCAAATCCATTGCAGCATCTTGTGATGAAGTTTGAAGTACTGGTTGTGATCTTGTAATGGGCAGATTTAGCAAGTACATGCCGTGTTGCTAATGTTTTCTTTCTGCCTGTTTGTGAGAAAGTGTCAGGAAGGGTGTCTCAGAGGGCCAAAGTCATTGGAGAGGATGTTTTTAGAGTACCTTAACAAGTAAATTTGAAATTGGATTGTAGACTGCAACCTGAGGTATGACTAAACTATACACAGGTATATTGATGGACAGAAATTTAATAAAACTTTCTCTATATTCCAGTGGTTGCCCACAGCACTGGACAAGCCTTAGGGTTTGAGTTGCAATAGCTTTAGTGGTACTAACATTTGATATACCCAGATGAGGCATTTCCATACTGATATAAGAGACCCACAACCTTTTCTCAAAACAGTGCATATTCACACTGACAGAACAGTGGATAACTTGAGCCATGATCACAGGAGACAGTGAAGGCTGTGGATCACATTAAGAATGCCCCAGCTAAGCATCTGAGCACCCTAAAAAATGAAGGGTGTAAGTCAAATGCTTATGACTGTAGGGTCTCACTGAAAACTTTTAGTTCCTGGTAGTACTTTTGAGGGTGCTGATACAAACATGGAGTTTGGAGTATGGAGTCCTACAGATAAATGGTATGAAGTTGTTTATTTTCCACTAAAATATTCCCCCCTCATTGTCATCCATTCTCATCAGCTTATTTTCTTTTTCTTCCCTTCTCAGTCTCCTTACTCCTTGCACTACACAATCCTCTGGACTAATCCTGACTTAGGAAAGAAAATACAGGGTCAGTACTCACTGAATTGCTTCATAATGCACCCCATTTACCTTAAAAGCAAAACAAAGGGTTATGTCATTCAGAAATATTGAGCTGAATGGATGAGCATATATGTGTAACAGCCACAATTCTGCAGGAGTTCCTGTAAATGTTTTTTAAGTTAGAAAGTTTAGAAATAGGAATTTCTTCTTCCTAATGTTAATTTGATTTCACTGTTTGGACGTAGAAGGTATCTGTAGCACCATATTCTGTGAGTGTTTCAAGAACTGTGTGTGCAAGTCTAATCAATATGGTGCTAAAATGCTGACAGAAGTCAAACTAGGTTTTCTAATCTAGGTGTGAATCTTCCTCTAAAACATCCTTAGTGTAGACAAGGTGTGAAGTGCAAGGTGCAGCCAGAGCATGGTAACAGCCACCTTCAAGTTTTATATATTTACTCTTTTCTAGAATACATACTTGCAAGAGAATTGGCCTATTTACAGGAGGAAGAGTTCTTCTGAAAATCCTCTGGGAACTGCCTGCAGCAAATGTGATAAAGCTACATATATTGCTCAAAAATAAGAGGAAGAAAATGTGTCCCCTCAAGATGTTAACTAAAAAGGACACACTTTCCTCATCTTATGCTGTAATTATTCTGTCTCTGTTATATCTTCTATGGAGATTATGGCAACAAAGGAAAAGAAAATCTGCATTTTAGAAGGACATAGCGACCGGCAGTAAGAATGGGAATACAGTGCTGCTATTTTCTTTTCCTTTAATGTTAACAACCACTCATCCACAAAATGAGGTAATACACAGAAATAAGTAAGAAAAAAAATTGAAAGACATACCTACATCTCTGTTTGGCAGACTCATCTAATTAAATGAATCTCAAGTATTCCTTGTTGTAAATCTTATGGCGAAGGACATGTATTTTCAAAGTAATTTTCAAAGTACTGTTCTTAAAATTTAATCCCAGGAAAGTTAAACATTGATTATAAATAGACTACTCTGTGACAGAAAGCAAATATATGTACATCTTAAAAGAAACCTTTCTAGTTAGATAGCAGTTAAAAAGCTCTACTTACCAAAAGGTTTGCATAGCATAAAGTATTGAAGCTTTATTCTTTTATGTGTTCAGATAGTGCTGTTCTCTTGGTAGTTTATTACGTTATTTGGCTCATTGATTTATCTTTCATTGATTTGTATGAATCTAGATTTCCCGAGAATGTACTCTGTCTTATGAGTTTTTTAGGAAGGTATTAAAATGATGAAAGCTGTTGACTTGATAGCCTTGGGAACAGAAGACATCTACTGATGCTCTGTTGTTTAAGGGAATCTGATGTAAATTTCCCCTCACTAATCCATTAATTTGTCAGAAGTCTTGCTGGGAGGGAAATTTTCTGGGCTGATATTTCATCTTCTAAGTTCCTTACATACATGAATCTGAAGCTGTCATGAAGCACTAATGATGACTGGACGTATGATACATGATAAAAGAATTCAAGCATCACTAACACGGGCCCTGGACACACACATCAGATTAAAAGATTCCTTTAAGAATATTTTTATGGACTCTAGTGATGAAAAGAAAAGAAAGACATTACATTTCTTTCAGAATATAATCTATTTCTTTCTTGTGTAGTATTCTGCTGTCGATTTAGAGGTGCAAGGCTTGCTAGTCTAGTATTATTCCCCTGAGACACCTAGTCTCTGCATCTGTGAACCTCTCTAGAGCAATTCCATGGTCTGCAGCAAAATACTTATCAGGGGAATAAAGCTGATTAGCTGCAGATATTCTTGCTCTGGAATTTAAATATAAAATTGTGTAGCTTTTTTCTTTCTTTACAGAAACCCTGCTACGTAAAACCACTGTTTGTTTTCTGTAACTGTATTATGAATTTTATTCAGTAGTGCATTTTACTCTTTGCATTGGTAAACACATTTCTTACAAGTGGGAGAGTCCTGTCTCAGAGAAACTGAACTTTTGCCATATTTCCTCAGGGAAATATTTGCTCCTATTGCAGGAAAAAACCTCAATTTTTACAGTAAAATGAGTCTGCAGACCCAAATGACTGAGAAGACAATCAGCCTTAAAAAACTGTGACAAAAACTAGGATTCTTCTCAAAATTAAGAATGTGTTTACATGTATTTAAAAGGTAATATCTGAAGGTTGCTTTTTTGTTATTGTTGATTTTTGTTGTTGGTTTTTTTGGTGGGGTTTTTTTCAGTTCATTTTTTCCTAAACAAATCAAACTAGCAATTAACATTATAGCCTAAATATCCAGGTAGAACTTGGATTACTTGTCTCCTATATGTTTTAATGTATGTTGCTTTGATGTTGCTTTGTCTCTTCTTAGGGCGGACCATTACTTAAAGAGTGAGAGGATGTTGAGGTCTAATTGACTCATGATTTTCAGAATTTAAAGAGCTCCAGCTTTTGACAGTCTGACTTTTGTGAGGTACTCCAGATCGAGTTCCTAAGAGCACAGTGCCTTTTGAAATTTTTATTCAAACAGTTTTGAAAAGGTTAAGAGCCTTATTATTATGGAAACACAGATATACTAAAAAAACTCTTCAAAAATAAGCCTTTGCAACTTCCAAAAGAAATCTATCCTTAAGAAACTATACTTGAGAGGCTTGATTCAAATGATAGCTAGAAAATGAGTAATAACAACATTATCAGCTTTTCATTTTCTGCTTTGCTATGATTTCACTTAGTTAACAAAGGATGTTCATAAACTATGATTTATTTTTCACTGTGCATCCTTTTTTATAATGAGGTTTTATCTTGTGACTCCTTCCTTCTTTGCTTCCACAACACAATTTGAATCTGTATGCTGCATATAATTTTATGTAATTAGACTATATTTAGACACCCCTCTGTGATGTAAGGTTCTGAGACATATGCCTTTTCCTGGAAAATTTTTTTTGTTGCAGTTTTTGTGAACTTTATTTGGACCTGATCTGTGAGCAGCGCCTGAATCTATCACATGATTTGCAACACCATTCTGTTCAATTTTAAATTATCTCAGTGGCTGAGAGTCCCTGAATGTATTTTAACCAGACAGACATAAACAGCTTGCTCAAGCTGACCTCCAGATGTCCTTTCCTTTACAGCCCTGACCCAGTTCCATAGGTGAACAGAATAAACTCTGGGCACTCTGTTACCATCGGATGCAGCAGTGAAGTGGCATTCCCCTTCCCACGGCTGATGCCTGTCATGCTTCATCAGTGCTGACAAGCAATTATTACTCTTTGTTTCTTTTATACTATATATTGGCAAAACAATCATTGCAAGGAATTGTAGAGGTAGAAACCATTATCTTTGCACTATCGTGGTAACGGAGCTTTTAGGCTTACTGAAAATATCCATTAGCTTTTGCTTTCTTATCTACAAATGCTTTCTATTTTGCCCTCTGCTATTCCAGCAGTTGAATCACCAACTTTTGCTGCATTAAGAATGGAACACTTTATTCTTTAATTTGGTGATTTTAATTTTCTGCTGGCTTTTGTTCAGAACAGAAGGCATTCTTCATTAGTTTTGAGTCCTACTATATGAAATATAATTTGAATATCAGTTTTAGCCTCATTGACTTTGACTATTTTGTTTTTCTCTTAGCAGTTGTAACATGATATGACATTCCTGTGCAAGTTTACAAACAAAAAGGAAAAAAAATCCCTAGAAAATCAGACCAAATAGGCTGAGCCAATTTTAGTTTCTGAGCTGGGAGGGAGCTTTTTGAGCTTTACTCTCCTTGGTTGTCATATCTGTATGACTCACATAAATCATTGTTTTCAAATACTCTTAATAGCCTTCAAGAGCTTAAGCAGGATGCAGTCACAGAGAACAAAGATCTTTTTGCAGGTCTCTGAGCTACCTGCACAGCGCAGTTATGGTCTCCCACCTGAATTCGAAGTTAGACACAAGTTATCAAAGGTTTCATCTCCAGCAGGAATTGTCCTTGGTTGAAGACACACAGTTGCAAAAAAAAAAAAAAAAAAAAAAAAAAAAAGCCAGTGCAGGGAAAAGAAGCAGTCTCTCAGATCCATAGAATTTACTTCTCCTCAGCTCTCTAGAGAGGTCCAGTGCTGGTTCTGGGTATGAATTTTCATTTTCTCAAAAACCCACATGCTTGTGAAACCTCTTACACCATTCCCACAAGTTCCCCCTACCTACTTGCTCCTGTCTCTTAAATGTCCCTCAAGTTTCCCCTGCTGCCATGCAAAGGTCATCTGGTAGTCTGTTTTCTTCAGAGAGTTTATTTTCAAAGTCTCTTTCAGGCTGTCATTTTTTGGAAAACATTGGGTAAACTTAACTGGAAGGTTCTCCTTCAATCTGTCCCTGTGATGAATTAGCATATCTAATGAAGATGGAAAAAGGGAAAGGTGTGTGGACAATTCCTGATTTTAAAGAGCCTGCTCTGTACTACAGCATTGTCAGAGTTACATCTTGGTCACTGTGCCTAATGTTCAATCCAAATTTTAATCAAATTCCTTAGGTGTTACTTAGGATGAGGTTTTCTTCTTGAATTTGCTAAAGCTGCCAGAAGTATTCAACACATATAAAACCGAAAAATTGCTTTTCCACACCTCATTTTTGACATGGTGTATGAATGGTTTATATAAAGGTAGTTATGGTCACCCATTGTCACAGTTTTAAAGGGTTTATTTTCTTTTATCTCAACTTCTGTTTCTTTTCTTCTGATATAGAAGGAAGGTTTTATAATCCTATTAGCTTTTGTACTGGCATTTGACATCTTTGTCTTTGACATTGTCAATGAATGAGGACAGGCTCTGTCCAATATATAGCTTATCCCCAAAACTAAAATAAGTTTATCCCCAAAACTAAAAGATAAGTTGTACTTTTTTTTTCTTTTTCTAGTGGTTTTCTAGCATCATGTTTCCTGACAGTACAGGAATGAGGAGACTTAGGCCTCTTCTGTCACATACAGAGATGTGAACTGCTGCAGGAAAAATGGACTAGCTTGTCAGTGCTTTCTAAATATGAATTATTCTGTCCCATCATTCCAATCCTTCTCTGTTTGAGCACTGCCTCCTCCCCACTCCTCTTCCCAAGGTGCTTTTTTATCCACTTTCAATCCCATTCTCAGCCTGACTCAACTATAATTTCTCAGTCGCACATATTGCTAATGAGCTATTTTATTTCTTCTGACTTGGGACAGCTCTACTTCAGAAATACCTACTATACTTAGGTCTCTTTCAGTTGCTATTTTCTTCTGGTTACTTTTAGACAGAAGCACAGGAGACAGCTCAGCTGATTGGAGCATTCCTATCATCATCCCCTTGTGTAATCCTGCAGGAAGGCTCCTGCCTGTCAAACCTTTCTCCCAGGCATCCCTTTTCTGGATCACACAGAAGAAGCAGGGAGGCTCATTCCTAGGCACTTCTTGAAGCACCAGGCCATATGCTGAGCAGCTGCTCTAGCTTTTGACAGTCAACTGAGTACCTAGGGAAGCTACAGACCTGCTTGTCAAGACACCTTTCTGTCTTCTAGCTTTTTTTTTACTCAATATCTGTCTACTTCATTTAGGTAGTAAAATCTTAGATTGCTGTATGTCAGTCATCCCACCAGTAAGCCTAGTGTCACACAGAGGCCTTTTAGACATTCATATTTTGCCACTAGTAAATATATGAATATGGTTCTTACATAAAGGAAGAAATATCTGAGTAGTCTCACTTTGCTGTTACTGAATTCCTTTAATGCCATGTATATTGCATGCAAGTACCTAGCATAATGCTCTGAAGCACAGAACTCCAAGCATGTCCCCTCTTTTCTCCAAATAACTTAATGGAAAACAAGAGGAAGTGGTGGTCACAAGCAAGCTCTCAACATAGCTTCCAAATTCTATCTGGGCTCTGGTGAACCTGTTCACTGATCCTGCATGGAAATATTAATAATATATATAAATATTAGTATTTTACAAAATAAATACTAAAAGGGAGACTAAAACTGTTTACTAAAATGAAGAACATGTAGAGAGAAGTAGCTTTATGTATGAAAATCACTGAAGTAAATTCGTTATATGGAGCTTTGCTCTGATTTGTTTCAAGCTGTAAATCCGAGTCAGCAAAGAAAGTGAGATCCTTTAAGAATTGTATTTATAAAGATTAGAACAGTTCTTGCTTATATAACGATATATCATCCCTATCTCTATTCTATATCTCTCTATCTCTATCTATCTATCTATCTATCTATCTATCTATCTATCTATCTATCTCAATTGAAAGTTAGGTCTATACTGTGGAAGAGAAAAATGTTTTCAGGTTCCCAGGTTTGTTTCTCCATCTGGGTTTGTTTGAATGTTTCCATGCAAAGAAAAGAAATAAAAAAAGAATCACGAGCACTCCACTTTTTACCATCTCCTAACTTCTACCTTCACAGATCACATGCTTTTCTTACAGGTTTTTGGTTCTGTTTAAACATCAGCCTTTACAGCACTCTCACTGCTATGTCGTGTGTATCCATCACCACTTACTCAGTGTGACTCACCACCCGTATACTGACTTGCTTCTAAGTCAGCAGAATACTTCTTAGCCAACAAATTTTCTCATTTTTCCAAGTGACCTTTTTTTCCATATTGACCTTTCTTCAATTGTCATCCTAGAAAAAGGAGGGTGAAGAGAAAACAGACTGGAATAGAAATAATGTGAGCTTACAGAGAAATATACAAACAAAAAATTACTCGTTTGCTTACCTGTTTTGTTGTTGCTGTTGTTGGGTTTTTACAATTAATATTCTGAAATAAATTTATTCTGAATTTCTTAAAATTAATATTCCCTCTTTCATTCTTAATGAATGAGAGAATGCATGGGGGAAAAAGCAGCTGAGATAGAGATTTGCATATGCAAAAAGGGTGGTTATTTGTGCAACTCTAACCAAAATCCACCAGCGTCTGAATGCCCTTTGTGTTTTAGAAAATCTCTCTCTGAAATCCTTGTTTGTCAAGTTTGAGCCTTTAATCTAATTCCAGGGTCACTATGAAAGCCCTGAGAGTGGGGACCTAAGATGGGAAAATGTGACACGCCTTCTAACTCTGGTAGCACAAGCAGGTGCTGCTGTATAAATACCTTGAAATGTGTAATAGCAGTCCATGTCAAAGTTTTCAGAAATCTTTTGTATTAGGCCCAAATCCTCTTTTCAGGCAGAGGGGGTAGGGGTCAATTAGATCAAGATGCTTCCTGCTGGCTCCTGCTGCTGTCAGTCAGATGATTGTATTCAATATTTATGTTCACCTTACCACTTCTAATTATATGTTTCCTTGAAGCCATTGAATGCACACTCATTCAAGTATTCTCTCTTGATTTGTCACTGCAGAATAGACTATGGTCCCCTACTTCATCATCCTACATCTGATTTAATGATCTTAGTCTTTTATGAACCTTACAGGTTAAGATAAATGCTGACTGGTTACTTATATGTGCATTTTTCTTTTAATTTTTAACTTTTAGTAGTGCAATGAGCATGTAGTAGTGCAATGATCAGTAAGCATCAGCCTAGTCAGTATGAAAATATAAATAACACTTTGCCTTAAGATTTCATGAGCACATATCTCAGTATATGTTTAGCTGGTGGGATAAGCACAGTGAACCTCTGGCACCTTTTAGCTGCATGTTTTCCTGAGGTTCAGCCATGTAATTTAGCTTGCAGTGGCCTGGTTTACAACAGTACCTGTGATATTATTAGAGTAGCTATTCTCACAGCTATATTGTTAACTGGGCAAATTAAGATGTACTTAACCTGCCCTAATGATTTTTTTTAGTATTACAGTCACAAAAGCCCATTTTTAAAACATGCTATTTATTTTCCTCTCACAGATTCTGCATGGTGCCAAGTATATCAAAACAGCAAGGGAAAACTGGATATCCAGCAGGGAATGTAAAATAAGCAGGTACACAGGCTATAAAAAATGAGAAAATACTTAATAATCTTGGCAATTTTCAAAATTTTATACACTGTAAGATATAATTTTTGTTATAGACAGCTGATTTTTTCAAGCTGATTGTAATTTTTGGTAGCTCTCCTACTTTCAAATTTTTCAGTTCCAGAGTGATGTATACTGAAAATCCTATGCTTGATATGTCTCAAGACACTTGTGCCTAAAATTTTAATGCATAAAAAGTTTTATATGGGAAGAGATTGCATACTTGTTCCATTTGCCTTAACCCAACAAATAAACTTGAGAAAAGATAATTCATATTTCAGTAGTAACATAATGAATGAATGGGCTGAATTATTCATGGTCCTTCCATCCTTTGAAACAAAATGAATTTTAGGAGGACATAACTGTTCTCAAGAAGGCAATCAGTAAAAGAACAGACCTGTCAAACAAATACTCCATGTTAAATTATTAACAGTTCTCTAACATTTAATTAACAGAAGAACACAGTTGTCCTTGGTCGTGTCCAGATATTGGAAACCATTATATGTTCTCTGCCATGTCTCTTCCCTCAGTTAAATGCTGCAGAAAGATCTGTGTTGTGAGGCAGCTGGAGCCATCAATGTTTATTAATTCATGACTGGTGCTCAAAACACTGACCACAGAACTAAAGCCATGAATTTGAGAAGGAACTGCTCATGTATTATAGCTGGCCTTTAATGGTTGTTTTGTTCTTGGCTCTGTGCTTCTGTTCTCTCTCTGCTGACTGATGGTGTACTTTAAAAAGAGAAACCAGCATTTAGGAACAGTCCACCTGTCTGATTGCTTTTTGGATAATCCCTGTGATACTTGGTCACTGAACAAAATAGTCGGGTGTATGGGCTGCAAATAAAGACCTTTCGCTTTACACATTGCCGTCTTTGGGATTTTTGGTTCCCTAGGATTTTTTTTTTCCTTTGTATATGAATCCTTATTTCTGTCAGTTTGGGTTGACATCTACAGCAAATGAATTGCATTTCATCTCAACAAATTTTTATCCGACAGATCTAATCTAAAAAAAGTCACAGTTTGAACTTGGGACCATTTGCTTCTGAATTGCTGCAGAAATGACACATGCTCATTCTACACTGAAGAAAAAAATATTTAAAAGCCTGAAAAATATTGAGCCTCAGGCTACTTGTCCTTTATGTATCTGATAGTAAAAGAAAAAGACTTTAGGGGATGGTTCTTTCAGCTTTTGCAACAGACTGACAGTTTAAAGGGAAATAAACTAGAAATAGACTAGAAATATCTGGAACCAGGCTTGTGATATGTTTCAAAGAAGTGCCATATTTAGGACAGTTGGGATGAAAGTTTACAGTTATCTGGTGACAGTTCAGATCAGCAATAAATATGACCTCTCCCTTTTATTCCCTATACAGAAACTTTTTGTATTAGTATTATTGTTATGCAGATATTTGTGCACCTTTAAAACTACTGAAGTTCATATTTCATTTGCCAAATAATCATGATTGTCTTAAGCTTATTTAATGACTTTTTTTCAAAAACAGATACATGACTATTACACATTAAAATTACATATAAAACCTCAATGTTTTACAAATGCATTGTTAATACTTGTGAACAAATCCAAGTTCTACTTTTGAATGGATGGCCTTCATTCTGTTTCCATGTGAACTGCGTAAACTCTTTCCAGAAGGAACTTGGCTATCACTTCCTAAAATGCTGTTTATATAGTTTGGAAGACAGATGATGAAACAGCAGATATGTTTGTTTTCATTAACAGTCATAGATTTTAAATTCAGAATAGACTGTTCTGTTATCTGCTTGTGTTCCCAATAGCACTGCTAAAATTTGAGTTACTGCCTGGGTTCCTCTCTTATGACTGATATCTAAGACAAACATTTCTGAAAGTGATTAAATCATTACAGCCTCCTTAACTTGCCTTTAGCTATCTTGGTAAGGCTGGGGGCATAAAATCTTTAACTGCAAAGATATTTGTGTTTGCATTTTCTCTGGTTTTCACCTGTGCCTATTCACCACTCTTGTTTTGACATGCTTATCCTCTGCAGTGGACTGGAACTGCAAGGATGCCACATTTCTTTAGAGGATGTTGTCCCCGGGCAAGTTCATCTCTGATGAAGCTGGACATGGCAGATGAAATGTAAATGCTGGGCGAGTCAGACCACTTCATGAGCTCTTTGATATACCAGTCCAGAAAGAAATAAGCACTCAAAGGGCTGTGGTGATTAATGGGCTTTCTCACAAAGCTGGAAGTAAGGGTTTCACCATATCTCAACATGCAAAGGTGATTATGTATAAATCGAATATAAAAAATTCTCATCCTCTGTCCTATGCCAGTTTTTTTTTTTTCCTCTGCCTCCAACACAACTCTGTGAGATATCTAAGAGACTGGCACCAGAGTTTTACTGCTGGTCCTTTCTGGGAA
Source organism: Fringilla coelebs (assembly GCF_963513975.1). NCBI lineage: Eukaryota > Metazoa > Chordata > Aves > Passeriformes > Fringillidae > Fringilla > Fringilla coelebs. The sequence goes on along the minus strand of NC_140030.1, from coordinate 63,709,847 downwards.
GCAGATTTTAAGTAATATACTGGACAGAATCTAATTAAGGTGCTTAGGAGAGCTTGTGGTAGAGAGAAGTGGATTGGTATAAGTTGGTCTGGGATTTTTAAGAGAATAATGTCTGAACTGTAGAGGAAGCAGGAAGATAGAGAAGAACGAGAACAATGCTTTTTCATGCTGCACTTAAGCTGTTTTTGTGTCCTCCCTAACACTGTCTTTCAGGTGCTTCTGCAGACTGGCAGAGTAGAAATGTTTACTATTTGAACCTGAGCTGGAAACTCATCAATTTCATATTTGTGAAGGGTGAGAAGTCATTGTTTGCTCTCATCTCAGGCTGAAGCAGACTTTGATTGTGCCCCTTGGTGTTCACCTGGAAATGCCAGAGCTGGGACCCAACACCCCATCCCTAAAAGTGGGGGTGATGAAAATTCAGCTACACTGACCTCTCCAGGCTGATCTCTGCGTAAGACTGTGAGCTCATGGGGGCACTTCATTAGTGAGAGGTTCCTGTTTGCTGTGATCAGCACCTCTTTTGTGATGTGTGTGGGAATTATCACACCAGCAGGACAGCCCAGGAAATGTGGTAACCTGTGGCTGAGGATTTCTGAACATCAGCTTAGATAGCTACTGCTGACGAGCTGTAACACAGTCATGAAGATGTTGAAGTGGTATATACTTTATGCACAGCTCAAGCACTGGCAAATTCCCCAGGAGAGGGATTGTATTTTAAATGTTTCCACTCACTCTATATGGAAGGCATCAGCATGCCCTCAAGCTAATCAATGTGGGTAGCTGAGGAATTTAATGCTTGCAATATACCAAAATGTCTTCTTGCAGATAGCTGTTACACCAAACTCACAGCTTTCATAAAGGAAAACATCTAACAAAGTTAATGAGACTTTTCCCTATTTAAGAACAAGAGATTGGGTTAAATGTGCAACCACCAGCAAAACACATCCCAAAGCTTTAAGGCTAGGCTTATTCCGTTACACAGAAAGGAATTAAGATTTGGGTCCAAGCACAGGCAGAAAATATTCTGCGCAGAGATATTGTTAAAATAAAACCCTTGGGTTCCTGAGGGCCGCCAACTTGTACTCTCTCATGTAACTTCTAGGGACAGTGTAGGGAATTAGTAGAGAACATGGACCATTCCTGTTAGTAAGCTACAGAATTAAAGGAGCCAGAATATATCATTGTCCTCAGGGCCAGGGAAAGGGCCCTGACACTGTTAAGTTTAATGGTAAACTCAGGATCAGAATCTATAATTCAAGATGCTTATGGAAACTGCATGTTTAGAAAGTAAGCATCCCATGAAACGGTTTGAACAGTCTGTTGTGAACTTTCTTGGTCTCAATAAACTCATAAACTTATAATGTTTATGACACCATGCTATTTCAGAGCACTTTGAAAGTAGACATCCTAACTTTAATAGAAATGTAGTGGGTTTTTTATTTGTCGTGGGTTTTTTTTATTTGTTTGTTTGTTTGTTTGTTTTATTCAAACTGTGTAAACCAGGTTAAACATGGGTGCTATGGCCTTCACAGTTCTTGTTGCATGGAGATCCTGCATACTAATAATTGGCATGCATTGTATGATAAGACCAATAATATTTTATTTAACCACAGGAATAATTTTTGTCTTCATAGTTTAAGCTGTCTGTTTCTCCTGGCAAAGACTGTTTGGTTAAGAAAGCACACAAATACTACATATGGGTTTTGAAATACTTTCCATCAAATGCACAAATTAGTTTAGCCTACAGTGCAAGTATCTGGAAGTTAAACTGCAGTGCTAAGAATAATTTTTTTTACGTAATTTTACTATTATACAGCTAATCTGTATCCATTATGATGTTCAATTAACAAATGTAAACCAGCAGAATGTTTTTCCTTCCTCTCACTGAACACCAAACATCAGGGGCTGTTCTGTTTAATAGACGACGATAGAACAAAATAAACCAAGTCCAACACCAAAGGTGCCCAAATAGTGTAAAAATGCCCACTGTGGTCACTTTCATTCAGAAGCATTACTGGGGAGTCTGATGTTATCATGCAGCACTTCACAAGGACAGTGCTCTGCGTGTTGACACCAAAACACTACAAAGGAGGACAGATATAATGTACTCATTGAATATGAGCAGCTTTCAATGTCTCAGTCTCTGGTGGGAGTTTTGGAAGGAGTATCTCTCTTTAAGGAAGCCAGATTCCTGACTGAATCCCTGCAAACAAGATTCCTTCTCAGCCTGATCTGGTGGCTGCAGTCGTGCTTTCTGCAGCTCTTCCCTCTTCTCTCATTGGATGTGTGGAAGGGATCTCAGGCACTAGGGCTCCTCCCAGGAAGCCCACTAGAAGAGTGTATTCCCCAAAACTGTGTTTTCTTTAGTATCTGAAAGTGGTTCTAGAGTGGGAGAAAGCCCACAATGTGTACTGGTTGTGATAATCTAACAAGACATAGCAGTGAGAAAGATTTGTTTAAAGTTCTGCTTTGAACATATTTCACAATAGGATTTAGTAAATACATATATATGATGAAAGTAATTGCAGCTTTAAATATTAGCTGCTTTTCAAATTTTTCAAACTACGTATATTTTCTATAAAGTTTACTGCCTGCTCAGCTGGCTTTATAGCAGCCAAACTGATCCCATTTCTGGTATAAATTCACAAAACCAGGAGATGGAAAGCTTGGATAACTGGACAGTTCTAGTCCTCTGCTGACTGTGAAACACTTCAATAGAGCATTAACAGGCCAGCAAATATACAGAAAGGGACAGTATTTAGATTTTGGAAGATAACAATGTCCTCACTTCTTGTCTGAATAGCAAAAACCAGTAATGCAAGTAATATCAAAGCTTGCAGTGCCAAGCCACCTGCCCTTATGTCACTGAACAGAGTAAGAAATGCTGTGTGTAAAGTGGATCATACTACAATCAGTAGGCTTATTCATCATCCACTTCATTCTCCATATTCTATTTCCAAGTACCTTCTGCAGCATATTGTAAAACAGTGCCCACGTGAGAATCTTGGTACTTCTGTTTGGATTCTCCTACAGATTTAGCAGGTGAAGCCTATTATGTGTAACAGTGTGAAGGAGAGTGAAGAGGTGTTCTGAGCAGCTGAAGCTCAGAGATGTTGGTAAGTAGGAATCAATTCCACCTCTTTTTGTTCCAGAGAGTGTCAAGGTACTATGTATCTCAAAAGTAGTTAGCTCTGCCTACTTTTACAAACAATTTACTCTGTATTTTATAGAAAAGTCACTTAAAATCTGTTGGTTACAGCTATTACTACTGAATTCAGAGAACACATTTTAGGGCGAATCAAAAATGGCAGTATGTCAAACCACCTAATAAACAGATACATTTTAAGATAGTGAAGAAAAAGAAATTCTATTTTCTTGTGACCAGTTAAACCCTGAAACTTTAACAGGCTATGAGGCTGTCACCTCCCCTAAAGTCTCTTTCTACTGCTTTGGAAGTTTTGTGAGCTTAGGCATAGTTTTAACAAATACCTTATGCACCTCAGTTTCCCTAATTGTTACTGTCTTTCCTCACCACAAAGGGAAAACCACATGAAGGAAAATAATGATAGATTCTGAGGAATATATCTGAAATTCTCTTGGAAACTAACAGAAAATACTGAATAGGAAATTGCCTCTGCCAGGAATCAAGCTGGTAAGGAAATTTGCCCTTTTTGGGCCCAAAAGTTTTTAAACTTTTCAGATGCTGGTTCAAGGGAAGAAGGGAGGTGAAGTGGGCTGTCAGCAGCTGCACAGGGGAGATGGTGACTGACTCCAAGGAACACATAAGCAAACAAAACAAACAGTCTCACCTACTCCCACCTAACCTGAAGGTGGAAGTAGCAGGAAAAAGCTGAATTTACTGAGGCTGGGACTGAAAGATGAAAGCTGAGTTAAAGGTCTTTTGTTTGCTTAAGCCTAAGCCCTTTTCTGTGTGTTTGAGTGAATAATGCTTTGTTTTTGAGAAGCTGGCTAGGGGTCACTTCAATTCATCTGCTGTTGTAGGCTCTTGGAAGAAAAGGCATATTGATGACAAACACAGTTGGGTCTGTCAGTTGAACATGAGTAGTAAATGAGAGATTGCCGCCAGGATTTCCAGTCTGAGAGTGGTAGGACCATATGGCTCTATCCACAAAAAGTTGAAGGTAACAAACCACTTCTCTGGAAAGTGTGCTCGAGAGGTAGGAAAAGACACTTCAGTACAGTTTATCTGCAGTTGCAACTAATCTTACAATTATTTCAGTTTAATAAAGCAGAATATTCTCCACTGGAAACCCTTTCCTCTAATTTAAGCAAACTAAAAAAGAACAAACATTTACTTAAAAATGTGTAAAATGCTATCATCTTTGGTTTCCTGCCAACAGTTGATGTGCTCAACAAATGATCCAGAACTAGCACATCCCAGTTCAGTGCTTAAAAAGGAATATTTGGGAGATATGTTAGTGTACGTGGTTGTGTTTTGAATAGCTGGACTTTTGCTCACATGGTTTAAAAATATTTGAAGAACTGTAATTTCCAGTGGCCTTAAAAGATTAAGTATTTATATTTATTTAAGGATATTGCCTTCCTTGCATTTTTTTTTTAAAGCAATACCTGTAAACACCTGGTAGCCAGTACTGATTGCATGTTCCCAGTGAATGGAATGCTCCTGAAATCAGAGACATGCCCTGCAGGCAGGGGTGGGTATGTGGCTCAGGAAAGTTTCAAATCACCTTTTCTAATGGCTCAAGATAGATGCTCAAAATGACAAGTAGGGCACTCTTTTTTTGTGTATGTCAACAAAGAGGAAGTATGTTGAGTCATCATTAACATGTATGAGCCATTACTAAACCTAACAGCAGAATTGCTTTCAGTTTGCTTTAAAATTTGTGTTATTTGTTGACTGCTAGAAGGCCACAGACATTCTGTGAAAGAAAAGGCAAGCTCTTAACCCCAGTGTTACTTTCATATTTGTAGTCCAAAGGGACTTCCCTTTTTGACTATTAAAGAATGAAGATTTATTCTTATTTTGCTAACTTTGGGTTATATAGCCTGTTTCCCTGAATCTGGAAATGGACTGTTCTTTTCTTGATAAATGACCTGTAAGTAAATGTTTAAACTGGAACATACAGGGATAGAAATTCATATTTAATGTTTTTGCAGATTCATCAGTGTATGTCTTACTTCAGGACTGATATACCAGATAGCAGATTTTTCTTTCCTTTGAAGGGAGGAAGTGGGATGTAAGAAACAAGAAAAATATTTCTCCACTGAAATAAGTGTCAGAGTTCATGATTAATGTTTAATCTGAAAAAATATTTGACTGCCTCACAAAGGGAATGTTCTATGGTCTGCCTAGAATTAATGTCCTACAACCTTTACTGAGAGGAAGGCCCACAGACCTTGAAGTACAAATGATGCCATGGAGTAGCAAAAGAAGTAAGTAGTCCTGGGAGTGACAAATCTGTAAAATTCATTCTACAGCTATATTTTGTGTTCTTTCTTTTGGTTTCAAGTGCCATATGGTGGGAGCTCTAACAGAAGTTCCTGCTGCTGAAGCTTTTTAAGGGCTATGTGTGGAAATATATATATTGTCAGAATCTCCACTATTGCATGACTTCATAATGAAATACGTCCTTCTGGTCCACTTAATTTACTGAAATATTATCTTTTTCCATTCCTCAGTCAGGTTTGGCTGAATCTTCAGCTACCAAACCCAAGAGTCACTGGATATGGAGACAGCTCAAGACCAACCCACATGGACGTACATGTGGGTGTTTCCAGGCTAATCCTTTCCTGAATTAAAAGAGCTATAATGATATCTTTTATTATGCATCTAGCTTAGTGTGGGCATAGGACTTCAGCACCTTCTTCCAGACATTTCACTAGTGTTGAGTGTTTTCTCAGTCAAAAAAAATGGTGGAGATTGCTCTGGAACCATCAGTGGCACCTGGGACAGATCCAAGTTGTGACCTGATGTCAGCTCCCAGACAAAGCCAGCTGTTTTGGAGGCTGTGGAGATGTGCTGCTCATCATCTATCTCTGGCTTCCTGAAACTCTCTGTCAGGGAGCAAAAGACACTTTTCAAAATATAAATGTTATTTTAGAATAAGGGTCTTGAAACTTCATACTATGAAAATTTGCAACTACATGCAAAATCTGTCATTGGAATTTTTTTAAAGCATATAATAAGATATGTAAGAAAAGAACATTAGCAAAGTTAGGCCCCAACTTACTACAAAAACTTTGCCCCTTGTTCATCTCAAAGGACAGTGTAGGAACTGATAAACATCTATTGTATGTAAGCAACTAACACCCCTGCAGCATGGAAATTGCTGGTTTAGTCCTGATTTGAAAAGCTGAATCGTTATTTAGACCCATAACTGGGACTGCATTCAGAATAAATGTACCTGTTATCACCTCAAATACAAGTAGCCTTCCTTTTGGACTCTCCAGATAAAATTCTTGAAGTGTTTAATGATTTGACCTTGCTTTAAATAGGAGTGAGGCATCTAATACCTTTGAACTTAAAGCTTTGAAGTCCTGGGTCACAATGTGTTTCTACTCTTTCTGTATCACTGATCTACATAACTGCTCATTTAATTTTTGCTCATACAGAAGAACCCCACAGTTGGTCCAGGGTTTTGTCCAATCTCATCTTTCTCCTGCTAGACTAGACAAAATCAATACAGTAGTTTTTTTCTCTTTATTTTCTGTTTGTTTGTTTATTGGTTTGGTTTTTTTTTCAGTTAACCTAATTCTGTGCAATTAAAAAAATTCCAAACTCAACTAGTTGAAAAATTGCAGTTTCTCTTCCCCTTCACCTTTTGTTTTAAAAATAACTTCAGGCTCTACTAATGATAGATTATGTTTTCCTTGTCCTTTTCCATTCTAGAACCACTTTAGAATGGCAAAAAAGCATTTTGTTTGCACACCTCACTCCTAATTCCTTCTTGTGGTACATCTCGGTCACGGTGTGACACTGTGATGAAGTTAAACAGTGAAAGATGATATTTTCTGTGCAGTGCTTAGACTGGACAGATACCTGAGATAAACCTGAGACAGGGCTGGGGGTTTTTTTTGGTGATGGTTTTTTTTTGGTCTCTTAGCTGCAGTGGGAAGCCACCTGTCTACTATCCCTCATTTTGCTTATGTCACGAGTTGAAATAATGAACCCTTTTCCCTTCCCTTTCTAGCTCAACATTTCGTCACAGTCTTTCCCAAAAGACCATCCTGTACTCAACTCTTGTGCTTTCTTGGCTGCCCAGAAAGGTCACAAAAATTTTCCTAAATGTCTTCATCTGGACTTGGAGGCTTATCACAAATGTTTGAGAACTGGCTGTTAATTTGCTGGGTTTGGGTTTTATAACTTTATTTTGGAACTCTGGAGGTATTGTTCTGCCCCAGGAGGAGGAGCAAGGCTCTTTCTAAGTCCCAGTAAGACAAAACATTAAGTAGAATAAGGTAGAAAGCAGGTTGAGAAATACAGATGGCAGGCCAATCTTAATGTTCTTTCAGGGGGTGGGAACTTTACTGGGCAGGCACCACATAACCATGATGTGCTGTGCAGGATGATCAGCTGTGAAGAGGTTCAGCCTTTCTGTAGATGGTGTCTCCTTTCATTTGCAGCAGCAAAACTTTCCAAGTTCTCTTGACAGAGTTTGTTATCCTTTTCTTAATGCCTGGCAGAGCATATCCAGCATATCTAGAATCCAGGAACAGGATGTTCCCTCACACTCCCTTACACTGTTGAGTGTGTATAGCTGTGCTGTGGCCACTCATGCTGGAGTGCAGGTTTCTCAAGCCTTGTGTAGAGGGCTCCATATGGCAAATGGGGTTTGCTCAAGATTTTTAACTTCCTGAGCACACGGGCTTCTGCAAAACTCCTGGTACAGGTACTTGTTTCTGTCCTGAAGAGTTCTTTTCTTCAAGTTAATTGAAATGGATCCAGGGGAAATCCTCTAACTATTCTAAATGCTTTAAAAAAAATTCATCAATTGTTTCTCTGTATTCCTATTTCTCTGTATTCCTATAAAGATCATTAACTTTGTCATTGCAATGTAGTAATAAAACTGTAATAATTCTGCTATCTGAGAACAGAGGCCTTCGCAAATTTAGAAAAATAATTATGTAAAGATTTTCAGTCATTGTATAGGCTGATGATCAAAATTAATTTCCTTGAAAATTTTAATAGAAATTCTCCATCTCAGAGGGAAATAATTCTCCATTTTTATTTGCCAGTATGATGGCAGCAAAAATTCTGATTCCTCCTTACCAAATAAAGAAATGATTGGTTAAAGCACACAAAAAATTAAAAATCAAGATATTTTTAAAGTTATCACACCTTTTTGTGGTATCTTGTGGGAATGAAGAGACATACGAGTTAAATAAAATATGAGCAGTTTTCTGTGCAGTTATTTCCACTGATGAAAAATGGGATCAAAATGGGTGCACATTGACTTTTCTGCTTTCTTTCCCCTCTCTCTTTCAATTGTGTTTTCCATTGGATGCCTTTGACAATTCCACTGTTCTCTTTGTGGTACTTCAAGATAGAGAAAGGATGATCCATTAGATCATTTCAGCCCTTGAAGGAATGTAGTTTTCTGGTTGTTGAAGTAGGGTCAATTAAAAAACTACATCTTTCTGTAGGGTCATAAAGTGCACAATTGTTTACAGGGACTTGTGGGACAGGTGGACTTCAAAGTAACACTTTGTTCAGAGAAGGAAAATCGGTGGACAGATCCTGCCAGAATGTAGGGCTTGTGGCTTAAAGTCAGCTGAATGGATATGTCCCTTTTGTGGGATGCAAAAGTGAGGGGGCAAAGCCTCTTCCTCTCTCAAGGGTGGGGAAAGTGAAGGCCTTTTTTCCCCCTGAATTTTGAAAGCATTATTTTTTTTATATTAAATGATTTGAGCATTTAAAATATTCTCAGCAGTATTTTTTTTTTCCTTTCTTTTTCATTCCCACTTGCCTACTCCATATATCTGCCCAGCTGTGCTAGTAAATTTGATAAGGTATTTTAACAGTCATCAGTGAATTATTTACTTTCAGTTTGATCTAAGAGCATAGCTGTAGAAAGTAATCACAGCTTCACACTTTGGTGCATAGCGTCATATTTCCGTATAGGTTTTGATACATCACTGGCTTAGTTTCATATCTCATTTTTAGGGTTTATAAACTAATTGTCTATTTCTTGGGGTGAAGCAGATCATAATTTAAAAAAATTCTTCTGACATAAGCTGTAGTGTGATACTTTGTGTCTTGACGCAGTTATGATGATAGAGCTACACTCTGCTAATTACAAAATTTCTGGTTGGACACAGTGTGCTTTGGAGGTGCTCCCTCTGATTGGACATTCTCCCTCTGTCAGAAAAATTTCTCCATGAAATAATGTGTCACAATTTGCTTTTTGGTGCACCATGTATAATCTAAACTTTCTTAAATTTCTGACATGAAAGGGTTGCATTGATTTAAGAGTTCAGAATAGAGTTTTAAACCTAGAGACACATTGTTGAACTGAATGCCAGAGTCAGAAGTTGCCTTTTCTGTGAAATCAGAAGTTGCTCAGTATTTAAAAGAGAACCTAGAAGAAATATCTGGATAGTATTTTCTTTTTCTCCCCTTACTGTGGGCTTTATATTGTTACAAATTAGCCACCTCAAAACTGTGTGACAATTAGGGGTAGAAATTCTGATGTTTGGGTCTCTCAGTGTCCACAACTGTGCAAAATATGAAGGAATTTCAGTTTGTACTGTAACATAGAATGAACATAAAAATAAGTAACTAGAATACATATTTAAAATTTACCCCTTATTCCTGAGTTGATTAGATTTCTAAAGCCAGAAGGAATAATTTATCTGACCCAGTGTATAACAAGGCCTTTTAATGTCAATTGGTAATGACTACGTGGTTCTCAATAGCCTGTCTTTCAGAAAAAAACTACTCCACTAAATATAAAGACTTTGAAGAGACACCTACTTTACCACTGATCAGAAAGTATTGTCCTTGGGTATTCCCTACTGAAAAGTCCTTGGAAATGTGGTGAAAAAATGGTTAATTTCCTTTCAGAATACAAAGTACCTAGGATTCCTTTTCTTCCCCTGTTGATTTCAGGTACATTGCAGAAGGTAGCAGCAAAAAACTGCCTCCACCACCCCCCCCCGCCAAAAAAAAGAGAAAATCTTTTAAAAACCTTGATAAAAGACCAGTGTTGATTTTAGACTGAAATTGTTTTCTTAACTTCAGCCTGGAGTACATACGTAAGAAAGAGTTATTAGCTGTTGTTATCACTGACGATATCAATTTAGGACAGAAGTACTAACCTAATTTTTGCTTGAAAAAAATATGAATGACTGCATAGCAATCTGCTTGCAAAGTGTTTTCAGAGTGAGCAGGGGAATTTTAGGGCATTTAAATAAAGGAATGAATGCTCTCATTTATTAGGAATCATCAGAACCTCTTTTTTGCTGTTGCACATGTCAAGAAATTTCCCCAATAAGCATTTCAGCAACAAGTACACACATTTTCATGGCCTTTGACATGACCCAATGCTTTATGATGTTCAATTGACATTACAAATCCTTATCCATATTTTCATAAATATCTACTATTGGAACCTTATCAGGGAAAAATTTAAAATTTTCCAGTTCATTACATGGCTAGACTGGGATAGTCCTCAAAGATTTAGCTCCCACTGATGTTCTGCATTTTCACATTTATTAGAATGTGATACCCAGGGTTAATTAAAGTAAATTAAGTGAAAGCATTGTCTTTTTTTCTTTCTTTCCTACATTTTAAAAAATGTGTTGTTTATGATCATCCTACCATCAGCAAAGTCATGATGTATATGGTGTTCAGCAGTTTTCCACCTGTGATTCCCTACACATTAATGCTATGACATGGGACTGCAATGTAGTGTAAGTACAACCATTAGTTGCTTTGGAGCCCTCATAAAGGAGCCTGAGTCATCACCAGAGCACATTTTCTGTGGTGCTGGCTGTCTAACTCCTGTTGTCTGAGTGCCAGTCACACTTCTGAAAAATGATAAATAATGTTATTACACAACCTTAAATACATGAAATAAAGATGACATCACTCATAACTCACTCATAACTCATCTTCCAGTCTTGTAGTTCTGTGGCTCTCTGTCTTCAACTATGTTAATCTCAATGCCAATTTTAATGTCAATTTTGTCACTACATGCACAATTCATTGATATAAGATTGCTAAAATACAAAGCAAAATCTTCCTTCTTGTCCGGGAGATCTCGAAGTCTCTGCCTGAAACAGTATTCACACATTTCCACAAACATTTCATTCTTGAAATTAAATGGATTTCAACAGATAGCCACGCAGGAAGATCTTCAGCTTCACTTGTCTTTCTATGAATGTTGAAAGCAATGATCTTAAGATCCCTTTTGACCAGTCTTGGCACATGCTTTAAGGAAGGAGGGACATTGCGTCTTTTACTGTGGAACCAAAATAACTTTTCAGAAGCCTGTGAACAGATATTAATCTTTCCAATTTTGTCATGGAAGTGTTCAGTTATGACTTTTTTGCTCTTTGCTGCAGTCAGCATAGAGCTAGACCTGACACAAGGAAAATCAAGCAAGTTCTTCAAACCTGGGAGAATCTTCTTTTGACTAAGATAAATCCATTCAGAAATTCACATAGGAAAACTGAGACACACTCAAGTTTGCCTTTTATGAATGCTCCCAAAATGTCTTCCATAAGTACTTCCTGCAGAGCTCTATACAGGCTGAAGCTGCACCGCTGAGGTATAACAAAATCAGGCTTTGGGCTTTCCCTTGAGAGGATGAAAAAAAAAAAAAATCAGCTCTTATATTTAATAAATCTTGTTATAAATTGCAGTGAAATAAAAAGTAATCTCTATGATGCTGAAAATTATAAATTTCCCATTTCTTTGCCTGTAGATAGGAATAGAACCTTTTGTCAGCACAATATTTTCTGTGCTAATTCCTTTAATTTTTTTAAAGGTGTTTACTTTGACTCCTTCACTCATTCCTCCTACTTAGATTGAATTTAAATAATTAAAGTATTGCTTTTGTGGGGTTACAGGAGTCATTTATCCCATTGTACTGATAAATGATTGTGGAAATTGTGTGATCTGAAGCTGCCAATGTATGTGCAGTACCTTTAAAATTATACTTAAATTTAGGGAAGATGTATTACCCTTCTTCCCTGAAGCTATCTGTCTATGTGTGATCTCATGGACTTGAAAAATAATATTTTTCCACTGGTACTACTTTTCCTGTGAAATAAAATAATTAAAATGCATATGATAGGTGGCTGCATAAAGATTCAGGTCAAATGTAAATGTGTTGAGTGTCACTGTAACTTTCTGAGGACTGACAGTGTAAGAAAGAAGTAATATTTCCTAGGCTGCACTATGAAGGCTACTGGGCTCATTTCACTTATGGTACAGAAAGCTACTGAATTTCTAATTACTTTATATCCAATTTAGTAGAATTTTACTAATTTGTAGTTTCTTGAAAAATAGGCGCTGCATGGTTATACAGCTGGTCCATTATCTACATATAGCACACACATTTTTCCTCAGGTACTGAGAAGTGCTAGTTATCAAAAGATCTGTTTGTAGTGATTGGAATGTAGAAAAAAAGAACCCAAAATGCCATTAATGAAGCCGTACTCTTCAATTGAAAAATATCTCCCTGTTTTCCCTTTCATGAATTCATTTTTTGTCTCCTTTGCTGCACCGTCTCTGTTTGTGCAATGTTCAGTATCCATAATGAGTTGTTAATGAGCTGTCGATTATGAATGCAATTTATAGACAAGAGAGATTGAGGACTTGAGGTGCTCTTTCAAAACAAATAATTCTGTATCTTAGTTCTCTTTCATTTACAAATATCCACTCTTACTGTCACAGTACCTTTTATACTGAAATCTTAATCTGAGTTACTCTGAATGTAGTTGCACATTTAATGAGTTTCCTTTAATGATATATTGACTATATCCTGAATGTTGCAATGAACAAAGAATACAGTATAATGAAAACTCTTTGTTGTACCACGAACAGGCTCAAAGAATTATGGTCATTAAGCTGTGATCCTGAACCAATGAATTTAATGGAAAATTTGCTGTCAAATTCAGTATGAACAGAACCAGAACCTAATTTCTTATAGGCATTCAGAAATATGGTCCTTAATAACAGTTTTGTAATACATCATACACAAATACAAAGAGAATTAGTTACAAGCAACCTAATTACACTGTAGGATGAATTGGCTAATGCTCTGTACATAGAGCTAGGAACTCCCCTATGCACAAAACTTGAAATGATTTGCATATTCTGCATTTGTTTTCACCTTTAAAGCCAGGAAGGCTGAGGCACAGACTCTAAACCAAAGCCAAGATTATATAAACATCATCAGAAATGAACCCAGATCTCTCAGCTGTTAACCCATATATAATCATGTTTGAACACAGCAGCAAACCCCGGTATAAGAACGGGCATCAGGTGGTCTGTGCACTCATCAGGCAAATGAGGTCTAGTCACTCCATTACCATTAATTACTATTTTAGTGATCTGAAATTGAAGCAGCTCATGAAACAGAATTTCTCATGGAAAACTAGTTCATAGACAGATTACCTTGAATGAACCCTCAGATTTTGTGAGCTCCATTCCTTCTCCAAGTAGAGGAATTCCAGGATGACCTTTGCCACCATTACAGAATTAAATATTTATTAGAGGTTGTACGGAGCTGCTTTAGAGAAATCAGTTGCTGGTGGTTAGCAGAGAGGATACTTGGTTAGTTAAGGAATGAGAGTTAGCCCTCCAAACATTCAAACTAGTCAAATTCCAAAAGGGTTGTGTTTTCTCTATTGATTTTATTTTGATTGATACCTGTCTCCTTAGTCAAATGTTGCTTGTGCACAGGAATTTTGCAGATCTGCAGAATTAGAGATTTTAGTTTTGTTGTTGCTTCCTACTGGCCATAATTCACCCATGCTGAAGTTTTGGAAAATCCTGGTATTTTATCTCCTGTCAGAATCTACATCTGGCAAGAACCAAGGGTATGAAGCCTTTCAAATATTTGCTCTGAGAAATGCAGCTGTGATACTATACCTACAGCCCTGCATTGCTCTTCTGAAACCTGGCAGGAAATAAAAAGGAAAAAAAAAAAAAAGAGGAAAAAGAAGCTGTTTAAAATCATATGACAGGTTATTATTTTGTTTAATGTGAAATGTTCATCTGACAAGCTTATTGAGCTTGATTTGTGTACCGAGGCCTTCTGCAAATCTACACTCTATCTGATTTCCCTTCCCCCTCTTCTTCGCTCCCCGCTCTGCCACTAGCACTGACATCAACCATTGTGCCATATGAGGGGAAAAAAAAGGTACCTGGAGTATTCAAGTGATTTAACCAGTTTGATTTATGTTAATGGTACAGAAGAGAATATTTTTTGGTCCTCAAAAACATAACAGGCAATTGATGTGCCATATTGCAGTATGGTTTTAGCTATCAACATGTCAAGATTTAGTTTTGCTGTTAACATTTTACGATTTAGAAGGCTATAAGAATATGTGCAGTGTAGCAACAACTCAGGCATCATTCCCCCAGCTATATTTATTGGGCTTTCATTTTTCCCTTTTATAGAGAAATTGAAAAAGAAAGAGGAAGGGGAAAAAGGCTGACATTTTCTGTCTTTCATTTTCTTCAGTCTGTCAGGTTGTGAGAATAGAGAAAGAAAACCGAGTACTAATGGTTTGTTTTCACACCAAAGTAGATTCAGGGCATAAGTATTCAAATGTGGACTTTGTTGGTTTCTTGCTAAACTAAAGATAACCTGTGCATGAAGTGCAGCTTCATTTCATCTACCCCCTCTGTTTATCCCTGCTGCTGAAAGCTGCATGTTTAACATGCTGTGGATACGCTGATCTATATAAGCCAATTGTCTGAAAATCTGGAAGTACTGTGTGCAGTGTACATGGTCATAGAAACATTTATTTTCCTTCTAGACCTTCATTTCCTTCTACTTCTGCTGTGGAAAATCAATAAGATGTACTTCTTGGTGTTTAAGTGGGAAACTAATTTTTTCGTACTGGGAAAATGTCACAGTGGCTGGAGCTGCTAAAATAAGATCTAAATTCCTCTTTAGTGGGTATTTTACTTCCCCCAGGTTTTAAATTGATGATAACTGGATAAAAATTTTTGCTGACCTTTCAGAACTAGCACAAAAAAGTAAATGGGACACATGAAAACCTTACCTACTGAAATTTCCGTGCTTAAACTTCCAAGTTAAAAAGCAACTTGAAGCATGGGTGATAGGAGACAGTACAAATTTTAGGAGAGTTTTCAAACTTCTTTCAATGTCCATTTCAAATCCTCAGACTCATTGCCAAGAAGGTATTGAAATTCTCTGTGAAGATCTAATTAATACCTTTTTTTTTTCCAGTTTCTCTGGGTAATGAAGAAATGCCTAGTATTTGGGACATTACACTAAGAAATTTGTATTCCTAATGTGCATATTCCCACTACATGTTGTTTTATCAGGGTATTCTGCTCTTCATGTCAACAGTATGAAGAAGGACATACACACTGATTTGTGCCTCATCTGTTTCACAGTAAGCAGAGTATATTGGAAAAATACTTAAAATGTCTTTTTAAAATGATTTTATTACTTTCTGTCTTAAAATTTCATAAACAATTTAACATTTTCAAACATAACAGCTTAAAGTTTAACAGTATCAATTTTTTCTCATACTTCCACTTTTGATGTTCCAGAGCTCAGTTTGGCATGCACTTATCTTTATTTATTTTTATTTTACTATGACTGCCTTGAATTGTCTTTGGTTTCAGAGAACAGATCTTTCTTGCTTCAAACACTGATGATTGTTGGGTCATATTTCTTTTGTGTGAAAATCTAGGGCCTGGAGCTATTGTCTACAAGAGAAAGGTCTGGGCAGGCTCCAGTGAG
This sequence comes from Fringilla coelebs, assembly GCF_963513975.1. Lineage (NCBI taxonomy): Eukaryota > Metazoa > Chordata > Aves > Passeriformes > Fringillidae > Fringilla > Fringilla coelebs. The sequence continues at coordinate 63,693,909 of NC_140030.1, read as the reverse complement.
TCCCTTCACAGTCTTTTTCTTTCCCTTTTAATGTGAGCTATTGTAAAGATGAGCTTCTTTGGTGAATTACTGAGAAATCAGGAAAAGATACAGATGTCTGTTTCTACATGTGTGCAAAAAAAAAAAAAAAAAAAAAAGTGTGACAATTATTAGATCTTTGGTCTCTGGCCAAGTTTAAACTGTGGAACCCCAAAAAGCTGCCAGCTGCAGAGGCATGACATCCAAATTAAATGGGACTTTGATGTGGGCTACTTCTTCACTTCTGTTTTCCAATTCTGTGATTTTGGTAGAAGTCAAAAAGCATGGGCCAGAGGAATGGCCAGGAGAAAACACCTTTCAGATACTACCAGAGAGCAATTGTTCCCTAGGCCTTAATCCTCCACAGGTTTTACCTGCTGAGGATATTGGAAAGATGAATTATTTACCTTTGAGCTCCTCTGTGGTGACAGCAATATCACAAAGAATTCTATTGAGAAATAAATATTTTTCTGCTCAGGAAGAGACTATGGAATAAATAGGGTCAGAACTACACAATAAACAGGAAGATAAAAAGAAATATTGATTAGTTGCTCATGAAGAGAGAGCTAGTCATCTTGTGCATTGTGTTGAAAAATACTGGGTAATTACCTAATTAAAGATTGTATCAGCAATACACATAAACAGCACAGCTGAGTGAATCATGAACAGGCAAAATTCTGATGTCAAAGCAGATACGTATGAAAATGCTATAAACTCTGTGAGGATTTTGCTATTGAAATTGATTTTGTATGGAAGTTGTTCAGCTCCCACAGTGATGGACTTTGATTTAGTATGTAAAGTAGAAGAAAATTTCCAGCATTTTTTATTATTTAACTTGCCACTCTTAAAGTTCTTTGAATATAGTAGTATCTATTAAATGCAGAAGAGTGTATGAGATCTTTTATTTAAAAAATAATTTGTATGGGAAAAGGTAAAGTAGGCCATGCACATCTTTTTAATAGAACATCTAATGCTGGCAAACTTTTTTTTTTTTAAAGAGGATTCATTTTCCTTCAAAAAAAGGGAGCTTTGTAGTTATTTAACATTCAGGTTTACTGTAGAGAAACTGATTTACCTTGACTCAATCTGTATTTAAAGAGGGAAATTGTACAGGGATAAAATAATCTATTCCACAGTTCTCAGCTGAACTGATGCTTAGGTTTGAAAGGCAAGAATTTTAGTTGGTTGATAATTTTTTGAGTATATGTTGTGATAAGGCAGGCTTTTCATAATACCTTTATTTTTTAATTAAAAAAAACCCTACAGAATGATTCGAACATGTCAGTCAAAATGGAGTTAGTAAAAAGTCTGAATGGACCTAGATGACATAATTGAGGTTACAATCATGTTATAGTGTCTTCTGAATATAACAAAAATAATAATTTAAAAAAAGGTAGATACACTAATTTAAGGAAGTCCTTATTAACAAAATATTATTCAGTATGGAAATCAGATCGTATGTTTTGACTTTATGCATGAGGTTTGGTACCCTTGGGTATTCCTTGAGGAGCAAGAGCACCTGATTTCTTCATTTGCAAGCCAGAAACTTGACAGCCACAGATGCAAACTAGTCCAGCTTAAGGTGTGAAAGCTGTTCTGTGAAGCCAGAATCCAGGCAATTAAGCAGGTTTCCCTGCTCCCCAGGTAGGCTGGTATTTAGCTAAATTGTCAGTACTGAATATGCTGCTCTAGGAGGAAAGGTAGACTGTGATAGACAGAAGACTGGAAGCATTTTCTGAGAAAAAAGATAAGACAAGCACCTAGGAATTGAGATTGCATATCACAATAGATGCATTTTTGCCTTTGGTTCCTCAATATTTTCATCAAGATCCTTAGAAGCATAAATGACACAAACAGGCCAGAGTGCAAACTCTCAGTGTATCACACAAAACAGAATCGAAGCTGAGGCTGTCCTTAAGATATAACATTATTTACCCAGAGGTGCATGAGTAGTGCAGGGCAAGCCAGTCTGCCTTAACCCACCTCCTATAAGCAAATGATTGCTCAGGTTCGTGGGTGCTTTGACAATGGATTAATTTGAGTAAGAACTACATGCATAACTTCTGATTTCTGTAATCTGTTTGTTTTAAAAGGGTGTTAGGCTTTTGTGACAGGAGCATTGAGAAGTTAACCTCAATATGAGGCAGAACTTCATGGCAGCTCTTCACATGGGTTAAGGGGCTCCCAAACCCTTCTGCCTGCCTTTGGTGCTGGGTCTGAATGCGACTTAGAATATGTTCCTCTCTACTCTGATGTAGAAGAGAATGCTCTGATGAAAAGTCTAGTGGTGTTTTGCCAGTGTTAAACAGATGTGGTGTGTGGAGTACCCCTAATGAACTTAAGGACTTGGTTTTCTTTTCTTTTTTCTTTCTGTCCAACTGAAACTTTTCCACTTACATTGTAAATGTAATACTGCACTTCATAACTTAGACCTAAGGTTGAGAGCACAACTCAAGGAGTTGTTACAGTGCTCCTGCTCTCCTGTGGGTTGATATCTGTGAGTTAATGCACTGCCTTGTGAAAGGACTGAATGCTGGGGTTTAAGAGAAGGGCTTCCCTACGTGCAGTGTCATCTGCTGGTGGTAGCCCAAGTCTTGGACTGTATGACAGGTGAATAGTGGATTGAGCAGCCCAAGTCTTGGACTGTATGACAGGTCAGTAGTGGATTGAGCAGCCCAAGTCTTGGACTGTATGACAGGTGAATAGTGGATTGAGCAGCCCAAGTCTTGGACTGTATGACAGGTGAATAGTGGATTGAGCAGCCCAAGTCTTGGACTGTATGACAGGTCAGTAGTGGATTGAGCAGCCCAAGTCTTGGACTGTATGACAGGTCAGTAGTGGATTGAGCAGCCCAAGTCTTGGACTGTATGACAGGTGAATAGTGGATTGAGCAGCCCAAGTCTTGGACTGTATGACAGGTCAGTAGTGGATTGAGCAGCCCAAGTCTTGGACTGTATGACAGGTGAATAGTGGATTGAGCAGCCCAAGTCTTGGACTGTATGACAGGTCAGTAGTGGATTGAGCAGCCCAAGTCTTGGACTGTATGACAGGTGAATAGTGGATTGAGCAGCAGAGAGGCACAAAACTGGGAGTGGGAAGGGGAGCACATTTCCTGACCCCAACAGAGCATGTAATTCCTTTCTTATTCCAGCCTCCTGCTGCCAGTGGGGTCCTTGGGTTGCTGAAACAAAACACTATGACAGTTCTGTACATCTACTAAGATCATTCCCAGTGGCCTCCATAATGGGAGAGAAAATCAAGTTAAGAGCCTTCAAATTATTCACTGCAGGACAGCTGAGCCATATGCATTTAGTTATTTGCCTGGTTTAGGTGCCTGGTTTAGTAGTAAGGCAAATGCAAGGCTCCCAACACTAGAGGTTAAAAAGCCATTAAGTTTGACAGGTTAAGTTTTCACCTGTCAGGTTTTTGAGTAATACTAAAACCCACATTCAATAAAAAAAACCTGCAAAACCTTAAAAATAAGTATCAGGAAATAAATAAATAAATAAAGTGATTAGCTGTGTGATATGTAGACAGAGCATAATCTGATCCTATTTCATATTCTCTCTCTATATATCTCTGGAGTCTACCCACAAACCTTCTCCAAAATAGCCTGAGTCAATTCAGCCATGCAGGGGTCTATTGACAAGCCCATTCGGTTTCAAAAGAGATGAGATAACATTTTTAGATGTTAAGAGAGGTTTGAATAGAAATGGATCATTGAGCAAAGCACCTTATTCATTTTTATTGCAGTCTCTTTTTCAAGAGCACCAGAGTGGGTCAGAACTAGCATATAATTTTGCTGTTAGATTAGGGAGGTATTTTTTCTGAAGGATATTAGAACATAGTTTACTACATCTAAGATTGTTTCTGTCATATATTTTACAATGTCTCTTCCTTTGAACCGTATCCAACAAAGCTTCTGCTCTCTTACCCATACAGAACATTATTTTCTGGGCATTGTTTCTGATAGGGGACAAGGCAAACTGTAGACTGGCTTTCAAGCAAGCTTTATTTCTCTGCTGGGAATTCAGTAGGGAAGACAAAAACCTAATGGTTGTCACTGATAGTTTACCCAAGCATTTTAAAGTGCATCACAAACAACTGTGCTCTCTTCATGAGCAGTATGCTTTTGCTGTATGAAGTTCAGTGGACATTTGAAAAGATGTAACTTTTAAAATCTTCAAATTGTTTTACAGCTATGATGAATGAGGTTTGTGGTGATAGACAGGACTTATAGTAGTGGTTGATTTCTTATTATGAAAGAAAATACAATATGAGCCTGAAAAAAAGTTAGAGAAATCTCTCACAGGTGCTCCTTCAAAGTTTTGTTTCCTAGAGTGAAACCATTGATATTAGGGATCAGTGTAAATATGCACCATGAGGAACAATAGCTATAGTCATTCACACTTATCCAAAAAGGCTACATCACCATGTCCTATGAATAAGAACATCCTTTGAATAAGAACAATCAAGCAACAAAGCTTGTTGTAGTAGAAAAGCCTGCAGTTTGTGATTAATAAGAAATATGTTTAATAGCAATGTCTGAACTGCTGGCAACCTGCAATAGCTCTTTGGAGACTATAAAGTGGCATTGTTCCTCATAGCTCTCTGCCACTGCTGTAAGCTATCTGAGGTAGTGCTATTTTAACTTTTTTGTTGCTTGACATTTTCTTATTTTAATTGTGTAATCTCTGTGTTGGACTGATTTTGGGCATTAAGAGCCTCACCACCCCCCCACACCCCCCCCTTTTGATTGTTTCTTTTTAAAGCAAGAGGAATAAAATTAATTGCTTCTGATCCACCACAATGGTAATTGCATAGTCCCAAGTGGGACCTGACCAAGGATGAACTGCTGCTTTTGCTTTCTGGCTGGAGACACTGGACAGGGATAATAGAGAAGTACGTCTGTTTCAGTGGGCTGGTTGTTCCCTGCAGCAGAGAATGATAGAAGTCTATTGCTGTACAATTGCACTGTGGCATTTGCAGGTTACAACAGCATCCCACAAAGACTGAGAAGAAAAAAGTAATTTCCATGGTTGTATATCTCACTTTGCTAAGTGTGTCTGTGAAAAGTGTTGGCCTGCTGCCTCTTTGCTCCTTGAATCTTCGTTAGAACATACACTGGTATAACAAACGTAGCAAAATCATTAAAAACAGCTTGTACACTGCATGGCCCTAGAAGAGAAAAAGAAGCAGTGATAGAAAACAGGGCCAGGAATAGTTAGGAAATGCTAGCATTGCAAAGGAGCCACAATCATTGCTTTTAGATGTAGTTGTCTATTTGTTATTTCTTTAAGAATCTTAAACAGGAAAGCCATTAAAAGCATGAATGTTTTTCTATATTAAAAATAAATACATTATACCTTCAATTATTTCTGTAGAGAGGACTAGAAAAGAAACTTTGACAATAAGTAAAAGTGTTTTGCACTTCCATATGTCAGAAAGAAGAGGAGGAATTTTTCTGATCTTTAAAAAACTCCCAACACGGTATTTTAAATGGAATAAAGCATGTATATAAGAAGATTGTACAATGAACATTTAATGCATCACATTGAGTTAGGTCCCTGACATCATGCTGGTGACTTAGAAATGTTTAAGCTACTGAAGTATAATACATTTTATTTATCTTTCTGATTTCTGTACGTTCACGGTAAAATTTTTGTGTCAAGCAGCGTATTGAGCAAATCAGGAAAGATTTTTTTTCTTCTGAAGCTGACTTTTTAATATGCTCTATTGACATAATCCAAACCTGTGACACTTGCCATTAAATTAAAAGGATGAACAACAAGGTTATAAGAAACCTTGTCTTGAGTACAACAAAATCTGGGATAGTTTACTCATTCAATTATGTGAGTTTTTCAAAGAAGTTTTACAGAAAGAATATGTAAGATGTAAATGATGGTGTGAAATTTCTTGTTGGCATATAGTCTTCAGAGAGAGAACAAGAAGACACATATCTAAGTGCTTCTATAGCTGAACTACGGCTTTACATATCAGAAATGTTTGTGCTTTCAAATACATGCCTTTTGAAGGTCTTGGCATGGATTAGCTAAGATCTATTATATATATCAAGTTGAAGGCAAACGTCATGTTGGAGAGAATATGCCGAAATTCCGCAAAGATCTTGAAATTATTATGTAAATGTGATTGAGGTTCCACAGATTCCAGTTTCAGCTGCCTAACACTGAAACTTAAACACCTTCTTTCCCATGAGATTTTGAAAAGTAATTTTATTTAATTAGATTTCTGATTTAGGCAATTTCAAAGTGCACCTGAATAGTATATTAAAGATTTTCTTTGTGACACAATTCTAGAAATTTACTCAAAAAATAAAATCAGATTTTTGTATGCATTAATTCTTCCTGGAGGTTGAGACTCCATGCAAGGCAGCAAACACTACCAAAGCAAGTCTTATTGAATGTTATACTAGTTTTTTGAGGTGACAAATGCCACTCAATATATGTTTTTATCTTTTGGAAGCTGCTTTTAAAATGTGTATTGCTCTCATCCCATGGCACACAATTATGACTTTAGAGTAACTGCAGCTTCAGTTAGCAAAGCAAATACATTTTTACATGCATTTTTACAAAGCAAAACATTACATTTTTACAAAGCAAATACATGTATACATACATATACTGAAACCTGTCATCTAACAAATACCAGCCATTTTCTCAAAGTGCAGTTCTGGATAAACCTCCCTTTTCATCTGATTACCAGGCCATCATAAAATCTTATGATGTGAATATTATCTGCAATATCCTTAATCTCACCTTTACAGGCACTTTAGCTTTCAGGAAATTATACCTACAGCATGACTTCAATTGTCAAAATGCTATCTGCTTGCGTAGAGAGCTGATGTTAACTCAGGTTTCTCTTGGTATTTCCACCTTTGCTACGACAGTTCTGCCCCCTGGACACTGGGCTGTACCTCAGTCCTCATGTGCATCACCTTTGCTGGACCAGGTCACCTCTACCAGACTCAGTGGCCTTGGAAGTGTCTCCAGCTGTCTGTGACCTCCTGCTCTTATGCCAGCAGTAATTGCCATCTCTAAGACGTCTGTCAGGCCGCCCACCTGTCCGCCAGGAATAAAGCCCACTCCAAAAACATACAAGGCAAGTTTAAAGGAATGTTGTGCAGAGATTCCTAAACAGCTCATGGAACTCAGTGAAATATCCAGCTACTTGTTACTAAGGTTGAGTGCAGTTCAAAGAGCATACTGGGAACGAGCAGCTTTTAGATGTGTCAGGATGTGCCAGCGATTCCCAGGGCAATCCAAATCCAGAGGCGGCAGGAGAACTGCAGGTCTCCCTGAGCATCACCTGGCTCAGCTGATCTGCATCCCTGAGCCGACGCCAGTCAGGAGGGAGCGGTACCAGCGAGCAGAGTGCTCGGCGGTGGGACGGGAGGAGTGGCTGCACGTTTGTGGTGCATGGCTGCAGCTCTTTGGGAAGGCGGGCTGGTGTCCAACGCTTTTCAGTGTGTCCTGCCTTGGGGGTGAGAGCCAGTCTGGGTTAGAGCCCTTCCCTCTGGCAAGAATGCACAGAGCTGAGCTGAAGGGTTTGTTTGCAGGTGCTGGCATACAGGTGGGCTCAAGCTGAACTTTTCAGGCTTGCTCCTGACTTCCTCAGCACTGTTCAGCTGGAAGGAGAGGGAAGCTGCAGCATAAGCCATGCATACCTTCCTTTCTTGGATGTAACTGCCACAAACAAATGAGAGGTGTGAAAAGCATGGTGCTATCTGCAGGAAATGATGACATGCTGTTCAAAAAATGGTAGGCCCTGGGAGTGCTCTGTTTTTCAAAACAAAATCCTACTGACTAAAAAAATATTACAGATGCAAAAACGTGTTTGAAATGAAAGAATAATTGCTAGCATGGATTTATAATTTTATTATGAAATAATTTCAACTACTATTATCTTGTCTGAAAGACCTACTGCTGTCTGTGATTTAGATACTCATATTTAGATTTTTTTACATGGTTTTTAAAATTTTCTTCATTACTGGAAGCATTTGCATGATAACAGGATCCTTGCTTTTAAGAGTTCATCAGCTCCAGCCACTTAGTTCCCACTTGAAGTCATAATCTTCTGTTTATAATTTCATAATTGTTTGTAGTAGAGGTGATTAAAATATTGCAAACATAGCATTATTTCAGCTTCAGGCATGGAACGAGAAACAGATGAACACTTCAGGAACAAAGATGATGTTTTCATGTAAATAGCCCAACCAGTACAAAGTAAGAGGAAGAAATGAGAATACAGAACGTGCCCAAATGCAATGTTTTTCACAGCTTTCTTTTAGACAGCAATTGCTCTTTGAAACACATGCTTTTCAGAACCTCAGATCTTCCAGCAGAATATTTCTCTCATCTCTTATGAAGTTTTTCTACTATATGAAATGTTTCTAAATGCACACAAAAAATAATTAATGCATTAATTGGCACAATAAACTCTCTTATGCATCAGTTGGCAGAAAGTTCAGAACTCTTCCAGACAAATATTTGAATTTCATCCATGCAGAAACTCAATTCAGTGTGATGGCAGCATCAAGTGTATTCAGATATTCCAAGAAGAGGCACTGAATTTAGGAGTTCATGCTGCATGTCTGTGCTCCTGCAGGCTCTGAGGGCTCATCCAGCTCCCTCTGCAGACCCTGGGTTTCCAGCCCCAGCCACTTGCTGGTGCTTACTGTCAGCATCCTGCTGGGGTAGGGACAGATTTCACACCATGCAATCAGATCACACTTGGAAATTTGGTACATCTAGGATCTGTCAGATGTGTAAGACAACAAATTTGGGGTGACTGCTTCCAAAACATGCCCCCTCTTTAGTTGCCAAACTGCAATGCAAATGACTGATGTAATTTTATATGCTGTTAAAGTTGCTAAATACCCAGAAAATTCATTTCCCTCCCTCTCACAAACCCCAAAGGAACTTGTAATCCAATGATAAGTGGTTATCTCTCAGAAACATTAAGTACAGAGATATGTGCCACTCTTTTATGCACATAATAATTCATTAAATTCACAAGAAGATGTACTGATTCTGCCATTTTATTATTTAAAAAGAAATGTTAAAAAACAATGAGGTATTTTGGTTTTGCTCCTCAGCCATTGTTGTTTTGCTGTATATATTGCTTTCATGAGAAGAACACAACTGTGAGAATGAATCATTTCTCTTGAAAGCGATATGTGCTTAACATTTTATTTGGGTAATGCTGGAAAAGTTTTTAGAAAACCCTGCCAAAGATCTACTCTGAGGGACAAGTAAGTAATGGGAACTTTTTGTTACACTCTTTGCCTGATGACTCTTTGTTTAAAGGGTGAGAGATGAGTTAATTGTCACTGAGAGGCAAGATATCTGAAGTGTTATCTGAAGGTAGCACAACCAAACAAGCTTCTCATGGCTGGTCCCAAGTCATGCCAGGGCCTCTTGAATGCGAAGTTTGTCAGATCCGAGTTCCCTGTAGAATGTAAGCCCTGGTGCCTAAAGGCATCATTCCCAGGAACCAATGACTCTGGCAATCAGCTATCTCAGAGGGTAGGAAACACTTCAGAGGGAGGCAAAGAAGGACCCTGAGTATCATGGATGAGGACAGTCCTTTATGTGTGAAATCAGAGGCTGTCTCGGGCATGGGCAGTGGGGAGGTGCCATTGCATCCCCTGGGGAGCCCATCCTCTGACACAGCCTCTGAGGACATGGCCTGGATCTCCTCTCTCCTCTCACTCCTTCCAAATGGAGTCACCTGGCAGCCTTATTCCTGGTAAGTGTTCAAAAAACATGGCCATGGCACCTGAGGACATGGTTTGGTGTGAGCATGGTGGTGGGGCTCTGTTGGACATTGGACTTGATGATTGTAAACTCTCTTCTGATCTTAATGATTTTATGACTCTGTGATCTCTGTGTTGGACAGTGTTGCCTGAAACTGTACATAGCTGACAAAATGCACCTGTGTATATTTAGTATTAAATTCCTAAATAATTTATGCTTTCTGAACATAATTGTTTATTCTAATAAGCTTTGCCTAGATCAGTATGACTTACCAGAATAAATTTGTAATGGGAGAAGTTCCCAATTTAATCTTTTCAAGGAAATTCAAAAGAGGGAACTAGAAGAATATTCCTTAAAATATAAACAATTTAAAGTGAATTATTAAAGGAACAGAACTAAGGCAAAATGAAACAAATGAGTGAGGGTTCTTGATTCTAAATTTCAAAGACATTTTATGTTGATTTATGTGAGTTGAGCTTCTGGTCTGAGTCCAAAGTTGTTGCTGGTGGAAGCTACTGTTTAGCTTGGAAATGTGTTCCCAATTCGGCCAGAATACTTTTCTTTACCCTCTGAGGCATTTTTCAAAAGGATAGGTAGAGAAGAAGAAGAGGTTGATTGGCCTATGTTTCAATAAGATGTCACTTCTGGAAGAGGGACTTTTGGGAAGCAAAAGGAGGCAGAAAAGAAAGAAGACATTCTTTTTCTCACTGTCATTAATGAGAACAGTACAGTGGTAGCTATGGCCAGAGATAAAGTTACCTAAACTTGGATTATAAATTTAGGGGGTAGAATATATTGGCTAAAGCTTTTTATGTCAAAAATACAAAAATGTGCAGCTGTTTTGGTTCTCTATTTCTTTTTCTTTTTAAAATATGTCATAAAATTGTTGGTAGGATTTGCAGATATCATTGTGCACTAATTAAATACATGTAGAATTTTAAAAGGACGGGCATGTAAGTATTTCCAAATAATGGTCCATAAGCTAAGACTTTTCTTGTTTAAAAAGTACCAGCTTATGAGGAGAAAAAATGTGCTCTAATTTAGCTGGACAGATTTGCAAAGATCTTTGAAAGTGTGAAAAAAGGGATAAGAAGAAAATGTCTCCTTTACAATCTGTTTATGGCTTTGGGACTGTGCTTTATCTTGACAAATAAGATAAAGATCATTTGACAGAAATCCACTTATTCTTATCTTGCTAGCAACTTAAAAACTGAATTATTCATCCTCAGTGTGAAACTCTTGTTTTCTATTCTAAATTCAGCTGCGTAGTTCACACCTAGTCTCCACAAAAATGTATCCAATGCAATAAAAGACATGTAGTGAAAATTTCCTCTGTAACAGCAACATTACCAAAAATTATACGCATTCCATGAATGAAAGAACTTTAATGAACTAGTAATAAGTCTAATAAACTTACAAGAGTTATATAGATATTTCTCTAGTTTCTTCCTGTAACTTTTAGGTTTGTGGAGGGGTGAGTGAACTCATGAGCTTTGCTAAATCATGCAGGAATTTTCTTCTATATGAGAAGCCTTTAAGTGAACTCACTTGGGCCACATGAAATTGCAAATGTGTTAACCTTGGCTGTGTCACATAGGTGTGTGAATAAGCACGATTGCTGACTGCCAACTCCAGACCTAAAAATTCCATATTTCAGATGCAGTTGTACCACAAATTTTATTTTCCTAGAAAGATTTGATGAAGACTAATATAAACTCTGCCTGTGACAATGTTACATTAATAAAACAAATAAATACTACAAACTTTTATTTCTGTAATAAAGCCTGTGGTTTGCAAGCACAACACATCTATAGTCTATCTTGAGTGCTGTTTTGAACTGATCCAAAATATGAGACCAGACAGTTTAAGAAGAGATCTTTCATGTTTAGTAATTTTGAACCATGCGGTTTTTCTCAAGGATTAATTTTCTCCTGCATACATTTTCTATTACTGATTTTTATATATATATACATATATATATATATATATATATATATATATATACACATATATATATATATACACACATATATATATATATATATGTAAATAATATTATATCTATATATCTATATATATGTATATATGTATATATTTATATATCTATATATCTATATATCTCTATATATAGATATATATATATCAGTTAAACATTTGCATCTCTTGAATTAAAACCAATTGCTTAACACATGTAAGGTCAAATAAATCAAGTTAGGAGTCAGTACTCTTCAATTTTAGTCACTACTGCTCAAAACTCAATTCCATGACATATTTGAATGTCTTCAGCTCCACGTTTCCCCCCAGCTTTTAATTTAATGGCACATCCTTGTTAAGGTGTGCATCTGTGTGCAGAGCTAAGGTGAGCAGTCCCAGCTCAGGAGGGGTGGGGTGTGATCTGGGGAGGTGTGAGCAGCTGAGGAGGGATTCTCGTGGGCACAGCATTTGAACAGGAAAGTGGTGGCTCTCTTTCACAGGACAATGGAAAGGAGGCTGCTAACAATGGTGTGCTATAAAAAGCAAAGGAACATTCTTCTCTGTCAAACAGCCGCACCTCTCTGGCAGTGCTGCTGCTGCAACCACTCTGTGTTTGAACTCTGCTGTTACTGAATTTCACTTAAAACTGAAAACCACACAAAGGGAGCGGGCGCAGAGAACACCAAAAAGAAACAAGATGTTCGGTTCCTTGCTGCTTTTGTTTTAGGGGTGCTCTTTGTGTCGTTGGGAAATAATGATCAAAGTGTGGTGGTGAGGGTTATCTGCTGTCTGGGCCAATTTTACCTCATTAAAGAAAGACAAGAGCTATGGCAAGTTCTTCCAGAAATTCAGAGCAGCCATTCAAAAGCAAAAGTCACACTGGGATGCAAAATCCCTCCAGTTCCTGCTTCAGTCCATTTAAAAAAATATGTATTTGAAGCCTGGGGGAAGAATACAATTTAAGGGAGATTTTTCCCTTATGCAATGAACCCAACAAGGCCTTATGTATGCTGCAGCAAACTGCAGTACCTGCAGGGTGCTCATCTACCATGAAAGTCTTCTATTATCTCATTCTTTACATGAATGAAATGTGAATATAGTTCCTTCTTTCTCAAAAACCATTACACTGATTGGATTGTGTCTGGAAGCAACAGAATGGATTTTTCCACACAATTATTTTCAACAGATTGAAAATGTATGGCTCTCCTTTGTAGGTGCTGATGGAAGGTATTCTGGAGTTTCAAAGACTGTGTGAAAAACAGTAGCTCCAGTAACCTTTAACAATGTTCTAAGTAGAGGGGAAAAAAGGAAATTTTAAAAGTTGTTAAAAATACATATTCTTTGACTGTGGAATTTTCTCTGGAACTCAGTGGCCTTTATTGCTTCAAGTTATTGCTATTGATTGTAATTAGATCCTAAGCTTCACAAATATTCATTCATAATAAAACAAATGACTCATGATAAAATCAGGAATATTGTGGTATTATTATTGAGAACAAAAATGAAATCTAACAAGATGATAGAGTAGTTGCAGAGGGGCTACCAGATATATTTTCTTGGAACTGCTGGCTATATTCACGTAATATAAAACTGTTCTGAGAAATCCACATTCTAAATGAAGGACTGTAGGAAAGCTTTTCGATAAACAGTAGCCATTATGTTGTCACAGGGAAAAAAAAAGTTTAAAAATGGATAAAGAAAAAGGCAGTTTCACATTATCTGAGGACATGTGTGTGTGCGTGTTTGTGTGCATGTATGCCTATATGCATAACTATATGTGAATAAATATATTCACATTCTTCCTGAAAGCTTTGAAACTGGTGGAAAATTGAAGGGAGTAGAGGAAAACTTATCTTGGCTAAAGCTGCTCATTCCCTTTTTCTGCGTCCTTATTAATCATATCAATATTTTAATTATATCTCCTTCCCTATTTCTTCCTTTGGATTTTCTAAAGCCTATTTTCTAATTCAGTCCAGCAGCTCATCTTTTAATGTCATTTTAATAGACCTTGTCTTGTGTTCATGAAACAGTAAAAGCAAAGGTTTCATTGTAAAAGAAAATTGCCTTACTTGCTCTGAGTTTTCTAATTACTGTGTCTGGTACCACCATTGAGTGTTTGGAGAATGGGAAAAGAGAGAGGAAATAGAGATGGCTATTAATCAGTCCTTACTTGGTAATTAAGACTCTCAGCTTCCTATTGATTGTTTTTTTTTCTTTCAGTTTTACATACCTTGATGTCAGATAAAGCAAATGGCAGGAGAAAAATCTCAGCTGCAGACAAGTCACTTATTTAACAAACATGAGCATTCCATGACATTACGTGAAGGAGGATGCAGGAGTGTGGACCTGCAAACAGACCTTGTTTTCCCCAGAAGGGTTTTGTAGTAACATAAGGTGGACAAATCAAGAGACACATGGCTTCAACAAAGAACAGCATCACTGAACTAATCAGTGAACTTGGATTTGCAAAGATCTCCTGTGGATTTGCTGAATTCTGTATTTGCAAGGATGAGACAAGAATAAGGTCTTTCCAGTTAGGAGATGAATGAGCAGTTTGCCTACCTTATAAAAAGAGATATGTTCCCCTCTATCATGGACATCATTTATGTATGTGCTGATGGCCACTGTGAAAGTGACTGCTTGGCAAGAATGAAAATTTGAATTTATGCAATATTTTCCTGTAGAGTCATGAAGTAAGAAGAAGAAGCTGGGAAGAAATGCTTCTGTATAACGAGGGAGAATGGCAGGCCACCTTGATGACAATCACTCACATCACTGATGCAAGGGCAGGGGAAATGCTCCATTTCATGAAAACTTTCTGCACTTCCTTTTCTTATTTTCCCATTTAAATTATACGGAAGCTCAGAATTTAGCTGTGCATCTGGTGAGAATGTGCACAAAATTAAAAATATTAATACAGTTTTGAAGAAAATCTTGGTGGGTGATAAGAAGAGATGAAAGTTTATTAATGCTGGACAAGTATTGATCCCTGCTCTTTCATCTAATAGTAAATTTGATCGCACTTCTTTGTTTTACCAGAACTACCTGTAGAATATGAAAGTCTCATAATATGTACTGCACATCTTCTTTTCCCCCTGCAAATGTATCAGCAGTTACATTTTTCATCTCCTTCTCATGGGATTATGGCACAGTACAGACAAAGTACGACATGAAAACTAATTTACCTCTAAAAAGAAAAAAGAAACCAGGCTATTTCCAGGAAAACATAATTTGAAATTCCACAAAAATGTGAATACAATTTATTCAGATTTTCTTGATACTTTTAAAAGAGAAGAATTAAGCCCCAAAAAAGTTGTTTGACTGTGTGTAGAGGTCATGACAGAATTTATTTTGATTGGGTGACCTCATAAAATTATTCACCACTGCTGCAATTTTTTTCAAGACAGCTCAATAGAGTGTGATTCCCAGTTCCCATTAGAATTTAATGAGAACTGGGCCTGTAAGTCCCCCGGATTCCTTTGAAAATAACCCAGCCCATGATAAAATAATACAGTTCTGTTCATCCTTAATTTTTGACAGTTTTCCTGTGACTGGAATATTGATTGCAACAGCTACTGCCAAGCACACGGCTCCCATCACTCTCGTCTGCTTTTCCATTATGTCATAAATAGATTGCCCGGCTCAATAGATTATACAAATAGACCAGGCTGGACCTCTTGCATGGGTTTGCTTATAAAAAAAAAAAGAAGACAAGCCTAATAATAACCAACCATTTATCTTCCTTGAACAAGTTAATTGTATGAATTTTAAATGCTCTGAAATTAGTAACTTCAAAGACAAAATAAGGACCAAAGTAAGACCAGGTCCAACAGTAGTAATTAGAATCAAGTCAAAAGTAAGCCTGATTGGACAGTTTAAAAATGTTTGTTCTATGCAAGAAACCTGGAAAATGTGTGGTACCCAAAATGGGAGTTCAATTAAAGCTTTGGAAAGGCACAAAAATATGCAAGCAGAAACATTTAATACCCTGCTAAACTGAAAATGCATTCAAACTAAAATGAGAACTGAGGTGATTGAATAAGCAAGAAGAATAAAGGAAGTGAGTTTTCCAAATAAAATATATTTGGGAATTGCCAAAGCCTGGCAAGTCCTGCCTACCTGCAATCTCAGTGAGCTGGATTGATTTGGATTGCTGACATCTCGGGGAAGATTTTAGAATTGGTTTATTGAGTTTTGGTTTTCTTTGTCTTTCCTTGCCTTCTCCTTTCTCTTTCTCATTTTCTTTCTCTTTTTCTTCCTCTGGTAATTTAAATAATAGCTCTACCTTGGAATGAGGTAAGGAATGAGGACTCCATTCATTGTGTATCCTGTGTATTGAACCTGCTGTACAACAAAATACAGAAATGTAGTTTGTTTTACTCAAATGCTTTTAATTAGGTTGAGATAGGACAAAACTGAAATGAAGTAGAAATGAGTGTCCAAGAAGTCAATGGTGTGTCAAAAAGCACTTTAAAGCGAACTTAAATATCTTTATGTGGGCTGAAGCCACCCTTCCAGACATAATTGGTCAGACAAAATCCATCACCCAAGCAGTCAGGAGGTTAAGTACAGCCCCTCTTTACCTGCTGCCAGAGGGTGCTTGTTTGTTTTCTTTGAAGCTGTTGCAACAGGAAAATATTAAGCACCAACTTAGACTGATGAGATGATGATGAAGCTTTCTCCAAAACATCTGGGCTGCCACCAAACAAATTACAAAGATACTAGTTGGAAAGCACAATGATTACATAATGTCTTAGGGTGGCAGATGTTAAATTGACCTTCTGAAACCAAATGAAAAATGAAAGACAGATGGAAATTTATGATGAATGAACCTGACATGATGTCAAGATCCTGGTATCTGATGAATGCCTTTGGATGGATGTAGATGGGTGACAAGGGTGAAATTATGGAACTTCAGAATATTGCTTTCCAGTAAGCTTTTATTTAGGTTCTATTGACTTGAACAGAGATAGTGGCTGCAAAGTGGAAGATTAGTTTCTACCTGCAAATTAGCTCTAATTATTGATAATATTGTGTTGGACTGAAGCCAGTGGTTCAGGAGCAGGCTCATGAAGAACACTTAAGTTTTCATTTATATAATGGGATGAATGACACAAAGTATGGAACATTCTGCAGCATTTTGAACATGTTCAGAAATCCTTCCAGAAAAATCTTGTTTTTCTGAGCAAAGGCTGTTTCTCCCTTTGCAGAAAACATACTCCTGTGACCATTAACAGCCAGTGTCAAGTTCCAATGTTGAAACTTCAGTTAGAGCTATAGGAAAGTACACACCAGAGCAGACAGTGCCTCTGCTTCTGAAGACCTCTTTAACTAGTGGACTAGTGGTGATTTCACATCTGTCAATTTTTTTCTTTTTTCTTTTTTTTTTTTTTTTTACTCATCTCATGTGTGACAAGGGTTCTGATCTTGTAAGGGGCTGTGTGGAGGCTCCACACTAGAGACAGCTGCTGATGGACTCAGGAAGGCTTCATGGAAAGGTCAAGTTGCACAAAATAGCTTGCAGGTCCAGAGGCCTGAGGACAAATATTGTTACCTTAGAGTAAACCCAAAAATCCTAGCGACACATTTAAAATGAGAACCAGAAAAAATGATAAAAGTTTTGTGTGGGACAGTATAACACTAGCTAGGTTAAGGCTGGAGCAGGCAGTAGTCAGAGTAGCACTAACTTCTTAAAACACTGCTCTGTGACATTAGCAAGAGCAGTTTTAGAGTTGAAATGATCACCCTCTGTTTGCTTTACCTCCAAACACTGCCCTGTCTCTTTGAGAAGACAATTCTGAACTGAGCAGATGGGACTCTAAAAGCTAAAATACCCATTTTGTTTTCCAACAGAAACATTTATTTGTGTTTGGACACTGGAAATATTTCTTTTGACTCTCTTAAAAATTATATTATTTCTCTGTCTTAAATTATTTACTTCCCAAAGCCCCAGAGCATGTTTATGTGTAGTGTAATTTGAACAATGGCTAATGCTGCATTGTTGACTCCTCTACAAGACCTGTACCTGAGTATCTGCATAGAGACTGCATTTAAAGAAATAAATTAAAGTAGAATTTAAAAGCTCAGTCTCAGGATAAAATAGACTTTCAGGATCTTCAGCTGCCCACACCTAAACAGTCCCAGCTGAGGCACAATGTCTTTGGTTTGCAGTTATCTGATACTACAGAAAAAAAAAAAAAAGGTAGATTATCATGGAGATATTTTAAAGTGACCAGTATAATCTCATTTCTAAAAATAATTATGCCAGAACTGCAGACAATAGGGATGACAGAACGTTCTTTTTGCCTAGCTTCAGATTCACTTCAGCTTCCTGGATTTTGCACATTTACTGTAGACACCAAAGGTGAGAAACAGCCTTAAAACTATGGACAACATATCCTCAGAGAGCAAAACTAATGCAGGCACACTGTGAATAAAAAGAACAGAGATGGTGTAGGGAGTATAGGTCAATGAACATAAGGAATATGAGGGCAAAAACGTGTCAGTTTCTTCAGCTATTTCTTAATTTGTAGTTGGAAATATGTTTAGTCACAAATTATGCACTAATAGTTTATTAACTATCTACTTCTGTACTCTCATGTCATTACTCATTTCTGAAAGTATCCAGTATGATGGTCATTAATGAGTTTTATATTTTTTTAATAGCTTTGCCAACCCTGTACTATGACTGCTCCTTTATTGACCTTCTTTTTGTCATATGCATGTGTTTTGATCAACTTTGAATTATTAGCATTTAAGTATGCCAGCAGAATATTGAAGTCTCAGAATACAATGTTGTTTGTAATAAAATCATTAATGTGATAAGATGCAGATCAAAAGGAATGTACACCAAAGAGAATACAAATGATACAATACTGAATTAATATGAAAAGATGAAAGACATTTAACAATAAGCTTCCACTAATATTAGTGAGCTTATTAATGACAAAATTTCTACAACATATAATGGAAAGTCAAATAAGGAGCATTTCCCATAATATAAATATGCTTCAAAATGAGACAATATAAATATTGATTTGGTATTTTTTCTTTAAGCATGTGTCAAATTTACTAATTTGTCAAAAGCCCTAGTTTACATATGTATACATATGTAAACATGTACATGTTTATGGTAGTAAATGGTGTAACAATTGTTACTTTAAAGGGATCATGCAGACTACTTTCCTCTGGGCTGGTGTGTCATTCAGGCAGTCATGCAAAATTAGCCCCACAGAATGGACTCCAAGCAGACTCACAGCACTTGGGTTGCTAGAACATGTGTTCTTTCAAAGAGAGCTTATTGGGAAGCCTCTTCATAAGGCACCTTTGCTGCTCAGTGTAATCCTGATGTAGGTGATGTGGAGACACATGGAACGTGGAGACACATGGGACGTGGAGACACATGGGACATGGAGAGCAGAATCTTCCCAGTCTCAGCCTGAGTTCCAAACCAGTGAGCTATAGCTATTCTCTAGTGAATGGGCAAGTCTTTCACCAAAGTTTTATTGAAAAAGTTCTGTCTCAAAACTGGCACTGCCTGCTTGCCACAGTTATGTCGTGCTATCACGGGTATCATGACACCAGTATCAGCTTTCTCAATCTTTGCCCAAAAGCAAAGAGAAAAATCATGAAGCATATGAATTTTTGTAATTAATGTAATGTTTCTTCATATTCTCTCTCTAGCTATCTTCAAAATAATTCTGTTTTGGTCTGGGTCTTTATCATCTTTAAAGTCTTTGTAACAACATTGTCAATATGACAGATGTTCTTGTGTGTAGCTGTAACTCAAAACAAGAGCAATATATTGCTGATATATTTAGATATAGATAGATATGACAGAAAACTCACATATGGTCAACCATAAGGATAATACTAATTCCTACATCTTCTATATTCTGAAATGCAAAGTTCCAGCCCTTAATAAGTGGCAAAATTCTCACTTTTCTGCACAACAAAAATATATTGTCCCTTCTAAATTCATTCCTAGATTTTCAGTGGTATAGGCTGGTAAAGAACATAACTAAATTGAGCCATAAAAATTGTTTCGCTTGTGTGTGCAATTTCAAAGAGAGGAGTGGATAAAATGGATTTATTCTCATAATGTGAAACTGCTTCATGTATCAGAAATTGCATAGTTGACAACTGCACTTGAGTTACAGTAAAGATTTTCAACATTGCCAAATGGCACATCATGTAATTTCTGATCTGGTTTAATAAAATTGAAATGTTCGGTCACAATTTATGGTTATTTCTTGAGAGTTTCATAATCTATATTTATATTAACTTTGAGTGGCTGAGATATGTGAATTTTAATCCCTCATCTAAAAGTTATATAAATCAAATGTAGGGACAGCATCAACAGAAATGAAACTACCAAGAAGAGAAGGAAGAGGTCTTTAGGGGGCGGTTTCACCACAAATCAGTAGACTCACCTAAGAAAATCAATTGCCATCCTGAATTTATTTGGGTATCCAAGACAGAGACGGACTGGAAAATTTCTAAAAGCAAGCAGTAGCTGTGAGAGGAAGCAAAGAGAATCAGACCTGGAGGTGTGGCACACCACCAGTGTTGTGGTTTCCAGTGTATCGCTGGATACTTGAAATAAAAATGAATTCTAGAGATGTCTCAATAAAAAGGAAGGCCTGATATCTTTTTCTTTGTAATACAAATACTTCACTCAGATCTTTGGAGATAGGGACTCACAAATACAGCTGAGAATGTTTTGAGAATATCTGATCTTTGCTTTTGAAAAATGGTGTTCTCAGTTGCAAATCAGGGCTGATGAGTAGGATTACCTGAGCTGTGTTTGTAAAATATGCCAACAGCAAGAACAAAAAAACCCACTGAAATACTCACTTTTTAATAAAGAAAAGTTATTTTATGATTAGGTTATTTACAGAAATTGTACAGGATGGGGTTGGAGTGCTGGTGCTGTAAAGAGAAGATTGCTCATAAAAGCCGGGAGAACAGTTTTGATTTCTCAAGTGTGACAGAAGGGTATGGTTCTGGGAAACATATGTTTACAAAGACTTGAAGCTGTAAAATGTGTAGATCCTGAAGAGGAAAAGAGTAACTAATGAAACCCAGTTTCCTATGAATTTGTGCCTGCATTCAATACAGACTGCCAACTTCACAATTACTCTTTTTTTACCTGTGGTACTCCCCTGAGCAAAGAACAGTATTTGTGGTGGGTAACCTGGTGCTCCCAGGCCAGCTCACTCCCTGCTTATTTCTGACTTTTCCTCACAATTCTCTTAATAACTTATCTTTCAGATTCCAAACTCTCTTTTAGATCTAATAAATTAAAAAAAATTATTAGAAGGGGGTCAGCAGACAGACAGCCATGATCAAGCAAACGTTATTCCTTTGAAAACTTGGCTAAAGAATGAAAAATATATGGTCCTGAGCAAAAATTTTTTAAGAAACATTGTTACCTAAGAATGTTGTATTTGTCCTGTACAAATGAGCCAGAGGCTGAACATGGAAAAACAACCAGGGTAAACCAGTCCACAGTAAACCAGCACTGACCAAGCTTTTTGAGGAAAGTTAATCTTAGATGACCAGATGCACTGTAAGTTTATTAAAGAAACAAACAAGCAAACAAAACCTCACCAATCTGAAGGAATTTTTCTGAGCTCTTCATTGCTTTACTAGAGGGACACTGTGTTTTAAATCCCACGTGCTTGGGTCAGCCTCTCAACTGTAACAAATAGAATTGGTGGGCCTAAATTTGGATAGTTTTTGTACTATTGTCACGGGTAAGTAAGTTCTCTGAAGTCCAGGAGTTGTTTGGATTTGCAGGGTAAGCAAGAAACCAGCCTGGGGACTTCTTACATCATCATCTTTTCTTGATCCTTGCTGTAAATTATAGGCTGGCAGTTTACTGTGCTTTCTTAAACCATAAAGATGGCAGCTATCATGTAAATACAAAACATTAGAAATCTATCAAGAATGTAACTGATTAGACAGTGAAAAATTAATCTGAAATCAGAACCTTTGTATTTTTTCTGAATCTCTTAGACAGCTTGAAATAATTTCCTGTTGTCACATGCTTTTTAAGAAAAGGAATTCTTGGCTAATGCAGAAAACCTTTTCAGTCCCAACTATTGGAAAGATTTTGTAGGGTTTGTTATTCCTGCAGTGTAGCTTATGCATTTTTTTGACAGTATACAAGCATGCAAACACACATGCATAATGTAGGAAAATGTTCTTCCTTACTCTGTTTCACTGGGGATAATTCTAAGTGTGATAGACACTTTTAGCTTATTTATTTATTTATTTATATAATGGAAATATGATATCCAAAATTATTACCATTTTAGAAGTTGTTATTTTAGTGGAGATAGATAGATAGGCAGTCTTTCCAGTTTCTGCGCCACTGTGTTACACATTTTAGAATAAATTCTTGAGATGGTTACTTTCATTGAATATCTCTTCCAATGTCTTGTGCTTGTTCATGGCCTCTAGTGGGTATTAAACTAATTTAAGGTCACATTGTCCTGGAAGTGCTGAGCCTGAAGGTTTTCTTAACTCATATGAACACCAGCTATGCTCTGACCATGTAAATACACATTTAAAACTAGAATGATAAATCTGAAATGTACTCTGGTTGTAAGAAAAACTCTCACATTGGAATGAGCTGCTTGCCATTGCCATGAGCTGTTGCTACTAATCCATTGCTGCCCATATACAAAGGGCCAGCTAAGTAGTATTTCTAGACTGCTCATTGTGTCTTGTTCTTTGTTGATTTTTCTCATTCTGTGTATTTGAACTACTTTAGCTGGAAGTACTTAGCAAGAGATTCACAAAAAGAACACATAGCATGGGGTGGGTGACCTATGAAGTCAGACATGAAAGATTCCTGTTTGGCTATTTTTCAATGCTGTTTCAGTTGAATCTGAGGCATTACCAGCTGTGACACTGCACAGCAGTCATTTTGTTTCCTTACACTAGCTAGACAGATTTATCAATTTCTTTTCCTTGTTATGATTTTTTTTTCAGTTGTTGCTCTAAAAGAGAAGAGAAAAGAAAATGCAATATGGAATCTGGAATAAAAATGGATTCTCAAACGCCTTTTACAATTGGTGCTCTGGGAGGAGGGCCACTACAGAAATTTCTGAGGTTGAGGTAGAACACCTATTTAATAGGTTCTTTGGCAAATGAAATAATTTATTGCTAGCAAAACCAAACCTTTTCTACTTTTTCTTTTTCAAAGCAAAAGCAGTGCGACAGAGTGGAACTGAGGATCAAAGTTTAAATGCAGTTTGCTCCGCCACCTGGTTTTGATCTGGAGCTCAAGCATGTGACTGGCAGCACTCACTGTCATGGGAGGGAGACCTGGTAAGGGGGGACAGAGCAACATGTCTCCCTATTTCTCAAATTGTGAAAGGTATGAGATTGACAGCCTTGGAAAAATAAGTCTCCTATTTTATTCCCAAAGAAAAAAGGTGGCAGAGCAATCATAATAAAATCTTCTCCCAAAGCACCTCCCTGGTGCTTTGCCCATTTGTTTCAGGATTTCTTTAGCTGAACTGTCTGGAGGGGATGAGGAGATCACTTTGCCTTTTGACCAGTTCAGTCTTTGTCCCACCGCTGACTCTGCACGGGGGTGCCAATTGTGGTTGTCATCTTTTCTTGGGTAGTTGCCACCTGTCCATTAGAAACTGGCCAGAGACCAGGAATTCACTTCACATTGACCACAGAATAGATGTCATAGGCTCAAATTAACATTTTAGACACTGAGTCCAGATTTGAAACAGCAATTTAGAGAAGAAAGGCAAAGTGTCTCTTCCTTCTCGATTGCTTATTTATGGAGTTACTGTGTATTTGAGCTACATTCACGTCCACTTGATTAGTCTCTGTCTGTTGTAAACTTTCTCTACATAATGAATATTTCTCTTTTTAAAGAATCATTGAAGGTCTGAGGCAGATTAGCACCCATCTTGCTACAGGCTGTAAAAACCTTGGTTTGTCTCTCTCAGCTGACAGAAGACATTTCCTTCCAGTCCTTGTGGCTGGCTGAAGGGTCCATTCTGATCTCAAAGAGCAGCTTTAGCCGAGGAATTATAAAGCCCTGAAAATCTATCTTTAGTGATCAGTGGAAAAGCATTATTATTTTGAGGTGTCATCACCATGGGAGAAAGATCACATTAAAAAGCAAAAGAGATCAGTATTAGAATAAGAAGAGACATAAAGTTGGGCCAGAACATGAAAAAAAAGAACAAAGTAGGTAGCTGATCAATAAATTTGGAGTCTGGGTATTGTTTGTTTTTTGGGTTTTTTTTCTCAAGTTGCTGAGTTGAGTATAAAGGGACTTTTCAGGGGACGGATTATTTGTCACTGTGTATCAGAATCTAGTTGGTGATTTAGGGACTTGTCAAAATGGCACAGCTGTATCCATAAGGTCTATGGTCATACTAGTGATATGTCTGTAAGGCTGTGGCATTAAAGCAGCTATGATATATAAGGGCATTGGTAATGTACTGTACTGTGGACATCCAGAACAAGATACAGATGTACTAAATCTACCACTGTTCTGTCACAGGGAGTAGCTGCCATAATAATATACAAAGTCATAAGCACCAAGATAGAATTAAAAACCCCCAAAACTCAAACTGCTAAAATAAGCATTTCTGTCAGGTGTGCACAAGAACTTGTATTCAATAAAAGGAAATGACCATGAACTGGGAGGAAAAAATAGCAGTGTTGGCAAAAAGGTATTTTCACGGTGTGAAAGATGGAGATGGGAACACTTCTCTTTTTTTAACCTTTATAAAACCCCAGGGATTTACAATGATTTATACGCCTGGACCTAGATCTGCAGGAGAACATGGTGCTTTGAAATAGTTTGCTTTGAGATACCTTGCTGACCAGTGCAATCCTGAGGTGCTGTTTGCTGCAGTGTCTAAAATGCACTGCAATAGCATATTTCTTTGGTTTGGATAAACTCTGCAAAGTGACATGCAGCTCTGTGAATTTAAAAAATAAAAAACAACTTACCACATACATTTAAATATT
The DNA here is from genome assembly GCF_963513975.1 of Fringilla coelebs. Taxonomy (NCBI): domain Eukaryota; kingdom Metazoa; phylum Chordata; class Aves; order Passeriformes; family Fringillidae; genus Fringilla; species Fringilla coelebs. The sequence goes on along the minus strand of NC_140030.1, from coordinate 63,669,124 downwards.
TGTGTTACAATGATAATCTTGAGTGTTGTACAATAGATGGTGTCAGTCCACTGGAAGAGTAAGTAAGAACCTCTTGTTTGTACTTGTCTGCCAAATGGTTGTGCAAAGCTGTCAGTCATTCTAGTAGTTACCTTTGTGGTTGTAAAAATTGCAGTCAAGTTACATTTTGATCTTTCAGGTTTTGGGTTTTTGTTCTGCAACAAAACTGTTCAAAGCAAGAGAGAACATCTTGTTTTCTTACTTTAGCAGTGCCCACCCACCCTGGCCAGCCAAGGTCTCAGCACTTATATTGATTTCATGTTTGACATCTCATGAAATGAAGGACCTCATTGCACTCATCCCAAGGGAAAGAAGTATCCACAGTAATCACTTTTATCTTAGGAGAGAAGAAAAATATTTCATTTTTCTTTCATTCAGACTATGCACTACTCATGTTTTTTGTTGGAAATCTGATCCCTGTAATTTAAAAAACGAAAATTTCCACTGCAGTGAGAACAATGTTTAGTTCAGAAAGAAAAACTGTTTAAGACAGTGATTTCAAGGAAATGCAGTATCAGCTTTTCAAACGATTTACTTCCTTAGTGCACTCATCACACATGATCAAATGTAATGTTTTGTCAGGTTTTAGACACTTTCCTATTAGAGTTACATCTTTTACTTCATCAAACTAAGGCTCTGCTGAAGGACAGATTGTACAAATAAACATTAGTTGGAATGTTTTTAAAGAGGAATTGTTTACTGATTGAAATACAAAAACTGTTGCTCATGCTTGCAGATCAAATTACATGCTTAAGAGAAAGCAAGCTACATAATTTGTTGACTCATGACTCATAAGAAATGTCAGGCTGCATCTTTTGATGTGAAGAGTTGCAGAATCTCTTGTCTTTATTAGATGAAGCAGTCGACAAAAGGTTTTTCTTAAAAACAGTGTCAATATACATAACAATTTCATAGCCATCAAACTGTAATCCCTCAGAGGGTGAGTTGTGACGAGGATGATCTGTAACATTCAACTTAAGGAGACTTTTGCTTTAAGACAAAGTATTATACTGGTGTTAAACTCCAACCGAATTCCCAGAGGGAATTTTTTGCCCCGTGTTGTCTCTATTTTTGATTAGTTAGAGCAGCCATGCAGTGTGAAGCCAGGCTTCCAAAACAAGACAATGCAGAGGGAAGGACATGAAGGTCTATCTGAAGGGTAAGCATGGAGGTAGAGGCACAAAAACAAAGTGAGATCAAAGACCAGCTGGGCTCAGGCTCCCATCTTCTGGCAGCTTATAGCGGGGCACTTCAACAAGGGGAAGCACAAAGTGATATTTGCCCCATGGTTTTCTCTGCCATACTGTGGTTTGTGACTCAGGAACTTGAAGCCAGATATGGTGTCTTTGCCCTTTACAGCATTTAGTGACCAATGTCACAGCACTATCCAATTTCCTGCTCTTTGGCTATGGTTATGTCTCCCAGAGGGGTCCTCCACATGTTAATTCTGTCTCCTGTTTATGTCTTTCCAAGATGTCTAAGCTACAGACATAGAGGAAGGACTGAAATTTCAGTTGAGGAAGAATGGAAATATATTGAAGATTTGCTCAGAGTATTTTTCCTATCCATGTCCATGTTGCTTATTATTTTTCCATTATACCCTTATATGTGTGGTTAATAGTGCTGGTTGCATCAACAGAGGTTTTGTGAAAGAATAAACATAGCTGAGTGTGAAACATATACAAGATACATAAAAACACCCAAGGGAAAACTTGACCAATTAAAAATCATTTTTCTTGGAATGACTCTACCTGATAGGACATAACTGTAGTGGTGTACTTGATGAGGCAGCATTTTCAGTGCTCTTACCTCAGTCTTACATTGTAATGGGATTAATTTATAATAGGTAATGGAATCCTGGGGCTCCAGTAAGAACTGAAACAGAAAAAAAATTATTTTTCAAGACAGTAGAAGAAAAACTTGGTCTTATCTTTTTCCAAAATTCATAAAATAAAGATTGTGGGTTCCAGATGTGTAAATACCTTAAGACAGTCTGTTTTTAAAATAACAGGTTATTTTCCATGAAGTGTAAAGAAGGGTGGAGGAATTTAATTAAATATTCTTGGTCTTTGTGATTCAGCAGCAGGGTCTAACCTCATAGTTGATGTTATTTTGAGCAGAAAGTTTGACTAGAGACCTAAATTATGCTGCAGTCCTGTGATTCTGCATTTCTATGAAAGCAGAACAGTGTCTAGAGCTCTTGGGATGCAACACTGACTGAAAAAAAAAGCCTACAACTTCATACAAGCTTTTTTTAAAATAAAGCATTGAATATGTAGTCAGAAATTTGAAATACTCAGGAGAGATGGTTAACTCCTATTTTGTAAAGTTCTGTTTGGGAACAAATTGCTGTGAAGTTTTGAGGTCTGTTTTCTAGTTTGTTCACCATAGCCACAAATAAATAAGGGGGGAGTGGGATTAATGTGACCAAACACAGATATATATTGTACAGTTGTCTACTGTCAGGCTAGTCACCTTAGATTACCTTAATAGTAATATAGAACATAGATGGTTTTGGGTATGTATGGCATAACTTAGTTTAGGTATCTCATTTAAGGTAAGAAGAATTGCATGCTGGAAGGTCTGTTTCTTTCTCCTGACTAAAAAGAACTGAGACAGCTAGCTCAAAAGTAGCAACCCATCCTTGCACACCGAAATAAGTTGGATAAAGGGATAAAAAAGAAGCTGATGATTTCATTTTCATGCCGAGGATTGGGAGAATAAGTTTGTTGCTGCATTACAAAAAGACTGCAAAAGCCTTTTGCATGTTCCAGCCAAAAGATGGGAGATGAATCCCTATGTTCAGAGCCCCATGCCAGTCATATTTCTTGCACAACTGCATCCTTTTCCTTTATTCTGTTACAGTAAATAAAAGCTTACATGTAAGCTTCACCCCAGCAGTAAGATCCATACAGATCTTCCCACTTACCAACCAGCAGCATCAATGTCAGTGGAGACACTGTTGCTGCAGACACAATATCTGCTTGCAAGGCCACAGAGTGAGTAAAGAAGAGAACAGGACATTATCCCTTCAAAAAGCAACACAGCAAAACACAGAAAGAACTTTCTGTGTGGCAATCATATGCTTTCATATTTTTTGTGCATATCACCCTGGCCATCTGCTGAAATAAGATCCCCCATGTTTTATTAGTTATGTTGTTGATGAGTTGGTGGGGGATAATACAGCATGATTTGTCCTGGAAAACCTTCTCTTCATTTTGTGTTTCTCTGACTTCCTTTCCTTATGTAGCCTTTACAACCTCCCTGCACCCTACCCCTTCCCACCCTGCCCCTCCAGCCCCCACCTGTCCAGACTGATTCTTTGCTTCAGAGTTCATGAGAATATTGAAGGTTTATTTTCAAGCACCAGCCTTCTCCAATAGAGAATATCTAAGGTATTGGTTATGTTTGAAAACAGTGAATCATCATAGATTAAATCAAGAAAGAGAAGTATATGAGATTGAAAGGAAAACACAGAAAATCTGATGTGATTCTAAATAATTCAACCCATACCAAGAGCAGAAGGTGAAGTGGATTAAAACTTCTACAGAAGTAACTGAAAAAAGGAACTGAAAAACAACCCATATATCTCAGCTTTCCTTCCTACTTTCACTATTCTTTTCATATTTTCTGTTAATTAGCTTTTCAGTGTTTCTGCCAGAATTTCCAGATTGACTTAAGGATATTGAAATGAATTGAAATTCATTGTTTACAGGCATTGTGACTTTAGTCCTGAGCATTGCAGCATTCCCTGTAGTATCTGGGGTCAGCTGGGCTAGATGCAATTGCAGCATTCATAGCAAGTCACACAGCCATGAAAGCATTTCTTCTTTTTCTACACTTCTGAGCAAGCCCATGAAATTTAGAGAGGTGCTAGATATGTATGAAACAGCATCTGATAAATTCAGCAGAACAAAGATCTGTAAGTTTCTGTGTCTGTAAAATGTTTACTTGTGACAGTTTTGTGACACTCAGGGGGAAATAACTAGATAACCATGCAAATTATAGGGAGGTAACTGCATGTGCTGTAGGGCAAACACCTCTAATAGTCTGAGATTAATTCCCTCACGAGAGTTAAAGAAATGTTGGTGTAAGTCTAGAGATAATGGTTCTGTGTAGATAAACTTGTTGACTAATTTCTTTCTCTTAGAACATCTGTACTAAACCATCTAACACTTGAATTACAGCAATACCATAAAATCTATAAGGTTTCTTTTATGGACCTATTATGTAGAAAAGCCTTTAGGGTAAGTTATATGACCTGGAAGAGTCCTGGTCACTAACATATCACAAATAGACACATAAAACTCTGATAGCTATAAAATCAAAACAAAGTATAAATATAAGTGTTTATTAGTATATCTACCATTCTATTGCCAGCAATTAAGCTGTGAAGAGGTAAGCCCGAGCTTATACTGTTGAAAAACTCAAATATCCAGAAAACCCTTTCTCATTCCCCAAACCATTCCTTTTTAAGTGGTTTTTAAACAAATCTGTCTTAATTCCTAGTTTTTATGTCTTTTTATGTTTGTCTTTAAAAACATAGACCAGCATTGATTAAATCTTTTCTCTTTCACTATGACAGTGACCCATTTAAAGAGTAGGGCTGAGTCCTGTATCACCTGCTGAAATAGTGGGAAGCATTCCATTAAGTTACTCTCTCCTCCAATTGCTTTTTACTGGTTTAATTTTTCAGACTTTGGGAAAAGGATTTCTGAAACTAGTTTGTTCTTTTACACCTGAGCATTCAACTCCTGTCAACATCTGACTGCTTGACTTCTTACAATCTGATCTACCACTAAATTTTGCCATTTCATATGCTGTCATACCTAGATTTGAGATTTGTTCATCAAAGCCATTGCCAGATTAAAACAGTTGTCCAAACCCCATAGTGCAAGTGATGGCTAAAAGTCATGAGAGGTCTGTGGATAAAGAAAACATCCTTCCTGCTTCAGTGATTCCTTGAGAACTGCAAGCTGCCCTTATGCTTGCTGATAGGTATCTCAGCATGGAAACCATAAGCATGTGGGAGCAGCATTATCTGAAGTAACAGAGATGGGATAAGGCCTGTAAAGGAGGAATATTCCTTGAAGAAAAAGGGAATTCCCTCAGCAGTTCAACTGCTCCTGGGCAGAGAGGAATATTTTATGTATGTTTTACAGACCATCCTAGTAGGTATAGCTACTGAGTTTATATAGAGTTAAAAGTCATATGCCAGTATCAGTAGTATTTTTTCCCCCGCTGATAATAGAAATTATTTTTAGACTTCTAAATTTTTCTGTATAACAGAATTATTATGACTTAAGAGCTCCTCTTGTTCCATCTCACTGACATCACCTTTGCCTTCGGTGTGAGTGGAAAATACAAATTAGGTTTTGCCTGTGTGAATGCAGCTCTGTTTTTATTGCACTTAGGCTGGGGAAAATAGACATAAGGTAAGTGTATTTTAATCTTTGGGAATATAGCAACTTGGAGCACTGAAGAAAAAATACAAGACTCGGAAAATGAAAGGATACAGAGAAGGACAATACCAGCACACTGCAAAGGAAAACAATTAAATGTCTGAGACTGTCTCACATTTGTTGCTGTTGTGGAGGATTGTGTGCCATCTGTGCTAGGATGTGCATGAGAACCTTGTGACAATAGCCATCTTGCATAGCCAGAGGCAAGGAAAGTCTGAAATGCACCTAGACCACAGAACAGCATTGGACATGGATCAAGGATACTGCAGATCCCAGATGCTCTCCAAGATTCAGATAAATTGGGCCTGCAAAAGGCAATTATTCACCTTAGGTATCAGATTGAAGCATGGAGGTCCTTCAAATAAAGTTGTTATTTTCATGACTATATCTTCCCTTTTCCTCTTTCTTAGTGATTTACAGTAGGGTCCAAGTAAAAGCTCCTTTGGATCTTACCAATTTACAAATACAGTTTTTGTGGCAATCAAAATCAAAAAAGACAAAAGAAGACAATATTATTAGCAATCCCCAATTGTTCCCAAATGCATGATTTTGGCTGTGCAAACAGTTGGAATTTCTAGCAATATAAACCAATATATTACTGAAAATCATGCCTAAGCATTCAAATAAAATACATAGACAATTTAAAATTATCCATGCAAGCTATCCAGTAATGAGTTATTTGGACTGCAGGGTTTTTACGGATGAAATTGTAAAGTAAATGTAAAATGTAAATATCCAATCCAAAATGCCTTAATTTTTCAGGCGTGGAAATGAAACAAAATTGTTTGCATGCTGTTTCTGAACTCTGAGGTAGACAGAGAGGTAGTTTGCTTCTGGGTCAGAGGGTGAAGCTTTGAATTAGCTCACAAAATAAGACCAGCCTGGCCATCCATCCCCATTCACAGAATTTCAGATTTTTCTTGGCACAGGAATCCTTTTGTTTCCCAGCATAACCTTGAAAACCTTGAAAATATGTTCAATCACTTTAAAGCAAGCCTGTAAATCCCTGAAGACTCTGTTCTATGTGGAAGTGCACAGACAGACCTCTGCTCTGAGAGGCAGGGATAGAATCCTGCCCTGGTGTTAGTGCCTCCCAGTAATGTAGATTAGAGGTGGTAGGTGGTGGGCAAATACTCCTTGAGCCTGCTAACACATCTTCTGGAATACAAGTGGAGTACAGCTGGCTGGCTGGGAATGTGGGCAGAGACTGCGCTGGACCATTCGCATCCCTGTGAAAGGGTTTTCTGCAGATGGCCATTTCTCTGGAGATTGATAGGACTTCTTTCCATGGCCCTCTCCAGCAGCTCAAAGAGTAGCATTTCTAGGTCTTTAGCAATGTCAGTTGGCAGCTTTCTTTGAGGCTTTAACTTCTACATGAAAGACACATCAGTTAAGATCTGTCTGTACCATAATCGGCTTTGCAAAATTCTTTCTTATTTGCATTCTGTTTACTTTTCACTTAATGCTTGGGACCCACAAACTCCCATCATCATCTGAATTTGAGAAAATTACCCCTGCAGTCACCCTGCTATCTCAAAATTATTATTGGAAAAGGTACTTCTTTCAGTTCATTTTTTTCTGGGAAGATTTTGACAGAAAATTAAAAAAAAATTCTCACTGATCTTCTTGTATTTGATAAATCTCTAAAAATATCTTTCTTAACCTATTTTCACCATTGGCCTCGTTTGGGATATCTGTAAGAGGCATCCTCTACACAATGAATGAAAGACCAATTTCATGTCAGAAGAAGAATAAAAGAAGAAAGAAGGAGGTGTCTCTCAAATGCCCCAAAGTGTTATGAGTCTGTGACCCTTGATACATAGGAGAGAATGAATGAAAGAGACCAAAAGAAACATAAGAAATTGCTTCAAGACAGCATGTTGCTCCTGTGCCAAAAAAGCAGATGGCAAAAAGGATCATGCAGAAAAAAAAAAAAGCAAAGAATTACTCCCAAAGAAGCCTGTGTGCAATAGGAATAACAGTGCAGAGCTCCTTTGCTGCCTCCAACTTAGCTTCAAGTGGAGCATAACAAGAAAACTCAAGAAAATTCTTCCAATCAGCCTCAGAAACAAAAACCAGATAAAATAAAAAGAAGCCACAGGTATCTGTACTTACAGATGTGTCAGTCAACAGGAGATATTTTAACACAGCTATTTAAATGGTTTTCTTTTGAGGCATTATTGTTGCTTGCTTTGCAATGTCCAATAAATAAACTTTTCAAAAGTTAATACTCTGTTTTACTACACAGAGTAATTATTAATACTTCCCAGATGGACATTTTTCTCAAGGAGTTATTCACTATCTTATCAATCACTTAACATCAAAGCCGAACCATTAAACAGGGCAGTAAATATACTCTTAGGGCTGTTGTCTATGAATTCACACCATGATGTGATTTTGCAACTACTTTTATAGGTAACTGCTCAAGGTTAGCAATCATGCCTTCTGTGTCTCACTTACTCCTAATTTTTTAATTTGCCTCTAATTTAACAGGTGGTCACAGCCTTCAGCAATAACATCAGGGACATTTGAAATGTTGAGATCCAGACTTCTTGCAGCAGATGAATGGCTTCAGTCTAAGAAATTATAAATTTTTGAAAGCAGGCTGTATCTGTTCCAAGATTGCAGGTTCTAGATCTTCTAGGTTTGTCATATTGCAGCTTCAGAGCCTCTTTTACAGCTTTGTGGGCAAAGGTAGCTCAGAGGATGCTGGTATTCACTGGCGGCACTGCTACTTTACTCCCACCCTGTTCTCATTCCTTCCACTGCAGACACCATCCCTGCCTTTTGGCAAGCCACATTAATTTCTGTGAGACTTCCTTGATGATGAAGATACTAAGAGGCAAATCTGAGTCCTAAATAGTGGTATTAAAATACGGGCAGCCTGTTAAATAATTCCCCATTCACAAGAGGATTAAAAGGGTACAGTTTTGCAGGACTCAGTTAATGGCTTTACATAAGACAGAAGAAATAGCATGTGCAGCTTAAAAATTAACCAGGATAAGTCTTACTTTTATGCACCCCAAAGATAAAACTTTATGAGTTCTTATGCTTGAAAGTAGTTCTGATTTTAGTGTGGTACTGCTATGGGAATGTGGCAAACTTTATATACAATATTAAATATGTAGCCTTCCCCGTCTGAAGTCAGTAAATCATCCCAGCTATGCATCATAATTGAGATTTCTTATTTCCTGAGCCCAGAATGACCATTCTGCCATATACAGATGGTCAGTGAATGCTCTCAGCACCCATCATTTTCTATTTATTATCTGTCATCCTAACATTCTCATTTTTCTCTCTATCATGGTGTTCAAGTTCCTGACAGCTAAATGTGTTATCTCTTCACCAGATACAAAACCATACTAGCAACCTGATAGAGAGGGAGAAGTTATCACTGAAGACAGGGTGAAGACAGTCTGAATTATTGACTGGAACCAAGAACAATTCACCCTCAAATTTTTGTAATCCCTTGAAAATTCTAACAGTATCTCACAGTTCACAGCAAAAACAGTTCCCAGTGGCAGCAAGCAAAAGAGTGGGGATGAACAGTGATGCCTATCCTCTGTACAGTGCATCTTTCCTTCACACAGCTGCTCACTACGAGGTCAGTGTGCATGGGGAAACCACAATACTGGGATCTGTATGCCAGCATTGACACATTCTGGCATATTGACATGTGACATCATTTCCTAGTGCAGACACAGGGAAAGAAAACAGCAGGAACTTTCACTTCCTTTCTCTGTTTCTGGGGTGGATTGTGCTTCCACATGCCGAGTCTGGGACAGCAAGTTAAATATGCCTGGTGCTGTTATCTGAAGCCACCTTGGAAAGAGCAGCCCACAGTCACAATAATCTGCTGTTCTGGTCCCCTAAAAGAGGATGCCTACCTCTTCTGAGTCCTTAATTATGTCTGACCTGTGCATGAAAACTGATAAAGAATCATAGACTTATAGAAACAGAGAGTAGTTTGGATTGGAAGGGACATATAAAAGCCTTCTAGTCTAGCCCCCTGGCCATAAGCAGGGTCATTTTCAACTAGACCAGGTTTTTCGAAGCCCAGTTCCTCCTGACATTGAATATTTACTGGGATGGTGCCCTCCCCATCTGGGCTAGTTATTCCAGCGCTTCCAGATCATGTCAGGGAAATCACAGGGAGAATAATTTTCCTGCAACAAAACCAGCATCACTGTTAGCCATTTCGACAATGGAATCCAAGTTCTTGTGTGCATTTGCTTGAGTTATTTAATTTACTACTGTTGATGTGCTCGCTGAGATTGAGGGTTATGAGAGTGACTAGTTCTTACACACAGGTTGTTGTTTTAGCCTATTCCCTTTTGTAAGACGTTTTCTTCATCAGTTTACTGACTCTTGACCTTACTGCAAATGAAGGCAGTGCGTAAAGCTAATGATTTTCATCAGCAGAAAACGAAGTTTCTCTTTAAGGACTTTATGTCGTATTTATTTCATTGCTTCTATAAAAAAGCCAAGTAGAAAGTGTTGGCATGACTATGATTTTTAATTAAACTTTTAGGATATCAATTTTTATTTTTTAATTAGGGCTTTTATTTCTACAGGCAAGGCTAAGTGGAAATGTCATCAACTTGCATGTTAATTTAGAGGCAGAATTCCTATAAATCCACCTCTGTCATGTTTACACTTTATCCAGTGACAATGTTTTGCTGTAGTCACATCTGTGTGTTAGGGTGTTTAGAAAGCTGAAGACTGGTCTGTGTCATCACCCTTGATCTGTTTATTTGTTTCTCCCTATAGTCTTTTTCATTTTTCTGGACAGCACTTCTCACTTCTGTGACCTCCTTTACACCAAAAGAGACAGTATTGACAAGGCTGTTTGTGTCCCCTGCTAAGAGATCACTTGACCTGGATTCCTGCTGCTTCTTATCCCTCTTTTACTTTCTTGTGTACAGTGATACGTGCTTTGTGCACTCAAGGTGAGAGAAGATAGAGCAGGAATTACCCAGGAACACAGGTCCAGAGGCATCAAGAAAGCACGAAGAGCTGTCACTGTGGGCCAGGAATAACCCAATATTGCCATCTGACTACTGCTCAGTGACATACATGAAGTGAGTTTGGTGGTCTCATCCCAAATCCCTGAGGACAAGTGACTAATGTGGTAGCCAGGACTCACTGGCATCACTGGGAGCCTCCACTGACTGCTCAGGCACTGCACAGGCTTCTGGATTTGGTCACACCCACTGAGCAGGTCGAGGATGGCTGTATGTGCTTCCCCTGGACAAGACTGGGCTCTTTTTGTTAAAAAAATTCAGCTATTTCGCACTGTCACTGATGCTTTAAAAAAAGAGTCAAATATTTAGTGGTACAAATTTACAGATAATGTAAAACATCTGGCCTTTGATGACCATCTCTGTTTTGCCTCTTGCTTCCTTGCCAGGGATAGATAGATCCAATTTTTCTAAAGAACCATTAAACTTCCACTAGAATCTATTTAACTAATTTTTAGTTCTATGAATTGTATTGGTTGTAGAGTAAAAGGCACATTTATTTCTCTGCTCACATTTAAATGTCATTTCCTGTCTATTGATTCTCTTGGCATTGGTTACTGATCATATAACTCCCAAATGGTGTAATCCAAGCTGTTCATATAATTTGGCTTGAACTTTATTTTGAAAAATCTGTAATAATCTAAGTTAAATAAACATAACGCTAAAAAATATACTCTAGGGAATGAATCTGCATTGACAGGAGATGGATAAAATAGTTCTTTTCCATCTCTGCATATGACTTTCTGATTAGAGAAGGCAATAGCAAAAGATGGATGACTGCCTAATTGGATATTAGTAGGGAAAGAGTGACACATGTTATAGTATACTGCTAGAGGATGACTCTGAGGGTTGCAAAGTGAAGTATTTAGGACAAATGAGCCCATCAGATTAGATAAAGTAAAAGAGACAGTTGGGATTCCAAGAGCTTCTCTGACTCATAATTAAGAAAATGTCTCCACAGGAGTCTGTACTAAGCATATCAAAGATAACAGATGCAATATGTTGAAGGCTTTAAGCCACCTGTATGGAGAAAGCTGCTTTTCAAAGGTGGCCAAAAAAAACTTGTTCTTGCCCTTCTTGAGGTGTCTTGTTAATGGTGTACATCTGAAAGTATATAAAAGTAGTTCTTGGAAAATAAAATTAATTTTTAGTATAAAGATGAATTTTTCCTCTGTGAATTTCTGCTTTTACATTGATAATTAAGACCTTCTTTGTGGTGAGAAAATAATTCTGAGGACCAGAGAAATGAAAATATGGGGAGAACTGAGAAAATGAGTAATTGAGTCAGGAAGGGATTTCTGATGAGGAATTGCTGTTTTTTTGGATTCATTTGTTTTCACTTAATATTTAAAATATGCAATTGGAAGTAAAACTGCTTTAGAAACCAACATTTTCCTTAATTAAATTTTTTGTTTTTCTTCAATGTGTTTTTTAATTGTTTTCAAATAATTACATTCATTGGTGCACTTAATGTAATAAAAAATAGACAACAGCTTTCAACTTTTCAAAATTTTTAAACTCTAAGTCAATCACTTTGTATAGAATTTATGGAGTCCTGTTCACTTCAGTGCTAATGCTCCACAGCCTTTATTCTAGACACTCTCCAGACACAAGACAATGAAAGGATAGGGGTTGTTTTGCATCCCTCTAAAATCCTCTCCTGTGGTTAAGTAGACACTGCAGACTATAGTTTTCTAAGCTAGAACAAGGGTATTCGGATTATTCAAGTACTGCTGGGACCTCAGGACAGTTCAGTGAAATGATCACTTGGTTTCTTGAAGCTAGCAGTCTAATCACTTCTCAGGTGGAGTCTTCACACTGTTGACTTTATTTTTATTTATGATGGATCCCCAGAACATTACTATCACTCTGGAGAGGTCAGGGTTGATGCTCTTCTCTCAGAATGGACTACCAGAACCATCTGGAGACCATTTGAAATCCAGTCTACTAGCTGACACTCTACACTGCCTGTGGGCACTATATACTCTGGAAATCAGTAGGTTTTCTTCTCTTGGGTTGTTGCTTGCACTAAAAGCTCTGACAATTCATGTTGCTTGTAGTCTGGCAGCTGATCCTGGTGGATCCCATAGCTTCAAAAATTAGGAGAACCTATGGGCCTAATTCTACCAAGGTGTGAAGTGAAGCACCAGTTGAAAGACAGGTCTCCTTACATTGCTGTCTCTGATGTTAGAATTATATAGTGAATTGAAAATAGAAGATTCAGTCTAGAGATGAGTAAGCTGAATAAAATACTGCTTTAATAGACTAGCAGCGGGACTAGGATGAATTTAAAACCTTGCACCAAACACCTTGTTACCCTAAAATCCTACGTAATCAATAGTGGATTCTCTATCTCTGCAGCTCAGAAATAGCATCTCTGTATTAATGGAAAAAAAGAAAAAAAGCAAAATCCCCCCAGTAATTTCAGTAATTTCAAATTGTCTTTCAAGGAATGTTTTTATATATAATACAGACAAATGTTAAATGAAAAAAATCACATGCATGCATATATTATTAATTATCATGTATACTAATCCTTTCAGAATTTTTCTTTTTTTCTTATGTTTAATATTTTCTACTTACGCTTCCTTTTTTGTTTTTCAAATCTGCACAAAAAGTCAACAAAAAAGTGCACAGGAGGAAAATCAGGATAATTTTTCTGAAATGTAAGTAGAAAACTTCTGCGAAACTGCCTTTTGAAATTGAAAAGAATTGAAACCACCTGTGTGACAAGGATCTTTATCTGATTTTGTCATTTATCCCAAATAAGAGTTTGACATGGCATTCCAAAGCATGGAGAATTCACTTAGAGATGTTTACAAAACAAGACAAAAGAGACGCTCAGACACAGGACTGGGTTCTGACGTAACATCTGGTGTTGAGAGTAGAGGGCATTGGCCATAACTCTCACTACTGGTCAGGAAAACGCCAATGCATTCATACGGCAGGTAGAAAGTCTAGAAAAGCTTCTAGTCGGGAATGAGTGCGGTTTTAATTTCATATATATTGTTTTATGATTACTATATGTCTGAAATGAAAATTGGTAGTCTTGCAGTGGTGGTGTAGTTACCTGTCAGGTGCATTTTGCTTCTACTCTGAGAAGAGCAGCAAACCCCACAAAAACTGAAAGTGGTGTTTTCAGTTTTGACTGCTGGGTCAGCAATGCCAGGATGTTTAACCCTCAAAGGCTACTGCAGATGGAAAATTAAGTGCTGCATTTTCAATTTTCCCCTTGCAATAATCTTGCTTTTTTTCCAGAAATGGAAATATTTTGTAGCAAAATGCCTGTCACGGAAGTAAATGATACAAAATTTCTAAGCCATCAATTGATGAAAAAAGGGAAGCTAAGGAATGGTACAGAAAATAAAAACTGGCAGCCAGGAAGACATTCCCATGTGGAAAAATTATTCTACTGATCATTCCACATATATCATATATCTGTATAGGCAAAATCTTCGGCCCTATGGAATATCCCCTGCTAGTGGGCCACATAACTTCCTGGCAAGCATGTGTGGAAAACAGAACAGAGAGGAATTTTTTTTTCAATTTATCTGTCTGATTTAGGATCTACTGTCTTTAGATGTTCCCTACAAGGTGTATTCTGAATTCTTAGTCATATTAGGTGAGTAGATCTTCAGTGTATAAACCCATATCTGAAAAAAAATTGGCATCAGTATTCATTTCAGTGTTTGAGTGATTTTTACATACCATAAATTTTTTTCTGTGCCTGTATATTAGTATACTGTAGGGCATTATTTCTGTGCAAGTTATTGCATTTTGTATATGCGCCTTGGGACATGTTAGGGCACATTTTCTAAAAGAGTTGATGCATAAATGAGGCTGTTCAACCATTACTGGTGAAATATCGAGGAAGGTTTTGCATAAGGAGATTATTATCTCTAGTGTGGACAGTGCTGATTTGCACTCTTGAGTATTAAATATTCTTAATTCTGGCAGTTGATTTGACCTGATAATTAGTTAACAAACTGGAGAGGTCAGGTATTTGCTGTCTGCATGAGTTAATGGTGAAATACATAATGAGTTTGCCAGAAGATTTTAATCAATTTTAAAAGCTGTATGGCAAAGTTTCTAGGGCTAGGTGCTGGTACTTACTAATTTGCTGCTCTTTACAAATACCTGTAAGAAAAACTATTACAGATGAGCTGCAGTTTGTTTGGATACTAAATACCTGCATAAAATAAAGTATTTCTTCTCCTCCTTCTCTCATCTGTGTGTGTGCTCCCTTAATGATCATTTCAATGTTGAGTCACTTTATTTCCTCTTACTTGTATTTTAGGTATGAAGTAATTTAATGTACTTGCAATCAAATAACTTTTTAATATGCTGCTCTGTGTTGCTTTTAGAATGTGCAGCATTCAAGCTGTATATAAATGTCCCTTGACATTTAACTTATGTATATTGTTAATTTTCACAACACTTAATAGCTCGAGATATCACATAAAGGTTCTTAAAAAAGAAATCAGGATTATTATGTGCGTGCACAGGTCCGCAAAATATGTCAGTCGTTTTTTAACATCTGACTTGTTAAACTCGGAACCTCATATTGTTAGGAAACTCTCCTGTTAATTTCTTTATGCTTTCCATAAAGATTTGATCATTAAAGATGAAAATGAATAATTACTTAACTGCATTTTTTATACATACATATATACATACACACATACACACACACACACATACATACATACATACATACATACATACATACATACATATATGTGTGTGTATATATATATATATATATATATAAATATATAAAAATTGATCAGTAAAACTATTTTAATTGTTGTTTGAAATATTTTTTGTATACATAATGGAAGACTTTGACTCAACAAAATGCTGAAGCATGTGTTTAAGCTTATAACAAAGGACTTTGGACCACGATTTCATTCCAAATATTCATTGAAGACAAAGACAAAACTCCCTCTGATTTCAAGGAGTCAGCATTTCAAACTGTGGGAAAATGTAGTTATGAATTAGATTAATGTATACATTAAAATAATCTCTGTGTCCAGATCCAGAAGCTGCGCTGCATGAGTAGATTTCCAGTCATGAACTCTGAGCAAATCAAACAATCCCTTAATCAGTGATAAACATCTTCTTACCTTGAGAAGTTTATAGTGGAGGCATTAATGGCACAGCCACCAACCAATCTGAAGTCAATAAAGATATTACAGCGCTGTGCAGTGATGACACATGCAGGGAGCTACAGAGGCAAACACACATACCAGTACTCTGACCAAACAACTGGATGCATATCTGGTCAGCCAAAGAACAGGTAACCATGCACCATGGTCCAGGACAAAACCAAATTTACAAGCAGTGGCTTGGCAGTGACTGCATTTGGCCAGGTGACATCAGGTATCTCCTTACTAGGGAGGGAGTTGTGAAAATATGTCAGAGAAAAGGAACGATGCAGAGCTACTTATCAGACCTCCTAATTTCTTAGAGCCTTACTTGGAAAAATGGTTCTACAGATGGGACCAGGATGGAATCCTGTTCTGGTGAGTCACCAGTTGTTATTTTGTATGCTGAAGAACTCCTTCAGCAACTCAGTGAAGAATATATCAACAACTCAGCGAAGAATGTATGGCATTTGGTGCCACTTCAAGCAAGTGTTAGCTTATTCTCCCTTTCCATTTTCTGCCACATAATAAACAGAACACGTTCCTCCCTATTCTATGGCCCTGGATCCACAAACCTGTAGGAAGTGCGAAATGCTTAGGTGTAACTCCTAAAAAAATACAACATACTATTCCAGTGCTGAAAACATAAATCAGAATAAATGTCCTTCAGAGCAGTAAGCAAGCATATTAAAATGGGTACTTTTGGAAGATGTCCATATAATTTGTCCCACATTTGAGAGACCTTTGGACACGAAATCACAACTGAGTTTTATGAAGCCTCCTTCTGACTAGCAAAATTTTTAAAGTGTAACATAATCTAAACTTAAAGCACTGCCAGATAAAATATACAGAGCGTTATGGAACTGTTAACACATGGAATACAGTAGATGAAGTACAGAATGTGGAACTTAACGAAGCTTGTTCACCAGACAAGGGTATAACACATGAAGCTGTGCAAGACAGCAACTAAGGAAGCAAGCCAATTTTTGGAAAGCTAGTTAAAATGTTTGTGCAAGTTTCTTTTTCACCTTAGAATCTACAGCAATTACATTAAGTTAGAGAGTTTCTCAAGTGTGATGAAAGTCCCACTGTCCAAAAGTTCAGTGAACGTGACTCATTAGCTACTCATAACTTAACCTAAACACAACTATTAAGTACTGAATAGCTACTTTGCTGCTTGACCTCAAAATACTTTGTTTGGATATGTAAAGTTCCATAACATTTTGTAATATAACAGGGATAGAGTACCCTAGATAGTGTGAAAGAGCATAAACTTGTAAATGAGAATATATTTCATTCTGAGAAAGTGTATGTGACACAGCCTGACCTTAATTTTTTTGCTGCTAGACAATATTGCAAATCTGGTTTTGAACTTTACAGTAGTGAACAAGAAACACCAGTACCATAGCAAGCCAGCATTTATCTGATAAATAATTGTTCTCTTGGTCCTAATTTGTTTAAAAGATACAGCAGTTTAACTCCATGGAATCTTATGTGGACCATGTTTTTGTGGGCCCTTCTGAGTCTGTTATAAATAAAACTGATATAACTGACTTAATGTGATATTTCATTTAAGCAATTTGACAGAAACTTGATCTTTTCCTCATGTCTCAGAGTAAAGAGTGTTGCTGGGACATCTGTCAGGACATGCTCAATAGACAGAAAGGGTTTCTTCTGAAGGAACATCTACCTGATGAGTATTCCTACCTATCTACTTCCACAGGGAGGCTGTTTGGCCACATATGCCTTCTACATCTGGGCACTATACAATATTGACAAAAAGTACAAATGAAACATATGTATTATTAAAGTAAAACTTCACTGTCTCAGAAGGACAGGTATGTAATACTGAAATCATGAGCCAAATTAATTTCTCTACTTTTTTTTTTTGTAAATAGATTAATCTTAACAGGAAAGTAAGTTTACCAGAGTAAAGTCATTATACAGCAGATTGGAAATTTGCTAATTTCATTATCATTTTAAATGCTATAAGTCTCATGACTTATTTCACACCTTACAACAATGAGCAACTATGAAGTGAATACTCTAAAAGATAAAGCATACAGAAAGACACAAGCATTTTTTTGATATCACATCCCTGAAACAAATAAAACTTCTGCCCTTGACCTCTGATGTAAGTAAGGAATTCCTAAGCTGGCTAAAGTTAATTCTTTTTTTTAGTATACTATATGCTAGAAATGAGACATAAGTATTTTCTTTTTTATCATTTAGTTACGTATTTATTCCATGTTCCTTTATTTCTTTCATAGTTCATTTTAGTCTTTTTCCCCTGTTCCCTCAAGTGTCTCATTCTGAAGGCAAATTCAAGTTTCTTTTAGCATGTTTTTAACCCTTCCCATTACTATATTTTTATGCTTTTAAAAATTATATTAGGCATTTTTCATTAACCTTTTGCTCTCCTAGGGTCTTTTTTTTCCCATAAGTGATATCATGGCTTAATTGTTAACTGGGATTTAACCCTTGCATCAAGTAAAATAAAAGCCAGCAGGGTAACAATTTTTATTTTTCTACTTAGTTTTAAGTCAGCTTTTTGGTATTAGTTTTGAGAGCAAGCTTTCTGCTTTAAGGTATTTGATGATCAGTAACTGACAAACATTAATCAGTGTGAGATTTATAGAGCTTCTGGAGACTGCTATGAGAACCTCAAAGCTGAATCTGAGATGATGTTTGCCTGTAGCTCTGGCACTATGGCATTGCAGCATTGCCACTAATACATAAAGAAATGGAAAGAAAAGAACCAAAAACCAGTGTAATAAAGTTAATCTGCCAGGACAGCACCCAGTGTAGTCTCCTTATCACTGCTCTCAGGGAGGAGGAATGTTAGTGATCAGCCACAGTTAAAGAGCAGCCCAAAAATAAAAGAAGGTGTCTGTGGTTGAACAAAAAGTCTGTGAGGAAATGGTGAGAATTGAGCAGGGCCAAACCAGCATTAAATAAAGAAATATCAACAAAAGTTGCCCTTTAAGTATAGAATTTTTCATCCACTATCTGGTGTTTGTACCAAATAGACAGTAAACAGTTCACCACAGCTCTTAGGCTTTAGTAAAACATTCAAGTGAGATTTAAATCAGCGACACTAACTTTGTGCAGTAGTGTCTTAGCAAACTCGTTACAGATTTCCTTATTCTGCCCTTTCCCTTCATCTCAGCTGGTGAGAAACACTGGTGCTGTTATTTCTCAAGGGCTGACAAAGGCCCATTATTATGTGTGAGAAGGAGAAGTGAATGCAGTCAAACCTGGAGACAAAAATTTCTTTCCATCTTTGCAAATTTTTTTATCCTACATTTTAAATTTTCACCATTAGCGAAAAGATAGCTTGTGCATTCAGGGTTTTGTCTCCAGGGTGAACTTTCCAGCTGTCCACAGCATAGATTACTAACCTCTTCATTAGCCTTTGATCATAAACCTCACCAGTTTGCCTTGAGACATCTTTCTGGATTTGATAGCCACAGTTTCAATTTCTGATGAACAGCTGGAGGAGAAAGAAGCTGAACTGACTGAGCAGCAAATAAAGATCTTTTTAACAAGACTATCCTATGCTATACAGACTATTTAGTATGTGGGCAGCAGACTTGCAAATTCGTCTGTCAGCATTGCTTTTGAATATTTTTTCAGACAGATAACACTAGTGACACCTTAATGTCTTTATCAGTCTTGGCTCAGTAAGAGGAAAGTCGAACTGTAACATCATGTTCTCCTGCTTATTTTTCTGCCAGGATCAAACTAAAACAGGAGACATCCCTTGGCTTTAAAAATATACTAGAATTTTTGCTAAAATTACTTGATATTGTCGTTGAGTTTGCTCTGACTATAGCTGAAACATTCGAATTCCAGAAGAATCATGTGTAATTACACTGAAGCAGAAGATGAATTTCTGACATCTGAGAATGACTGAGAAGCTTCAGGCAGAAATCAAACTGTTATTAGCTTTTTAAGTACTTGTTGCCACATTGACTTATATGTGATCTTTATCACAGTCCCATATACAAGATATGTTTCCTTTTGAAAGACTGGTGCCAGAGAGCTTCAGTGTTTGCATGCCTTCAATGATGACAGCACTCAGTTCTGAGGTCATGCCTGGGCAGAAATTGCCTACTGGGAGTTGTTTCTGAGCTGGAACATTTCACTTAAGAATAGTAGAAATGACTGACAATAGGGAAAAACAAAAAGAAAAAGCCAAACAACCCTAGCTGTACTAATGGACCTACTACTTACAAAAAACCTGTTGAGGAACCAGATGGGAATTGTCTGTGGGTAAATTTTGTGTTTCCCAGCCGATAAGCTAATGAAGTGTTAAATCAAGAAAACGAACCCAAGAAGGTTTTTCTTTTTCTTTTCTTTTCTTTTCTTTTCTTTTCTTTTCTTTTCTTTTCTTTTCTTTTCTTTTCTTTTCTTTTCTTTTCTTTTCTTTTCTTTTCTTTTCTTTTCTTTTCTTTTCTTTTCTTTTCTTTTCTTTTCTTTTCTTTTCTTTTCTTTTCTTTTCTTTTCTTTTCTTTTCTTTTCTTTTCTTTTTTCCTTCTCTTCTCTTCTCTTCTCTTCTCTTCTCTTCTCTTCTCTTCTCTTCTCTTCTCTTCTCTTCTCTTCTCTTCTCTTCTCTTCTCTTCTCTTCTCTTCTCTTCTCTTCTCTTCTCTTCTCTTCTCTTCTCTTCTCTTCTCTTCTCTTCTCTTCCCCTTCCCCTTCCCCTTCCCCTTCCCCTTCCCCTTCCCCTTCCCCTTCCCCTTCCCCTTCCCCTTCCCCTTCCCCTTCCCCTTCCCCTTCCCCTTCCCCTTCCCCTTCCCCTTCCCCTTCCCCTTCCCCTTCCCCTTCCCCTTCCCCTTCCCCTTCCCCTTCCCCTTCCCCTTTCCTAGCATGAGACAAATGCAAATCTTCTTGGTCAGGCACAGTACAATTAGGGATTAATCTAGGCAATTTTCTTGGAATTGAGTTTCCCCAAATGTTGCAAAATCCAAAGGCCCTTTGCAACTGGGTGGGTGACAGGTATTATATGTTTCCATTTTTTCCCTCAGCATGAGTTTTACCAACACGGTGTCTGAATAGGATTCTCTTCAGTACCTTGCTGCCACTTTTAATGACAAGGCTACTTTTTAACATCTTTGCCTTCTACACTTCTGGCTGTACTCTCAGTTATTTCCCTCCTCCTTGAACTGCCTCACCCCAAGCTGACAGATTAATAGATATATAGTAGCATGTAGACTATGATATAAAGAATTATGGCAGTAGAAATTGATGGTGAATAAACTAGTGCTAAAAGATATGGAAGGGTCATCTGGGATTTTGTGTGGAAAGATAATCACACTAACTTGGCTGAAGATGTTTGAAATGTAAAGGTTTTTTTTTCTGCTACTAGAGACAGAGGAAGTAACAGTGAGTTTCCTAAGAGATGAATCAAAAATCCCCATGAAGGCAAATAGAGAGGTGGGTGACCTGAAAGGAATAGGTTTCCTTCTGCTTTTTGTGTGGGGAATTGTACTGGTTTTGACTGGGACAGAATTCTTTGTGGAAACTTGTATGGTGATATCTTTTGGATTTCTGACCAAAATGGTGGTGGTAAGAACTCCTGATAAGTTTGGCTCCTGCAGAGCAGTGCTTATAAAGCCTTAAGGTTTTCTCGTGCTGCTCTCCCAGGGAGTGGACTCGGGTGCACGAGAGGCTGGGAGAGGATCCAGCCAGGAGCACTGACCCCTGATGACCAAAGGGATAGCCCATTCCATGGGACATCGTGCTCAGCAATAAAAACTGAGGAAAGAAGGAGGAAACAGAGACTGTTCAGAGTTAAGGCATTTGTCTTCCCAAGTAACTGTTCCATGGGATGGAGTCCTGTTTTTCGGGAGATGACTGAACACTTGCCTGCCCTTGGAAGAGGTAAATGAATTCCTTGTTCTGCTTTGCTGGTATACACAGCTTTTACTTTGCCTATTAAAGATGAATCTACCTCATCCCATTTTCTCGCTTTTAGCTTTCCAATTCTGTGCCCATTTCACTGTGAGGAACAAGCAAGCAGCAGTGTGGGACTGAGCTGCTTACTGGGATTAAACCACAAGAAAAATGAATAGAAACAAGAGCTTCCCAGACCTTCATAGTTGTGGTGGGGTTTGGTTTTGTTTCCTTTTTTTAAAATTTTATTTTGTTTTGTTTTTTTGGTTGGTTGATTTTGATGTTGGTTTGGCTTTCGTCCTTTTATTTTGTTGTTGTTTGTTTTTTTGTGGTGGCAAAGCACCAAACAGAGTTGGCTGGCCTTTTCTGAAGAGAGATTCCATCACTGGCACTCTGTATCCCCATATTTTAGACAATTTTTCCAGGAAAGAAAATCAAGACATAAGTTAGTTTGAAGTTGCATGTCTAGATTTATCCACTTTGAGAGTCCAGAGAAGGGCCATAAAAGTTGACTGGATGGAGGAGCACCTCTCCTATGGGGAAAGGCTAAGAGAATTGTGACTGATCACCCTGGAAAAGAGAAAGGTTGGGGTGATTTAATTGCAGACTTCCAGTACCTGAAGGAAGCCTACAGGAAAGACAGACTACTTATGAGAGCATGTAGTGACAGGGCAAACTGAAAGAGGGCTATGTTTAGGATATTAGGAAGAAATTTTTTACTGTGTGGGTAAGTGAGGCACTGCAACAGGTTGACCATGGAGGTTGTGGATGTCCCATCCCTGGAGGTATTCAAGGTCAGATTGGACAGGGCTCTGAGCAGTCTGGCTAGTGGAAGGGGTCCCTGCCCATGACAGAGGGGTTGCAACTAGATGATCTCTAAGGTGTCTTCCATTCCAAACTATTCTATGATTTTATCATAAATATCTCATTTAGCATTTTAGCCAAGCTGCAAGTGACTGGTCGTGACTTTAACAAATTCAAGTATCAGTGCTTCACACTGCACTAGTGCAGCCCCACCTTTAATACTGCGCGTAGTTTAGGCTGGCTTCGACCCAGGAAGGACCTCAGACTGTGAGGGTATGTCCAGAGGATGGGAACCAAGATGGTGAAAGCCCTCAAAAGCAAGATTTATGAAGAGTATCTGAGCCCATTTGGTTCATTCATCTTGAGAAGGGGTGCCCTCATCACAGCTTCCATCTTCCAAAATGTGGAGATGGGGGTGGTGATCTCCTCTCTGGTGAGAAGCAGGACATGAGGCAACAGAATGAAGTACCATCAAGGGAGGTTCAGTTTGGACATTAGAAAAAGTTCTTCACAAAGGGGGTGGTTGGTGAGGGGAACTGGCTCTGCAGAGAAGTGGCCACAGCATGAAGCCTGATAGGAGCTCAGTGAGCACCTGGATGATATCCTTAGTCATATGGTTTAGTTTTAGTGATTCCTGGGAGAAGCAGAGTTAGGCTTGATGATACTTATGGGTTCCTTCCAACTTCAGATATTCTGTGACTCTGTTGGAAAGCTGCATCAGCCTGACAAAAGGGAGTCCCATCCTCTCCTGGGTAGATCTCCTGCTCCAGCATTGGATGTTGGGGTGCAGAGTGAATTCCTTCCTCAATTCCTTACCCATCCTTTCCAATCACTTCCTTTCTGGTTAGATGCTTGCAGAATTTTTGGCCTTTCCTGAGGGACCTGAGCAGAATGGATGACAATCTTTGCTTGAGCCTAAACCTCAATAACCACCATAGAATTTCTGAGCAAGCATGCAATTTTACATGTTAGTGACATTTTGTACATGTGCCTGGAAGCTGCCAATGTACTGTGCTTTATCATGACTAAAAAGGTACTGTGGGAAAGTAGATTGACTCATCTCTGGCCAGCATGTAACTGCTGATAATGGGGGAGGGGGTTGCTCTGAATTATTTATAATTTTTAAAATAACCCTCCTAATAATCCTAATAATACTTTTGGCTTATCTGAAAGCCAAATGGATAACAATGTTAACCATTAACTTCCAAACTATTGCTCAATAAATAGAGAAATGAAGTAAAAATCAATTTGTTTCAAGTCCTTAGGAATGAACTCAAACTCGAGACATCAAAATAGTTCATGAAAATAAGTTCCATTTTTAAACCAGCTGTAGTCCTAAGCAATTAAAATCTTTAATAAGAACTTACTTAAATAGAAAGTAGTTAATTTTAATAATTCTTTTTTCTGGGGTCTTCACCGTGACTGGATGCCAGGTTCTCACCAAAGCCTTTCAGTCATTTCTCTCCTCAGCTGCACAGAGGAGAGAAAATGTAATGCAAGGCTTGTGGGCAATAGGACAGGGAGAGATAACTCAGCAGTTACTGTCACTGGCAAAGCAGACTCAGTGTTGGGAAATTAAGAACACCTGTATTGTGACTGTCTAAGGGTGATGGGTTTCTCAATAAGTATAGTACAATAAAGTGGTTGATCAACCTTCTGAGAAGCATGGAGTCAATGCTAATTATTACCTGGCTGGGGCCAGTAACAACAGGCTGCAATCACTCCTATGCAGCAATTTTGCCCTTCTTAAATCTGTTATCCCAGAATTGTTACTGTCATTACTGATGGATTTGGTCTTGGATAAAGGTGTGTCTGTCTTGGAGCCTGTTGGTATTGACTCCATCAGATAACTGGGGAAGCTTCTGGTGGCTTCTCACAGAAGCCACCCCTGCCACAACCTTGCCATACAAACACCCCCTCACCTGCCACAACCTTGCCACACAAACACCCCCTCACCTGCCACAACCTTGCCACACAAACACCCCCTCACCTGCCACAACCTTGCCACACAAACCCAATACACTTTTGTTGATTAGAAAACCACTTGTGGTGGTTTTCAGAACCACAAGTTGCGTGGTCTTATTTTCAGAACTACTAGCAGTTGTAGGTATTCAGATATTCTGAATGCTGGGTCATAGTTTTTGTATTTCATATTTATATCCAAGATGAAAAATGCTAATCTTCATGATTGTATTTCTTTTTTTGCTTTGTCCTCTGAAAAGCTGAATAATAGCCATTTAAAAAATATTTTGAGATTCTTTGATAACAGGCACTATATGAATGCAAATTATAACACTTTTAACATGCTTTCAGTTTATTCTTATCTGTGTGGGAGTTATCAAATCTGATTTTACTTTAGAAAGTCATAATTTTATTATTAAAATAAAAATGAACTAAGTGTAAGGAATGTTCAGGATCCAATTCAGTTCTATGACAGCAAGGACTTTTTCACAATGAGGAAATCCATACAAAATTACCACTTTAAATATTTTTGCACATTTTTTTTCTTTTATGCTCATGATCTCTAAACGTCAGTTGGAGATTGCCAAAGCATGAATCTTGGTGTCAGTAATTGTACCCTACTGTATATTTGTCCTAGGTAAGAGGTGAAACCTGATGCCTGTCCCTGAGCTCAGTGATTACTGACTTTAAATATGAAACCTGATCAATATTTGGGGATGTCATTATCCCCTTTTCTATCCCCTTACAGAATTGCCAAGGTGACAAGATTGGGGGGGGAGCTCAGATACTCAGATGCTGTGTGAACAGACTGTGAAAGGGGAGTTTATGGAATGGTCAGTCATTGACAACCTCTAAAATAGGTAT
The DNA here is from genome assembly GCF_963513975.1 of Fringilla coelebs. Lineage (NCBI taxonomy): Eukaryota > Metazoa > Chordata > Aves > Passeriformes > Fringillidae > Fringilla > Fringilla coelebs. The sequence goes on along the minus strand of NC_140030.1, from coordinate 63,643,929 downwards.
CAACCCTGTTAGCAATTCTCTTGATCGCTCTCTGATCAAAACATAGGAGACAAAAATCAGCTAGGTTTCAATTTGTTTCTCTTCAGGTGAAAATACAAAGAATCTACATATTTACAGTTCTCATGATAGCTAGCCAGGGAAGAGATGTCTCGTGACTTAATTTGGATAAAATACTGGATTCAGAATATGGCTGGGTTAGAGCCCAGGCTGAGTCATGAGATTATAGCTGCAGAGTAAGCAGACATACGGACAAGATGGTTTTGAGAAATCTTCATTCAAACAGATTAATTTTTAATAGGTATCCACAACAAAGAATGCTGTAAGCATTGTTTTTCTTTAATGTTTCCTCTCTGCTACTTCATTTTGTAATTTTCTTTTCTGCTTCATTTTATTTCTTCATGCTCAATTCTAAGGTGCATTTCTGTATCTTGAAAAATCTGTTTATTCATTTACTTATTTTTCTTCTTGCTCTTCTTCCCCCTTTATTTTTGTCTTCTCACATCATTCCCACTACCAGAATGGTGCAGAAAAATCAAATCCTACTTAAACATGGATTTTGCACCTTGCTCTCCTAGTAGCAGCAGTCAGAGAGTGGATACTGGATTAAATATAACCACAAAGCATGACCATGGTGCTCTGCATTGCCACACTAGATCTGGCCCCAAGTGACTTGAACCAAGTTAGCAGTAGGTTTGTGGCAGGATGTAGGATTTGCCCAAGATGAGTGCTAGCACTTGAGAAAGATAAGCAGCTCAGGAGACTCATAGTGGGATATAAACACGGATATGCTGCCAATCTTTTCACAATGGGCACCAACATAAATTTTTCCACTGGCTTGTGGCAGAATTCATATCAGAGGCATGCACTTGCAGACGAGTGTCGAGGGACTGGCAAATGTATTCCTTTGCTTTGCAAGCAAACAAAAATGCTCTTTAATAACCAAATAAAGAGGCAACATCTTTTGAAAAACTTCTAGGAAGTCTGCTTGTATTTTGCATTGTATCCTATTTGTATTGCTTGATTGAGAAAGAGGCTGGAGATATTTTAAGAAATAACTAATGATAAAATCTGTGGCTTTACAGAGCCAAGAAGATTGTCTAGATGAGTTCCATGAATGAAAATCAGCCTGATAATTCTGATTTCTCAATGACTAGAGAGGCAGTGAAATACAAAATAGTAGAAACAGTAACCCCTTCTGTCCTTTTAATTTTGACATTGATGTCCAAAGGACATTCCTGAGTGCACAGAGACCTTCACATGTAACGACACTAAATTTTGAGAGCAGTGACAAGTTACTGGGGGGATGATCAGCTGGGTCACTGACTCCAGTTTACTTTCTGCAGCAGTAGAATAAAATATAATTAATGTTTTAGAGAGACCCACTGGAAAGTTTATCCTTTTTCAACAGTGTGCTGCCCTCTCAAACTTTTGTCTCCAAATACCTTACCCTTTAGGCAACAGTTTGCAAACACAAAAGGAGCAATATTTACAGAACTGTTACTCGTCACATTTTGGAGCATTTTATATGAACAGTGCAATGGACTTGGTGCTTTGGTAGTTCATATAAAATGATGTTATTCGTGTGCTCCTGCTAATTTCTTTCTGCACACTGATGCCCTACTCTTTTGCCATGCACTGCAAGAAGAGAACAACAATACCCTGCTATATTTAAATTCAAAGCGTAAGATGATATTCAAAGCTAGAATCTCCACAGTGAGGACTAAAATGTTAGTGATCAGTATAATAAGCACTGCCCACAATATGCCAGCTGCTTAGTTCACCAAGCTCGTTGCAGGAGCCATGAGACACATTTAAAGGAAAAGTCTGAGAAGAGAACAGTCCTTTTAAGATTTTTTTCAGGAGAGCAGTTACTGCCAAGCATCTTGTCCTTTTAAAGGGGAGTAAGTGGGCCTGTGACAGAACCCATCCTATCTTGACAGTCACAGCTGGTGTTTAAAGGCCAGGACTGATAGACAATAGCATATTAGGGGCATGTTGCTTGTCCAGATGGCATTTGTCTTAATCATCCGTCAAAATCTCCAGTGGTGCCAATCTAAGGCCTTTCAACAACAACTTTCTGTTTCAAAGATATAGCCCTATTCTTAGACTTAGTTATTTGGGTTTTGTTATTTTTTTTCCTTCCTTCTAAGGTTAACAGCCCCTGAATGGTGCTGACAAGGAAATTCTTCTTGTGAAAGATATTTTGACTGTTTTTCTGGATTTTTGGTAAAGCTGATTGCTCCTTGCATCTCCCCACTACATTAAAAAAATATGCTGCTCAACAAGTATTCAGTAAAGAATGTAAACTAGACAAGAATGTAGTTGGCCCAACTTTTGCATTACATTTTACCTCATAGTTCAGGCATTTTGTTTGCCTTACAAGGTATTACAGGCAGCAGTGTAAATGCAGATCAGAGCTGCAGTAGCCGAACACAACAGAACTAAACAGCTGATTTAATGAGATAGGAATTTAATACAATGCTTTATTCATAGAATTTGAATGTTGAATGCCAGATGGTGTCAGCAGTATTTCCCTCTGACTCAAGATCCAAAATTAAAACAGATTTCTGTTTTATCTTACAATTTTCAGCTTAAATCTCTCTACTGTTTCCAGGTAATACTTTCCTGGAATAATTTCTCCCTTTGCCTTTCTAAAGTACATGCCAAGTAATTAGTTCATGAGCCACAAAAATGTGTGGTACATAGCGCATCAAAGATCAACACAGTCAATGGACTATCATGTTAGAGGCTTGGATAACACAACATGCTAAATGAAATAGATATTCACTTCTGCCCAGTGAACTATTCAGAGTTCAGAACCTTCTTTCCATGGAGGGAGCCTTATATTAGGTACCATCAGAAAATAGTATTCCAAGACATGGTTGTTGCTATAGAGAGATGCAGAACAAATTCAGAGACTCAAAAGAATTAGCTCTTAACCATTTTCACTCCGAAATTGAAAGCAGTCACTTCAAGCAGGTCAAGGTTTCTCACAGTCTGCCAAAGACTTGCATTAACGACAGCTGATTTCATCCAGAACCTCAATGACTCACTGCTCGCTGGAAATTTAAGAGTCTTATTGCCATGATGCAAGAAGTCAGAGTGTGTTTCTTCTTATCCTATATTGACTCCCTCTGACAAGTCATTGCTGTGGTCAATTCTTTGGAGGCAGGTGTTTTGGAAACAGCATTTCAATCTGAGAAAGTGTCTGAGTTTGTCAGACTATCAGGAAAAGATGCATGATTGATTCTCCTGACATACTGTTTTCCTAGTTTGTATCAGTGTGTATCACTATGTTTTCCCTCTCAACAGTGCTAAGTCATTTGGCTTTGTTATGGAAGATGGATGTTAAAGTCTGGTTCTGTTCACCTTTCTGGGTTGAAAAACATTCCAGCAAAAATGTTCCCAGTGTCTGAGGTCTATTCTGGTAACTGAGACACTTTCTGTCCCAGAAGTAAAACCAAGTACCTGGAAATTCCCTCAAGACATGATTTGTCTGTGCAAAAATCTTCCTCATCCCCTTAGAGGCCTCAGAGGAGAAGCTGCAATTATCTTTTCACCTGTGCTCTTTCTCTATCCCTTCTTTTCTCTCACACACAATCTTTTTAAACTTCAAAGCATTTGCCTACTTTGTTGCTTCAGCATTTGGGCATTCACTGAATGCTGACACAAAATAAGCAATCCTATCCAGTCAGTTCTCAACACAAAAGTTCAAGAACTGGAAATCAATTCATGTATAATGGACTTGGATATAGATAAACTAGGTTGCTGTCTTTCTGCATCAAATCACTTTTTTCTTTACAGTTGTTTTCTTGTTTCCATGTTCCAGCAGGGATGAGCAAAAAATATAATTGTGCCCTGCAGAGAACTGTGTGGGTTGAAATTGTTTGCCATTGCCAAGAAGTGAACAAAACATGAGAGTTTGGGTATATGATCATCTCCTGAAAACCCAGAAGAGCAACATTTTGCCAGCACACCTCCTAAAACATTACAAATGGGTGAGTAAGTGTGAAGAGGCTTGGGAGATGATAAGCAATGCTCTCCAATTATCTTGGTGCAAATCTGAAGAATTGGAACATACCAAGGAAGTTATTTTTAGGTTTATAATCTTTAAATATTGAATTATATTTAGATATATAAATATTAGACTCCTTGAAAATTATCTCAGTGCTACCAGTTCCTGATAACTGTGATTTACTAACTTATCCTACGATCACAGAATAATCTAGAAGGGTGTCGTCATCAGGATCCTGCTGAGCTTGCACTCAGGAAAAATGAACTACAACAGAATAAAAAAAATGAATTGTTCAAACTCTGAGCATTACTTGAAAATTTTAATATTTCAACATGCAAATATTTGAGTGAAAATATGACCACAGACAGTTTAAATGACTATGCTTGGTAAGGATTTTGAAGACTCAGTGGGGTCTTGCACTGGTTATTTGCATCCTATATGAGGCAATCTTTTCAGATTTTTGTGCCTTAGCTCTCCATATGTAAAGAGGAGTGACTATGTACAGCTTTCACCATTTTATATCTAGCTAGCTTAATTACAAATCTTATAGGGCTGAGACTTTTCTTACAGGCATCACCAGAATTTAAGATTCTGAGCAGTGCTGGGGTTTCTAAACTCTCTCACAATATGACCATTATTTTGGAGACTGTGCTTTACAAATTGATGCATCCAAACAGCATTATTCATATTCAGATAATTTTCTTGTTTTCTGCCTTTTCTTGCTAAGGTTGCCTCCCACCATTCCCCTCTTCACAAAGTAAGCAATAATACATAAGTTAGGATGAAATAAAAAAATTCCTGAAGTGTCTGGAAACAGCACTTCAAACACAGTCAATACCCTCCTTGGAAACTGGCTGCTGTAAAAAAGAAATGAACAGAATAGTCCTTGGCCTGAATAGTTTGAATTCTGGCCTTGCTGAAGTCAAGAATTACCATTGATTTTAGTGGAGTGAGGATTTTATACTTTGTGAAGCAAAAAAATCCCCTAAGACTAGGATTTCCAAAGGTATCTGAGGAGAAGATGCTTCTGGGATGCCTTGAAAACTCCAGCCTAAATCGGTTTCACTCTTCCAGCAAATGAGTCAACCACCCATATTTGAATGTATCTTTCTGTCTCTAGTAAACCAGATGCATTTGAATTGGTATCCTAAAGAGGAAACATACAGCCTCCATTTAGCTATCATTTAAGTCATCTAGACCTACAATATAGAGCATAATTGTTTCTGTAATCTTTTTGTAATATCTGGAAATTAGTTATCCTGAAATGATGTATTTTAATTTATTTTCAAAACATTAAATATTAAAAGTACTAGCACATGACCTCTAGATGTAATTAATATAAGAAATGATAAACCAGGCATATAATTAAATGTCCTTTCCAAAAATAGAGTACTGAGGGAAGCAGTCATTAACTAAGATTATATTACCAAAAGGGAAAACATTACTACAGTCAGTCATCATTGTGAGCAACAGCACAACAAGGTTCATTCCTATGCCTGTGGATATCTATTTATAGTATAATGACATGAGCTGTAACAACCACAGAACATCTCTTCCAGGATCTAAACTTGCAGATATCTACATCTGGAGAAAGAACACATCAGGCAATGTTTATGTTCCCTGCTCTTCTTCAGCCAAAAAACATACGAAAAAATGAAAACCTCAGAAAACAAGAGTGCAGTTTTTATTTACTCCTTTCTTAAGGAGTGCATTTTTAACTGATTCATCTGATATCAAACCACTTTTTCTTCCACAAGAGAAATAGCTATTGCTCGTCTCAAGACTTGGAGAAAATATAGAGTATGCTGGCATGAAAATATAATCAACTTTGACAGAATTTGAATTTAGTGTTGGCTAGTTTAAATTCCTAACTTTCAAAGAGGGCAGGTATTGTTTAAATTTGTTTAATAAGAATTTTATCTTTAAATTCCATTGTTATTTTAACAAACTAGGAAAATAACTAATTGTGGTGAAGACAAGGGACAGATTTTAGACCCTATTTCATAAATTCCATCCCGCTTTGACAATTCTGTGCCATATAGAGATGGTGCTGGGGAGGTAAAAAAAAGAGAGGCAGTACTAATCTGAACCTGGGTAAATTGAAGAAGACTGAACCCTTTAGGAATAAGCATGAAAGCTGTCTTGATTTCAAGTTGACTGCATCTGTGAGGTGGAGGGATAAGAAGGCAGACAAATACAGTGAGGAAAAAGAAATGACAGAAAATGTCAGATGTGACTAGTAAGCAAGAATATATCCTATCCTACATTGTTTAGGGAAAAATATACCCACATGCTCCAAATAAAAAAAAAAAAAAAATCAGCACTTATGATTATGTACCATAAAAGAGCTGAGGGGCAAGCTGTATTCTTCATTTATGTCCTGAATTACTCTGAATTCCTTAGGATCAGACCTGTCTGCATTTTAGTGAAAGTGGGCTCTGGGGGGGTGATTTCTGAACAGAGATGCTGTTTACTGTGTCCCTGTTGGTGAAAGGATGCATTATGTAAGACATATTTGCATGGTGTCCATATTTTCTTGCATTTGCTGTCTGTTTATTCTGTTCATGGGCTGACACATCTCCTGGGGATTCCTTCTTTCTAGAAAATGAGCTAATAAAATTCACAAGTACATTTCCTACTGTTAGTTATTCCTCAGTATAGTCCTCAGCATTTTTAATTCTGACCAGCTGAAAACAAGCTGTTGCTTTGTCAACATTATTGACCTTTCAAATTAGCATGTGAGTAAGTTATGGCATAGAACAAGTGTATTTCACCCGGTGTAGAGCCAGCACAATGACATATGCTTTACCTTGCCCTATGACAAACGATTCTTTGGCAGGATGCATGGCCCAAAAATTGTGAACCCTCTCCATGAAGGTCAGCAGGAATCATCAGTAGTATCGCATTGTCCCTTTCATGGCATGTTTCTGTAGGCTCATTAAAGCACTTTTACATCTTACCCTGCCTTCTTTCCCAGATTCTGTGTTTGTCTTTACAGACCTTGCACTTCTGCTTTAGTTTTTTCCTTATTTCTGTACTTTTGTAGGTGTGTGTTTTCTCCACATTATGACAGCCCACCATGAATGGCTTCACTTTTCCTTAAGGGCTGCAAATTCACCTCCAGTCAAATGTGTGCAGCATAACAGAAATGCAATGGCTTGCAATGTACATAGCCTGATCTGTCAATTTTCCACCCTTCCAAATGAGCAGAATGAGAACAGCTGTCTTCTATTTACTGGAGAGATGCACTATTCCTTGTAACTGTCTTGGAACATACATCATTACTAACATATGACTATTTATCTTTTGCTTTAAACTTATCTTCTTATACCCAATATTTGTCTCTATTTGGATAAAAGAAGGAATGAGAATTCTATAAGCTCTGTGTAAGCTGAAACATAAGTGCAAGCTGTACTTCTGCTTGGACTAGTGATGAGCCTTCCTCCTGTGTTGGCAGCTAGGCTGTACAGATGTTTCCTCCTGTGCTGTAAAGGCTCAAAAGCACACAGAAATCACAGGTTTGATTCTTTCTGCTGGTGGCGTACTTGAAATCCTGGCATTTGAATCTTCTAGCCCTTGTATTTCTGGAAAAGTAGATCCACTCTTGCCCCAGAGGGACCAGCAGTACTGATTTTTAAAAGTGCAATATTGACTGAAGTTTCCTCAAGCCCAGAAGACAACAGATTACTTTGCAGAGCCAAAATACATTGCTTTGCTACTAACATTGATGATATACAACAAGGTCGAGGTTACAAATTTACTTTCTGCAGTAAGAAGTTCACTAGCCTCCATATTGACTTTGGTTTTCTTTTTCTAAATTAAAGTCCTTTTTGTCAATCAGTTCTAGGAAATTATAGATCTACTTGAGATTATATTAGCTTCCTTATATAAGGTAATGAATGAAACCTTCAAAATTAGAGAAAATCTAATATTAAAAGTTCACTATTTAGAAAAGATTTCTTCTAATGAGGCACTTGAATATATTTAGGAAGAATTCTAGTCCTGACCCAAACTTTTGTGATTTTCATGTTCAAATGTGTTGTTATAGAAATAAATTTGAGCCAAAATAATAGAATTTAATTTTTTGCTTTGGCAGTGTACCACATGTAGAACTTGTGTAGAACCCTCTAAGAGAATTTATGATATTGGTTTTTTTTCTTTTATTTTTATTTACATTTTTTTTCAAATAAAGCTTAGTCTCCTTTCTATGACATTTCAGCGAGATTTCTGTACTTAAGTGAGATTTGAAATTGTAGAATCCCTGTCTTTCTTTTCTTTCAAATTATATAAAAAATATTATAGAAACAATTAGAGAAACATGACTTAAGTCTTGAAAGAATTCCAGTTTTTATAAAATGAGATAATTGGGTCATGGACACTGTCCTAATTCCCTAGGGCACGTGGGAAATGGCCATGGAAATAATAATTATTTGAAAATTTCTATTGCTCAACAGAAAAAAAAAAAAGGAAGAAGAAATCTTGTGAACACATTTCTTAAAAGAGTAAGCAACAGCAGATTGTCTTTGGAATATATTAATGTATTGGATATGTGTGGCAATATTTTGGTACTGAGAGGGCTACTCTGGTGCCTTCTGTTAAAGCTGACAGAAATTTCCTGTATGTCCAGTGGAGCTAATACCAGTTGGCTCCAAGATGGAACAGCCTCTGGCCATGGCTGAGCCCATCAGCAACAGCGGTGCTGGGATAGCAGATTTAGAATGGCAGAAAAGTCGCAATGCAACAATGACTGCATCCAGAGAAAAGGAGAGTCAGAGCACGTGAGAGCCACAGCCCTGCAGACCTCAAGGAGACTGGATGAGGGGCAGGAGATTCCCCTGCAGCCCCTCTGCAGCCTGTGGTGAGACAGGAGGTGCATGCTGCAGCTGAGATGCACCTGCAGCCTGTGCAGGATTACCCCATGGAGCAGGTGGATGCTCCAAGGAGTCTGGGACCTCATGGAAAGCCCATGCTGGAGCAGGCTCCTGGCAGGACCTGTGGCTTCACGGAGAGAGGACACTGTGCTGGAGCAGGTTTGCTGTCAGGACTTGTGACCCCACAGGGGACTCAGGCTGGAGCGATTCCTGCAGTGGAATGGACCTGCTCTGGGGTGTTTGTGAAGAACTGCAGCCCATGGGAAGGATTCCCTTTGGACAAGGTTGTGGGGGACTCTCTCCCTTGGGAGGGACCCTGTGCTGGAGCAAGAACAGAATGCAAGGAGTCCTCACCCTGAGGTGGAAAAAGTGGTAGAGAAGTGATGAAGTGGTCACAGCACCCATTTCCTGTCCCTCTGTGCTGCTGTGGGGATGGAGAGAGAGAAAATGGGGAGTAGAGTTAAGCCTGGGAAAAAGGGAGGAGTGAGGGGAAGGTATTTTAAGATTTAAGTTTTGTTTTCATTATCCTACTCTGATTTAGTTGACAGTAAATCAAACTGAGCCTTTCATTGGATTTTCTCTCCCCTGCCCAGCTGAGAACAGGAGTGACGGAATGGCTTTGGTGGGCAGCTAATATCCAGCCACGGTTAACCTGGCCCAGTTAAACAAGGCATTTTCATCTTCAAAATTTCTGCTTGTTCCAGGAAATCTGTGTGAGATGGAAAAAAAAAAGACTTTTAAAAAAATGTTGTAGTTATATATAACAAAATAAATCAATCACACAGGAAATATATTATTAACCTTGTGAGGCAACTGCTGATCTGATTTTAAGAAACTGTGGTCAAAATTACTCTTGCCTTAGACAAAATAATAGAAATGTACAAATTTTTATGTGGTTGCTCACAAGCACATACCTTCTGCAAACTTACCCTTGTCTGCTGGGTCTGATGCTTGAGCTGTGGAATACATCCCCACACTAACAGCACTCTAAGATACCAGTGATGTGAAGGCAACATGCCAGCCCAGTATTAAGTCCTCACCTTCATGCCCAAAATTATCTAATGCAGAATATGTTCTTATGTTCAGAGTATCCTTACACAAGTTTTAAAACATTTCAGGCACTAAATCTTTGAAATTTTTATATCAAGATATTAATTATTAAGTCTGCTCTGTGTCATATTCCCCAAGACATAATGTAGGTTAAGATAAGAGCTATTTTTGTGTTTGTGGAAAAAAAGTTTCCAGTAAGTGACTTCAAATATTTTTATTATCTTGTTTGACAATATTCTGCTTGGATTCATTATCAGTCTGGTAGTCAGGACTGTCTGAGGATCTGGATGACACACATATATGAGGCTGCAAAATCTGTGTTTCCTTCCCTGTAGCTGAGAAAAATAGGACAGGTTACTCATCTTTTCTGCCTGCAGCTAAATTTGAATTTGAGGAATTGTGCCACTTGAATATGCTTTAGGCTCTGCTGGTTTGTCTCCTTAGTCATCGACTCTCTGCCACCTGTGTACTTTTACTGCTGTTTTATAATGAATATAAGTTCAAATTCTGCACATTTCACTAGTACTCTGTTCAGCTTCAGCAAGGCTGGATGAAATATAACAGCTAAGTTTTTCCTTCCCCAAATTATCAAGACCTTGTATTTATTTTTGTTCCTATGTTAAACAAATTTTAAATTTACTGTTTCCAGTACCCTCCCCCACCCCACTGCCCCGTATATTTAATCCCACATGCAGGACTCATCTCAGATTTTGATTCTGATGACCTGTTTAAGTTCACCTGGATCTAACAAACACTGTGAAAGCCAAAGAGTGGAAAGATGTCACCTGCATTTACTTTTCTGTAGCACATACTCTGTTTGAACTAGTGACCAAAGGCCTTCTTTACTGTTGATTGAAGAAAGCAAGAATCTGTATTCTTCTCAATGTCAGGTTTAAAGGTAGATGAACTGTGCTGCTGTTTTCATTCTTGAATGCTGCAAATCAATCCCTCTTTTGCTGAAGACATGATTTAGTGGTCCTGTCTTCTCAAGTGATCATATAGTTAGTAAAAAAAAATCTGGACACTGTATAAAGAGGTGCATGTTTCTATGCTGGACAGAAGTATTAAGAGGTGATGCACTAATTAGCAAAATCAGGGCAAGTGTGTAACTTGTTATTTCCACTTGATGGGGAAAAAATGACAGTATATTTTATTTGTGAATAAACATAAAGTGGACAACTATGCCTTCAACAAAACTTTCCTAATTTCTGTCACACGTGGTCTTGAGACAGAATCACAAAATATTTAAGGTTGGAAGAGACCTTGGAGATTATCTAGCCCAAAACCCTGCCAAGGCAGGGTCACCTGGAGAAGGTGACATAGGAATGTGTTGAGGTGGGGTTTGAGTGTCTCCAGAGAGGGAGACTCCACAACCTCCCTGGGCAGCCTCTTCCAGTGCTCTGCCATCCTAAATGTAAAGAAGTTCTTCCTCATGTAGATGTGGAACTTCTAGTGATTTAATTTATGGTCATTGCTCCTCATCCTGTCAGTGGGCACCACTGAAAAGAATCTGGCACCACCTTCTCAACACCAGCCTTTGAGACATTTATTTGCATTTATTTGATGACCCCCTCAGCTTTCTCTTCTTCAGACTAAACAGGTCCAGCTCGCACAGTCTCTCATCATAAGAGAAATTCTGCAAACACATAATCATCTTTGTGATACTCAGCTCAGTCCTCTCCAGTAGCTCCTGGAATATATTTTAGGTGCAGGAATTAATACAAGGTTGAAGTGAGCAAATTTATTATTTTTGGAGAAAAAAAACCAGAACAGCAACCGGTTTCTTCTATGTAACCTAGTTTCCAATTTTCTCTGGAGGACAGTGGATACCCAAATAAAGATAGGATTAAGGCTGTGGAAAGTATATTTTGTTTTGAGTGGAACCAAAGAAGATCTGGTGCTCAATTTTTATTTCTGAAATCATGGTACTGCAGAACCCTAGAGTCTTTATGTTCCAGGAGGAATAAAGGGATGACATCAGGGATGCTCTAACCACCACCTTCCTTTATGTGTGGTGAGAGACCAACTTCTTGCAGCCATACATAGTGCATCCCAAAGTACTGAAAGATTTGGGTATGTGTAATAATCCCTACAATATTCAACACAGTTCCTGGTGAGAGCTGGTGAATTATGTTGTCATATAAAGTTTACTAGAATCTTGTAGAAGTCCCTGCTGGTGACTCAGCCTTCCCCAAACTTCTACTCTGAAAAGTGTCCGGTTAATGAGATGAGTGCACCAAACTCACTGATGCTGCTCCAGCAAAGTTTACCTCACCTGACAATCAACAAACAGAAGGTTAAATAACAGGCTGGTTGAATAAACTTCTCAAGATCATGAGACAGGCCTCTGTGGTACATAATTTATGGTACATTTATGGTGTTGAAACCAGCAAAATGTTACAATTGGAAATCTGCACAGGAAAGTAGCCACCTCTTGGGGATTTACCACAGCAGTTATTCTCAATTCCTGCACTTAAATAAAGACAGTTTGAAAGTTTAATTTGCCTATAAGTGGCTTAACTGCTTTGACAATTTGTATTGTTAGTGTCATAGCAAAAATGCCTGAAATACCTTTTCCTTATTATTGCCACACTACACGCATAGCCCAACAAATGGAACCATGGGAAAATCCTGTTTGACAATGACAAGGGCAAAACTTCTGGAATTTCTCAGTTGTCATGTGTCAACGTAGTTTTACTGATATAATGGAATAATGCTTATGAACCTTCTGCTGACGATTTGTCTGACCACTAGTTTATAATCAATGAACTGTTGTGCAGGAAGACGAATAAACTGTTCAGGAGACTAATAAGGATATTGCTTTAAATACTACCTCCTTCTGCCATGACAAAATGTAATTGGACAGTAGGAAAGAGCTGTTGATCTTGGCTGAGGTTCTCATCAGAAAGCTTTCCATTTCCTTACTCTCAAAATAAAAAAGCAAGGAGAGAATAGGCTGAGGCACTTCCCTATTTCTGTTACAGGTTCTAACAAAGCTAACAAAGCACCTGGGATCAGTACAGAAGAGGCAGCAGTTGTTCTGTGCAAGTTTTTTTTGTTAAAAAGCAGGTTCTGGTCTGTGCCTTTATCAGTAGCACTCATTAAAAAGGTGTGGGATATAGCACCTTGCTCCATGTCAGTATCCCTTACTTTTAACCTCTGCCATTTTAACTCAGGATTGTGGAACAGAAATGAAAGTTGGAGCAATTTTTTTCACTTGTTTTCAGCACTGTAAGTTGCTGCTTCAGTTTATGCTATATCTGAAGGAAGGCTTGTGTGCTTGAAAGCCTGCCTGTTTGGCAGCAACCTTGTCTTACACAGTAAAAAACAAACAAACAAAAACAAACCCAAAAAACAGCAGCAACAACAAACCAAAAAACCAAATCAAACTACCTCTCCCATAGTAGTAGATGTTGAAATCTGACCTACTGTATATCATAGGTCACTGAATTCCCCCAGATACCCTGTAGCTGAGCCTAATAACTTGTGTTTCAGCTGAAGCACACCATGTTGAGCTAAAGCATAACTTCCTGAAAGGCATCCAGTGTTGTTCTTGATACTGTAGTAACTCAAGAATGTTGGGCTCCGTGATCTTAGAGGTATTTTTCTGCCAAAATGATCTATGATCCTGTGATTCTTTTGTAGATTGTTCCAGTGATTTACTTCCTTATCGTTAGGAAATGGTGTGCTTTATTTCCTGCTTAATTTTCTTGACTTCAGTTTTCAGCTGCTGCTTTTGTTACACCTCTGTTAGATTAGAGAGCCCTTGTATTTTCTCCCTGTGAAGGTACTTACATGCTGTAATCAAGTCACCTCTCAATCCTTTTGATAAACTACACAGATTGAACTCTCTAAGTCACTTATGGCAAGAGTTGAGAGTGCTGCTGCTAGCTCAAGTATACAAGCCTTTTCTGGCCAAAGATTAGTAATTAAAGTCATTAGAAATGGACAATTCTTTGTGAGTGACTGAGCCTTACAAACAACTTTTGGCTGATGAGTTCAATAATGCAGATTGAAATACCTGTAAGACAGTTATCCATAATTATGCATACATTCATAAAGACAGTGGATGCCACTTCTTCATTTTAAAGTGGTCTAGGTAAGGAAAGGGTATTTAGTGAAAAGAATGAGAATTAGAAGCTCTACAGTATAATTATTCCCTTCTTTAAATTTAAATACTTGTTTTTATCTTAGCATTTCCTTTTCCACTTCAAATTTTTTAATGCTGCTTTCTGATAAGACAAAACTGATGACATAATTACTAGGTTGAAATTGTAGGTATCGAGCACGTTCTTGAAATCACCTCCTCTCAGTTTCCTTGCAAGCTAGAAAAACCATGAGTGTATTTGTAACTGAAAGGTTGTTCAGCTTTTCATGATTCTGCACATCTGCATAAAAGTTTGGTGGCAAAACATACAAAGCCATATTTACACAGGAACAAATATGCTTGTTTCACTATTTCATTGGCAATGTGCTGTGTCTGATTTTATTTCTACAGTAATTAGCAAAGTCCCCTTAGGGTATCCTTTATCATGGGAAAATCCTAGAGGAATTTGGTTTCATTTGTGGTCTGAAATCAAGACTGAATTATTAATTTCCTAAGTTTTGGCTTTGTGACTACCTTAAAAGAGAAAGTATTCCATGTATGGTCAATCCAGCAAAGTCTTTTTGATAAATGCCTTGTGGAAACACAGAATCTGTTCTGAACCTATGTGTTGCTCAGTTCTCTTCTCTGTAATGAGTATATGCACACAGAGTCTGTGATATGAGAACAATCTTTCAGATCAGGCTTTATTTAATCTCTAGTTCTAATCAGTTGGGTTCACAAAGGCAAAACATGTAATGTCACCAGACTCCTATTTGGAAGATTTCTCTTTTCACTCTAGTCTACTGCAGTGGCCTGTCAGCTCTGACCCCTCCATTGTCAGCATTGTCAAACCTAATAGCACCTGAAGCAGGGCCAGAAGTGGACAGAAAAAAGTCTGAATGAGATGGCTTCACCTTCACTTTTAGCAAGCGTGGTCAGCTCCTCACCACACTCGGTATTTCAGGCTTTCTTTTGACAAGGTTGCCAATAATTTTGGAAATACATTCAAAGCAGAAACTTCTGAACAAGTGAACCTCTTCACTGCAGAAAGATCTTCTCACGTCTTTATTCTACCTGCACTTGTGACAATGGAATGGAACAAAATGCCAGGCATGATTAGAGTGTAAAACTCCAATAGTGATGCATGTTTGCTTTTTGGCTGACTACCCTTTGAAGGAGTAGGAAGAGGGAGGAAAGACTTTCTAGTTTGTTGTTAGGATCAAATTCAAACCAGAATTAGGGTCAATAATGAGCTTTATATTGTTATGACAAATGATAAGTAATTAATTTTTATTCTCAAATGGTGTGTTTGGAGAGGATGAAAATGTAATCTTATTTTTATCGTGGGCATTAAATAAACTAGATGGGGAACTGTGTGTGATTTTGGGTGTCCATGCTGAGACAGCTTTTCATCCTCTGAGCAGGATGTGACTGAACTCACAGTGTTAACCCAGACCTGACCCCAGTATGGTGGTGGGACGGTGCTGTTCTCTACAGACAAAGCTTCTCTCAATGGATCAGCTCTGCTCCCATCTCTCTCTCAGGTGGGCAGTCAGACTCATGGTAACATTTTTTTTGTATTCTATTTTAAGACACCCAGGTCAACCTAGTAAGTGCTTCCTACTTTCTACAGTTTTTTTCTGGTATCTTAAAGTCTCAGCTGATGGGCCCTGGTGGTTAAATAGAAAACTTTTATTCTTCCTATTTTTCTTCTGTTTTTCCACGTATGCAACTATAACAATGTGACCACATCATGAATAAATTTTTCTGTTTTTCATTTCAGTCTGCAGAGAACTATGTGAGCAGAGTGCACACTAAATATATAAATGCCACACACACAAATAAAAAAGAAACACAATATATTACCACTGAAAGAGATTTCCATAACTAGTTGAAATATCATTATTCTTTTGTAGCTGGTTCTACAGTTTCTCAGCATTTGGGAATACTTTAGTTGATGCTATGATAATTTCTATTTTAAGAAAATGTCGGGTCGTTTATAAAGGATGACACTCTTTGTTTCCATTCTTTCTTACAGTCTTTTGAATCTCCTCGGTGTTTCTCTTATAGTGTGAGAAATACTTTCAGAGCCAAATAATTCAGTGAGAGACTAAAATATATTTTATTTTCCCCCAAAAATCTATTCAATATGCTATCTTGATGTTATGAGAGTCTTCTTTTGTCTGTCATGTTGGTATTCTGCACGCAGTTTGGAATAATGTGAGGACTCCTTATGTCTTCAAATCACTATTGAAGATGATAATGTTACTTTGTTCTTAAAATAGGCTTTAGCATATGCATACATATACTAAGAATGGTTCTGAGACATGACATACAATTTTAATTTTTCCTTTAAAGAAAAATATATTCCCTGAAAGTCAAGAAGGCAAGGAAGGGTATTTGGCAAGGAGAGAAGACCAAAAAAAAAAAAAAAAAGATGAAGAAATGAAGAAATCTTTGTCTGAGAAACTTTTAAACTTTGTTCTAGAAATTCTGGTGCTGAATTTATTGATAGAGTAGAACAATGTTTTACTTCCATACTTGGAAAAGGCTGAGGGAGCAGGTTAACAGAACAAATTGGGAGGATATCAAGTCTGTCTGCTTTCATGTCTGTTTGGAGGGTAGTAGTCCAAAACAGCATAGTGTTTGATCTGCAAAAGTGCTTTTCTCAGGCACACAGATAAATAGTTTCTGACATGAATGATTTAGCAGGACACAGTGCAGTGGTAAGAAGCCCCGCAGAGGAAAAAAAATAAAAAATTCAAATTCTCCATCAGTTTTAGGGTGGGAAGAAAGATGAAGCTGAGCATTAAGCCAGTAGAGGCTCTTCTAGTGATAAACAGGAGAGGATGAGAAGCCAAAGGCTGTGAGCAGCAGCGGGAGGAAAAGCCTGGAAGTGCCGCATTGGAAAACAAGTTTTAAGTAGACACACAGGGGTGCCAGGGACAGGTGAAAACTGAGAGCTGAGCAAAATCCTCAGACTTCAATACAAGTGGGACTGTCAGCCAACAACTTGATGTCTCCTCATGTACCATGACAAGGGATCTACAGTACATAATTACTCTCCAGAGGAGTCTGGGCCAAAAAGGGTTAACAGTACCAAGGCAGAGAAGTCCAGGTAACGATTCCCAAAAGACTGATGTTGAAAGACAGTTTTGCTTATTTTTTCCTGCATCTGTTGTCAGTTGTCTACAGGATTTGTAGCTTCTCTCACATGTCAACCTCTGTTAAAGACCTACCTAGCGTAATATCTGAGTTAATAAATTCTTCTTTCCCCTACCTTGCCTAAAAGCTGTTCAGAACTCAACAATGGGAATTGTAGGTTGCAAATGAGAATTTAAGAACCTTCAGGTTTTATCCCTGTAGTACCACTGAGGCAAAGATGTTTCATTCCCAAACTTGATTCAGGATCTTACCTGCTGTTCTCTAAGGCTAACCACTGGATTGCTCACAGCCAGAAACCCCACATACTGCAGCACATTCCTCTTACAAACTGGACCTGACAGCCAGGTCTCTACCTTCTGCTTACTGGTCCAGTGTGGGCTTTTTTCCATCTTCTAGCCATAGTGCTGCACCTTTGTTTCTTGTCAGGCACATGGTTGAGGCAGCAGAGGGTGGGTTGTGTCTTATTCACTTGTGAACAGATTCAGGAGAATGAGCTGGGGTGGTGAAATTTAAGCTGGTGGTAAAAGGAGTTTCTGCAGGTGCTTTGCGAAGTGGCTCCCCTGAGATGACTGGTGGGTCTGGGGGGGGAAGCTACCCTCTATTGGCCAGAGGGCAAAATTTGGCCCTTTTTCCTTTTAACAGATTAGGGATTAAGTGATTCTGACATTTTTTTGTCAGGAAAAGCAGGTATGTGTCTTTTTATAGGTTGCTACACTGAGAAGCGGTATGAAATTTGCCAAAAGATAAAAGACCATGAAAATGCCAATTTGATACAGTTTGAAATATTTCTTATTTTTCAGCCTTGTTGCAAGAGCAATAAACAAACACAGAAATTTCAATTTTCATTTAGGAGGACTTTCTGTTGCATCACTTTTGTATTAGTTTTATCAGTGTGAATAGGAATCCAGGAACATGAACACAGTGTAGAGACCAGGCTGGGACAGTAAATGTATACAAGTGTGTGATCTCTGCTGGTAGCGATTATGTACAACATAAGAATAAAAGCATAAAAGAAATCTGGAGACATCAGGAACTGGGACCTTCTCATCTTCTGAACTTTGTAGTTTGCCACACTTGTTGCTTTAAATTGCCCCCTTGTTAACAGAACCTACTACTAATTCTAGACTTCAGGTGACAACATTAGGTGACATCCTCACTAAATACTGCAGCAGCTGGCACCTCTGGAAGCACTGTGTGAAATCTTCACATTTATTGATCTCTGTAGAGGAAGCTACAATTTACAGGAGTTTACACAGCCTTGCTGAGCAAGCAGAAGTGTTTGTGTACACGAGGAGTTCTGAGTCCAGTAAATATTACTGTTTGACTCAGCTTTCTGCTCCTATAGTACACGCTTTTTCTTCCATGCAATATACTGATGGAAATCTTAGGCACTACAGTGAGCAAATAAAGGAATAACATTATCATGTCCAAAGACATAATAAACTTACATTATCCCATTATGCCTCAAGTTTCTCTCATGATTCCAGGTAACCTCTAACAGTGGGAAAAGTTCTGTTTGCATGTTTCTCTCTGTACCTGCCTATGCTCCTTTTCTGCATGACAGGTGGTAACCAAATAATGTGGATTGGCAAGAGAGTTGTGGGACTTAGATTATGTCTCTTCTACCTTAAGAAACGTCTTTAAGACTCTGTAGAGATGAAACATGCCCTCTGCATAATCCAAGATGAAGGACAGATTCCTGAACAAAGGAGAAATGCTCCAGCTGCTTTGGTTTTTCTTGATATCTATACTTACCTGCCATTAACTGTTCTGTATGCTAATTTGGCTGCTAAATGTCTGTGCATTTTGTTTGTCTATATTTAGTGTTTTCTTTCTTCTAATATTTCCTTGCAAACTTATGTTGCCCAGGCAAGCGTGATGAGGGTGCTGGGAAAGATACAGAAGAATTATACTCCGAGTCAAGCTTAGGGTTTATTGACAGGTGCTGTGTTTCCAGTGTATGACATGCAGTCCTTGCTAAAATGTTGTTGTCTTGTGCAAGTATTGCACTGTTGGAAGTAGTTGTTGCTGTAGAGGCATTGGAGCTGCTGACAGTGCTGGCAGCAGGAACTGCAGCAACAGCAGAGGGATACCTTATGGGCTTGGGAATGAGAGTTTGCATTTTATATCCCATTGCTTCTCTTTCCATTGGGAAAACAATGCTGGAAGGAAAGGAAAGGAAAGGAAAGGAAAGGAAAGGAAAGGAAAGGAAAGGAAAGGAAAGGAAAGGAAAGGAAAGGAAAGGAAAGGAAAGGAAAGGAAAGGAAAGGAAAGGAAAGGAAAGGAAAGGAAAGGAAAGGAAAGGAAAGGAAAGGAAAGGAAAGGAAAGGAAAGGAAAGGAAAGGAAAGGAAAGGAAAGGAAAGGAAAGGAAAGGAAAGGAAAGGAAAGGAAAGGAAAGGAAAGGAAAGGAAAGGAAAGGAAAGGAAAGGAAAGGAAAGGAAAGGAAAGGAAAGGAAAGGAAAGGAAAAAGAAAAGAAAAGAAAAGAAAGAGAAAAGAGTATTTTTGGACTTGCAAATTTGTGTTTAACTCATCTCAGGTGGATCAAATTAGATGAATTAGTGAAATGAGGGTAGGGAACTATTCAGAAAGATTTGGGTATACTCAGAACTGTTTACAAATAGCTGCCAAATGAAAAAGAAAAAAAAGATCAAACAGTCCCAACAGGAACTGTAAATGGCAGTAACTGTGGTGTACTGGAGGAAAAAAGGAAGAAAGAAGCCTCTACAACAGTGAGAACTGGCTTGAGTCATAAAGGACAAGAACTTGCATAGAAAACTCTCTAGTTTGTAGCCCTGTGTCATGACTGCCTCAAAAATTACATCTTGTATAATCACCATTCAACAGCTTTAAGCACTGCCTTTCAGCAGAGGAGTACTTGCCCATCAGCAAGGATGGATGGGAACAGTATTCTACAGGACCTGATGAGATCTTGTGTCCACTTCCAAGTCCAAGAAGTCGTCCTAGGGAGATACTCTCTGCTGTCCCACAACATGTGAAACAGGAATGTGCTCTCTTTTGGCCCAATTTTATTATATTTTACTTCCTGACTGTCACTCCTCTTCTGCACTGCTGCATCCTGACAACAGCCTCTCCACTCCACCTCCCTGGTTCATCTCTTCAGGGTAGATCTTCTGCCTAGCCTGCTGGGCTAAGAAGGATTCCTGTGTGGCAAAGCTCTCTCTATTTTCTTTCCATAGGATATGAGAAAGGAGGTCAGTGAAAAGGGCTCCCTTATCTCCTGCTATTCAGATATGAAGCACTTTTCCCTCCTCTCCTGTACAACTGAGGATGAGCCCCAGCTGAGAGCAGTCTGTGTGCACGCCCAGTTTTAGGGCACCGAACACAGCAGGAGAAAGCAATGAGCATTTAGCAGGGTTGCTGAGAAATTCACACTTCCACAGATTAGAGTCTGTTCCTGATTTCTGACTTAACAATAATGTTTGAGAAGATATCGAATGCTGTGCATTTGCTGTTCATTAGTTGCAAACAGTGAAGCATTAGTGTCAGTCAGAATTTCATGCTTTTAAAATTTGATTCATATTATTTTAATAACTATAATGTGAGAATGGAGATCCAGTGAATACTAGGTTTGAATAAAAGCCCATCCAGAACAACAGCCTCAGTGTAAGATCAGGGTAGACAACAATCATTCTGTTGTATATTCTCCTCTCCTCAAGCTGTCTGTGGTCCAGGATGGCTTTAAGCAAGAGGTGATAGTTTTGTATTTAGTAGCCCCAGACTGACTATTCTTCCATGACTTTCTCCAGATGATTTCCAAACCCAAGGAGGTGTTTAAGTCCATAAACATGTCCACAGCTTGAGTGTCTGGTTTTGGAAAAATGGTACCAATGGTTCGTCTGAGCCTGCCGAGAGCAGCGAGGGGCTCATTTTATTCCTCCTGGTTTTGTGGCAGTCAAAAATGCCATGAAGTCATGTCTGTGAATTGGTATGAACCCGATATCAAAGAGTACGCTGAAGATAATGATCTGAGAGTTTTGTGTGGTGGAAGAGAATTTGATGCTGGTGTGTACCTTAGCCGGGTGTATTTGAACTGTGCCATTACAAGACAACCTTGAAGGTAGCTCCACATGTATCTAACCCCTGTCTTTCAGAACACCTTAATGTTGCAGCCTGACAAATATTGCCACAGTGAGTACTGTGTAGATAAGATGTGAGCTAAAGCCTACCAAAGTTTACCAAACCCTTTTCTACCCATGAAATCCTAAATAAGCTTAGTAGAGAAAAGTGGTTTAAGGTATCTTAGTTTCACTCTGTGAGCAGCTTGCAAGGCTTAAATGACAGTATTCTACCTTTTGAAAAGATATTCACTCCCAAAACTGTTCATCGCCTTTTTTTTTTCCCATTTGAACCTGCCTAAACAAGGCTTCATTACTGTTAATGGGATTTTCTTTTTCTTTAGTGTCATTAAAAATTTGCTATCCAAACTCTGCTTGGATAGCAACAACAGCAACAACATCTACTTGGATTGCAACAAAAAATGGAGCCAGAAGGCAGAATCCTATTCCAGTGTAGGGTATCACTAATGTAAATAGTCTGCTTGAAAATATTATATATATTTTTTAAACTGTTAGAAACACTGTAAACATTTCAGATGTTGTCCCATGAGGTTAACAAAATGTCTAGGAAAAGAATGAATTTGTTTAAAACTGTCATTTCCTAAAGCAGAAAAAAAAAGCTTTATACATAATAACAAAAATGAAGCTTCTAAGTGAATAGTACGCAGCTCATTAGAAAGAATAAACTCCCGGGGTCCCTGAAGGTAAAATACAATGAATGTAGCCTATTTAAAACTTCATTCAATGAATATGGCTTTTTCATACTGAAGCAAATCATATTTCATAACACAATGGATTATTTTAAATTCTTTTTACTATTTAATGTTCTTATTTTATAAGCTGCCTTTTCCACTCAACTGTCTTTAAGAAATCATATTTTTCTAAATGTGGTTTTTCAAGGAATGCATTTAAAAAATGAATCATCAGGCAGTACTGAGATTTCTCTATTGTTTATTCGACGTATAAATATTTGGTGATGCATTTGAGGTAAAAAGTCTCCCTGTAGTATGATGCAGTAATTCACAGCTGCCATGTTAAAAGACAAGTATTTAAAAATTATGTATAGAAACTGTTGGGAGACATTGGGTTATGTGGAAAAATACTGACATACCAATGTGCCAATACTTAACAGAATGTCTATGATTTTACAAATTGTTGTAAACAACATTCATCCTGGACCATTTTCTTTAGCCTTGCTTTCAAGCCACCAATATGTACAGAGGATTCAGAAGAGGAGAGGACTCAAAGATAGAAAATAACATTTTCATTTGAAGTCAGGTAAAGCAGTAAATGCATCTTGTAGCTGATCCAGAGCATGGAAGAAAGAGTCTCTTCATGTCTGCCATAATACCCTTGCTGAAAGTGAAGTGCTTGGTTAATCAGTAGCTGGCGCCCAGTTCAGAATTCTTATTTCTATTGTATGGTTGATGGGATCACAGCAAAACAGCTGAGGCTTCTCTTTAGTGCTGCCAGCCAGAAAGGATTAAAGGTGTTTAAAGGCACAGCCTCCACTGACAGATGGGTGAGCTGTGCAGAGTAAGTGAGCAAGGCAGCGGCCCTTGGTTTGACAAGACTCCTCCAGCTGATTTGGCCCTTGGTTTGACAAGACTCCTCCAGCTGATTTGGCCCTTGGTTTGACAAGACTCCACCAGCTGATTTGGCCCTTGGTTTGACAAGATTCCTCCAGTAGCCTGTGGTGGCCATGCTGGGTGAAGGGTGAATTTGTTGCTCATTTATTTGCGTCTCAGACTGGTCTACATGATATCTGCCATGAGCATAGCTGGTGATGTGTTTGAGGAGACTGTTCTGCACAAGCAAGCATGTACTGCGTGGCCAAACAAGTGCTGTGAGTTCAGTTCTCTCCTCAAAGACAGACAATGTTCCAGCTACATTTGGCTACCAGCGCAGGAGACCTTACTCAGTCAGAAGCTGAGATGCATAACAATGGAACACTTTGTATTTTTGGAATATTTCATGGCATTTGCATGCTTGTATTCCAACTTGTCTGACTTTTGTTTGTCTCTGAACAGCTCAGACTCACACAAAGAGGATTTGGATGAAGAGGCACACATTCTGAGACCTTGCTTGGATAGTAATGGTATACAACTGAAATTCAATGAGAAGACATATATTAATTTTGTTCATAATCTGGGAATCATATTGAGTGTCCAGATGTGCTGACTGGGCAGAAGCGCTCTTCAATAATTTTGACAAGTTTTTCCTGGTAAGAAAGCTGTGACCTTTCTCTTTCAATATTATTGAAGTCCAAGTGTCTTGCAGGTTGAATTACTTCAAAAGGCTCTGGACTGTGTTGCGATCTTAAACAAACAAAATAATCATTTTTGCCAAGCCTAGGAGGGGCTGAATCCCTCAGGTATGATCATTAATATATCTGTGATTTGTTAAATAGTGGAGGACTTTTTAGATGGTATTACAGGTGCTTTATCCTCAAAATTCTATCTTATCTAGTTACGGGTACCTCAAAAACTTTTTTTCTTTTCCTTCCTTCCTTCCTTCCTTCCTTCCTTCCTTCCTTCCTTCCTTCCTTCCTTCCTTCCTTCCTTCCTTCCTTCCTTCCTTCCTTCCTTCCTTCCTTCCTTCCTTCCTTCCTTCCTTCCTTCCTTCCTTCCTTCCTTCCTTCCTTCCTTCCTTCCTTCCTTCCTTCCTTCCTTCCTTCCTTCCTTCCTTCCTTCCTTCCTTCCTTCCTTCCTTCCTTCCTTCCTTCCTTCCTTCCTTCCTTCCTTCCTTCCTTCCTTCCTTCCTTCCTTCCTTCCTTCCTTCCTTCCTTCCTTCCTTCCTTCCTTCCTCTTGGACATTTTTCTCCATTTCTTACCAGAAAAAATGTACATTTCTGGTAATAATAAGATAAGATTTTCAAGAAAATATCTTTTCACTAGGTGTTGGACAACATCCCACTTAATTTCACAGGTCACACTTGACCATCATATCTTTGGCTGCTCCCCAGCCACTTGTACCGCCTGCCCACTAGGGATGTAGAACTACACAGTATTCAATTTGGTCCTGGAAATGTCATAGGGGGGTCCTAGAATTTTAAAATTTTCATTCTTAATAGTTTTAATTAAAGAAGGATTGTAGGGATACTGACAGTTTTAAAGGGGTCTTTTTCAGGAGAATAAAAAAAAGAGAACCTATTGTTATTGAGATCTGTTGTGATGTTAATTTTTTATTACCAAAATTTCACTTACAGTGGGGAGAGGGTTTATACCTCTCCGTTTATTATGGCAGCAGTATCAAAACTCAAACCTATGCAGAGACTGAAATAATGTCTTAAGAGGGCTGAGAGAAAGAAATGGTAAGAAAATTATGTGTTTTCAGCTACATTTACTGTTTGCAACTATCATTTATATGCTTAATGCTCTCCTAGGAAATTACTATCCTTGTCTGGCTAACCTGTGGACTATGCAATAAGTGTAATTTATTAGGTATCCTTCATATCTTTAATAGTCCAAACCTCGGTCACCACCAAAGAGGTACTATTTTGTCTGTTCCTTTAATTGCTTTTTAAGTCATTGTATTTCACTGGGAAATACCTGTGAGATTTTCTGCCATGGGTTTTATGCCACGGATAGTCTCTGTGAGATATGGCTAAAACTCAACTGAAATTCAAGGCCATTTGTTCCAGTATCTTGTATCTTATATGTTCAGCACTGGATGCTAGTTCATTCCCCTATCCAAAAGCTGTCGTGTGCCACTATAAGATGATGTGTCTGGCTGAGTTTTAGAGAGTGAGTTTGTGTTTGGGTGTAAACTGTGCATCTTTTGCATGTGAAGCAGTGTAAAGCAGTTTTCTTTACAAGAGACCTTCTCTGCTACAGACATGCCCATGCCCCAGAACTGGACCTGCTGGCAGAGCTGGGAGACATCAGGGGAGGCCCAGTGCTAGGGGCAGGCCAGCAGCTTAGGCATGGTGCTGTGCCCAAGTTAATAAGCCTGGTGCTGGGTTAGAGGTGCTGCATAGCTCATTTGTGACTCCCTGTGTGTGACTAATGCAGCCATTATTTCCACACCACAGTGCACACCACGGTACCTCAACTTCTCAGCCTGGACAGCACTAACTGGCATATGGATATGTATTTAGAGGCTTACTTGCAAAAACTGCACAGAGGTAGGGGGAAGGGTAGAGCTGGTGGAGGGGTCTTCTCCATTTTGGAGCAGTGTGGATTTTAGGGACTGCACATGTGGAAGTGGTAGAAGCCTGCCCAGCATACATGTTTGACCCTGATTTAAGAAACTGTGTGCTTGGGTTAAAAGACATTGAATTGATGAGCTCTAGTCAGCTCCTTGGAGCCTCCAGTCCCTGGCAGAGCTTGTTTATAAAAAAATATTTGGGACCAGAATGTTTAGTAAATGTTTAATTAACTGAAATGTTACTAGAGTGCAATGAATATTTGCAACTAAACTTTTAGTTTCCACTCCTGTCACTCCCTTTGCAGCGTGGGAGATGCAAAGGATAAGGAGCCATGCAAGTTTTGTCAGTACGACTAACTGTGACTTTTAAATATATTGTCTACACCCTAAGGGAAGCCTATAAAAACTTGAACGTGAAATCATTACACTGTTTTGTCATGCCCAAATGACAATAACAACCATGAAACCTTTTCTGTGAAATGCCTTTACTTAGGCTAACTCGATTTGCAATGATTTAAATACTGAAACAAATTCCCTCTATTTCCATCTTGCATTTAAACAAAATGACAGCATATTGGCACCATCACTGCCTCATCTTACTATAAAACAGCAGAAATGAGCAATCTGTCAAGTTCCTTATCTGTGCTCTTTTTAGTCTTGTACAGTGTGTGCATATTCAGAAGAAAAAAAAAAAACCCACATAAATACTGCTGTGCTCCCTCCCTGTGTGGCTGTTTTTAATATCCTTATAGCTAAAGCCCTAGAAACCTGGAAAATCTTCATGGACATGGATGAGTAGTCCTACTGGTAGGGGAAAAACTGGGAAGGTAAAGCAGTGATGGTGAGGCTCATTCAGCACTCCTGGGAATGAACAGGTATCATGTATTTGGCTGAAGCTACCTCCAAGAATAAATGGCTGTTTGAAACTTGGTTCACATCAGCACAGGACACAAAGCAGTTTTTCCAGGGGGTGACCTCTGGTCATCCTTGCAAATAAAGGAAAAGGCTCTTCTCTCCAAATATTCCTGTTGTTTTCAATAGAGAATATTCAGGAAGTAATAAGCTAATTCAGTCTGCCATGAATCTGGTCAAGTGAAAATATATGACTCAGTTAAAAAACTCACTTAGAAATTGAATTTGAATTTAGATTTATCTAGGCTGTTTAGATTTACTAAATTACTTAGGCTGATTTAGATACAGATGAGTCAAAGACAACTTGCTCAGCATTCAGAAGCATATAAACCATATGTATTGATGGATTGCTTCTGTTAAGAAATGGATTCCGGTTTTTGTTGTTCATGATGATATTTGCATATGATACAGTGCTTTAAATAAAAAAGATGTAGTACTGAATTTTGCATGTAAATATACCCATAATATCTATGTAAAATTAACTGAGGAATCTCATTTGAAGCAGTCTATTGCATCTACAATAATAATCTCTCCTATTGCCTTTGTGGAGATGTTCACAATGGGACTTTAAGGTGGCAAATAATAATGAGAATGAAACCTCATGCTTTTCAGGTAGAAACAAATATGCTCTGCCTTATTTTTAATTTTTTTTTAAGTCCAAGATAGATGAAGAACAACGTGCATAATGTTGTTGAGATGGTTATTATTCTTGAGTCCAATTGAGGGTATAAAAAGAAGCAGACTGTGTGTGTACTAATGTGAAAGTGTCAGAATAAAGGCAAGCATGTTACAAAGAGTAAAGACAATAAAGGGTGAAAATTAGAGCAACTTTGCACTTGGTTTTAGCATTTCTTCACAATAGGGGGATCTTCTAAAATATATTAGAAGTAATTATATCATAATTTCCAAATCTTTGATTTTTATGCTCATTATTCATTCTCTGATAATTGCAGAGTGATTCTTAACATACTATTTTATCTGGCTTGTATGTGATACATGTACCTTCTTGCCACAGGTAAAGCCTTCAAAGCAGTCTAGTTCACATAGTTGTGCTGGATAGAGTTGTGATGTTTAGACAGCCACATGGTACATGCCATGGAGAAGTGGGAGAAGAGAGTCTATAGCTCCAGGAAACCATAGGGGGCTGCGAGAAGTTAATTGAATAAACTTGCTGATAGAAAACAAGGTGTTTGTTATTCACGGCAAGAAGAAATAGAGCAATTTGAATGTTCTGGTATCCCATGGGGGCACATGAAGATACCAAAAATTTAGACTAACATCTGAAAATATTGGATTATAAATTGGGCATCTAAGGCTCTCAGTGAGGAACAAAACTTTATTCAATTACATGCTGCACTAATATGCAATGGCTATTGCTACAAAGGTCTTGCTTGAAATCAAGATCTAATGGAGGGTAGCACGGAACATAGAGATGGAAGATAAACACAGCAGGAAACTACACAGCCTGTAATAAACAACACTTAAAGATGGAACATACAGAACAAAATTCTGTTATGTTATGCACAACTGGCTTGGTTCTACCAACATATATGTTACCTATTGCAATCTTTTATCCATTCTTTTCCCCATCCTCTCCCTGTTTTTTCTTATTCCCCTACTTCTCCTTCTTTCCCTTCACCCCTCTGTCCTTCCCTTTCCCTTTCCACATCTCCATTCTGTTTTTGAAAAGACTGGAAGATTTGTTGGCTCCATTTTCCTTTGCAAGAAAGAAATTATTTTTCCTTTATGTCAAAATGCTCTATCTTCTCCTCTTTTGTATGAAAGTGACTTTACATTATGTAAGACCCTCAGAAGTGTTGTGGGTCCTGGCAATCCTTGGCAAAATATGCTGGAAATAATTTGCACATAGGCTGATGTTCAGTATCAGTCCTCTGTCTTCCCAAATGGCTCCACTGCTCATGCCTTATGCAACTTCTCGTGGAACAGCTACAAAGACACTTACTGTACTGTCAAGCATAAAATTCAGTGTACAAAAGCTGTAAAATAAAAGAAAAGAAGGAAAAGTATAAAGTGACAAAGCATAAAGCTAATCTTGCAAAGATTCAATACGCTTTCCAAATTCTTGGGAGGCACAGAGAAAGCTTTATTAATGGTTCATCATCTTGCCAACACTGCCTACGTTTCTCATGTGCAAACATTACTGTTTGGGGAGGGAGTGGGTGGGATTTTCCATACATCAGATTGTAGCCACGAAAATGACAGTATTTTTCCAGAGTAATTGAAGCATTACCAAGCAAGACAATGATTGATGGTGTCTTTAACCATCTAAGAATACTGAGTGCTTTTCTTACAAATAAGTTATATGTATATGAAGAAAAAGAGGATGTTACATGATGAAGAAAAAGAGGGTGTGAAAATAATTTTAGCACTCTAAAAATACTTCTCAATGTATTCAGTTGATTTTATTCATTATCATTTTCACAAACCACTTGTTCAATTTCCGTTTTTTATTCTCAAATCATTATACCATTGCCAGAAAGCAAAATTGCTGCTTTGTAATGTATGTAACATAATTGACTGGGTACATTAATGTTTGTTGCAAAGGCACTTAAGTTTTTAAGCATTCTGAGAGTTACAAAGATGTTGCTAAAGTTGGCAACAACTAACTGATTTTCTGTCAATACAATAAAAAGGATATTGCCTGTATTTCCTGCGTCTGATCAGCTCCAGACAGCACAGACACACACATAAGGTGATGTATAGCAGAGACTATACAAAAAGCAGTTCACAATATGACTAATTTACAATCTGGAAATTAGAAGCAAGTAGAAAAAAATGGTATGTGGCTTTTGTGTTTTCTTTGATGCAGGGTTAAATTTCCTTGGCAAAAAGGAGAATTATAGGGAGGAGAGAGTAAGTGTGGGATAATTTGTTTTCTCAGACCTAGTAATGTTATACCACTTGGCAAGTGATTTTTCTTTTCCAAAGTATATGTTGCATAGCAAATGTTACAATAATCCTTTCTTACATAGGTGACTAGGAAATAAAGGCCAAATGATTGGGCGTTTCAAGGAATATTTTTTAAATGTGTGGACTTAGTGCATATGTTACTTTTCCAAGTTGCAAAGATATTTTATTGATACTGAGATTGATACTGAGATTGAGGGATCACAGAATCACAGAATAATTAAGGATGGAAATGATCTCTGAAAGTCATCAGGTCTAATCTGCCTGCTCAAGTAGGGTCATCTAGAACTAACTGCTAAGAACTATGTCTAGATGGATTTTGAATATTGACAAAGAGGGACTCCCTACAATCTCTCTGAGCAACCTGTGCCAGTGCTGGGTCAACCTCACAGCAAAAAAAGTGCTTTCTGGTATTCTGAAAGGACCTTCTATCTACCTAATTGTGCCCATTTTCTCTGGACCTGTTGGACCTGTCAGTGGGCACCACTGAAAAGATCCATATTTCCACCCTCACTTCAGATATTTATGGATACTGATGAGAGCCCCTTGAACCTGCTCTTCTCCAGGCTGAGCAGGCACAGCTTTCACCCTCTCCTTGTATGAGAGCCTACATGAATTTCTATGGCCCATTGCTGGATCCTCCTCAATATAGCTATGCCCCTTATTTTAAGTAGCCCAAAACTGAGCAGAGCACTCCAGATGTGGCCTTGCCAGTGTTGATTAGAGGCAAAGGATTAAAGGATTACCTTCCTCAAGTATCTGGCAGAACTCTGAATGCAGGTCAGGATACCATTAGTATTTTTTGTGACAAGGGCAAACTGTTGATCTATGTTCAATTTGGTGTCCAGCAGGACCTCCCAGTCCTTCTCCACAGAGCTGCCTTCCAGCTGGACAGCTCCCAACAGCCTCCCAGCTGCACAGCCCTAGATTTTTCTATCTCAGATGCAGACTTTGCATTTCCACTTGTTGGATTTCATGAGGTTCCTGTCAGCCCATTTTCCAGCCTGTCAAGATTCCTCTGGATGAGAGCACAACCCTCTGCTGTATCAGCCACTCCTCACAATTTGGTGCAATCAGGAAACTTTCTGATCAATCATTAGATCATTCATGAGTGTGTTAAACATTATTTGACCCAGTATTGGCTCCTGGGATACATTAGTCACTGGTGTTCAGTGGCTTCGTGCCACTGATCATCACCATCTGGATCCAGCCAGTTTTCAATCCACCTCATTGATTCTTTCAGTCTGTGTAGCATTTCTATGAACACCTTATGGGAGACAGCCTGACTGAAGTCCAAGACAAATGGCTCAGCTGCATCCTGGAAGATATGACCTTGACTAGTGGTGGTTTAAGAGTTGAAGATTCAGCTGTGACATTGATGGAGAGGAGCTGTGCAGCAGCTGTCCTTTTCACTCCAGAGGAGAGTGCCCAGTCAGCTGGGCAATGCCAGCCAAGGAGCAGGTGGGAGGTGGCAGGGTGTGCCCAGATAGTCCATTCCAGAACTGTGCTTGTGTACTGCTGAAGACTTCTAACATGGGAGCTGTTGCTTGTCAGCTCTAACATTGGAGCCATATGTTTTTGGTAGGCAGCATGGTAGTGCCTGAGCAACATTGGTGCTGATTTACAGGGACCATAAAACAAGAATAAAAGAAATCCCCATGGTGGTAATGACAAGACAGCTCCTAAAACCAAATTCTTCTTCTCACCTTCTGCGCTTCATCATCCCTTTAAAACAATTACAAATCAACAATTTCTGATTCCTTTCCTTCTTATTTCTCACCTCTGTTTTTGTGCTTGTTCTTCTCACTATTATATATTTATTAACTTTTCTTCTTTTTACTTCTCCATCGGTCCATTGTAGCCATGGTATCCATTTAACCTTTCTGTAGAGCTCTCCACTGCATTAAGACATGGGTGGGGTTTTTTTTCAGTTTCCACATCAATGTAAAGTCATTCCTTTTGAGTCAGTGGAGTGACAGTGCAGTGCAACAGATTCAACTGGGAGAATCAGAGATTCTAATATTTAAAATAAATCTGTGATAAAATTTACCCTTTGAGCATTGATTTAGGGTGGTTAATAGGATTTACAAGATTAAGACACTAGGGCTGTCAGAGTGGCATTAGGATTATTCATTAAAAAAAAAAAGAGTTGAGCAGACAATTGAAAACCATCAAAACCAATCAACGATTATTTTATAAATTATGCATATGCTAAAAATTCTCATTTTTCTGCTCTTAGTGTGTGTTTCCTGTATCACAGTGGCCAGGAGGAGAGTAAATACTTTCAGACATAGGATATTGCTGCTCTGAGGTTGCCAGAATAACTCTATCTCTGACTTTTTCAACTTCCTTTTGCAGTTTGTCACTGCAACAATACAGTGATTTAGTACACACTGGATGTGTGGCTTTACTATTTTGGGTCTTTCTGCTTTGTGTTTAACACCATAAATAAGCCCTCAAATTGACTGCAATTAGAACTGCATGGAGAACAGTGTCTTTCTTGCTGATCAAAGAGGGGATAAAATCTGAAACTTCCACATTATTTTCTTTAGCCCACTTAAAAATATCTCTTGTTTTGTATTGGGGTTGCTGAACTCTCCTTGCTTTAATGTTCAAAGGTCCACATATATTGAACTAAAAAATGCTTTGAAGGAAAAAAGCCAACTGGCTTTTTTGTCACGACTAAGACAAGTTCTGGAAGATTATTCAGTGAGAAATTAATCTGAGAATTAATGATACCATCCATGACTGAACCATTTTCCAAACAGAGGTGTTTCAGGTGCCTTTTAGAAAGGCATCTCATCTCATTCATGCAGATTCCTTATGCCACACATGTATTTGACCTAAGACTTTTTAAGAAACTTATCATGTGCATCAGGATCAAGGTAGGTGCTGTCTGTACTGATGTTTTTGCTGACTTAATATTCTAAACATAAAATAAAGAAGAAATAAATAACCCCCCTCAAAATTTGTTAAAAATGCATGTTTTCCACTTTAACAGGACAAAATTGAAACTTCCCATAAGCCTGACAATTGTTTTTCTTTCTTCCTTGAATTAAAGCTGGAAGTTGCTGAAACAAAGAACTATGGTTACAGAAATACACGCTCAGACAGTTCTAAGAAATTATCTTTAGCTGGTCTTGTGCCAGCCATCTTAACTACATGTTTTATGCTACAGGCCCAGCTTCTGCACCAGACTATTGCACAGGTGGAAATATGTATTTGTGGGACACTGAACAGTAAATTTCCCCAATGCAACACAATTATAGAAACATCTGTGCAAAATGTCTTTGATCCAATTCACTATGAAAACATAGAAACACTCATGATGGTCTAGTAACTGCAGATTTCCCTGCACTGCAGAGCCAGAAACAATGGGGAAATTGCTTCAAGACACCAAAAGGTTTTGTTCTGGCACCTGTACATCTCAGCTGTTGTTTCTTGCCTGTTAGGGTAAAATTCAATTTAGTGATAGAAATAAGAAAAAATACATTTTACATGCATTAATGAGATCATATAGACAGCTTGTAAACACAAGAAGGAAAAGCATATGAAAAAAATCACTTGATTAAAAATAAGCTGGAAACATGAATTAGTTTTGGTAAAACAGAAATAATTTAATGCCTACTTGGCTCTTGATTCAAGAATCAATTGGAATTTGTTTGGAAAGTTTTTGGTAATTTACCATTCCTGTGCTTTGTATGAAATGCTTCAGGCTGGGTAGAGAGCCAGAATGCCAAAATTTAATTAAAAACCTTATTTTAGCTGAAAAACAGTAAGTTTTTTTTTTTGTTTTGTTTTTGTTTGTTTGCTTTGTGACTCCTATCTGGCTGTTTCTGCCCCTTGGAAACTTCTCAATCTGCAGTTGCAGCCATCTCTACAGTTTCAACCCAATTTGACAGATGGATTTTAGGATCTTTCTGTCAGTGATTTCTCTCATTCCACTGAAATATGTGACTTAGCAGGCAGGAGAGGTCCTACAATGACCCTTCTAAAGGAAATGCTGCCCCATGAGTTAATACCTTCTTAGTTTACAGGGAATGCACAACAGCAAGAGACTCAATAAATACCCCGTCTGTGGAAAAATCTTATTGGAGCACTAAATAGCTGCTAGAAAATCAAGACAAGAAAATCATATCAGGTTTAATTAATTTTCCAGCTTTGGAATTCTTAGTTATGAAATATCAAGGCTAGTTTCATGAATATAAACTTTTATGTTACATTAAGATTCAATTGAAGACACAGTAACTAAACATATAATCAGTTTAATTTTCTGTGGCAGGTAAAGAAAGCACAGCAGTTGTAGGCTCTGGGCATTTCTTTTCTTCAAGCTTTATTTGTAAATTACATAAACAGAGGGGCAGGTATAAACAAAATGATGGCCCTGAAGGGTGATTTTGATATATTGTTCCATGGATCAACATGTTTATTAATAGCACTGTTCTGAAAGATATGGAATAGGTGTTGACAGTCACTAAAAGTATGAAATTGCTTTTTCATCTACCTATTAATCTCTTGGTCTGTCAAAGTGAATAGAAGCCTAACTGGCCTTTTCATTAAGTAAGGGTTTTGAAAGTTTTAGATTTTTCTGTCAGAGGGTTTTTTTTACTCTGCTTTCATCCTTTCATTTACCAAAAGTAGCATCACTGCCTACAGGAGAAAATTCTCTTTACACAGACACACTGCAGGGTGTTGATGTTTGGAAGGGAACAGGCAAATCTGGCACCTTCAGTTGTCATTAAATCTTACTTACTGGAAAAGATGAAGATCAACCAGTGAGTCTAAAATGCAATAGGCAAGATGACCCTAGAATATCTCTTGTTAGAAGTGAGCTGCAAATATGTATCTTACTGCTTAATTTATTCACTTTCTTATAACTATTCTATTAGCAAACAGACCATTTTAAATTATCCCCCATATTAATTTTGGAAAACTACAGCATGAGAGAGGTGGATTATTATATTCCTAATTAAAACACAAATAGAGCAATTACAGTTTATATGCCATTATCCTGAATCTACACAGGATGACGTTCAACAGCAAAACAGCCATTAATTTTACTGTTCAAAGAAATGCTCATAATCTTTTAGAAATGTCATATAAAATATTCATTTTGAAATGCCCTACGGTGATTTCTGAATTTATTTAAAGTGGGCTGTTGATAGCTCTTTTATAAATAAGCAATTACAGTACACTAAATATATCATGGCCCATCACATTATACATTCTATAATTTCATGGATGAAAAGCCTACAGCTGATCTGCATAAATGTGGTATGTCTCACAGCAGGTGAAGAGTTTGATTACACAGGATAATCAGTGTTATTATTTATAGTAACAATTTATACCTGTTATTTATTAAAACCCAGCAAATCAGATATTGGTTTATTTAAGGAAGCCACTGTATTATAGGCTGAACTAGGCATAAGAATATTAAACACATGTAAAATGCACTGTTACATTAGGACTTTGAAATCAGCCAAGGTCAGCAGGGAATGAGTTGATAGTATTTGGTAGCAATGGAGAAAGCCGTGTTGGGTGAGCAGCTGGGGTCTGCCCACATTCCCTCTGGACAAGTATCATCACTGCAAACATCTTTGCAATATCCTTGCAAGCATGTTATCTGAAGAAGCCAAGGGTTGATTAACTGCAGAAGGGTCGAAACATCCTGTGAAATATTCAGGTGATTTTTTTAGACCTGACATGAAGGATTTTCATGAGGGTTGCCCTGCACAAATTACCATACTGCAACTTACACTGTTCATGTTCCTTGGTCATTTAGGAGAATGAAGCTTTAAAAAAAAACCAAACAACAAAACATAAAAGGATAGTCTTGTGGATTATTTTAATGTAGTTATAGGATCTGGGAATTTATACACACTCAGCCTGTCTGTTGGTACCTTGTCTGTTTGTCACCTTGTCTGAGTGGTGCTATACTTGCCGCCTCTTCCTCATCCGCTCGTTCAAGCGATGGCACGAGTCATTGTGGTGGGCACAGCAGAAGGGGACAGGCACTCACAGAGGATCCTTTCAGCCTCTACCACCTGGCCCTGGGCAGGTGCTGCCAACCTCTGCTGAAGGGGAAAGCAGAAGCGATGCTGAGGCAGCTCTGAGCTGTGGTTCCATAGGAAATGGCAGCACTGTGAGCTAGGAGGAGTTCAGCTTTAGGTCCTTCAGGATGGTTCCTGACACGTCTTGGAGACTACTTAGTCAGAGGGGCAGAGGTCTGGGAACTGCCTGCTCTTTGAAGAAAGGAACATAAATGACAACTGGTAGGATGAAAGTTAGTTTAAAACACCAGAAAACCTGTTGAGAGTACAGACCACCTGGAAAATCATCTTGAAAATGCTGACATTTTGGTGGTAGTCGTATGGCAGATCACATGATACTCCCAGTGTATGTTTCTGAACTAAACATTTGAGTTCATAGCAGTGAAAATTATCTCCACACAAAAATTCTATTCTACTTTTATGTATGCATACTTAATTTTTAAAAGGATGTCATATTGTGCTGAGGTGACTGAGTATATATGTCTAGAAACAGGTCCACTTCAGCTCTTTATTTTTGAAAACAACAGAAGAAGCAAAGGCATGGCTGTACAGTGTAAAGGCCTGAAAAGGAAAATAAACTCATTGGCTTTTTGTGATGTTTCAGGGATAGTTCCTATGATCATTCCAAATGAGCTTAACTGATTTTCACAGGAAGATGAACTGTGTTCATATTAAACTAAATGGAAGTTTTGTGCATTCATGCATGTACTAACTGCATAGAACAAAACTTTTATGCAATTTAAAAGGTAAGATCATCTTTGCAAAATTCTGCAGGGTATCATAATAAATTGAAATAGGTAATTGTAATTACTGTAGCCAAGAGACAGAGATGTAAAATATTTGGCTTACCTATCCCCTTAATTTCAAAGTACAGAAAAATCTGAGAAGAAATAGATAAAATATTTAAATGCAATAAAAAAATGATCTAATTAAAATCTACTGCAAATAGGAAAAAAAATGCAACTGTGTGTGAATTTCTCACCTTTTGTGAATACTGGTTTTGTACCCCAAATGTAGACTATAAAACATATGAAAGATGTTTACAAATATTAATATTAAATAAATATTTAGGAATTCAAAGTGCAAGTAAAACCCTGATATTATGGGGAAAATCAAAGTTAACATGGTTCTTAATAAAAAAAATACAAATGCCTTAATATATAGATAAATATTTTTGTGCTGAAAATCTAGGATTACCCTGTATGATATTATCCCATATATACTAAACTATACTACTACACATGGAAACACCTAAAAGCTTCTATTCTATTCTTTTCTATTCTATTCTATTCTATTCTATTCTATTCTATTCTATTCTATTCTATTCTATTCTATTCCATTCCATTCCATTCCATTCCATTCCATTCCATTCTAATGTTTAAAATTTAAAAATAATTAAATTCTCTTTTTTTTCCCAAGAGTTTAAAGATCTCTTCTCCTGCAGAAAAGATCAAGTTCTGTTTGAAGGAAACAGCTGGATTAATAGCCCTATAATTGGATTATGATGTGAAAACATAATTTACTATAAAAAGTGGGGGGTTTTATCACCTAAATATTGTTTATTTATGTATTCCAAAGCAGCAGAAGAGAAATTATTTTATACTAATTTGGTATGACGAACATTTCTGGATATTCTGAGACAGTTGTACTGAATCTGAGAGTGTTGAGAAATAGCCTTTGGCACAGAAGGCTTTGTACTGGAACCAGTTCTTTTTTTCTTCCAGTATTCTGGGTTGATAAAATGGCATGGCACTTAAGATGCTAAAATAAAGGAATTTTCAGTTTGAGCTCTTTGGTTTCAATGGACAGGAGTCACACTATGACCAATCTGAATTTCAGATAGACTGTTCCTGGCTGACAACAATTAAGATAAGCTCACAATTTATTCCTACAGAAACACTGTTTTAGGAACAAAGGTCTCAATTCTGATTAATAAATCTTCTCAATTGCGTATAAATACATATAATTAGGCCAAAGAGACAATTAGATATATCAGTTATTCTTATCCTATTTCTTATCTACACAGTGCAATGATACATTTGACAGATATGTCTTGCAGTGTGCCACACAATCTTTATAGGTGAGTATTAACAGATAAACAACCCCTTGGCAGTTCATGTTCATAGTCAATCACTTTCACCAGTACCAATTTATGACACATTTAGCTTTAACTTCTAGCTGTTATAATTTTTTTTTTAATTATCCTCTACTATATTTAGGGACAGGGAGATAAAATTATTAATTTTTTAGTAAGTAATAATTGATGCTGAAAATGAAAAAAATAAAACATGAGAACTGGTTTCAGGTAAGAATTTATTTCCTGTATAATGAAGCTTTTCACATAAAACCAAAGTATTTACTTTCTGGAAAACTGTAAGAAAAGCAGTGAAAATAAGTCATGGTATTTCTTAGTGTCATAGAATCATAGAAAGCTAAGGGGTTGGAATTCACCTTAAAGACCATCTAGTCCCAACCCCCACTTCCATGGGCAGGGACACCTCCCACTTGACCAGGGACACCCTCACTTGCCAGAGTTGAGGCTTCCAGAACCACCCGAGCAACTGGTTTTGGTATCTTACCACCCTCATGGTAAAGAATTTCTTCCTAACCTTAAATTTCACTACTTTGTACCCATCGCTCCTTGTCCTACCACAGTTCCTGATGAAGTGTCCCTCTCTGGCTTCCCTGTAGGACTTGTTTGATAGAGGGATGCTCCTATGAGGTCATTGGGACAACTTTGCAGCTTTCTAGTCAGAAGAGTTACAGGTATGAAGACAGAAATGTAGAAGAGGAGACACCACTGTTAAGTGGAAAGAAATTGAGAGCAATGTACAGTGGAGAAGTCAGGGAACTTCTGGAAGATATAGGAGGACCATGTGACAGAAACAGGAAAAAAGAAGTATGGAAATCATAGTTAGGGTGAGGAAACTGGTGAGAGATGGGAAATCCAGCTGCAGAGAGTAAAGGAGATACTTGGTATAACCCACTATTGAAGGCTGAATCATAAAGATAATGTGAGGAGACAGGAAATGTGATACCAACAATGTAAATGTATTCAGTGTTTCAGATAAAATATTTTCCTCCTATAGATGACCCACAAAGATGTTTAATGCTTAAATTTTTGCCTTAGTAGAAAGCTTATATGTCACAGTGAGTAAATACTACAGGTAGTGGATCAGAAATCATATGAGGGAAAAATCCCTGCAGTTGCTTGCAGGGCAGTATTTCTACAAAATGTAATAAATCCTAGGGTCTAGAAAGCATTTTGGCATGAGAGTTCTCAGTAAAATTCCAGAATTGATATGTAAAAGATATTTTAATAAAAACTCAACTTTGCATTAGCAAGTTGAAAAAAAAAGGCCACAAACAAGTAAGGCTTTTTCATTCAGAGGTGCAAGAAGATAAAAGTCGCTGATATATCAAGAGGAGGAGAATGAGGGGAGACCTCATTGCAGTCTACAACTCCCTCAAGAGGGGAAGAGGAGGGGCAGGCACTGATCTCTGTGCTGACCAGACCACAGAGTGACAGTCCACCGACAGGACATGGAGGAATGGCCTGAAGGTGTGTCAGGGAGGTTTAGGTTTGATATTAGGAAAAGGCTCTACACCCACAGGGTGGTTGGGTGGTGAGGAACAGGCTCCCTAGGGCAGTGGTCACAGCACCAAGCCTGAGAGAGTTCAAGGATCGTTTGAACAATACTCTTAGCACATTGTGTGACTCTTGGGGATGGTTCTGTGCAGGGCCAGAAGCTGGGCATGATGGTCCTTGTGAGTCCCATCCAAACCAGCTTGCATTGTGATTCTGTGAAGATTATTTTTTTACAGAGAAATGTTTAGAAATAAAAGTTGTGTCTTTTTCTGGGAATTTCTTAAGCACTTATTATCACAAAGATGATTTGGATGATTTTCCCAGAAGTAAAAAAATTGTTCTAGCACAAAAATTTGCTTTTCTTAAGTGCTGCCTGCCACTTCATGGACAAAAAAGATTGGAGCACAGGTAGGAGGTGATTTATGGAGAGGATTTTTGAAATAGGCAAGAGGTAAGAGTTAGGTGAAAGGTGAATAATAACCAAATGGAGACTGAATGCTAGGTACTGAAAATAGTGATAAGTGGAAGCTGAACGCATATAAAATAGAAAATAAAGTTGAAGACTAATGACTGAAATAAAAAGCAGATTTAAATTTTGATTACAGAATTTT
Organism: Fringilla coelebs; assembly: GCF_963513975.1. Lineage (NCBI taxonomy): Eukaryota > Metazoa > Chordata > Aves > Passeriformes > Fringillidae > Fringilla > Fringilla coelebs. The sequence goes on along the minus strand of NC_140030.1, from coordinate 63,604,424 downwards.
TCATATAAATATCTTGTAAGAAAAGTGTGGCTATGCACAATTTCCATTGAAAAAGTTAGATTTTTTTCCTTTTAATTTTTTTTTCCTAGGCAACAAAAAAGGGTCATCTATGAATGATACCTGAATTGCAACATTCTCTTGGGGTTTTTTTGGCTAGATTGTCACAATATATTTAGCAATTAAAAAAGGAAAACAAAAATATCCACACCAAAACCAAAAGAAATGAGTCAATTGCCTGCACATTGCCTTATGGGTGTAATTCAGGAAACTGCTGTCATAATACATACTGCACTGAATAAGCTCTGTGGAGTTTCATGATGTAGAAAATGCTGTGAGAAATATGGTTTAACTGGGAATTCTCATCCTGCCATTAATGTTGAGATGCTGAGAGACCAGGCCAGTTTCTGAATTAAAAAGCAAAACAAAACAAAACAAGCAGAAACACAAGGGAAGGACAGACAGAAATGGTAGCCTTCTAAAGATAAAATCGTGAAAGGTTGGAAATTATCCTGGGATGAATATAATGCAAGGAAGTTAGACGTAGAAGCATGTTAAAGTTGGTAAAACATTTGAATGGTGCTAAAAATAATCTAATTGTACGTCTAGATGCTTGTGACTAGTTGTTTGGCAAGATAGGATTAATGTCAAGTAAGAACCATACAATCTAACCTTCGTATCACATAGGCAGCACCTTTGATACTGATGACCTGGAAGGCAGAAATATGTATGCTGTATAGTCCCAGACACCACTGTTATTATTTCCGTAGGTGTTCCACAGGTTATTGTATAATACCGCATGAATTTAGACACTTTTATTTGGGACTACTTTGGTTTTGAGGAGAAAATTTTCTAATTCTCTAAAACTTTGTGTCACAAAAGGAAAATGTTCAATTAACTGTTTGTTTTGGTTTGATTTTTTTTTTCCTATTAGTTAGAGAAATTTGTTATTATATAGTGGTTTACTTTCTCAGTCCTGTTGGAATGGGTCTCAATCCTCCATATCTCTCTTGTGCTAGCTCTTAGTTTCCAGCCACCAGACTCTACCTTGCCAAAATGAAGATAAAATATGCAGCAAAAGCAGTAAGGTGACAAATTTTATCTACATTATGGTTGAGATTTTTCCAGCTTTCTCTTTGGGTATGTAAATCAGTCAAAAGATAAAGACTTAACTCTTGGCTCAGATCATCTTTAGTTCCACAGTGAGAGAAAGGTAGATTTCAGTTATGAACAGATCCAGAGAAATAAAGACTAAGGTTCCTAGGAATCTCATAATTGAGAGACTGGCTGTCTCTATATATCAGCTTATCTTTTTTAAAAAAACTTTTAAATCTGCAGGTTTGTCCTAAGTGCATTTCAATTTTTGTTTTTACAGCAAAGTAAAGCAGATAAGTTAAACCATTTGAAGTGAAGCTAAGAGCAAAGCAGATTAGAATATTTCTACCATCCTCAGGAAAATTGTTCTTTCCGTATTGGCAGTACATGTCCTCCTTGTCAGCTAAGTAGATTTTTTGAAGAGTGGATGTTCTAGATATTGAATGGTAATAATTCAGGGAATTTCCCTGATGGGTGTATGAAATAACATGAGCTTTTTATTTGTCATTGTTAAGGCAAAAGTCAGAGATTGATGATTCAAACAATGCAGTGGTGGATATAGAAATGTGAGATAAAAAGATATCATTGACAGGCAGAGGGGACTAAAGTAACCTGGCAAGGTTATCTTATTAATATCTCTTCATTATCTGTCTGTGAGTGGTCAAAAAATTAACATACATTAACTGTGTACCACTGTTGCAAAGGCTTCTCAGTATTTCTTTATCTTTTCAACTAGACAAGGTCAGGCAAATATTTGAACATATTCTTAGAGATCTTTGCTCCAAAAAAGGACAGATTACATAAGGTGTGGGCTATTTTTATATTTTCAAGATACACTCTAACATGTGGCTGGGTTTTTCAGGTCATGATATATATATTTTTATGTGTGAATATGTGAGAAATCATGAAAGTAGAAACAGGAAAATATTATTTAATCTGCCATAACTGCAGTATCAATGATAGTGCATTTGAAAGACTGTAAGTTTTCTTCTGAGTGTCTGGCACTATTTTAAACCAAGAAGAAGGAGGTTTCACTTAGCCTCAATAATGCTACTGAACTTCTGTCTAAGAAGAAAACAAGCTCAGCTAGTTCAGTTGGGTGAATATTTATTTTCTTCTCTCTCCCTGTCCCTTAGTCTCCTGTAACCACACACCCTAAGATGGCACCACCAGAAAAACTCATTCTGCTCTGGTGCTGAGCAGAAATGATGAGCTAGCAGCTGAAAGACTTTATAAAGGCAGGACATACAATCATAAAAATATACATTCTTCAGCTAATCTTATAGGAAAGAAAGAAATAATTCAGAAAATACACTTGGAAGGCTGAGGAGGTGTAGTAGCACTGTGTAATCTTGCAAGATTGTTAGTGGGCAGAGCCTGGGTGTGGTGCAACACAAACTAGCTAGGGGTTAATCAGTGGGAAGCTAAGTGACAGACATTGGAGGAGCGTCAAGAAAACATTGTTAGAAATAATATCCTTAAATTGATCTCATTAGATGGAATCTGCCTAGGAATGAAAACTGAAATAGGAGAACTTGTGAAAAGAATGTTTCCATTTTTAGCTTGGTTGGCAACAAATGATTAAGAGAAGGAAGAAAGCTGGGAGATGAGCTGAGAGCTGAGCTGAGAGCAGTAGCTGTGTAGGCTGGTCAACTGCTCCTGAGTGAGGAAGAAGCAAAGACTTTTAGAAATGGACCCACAACTGGCTGGAAATTTTTAGCTTGACTCTTTGGTTCCTCAGCTGGTCTGACTGAGAAAATCTTCCTATTACACATGCAGAATTAGCCACTTACATTCCAGTGTATAAACAGTTAAAGCCTCACTTTCCATTTGTAAATTATATTGACTGTGGTTAGATATTCACCTACTTCTTGCTGCTAAAGCTATTAAGTAAATAGCTTCTGATTTCAGTAAATAAATTACTGTGAACTCTTTAGAATTTTGAGTATTCACTTATTTAGTCACTGCTTTTCTCACAACTTCTTATTTCTTATTTTCATATCTGACAGTCCACATTGCATATATGCTTAGGCCTACTAGGCAGATATTTTCTGGGTAAAGGCTTCTGTATACCTCCCTCCCAGCTATTTGTGAACTATCTTCTCTGAAATCTTTTGAAAGCAAGATATTAGCTTCTTGAATACCTGTGTGAAGCATTCCAGTGGTGACCACAGGTACTACAAAATTTAAACTTGGTGATGCTGTGAAGGTAGTTTGCAGCATTTGACATGTGACACTCGGATGCAGGGAATGTAGGTTATCATGGTAATGTGAGGATGAAATTAAAATTTGTCTTGTTATAGCTATAATGTAGGAAGGCATCCAAGTTGTGTGTGTGCAGGTGCATATCCATGACACTTAGCAAATCCCTGTCACTTCAGGGGTGCTCCAGTTGCAGCTTTGCAGGTGGAGACAGAGGACTGACAACAAAATGAGGACTGTTTGGCAGCCAGCTTCACATTTGTAGTAAATAGTAAAGCATTTGACTATTACAGAAACTCAAAGAGTCCTGAAGAGTACCTCAGGCAGCTCCTGATACCCACAAACCAACAGATAGGCACAACCTTCATGCTTAAGATGTACTGGTTAATTCCCTGGGTGAGTGAGCTGCCTGTGGCCGGCAGTCCTTGCTATAGAATTGATTATTGCACACTGGTAATTTGATATAGCCTAAACTGATACTGCAGATGTAGTCGTGGTCAGGTAGAACAATCTTTTCTGTATAGTTCAGACAGGAGATATCTTGTGCATTATTAAAGATCATAAATAGAAATGAGTTCTGTATGCACTGCAGTGATCATGCAGGGCTATGGACCATTTGGGATGCAGCTCCTAATTTCTCTGGAGATGTTCTTGCAAGGACCTTGCAATAGATACTTTGTCAACATCCCAACAATGCCTGGCCACCCCGTATGAGAGATTTCACTCCCCATGTAAACACTAGCCCATGGAAAAATTGGGAACACCCTGAAAGGATTTGTGCAAAACCCATTCAATTCTACATGCAAATAATTTGAGCAGAATAACTTCCAAACACAAGCTCAAGTCTTGCTACTAAAGGAAATTCAAAGTCAGAGTACTTTTTTTTTTTGTGTGGATAGTGTTTTTGTTTTAAACATATCTCTGAAGCTAAAGTATCCCAAGCCCATGTATGTAAGGATTTGTGTATAGTTCAGGTAAACACAGAAATAAGCTAAAACTAAAAAAAAGAGAGGATAAAAACAAAAAGGTATGGAACAAAAACTTAGAACACTTAGAAAGTATTGTAATAATCATGTTGCTTTTCCTTGTACACATTTCTGTCTGAGACATTAAATATATTACCTGGTGACTTGGAAATTAATTGGGAAGTTATAGTGCTAACTATACAGTTGGAGTTATTAATTTCATTTGGTTTGATTAATGGTTTCACTTTTAATGAACCATTAGGAGTTAATTCTGACTTCAGTTACCCATGAGTAAAAATCTGCATTGAAGTTTCAGGTTTGCTTAGATTTTACATTCATTTAGCAAAGATATATGACAAAGAGATGACATTTTCCATGCAAATATTGGCACTTGTGTAAAGACAAGGTGTAAATGTAATAAATGCAGCAAGAGAACATGGCTTGGAGAACATGGCTTTGGAACAGTTTCTTCATATTTTATACATACTGATATTTTGTGTTCTTTTTAGTACATTTTAATATCTCCTCTTCTCCAAGATGACATTCAAATAGCACAAAGAAACAGGGAAAATTTAGTATTTCCTTAGCATTTTCTTAAATTTTCTTGTGGTTTGTAGTTCATGCAATAATGCTCCTTTAGGAGGCACATTGGCAGGGGCAAAAGAGGCTCTGGCTGGTGGCATCTACCTCCTCTGCAGGAAGTGCTCACACACAGGCACCCCTGTAAAATTCTCCATGGAACTCAAATTTCCGTAATTAAAGAAAAATTTCTAATGTCATAAGATAAGATTAACTTTTGGGGCTCAACCTCTGTTCTTATTCCCCATAATTCCCAAGAAAAATAAAGATGTTGTAAGATGCTATATGTTCCAGGTGCAAGGCAGAATACCTCTGCAAATTTCTGGAGCCCTTTGAAACCTTTCAGAGACACCTCGCTGTGTATCACACTGTGGTCTGAAGTATTACCCTCTACAGCAGGTTACATACAAAAATTTTAAGAGAAGGCAATTTTTTTTTTTGCCCTGAGCATTTCAAACCAATGAATAAAATATTAACAAGTACAAATCTATACAAAATCCAAACTGTAAACTTTCAGTGCCATGGGCAGCTTTCTGGGATTACAGGAAGCTAGAACAGGAAAAGAAACTTAATGAAGTAAGGGGAAAATACATATCAGATAAGTGAGGAGCCCTAGGCTGAATTTTTTATCTGGAATTAAATCTTTTATCAAAGTGAAAACAAACAGCCATAAGATATCAAGGTGTTGATGATGATGATGATGATGATTAGTATTAGTATTATTGGAACAAAACAGTGGTATTCTGACAGAAAATATGAAGAAATTACAAGTTGTTTAGGGATAAAAACAGGGATATTCTTGACACACACTAAAAAAACCCCAAAAGTATCCAAAGTTAAGCTGCTTGGTGACTTATTTTTATTAAGTAGGGCCTCAGATGTTCAGTGCCTAAATAGATGCCATTTTTTCACTTTTCCCAAAATGGTGTCCTCATTTTTCTGCCATTTAAGCAGACAGTACTGCTGCTGGCTTAAATGACCTCCACTGGCATCAGTAGGAATATTTTCATGCTAAAGTTAAATTTCTTTAATACTTTACAAGCCTGGCTCTTTGGAGACAGGTATTTTGTGATTCTTCTCCCATGAATGAGAACTAGTAATTTGAAATCTGCTGTCTTTTTTTTTTCTTTTTTTTCATAACTATTGGACCAATTTGTAGTTTATTAACTCTGTGTAAGGTGTTGGTAGTTAGTCAGGAGAATATATCTTTTGTCAGCTGAAAGCAGTAAGCCACTGGCCTCAGGGTTGGTATTGAGGAAGTTGAGGCTGAAAGGCTGATACAGCATAAGATGCCAGGTTAGATGAATAACTCACTCCCAGCAAAAATGTTGATATGCAAATTACAGTTATAAGTAATGGGTGTTTAGAAGTGCTTTTTTAAGGAGAAAGTATGAAAGCTCTGGCTGCAACTAGATGACAGATCTGATGACAGTAATAGGTATAACCAAAAAAACAGCATAGCAAAGGGACAGCAACTTGTTGACATTGATTTCAATTCACGATCTCTAATGTTTAATCTTCAGTGGCAGAGCAACTCCAGACACAGGAGTGAAAGTAATTTTCTGCATCAGTTTTGGTAAGAAAAACATGAAATAAAGCAAGTCACAAAGAAGCTGGTATTTTGAAAGAAAACTTCCCAAACACTTCATTGTCACTAGTGTCTTATGATATTTTTGAGGCTTCACCACATTTTAACTATTAAGGCAATGCAGACACAAGTAATTTTTATTGCTTTTCTTTTTCTTATCAAAATAAAATCTGTTGATTTGGATTTGTTGTGCTTTTTTTTCTCCTCAAAACCTCAGCGATATAATTTGTTCTCCTCTATGCAATAACTTCTCAGCTTTAAAACAAATCTGAAAGTCAAACCTTACCAAATGATAGCACACTGTATTGAGATAGGCTATGTAACTGAAGCTATGGAATGTTAACTAAAAATTATTTTTGAATGTGATACTGATCTTGTCAAAATACATAATTAAGATTCCAATACTTTAATTGGGAGAAGAAAAATGATCACAGAAATGAAAAGCACAGAAATGTCTGAGGGTGTTATAATGCAGCTGGTAGTTTTTCTGATGTGCTAAATTGTAAAAAGTTTACTCTAACTAATCCTGGAAAAAAAGCTTTGACTCTCGAGGTGCTTTGCTGCAAATGATGACATAAAATCATAAATAGCAACATTCAAAGGAGGAAAGAGTGTGCTTTTACATATCTTCTTGTTCTATGGCATGCAGCCCTTTTAGTGGGACATTCTGATTAAGTAATTAAGTGTAAACTTCCCTTATTTCATTTGCAGATTTACATTCCTGTAAATCATTGCAAAGGTCACTTTCTATGGATTTGCAGCGAGGTCTGAATGTCACAAAGTATTTGTTATTGCCATACAAATAGTTGCAGGCAACATCTTTATTTCTAATTCACTACCTTACATTGTTGATTTTTATCTCATCAAAATTACAGCAAGAATAAATGAATTTATGAGCTAAAAATAAAATGAACCTTATGTAAGTAGCTCTGCTACAAAATATGGCGAATGTATTTAACTGTGTCTTCACAGTTGTGTTACCATGTGACACTTTTGGAACTCAGAGCAGTGCAGGTTAAAGATGCCATTAATTTTTAAAGGAAGCAGAATCAACCAAAGTATTTTTACTCTGCAAGGTTTTGTAATACAAATATTTCAATAGTCTGCAGATCAAACCTGCTTATTTTACAAGAAATGTATTATCAATTTGTATGACATTGCCATTCTGCAATTTTAAACTCTGATTTTAAAAAATAAGATGTGTGGTGCTCTGCATCAGCATTAGTAGTGACTCAAGTGTATTAAACACAGACAACCCAACTTCTCTGATGCATGTCTAATAATGAAACTTAGTGGGGGAAGAATAACAGTGATCATCCACACATAAAATTATGATGAATTGATGCACAGATTTTTTTCCCTTTAAAAAAAGAATTGAAACAAGTACTTACTTATTAGTTAAAACAAAAAGAAAAGAGAACCAAATTTTTTTATGTAGCCTTCAACAGTCTTCTAGATGTCATTTATAGTCACAGTAGGAAATAATTTTCAAAGATCAGCTAATTAATTGTTTTTAGAGACTATGTTTCTATAGTTACATATTACTCATAGCATTCATATAAAAGTTGGCATCAATTACATCATATAATTCAGAGGTAAGAAAAGTGCCACAAATTGAAAGTGAAACTTTAGCTCATTGATTTTTGTAGTGGGTCTCAAGAAGAACTTAGAAAGACCAAATGCTGTGAAATTCCAGTGGATAATGACATTTCCTTGTCTTGCTCAAAAATGGAAAAAGTATTCATGCTTCCCAGTTGCTTTACTTCAAAACGTGGAGAAAAGAGAGACAGAGAGAGAGAGAGTGAATATACATTTATAAATATTTAGGTACTGATCCATAGGAAATGAAAACTTACTATAAAGTCACACATTTAGGTTACATAGTGATTTTGTGAACATAAGATGGTTAATGCAGTTACAGGAATCTAGGTAAATGTAATTATCCCAAATTAACTTATCAGAAAATGAAGACAGAAAAACTATTTGAGGAAAAGGTCACAGGAACAGGGAGTAGAGGCAGTTCCCCTTGCTCTGCTTGTATTCCAAAATTTGTCTGTTAATAAGAAGTTTTTAAAAAGTACTTTTTTTCTTGCACAGGGAGATTTAGGGTACAATATTTAAGTTTTGGTAAAGACCTCGCTTACATCCAGGATTTTGACTTTAAAACAGGCTTTTTATAAAGTTCTGTTTCAGAAGCACTTTGCTCCCAGAGAGGTAGAGGTGTTTTTTGCTGCCTTCTTCAAGGGGTAGAGAGCAGAGGGCAACCGTTGTTCTTTGATTCTTTGATAGATACTGTAGCAAGTCCCACCTAAAACACATACTTTTCTTTTCTTTTCTTTTCTTTTCTTTTCTTTTCTTTTCTTTTCTTTTCTTTTCTTTTCTTTTCTTTTCTTTTCTTTTCTTTTCTTTTCTTTTCTTTTCTTTTCTTTTCTTTTCTTTTCTTTTCTTTTCTTTTCTTTTCTTTTCTTTTCTTTTCTTTTCTTTTCTTTTTTCTTCTCTTCTCTTCTCTTCTCTTCTCTTCTCTTCTCTTCTCTTCTCTTCTCTTCTCTTCTCTTCTCTTTCTCTTTCTCTTTCTCTTCTCTTCATCTCTTTTATTTCATTTGCTTCTCAGTTTGAAATAGTTGTAGTGCTGACACAAGTTACAGACTGATAGTTCCAAAGACAGAGCTTTCTTGGGCTTATAATAAATTTGGCAATGGCAACACAGGTATTTCATACATTGCCCAGCTGTTCAGTATCAGAATAATTGTGGGCAAGAGGCTTGGGAAGTCTTTCTGTTTGATCAGACTCTTGAGATTATCAGCAGGAGTGCTTGTTTTGATGTGAACATCTGTGCCAGACTAAGAAACACCAGCCTAAAGCTGCTGAGTGGCCATCAGATGGTAAAAATGGCTTTTATCCACTTCTGACCTTATCAAGATCAGCTTCTCCCAAGTGAAAGCTTTTACAGCTTTCTTCCAGTGTTTCACAAAGTCTACTCTTTAATTCATTCATTCATAAAGGTTATCTATAATTTTTTAATTTACCATGCTCTCAGAGAGACTTTATTCCAGGTCATTAATTTTTTTTCCTGAGTAATTGCAACACTCTTCTCTGCATACTCTCTAGTTCTTCTGAAATATTGTGAATAGTCTGTAAAGGATTTAAGACCTCCTAAGCCAAAACTTCCACCCAGAGAAGAGAGGAATAATCCTTTCAAAATTTAAGCAATTTTAAGCACTTCAGTCTGACAGTGGTAAAAGCAGCAGCAGACATGTTAACAGCTTTGAAAATAGAGCTATTTTTTCCCAAAATTTATAGCTTGGGATTTTGAAATATATTGCCATTTTCCTCCCAGAAGCTTCACTGTCAGTTACTAAGTAAAACCATCATTAATCACAAGTAGCTATAGTCATGTGCTGATTGTAATTTGGTCACACTGAACAAAAGACGAATGATATAGAATACTATTAGCGATGATGATTTTAATGTAGACATTTATCATTGATTCAGGTTCACTTGATATGACTTTGGGATAAAAACAGGGAAAAATTGCCTTGCTGTTGGAAATTTTATTGCTATTAAATCATAATTTTGGCAAAGATGTGCAAATAAAACTGGCAGAGCTCTCCTTTCCCATTTTTCCTCTCCTAAAAGACACAATTACAGAGGACTTAGAGGAATCCAGATGCAGTGCAATTAGAAAAGTGAATGCTGATTAGTTGTCATCTATCTAATATCTAATAATAGAAGCAGAGTTTTTGGCAAGCTATCTATTTATAGGAGTCATTCAATTTACCCAGCTCATCAGAATAGGTAAGATCCTATAGGAGAAGGATAGTTCTATATGCAATTTTTTGAAAAGGCATATTTATTCCCAGCCTTACCTCATAAAACTCTTTCAAACAGCCCTGCATAACAGTGCTGGTGGCGCTGAGACTGATGGCACGCTGAAGAAAATCATCATTATTTAACTTTGTTCTAAAATATGACCCAGAAATACAAGGCATTTTTAAGTTTGCTTTTTTTATTTTTCTTATGCCACACAAAGTGATTCTATGTTTTTCTTGTAAAGAAATAATATATGCTTTGTATGCTAAGTATAATTTCTTTTCTCTGAGGTTGCTATATAGTTGCAAAACTGACAGGAGGAACACAGCATAGAAATGCATCTATAATTCAAAATTATTATTAAGCCTTGAAGGTGATCTAGACCAACCTGACTCCACAAATACACAGTGTCTTCAGACTGAGTCCTAATTCTTCATCACAAAAGAAATTCTATTTCTTTCTAGTAAAATTCTGTTTCTTTCTAGTAAAATACTATTTTACATAGGAAAAGACAGAAAATTAAATGTGTGTCATTCTTGTTTTGGCTTTGAGTTTGATGATGGGATCCAGGAGGTCCATCTGTGGTTGCAAGAGGGCCAAAATGTAATGGCCCTGAGTCAATGCAGGCAGGCAGGTGAACACTGGGAAGAAAAGGGAGCTGTAAAAGACAAACCTGAGGAATAGGTTTAGGAAAAAGTTTAAGGGAGTTTTAAAACATTGGGGGTGGTGGAGAGGAGACAGATAAAGAGAGATTCCTAGTAAGTTTGTAAATGTCACAGATCTGCAGGTCACAAATACCATATGGATTCAAATAATCACTTGCAACTAGTACAGGCCATGAAGGTGGGCATTTTATTTTCCACAGTTTTGTTTTGTTCTGTGTTGTTTTATGCATAGCTGGATGTATCTGCAAATGCTGTGACCTGTGATTAAAGCCTTGTGGAGAGCAATCCATAGGCCAGCATGTGTGAAAGAAACTGTGGTGGTGTTTATTGAGGAGGAAACACTTCACTATTCCCTAGCAAAGCAGGTACTGAGGTCTCTGTAGTCTTTTTGGTTACTTGTTCTTTGAGAATTGTAACTCTTTTTCCTGTTTTTACAGGAAAGGATTTTTAGCCAACATTAGAAATTATTTTCGATTAAATTCTATCTCTATTTGGGAATAATAATCTGTTTATTAGCCTAAATAAAATTTTGAGTACTTCTTCCTAAGGTTGTGACCAGATAGACTGTCATGTTCAAAAAACAACAGTGCACTCCTTTGCTGTTTGATGTCTTACCACAGTCACACAGTTACTGAACACTGAAAATGAACTTATCAAATAGTCTAATCGAAACTTCTTTGTCTGGTTTTAGCAGTTAGATTTCCCCCATCTCAATATAGACAATGCACACTTTTTGTTCTACTGATAAAATCATGCAGAATGCATTTCTACATTTTATAAAGAAAACTGCCTTGAAAGACATTACTCCTGAGCACATTTTTGGCTTTGAAATCAGCTGTGTAATGCAATATATGTAATATAGAACAATCTTTAAGATTCCTGCTAGCTGGCACTGGAATGAATCTTCAGATCCCTTGTTTCCACTTTCCTGCAGGACTGCCTGAAGATTACATGGAAAACAGTTCTGTCTTGATGTGTAACAGAGTTCACATAAAAGCTCCAACTCATAGTGGCATTGGTGAACTCCAGCAGTATAGCTCTCTGCATAGATTTGTACCTACTGTATATAAAGTTTGAAGAATTTGGACCTTTGTATACATCTTTCTAGGATGTCAAGCTGCCTAGCTGGGCAGGAAAAGGCATCTAGCTAGTGAGTGATGGCACAAGGAATTGTATGTTTGCTGTCTCTGATGGCAAAATGGGGAGTGATCTGGTCCATTACAACTTTCAAAGTTGTGGGAAGTATCCTGTAAGCCAAATCAGACCCCATGCAAAGATATCAGCAATTTCTCAAGTCTTTTCCAGAACCCTTAGAATTTTCAAAGCAACTAAAACTGACTTCTACTACTTATATTCTGTGAGATAGGGGTAAAAATTCAATTTTTAATTCCATTTCAGTGGGCAACAATTCCATTTTTGTTGTAATTTCTGATGTGCAAATGAAACAAGGGTCTCAAAAGGAAAATTTTTCACCAACCTTCAAGTTACTTAAATTTTTTGTTCTCAAAATATGTATTGCTTAGAAGAACTTGCATATTCTGAAAGTGCTGTTCTGAGCTATGCCGTGTTTTTTCAGACCTGGGTTTGTTGTTTTGCTGTGGTTTGGGTTTTCTTATTGTGGATGTTTTGGTTTTGGCTTTGTTTTGTTGGGTTTTTATTGTTCTTGTTGCTAGTTGGAGTTTTTTTAAATCGTTGTTGGTTTTTGTGTGTGTATGCATGTGCACATAAATTGGGAAACATGATATTTCTCATATTCTTAATTGATCTGTCTGAGTTTCATAGACTAAGACTGGGGTTGTTGTTGAGGAATGATGTTTCTTTATTTTTATGAGTGCCATGTAGTTTGAAGTGTAGTTATAGATTGTTGCTCTTAAAAAATCATTCCAGAACTGAATTTTAAATTACTTTCCCACAACTATAATTTCTATTGCTGAAGTCCACAAGGAGGCCCTTGAATTTCCAGTGAACCACCGAGAGAATCACACTTGATTCTCTTGATCTTGCTAGATACTTTGGAGACAAAACATTCCCTCAGAAGCACTAATATGCACCTAACTGGACCATGTCAAATCTGCCCACATCATCCAGTTATCAGTTTTGCCCTGTGCTTTCTATCTGATAACAAGAGAGCCAGCAGCCAGTAACTGCACCAAGTAAAAATCCCTGAACAACCTCAAGGCTCTGATGATTTACTAAAACCTTTAACAACACAGTTTATGCTTCCGAATATTTTTCCTATCGCTGCTGCAACTGTGATTTATATAAGGAGTGCCTGTGCCCACTTTGGAAATACAGTCTGATGTTGTGCAATCACTTCCGAGCTGTTCTGCACGCTGTGTACTTTGATGAATAATACTTCACACAGAGACATTCCCAGCAAGCACAAAATTTGGGAGGGAGAGGAAAATGCCAGCTCTGTCTGCTACTAAAATTGTTTCTGTTTGCTGGTGAAGGTAACCACCAGTTTGTGTGTAGTGGCATTTTTTTTCACTGCACACTTCAGAAAGGCCTGGTGGCTGTGGGCTACTGTGCTCTTGCCCTTTCCCAAACCCACAACAGAAGAATACATTGCTGGCACCCATATCTATAATGCTAAAGGTCCTATTTTCCATGCCAGTTTAAAATAACCCTTGGGATAACATAAGTGTATTTAAAGTCCCTGCAATGTGTGTCACTGAAAGAAGTTGGTGATGTGATTGACAATCTCTACTAATGGGCTTAACCTATGCCAAAATTTCTGTTTGAACAGGCAGAATGCCTGCACTAAACTGACAGCTTGAAGGCCATGAAAAAGTTTGATTAACTTCCTACAGATACTTGATCACTGTAGGAATGGAGGCTAAGCCTCCACATACTGGAGCTTTGTAGAAACTTTGTCCCTTCTTTTATTGTCTTTGGTGGCTCCTTTAACATATACAGCCTGAATAAAGATGCAAAGATGCAACCTAACCCCTGTAATCTCCAATCTTGTCTAATCTTCAAAAAAACCTTGATAGTATTACCACTTGTAATGACTCTTCATTTAAGATGCCACTTATGTCAACTGTTTTACACTCTTATTTTATGTTGAATTAGTCTGTTCCCTGAAACATTAAGATTTATGGTTCACTCCTTTCTTGTTAACATCTCCAAATTAGCAGTGGTGGCTAATGATAGTAATAGTGGCATGTTGTTGTTATTGAAAATAATTAATCTTTTGTTGTGATTTTTACCTTTTAGGTAAAATCTGACTCTCAGACCAAGAGTGACAAAGCTTTTAATTTTCCTAGGCTTTGGGGGTTCTTTCATAGCGATTGTCATAAGCAGGTGATTAGATATTAAGCTATCACTGTGGAACTATGTATCAGCCACAAGAGAGATTTCCTAGTGGGATGCTAAATTAAATACAACATCAGATGCTACGGTGTGTGGTATTTAAGGCTGGTCAGGAAAAAAGAATTCTGTTTTGGCAAATCATATAAAGATTTCTGGACTAGGTTTTGTCCCACACTGGAGAAATCTCAGATCTTTCAAAGCTGGTGTAATGAGAATATGAACCTGGATTTCCCTGAGCTGTAAGAACCAGACTGTAAAATCAGCCTCCTAAAATATTAGGTTGGTGCTGTCTCATCTTATCTGAGAACTGACTGGCCAGTAGGTTCTCCTGGGAGGAGAGATGAAACAATTCTCCAGTATTAGAGCTGGTGAGAGAAATCTCCTGCTTCAGTTTTTCTGACAAGCCAATTGGGAAGTGATTTAGTCCTTGATTCTTCTGCACTCTAAATAAGTGTTCTCATGTCATCTTTGTCTCCCATCAAAATCCAGAACAGTAGTCTTGGTTTAACCACTGGTAAAAATTGTCTTTTCAATGATGGCAGCAAAGAATTAACACAATGAAAGGCAGCAAAAAGTGTCTAATCCATGATGGATGGAAATGTGGATACATACTATTAATATGTATTTTCCACCATGTCAAGGAACTCTTAGCCTCTTTTCTCTGTTCCTCCGCCTTGGCTTCCCCCATCCTTACAATTTGCAAACTTCCACTGAAGCAACAGCTTCCCGAACACCAGTGTGATTTTTGTGTGGGTGTCAAAGCTTACACTGAGCTTTTTGAAAACAAATACTTCGATAGGATTTGCTGCTGTGACTACAAGGCACATTAAACAATTTTTAAAATCTGTGAATCTAAACACAATATTGGACAAAGTAATTTATTTATTTCTGTCAGTACCAATTTTTCTGTGTTATCTTCTTTTAAGAAATACCCTCTTGACATATATAATTCTGGATAAATGTCTTTCATTAATCAGAAATTTGTTTTGAGGCATTCTAGAGGTGAGAAAACTACTGTAATAATATTAAATGCCGTTATCTAATATGAGCCCAAAAACACTAGTTAAGAAAAATACATCATTATTTAGTTACAAGAGGGAAAAATCCAGTTAATTTTCTGTGTAATAGTTACCGATCATGTGTCTATTTTATTTTTATATCTCATGAGATAGGAAAATGGATCAATTATTTGCGCTAAATCATTTCATTTTCTCAAAATATAAGAATACGTAAAAAGCTTCCAATTCCTGACTTGTGAACTATGAAGAAGCTACAAAAGAAATGCTTTCTCTAAAGGCCCTTGGATTAAGCACTTCTCAGTCTAAATATTCTTTGGCTCTTTGCCATTCACTGGCTTCATCAATCATTTGCCTTTATATAGCACTTTGCAAACACTATTAAAATTATGTCTTGCCTCATTCCTGTGTGAAAGGTAAATATCATGCCATATTCATTAGAAAATGTGGATAGATTTATGTAGATACTAGAGAGAACACAGTTAACCAGTAAGTTTTCCTATATATATTTGTGCTTTTCCTTCATTTTGTATTTTTGCAGAGAACAGGATTGTCATATCATTTATTTAACAGATGTGTTTACCTCTACAGATTGAACCTGTTCTAAATTTGTAGCAATGTATATAACTATACAGTCACAGCATGGTGACTACTCTCAATTTATGTTGCTATAATCCATTTGAAATCATAAAGCCATGACGGTCCGTGTTCCTCAGTTTCTTCCCGGGACATAGTTAGCATTCCTGCTGTAACCTTCTAAAGTACCCTAATCACTCAAGGGTATTAAAGGAATGATATTGCCCATTGAAAAATGAAACATGGGTGTTAGCACAGGGTTCCTGGGTTGGAACCTGTTACTTGCAATTTATATACAATGTCAGAACGACCCACTGTTAAGTTATTTAAATGATACAATAGTCTTTGTAAGATATGCATAGAGAGAGTGCTGTAAACATGTATATGTGTATATATAGTGGAACATCTGCTGTACATTCAGGTTTATATTTTTCTTCATATACATTAGAAGACATTTTTACTCAGAGACTGCACTCTGGAATCAGTGTGTCACTAATAGCAAGACTTAGCTTTTTGAAGTTTATTCTTAAAACCTCATAAGAATTGATGAAGAAATATCCTTCCCCCTGCCACAGAGGTGCTATTTTCTGGGCCATGTTGAAAGTGGTGTGAGAGAGGCATCAGAAGGAAAAGATGGGAACACACAATGTGGTTGCACTTTGTCTTCATCCCTGCATCCCACGCTGATCCCATGCTGATCCCTGACAGGACACTGGAGTAGGCTTTTCCCTCCTGTCCCCCTAACCCCATGTTCAGCCCTTGTTCCCTGCAGGCCTGCTGGTCCAGGTTGGTCCTGGTGCTTCCGATGAAAAAAGGGAGGACACAACCTAAATAGCAGAGGAGATGAGTCAGTTACTATGAGGCACAGGATAAACAAAGGCTTTACTTCCCAGTTTTTTACTTGGCAGCAACTTTCTCCCTTTGAGAAAGCTGAAACAGACTCAGCCAAGACCACTCATCTTCTGTAAATTATGAGTTTTTCTGTTGCACTGGATTTCTCTCATATTCCAAGCCTGTTTGCTGGACTGCCTCTATTACCAAGAATTTAAAAGCATAAGTGCCGTGAATGAGGAAATAAGACAAGAGAAAACATCTGATGCCAGACCAAAATACTTTTTTTACAGTTGTGACTGCTGTGTTTGACCTGCTAAATTGAATGCTAAAATGGGGGCAGGTAGGTCAGAAGTCCTGTCTTGCATTTTTGGTTTCTGATTTAGAAGAAATAGTAGTAACCCTCTCAGACAAATTCACAATAACAATGCCATTAAGTAGAGTATCAAGACCTCTTTTCTTTAGCCTGCCAGCAATTTGTCTTGGAAGAAGTGGTAATTACTAGCCAGGATTTGAAAAGTATTGCTTATGATTTTCCCCTCTTTGGCATTGAAAGATTTTTTCCATCTTCTCCCCAGCAAGCTAACTCTTTGAGTCATATATACTTTTATTATTTGTATTAGTATACAGTTAGTAGCACTATTATCTGCCTGTGGCAGATTTTTTGATGTACGACAGTGTAGATAAGTTATCTCAGTTGCTATCTACAACATAATTAATTCTCTGACACGATTGAAAGACAGGTCTATTTGGACCAAGTTTCATTTAAGCTGAGTGCTGTGATTGAGTTTTATTGCTTGATTTATATAAAAATGTTATGAAATTATCCATAATTTCACTGAGAAAAAAATGATCTCTTTTCATGAGGAAAACCAAGATGTCTTATTTTCAAGTCCAGGATTTTATTTTTCAGTTCTGCCAGCAAGGTCAAAAGCAGTTGATCATAGAGCTCTAACAATGAGTATTCTGAACTTCTTGTAAAATCTGATTTTTTTGCATATTTCTTGCAAATATAATAAACTCCATTCTTCTCAGCCATTAAGCCCTCTTCCACATTCCCAGATGCAAAGAAGATATTTATGATACAGGCTATCATTCTTCATGATAAAGCGTTGGAAAAGCATTTGTTTTTCCTTTTGGTGTTTTATTTTTAAATGAGCCACCCAATCAGCAGTGACTTTACTTATAGATAATAAGAAATTCCACTCTATTTATTTCCTGGGAGTTTCTTTCTCTTGTTCAAACACAAGACTAGGAAACATATAAAGAAGTAAAATATGACCTTCATGGGTTCTTTTTTTTGAAAGCATTTAAAAAAGAATATCCCCTCCACAGTTTTGCAGAACTTTTGGGAACATTCTGATCTCTTTGGGAAGGAAACAATGCCAGTGAGGTTGTGTCATCTGTGCTACAAGTGGTGGGTAGATGAGACTGGCCTGAAGTAAACTGAGATGAGAGGAAAATGCAAGCTAAGCAAAACACCTAACTGCTCCAGTAAAAAGGAACTAATTTCCCAGTTCTTATGTGGTGAATGACAATTGGCACCTGCCAATCAATTATTTCATATCTCAAACAGGTAGGTTTCTGGAGATGAAGCTGCAAGAAAAAGGGGATGTTTTCCTTCTGTGTGAAGCACATGAAGGAGAGGTAAAAGTCTTGTGGAAGGGTGCAAGTGCAGCACTGGCAGCAGGGAAGTCCCTCTTCACCCAGTATTGCTGCAGTAAGGGCAGAAAGTATGAAGCACAAGCTTCATGAGTTCAGCTGCCTTCCTGATAGAACCAGCAGAATCTGTTTTATTCCAGGTGCTAGAATCTGGGGTTAAATACAGTGCCAATTACCCCATGAGTAATTATGCTACATATGAAAAAAAATTTGTATCAAAATTGATTTTGCATCTATTTAGTGTATAGATCACACATAGTATGAAAGTCAATGAGTAAGTACAGGAAGGGGATGGTTCTAGAAGTGAATGCAGAAAGGCAGGAGAACTTGACTGCATGTGTGGATCAGTTACTCTGCCAGAAATCCAATGAAATATGCTTTTATCTTTAATAAGGTATTTTATATCTTCTCCTTGCATGTATTTCTGATAATAAGTTTTTATATATTCTTTCTGGCACACCACTGTCATTATTTTCCTCTCACTTTATTGACATATGTATTCTTTGTCATGCATTAGCCACAGAACCACAATGGACTTACAGCTGTTTAGTTCATGGATAAATTTGACTTAGCTGGATGTGAATAAGCTAGGACTGAAGTTATTTGGAATAAGTGTGCTACAGTACATTTGTTCTTAAAAATGGCTATTAAGTAAAAAGAATAATATTCTCCAAACGCATGATTAGAGCTTGAGGGCTACATTTGAAAAGATGAGGGGGGGAAGTTGCATGAATAAATTTTATAATTGGCAACAGGATTTCAGTATTTATCTCCCCAACAGCATTTAAACAGCAATATTTATTAAAAAGCCCACATTCACTAATTGCATAAAAAGTGTAAAAAATAAGTTTTCAAAATTATCCTTTCCTCTGCTTTCAGATTTGGATTGATTTTAGATTGTGGGTCATGTGCAGGGTTCTCCAACTCCAGATAGCAAACTATCACATATTTCTTCTATTTCATGACAATTGATATATTTTAAATGGCTATGTAGCTTTGGAGCAGATCTGTTCCAAAAGAACTGAATCTGCTTAATTCCCATGATATCACTTAGGCCCTGATCACATTTGTACAGATGGACTCCTGTATCCAGACCGAGCCCACATATGCCAAAGAGGCTCCAGACAATGAAGGCATTGGCTCATGGAAATCCAATTGCAAGATCAAGACCCTAATTCCCTTTAGTTTTGTCTCTTCCTAATGAGAGCTGTCAATTACTTATAGTAATTAGGTGGGCAGTGGATGTTAATAGGACGAGATTTTAAATATGCTACTTCAAAATTATATGAATAAATCATACAAATTTCTTTGCCTGTCTTTTACCATATGTCCTCCTTTAAACCTATTTCATTTGTTTTATATCTGTTAAAAAAAGGCACATAATACAGAGACACCACAGTTGACTTTGAAGAACTTTAAAGGTGAGGTGAAACTTTTCAATAACAGTCACAAAAGAGAAATTTTAGCAAACAATGGAATTGTTTGATTTGAAAATAAAGTTATGGATTTACTAGTAGGGATGCTTCGCTTTGTTATTTCTTTTTTTATGTTAGCACTCATGAAACAAAGGTTTTTACAATAAATGGCTTTTAATTTGTACATCAGAGGGAATGAGATTGCAATGGTTATTTTGTTTATAAAGACATGACTCACCCCTATATTCTTTATGTTTAAAGTTGGTGTCATTTATTAACATCAGTAGAAATCTGATGGGATATCTTTCATTTCCTCATAAGAAAGGTATCATGCAAACAGTTGTCAGTAAAATGCAGATTTTAATCCATTTTCCTGAATTTAATGCAACCTTATGCAAATGACACATTATAATATGCATAGTTAGTATGCTAGGCACTGGATGTCTACTGTGGAGAAAACAAGCTTAAGTTAAGCAGCTATGCCTTCACACTGCAGAATGCTCAGTTGCCAGATTGGGTCAGCGCTAGAAAATTACAAGTTCCAGTATTTTAAATAGAGTCTTTGCAGAGAGCACCATTAAATAACTGCACAGATCTGTTCATTTCTCCAAGCAGAGGCAATAATTGGTAACTCTTGTCATTCCCAACAAACACTGTGTTCCTCCAAGAATAGCCCAGGGTGATTAGCTCTCGGTAGATCGGCTGTTCCTTCCCCAGCTCTCCGGAGTGGCTTTTCCTCCGTGCGCGTTTGCAGATAAAGCCGCTGTAACGGAGCACAGCGGATGAGTCATCTCGCTGAGTTCTGTACATCTGTTCCAAAACAGTTCATTGTTTTCTCGAAAAAAGAACAAACTTCTATTTTTAAGAAAGTCTGGGTTCACAACATTGTTATTAAGGGAAAGCTCAGGCAGACATCTTATAATCTTAGTCTGTGACATGAAGAGCACTCCTGCTGTGGCCCAACAGTAATACTTAGCCTAAAAATGCTGGTTTTGACATTGTTTTTCTATCTGTTGGCTTTTCTCCCTCCTATCTAAATGCCGAATTCAAACTGTGTTTTCCTTCCTAAATCACATTTTATTTCTAGGGATTAGGGGTGATTCAAAAGCAGTTGAAAGCCGAATGCAGCTGGAGTGCTCATCTAGTTCATGCACAATAAGGACTCTTAGCACTTCTGCCCATTCCCGGTCTTTTGAAATGAAATATTTCAGCAGGCTGTTTAGTTTACACTTCTTCAAATAACCATAGATACACACATCTAAAAGATCAAGAGTTTAAGCTTTCATTTAAAAATAGACCATGGGTATTTCTGCACTATTGAGGAGTCACAAAGGATGATAAAAATGTATACTTGAGCTGTGTCATGTGCTGCGTCTTAAAATTATTATTTAGAATGGATTAATTTAGATATGGCTACTGGCATACTATAACACAATACTTAAACTTGAAGGTCTGCTGGCTAGAACTTAAATGTTTCCAGCTTGTTTAATATTGACTTAGCAATCATCAGAAGGACTTTATTGCTTATAAATTAAATCATTGGTTTGAATATTTGCTTAACTCTTAAGACACTAATGTCAACTTTGTGATTGCTAACTCAGTAGTTGGTTAGGATCAAAATCTGGGAATTGAGGAAATAAAGCTCATCAGTCAGAAAAACTGGAGTATAATTGATTCTGCCTTTGAGCTGGGAAATAGACTTCTTGACTTCAAAAAGTTCTTTGTACTGCTCTGCAAAGATCAGACTCTCAAATGCTAAACCTTAACACTTTTGCAAGCAGTAGGATTTTAATTTTCACAGTGAATGTATTATGAATTTATGAGGTTTTTAGGACACTAACTGGGGCAAACTAGCTTGATAAAATGATATAAGTGAGCATACAGACAGAAGTGTTGGTAGTTAACAGCATTCTTTGGAATAATAGTTTAAAAGCCCACAACTGTAGATGTTTTTCTACAAGATCAAACCCGGTGAAAGGGAAATTATAATGGTGGAAACGAGAACCGGTCGGAAGAGTTGAATGGAGGTCAATATCTAAACGAGGCCTACAAAAAAGCTGGAGAGTGACTTTTTACAAGGATTAGTAGTGATAGGACAAGGGCTAACAGCTTTAAACTGAAAGAGGGTAAGTTTTTGGAAATTAGGAAAAAAGTCTTTACTGTGATATACTGCAGGTTGCCCAGGAAAGTTGTGGATGCCCCATCCTGGGGAATGTTCCAGGCCAGGATAGATGGGGCTTTGAGCAACCTGGTCTAGGGGAAGGTGTCCCTGGACATGACAGGGTGTTTGAAGTAGATGATCATTAAGGTCCCTTCCAGCCCAAACCATTACATGATTCTATGTTTGCATCTCTTGAAGGGAGATGCTAATTTTTTGCAACACAGAGTTATAGCCATAGTGAGGAGGGAACTTTTATTCTTCCTCTTTGAATCTTAAAGTAGAAAATAATATTATGTTTGCAATACTGCAAGAATCAGAATATTTCTCTTTGAAAATGTCCCTTGAGCTTTCAGTTATGCCTTAGATCTGCTGCATTTAGACCCCAATAATGCAAGAGTCCATAAGATCTCACAGAAAGAACGGTGAACACCATCTGCCTCTTCATATTCAGTTTCTTTCAAGGCAAGGATGTAATAAAATCTCATAAACAGAACAATTACCAAAGAAAATCCGACCTTTTAAAGTCCACTGTCCATACAGGGAGGACATTGAGTATTCTTCCAGCGTTCTTATAGCTGGAGAACAACATGCTTAATTTTATTCCTGGATGAAAGTCCTTGTGCTCACATTGTCCTTTACCTTAAATAGCTGTCCATCTTGATACAGTTATGCGTTGTAGCCATGGCTCTGTTCTGTATTTGCTTCATTCAGATAGAGAGCTCAAGGTTTTTAACCTTATTTGTTTAATTTTTCTTCTCATAGAATTAATCTTCCTTTTCCTTCTGAAATCAGAACATGCTAGTCCAGTTGGTATCTTTGCAAGACCTCTCAGATAGCATTCAGTGATTTCCCAGGTTCCTTGTATACTGGAAAATGTGGTGTTTGTGTTGCTGCTGTTGAAAGTGAGAATGCAGGGTTGTTTGTTTCAGAAAGTATCTCCAGGTTTTGTTTTTGCATTATAAAACCTTCAGCAGTTAGGTAATGTTTTCAGATGTAACGCCTTGGTCAGCTTGGCACTCCCACAGCTTTGCACAGCTGAGAGAAACAGACTGAAGTAAAAAATGAGATGTTATTTGTGCCTTTCTGTCAGTAAATGGGTCTTGAACCTTGGAATTATTCCCATTCCTGGATTGTCTTTCACCATACACAGTCTAGACTTATTAACTTTGCACACTGCAGTTTGTATTGCTAATCTGTGTAATCCTAGGAAAAAACACATGTTGACAGGTAGAAAATCTATTAAGCCCAGTTGGCCAAGTATCCATTTATTTCATTACAGTTTCACAGGAAAACAAGCATTACATGGTAATGCTCTGTGTGCAGCTACATGTATGTGGCGCACACACAAATCAAAGCTGTGTGCACACTTGTTTTTCATACCTACAGAACAACTTCTGCATTATTTTCCTGATTCTAACCAAATTTGACCAAAGGGTAAAATTTACAGATTATGAACTTCCTGTAGGATTTTGGATAAGTAGGGAGAGGGCTTAAAGGTAGATATCAATTCCCTTCCAAATATGGAAAAAAACTGCACTGTAAATTCAGCCTTTATGAGACACCAAACACCCCATGCTCTGGAGAAATACTTTATGAAGGCTCAACCTTGGAAAAGTTCCAGTAATAGGTTATATCTTAGATTCTGATGTTGATAAGAAAACTAGTTTCCTTTGTCTTGGAGCTCAGGGACCCACTGCATAAACTGTGTTAGAATTAAGGAAAACTGCATGTCTTAAGCATTTGACTTAAGTATTCTGCTCTCGTATCATCTAGATATGTCTCTCTTGAGTTCTTTGAAACTCTTGCTATTTGTTAGTCTGAGTGATCAATCACAATGTATCTAATGCTTATACACAATCACAGCTTCCACATCTGGCTGCTTGCCTTTGCACCTGACGATTTCTCTGGAGAAACTGTATAAATTAAAGACAGAAAATAAAGGGTATTGTAGAAGTAAAGGCATCGCAAATATACTTAAAATACTTACAGTTCAGAGGAGAAAAATGTATGGTCTTTACTCTTGGGGTTTAGCTGAGGATTTATTTAAGGAGCCAGAAGAGAGCTGACAATAGCGTAAAAGGAACAGTAAAAAAAGAATCACAATTGTACAGTATGAACAGAGAAAGAAAAATGAATAAAACTCTCAGTCAAACTTGAGAGTTTTTGTGGCTCAGGAGAATGCTGCGGCTGTATCCATTCCCCCAGGCTTGGTCATTAGCAAACTTTTTACTTGTGAAAACTGTGTAAGATTGTATTGTGGCTATGGTAACGTGCAAGGCACAGAGCAAGGGAAGGAAGGCTTTAGATCAGCTAGAAAGCACACATGGTGCTCTGTGTGCTAGTAATTTTTTACAAATACCTGAACTGTCATTACTGAAAACTTTCTTCTGTCAGAGAATTTCTGTATCTCTGACTTCTCTGACCACTTTTTGTGCTTTTCTTAGAGAAAAGAAAGAAAGAACAAATAAACAAACAGCTCTATCTATGAAATTTTATTTGCACTGATGTTAATTGGGCAGGGATTTGGGGTTTTGCTCACCAGTTTTAACTCTTGCTGTCTCATGTGTCTTTTCTTTTCTTATTTTTCTTATTATGCTCTTTTTTTTTTTACTGGAACCCAGACACTGGGAATGCTGAATGGCCTGTTATGGCTGAGTTGTATAAAATGAACTGAGAACTGACCTTTTAATGCTCCCTATGGAGTTAAAAGCTATTGTAGAAGAATATTTATATTTTTATTTTCTAGTGCATATACCCACCCTGTGGAAGTCTTCCTCTGCAAACACACCGTTCTATAAAATCTCTCTCTCTTCCACCTCTCTTTGGCCCCTACCCCATGTGTATGTATATATTTTTGCTAAACTCTTCATCAAATGTAGAAGCATCCTGGAATCAGAAGATGAAAAACAAGGAACGCGATGGACATTTTGACAGACAGTTGTTTATTTATTTAGAGATAAATTATCCTTTTATTATCTTCCCAAGAATGCTTCTTGGTCCCAAAAGGAGGCTGGAACAGAATATCACTCATAGTCACTTGCCTGATTTATTTTTTGTTGTGGAATAAGGAGTGATTTGCTATGGTGCCAGTGAAATACCTTCAGCAGGAATTGTACTCCAAATTGCACGAATGAAGCAGGGAGACAAATTCCCTATTCTGCATGGTCTTGTCCTTGTCTGAAGAAGAGACCCACCTATTTCTGTAAAGCAGGGTCAAGTCTAAAAATAGACAGAACTAGGAAGCGAAAGAAAGCTTTTCTTCCTGTATTCATGCGTCAGTGAACCTGTGCTTGGCCCATATTTGTTTATTTAATAGTCTTACCTTTACATGATTAGTTTCTGTTCTTTTATCTGCAATAATTTTATTTTTATTTTATGAATTAAATCAGCAGATGTCAGTTAAAGATGACAGAAAATTGGCTTTTTAAAAAGTTGTTCTTCCCCCTCTCAGTTTTGAAGAACTTGTCTTCAAAACTCAGCCTTCCCTGTCATATTCAGCATAACACTATTGTGTCCTTTGTCTGAGATTCTGATAAGCATTTGTTCCCTGCTTGAACACAAAGACAGAACTCTTCTACAGCCCCAATGGTATTCTGGTATCTATTTTTTGTGATGTCTTTGATTTCCATGTGAATCTGAGCTTGTGATGAGCTATGTGCCCTCTTACAGCCTGTGCCCAACCCATGGGAGTATGATATTGGAAACCAGTGTGATTCCAAGACTCAGTAACTTGAATATATTTCTGTTGCTGTTTCAATCCCATTTGTCCAATCTGTACCAGTAATGTGTAAATTGTGAAAAATCCAGTTCCTAAAGTGCTACTGACTATCAACATGAGTTTTATGCTCAAACCTCAACCTTTATAAAGATTCCTGGGTATATTAGTTAGATGGACACTACTGTTACAGTTTATTGGAAACTGTTTGCATAGATACAGAGGTTTACAACTCCTTTCTACCAGAAGAGTTGCTGACAAGGAAGGTTGAGCTTTTTGAGAGATAACAATATTGGGATTTGTTCAGCTTCCAACTGGAGAAGGTCTGTCTGCACACAGGATTCATTCCAGAGAGGTCTGCACAAACAGCAGCTCTGTTTGGAAATCTGTCAATGCACAGGCATTTATAGAAATGGTGGCTGTGACTGGAGTGGAACAGAGTAACTAATCCATCAATGCAGTCTGAGCTTTGACGTTGGGCACCATTATCAGGCTCCATGGAAAATATGTCTTCAGCTATGGGAAAGAAATGAATAATCTTAATGTCTTCTCAGATTTGGAAAGCATAGTATAAATCTGAGGTTTGAACAAAGTTTTTTCCATCAGAAAGCTGAGCTGTGAGAGAAGCAGAACCTCTCAGATCTACCAAATCCTGTTGTTATTACTGAATATGCACCCATGTGCATACACATGTACACAGAGCTTGCAGGCAGTGGATACCCTGAGCTTTTGTAAATCAAGACTTCTGAACTATCTGCTAGATGTGACCTTGTGTTTTGCTGGGGGTTTGACAATGGGGAGAAAAACACCTGACATATCTGATTAGAAGCTTGTCACAAAGTTAGCTTCAATTATTCCTTAAAAAAAATATTGCTTCACAAAGCGGTCTTCCTTTAGCACGTAAAATTTTATGGGGTAAAATATTCTTACTCTGAGACTAACTGTCAAAGACACCTTGAGAATTTTGCTATTGAAAGTGCACAAAATTTGTGCTTATATAACTCAGTAATTGCAAGTACCTGAATGACCTGGAAGACTGTGCCTCATTTTAGGAAGAAATTTAACCTCCAGATTGTCCATCTTGCCCCAGATTCCCAGATTTAAAGAGTTCCAATACTTTCGAGCTTGCACATTGATTATAACTGTGATTTATTTTTACTTGTTTGACAATTCACTCGGGGACGAGTAAAAGAAGGTATTTGTCCTTATGTCCTATTCTGCCCCAGATCAGGTTGCTTCAAATGCCACATCTGCTCACTCCTTTCCCAGCAGCAGCTCCTGCCCCAGACTCCGGAGGTCTCCCTTGCTCCCTGTCCTTCAGACCCTGCCCCTGGCCCTTCCCGTCAATGTGATTTACACAACAAGTCTGTCCTGCCGTCTCCTGGGGTGGAGTTTTCATTCAGCAGGAGAGCTGAAGCTAGCCCATGGTGGGGAAAAAAAGTGCAGCCTGCCTGTGGTTCCCCTCATCTCCCCAGCGAGAGCGGCAGGTGCCCATGAAGGGCGAGGAAAGATTTGCTTCTCGTTTGGAGCAAACTCTCAATCACTGGAGGGAGGGGTTTGCATCCAGGATACCAGAGCTGCTTATTTCTCCAGGAGAAAAGGTTTCTAGTCCATCAAAATCTTTTTATATTCTCACATGGCTCCTAAAATGTTAATAGTGGGCAGTCTTTTAAGTGTTAGGTGTTTTGGAAAATATTATATTAAGATTTCCTACTTGAAACAAGGAGTTATTTGTGTTGAATATTTCCCTTTCCCCAAGGCTTGGGAAAGGTTTTGAATTGACAGCTTTTTACCAACCTGATAATGCCATCTCTACAGATGGACAGTTTGACTTGTCAACTTAAATCCTGTGGAGAGTGAAGGGATGATAGTAAGAGTGAGGCAGTGGGTGAGGTTTTCCTGGAAGACAAAAGCAGAGCAGGCATGTCTCCTCCCAGGAAGCATATCCTTGCAGAGAGCAGGTCCGAGGATATTCCTGTCCTGCCTTTGCTGCTGTGTTGTACACTCACACCCTACTTTACCACCAGTGAGTCACAATGCTTCATTAAAGTCAACAAGATTTGCGAGAGTTTTCTTTTTTTCTTTAACGTGTGTGAACCCGACAACAACGCTAGGGCTGATATTGAGACTGAAATAGTCAGTCTTGCAACAATCAAACATGGATTAACTATACTTAGCTCTGCAGGAACATTTAGATCTTTAGATACCTGAGAATAAATCTGTTGTAACTTTTATTTTGATCCCAGAAAGATCTTGGAATGAATGGGAAGCTTTTTCTTATTTCTGCATAGTACAGAATAATTGATTTTTCTGTGGGTGATAATTGAAAGGGTGTTAGCCATAGTTTTAACAGTCACAGACCAAAATTAATATCTTAGAGAAAATCAAGCTGATGTTCCATGAGTTAACTCCTTTCTACTTTAAAGTGTATATTTAATAGCATATGATGTTCCCTAACATTTAGCAGGTACATGTTTTGATTCCATTTATTCAGGTTTATGGTTAAACATATCCATTTACACATACTGCTTTAAACACAGCAGGATGGAAGCTCTATTCATTTTATCCATCTTAAGTTTTTTGCATTTATTTTCATCTTTTCCCACTGCGCTTAGATCCTCAGAAGCATTAACATTTTTGATGCTGTAATATAAATGAATCACCTCAACGTCGTGTTTTAAGTCAGTATTTCTCTCCCCCATCTCCACTGCACTTTGGCTTCATCCCCACCCTATTAACTTAACTCACACCCCCAGCATGGCACAGATTTTATCAGTGGTGTTTAAATACACTTCTGTTACTGAGGGGTTAAGCAGGTAGGATGATTGCACTAATAAAAATTGATAAGTAGTCAGGTTATCCTTCCTAATTTATTGCCATGGCAACAGACAGCACATGTGGCTTGTTGCTGAAGAACAGAATGCTAATAATCAAATGTGTCTTACCCAAATGAATATATAACACAGCTTACTAATACAGTGCCTTGACATTGTATACATTACTGAACAACAGCATGCATTAATTCTGCATCTAAGCTCCTTGATGCATATGCTCTGGAGAACAGGAAAAATGAAAAAGCACGTCTGCTACATCAAAGCTGTTCATTAAAGTAATGTATTTTAAATAGTATATATAGTGAAAGATCCAATTCTCCAACACTTATCTTGTTTATTTCAGTATGTGGTTGGTATGCTAGGAAAATGAAGTCATGCATAGTCATTGTGAGATGGCATAAAAATAACCAACACAGCATAGGAGTTCAATTAAGCAATAATCTCAGGGAAAAAATGGTCATTACTAGCAGTTAATGGTTGGTTTGTTAGTTAATGGCCCAAGGCAAAGCTGAAAGCAGTTAAGCCTCTAACAAACTGGTTGTGAATTATGGCAACAATGGTTTTGCTGGGGATTTTTCCCCCATTATCATAGTTTATGATAGAAATAATGTATTTTTAAAGACAGTAGTTTTTACACAGGATGTTAACTGGAAATGTGGTGTTTCAAGGAAATAAAAAATTTTCTATCCAAAAGGGACAAAACCACAAACTTTAGATACATATGTCGTATATATTTTACACATGTATATCTTAAATGTATTTCACATTAAATATAAAAACTATGCTATAAGTACATGTAATATCTTAGGGATTATGTATGAGTGTAATTGTAATTTTGAAAATTTCTGTATCATTGAAAATCCACAAAATTTTTCTGTGTGTACATACACATATATATACATAGACCCATATATTCTCTGTGTTTACTTTATACACACACAGAGAAACACACAACTTTAGCCTTTTTGCCAATGTCCTCTCTATATACTTCAGTCAACTGATAAGGAGAAGAAAGAGCACAAGAAAAAACTTTCAAAGCTGGCAGATCAGGTCATCCCATTCATCCCAGTGTTCTACAAACATGAAGCCTCTGGTTCATCTGAAATCATTATTTCATCTGAATCATTCTCAACCTGAGATCTTTTACCATACTCTTTTGCTTTGCACATACTATTAGAATTAATTTCTTTACAAAGTCTTCCTTTCTCTTAAAGGCCTCAGGATTTTCTGTAACCAGAACAAGCCATGGACTCAGGAGGCTTGAAACTGGGGAATATAATATTGTTATGCTGGGGAATATAATATTGTGTCTATTTTAACCCAAAGCTTTGTTGTGTTGAAATGGATATTTTGCTCATGGAAATTGTTGGGATGCAAGTGCAGTCTACCTCCAGAAAGCAAAAGGGTGATGGGGTTTTAATCAACTTCCCGAAAGTATCTTGATAAACTGAAATGGTTGGTGAAAATTGCCAGGATGTTACAGTAAAATAGCTTTACAGTGAATCTGAGGTGAGGCAATTTCAGATAAGACAGGAAACCATAAAACTGCCATGAACATAAAGAAAACTATATTTGCAGTATGAGTACCATATATTCATTCTGAAAATTTTCATGATTACTGTATAGCATTAGATCATTTATTTAGATGCTGGTGCAGGTAGGGTGCCTAGGAATGGTGAATTTAGACTAGATTGCATTCTGGTGCCGGCTATTTTTGTACTTATAATAAAATTTTAAGTTGGTTATGAAAAAAAGAAAAGAAAAAAGAAGACCTTCTTCCCAGAATTTCCCAAGAGTGAAGGTTTCCCATAAGACCCTCAAAGGATGGAATTTTATATAGGAGTTTCAAAACTACTTTTCGCTTTTGACAACTGTTCTTAAACATGTATAAATATATGTAAAAAAGGTAAAAAGTTTTTTGACAAAAGTCAATAAATGAATGGGCAGTCTTCACATATGCATACACATTGTTTCAACTATGCCTTCTTCCAAATTTTTTTCCCAAAGGACTCTCAGCACTGTGCAATAAAAAAAAGAAAGACCACACTGCATAGTCTCTTTGTAGACTAGGCTAATTTCTGAACACTGCCAGTATTCTGTCCTTCCTGCTATCCAGCAGAGTTTTCAACTAGTGTTTTAGGATACATTTCTTCCTTTCTTACCAGGTACTTGAGACTCACCAGTGAGAGCTGCTCCTCTGAACAGGTGTTACTGGGATTGCAAAGGAAGTTGCTATTGTGTGGGATCTCTTTCAAGTCTGAAAAACAAGTAATTGAACTATGAGACAGTGGGAGGGTGGTAGAGGTGGGAGGAAAGACTTCTTTTCTTAAGCTGCTGAATACTGTTATAAATACTTGTAGCAAGGAAAGAATTCAAAGCTCCTCACAGATACCAAACAAGTTTTATAGATCAATTTCAATCTGATGTACCATGAAAAAAAAGGCAGGACCACTGGGCTGAATCACTGAGCCAGGCAGGCACACTTAAAGGATTGGATCAAGAAGACTATTTCTAACATTTCCTATAAGAACAAACTGCAGCACTATGTGTTCATGTTCCATGAGGCTTTACATTGGGCTCAAAATGTCAGAAACTACAGTAGTTTAACTACTTGAAAATGTTAGAAGAAATATTGCCTGCAAGCCCAGAGTCCTATTATCTTTGACAACTATCTGTACCAAAATAGCTCTTCTCCCAGTAGCAGTCTAGCTCTTCATCTATTTCAAATCATTGAGGTTAGGTCTGACCCACTAATAATATTTCTATCCTTTTTTTTTTCCTTTTTAGAAGAGCATTACCAATTCTAGTATCATCACTGAACACAGGTTTGGTTTCAGCATCTATGGACTGAAAGGACAGAAAATATTTAGCTGCAGTGACATGACAGATGATTCTGTCACTCTAAAAAGAGCAGTGCCTTCCTCAGTAGTGCATCCTAGGAAAGATCTCCATCCATTTTCACAGTGATTTTGATGTAGGAAATCAATAATGTGAAATGTACAGGTTGAAATGTCTTCACTTATGGTTTTCTGACATTGGGCTTCCAAATCATCATAGCAAAGAGTTGCAATTATAAAATGTCTGTTAGCTACCTCAGGGCTGTCTGTATCAATAGGATAGGGTGAGACTGGAATGTTTTACCAGCTATTAGGAAGTTTTATAAATCCCTGATTCACTTACCTGAAAAACCTTTCCTCAAAAATCCTTGGATGATATTGCCCTTTCTCAGAAAATGGATAGTGGATAAAAGAAATTTAGATTATGCAGACTGAACTGCACCAAGTCTAATGTGAACTTTGTAGATAAGTGGACACTTAACACCACCTAAGTGACTTTTGGAGTTAGGAACTCTGAGTCAGTGCTATATTCTGTTTTTAGTGTTAGACATCAAGGGCTAAATCCATGAGGGATGGAGGTATTACAAGGATGAGTACCTAAAATAGCACCCAACTCTGCAAGTTCTCCACAATGTGGGAATGCAGAAAGCCAAATAAATAAAATGACCTCTACTGAAGTCATCTAGCAGGAAATAAGAACTTGGAGCATTGAAATAAGTCCTATATCAGACTGCAGATGGAAAAGGGATCCTCCAATTGTAAATGAGTGTGTGAAACTTCCCCAATATAAGGAAAGTAAGCTAGAACAGTTAGAGGTTTGGTTTTTCTTTTCATCTAAAACAACATATAAATCTAACGCTGTTAAGAGTGTTCTTGTAAGATGTTGAAAGACCCAGGGCAGTCACCTCTTTGAAACTGACTTCTTTACCTCTGAGGCTGAATGGTCATTTTATTGGTTTCATTATAAAATGAATGTTAGATGTTCGATCTCAGGAGTTAAACTAGTGTAAACCAAACCTTTCACAATCCAGAGGAGTACTCTAACCATTGAATTATTTACTAAGAGCAGACAGTGGGTTTCATAATTATCTTAATTCTCCTCTGAGTAAGGCTCAAAACCTCAAAAACAACAACCAGTTCTGACTTTGCTGAAAAATGGAAGACATCTAGCTAGCAACATCCTCAGAAACATGGATTTCAAGGACCTTTATGGACTTGGCCACCTAATGTATCATTTTGCAAACTAAGCCCTTTTCTGTATACAGCCCCAGGGCCTTGCTGTACAAAGATAAAATAAAAAGGCAGCCCGATACCCTGGCTTGAAACATGTGGTGCTCTATGTAGTCCTACTTTTCTGTATATAAAATGATAACTAGAGATATTTTTTTGACAATATTCAAGCACTAATTAGATGACTTCTCATTTTCACACACACTGAGTAATTACACAAAAAACCTGAAGTCACTGAACAATGAGTGCATAGGATCACTGAAAAATCACTCCCTTAGTGTTTGCAAAGCACTTTCATGGCTAAAGATGCTGCATAAGTGTTCAGTATTATTAGTGCTATGTGTAGCTTATGTTGCCTCAGTTGTTTCAGATCATGTCTAATCAGGATTTTTCAAATAATTCCCCTCTGCGTCTGGAGAGGAAATTAAATCCAAAAGTCTTCTGTACATCTGAAAGTATTTTGTGCCAGAGTTTGAGAGAAGCTAGAGTCAGACATGAGGACAGGGCGGGGAAGGGGGAGTTGTATTTGTCAGGAGACAGCAGCCTTAGGCAGTGAACTATTTGTTCAAACAACAGTGAGAAATAGGAGCGGAGAGTGAGAGTCATATATACAGAAAGTATCAAAATAGGGGCAAGAGACAGAAAAAGAGACAGAAACATGATTCTGTAAATGAGCAGGGATGGGTAATAAAGAGAAAGCTGAGGAAAAAGAATTGTGGAGGATGGGAGGGAAATAGGGCCTTTCAATGGGGAGCAGGGTAGGTGCTGAGGAGAAATGAAGCAATCAGAAATCATTACAGAACTGACTGCGTGACCTTAATTTTGCCCTCTTGTGCATGCACACCACAAGCCTATGTTTCATTATGTAATCTCATGCTATTTTTTCCCCAGGATGGGCCGTGTCTCGGGAATGCCTGGGAGCTGTGCAGCAGAGGAGACAGCTGCTGTGCAGCCTGGGCTGAGGGAGACACGCCGTTCTTGGGAGTGGGGCTGCACACAGAGCTGCTCCTCAGCTACCAAAATCTCTCTTGAAAGAAGTAAAAAACCACCTCTTAAACATAATCCTGACTGTGTCAGCAATGAGAATTTCAGACTAAAACCTGTACAAGCTTTCTTAGACTACCCTTCTTGGTGATATAAGAGCTATGGGGCTTGGGCTTCTTGATAGAGTAAAAAGCATTTTAATCCCTGAATGCTCTGAAATCCACAGATCAGGGAAATTCAGGGACTGATACTCAGAGCTGGGTTTCAGTATACTCAGAGTGCAACAACATGACACCCAAAGTCACACATCAGCAGAAGAGGATAGGACTGAATATTGAATAGCTATCCAGTCAGGATATATAATCTCCATATACCATACAAAGATGCTGTCAGATTTATTTTAAGTGCGTTATAAAATATGGATAAGCAGTGATTCCGGGTAGACCTTGGAGAAGTGGGGAGAGAAAGGCAATGAGACTTTTCCCTTCTCATGTAGCCCTGCTTTGTATGGTGATGGTTTTTTGCCTCAAGTTTTTTCATAATCATCGTCATTTCCTATTCTCAGTTCACATGCCTTTCTGTCTTATTTAGATCCCTCTTTTTCCACATTATAGTAGAGAACTTCCAACTTTCTTCCCATTACCCAGGAGCACCAGGTGCAGTGTTGAACTCCTGGCACAAGAGAAATGTTCTCAATCCTTCCGGTCAGGGAAATGGAAGCCCTTGAGTTTTGACCAACCAGAACTGGAAAAAAAAGCTCTGGGAGCTTCACCTCTACACTCTAGACTGCAAGTGACATCATTTGGGTGGAATTGTCAACTAACTATTTGCAAGATCATGGTTGAAATGATAATATGAGAAAAAACATCATAGCCTTTTTGAAGGCAGCAGCAATTGCTAAAATTTAATTTTTTTAAAGTCAATTAAAAAAAAATCTTATAGCAGGGAGGTGGTGATATCTATTCCACTATAATTCCAAAGTTTCATAGCAAGGAACAAATGTAAACACACTGATGAACATGATATAAGCATCTAGACTCTATAGGAAAACAGAAACAGACACACTCAGTGCAGCAGTTAACAGCTCCTAGAAGAATGTTAGAATTAACACTCCAGAAGACTGGAGTTAACTCTAGAGAGTTAACTTTCCCAGAAGATGAACAAATATTATTAGCCAAGATTTTTGGGAGATTTTGACAGTCTCCTGCAGTATACATTTTTTCAACTAGGAAAAACATCTCATTCACCTTTTGAAGATGTAGTGTGTTTAAGGCTAAGCTGTAATTAATACATGCATTGATTTTGCGGTAGGAATTGAATGCTTCAAAACCAAAGCTGTGAAATGGCACAGGGAAGTAGTAATTTAACAAGAGAATGAAAATAGCTGTGGTAAGCCTTAAATTTGGAGGCAATTCTGCTGGATAAAGGGAGATAAAAGGTGATAATTCTTGGAGAACAGCTGGACCAGGTGGGACTTGCTGGATGAAGTTTGACATTGGGAGACTAAGACTGGCAAATAGTAGAGAAACGAAATCAAGTGATGGAGGCAGTCCTGGAGAGCAGGAGGCCCAGGTTTATCTGGAGGCAGATAGGTTTATCTCCTGGAAGGAATACACTAGCTGTAAAACGTGCCTTTAAAATAACATTAAAATAACAAAATAGCACAATGAAAAGCTGTAGAATACTGATTAAACCTGTGCAAGCACAATGTATTGCAGAAGTAACTCCTAGGAGCTCTGCTGGGTGAAGAAATCCTCCAGGACCGTGAGCAGAAATCGTGCTCTTTAAGGGTGGTCACATAAGCAACCTGTACTTCTTGTGGTTGGAACCATGTCTGTATTTCACCTCTTACCATCACCTCTTTTCTTTGAGTGGAGTCCAATCTCCTGCTCAGGCAACGAGGTTATACCCACCTCTCATACACTAGAGAAAGAAATCAGAGACACTCTCCTTTACCTGTCTTTAGCAGATGGTGTGTGTGTCCGTCTCAGTGCTTAAATTAATCCCGTGCCAATTCTCTGATGCTGTGATCCATCTCTGTAAGGGAAATCCCTGCTCAATTATCAGCTTCTACTGGAATCATTCAGTTGATTTCAGCAGAGAAGTAAGAGCACAGCCAGATGAGAAAGATTTTAGTGGATGCTGAAAAATGGGGAAGCAGCTATTGGGGTTCTGAAGGAGAGGTTTTGCTGTGTACAGCTTTTATTCTGAAATAGAGAAGAGTGGCTTTGTCTGGGTTGAGGCAAAGAAAAGGGCATGTCTCTGCTGCTGTTTGAAGATACCCCCAGTTTCTATTTGCAGGTGATACAGAGAGTGAAAGGTGGCCAAGAGAGTGCCTCCTGGATATGAAGTGATCACTTGTTTTCAACTTTTGGTTTCACGAATTGATAAATCTCTTGTTATTGGTAAGACTCTATAATAATAAAAAAGAAAAAAAAGGAGAAAAATTAAAGCCTTTAAAGAGAAGAAATGGAGCCTTGTGCAAAGGTGTGCTCAGCAGTTCTATTGTTTTTTCTTTGATTTCTCTTGGGCAGAATTAATCTTCTGGAATGCGAGTTAATCTTCAAAAGGTGATTTTCTTTTGGAATGCAAATTGTTATAGTGATACTTCCCATACCACTGAGGAAATATGGTAATGTTACTATGCACTGATCCAACTATTTCCATTTACAGCATTCAAATACTCATAAACTTATCTTCATGACCCCCTGTGAAACAGATAAACATTCGAATTGGAGTTTTACTGCTAGGGCACTGAGGCAAAGTTTATAATTCATGCCCCTCCAGTAGCTGGTGAATGTATTCAGTTTCTACTCAAACCTACCCCTGGACAGTTAGTGAACTGCTTACAGCGGTTAAAACTTACTTTTGGGGGGTCAGTAGCTACATGAAATGAATGTATGGATGTACTTACATTATACTTATGTCATAAGCTTGTTCTGAAGATCAGATTGGGTAACTATTTACACTGCTGACCACTGCATCTGCGTGCATGAGCTGGTTGGCACTGATCCTCCCTATGGTCTAGAGGAACAGAGCCTTACCATTCTTCCAGCCCATCTCCAAACATAGTTCAGAGTTAGGGATAGCCTCCTCTGTCTGCCTGAAGGTTTCCTGAGGTCATCTTTTCCTAGACATAACATTTTTTTGAGATTTTTGGGTTGACTCCATACACCCCAGAAATGTGAGAAGAACAGGGATCCCAAGTTCATGCTCAGATATATGCTTGAGCTTTCTCTTCATCAGGGAAAACAAAGTTTTGTAGTATTGGGGCTGAGCTTTTAATTTCCTAGGTCTCTGTAACCTGCATTTGCTACATAAATTTATGCCCTTTTTTGTGATGAACTTTTGGAGGGACCTGAGACCATCCATCCAGGGCAGGCTTTGTCTGGGTTTTATTTGTGTATGCCAAGGTTGGAGGCACTGCTGCCAGTGATAAATGTGATAAATATCTCCATTTCAAAGTGAGAAGATGCAGGAATATCTGCTGAGATATATGTATCGATTGTATAAAATTAATGCTGTGGAGGAACTGATTCACACATCACGTTTATGCCTGTAGTTTAAATTAGGGAGTGTTTTCCATAATACTCTTTTTTGTGCAGTGTGAGAGGAAATCAGAATTTGTGGGAGAAGTTTGTTACTCAGAAGAAGTGTCAATCTTTTGGCACTTAAATCTTCTCATATATAGTTTAAAATGAACTGTTGGTTCTTTTTCAAACTAGAAACCTTTCTGACCTTAGAAACAGCAGTCTAATAATATTGCCTGTAAATGTATTTATTGAAATAAATGTTTTGTTAAACCTGTAAGAGGGAGAAAATTTCATGTTTTATTGATCTGTTGTTCACTCTGTTTTGAACTTAGTGGTTTGGTACTAACTCTTCATGCAGATATTGATTATTATTAGAACAAGGAGAAAAAGATTGTGGGGGTGGAGGGAGTTTGACAGGCAGGGCTGTTTAAATTTGTTGAAATACCCACTGAGAAAATCTGAGAGGTCTTATACAGTGGAAAGACCAAAGCCTATTTACATGGAAATGCATATGATTGTGATTCATTTGAGACATTAAAATTGTGTGAATATAAATGTATTAGAACGGGAAGACCTAATGGCAACAGAGATGTAAACTGGAAGCAGAAATCCCTTTCAATCTACATATAAATAGGCTAACTGTTTTAAAATATGCTAAAATTTTGTACTATTTAAAGGGATCCAATATCTAAAGATCATTATCAACATTTTTACATCTGTCCCATCTTAATTTTGCTCTTCTGAATATCACTTAAGTTGCTGTGTTTTCAGAGCTAACCCTCAGATTTTCATAATGTTCTTACGTGAGGACAAGTATTGATTTCCTTATTCATCATCTGATTTTATTAATGTGTAGAGTAAGTCAACATAGAATGAATCTAGAATTCACTGCCACAAGGTGCCACCAGGCTCAGTGGGCTTCAATGAATGATGATGCATTAAATACATAATGAGAACATCTGTGATTTCTCTTCTCATAAGAATGATCCCATGATCACACTTCCTTTTCATTAAGAGATAAAGCATGACCCCCAAGATTCAAAGTGGAAGTCTGGGTTGCATCATGAAGATATTTGTCCTATAGACACATTAATCCTCCTCTTGATGTCTCACCTTTTTCTTTGAAAGACCACAGATTAAATACTGGATTTGATATACCACCAGTGTCATAAGGAAATGAAAATTCTGGTGTTGCTATCATAATAATGTGAATACTCTTTTAGGGATCACAATTTGGATTCTTTTTGTTGCCTTTGTTCCTGCTGGTATTGTTTCTGACAAGATTTCATTGTGGTGTGTATTGAATCTTAAAGTTATCAGCACAATCCTGTATCCCCAAACTCAATACTCCAGACCATATTAATTTTTAGAGCTGAATAATTTGCCCTGATTTTTTACCAGTTACATTGCAGTACTTAATGAGAAATATCAGGGCCTACATATACAATGGCATCAGGGAAGAATACTAGGCACTACTCAGTAACGAGATCCAGAGCTAAAGTCTGAGATTTCCCATTTTTGTGGGGTCTGATTTTCCATGCCACTTAGTTGGCATAGATGAGGTTTTACATGTGGGAAATAAGGCACCACATCTGAACTCAGATTAATCATACTCTGTAAAACCTTATTCAGGGAATGACAATGTGAATATCTAAATTATGTTATGGAACATAGTAGTACATATACAAATAATAAACATAGAAGGAAAGGCAATTGACAGTGTAAAAGTATAAGAACTTATATTTTTTTCCATTCTTTTGTCTGTGTTTCTTTCTTTTTCACCATATGCCATGTGTGGTTATGTGCATAACAAACTGATTGCCATTATTCCTTTATTTGATGGTACAAGCATCCACTAGAGAAGTCAGAGTTCCCAACTGCACCTTTTCTCTTTGATAAAAACATATCTATTTTGCTCCTTTATGTAATATGTGTTGCAGATTCCTTTGCTTCTTCAACAATGAGAGTTTTTCCACTTTATTTTCTAATTTTTTAATTTCTAGAACAGAAACCCCTCCCTATATAATATCCCTAGAGCTACTATGAAATCACACAAAAAATAAATGTTATCATGTTGTCCTTGATATTTTTTGTCACTCTAGGCATAGGTGAGCTGCATCATGCCAGGGAAGAGTACTGTGAAGGACTACCAGCAGAGGATATCCCTTCCAGAATTTCCAGGTTGGGTGCATAGCACAGCTGATCCACCCCTTTCTTTTTGCTTTGCACTCAGGAGTGTGGTTTGTGGAAGAAAAGGATTGCAGCATTCCCCACAGCTGTGTGTGCATCCTTGCATCTTTTCTCCTGCTGCTTATTTAGGGAGCAAGCTGCCCCTACGAATTGCCTCACTGGCTTGTTCCTGACTATATAGAACAGACAAGTTTCTTGTGGTCCTATGCTGATGAGGAAGGAATGGTTATGAATCGAGTGCTGAATTAAACAAATCCCAGTAATTGAAAATCAATATTTTTCTCAAGCTGCCATCTGCAGGTGTTTAGCTGCAGACCGCTGATGCAGTAGCTGAGCCTTACGCATGAGATGCTGAGACACTGCTGGGAATTAATTGGTGAATTAATTAGAATACAAAATGAGCAAACAGAATGAGGTTCAGGAAACAGGTCTATCTGTGTGGATATTTTCACCATAGGAGTCTCCCTTTACCCTGCTGGGCTCATGGTGTCTATCTATAATCCCAGGGTAAGAAAGTTCAGAGCAGGCAGTCCTCTGAAATAGCTGTCAGCACTTTACTTAAATATTGAAGACTGTCATAACCTAATCCTTTGCTTGTATAGCATGAGTCCCTTTCAGGCATACTGAATAAAGTTAACAGTCACTTACATGAAGGAAGTAGATTGTTCTGTAAAACATAAACACCTTTAAATTCAGTTTTTAAATTCCCTTGCAGCTGGTTTACATTTCTTTGTAGAAGACAAAAGTAAAAATGTATTTATCATTTTGCCAGATACTTCTGAGAGTGATAGCATTACAACTGCAGGTGTGCAGATGCCAATTATGTCTTTTGTAGGCTAGATAAAAGAATAGCACTAGTGTAATGTTTGTAAATATTTACTGTAACTTAATTCAGTATTTCTTTACCAAGTTACTCATCCAGACTAACAGGCATATTTAGAGTTTGTGGAAAAGAGGCCTTATTTTTTTTCCCATCTCCTATCATTCACATAGTTCATCTGTTTCACTTCCTTTTCCAGCATCTGCTTGTCACCTACACTTA
Organism: Fringilla coelebs; assembly: GCF_963513975.1. NCBI lineage: Eukaryota > Metazoa > Chordata > Aves > Passeriformes > Fringillidae > Fringilla > Fringilla coelebs. The sequence continues at coordinate 63,564,182 of NC_140030.1, read as the reverse complement.
CTGGTTCCTGAGCTACATTTCTGACTGCTTTCTGCAGGATTCAGTAAGGCTCTCCTGCAGCCTTCGGTGTCATGCTCTGCTCTGCCTCTTCCAGGATGTACTTCACACCCTATAAGTAGGGAGAAATCAGCAGTGAGGTAAAGCCAGCACTAAGAATCTGCCTGCAATAGATGAAAAAGATTCACAGTGGCCCAGCACCTGAAATAACTCAAACTTCTAATGTTTATGTAAACAGCAGAAAAACAGTTTTTGAAGGTACTTTGAATGCTGATTGTATCCAAATGACTGAAAGATGCAGGTTGAGACCATAAACTGAATGAGAAGGGGTTGCTACAATATAGTAGCAATAAACACGTAATAATGCACCTCAGTGCAGCTGTGTCAAAGACTTTAGAAAGGCAGAAAGAAATGAAGGAGTAGGAAAGATGAGAATATGAAAGATTATTTGGCAAAATGAAGAAAATTCTCGGGAAAATTTACGAAGATCACTTGCTCTCATCCCTTAAAGCCTCCTAGCTGCCCTAGCTGCCATGTGGACTACACAAAATCTTGCCTTGGAAAGAAGACTTCAGTTACCTCACATCCAAAATCAGAAGAGAGAAGAAAGAGCTACTAGAGAGAAAAATAAATTAACCCAGGGGATTATTTCTAGGCAAAGAGTATCCTTGAGCATATAAATCATCCAGTCTTCCTTGGCTGCATTAGTAAGCACACATAGGCTTCTGGAGCCTGCCACTGCATTAAACTACTGCAGAGGGAATATCAGACAAGTCAAGAAGACCTCTGTAGGGTAGAAACTTGGAAAAGAAATATTTTACTATTTTTAAAAATTGATTCATAAAGACACTAAAATTAGATCCTCAAAATCCTGTGCTTGGCTCAGCACTGGCTGTCATGCTTAGAGTCTGAGTCTGATAGGCAACTGACTGCTGAAGACCCCAGATATCTCGATGATATACATCATGCATGAAAACCCCAAAAAGCCCCAGAGTCTGCAGGTGTTGTCTTCAGCTGCAAGTATTGCTGAGAAGAATCAGAGGCTGCGATGTCTAATGTCCCATGTGAGCATGGTCCATCCTAATCAGCGAGGCAAGACTTTGTGAACAGCCATTGGGAATTCTAGAAAAGAGAAATATCTGAACTTTTGTTGAATTGGTACCATAGAACTGTGCAGGAACCAGGCAGTTTTCCCCAAAAGCCATAGCCCAACACTGGCTGATTGTGCCTTTGTTACATCAACCACTTATTTTGCCTTTTATTTGATGCTACTATGTTTGAATAATTATTTTCAATAGACTTTGTATCTATGTAACAGAGTTTCACCATAGGGACTCATTGACGAAAAAATCTCTTCCTCTTGCTCAAAACACTCCTGATACTATCTTGCTGCTAGATTCCACCAAAATTTTAGCTACAGCTGTCATATTGTAGTCATCTTGAAGATGACACCAATAATTTACATGTAGTGTCTATGGAAGACCAATTTCTACTTTAGCTTTATCAATTGCTGAACATTTTGCTTAGGAAGGCAGTTGTCCTCCTGACTGTACCTTTAATGTTCTCACATTGGATTCCTTCATAACACAGTACATTTTGAACTGCTAGTAATGTTGGTCAATGCAGCAGACATTACCTTGCCTGAGCTATTTTGTGGTGTGGGCTATGCGGGCAATGCCGTTTTAAACAGCCTCCTTAATAGAGTGGACCAGTAACAATAAGAAAATGCTCTTTTTGGCTTCCATCTGACCTTTCTTCACAGGCTTCATAAGAGTTTTCTCTACCATAGTGAGTGACATAGTGACAACACAGGCGTTGACATAATTACACTTCAAACACAGAATTGAAAGTAACAATTTAAAAGGTATTCCTATAATGCTTTTCATGTTTGAATCAATGACCACTTTTGATTTCTGACGAGAAAATATTTCATTTCCAAACACGCTGCAGAGATGAATTTTTTGCTACTTATTATTCTGTTCTTTTTCCTTTGGCAGCCTTATTAAAAAAATAAGAGATATAATCAGCCCTTTTCAGTGACCCTTCTTCCCATCAGTCATCTAAATCACACTATATTCTGCTTTTTAAAAAATGAATGGATGAAGATATAGAAGCAATTGCAGAGGAGACTGTTTCAGTGAGACTGGGAAGTGGGATGTCATAATAGAAGACCCCAAAACAAAGTGAAACACATTCCAGCAATGCCACAACAACTGCTGAGGGTTGTATGAAGAGTATATTCAGGAAAAGCACAAAAAATTTAAGATCAAATTAATTGCAGTGTTAAGTCTGCTTGTCTAAATTTCCAATATAGTAACCTATTTTATATGACAGTGTCTGTCTGTAAAACAGACTTTCACAATGTGCTAAGTGACAAAAAACAACCTGGCAAAACATGAGTCTGCCAGTTGTAGCCTATAAAATGATTAAATAAAAATGACATTACAGGGTTCTATATTTCTTTTCCCACTGATTTGCTGCTCAAATTTGCTCTGCTTTCCAACAGAAGAAAAAAAATGTTGTTATTCCACCCTCCACCTCCCAGTAGCCAGTTCTATAAGCACTCCCTAGAACTGGGAATTAAGCCAGGACTGTGTTTTGATTTAGATACTGCATTCAACAGTGTTAGTAGTGCAGGTGCTGCTGGACAGATTAGGTCTATCGGGACACCTGCACAGTCCCTTATATTTTCATTATGCTCTTAGTAACACCTCTGTGAAGGTTTCACCATGTAGGGAGTGTAAAATCAGAAGACTCTGGGTTTGCATGAATGTAGCCAGTGATTTCAGGCAGACAGCTGTGTTCAGGTGGTGTAAAATATCAGATAAAATGAGCCAACCCTGACCACTAGATTAAGGGTTTGTTTGTAAAGGAAAAAGAAATGGAAATCTATTTACCTTGAAATGGTGGCACGTCACAGCCAAAAATAAAGAAACCTGACATCCCTTTTAATCACCTGTATTTGTAAGGAAGAAACACAGATGGTAAGAATGCTAAGAGGATATTTCTTGGGATCAATATTTGCTGCAGGTAGTCCTTTTTATTCTAAAAAAGCCTGTTTTTTGAATTCCTAGATGTTAACTTAAAAGTTCTCTCAGAATCATCCATAGACTATACATACAAGCTATTGTAATATTTTCTATTTTTCTGATTAGAAGCGCTCAATCTTTTAACAAAATTTGAAACATTGCACTCAGCCACACCAGATCCCTTTGTTTGTGGTTATGGTCAGAATTCTATGGATCTGGTGTCTGGATGCTTCTTTCAAACACCTAAAGCTCTTGGCCTGTGTTATGTGCACATAGTATGAGAATATCCATAATGTTACTCTTCCACTGAATATAACAAGCCAAGTAAAACAAATCTTGCATATGGACAGCAGGGAATATGTTGATCAGAAAGTAAATACTTGAAGATAAGGTATTAGCTGGAAGTTTTGCTATATTTTATTGATCATATATAGAAAGTAATTTGTGAAAATATTTGTAAGTAATAAATGCTTCAGTCAGTCAAGGCAGTAATACCCTTTGGTTTGCCAGTAGACCATAACTCCTCAAAAAAAAAAACTTTCTGCAAGCTTTTTCTTGGTTATTCAAAGCATTGTGCTTAACATTGCTGAGCCAAGACATTGTTTTAACTGCCCACGTATCATAAACAGTTAAATTTAGATATGTCAGGATTTTGATTTGCTCAAGACACTACCCAGTATCTCTGATTTTTTTTCAGAATAAGAGACTCTTAATTCAAAAGACTGCTGACAGAACTGACATGAGTGGATCACATCAAGCACAATATGTTGTTCCTTATTTGGAACAGTACATATTGTTTTTCTTCCTCTGTGGATGTTTATTTGAAGGATGAATAGGTCACTCTTAGCAGGAGAGCTCATCATATGAGTGCCAGATACAGAGGACAGATGAGTCAGTTCCACACAGACTACAAATTATGCATGCAAGATAAAGCTATATTCATATTTGCATTTGACCTAAACTTCAACTTTCAAAAATAAGTTTAAAAGAAATTATTCTGAATTTCAAAAATTGTTTTGCAGAAAAGAAGCAGTTCAAGCAACACAGCTGAAGAACAAAGAAGTCTCTGCTGGTAGGAAAAGAACACATTGAGAATGAAATACTGTACATCAGTGTGCTGAGCTCAAGCCTGTATTTAATACACATTTTGAAATGTGTTTATCTGATGCATGATTGATTGATGCTACTGCAGTGTTCAACTCTCAGCCACTGTCCAGGCACTGCTTGTCATTGTAAAATATGGCTAGGTGTAGAAAAAACCCCACATTTCTTTGTGGATGGCAGTACAAAACTTTATTATTTTTAATTAAACCTACATGTTTTGGTTACAGAACTGTTACTGACTGCTTTTTCTCAATATATACAAATGAACATGAGGTGGGAAAGTCACACAGCTCCTTACAGGAACTGCAGTAAAGTCTAAAAAAAGAAAGCTGCAGTGAATAAAAGCACAATGCTGAATATGGCACTCATATCTGTATTCTCTCTTCACTGTCTAAGAAATGGGAACTACTGGACATATGACCCATTATTTCTTTGCTGTGTTGCTGTCATACAGGCATTACATTATTTGCAACATGTGCATGGATTTCAGAAGCGTAACAGATGATGAATAGCATACAAAAAACCATGAAAATAGGCAAGGCATATTTGCAGCAGTATTCCAGGGTGATGGGTATTCTAATGTGCACATGTTAACCAATTAGAATGAAGCCACGTGTACTAACCATCTCAGAAGAAAGGCTAGTGATCTTGCAAATAGCCTCATGAAATAAAAATGTATATTTGGTTGTTGGGGTGGCTGATGTCTGGGGGAGTGAGGGGAGAAGAGAAAGTATTAGTCATTTTACTATGTCAGCTAATTATACACATTCTTATCCCACTTAAAAGTAATTGGGAATGGAAATGTGGCTTCCCTGAATGACCTACATTACCAGCAGTTCTCTGTATTCCTCCTGGGTAGAGCATTTTAATAATTGCAGAATTCCAGACGGTGCTGTGCCTTCATTAGGTCCAGAGCTGTGATGGGATATGCCCCTAGCAGACTGGCAGGGACCATACCCTCATGTAAGCATACAAGGGTCCTTTCTTCTAACCCGCTTGCTCAGCAAAAGCCAGAGAGACCTCAGCAAAGCAGAGGGCTGGGCAATCACCAGCCACATGAAGTTCAACAAGGGAAAGTGCCAGGGCACTTCTTTATTCAGGGCAACCCTGGGTAAAGACAGCTGGAGAATGAGAGGCTGGAGAGAAGCACCACAGAAAGGCACCTGGGGGTCCTGGTCAATGTCAAGTTGAACACGAGCCAGCAGTGCCCTGACCTGGAAGGCCAACCCTGTCCTGGGGGCATCAGGCACAGCATCGCCAGCCAGGCAAGGGAGGGGATTGTCCTGCTCTGCTCTGAGCTGGGGTGGCCTCACCTGGAGTGCTGGGGCAGTTTTGGATGACACAATATAGAAAAGACATTAAACTATTAGGGAGTGTCCAAAGGAGCAATGAAGATGGTGAAGGGCCTTGGGGGGAAGCTGTGTGAGGAGTGGCTGAGGTCACTTGTCTTATTTAGCCTTCAGGAGACTGAGGGGAGAGCTCATTGTAGATACAGCTTCCTCACAAGGGAAGAGGAGGGGCAGACACTGATCTCCTCTCTGTGGTGACCAGTGACAGACCCCAAGGGAATGGCTGGAAGCGGAGTCAGGGGAGCTTTAGTTTGGATATCAGGAAAAGATTTTTCCCCAGAGGGTGGGTGGGCACTGGAACAGGCTCCCCAGGCAAATGGTTACAACAGTGACCCTGACAGAGTTCAAGGAGCATTTGGACATTACTCTTGGGCATATGGTGTGACTTTGGGATGGTGTTGTGCAGGGCTGGGAGCTGGACTCGATGTTCCTGATGGGTTCCTTCCAACTCAGCTTATTCTGTGATTTTGTGATCAGCATGCCGTGCAAGTGCTGCTGGCTCACCACACTTTTAATGACCTTCTGGTCAGAGGTCCCATCAATAACTAGGTGCAACTTGGAGATGCTAGCATCTTCTGCAGAGAGCATTTAGACCCAGCATCATGTGCTTTGGTTTGGTTTTGTTTGCTATTTTGAGTTGCTAATAAAGCCAATTCCACCCTTTAAATGCGTAAGTTAGATTTTATTTTGAATGTGTGATCTTTGTCTAGAATAGGATCAGAAGAGCAGCTGCCAATTTAAATTGTGGTACTTAGGGAAAAAATAATCCCTGACACAATTTGCAAACCAGAGATACTCCTAGTGGGAACTTTGGAAGAGAGGGTGTTGCTGAGAAGAGACAAGTGGGAAAAGGAATGAGTTCCAGAATGATTGCCCTTGAATTGACGGTGTTGTAAGAACAAGTTATGCTTGCTGAATCCCATTTTTAAATTCTGTTTCCAAACAAACAGAAAAATTGAAGATTATGGCTTTCCAAAAGATTATAATTGGCTTCTCCAGCAGGTAATGTTAGTTAGTTGTGCAGTGCCCTGTCTGCACTGATGTCAGCAAGGGGCAGCGTGTTCTGTCATCTCTGTACGTTTAATTTGGTTGTAAATGGTGACCACTGACAGACAGTGTCTCCAAAGGATATTCATTGCCAGCTAGTTTGTTTTGGTGATCATATCACTTAAAATGAAAACCAAAAACAGTGGGAAGATTTGTTTTCTGCCTTTCCTTTCTTTCATAGTTTTTCTCAACTGTATAACTTATACTCTATTTTTTTATTCTAATTTTAGGCACATATGGGCATGACAGATTTTTAATGAAAATCTCAGTGCCTGAATACCTGCTTCTGACACTTTCATACAACATCCCATGGAGAAGAAATAGGCCTTAACATATGTGAAAATCTGAAAGAGTAAGTGTGAAAGCATTCCAAGTAGATACAGCTCTCTTTTCCAGAGCTGTAAACAGGTTGGGTAAAACTTTAAAGCTAAATACCTTTACCTCTTGCTTGTTTTTTTGTCTCACTTACTGGTAAGATTGCATAACAGGACTAGTCACTGCAAAGAACATTTCTTTTCCTACAGTCTGCCTCTTAACAGGTTTGGAGTTTTGTTTGTTTGTTTGTCAGTTTTTGTGTGTTTATTTACTTGTTTGTTTGTTAAAAAAAAGGAGTGAGACAAATTTCTTTTAAGCCCTGTGATGAGTAAGTTCATAAATAAGTCTGATAGTCTTTTACAATTCCTTTGCATATCTTTCAAACCTTTCAACTCCCTTTGGTGTCTGGCTGTAAACAGTAAGTATGTTTATTGCTTTATGTAGTAATATGTGCTTCTGCAGTCCTTGAAACTGTAGAAAAAATAGTCCTTTTAAATCTCTATTTACAAGAAAAAATGAAACATCTGTGAAACTTGAATGTGTGGTTGGATGTGCCTAGCAGCAAAGAAATTTAAAGTGAGAAATCTACAGGTCTGGTCAGTATCCATGCTTGCAGGTCACTTCTGTCACATAGCCCATCATTAACCCCAGGTTACAGAACCATTTAGCACAGAACTGTGATTACTTTCCTGGTGTCAAATTATTTTATTTGGAAGAAATTGCCATAACCCTCTTTTTATAGAAAAAAAGAAGACACTAGCACAGGAAAAGAACACACCTCTCATTGTCTTTTTTCCCCTTGCAGCAATGCTATGAGGCACAGAGAGGAGTGAGTGACATTTGTGTGGAGGATGTCTATGAGTGAAACAGGAATAATTTCTGCATTTGTGAGGAAGGTGCAGTGTGCATAGCTTAAAATGAAGTTGCTTTTATGAAAAAAACAATGTTTCTGCAGTTTCAAGGGCTTATCATTCCATAAAGTCTTCTATGAACTGTCCAGGGTCTCAGTGAAGTTCTTCCCATCTCACATCTCTGTGCAAATCTGGTGTAAAAACCAGCTTAATAAGGCCATTTAAGGAAATACTCTACAGTGAGCATGGATGTAGCTTTCCTTCATCTTCCTTTAACACATGGCTAGATACCTTGTTGGGGCTTACTAATGCATTTCCAGGGTCAGTGGAGTCTTGTCTGCCTTCTAACACAGACATCCCTTCTCTGTCAGCACTGGGAATAGTCTATATCATGTCTGCAAGGGTAATCCATTAGGAACAAGCATAAATTGATTAGGAATCTGTTCAACAACACAAAACACTTGGAATAAGCCTCTACCATGATTTTATGCCAAAACTCACACTGAAGTAAGACAAAGATTAAACCATTAGCTAGATAATGGATCTGTGGTAAGGAAGTTATTCAAAGTGTTTAAACTGACTGCTGTTTGCTCGTTAGTCTGTTTTATTTTGTTAGGCTTATGAAATGCCAAAAGTAAGCAAGCAAACAAAATATTATTCCCTAACTATTAGTGAACTTCCATACTTTGTTGTTGGCTGAATTGCTTGCTGCATAAAATAATATTGGCTGTGAGAACAATGAACTTGATAATACTGCAGTGCAGTCCAAACCTTTAAAGCCCTTTTTATTAAGTTTTTCAGTTTCTTAGGAGTCAGGACATTTAGAAAGAACACTGCTTTATTTCAGGCCTCCTGAGGCGAATTTGCATTGAAATGCAACATCGTGGTGTGATGATGTGCATCAGAATGTGACTACATGATGCAAAAATGCAATGTCATTACCTGATGGGATGCTATGAGGCATATATACAAATGTTGTGATTCAGCAGTGCAGACATACAGTGCTTCCCCTCTCCCCATAAGATAAATCCAGAAGGTATCACTCATGTTTCACACTGAGCACATTGCCTGGAGGATGATAATTGTGGCAATGACAGAGAACAGAATGAAGAAAAGAGCAGAGGACCCATAACAGGTGGCTGATGTGTGTACAAATGTGTGTTGAAATGATTTGCAATGACTACTGGATATTAAAGAACGTATTCGAAAAACAGAAGGTAGCATTTCAAAAAATGTTGAAATAACTATGTCCCCTTTTCCAAGGGGTGCTTATTCCAAGTATGTCTAGCTTGCAGTGGCTGCTGCCAGGGATTTGTACTTCTGCTGCTAAAGTGCAAAGCATAAAGTGCAAAAATACTTAGTTCTAAGTGTTGTCTGCCTCGAACCTTCAGGCTATTTCTTGCCAGAAAGCAGCAACCAAAGCTGGTTCAGATATAGTGAGCATAACAGAATATTAGCACTGCTCTACAGGTGTAAAATGCTTCATATTCTCAGTAATATGGCCAACTAGGACTATAGTTATTTGGTAAGACATTTTTGTAAATGTGCCCCATCGTCAGTGTTTCTAGTGCTGTTCTGTGAACTGACACGCAGCACTCTTTAAAATGTTTCTGAAGGAAATGTTGAGTATAAATGTTAATGTCCTCTTTAAAACATAATAAAAATCTGGGGAATAAAAATGTTTACATATGTTAATAATGCTAATTATTTACAGGGAATTTATCTTTTGAATATATAAGGATATATATTTAATACTGAAGATGTGAGATCTCAGATAAGTTTTTTTTCTGGTATTGAAACTCTAGCCAGCTTGGTGGATATTTCCTTTCTTTCGAAGAAATCTATCTACCCAGTTGAGTTTTCCCAAGATCACCAGTTCTAGTTAACATGCAGTTTTCATAGTTGGTTGATGAAAATGTGAATCATAAAAGCCTTAAAATGTGTAAAATCATCCTTAGTAACTCTTACGTTTGCACATACATCATGAATATCTCTTTTCCTTCTTTCTGCTGGAAAAAAAATAGATATGAACATGATGATAAGGAAAGTCTGGGTATTTTTTTTCCTCTGTCATATATACCCATAATCCTGTGGGTATTTTTTTCTCTGTTACCGTTGCTCCTACCAAGCTGTTTTATACCACTGATTTTTTTCTCTTGAAATTAATATTCTTAACTAGCTTTATCTTCTAGCCAAGCTATGTCATATCAAGCACTGTACAAGTCCACAAAGGACTTATAGCTTTTCCCCACAAAAGTATACTGTTGGTTGTTACAGGATGTTACCTGTTCATGTTCAATTGACCCTATAACTTATAGAGATAACAAGTTTATATTGGATCACATTTTTCTTACATCTGTTGTGGCCAGAAGAACCTAGGCTCCTTTGACCAGCTATTTAACTGTCTTATGTTTTGTCTAGTTTTTCTGTTTATTTCTTGGGGTTTTTTTCCCTTTCTAGTGCTTCCCAGAGGGAAAAAAAAAATTAAATTAGTTACAGTAAGTACTGTAGAGAATATAAATTTCTTTCTGTTTGGGAATACTGCGTCATATGTGCTCAGGCAGAGGAAAGGCATTTTCAATTTTCAGGCATAATGTTGGTCAAGAGTGCCTGCTGATTCATTCTGAGGAGAGTGAGTCAGACAAGCTAAATTAGGTTTCTACTCTGAATCATCCTCTATAGGAGACTATCTTACTCTGCTGACTATAGACAGAGCCTAAAGAGATTAGCTATACTAGGCTAAAATTGCACTTTGTCAATAGCCATTTCCTAACTGTCCTTTTCTGAAGTCCATTCTATTCTGAACCCTGAGAGCTCATGGATGAGAATAGGGTAGCTGACTCTTGACATTCACTTGTTCTTGAAGAGGGGATAAATGTAGAATTTATATAATACCCAAAGTATTCTTTTCCAATATTTTTTGTATAGTAATATCTCCACTTTTTCAGTAGAAGCACAATGTCTTGAAGTAGCAGAAAGAGTTCTTCAAAGTTGCAAATATATTTTTAACTTCTAATGTTTGTTTTACAAAAAACTATAAACACAGGTGCCCTTAAAATATGAATGCAGAATCCTTAACCAAATGGGCAAACATTGCTCTGATTCTGATAATAATGCCTTGATATTCACATCAATAATATTTGGTTATTTTTGTTGATTGTGTAGTCTAGATGCTGATGAATGATCAAAGCTAATAGTACTGGAGATGGACTACAGCTGTCCACTAGTATACAGAACAGATATTTCATGAAAATTGTCTTCATAAATCATCTAAAGTCATACTCCAGTTTTATTTCCACTCGAACTTCATCTAGAGCAGTTTACATTTATATAACTATACAGTTATCTCTTTAGCTATATTTTCATATATATATATATATATATATATATATATATATATATATATCTGAAAATGGTTAGCAAAATCACCATACTTTTTTGGTACATATTTTACCACTCCAAGCCAAGTTTATTTTGTGGTAAAATATAAGATGTCTCACCTTTTCAACATAAGGCATTTTTAGTTTTCTCAGTCCAACTTGAAACTTTAGAGTTGTGGGCAAATCCCTTTTTAATTTTCCTTAATGCATTTTTTAAGCAGTACTTTTTACCCTCATCTAAAGGAGTTCCCTGAGTTCCTCTAGTCCTGTTCTCAGAGACAGAAGCACAGGAACAAGGCAAATTTATATGACAGGGCATAAAGAAATAACCTTCACTAGCCCAGGCTCTGTGGACCATATTTTGAATTGTGTGCACCAGCTGTGGCACCCTTCAGCCTCCCTTCTCCCCATTGATGTTGCAGCTTTGACAACATTCGTGTATTACCAGGGTGTTGATGTGTGGCACCATTTTTATGACTTCTTTCAGTTTGCTTGATCTCATAGCTCTTATCCTCCAGAGAGCTCAATTGCAAGTAAAAGTACACAGCAAATATTTTTCATGTGGTTGACATAGAACATATATTTGCAACCTGCCTCTCCAAGAGTATATTGCGTGTAATAACGGCAGCAAACAAATAATGCCTCCCACTGCAAACCATGAGGGATGGGTTAGGAAGGCTGGCCTGTGTCTGTTCCATCTGAGATTAGTAGCTGGAGAAGTTTGATTTGTGCCAATGAGCGTTCATTTTAATCTGGCTAATGCATTCAAAATTCACAATGATGGTGCATTGCAAATGCAGAATAAACAACTGCTGCATTAAGCATTATTCAACTGAAAAGTCAAGAACTTTAATTTTAGGAACTACTGAAATCCAGGGGCCCAATGCATCATGAATTTTGTCCTCCTCTGCCTGGTTGGGTTTAGTGACCCTCATACAACTTACAAGGAGATGAGGCTTATTTGTTCACAACATTATTGCCCTGTTCATAATAGCAGGACTCATCTCGACTGAACTTCAGCAGGTAATGCTCTCAGAGGTCTTACACTCTTATAAGTTTAATGAAAACAGTTTATTTTAAAGAACTACTTTTTACCCTCATCTAAAGGAGTTCCCTGAGTTCCTCTAGTCCTATTCTCAGAGACAGTAGCAGAAGAACAAGGCAAATTTCGGGTAAATTTTCCTTGGAGTAAATATAGGTAAAGGTAATATTTTTGCCTTGAGGGTCTTAAAATTTAGGCAATTAAAAACTATAAAAATGAAAAATTAATTTGTATTAACAAAGGACACAGAAATATTTACCTTTTTTTAAACCATATTACCATTTTTTTAATCTTTGTTATTGTTTTTAGCTTTCAAAAAATTATCTGTTCTGATTTGTCAAAGGAAAGAATAATAAGCTTTTATTATTGGTGTTAATAAGCTTTTGAAATGGATAGGTCCTCTCACGAGACCCAGGTTTACCTGGGATACCAATGCCTGCAAAATAAGATAAATAAATGCAGAAAAAGTCCCTTAATTCCCATTAAAGAAAGTATTGTCATCAGTGTTCCTTACTGCGAAAGTGACATAAGATGAAAATATGTGATGAAATTTGAGTATTATATTGGATTTTTGTCTCCCACTGTAAAGCCATAAAAATGATAGTGTCAAGAAATAGAGCCTATGTAAACAGAAAATTTAATTGCCTTTAATTGCAACTGCTCAGTGGTGGAACATTTAAATCCAAAGGAGGACCTATAATTGTTTCAGTTGCATTGACTGACTTTAATTAACATTTAGTTATACTGGAAATGTACAAAACTATCAATAAAAATGAGTGGACATTTAAAAGTGTAATGCAGTGCACGAAGCCACAATAATAGAAGAGCTTTGATGCGATCAAAGTTCAGGAAAAAAAATAAAACTCTCCCCTTTTTTAGGTTAACTCAAGCAGTCAGGATGTAAGCTTTTCTTACATTCCTTTTTATTTACTTTCCCATCACATAGATGAATGAATTTTTAAAGGATGTATGCTGCTGTGTTTAATGTTTATATGCAATGGCTGAAAGAAAGTATTTTAATTCAGAAATGCATTCAAACTACTTATAATTTCTTATCCATCTGCGTTCAGACTCAGATTTAAAACCAACTGAAAAATCTCATGCTGAGTTTAATGGACAAGGATCCAGGCCCTTACAGCGTGGTCATTGCCAAAGACTCTGATCCTGCTACTGACTCCATGTGGGAGTCAATTGAAGTCAATGATGCTTCAAGAGGGAAGCTGAATCTGTCTGCGCAAAGTCAATGGCAGGACTTACGCCTTTGTAACTAAGCATTGTGTTTGCATCAAAAATGCATTGATCTGCTCTCTGAAGAACATAATGGAGGCCTCTATTCTCAGGGTAGTATTTCTCTGCTCCTTCCATGTCTCATCATGATTTTCCCTAATTTGTATCTACACATGCTCTGTTTTTTGAGACGTTTTTAATACGATGTGTGACTACATTCATTTTTGTTGGGACTTTGTGGACAGATTATTTGTTTACCAAGCTTTTTAAAAGAAAATGGTGCTGAAAAAGATATCTGCAAATATAGAACTACTCTGTAAGCAACATGAGTATAATAAAAATTGTGTCAAAAACTCTGTTGTATCTATAAATGGTTTAAAATGTTAATTGTATGAGTTTTACCTAATGGGTTCAGGTAATTAAAATACAAGGGAGGTTTGTGGGTTTTTTTCTGGTTTTTTTTCCTGTCTAACTAAAAGGAGTAGAAATCATTAAGACAAACTTCACAGTTTCATCTATACAATGAAGAAATGTGTGTTACCCAAAACTTTAAAAGACATTCAGAATGACAGAGGTTTATATACAAACAGACAGGACAATTATCTTTGAGTAATTGTTTTTTTAGACTAAAGGCTTCAGATCTTAGTTGTCACACTGAGTTTTTCATATTTTCCCCTTCTGATTTGTCTAACCCAGAGGTTATTAGACACTTCCCCAGAATGGCAAAAAAAAAGGTTTAAGGTTCTCAGCTGCCTGAATAGATTTAGAAAAACAGATTGAGGTTGTTTGCTTGGAAAAGCAGAGTATTGGCCAAGAGGGAGAAGGCAAAAAGAATCTCTGTGAATTAATGTTGCTGTACTGAAAAGAGATTCAGTAAATAAATATTGAATACCATCCAAAACATTACATTTAGTTTGAGCTCTGCCCTGAAATCAGACGATGAACTACAAAGGACTTTCAAGGAAGGGGGCAGGAGCTGGTGAAATTCAGTAGGGTGCAGAAATGGTATAAAAACAGAAGTCTGTTATTACCTTCACTACTAATTCTTGACTAGCCTATTGTCCCTTTGGTAGCATGGGGTAGTTGAGAGTTCCATTCTGTTTATCTATTCCCATGAAATTGTGCATCAGGCTGAGCATAGATCCAGTGTAAGTAAAAATGTTAAAAGAAAGTTGCTGTTGCAAAGTATGTTTAAGCCTTAAAGACTGCTGGAAGGCTTCTAAAAATTCCTTTGTTTCTCCCAAAGAACAGCTCAGACAGCATTGTTAATATACAATGTTTACCATCTTAGCTGTTCATGTACATTTGGTGTCACGTGTGCCTATTATGCAGGGCTTTAAATGTAACTAAAACATATTTCAATTAATATGAGCAAAGATCAGTGCAGACCTCTGAGACACCAAGTAGGAAAGTTGGTTTTCTCCAGCTTCATAGCAGAGGCATTACTAATGGCTTCTGACTGCCAGCCACAAGCAGCAGGCACAGATGTAAGGCCCATTTTCAATGGTTGCTTTTCTGCAGGCAGAGACACCACTTACCCTACTGAAAAGCATCCAGACAGGCTGTCCTGTCTGCACAACAGCAGGTTAGAGAGAAAACAGCCTTTGGGTGATGGGTGAAGTCTGAAATTTTATAAATGCATACCACAGAAGAAAAAAATCCTGATTCTTGCCACGCAGTCTGTGGGGAAGCTACAGAGGAGGAACGAAATGGCAACAGCTGATATCACTGTCAAAGAGAAAGTCCAGCTTTACTTTGTGGATGTGAAAAAGCAGGACACACTGGCTCTCTGAATGTTGCTTTGCAGACATTCAGAAAGCCTGCATTTCTGGTTTTAATCTGTCCTATCCTAAAATACACCTCAAACAGTATTTTCATGTTAAAATTGGATGTCTGGGTAATGACTCTTCCAGCGCATGTGCAGCTTTATGTAGCATTTCTGTTTACATAACTATGCATTTTTGACTAGATTAAGGTCTTCAGTATTTTTTAAAAAGCCTGTAGGTTTTTATTAAAAATCACCAGATTATATCTTGAAGTAGTTTGCTATAATTAGGAAAACCGAATTAACAGTTTAGTAATTTTAGATCTTCTTTTCTCTTAAAATGAAAATTTTTTGCTAATTTTAAACCTTTTATAGATAGTATTTGGGAAAAAATTAGTACAGAATATGACAGCCCTACTTATTTTCTGGTAGTGTTGTCACAAACTTCTTCAGTATAGATCTTTTTCTGTTTGTTACTGATGGTTAGCAGAATCTTTTACTCTATCCTTGCAGTGTAACCTTTTGAAACAAGAACATGCAATTTCTCTACCAGGAAACCATCTACACTGCAGGTGCTCCGGGATGCTGTGCTGGAGGTGGCATTCTTGTAGACTTGTAGTTTGATTTGTTGCAAACTTTGTTGACAGGTCCCTTGATGTTATCTATTTTTCCTTGGATCTCCATGAATTCAGTGTGAGGATAGCAACTTCCGAAAATGTTTATCTGAACGTGCAAAACAGGATACATAATTTTAAGTCCATACAAGACTCAAAAGTAAAATGAAAACACTGGTAGATGATCCATGTGAAGTAAATAAAGACAACCTCACCTCATTTACTTAGAAATGTCATGTGATGGTTGGATGGCATTGGTTGAAAATATAAACAGCCACTCTGGGATGACAAACAGTGTTGGAAGCTGTCTTTCCAAGGGAATTGAATGTTATAGGAAGCATATGATCTTCCTGGATATTGCCAGCTCTGATTAGTCCTGTTAGGAAAATAGGGTGACACTGTTTACCCATTTTGATGTTTGACTAGTGTATTTCTGCATTTTTTCAGACCCCTGTTTTCATGCATGCACATCATATTCACAACTTTCCTTCCTGGATTTGCTCTGTGGATGGACCTGTCCATGTTAATCACAGAGTTTTCAGTTGCATGCCTCAGTATTTTCTTGCTGATGAAGCCAGTCTGAAGTGTTTCTCTGCAGCCTTACTTGTGGCCCTATTAGTCATGAGGAGTTCTTGCTGTCTTAAAAGTGCTCATTTATAAAATCAGATTTGTTCTAATTTTAGGACAGTTTCTGCTATATCCCGCTGTCTTTCTTTTTTTAAAAGCGCTTACTAACTGGTTTCTTCCTGCCTTTGTGCCAAGAAGTGCCTCCAAGGTCTGGAGTTTTCTGTGCTGTATTCATGATGTCCTAAAGGCCCACATGCATCCACATACTCATCATTGTTTCCAGACATACATCTTGTTTCCTCTGGCCATTGTCCAAAACAACCTCTACCACACAGTACTTTATACACAAATATGTTCCTCTACGTACCTGCTCTAGTGTAAACATACAACACAGCTGCTGCAGCAAGAGATTTTTTGGTGGGAGGACAAAAAAGAAGATGGGACTCACTCTCCTTGCATCCTCTCCTGCCTCAGCAGGCACCAAGAGCAGTGAGAGTGGGACAGACTCATTAGGCGGCCTAAGCTGGGAGCTGGGGATGACCCCCAACATAGGCAGAGCCCTTGTCAAAGTTTAGTCAGGGCCAGAGTCTATCTAACAACCTGTAATCATCAAAGAAATGATAGCTCGCAAACCTGGCACAAGATCAGACTAGAAAACCACAAGGCAAGTCAGGAACAGCAGGGAACACGTCTCAGCACAGGTGGGTGCTTTGATCTGAGCCTGAATGGAGCCCCTCAGGTCACAGGTGTCAGGGACACTGGCTAGGCTGGTCAGGGCAAGCGTGCCCATGGGTGCACTCAAGCTCCTCAGAGTAGTCATGTCTGTTTTCTTTTCTGAAGACTATCTTCTAAAGGGGGAGGAAAAAAGTACCTTTCTGCTGAAATATGCTGCTCTCTGGTTTCTGTGGCTGGGGTTGCTTGGACGCTGAAATCTCTGACTACTTGTTCCTCATCTATATAGTTTTGACTCAGTTGTCTACTGTCTATCACTTGGCTGCCACTCTCTTTCCTTCTGCTCAGTCACCACTTGCAATAAGACATTCAGACAAACTGTTGCAACTACAACAGCAGCTAGCAAAACACAAACCGACCTCCTTATTCAATTCTTCTAGCAGAGCGAGGATTGTTTCCTTCTTTAAGACAAGCCTTTCACGAATGCTTTTCTTACTGCCATATATTTTACTTGTCAGGTTGTTTGTGTGGTAATAAAAAAACTTTATTCTAAGAATATTGGCAGTATCCCATTCCTTTATTGGTCCCTTTCCTGAAAGGTTAGCAGTGACAAATTCTGCAAGAAGTAAAGCCATGCAATCATTGTCTATACTGCTCATCCATCTTCTGCTCCACTCAGTAATGTGCCAATATTCTTTCTGCATTTGAAAAAAATGTTTCTTTGGATATTTCAGTGAGTATCTGCAGTTTCATTTGTGTGCAACTGACAGCTATCTGTGGGCTTACAAAGCAAAGAGAGAACATCATCACATCAGCAGTGCTAAAGGGGTAGATAGAAAGTCTTATTAGTCCTCAGTCAGTGGTGCACCCAGTGGCACAGCCACTGATGTGACACTATTGCTTTTCGATATACCTTTATCCGGAATTGTGTTTTCCCCAGTTCACATGGGTGAAATTACAGGAAATTGGATGGCAGATAACGCAATACAATTGAACTGGCTTGAATGGATTATTTAAATGCTTTAGGTAACCTGGAATGCTCTATAACTTATATCAGATGACCAAGCTCTCCATCTGCATTCAGGCAGTCTAGTGACAGCTGTCTGCTAGGGTGCAAAGTGCTGGGATACTCAGACACAGGGTATGCTCAGCTAGGAGAGATGAATCCTTTTGAGTTCATTTATAAAAAGAAACTGGTTTTGGCTTTTGGGACAGTCTCTAGATGATTTAGAAACCACTACTGGCTTATTCACAGAGATCCAAAGCATAATTCCCTTTATACCTTATCTCCTGGGGAAATAGGAAAGAGAAATGCTCTAAGTCACCAGGTACTCTTCCACGGAAGTACCTGCATTCACTCAAGAGAAACCAAACAAAAAGCCACTTCCAGCATCATCTAATTGCTGGTCCATAAATGCTAGTAATGCATAATATAGATAGCACCTAACCTGCAAGGTGAACTGGCCAAGTCTGTTAGCCAACTTGACAATGAACTGATACTTGCATTCCAAAAGATTGGCTTACTCACTGGGAAACTCTGGACCTTTTTCTTGGTTTGTCACTGTGTGACAGACCTGCATGAAACTATGGATGCATTTGTCAGCACATCTGTGCCACATGAGCACTCTTTCTTTTGCTGTGTCTTGCTCTCTCCTTTCCCTTCTTTTCCAGCATGCAAATGCTGCTTTATATTTTCTTTATAAGTCCTGTGTTTCCTTGCTGCTAATAATACCAATTTTACTTTTCATGACAGTTAAAAAGGGTATATCAGCTTGCTAACTGGTAAGAGAACAAAACCTCTGCTTATTTACAGACCTACATAATCAAATTTGTTGTATAAGCACATCCTTTTTAAACTACATTACTAGACTGCACCGTTTCCCCTTTCTTTATCATTGATTGAATCGGTTATTTAGTGACAAATATCATAATGATTCTGCAGATGTTTATGGAGCTGCAAAACAGTACTCAATATTTTTACTGCCTTAGGAAAAGGCTTTATTTTAGTTTCACTCTCTGCACACTTTCCTTGGTAAACTTAAAAAGGAAAAGAGCAAACAGTAGGAAATCTTTAGTTGGTACTGACAGGTCAATACAGTGAGATTATTCCTATAGACTCTAGACTTGCTGTGTGTTTAAAGATAAAAGGTAATATAATTGCATCTTTTTTTCAAGTTCTTACTGTCCAAAGAGAATGTATTTTTCTAAATAGGGTAATTTTTGCTGAATGGGTCCACAAGTGTTCTCAGAAACTGCAGCTGTAGAAATATTTAGGTACTGGCATGAGATTTTGTAATGATTTCCCAAAAACTGGGAACCAACCCACTGTTTTGCCGCTAAACTGAACATATCTTTCTATATATTTTTACTTCATCTCAATTTTCAGATCATTGAAGCATCTGCCAAGAAGATAACTCTTTCCAACTGGATGGAAAATTATTCTGTGAATAAAGCAACATCATGGTGTGCCTTCCATGGGATCCTCTGACAGTGGGAGGAAGATTAAAAATTGTTCCCACAATTCAGCATCAGATTTACCAGTTTCAGTTTACTTTTCTAAAACTAGGGCCTTACTTAAAATTTTATTTTAATTGGCAAGAGGTGCCAAACATCAAAAGACATTCAGCAGTGGTGTTCGGGTGCAGATATAACTTTTAAAATTTGAAATATTAATCTTTGAGAAATTCTATTGTTTCTCAACAAAAATATGTCTGTTGTTGTTTCCTTGCCTGGGGTCTGATACAACACCTTGTCCCAAAAGTAAACTTTACTTGAGAACTTAATACAGTTTGGATGAGGATCTTCATTTTTGAATGTTTTGTATATTTATAGATTATAAACACTGTTTTGACCTATCATTTAGTTGCAGACAATCCTATGAAAAAACACTGCAGAAAAAAATTCTGCTATTGAAAACAGTGATGTTGTAGCATTTCTTCTAAACAGAAGAATGTTTAATGGTCAATAAAATGAGCTCTTGGCAGTCATTCAATTTGATGATTAAAGAATTCCTGCCTTTACAATAACAATGTTATAATACAAAATAGCATTAGGAAACTGCACTGGTTGGTTTGCAATGAGTCATAGCTATGCAATTATGGCTCTGCAATTGCCCAGGCATGACATCATAAAACCAACTGTCAAAATACAGACTTAAAAATTTTTATTTTTAAAAATTCTGGTTGGTTAGTTTAAAAAAGTCCAGTATTCTCTGAGTGTCTTGTGTGTTACATACGTGTGTTACATGCATGGTTACTCATATCTACTGGCAGATGAGATTTCCATTGTAAGCCATCAGGGGTGATTTTGCAGATATCACTTTCAATGCCATTAAAATATAAAACAAAATGAAATTTTAAAAAATCAAGGGATGGGAAACCTCTGCGCTTTTCTTTGAGGGCAGATTATGTCTAACTTTTGCCCGCTTTCCATCAAAGGCAGAAAATCCTGATGTGTACAGCTGGCTCAATGTGACTGGTTTTGCCATTGCTCTGTAATCTGAGAGCTCAGAGAACTGGCACATTTAATACTGCATTGCATGTTATAATAAACTTAATTCCTACTTTGGGCTTCTGATGGCCAAACTATGGTGCTGACTTGTTGTATTTCATGTGGGCAAAGATAACAGCATTAGAGCCCCAGTGCTTCATCTTGTTCTATGCTATTCTGAGAAGCCTCATCATTTTTCCTGTAATCAATTCCTGAAGTTTTGACTGGTATCCTAAAGCCATTTCAAGTGAACTGCACTAGCCAGTGAAAAGTCAAAGGAATGTGAATACCAGAGGTAGAAGTAAAAATACCCAAGATTTACTTAAGTATCTCTTCTCTCATAGTTTGAGGTAAAAAGCTTAGCATTGCACTTTTGTCTAATTTAAAAGGAATCTAAAATTCAAAATGAAACATCTTTTTAATCCAAAGAATAATTTTAGGGCTTTTAGGAGAATAAATATTTTAAGTCCAGCTCAAGTGTGGAAGGGAATCTGCTGAAGTTTTTCAGAAAAATTTGAGAGACAGACAGATAAACCATAGCCAAGCACACACTAAAATTCCAATACTCTGAGCTTAAGATCACGCTTAAATGTCTTAACCACAAGGATCCTGTATCTCTTTTTAATCACTTAATCCACTAGTGTAATTCAACGTATGCTGGGCCAGAGCCTGAGCTGTCCATGTTTGCTTGTTTTGACTCTGCTTCTGAATTTTTTTCCAGTGATGTGTTCTTCAATACCTATTAAAATTCTGTAGAAGAAAAAATGAAAATTGGAAAAATATTTGTATGTTCTTTTCAGCAACTTTTTTGGTGATCTACAGCATCCCAGATGATCCCTTTCAGTTCTAACCAAACAGCACTGATTTCTTCACTCTTCCTGGATTCAAAAAAAAGACTAAGATAAAAAGTTGCTCTAGGTGTTTTCTGACGAAAGTGTGGGACAGTAAAAGCAGTCAGCTAAACTTGTTCCATTTTCTTTGCTGGAAAAAGAACAAGAAAAGTCTCCATAACTAGGATTCAAAGCAGGGTGCCTCCAAGCCTTGCTCCCTGATTAAGACTGAGAGGAGAAAATAGGACTTGCCAACCACCACCAAGAGTGTGTGTTTTCATGCAGTGCCTCTGCTGAGGCAGTGGAGAAGAGGCAGTGGTGGGAGGCAGCATTATATCATTATATCCTACTTGTGAGACAGACCTCAAAGGGCTACAGAGGCTCAGAGTGCCTTCACATTCAATCCCAATTAACAGGCTGGACTTCTGGCATTTCTCTGTAGAAAGTGTAGTTCTGATGCTAACTCCTTCACCTCAGCCTCCATGGATCTGTCAAAAGGCTACAGTCAAACTCCTGCTTGTCCACAGGTAAAGAGGTTTCTGTATGCACTAGCACTGATATTGCCGTGTATTTTCTGGTTGGAGTAGCATATCATCACAGAGCATGCTCTGCTTTGTCAGAACAGTTTTCCTTTCTCTTTATTTGTGGTTAGTGAGGTGCCTACTCTGGAGCATGAAAGTTCATTCCTGATTTACCTGGATGATATTTTTATCACACCCTTCCAAGTAACCTATCCCTTTTTTATGTTTTAGCCTTGGTTCATTAACTTTTCACCTGGGGAATGTAGTAAACAGAGAAAAATCAATTCTGACTCAATCCAGCTCTCTAAACTTTCTGGAGTTCTTGTTCAACACTGAAACCATGACCCTGGAGAATCCTCTTTCATAGAGAATATATATTAACTTTGTCAGTCAGTCTGATTAAATCTCTCTCCCCCTCTTTCTCTGCCTCTCTCTCTCTCCTGTCTTCTAGTCTCTTTTTAGCCTCTTTTTATGCCAGCCCTTACTGAAATGAGATATAACAGAACCACACCAGTTTTCCCCTTAGGAGATAACTGCAGATATTACCTGATTGATGGCTACTCTATTTTTCTTCTGAACATGTTTTTTACACCTGTCACCTTCTCTCCTCTCCCTGAAACCCAGAGTAAAAAAAAGGGAGACAGCAAGTAAGTCCGTTAAAAATTCACACTGTGCTCCTCTGCAGCAGTAAAAACAAAAGTATCCCTTATTTTGAAGTATAAACTACCTGGGGCAGTAAATGCTATGGTTTCAAGGGAAGTCTGAATAAGACAATACAGAGGACCTTCAAGACCAGAGTTAATTAAAACTTTTCCCAAGTACAGTGCATCAGAATGAAATTTCTAAAACCCTCAGAAGTGAGCAATAACATTTTTCACATTTTTTTTATATCTTTCTTCACATAAAGAAGACACAAGATAAAAAAAAAATAACAAAGCAATGATAGCAAGACTTCCTCCACAAGTTTTTAAACCTGCTTAAACTTGTAGGAAAAAAATATTGAAGTATTAATTCCACATACAGTACAAAGTTATCCAGTGGAAATAGCTTATCTTCTGACATAAGGGATGTCACGTTAAGTTTTGTCAAAACACAATTTTTTATAGTTCTAGGCCATATTCCTAGTGTTGTTTCTAGAAGACAGACAAGATATGAATACACCAGTTTGGCTATCAGTATAGCATAGTCTAGGTTAATTATCCTTGCAGAGCTGCACTGTATCTTTATTTCTCCTAGAACCCTAAGGGGTCCAGAGATTTCTACACAGCAGTGAACTGCCCCACCCAAACATACCCTTTACACAGGGATGCTAGTTACTTCTTGCATAAAAAGGCTTCTGGGAGTTGTGTACTGATCTGAGCAACATTGGACTTTGACATCATAAAGAAATGGCCAAACTTTGCAAACTGTCTCTGAATCCTTTGTATTATAAATTCATTTCATAGGTAACAAGGAACCACAGCTTAGGTCTTAGAAAATCCTTTGTGAATGTGAACTCAGGCAACCTGAAGAATGTCTTTGAAGTCCTACTTGTAAGAGTTCTGTAATCCATTTGTTGATCTTAATCTGAGTCCAGTACTCTGTTTTGGAATCTCTTCTCTGAACTGGTGCATTTATGTGGGATGTCTATGTCATATCAACTCCACCTTTCCTTCCCCACTCGTTTTTACACTTAGTCTACTAATTTCTTGAAATGTAAAAAAAAAAAAAAAGAAAAAAAAAGAGGCAACATATAAAGCACTTAATTGTAAGGTCACACTCTCTAATCTTGTCTGCTAGCACTTAAAGGTCTAGAAGTGCGCTAGGAGAGAGGATGGGTGTTGTTGAATTTTTTCTGAACTGGAGGAAATGGCACTGGCTATGCATAATGGGAAGACTTGGTCAATGGGTCCTGCACCATTAGAAAACTTGCATTAGAGAGCAGAGTGCTGGCCATTTTGTGAGAGAAAATACTTTTGCATCCTGTAGCTCATAAGCAGATGAACAAAGCAAATGCTCTAACAGTAGAAGCCAGTAGGTCCATCCAGTTGGCCCTATCTCTACCAGAGGTCAATGCCAAAATCTTTGGAGGAGGTAATAAAACCTGTATTATGTACCCAAATTTGTAATAATATCCTATAGGGATAAATTTCTTCATGATTCCAGCTGGTGATCAGTTTATGTCTTGAAATTATCTGTGGATACACTCAATAATTTTTTTCATGTTGGCAACAGCTAATTATTAGCAAAAAAACAAATCCAGTAACATTAAAAGCATTGCTGAAACACTGCACAGCTCATCTTGGAAAATTATGGGTTTGTTTTTATTTTTTACAAATAATGTTACAGATGGCATTAGCATAGAATTTGCACAACTTCAGGGCTGCTTTAACAAACATCTAGTGTCAAAGTCAGCATCAAAGTCAGCACTGGAAAGAACAGGTGTAGCTTTTTATTTGCTGTTTCTATATCTTAATCATGATCCTCAGCTGGAGACACTTTGTATAATATTGTGAAGGAGAAAAGACAAGACATGCTGATTTGCAGTTGGCAAACTTGGATTTGCAATGTAATACAAATTATTTATTCTCCTCTTACGGGATGGAAATGTTAATATTGTGAAGCACTGTATAGAACTGACGATTCCTAATTAAGGTTTTATTATTATGTATCAGCAGCATGGTATGTTGTGACTTCTCAGTGATTATGTCACCATTATACTCATCAGTCTCCTGACTTAGTACTTCATTCCATAGTAACATAGCCTTAATTGTTCTCTAAGTGACCAAAACAATGGAATGTTTCACAGAATGTTCCAATAAGCAGAAGATGAACCAAGGAATACTGGAAATATGGAGACATTTTAAGTTTGGTACTCTCTCTCTCCTGGATCTCTGAAATGTTTATTTCTAGAATTCTTATTTTTCTTCCACTTTTTCCTCACTCCCAAGTACTGTACACCTTCTTTTAAGGGAACTGACATCTGTTTATGCTGGACCTTGTGAGATCTCATGGATTTTTCCAGAGTTGTTCCCTTTTAAAAAACCAACAAATCAAAATAACAGCAACACAAAAACTAAAACCAAACAAAACCAAAACACTCACCAAAACAAACAAAAAAAAAAATCTCAAGGAAGATCTTCATCCCTGCAAGAACTTGGGGAAAAGAGTTATAAATAGAATATTCAGAAGAACTGGAAGAAGAGCAAATGAATAAGTCTCTATGCTGAAAACTGGAAGGGCAGTGACAGCTGCAGGGCTTATGTTGGTGAGTTTACACTCTCCTTTCTCCCACTGTGCTACTTCCTGGAGTCTGCCTGTATTATTTGCTTTACATATTAAATAAAGTAAGCTGCTGATAGGCAGGCTAAAGACACAAACATCAGAAGATAAGAGAGTGCTTACAGGTGAGGGTAAACAGGTGTAGCTCTAGTGGATGTGGGTCAGGTTTATGATTCTAGACTCATATAAGGATTTCTTACCTCAACACAAACTGTAAGCTTGAAAAAATGGAAGCAAGGATTTAATTCTATTTTATCAATGGTCAGTGGAAAGGTAGGACAGATAATAACACCAGAAACACTGTAATAACTGACAAATCTATTTTAAGTACTTTGATTCAGAGCAGGAAGGGTTTTTTTAATTAAACAATCTGATTTTAAGATGAGAAATAAATGAAAAAACAGTAGTTTACATTTTTGAACTGATTAATCTGCCACTAACCTATAACTTGGGAATGTGACAAAATATTCCTATTTATTTTCAAAAATTTATCCTGAAGGATGTTTAAACCACAGAAATGTGTTTAACCACACAGTTAGCAAGAAAAAAGAACATTCCAAGACTCAAGGGCAAAAATCCACCCTAAGAACTCAGAATGAAATTTATGAACAGTAGTATACATGAACTAGAGGATGGTATTATCTTCTGTGAAAATGGTGTTGCTGCCTTACATTTCCACGTGAAGTTTTTATGTCTGCATTGAAAAAAAAAATCCTCCATAAGCCAAACAGACAATACACTTGCACTTGAGAAGATGAGTTTTCCTTTGTCATATTTACAACTCTGCAATAGTTTCAGACATGTAGTTGAAATATTTTATTTGAGCTGAATTGCAGAGAAAGATACAATGCAATCCTAGCAATACTAATAGTCCCTTTAGATTTAAAAACTTTTAACAAAATGTTTTACAATGAAAATCTAAGACTAGATGTTAGGGTAAGGATACAGACTGCTGAGAGATTTAAAAAGTGATAAATTATCCTCAGAGTTTGAAGCACACCAATTTTTATAGGAGCAAAATAGAAACCTTTGGCAATAATGTGTGACAGAAGGAGAACATGAACTGCAGGCCCCTGTATTCTAGCTGAGTAAGGACTTTTGATAGGGACATTGATGTTAAATTAGCACTCCCACCCATTTGTCCTGAAGCAGCTTATGCAGAAAAATTGCCTAGTAACCCACAAAAATCTCACCTTTTAAAATTAACACACATTAGAAGGGACAAGAAGAGCTTTCAGCTGACAAGAAAGTGTGTGTAAATTTGAATCTGCTATTCAAACAGCTAATTTTGAGAAGGGTAGTACTGAAACACAAGCTGCAGAAGTCAGTTTTACAAAGGACAGCTACCTAATTTTACAGAGTGGAAACCTTTATTTCTTCTTTCACAGAATCTGACTAAAGCCAAAGACTTAGTCCAGGATAAGAATAAAAAGATGGTACTTTGTAGTAACTCCTAGGAGGGTGTTTGAGACTAGATCCTGAGGTGGAATACCGGCTACAGAGGAGTTACAACCAGGCTGTAATGCTTCAGAAAGAAACCCAAAAAGAGTAATGCTGTACATCCAGCACCACATTGGGTATGCAGCCTTACCTGAAAAGAAAATTGTATAACTTAGCTTAGAAAAGGTGTTGGGTTTTATTGCGTGGAATTGTGTGACTATGCAACCTGCACCTTTGGTTGTAAGGTGCATGTGAAGTTCAAGAGGTACAAAGAACCCTTTGAAAGAACTCCTATTAAGCAAACCTTTCTTGTGTTCATCTTCATATCTCCAAAATATAACACACACTAGTGCTATGGTGTTAAAAAGGGAAAAATTTTCTGAGAAGCTGCTACTAAAAACAGACACACTAAGCAGAGCATGCCTTTCAGAGTGCAACACTGCTATTTTCTAAGAATTGGAAGAAGAGTCTATCAGCATGTCACCGTCCCTTTCTGTTTCCAAAAAATAGGTCCAATACAGTCTGGTCAAATGACTTGATAGCTCTCTTCTAAGAAGCTGATGAACAGCAGGAGGAGATGCTGATAACACCAAGGTTGTGGGTTGGATCCCCGTATGGGCCATTCACTTAAGAGTCGGACTTGATGATCCTTGTGGGTCCCTCATAACTCAGAATATCCTGTGACACCTGACTCTGTGACTAGTGCTGCAGAAGACCTAGCTATCCACATCTACGACTTTACAATTGAGACATGGACCTTTGGAAACAGAAATTCCATAGAGGACATCAGAGCTCAGATCAGTACTGAAGAATGTTCCAGAAAGTCATACAGAAGCTGGAGATAAAACAGCGTGCCATTATCAACAGGTAAACAGCCCATGGCCTTAAGTGCATACACATCTTGCCTAAGGTTTTGTTGTCTTGTCTAAGGTAAGAGACATGATAAGATAAGCTGTCATGCAAGGCTGAAATGCCAGAAAAGTGGAATAAAGTCCCTTACCAGCAGGGCAGACAAAAAGTGCCATTCTGGTCTGATTGGAACTTCAAAGGAGTTATGACAGAAATGGCAGCTCAGGTTTAGGTATTGCTTTACCTGCTACATTAGTGTTTAATTGACCAAACAACTGTTTCACATCCAATGAAATTCAATTTAAATTTCCTGAAAATTTCCCTTTACATAAATGCTTGGAAGCAAGAACTGAAAACCTCAGTGCCTGGGTTACCTAATCTTAGTTCCCTTGTTGACTATATACTGAAATCTCTAAATCTCCTTTAAAAATCAGGAGCTTTTCCTCTGAAGTAACCATGGTGCCACTGAAGCTGAAAAAGTAAGAAATATGTAACAGGAGCAAAAATGACTAGAAGTGAGAGTGAAAAAACCCCACAACTGGAGCATCTTCAGGGTGTCTCTGCACTGTTGGCAGGAAGGATACCACCTGGAGCCATAGCTGGAGACAAAAAAAAAAACCAACAAAACAAACCAAAACAGAACACAAGCATGATCCTGATTTTTGATGATCAAGGCAGCTCAGTACAAAGCTGTATCCCTAAAATGTTGCTAAATCTTACTCCCAATTTCAAGTCTGTCTCTGTGGGGAGCTGATGGGTTAGACTCTTGACAGAGAAAAGCAGAGATACAACAATAAGTTGTATTGGTTTTTTACATTTTTGTATGTTTTGCCAGAAAGTTTTCATTGCAAAAGAAAGTGTTTGTGAAATCTTGGCAGTGAAATTTTCACCATTTTTACATTGCTTTTTAAATCACTGGTCTTAAATACAGACAATAATTATTGCACTTGGGAAAACATGAAGTCCTTTGGAAGATCCACAGAGGTACCAAACTCAGTATTTAGGAAAGGCTAAATGTGATCATTTAGGTAATAGATGGTAACTATTGTTATTTCATACTTCCCTTATCAATTTTTTGATAATTTTATAAAATTTACGGTTTTATTAGTTTTGTTTCCTGTTCAATATATCAGGATTTTTAGCTTTGCTCAGTAGAAGTGGAAAATTGATATTATTATTGCAGTATTGCAAGTATTTGTTCATTAAATTGTTTTATACACTTATACACTTTAAAGATGTGTAAGCAACAGAAACATTCCTATGCTGCTGACTAATTGACCAATTGCAATAACAAAAATCTTGTCAGAACTTCTCTTCCTTTGAAATGGGGTACATTTGCAACGTTATGGCCATTATCTGGTAATATGAAAGAAGAAAGTCTGTACTTTCTTACAGTAAAAGTTCTTAGTGTCTTGAATATTGTGGAAACAGCAAGTTAGCAAAAGAGATATTCTGCATTTTAGGGCTGTGCTAAGGCCATTTGGAGCTGTAATCATAATATTATGTAAGCCTCCCTACTGCTCAGTGCCTAGAATGCTGCCTTTCCTTTATTTTTCACCTAAGGGAGTCATCGGTTTATCTCAGAAATCCCTCACTCAGCAGCTGGCACCTCTGTGCACGGTGGGGCAGTGCATCCTGGCTGCCCACCTTTGAAATGCAAACGAGAGTGGATGCCAGCAGAAGTTCACAGGGTTGATGGTAATAAAAGTCCATAATCTTGAGGCACCCTTTGAGATGTATAGCACAACTCTCATATTTTTCAAATTGAGTTTCACAAGAAGTGTGGTATCTTTCACTAAAAGAAAACATTTCATACTCACAAACATCTCCAATAATTTAATTATTTTAGCAATTAAAAAAATATTCTAGGTATTTCCACTGTTTATGAATGACAAAAAATATTTTCCTAAATGAAAACTTGAACTGTTAACACACATTATTTTACCAAATGGAGTTTGAGATGTGGAATCTTTGGGCAAATAACGAATAAACTTCCCTTTTGA
Organism: Fringilla coelebs; assembly: GCF_963513975.1. NCBI lineage: Eukaryota > Metazoa > Chordata > Aves > Passeriformes > Fringillidae > Fringilla > Fringilla coelebs. Next base: position 63,534,830 of record NC_140030.1, on the reverse strand, counting down.
CAGATTTCTAGATAGTTGAATCTCCTTTGCTTTTAAATTGTAGGAAAAAATAACTTCCACTTTTGAAGTAAAAATTGCTTTCATGACCTAGTCTGACTGTCTTTGAGCAAATTTATGTTCTGTGTCAGAGTATGCGTTGGTTCATGAATGATTACAAAAATAAGGAGCTGTAAGTTCGGCTGTCTTGTGAAAGATCAAACTTGATAGTTTGGAGGGGTTTTGTTGTTTTGTTTTGTCTACTTTTCTTTTTAGCTCAGGCTGGACATCAATTGAAGTGGAATTCATGTTAGTATTGAAACGGGCACCTGAAAAAAACACCGTCTACAACCCACTTTCTACTGACCCCAGCTCTTTTCCTCTGTAAAAAAGAAAATGTGCCTGAACTGCAGTTGCTAGTTTTCCAGACCCTTAATCCTAGCAGAAATATGCTCTTGTTTTCCACTGAAAGTGAAATTAATCCCATTCAAAAATGTTGTCTAGCAGTGGCTGCTGCTGTTGTTGCTTTATTGACTGTTAAGACACCTTTGAGTATGGTTGAGAGAGTGAGGAAAAAATAGAAACATTATTGTGCAATCAATTTAGTGTGTTGCAAGGTGATAATAGGATTGTAACTTACTGCAGCATTTTGTTCTCACAAATCATAACTGTTTCTTAAAGGAACAGGCCACAATCAAGTTCTTTTGAAATAATACTTTTCAACTCCTTTGTGCTCCATTTTAAGAATGTTTACTTCACTATTAGCTCTGAGGGAGTGCCAGATCCAACTACGTTGATTGCCTGTCCTTGGTATATACTCCTTCCTGGGGCTAACATCCTTCCTGCTACGCCCTGTCAACTTTTAGGTTAGATCAACTTGGGATATAGATCTCCTGTTGTCTTATCTCTACCTATCAGATAATTAATTAACCTCTCTGGTAAGCTTTGTATTCTTCTCAGTCTTTGATGGATCTCACAGTCTATCAGAATTGCAATTCATTAATACTGCAGATCCTTTGGTTAAGACTGTGTCCTCAGGGTTCCAAGCTTTTCCTTGCACAGTGTATGCAGGCAAAGAAATACAGTCCTGGTTTACAAATCAGCAAGCAATGAATCAATGTTCTTGTCTTTTCTTGCATGCTTAGTCCCTAATTTCCATTCCTTTTTACTGCAGCTGCTGATGCCTTTGACTTTGTTATGCTTGTCTATTTTTCTCCTATTGTTTTGTTTTATTTGAGTCTGCTGTAAAAAAATGTCCTCAGAACACTGAGGACAGTATTATTTTTAAATTTTTAAACTTTTAATCAGAGTTTCATATCCTCTCCTTGGGAGTTGAAAACCTAAACTCTTTGTCTTCTATTATATTGCAGGCCAGAATTTAGGTATATGTACCAAGAAGACTGAGGTGTCAATTCAGTCAAATTTTCTGGTGGAGATTAATGACCCTTAAAGCACTAGCTTTGCCATTGCAGTTTAATGTTTTGAAGTCGGCTTAGGGATGATTCTTAGTCATGCAAGCCTGTTCTGACGGGTCCTTTCTCACATGAATTTTTATTTACATATTCTGGTATACGCAATATACACACTATTCCTACATAGTGCTAGGAATAGACGTAAATATCAGATACTGTTCTCTGAGACGCAGAAGCATAGCCTATGTCAATTTGAAAAAAAAGTCACTGATTGGTCCTCATTTGAAAGAAGCCTAAATTTTTATTGTTATAAAAAAGATGGCGCTTTTCAGAATTTGAAAATTCTGTTCACTTTTCCAGCACTTAACAAGAATGTTTTCATGACAAAAACTCATGTTTTGGAATTTTCTTTCTCAATTAAAATTAGAAATACCTTTGAGCAGTACCAATGACTTTCTGCCTGTGCAGGACTTAGCACCCAAATGAGTCCTGGTGGTTCTCAGTGACCCTACCATTTCTCCTGAAACAAATTCAGAAGGTTCATGTGCACCTCTGAGCAGTTTCAAACCTAGTGATTCCAGCTCATATCCTGTTTTCTCTGGTCACACCTGTAGGTCTTTCAAGAAAGGCAGAAAGCCTTGTGCTACAGGAATGGAAGTGGAAGATTTGCTAAAAGTAAAAAAAAAAATTAATGTGTATGTGTTTTAGCAGATGTCAAACCCTTGATTCACACTATTTGATTTAATGGCTGGGCAGAGTTTCCAAACCATCTACTGGTATGCAGTGATATCAGTAGATGGCCAGGAACTTCAATAACCATGAATATCTACAGTTTAAGTCCATTTAATATTCTCCTTATTCTTATGAGGAATGTAATGTTCATAATTAAATTTATCATTTAGACAGACTGTGTAATATGGTATACTATTCACTTTCAGAATTCTTTAGAAGTAATAAACCTGGATTGTACATTAAAATGTGATATGACTCCCAGATGTACCCTGACTATTTTTTTGGCACTTGGCACCACACATTATTTTCCACCGGTTCAGATGACAGGCAGAACCCATCTGAGGCAAAACGAAACAATTTCCAACTGGTGGGCTTGATAGTGCAGGTGACATTAAATAATTAACAAGTTCTCTTTCAGAACCATGCCTCGTGCTTTAATTAATATCGCTTCTTAAAATAAGAAGTTGTTTACCATTGCTGCCTCTGCAAGCTGATTGCTGCTTGCAAAAAACATCTGAGACATGAATATGCCCAGGGGATTGCTTTCACTTCATTGTTTATAATAACTACAAACAAAGAGCTGCAAAAGCTCATCTCGCCATGAGGCATCCTGACAATCTGCCAGTTTAGTCACCAATAATAATGAGACTGGCACAAGCAATAAGCTCAGCGCAAATCTAATGAGGGCCCGTTTCAATCGCTCATTGATACTACAGCAGCTGCTCAGCACCCACTCTTCGGGATGTACCCACACCAGTTTTGTGTGCCTCCAACCACTGGAAGGGCAATTTCCCCCTCACTACGGCTTTAGTCCGACTCAGACCACGTGCCACCTTTTTTAAATTTAATTTCTGTCCCCGTCCCAGAGATACAATCCAGGCCAGCCCCGCTGAGGCGACGGGTGTAAATCATCCGGGCACCCTAGGCCAGGGAGAAGGCTGGAGAGGAGGCTGAGCTGGAGCTGGAGCTGGAGCAGGTGCCCCTGTGGAGCCGGAGGTGTGCGTGGTGCCCTGGGCCGCCTGTGCTGAGCCCTGAAACGTCACTTCCGTCGCTTAATTCCTGCGGCGAATGCAATCATGAACAGATGGGCAAATGACACAATTCCACTGCTAATGAACTTCCCTACTGGGGAAGAGGACAGTGCATTACCCTTTTGTACTTCAGACTCTTAATTATCATTCTTAGAGTTCGGTGTGGTGTTCTGTGTTTGGGATGGTTTTTTTGCCTTTTTTTTTTTTTTTTTTTTTTTTTGTAGTTGGGGGTTGCAGTTATGGTTGCTTTTTGTTTTGGTTTTTATTTTTTAAATTCTTTTTGTGTGTGTGTGTGTGTTTTGTTTGGTTGGTTGGTTTTTTCCCCCAAGCATAATTATTTCACAACTTTGAATTTCAAATTTTTTGGAAATGGATAGCTAATTCCTGTCTATTTTGGAAGGTTCTGAGGAAGTGGCAGAACAAAAGGGTTTTGTTTCTAAATGGAAACAATCATATTTAAATGCACAGCTTAAGAGAAGAAGAAATCTGTGCTAGCCTGAGTTCTTAAATACCATTTTCTTCTTTCTTCAATTCCCATTGCCCTCCCTTCCAACAAGTTTTCTCAAAGCAGAATTTGTAGATGATGAGCTCATTGCTCTTTGGTTCATACATCAGTTTAGGAGGAATGAGTAGGAAGAGACTGATTTGGAAAGGTATAAATAACATTTCTACTGAGCCAAATCACAAGCAAAATGAAACCCAGAAAAGGTTGATGCTCAGGTCCTTAATTTCAAATTTCACAGAGCTAAACTGATAAAAATACATTCTGTATCCAGCTGAAATATATGTCTCAGCATTAAAATAACATGAAAGGAGATGGTAACATATAATTGTAGATCTTTTCCCTGTGTTTTGGAAAGAGTGTTGATGAATAGGATGGGACACCTTACACTTCAGAGAAAACAAAAGGTAAAAAAGTTAGTGGTTCCATCATCCTAATTTGCATTTCTTTTGTGTTCTGAAAATACATGGCCATCTTCTAGATAAACAGTTGGCATAAGTGTATCTGTAGTTCAGTGAATGACAATATCTTGATGCAAATTTGACAAGAGAGTATTAACTCTGGAGATTCAGACAGTAGAATGTTGTTTTTCTGCATTACCACTTGTTAGAATTATAAGGTATATAATAGGATTTCTAAATTTCCCTCTATTGGCAGGGCAGCACTAATATATAAATCTCTTCTTTGTGACACCTTTTAATGTTACACTGTTATTATACAGCTTGTGACTCGGCCTAACTTTAAGTACTTACATGAGGCATGTAAGTAGGAAAGTTGTTCTCTCCAAATTATTCCCTCTTAGTGACAGCAAGCGTGAGAGTCAATCTTCCATGGAGTATTTCAGAGCACTTAAGTTAGATATCTTAGAGGTAAACATTACCAGTGACTTCATATGGAAGGAATAAAAAGGTCTTTTATGTCATAATGGAGACTGTAAATGATTCTCTTAGTAGTGAGAAGCAATTGGAAGACTTAATGTCCTAATACATTATACAACTGCAATGAATTTTAAAAGGCTTAAAAAAAAAGAGATGGGAAGAAGTAGGAGTTGGGGAAATATTCATTGAGCTGTAGTGGCTAAAGTTGAACGCATTTTTGTGACAACTGAGTTTTGCTGCAGTAAATTTCCTGGAGCACAAAGAGGCTTATGTATTCAAAGTATCACAAACTGTTAATGGGTTCCACTGAAACAGATGGCAACATTGTGATCATTTTTGCAATTAATGCTGACTGCAGATTGTTCTTGAGGCTGCAGTCATAGTTCTCCATCTCCTGTGCTACCACAGTATTATCCTGTGAGAGAATTTATTTTAAAAATTTCTGATAACCCCTTCTTCCTCAAGCGACTGAAAACACTCAATATATTTGGAGGTAGTATGAAATGCCTTCTGCTGCTTGCATACCAAAGCTCCTGCAACTTAAGATCTGTCTTTCTCCTGTGACCCTGAAATTTGGAGTAATGTGTGATCTCCTTTTTCTCTTGAACGATTAAACTGGTGATTAGAAAGCTAAGCACATCTTGAAGATTCTATTTCTGAAACAAACTGTATGGCTGAATATGTCTAACACAATAGCACTTCTGATTTACTGAATAAGTGAATATTTTGTGTCCATTTATTTGGATTTCTCAACACTTTTCATTGCCAGCTAATCTCAGCAAGTGGGGATTTTTGTTTGTTTTGTTTTGGGTTTTGGGGGGGAGGGGATGTTACTTGTTGGCATTGCTGTTTTGGGGGTTTATGTTTGCTTTTTTATTTTAATCTGAGTATGATGATCACAGATTAGAACTGTTTTCTTTGCGATATTTCTTTGTATGTCCAGCAAATTCTGTGTGGACCAGAGACCATTAGCAGTTTGCAATGCCCTTGAAAATAAATCATACTATAAGAGCCACAACCTTTTCTTTCTTGGACTTAGTCAGTGAAACATGAAAAGTGGGTAGATTGTTTTGCAACTAATTCAGGTGGAAACAGAATCAGTGCTATTGTCCTACAAGCATCAGTGAAATGCCTTGTCACATTAAAGGGAGATGTGTGGGAAACAGGAAGGACTGTTCTGCCAGCTGATAGCACAACTTAACCTTTGCCATTGGAATTAACCAGCTGAGGATAAAGTAGCTCAAAGGGAAGTTCTCATGAATAGTTGGAGAATGATCAGACATTGCTGAGAATAAAATCAGGGAGCAGAGGGATTGGGGAGAACCTCTGCTTTGTCCCAGCTGGGGTTACTGCCAGGTAGCTCTGTTAGTCAGCTGCAGTATCTGATCCCCTCTGCACACTCCCTGCCGCAGCACACGCATGCAAATGCCCACAGCAGGCAGTGATGAAAGCTGTGGTCTTCTCCCCAAAAACATCAGGCTCAGGTGCTAAGGATCTGCTGAGATCAGAAGGAGCTGGAGCCAGAAACCCTCCAAAGGGGCAGCATCTCCCTGCAGAGCCTGGCAGCTGGTCCTGCTCCCTGAGCATCACATGGGCCATCCTGCGCTAGAAAATGTCCCATGGTGGGTCTACCCTGAGCTCAGCAATCACAGGAAAATTACATTTATCAAGGACTCTCTTCCCCATCAAAATAAAAATTTTAGTGCTTGAGTTTCAGTTTTCCCATCCCAGAATTTAGTAGGAACTTAAACCTTGGAGCCAGGCCTTCCAGAGAGAGAAAACAGCGCTGGTGGGCTGCACCTTGCTGCTGTGAGAAGCAATTGCTTCCCAACAGTCTGCTGTATTTTGGAAGGTATGCCTTCCAAATGCAGCACAGAAAATAGCAGAGAGTGCTAAGACCTGGTAGAATTCTGAGATGCCTCATTAAAGAGTGAAAAAGCTTTGTGAAATCCAGTTAGTTAGAAAACCTGAGGTTGGGGTCTGATTTCTGCTTTCAGGTCTTATGAAGGTGAACAGCTTAAAGTGACAGGTTAGCAGAGTTCAGATGTTTGTTTTTTTCAAGGGTGGAATTGTACAGATGTAATTGGAACTAGGAATGCTTCTTAGAGTCTTATCACAGTAATAAACTGATAATTGTACAATTTTTTTTGACACATGACTTATGTAGAGGGGAAAATACTCTTCTTTTCCCCAACAGAGCATTACTATAAATTGTTGAATTACTTTGCTATGCAGATAAAGTATTAGTCTCCTGGGAATAGTTTTAATAAAATGGAAAATTTATAACAATGTTGCAATATTTTTTAACCAATCAGAAGCCACAGTGAGAGGTAATCATGTTGTTTATTTGTAAACAATGGACATTTTAATAACAAGAAAGTAGTTTCAAGAGGATTTTATTATTATTGGAAGAGAACAACTGAAATTTAACCTGTAGCAGTGAATATCAAATGCTATAAATTCTGTAGTGAGAAAAGGTCACAGATAAAATCTTTCCAATTGAGAAGTAATGCATGGAACGCTACCATAAATCTTGAAGATACACGTTGAAAGATTTTTGTTGATGTGGCAACATTAACAGTTCCTGGTTTTTGGGAAGTATACTCTGAGGCTAAAAATGATACCTTGTTCAGATTTATTTTTGCTAAGTAAAAAGTATGTTAGCTAAAATAAAGTCAATGGAAACCCTTCACAGCCAGAAATCTCTTATGGGCCATGAAAGCCTATTGCAGCAACCACAGAAAGTGCCAGTAAAGGTTTATCTTAGTATCGAACTTAGAAATCAAGTGTAAATCAAACTTTCAATGGTAGAGTCATGATCTAAGGGAGACAGAGTATTTGGAGAGACAGACCAAAATATACAGAAGAAATGTCTTTAGCTTAATGCATTAATAAATATTTAAACTCTTTTGTGGATTGCAAAAAGAAATTTGGGGGATCCACAAGAAATCTCATTAAAATCATTTTTTTTTTGCCCTTAGGAGAGACTGTCTAAAGAACCTTTTGTTTATTCTGAATATGATGTCATCACTGATACTGTACATAGAAAGTGCATGTATGGTATACAGCATACATAGAATCATACATATTTACATAAGACACACTAACAGGGCTTTCCATGTAAATAAAATCAACAAAGTAAATTTTGAATTGACATATGAGTAGGGCAAACACAAATGAAAATGAGGAAAGGATCCTTAGAGAAACATAATGTAATCATTTTGCATTAAGTTCATTAATCTGTGCAATGGCTAGATTTATATCTGTCACATAACATTGTGATGCTCTTTTTATTAGTATTTCTAAAAAGCAGTGACATTATTTAATTAAACAGGCATGCAAGTACCTGGTGGTGTTTTTTAATCTGTCAACAACTGATATTCATAAGCATTCAGTTTTTCCCTCCTTGAAATGATGTCTTACTCATGACAGAATAAATAGAGCTGGGTGACAGGAAGTTACCTCTCTTACCTCTCCAGGTGATGAAACAGTCTGCCTTTTCCATGCCTAGTGCAAAGATTTCCTTAGCTCTTTGAAAGAGATGTTGCAATCTCTCTAGCATATCCACTAAAGTGGTTATCTAGCCTTGCCAGTAGACTCTTCTTAATATATGTTCATTCATTGCTGCAATAAACAAGAGCTTTTTCATCTTCCTTCCTATTTTTTAGCCTTTTTCTACACTGCCCAGCCCTCATTTCTTCAATTTTACCTTGTGGATCATCTTCTGATGATCTGTAATCATTCTGATCCCTCTCTATTGCAGCCTATTCAGTAGCTTAGCATTTTTCTTAGAAGTGAATTGTCTGAAATGGAAGATGAAATTTTAGTAGAGATTTTATACAAGCCAAAACAATACGATTGCTTCATGTACAATCTTGCTGCCTATCTCCTTCTATGTATATCCTTGGTGTGATTGCTTGGGATGACATTATTTATTCATTCAACTTGTAATCAACCGTAGGACCCAGAACCTTTTGCAGGACTTTTATCCAGTCAGCTGTTATATAGACAGTGTTTGCAGCTGATTAGTCCTGTTTAAGTGTAGTACACTGCACTGTGAAGTTGAAAATTTCAGATCTGAGAAAAGGTCAGATATTTCTTTTCTTGTGTAATAATAATAGGAAGATTTTGTCAGTTACCCCATATTGCTTGCTTTCATTACTTTCGCTAATGAAAAAATTATTTCATGCATTTATTAGCTCCAAAAACAGTTTACTGAATAAAAATATTGACTACTTAGATCATAATTCAGGGACTGATTATCTTGACACCACTCAAAGAAGAAAGTTTGGCCAAAAGAAAGCAGTAGAAACAGTAGAGGCATTTCTGTGCTCTTTTATCTGTATACTAATTTATTGTGTTTCTAAGCAAGCAAACTACTCTTTGTGAACAGTTTTCCACTCTTGACTTTTCAAATCAACTGGACTCAGATTTGTACACACCCACCTTAAAGTACTACTTACCTTTCTTCAGACTGAAGTAAATAACCTGAAGTGTTGCAAAATTATAAAAATTAGATAATTGTGAAGAAGAGAGTTTCCTCATAGAGCCTGTAATGAAATAACAGCTTTTATATAATAGATTGTGTAATACAACTGTATCTAGTGTTAGTATAGTAGGAGAATAACAACAATAGGAAAAAACCCATAAAATATAGTGTTAAAGAACTTTTTAAACTATTTATTCTCATCTTTGGTTAGTTGGCACATAACACTTGTTAGCTATTTTTACATGGAAAATGCATCCATTCAGCCTACTATGTGAGCCACTGATGTAACCAGAGCAGTCAATCAAAGATGAAATGGAGCTGTACAGTGAAAGAATTAATTCAGACACTAATAGACAAGAGGGAAAAAGCTTCCATCCTGAAGTAGGAGATTACTAGCCATAGCAACATAAACAAACATTTATTGTTGTCTTTCTTTTCTAGTTATATCAGATTATTTACCAAACAATGAAGCAGATAAAGACACAGGTTACTTTATATTTGACTTATTTTTAGAACCACTTTTCTGTGGATTTCTCTTCCAAATGGAACTCTTTGCCAAAATGTGCATTTACACTGTAGACTCCTCACTGCTGGTCTTTTGTTCTGTTATAAATATAGTGTATTTGAATAAACTGAAGTGAGGAAAAGAAACATAAATAATGCTTTTACACTGAATAGTGCAAATATCCTGGGAGAACTTTTCTTCAGCCTGCATTCTTTACTTTTTTTAAAATGGCCATCTCCTGCAGGAACTTTGTTTTTAAATTTCCCACAGTGCTGCATGAAGCAGCAAGCAAGCTTGTGTGTGCTTTTCAGATGGGTTAATATGTTTTGCTAGTTCAAAAAAATGAAAATTAATTTCATTAATTAAGTGAAAAGACAGTTTCCCAGTGACTAGAAAGAATTCATATTGATTAAGAAGCAACTAAAGGAAATTTAGTTTTTAAGGAGAGATGATGCTTTCTTAAAGAAACAAAAAACAGTATTGTGTTACCTTTGGCTATCTACAGCAGAATGTGCTATGACCAGGAAAAATTTTGGGGAAGTGGTTCCTGCTGGAATGTCATGGGAATTCATGTCTCAGAAAAAGCACTCAGAACAGTAAGCCAAATCATGGCAAAACTTTTTACATTTTACTTGCAGGCCACATATATAAAGGTGTTTGTGAAAATCAAGTTGTAATTTACATATACATAAAGTATACAAATTCTTTATTTGTTTTTTAACTGACCATAGACCTGCTTCTGTCATCCTATCTTTCAAGAGCAAACAGAAATACAATTATTATGTGCAGCTGGTGTATGGCCAAATTAATTTAATACTCTATTTTAAATTTAAAAAAATTTCCAAAGAAGTTCAGAAATTTAAATTTGTCAACTTATTCATCAGCAATTTTTGCAATACTACAACTCTACTATTGGAGAAATTGTAACTGTCTTGGGTATGTAATAGTAAGTAATTTTTGTTCTATCTCATTTAAGCAAAATAATGAGTACATGCTTGGCTTAATCTCCAGGGTAGCTTCATTCTACTGATTTGCTCACTCAGGGTCTTTATTACTTTATTGCCCTAAAGATTCCATTTGTCATCTCAGGAGCTAAATATTCCATTATATGTGGTAGGACTTCATAACCATCCCAATATGCAGTCTTTTCATCTTCCCCAACTTATCTAGTGTCACCAAATTTTATTTCTCTGTAGTCATAATGAAATTACTCATAGATTTTGGAGTTGGAACACTGTGGCATGAGGAATACAATGTTCTAATTTATCTAATGTAACTGAAGAATAAAGGTTTTTGTGCCCCAGCTCTGAATTTTGCAGCACACAGTCTCCTATTCTACATGTTTCAAAAGAAGCCCAGCTAGAAAGAATGAGCATGAATAGTTTGTAATGTATATGTTGTAACACGTGGCATCGACAAAATTAATATCTTTGGAAACTTAAGTCTCATGTGAGCTTAATATGTTTGCTTTTCTGCATGGTCAGGATATTTTTGGATTTTAAGTGTAAACTGCCTATACAGATGTATTTATGTATTAAATACATATACACACTTTACACACACTACATAAGCACGTATTAAAATACATATACACATTTATACATTTCATATATTTAGTGCATGTTTACATATATGTGCTTGCTTTTCATTCAATTACATCTTTTTAATCTTTTTTGGTGACGTATTCATTTCTAGTTGTCAATATGTCATAGTGCACTTCAACAAATTGTTAAGCATTTTGTTAATTCCTAGCATTAAGAGAGACATTATATTAAGAAGAACCTGAGACAGACTTGAAATTAAAATTCTGTATCCCCTCTTCACCGCAGATCACTAGAACAGTTGCAGCTCTCTGAAAGGATTATGTGAAAAAAAAGAAATTCTTCACAAGCTCTGCATAAACTTTATGGTGTTGGACAAGGCATATAAATCTGGCCAGTTTCCCTGTTTCTGGGATAAGTGTAATTTTCCTTCTTGCAGTCCCCAGGGCTGGTTTCCTCTCCCATAGGTGGGAGCTGTCCCTTTCCTTAGATCAGTGACACAATGCATGACAGCAGTGGTGCAGCTTTTTCAAGTAGGAGGCTGAGGAGAAATCCTGGGATGAGGTTGCCATGGCAAGAAGCAGTCCCTGCCCTGTACGGTTTGCACTGCATGCCATGCACGAGCTCCACTTTTTATCTTAATTTGTATAATCAGTGATTAATTTACTGTGACTTAATTCACAACAATGTATTTAGACTTTGCACACTTCATTTAAAGGCTGCACCTTTATTCTCTTCAAATCCATGCAAAGATTTCTGCAGGGAAAGGAAAAATTTGAAGGCATCTTTCTCAGTAGTGACAGGGGCAGAGGAGGAGGGGCTATTCTTTGTAGCCATTAGATGTCTCAATTAGCAGAGCATTTTCTAAACATCTGCGTACAGCAAAATTTAGCTGTGTGATCAGGAGTCAAAGGCAACTTGCTGGACTAAATCCTGTCAGACTGCTGTTTTATACCAATGGACGTATTACCCTTCTGTGGACTGATGGAAGCCATGGCTGGGACTCAAGATCACACAACAACCAGAAGGAAAGAGAGGAGAAGGAAACTGACTGCTTCACCAGGCTAAAGATTCTGTCTTTCTGTGGAGACTGCACTGACAGCCCTATTGGGATCTGTTTGCTACTTTTGTACATGAAGGTGAGGTACCAGGGGGGCTGTTGATGACAGGAATAGGGTACAGCAGGAGTTTTCTTGTAGATAAGACTAGTTACAGAGGCTATCCTTGATATCCAGAGGTGTTGAAGTTAGCAGAGCTCTCTGCAGCCAACATAACTGCAGACAAAAAGAAAAAGTAAACAGACTTTTGGATTCATACTGAATAATTTGAAAAGGGGAAATCTAAGAATTAAGCAGTTAGTTTAGAAACCAGTAAACTGAAAAACAACCCAGCCCATCTATTGGACCATCATACTATTTAATTTCTACACTCTCTGGGGCCTATGCAGTAGTCTACAACACATGGAGAAAAGGGATCCTAGCCCTACTAGAGATGCTCAGGGTCTTCTGGCAACAGAAGACCTAACATGATTTCAGTTCCAAGGGGGAAATATACTTATAACTTGCCTCCATTCCCCCTTAGTTAGATGACACCAGGAAGTATTTCATATTAGAATAACTTTTCTAGCTCTTTTGCAGTGTTCTGCTGACAGTTTTACTTTATGATTTTTATCAAATCATAGTGTTTTGCAATCTTATTGAATTAAAGTGGACTTGCAGTGTTTCACACATGAAACAATACAGAGAATTTCCAGTAAAATTTCTGAAGGCAGTATTTTACAGAGTGTATTACAGCTGTTCACACCACTATAGTTACAAAGGCAGTAGCTTTCTGTTTCTATGTCCTCCATAAAATGAGGAAACACTTAATTAGATTTGCCACCGTGGCTACAGTATGAAAGTGATGAAATTATTCAGACCAGAAACCATATGCAGACTTCAGCACTAGAGGAAGAGAGAGACAGTTTTGTTGCTATCAAAGCAACAAAAGACAACTCAGTATCTTAATTTAGACATCCAGTATATTTGGTTGACATTATTTTTCCTTCCTCTTCTGAAAATGAGATTCTTATGGAATGGAAAAAAGGCCACACCTGCAAAAGGAAATAGTGAGTAAAGAACATGAAAACATTAAAAAAAATGTTGTTTCCCACCCATTTCTTCTTCCTAGTTTATTTTCATGAATAAAGATTACACTGCTGGAATTCTCAGTTTTTCTCAGTGTTTCAACACCTATGTATTGGTTTGGGAAAATCATTTTAATAATATCTTGTTATCAAGCAGTATAAAAAGCTAGATTGAAGCAAATGTTGTTCATCTCATCAACAGATCCAATTTAGGTTGGAATTGTTCAAGATCATAGATCAACCATAAATCATAGATCAACCATAAATCTAGCACTGCCAAGGCCACCACTAAATTATGCCCCTAAGTGCTCCATTTGCACATTTTTTAAATACCTCCAGGAGGGTGATTTCACCACATCCCTGGGCAGCCTGTTCTAGTCCCTGACAACCCTTTCTGTGAATAAATTTTTCCTTCATATCCAATCTAAACCTCTCCTGGTGCAACTTGATGCTGTTTCCTCTTGTCCTATCACTTGTTAGGTGTGAGAAGAGGCCAACCCCCACCTGGCTACACCCTCCTTTCGGGGGGTTGTAGAAACTGATAAGGGAGACCTGTGTGCTCCAAACTCCATCTGCTCTATTGCTCTTGGTACACACTCCAGCACCCCCATGTCTTTCTTGTAGTAAGGAGCCCAACACCGAACACAGGATTCAAGAGGCAGTCTCACCAAGAACAGGAGAACAATCTCTGAGCTCCATTGCCCACAGTACTCCTGATACCATCCAGGATACTAAACTCTAGCTAGTTGGCACCCAAAGCCTTTCCCTCATCTGCTAGACAGGTCACCTTGTCATAGAAGGACATTAGGCTGGTCAATCCTTTGTCTGGGGCTTGTAGTTCCCCAGATCCTCCCTCTGGCCCCTCTTTAGATGGCCATCACACTTGGTAGCTTACAGGCAGTCACCTGGGACCTCTATGGTGAGCCAGGACTTCTGGTAAATGGTAGAGTGGTTTGGTGAGCCCTTTTACCAACTCCATCAGTCCTCTTGGGTGGATCCCATATGGCCCCATAGACCACTACCCTACTGGGCCACCTCAATTATCCTGTCTGTCTGCTATTTCAGATGATAGCAAACATTCATGGAAAGGAGTCAGATATCTGGTATTTGTAGAATGGTCCTTCACATTTTGTGCTTTCCAAGAATGCAATAACAAGTGGTTTTGAGGCAGGGGTTTTAGAGTAAAGCTGTTTTTGGCAGATACCACTCAATCTTATCTTTTTTCCTGCCAGCGAGAGTCCTTATTAGCAGCACAATTGTATACATTGAGATACCACTTTCCTAGACTGAGAATAAGGTAGATAACCCATTTGCCAGCCAACCCATTTGCCAGCAACAGACTCTAAATAAAGAATATTCTTAAGTGTAAGTGGGCCTTTCCCTCTCTATGAAAAAATAGAAAAGTAACTAGACTGAAGAAGCCATGGGGAGGTGGCTGTGGCATTCCTATCCTTTCAGCCATGCATAAGCCAATCCTTTCTGGAAGCCTCATCCCCAACCCTCTAAGAGTTAACAGCCTTTTAAGTGCAGTTCTGCCGTGAATTTTAATACAGATGCAGTCTGTAAAAAAAAAAAGGGAAGGCAGATCTACAAAGGTTGCTCAAATGCAAAATTCTAGTTCAGAGCCTGTGTCTAGATATGCCATTTGTCAGCAGAGCTTGGAAGTTGGTGAAACTTAAACCATCTTCTGTATTTCTCTGATCCCCACCCTTTAAGCAGTTTCTGCACTGCACAGCTGTCAAGTAAAAAGCATTTCAGTCTGGAGAACAATGAAAGGAGAAAATCCATTCTGTATAAAAAATGACCAGTCCCTGTTATGACATTTATTGCATATTCACTTATGAGATATTGGATAGTGCATATGTGTCATAACAGAAGGATTATCCATCACAAATACTCCTCCATATAGAGCTGTGCAGTATTCAGGTGTGTATTTGCATATCCACATTCATATAAAGACACATGAAAGACTTGGCTCACTATGGATGTCTTAAGCCAACAACTCTGTTCCCTGCAATGTCACAAGACTAGAGCACCCTGAAACATTGTGGTCCCATGGTATCTATTTAACCTTGAAGATCTCCAGTGAAGGTGATCCAGCATCTTCCCTGTGACACATTCCCTAAAGCCTAGACCTTTCTAATAAAGATCTTATGTTTATCTAAAGCAAAGTTTCCTTGTTGGTGCTTTCCAGTACACCTACTATTTGTCAGTCAAAGAAGACTTAGCAAGACTTATTGCTCACTGTCCCTTTTGTTAAATCCACTTGAATATTGTGCCAGTTATCATGTCTCCCCTCAGCATTTTTTTTCTAGATTGTGTCTTGTGGGATCTTTTTTCTAAATGTTTAATCATTTTTTATTTCTCTCTGAACTCCCTAATTTGCCTGTCATTTTTCAAATGTGATACTCCAAATTGAATGTAGGACTCCTACTGATGCTTAATAAACATCTAGTAGAACCGGGTAATTAACTCATTTGGGTTTAAATTTATTACTCTTAATGCAACTTAATACCCTATAGCATTTGCTCCCATTCCCTTATTTTTTTGGTTGTGAAAGTGCTGTATGTTTGACTCATAAGTACTTTATCACCCAGCACAAAACTCCTATCCTTCTGTTGTATCTATCTCATTATTCTCCTAGTCTTCTATATTTGAACACATTGTTAATCTTTCACCTTTACTCTTCAGTTACTTATTGCCTCTGTTGGAAACGATTTTTTTGTTCATTTTAGTCATCAAGTAATTAAGATTTTATTAATACTAGCTACAACCTATGAAGATGTCTCTTTATGTACTTTACAAAGAATTTATTACCTTCCAGCTTCAAATTAAAGATTGGTTCAGTGTGTTCTGCTACATCCTACACAGGGGCCAATCCAAATATTGTGTAGTGAAGGGTGGGCTCCATAGACAAACTGCACTTGATATTCATTTCAATAGGAAATCAGATAGGTTAATAATTACATTCAATATTTGACTTGCTTTGGCCAACTGAGGAACATTTAATTCCGTCCACATTCTGTTGACTTCAACTGAACTACTTGTAGAATACAGTTTAGTGTCACTAACTAATAAATTCCTTCTCTGCTGTTGCTAATCAGCTGATTAAATTAAACCATTTGGTCCTTAAGCTGGGTATTCTATCAAAGCATCCCTACAATTCATGGGAGTACATCTAAGTAGAATCAAATTTTGGGAGACTCTCTGGCTTGTCGAAGCAAGGCATGAGACAGAATTCCCCATTCCTATATATGTGTGTGTGTGTGTGTGTGTGTGTGTTTGACAGGGAGAAAGAGTGTGTGGGGGAAATAAAAATTTGGAGGAATGTGGGGGAAAAAAGTGCACGCTGGCAAGTTTTCAACAGTCTGTGTTAAAATACGGCAGGTGTGTTATTTGGGAATTTCCATGTGGCCCAAAGGTAAAGTTTGGATTGATTTCATTCCTTTGTGCTCACTTTTTATCAGAGTGTTTAAAAACTTTAATCCTTCTGAGGAGTGATAGGTCATTTATCCATTAGACAGACTTTTCAATTTCTTTTGCAGGAATGTTAGGAGGACAGTGGGTTTTTCCCTTGGCCAGTGAGATAAATCATATTCTGCAATTGCTGGCAAATATTTTAACTTCAAAAATAAAGTGAAGAAGAAAATATTTCACAGGCAACTTTAGAACTCGCTTAATATTCAGCTGCCTCTGAAGTCTCCTTGCTGTGATATCTAAAATTTTAAGCATATTATAAAGGCATTACAGACAAACCTCTGGCATTCTAACCTTGAATTCTGTTGCTAGTCCTATTAGATAAAAATCTACAAAATTAAAGGAAAACCAAAGGCATGAAATGGAACATAGGGAACTTTACCCTATTCCTCTGACATATGTTTATATTAGATTATGTTGTCTGTTGGAATCCTTGAAAACTTAAAGTCATATTTCAAATAGTAGAATTCTAACTGTTACACTTCCAGTGGCCAGAGAGACACTTGCTAGTGACCAGTGCACATTTTTGTTTGCTTGTAAAAATATTATTTCATGTTCATGTTTCAAATGTCTATACCAAAGAAAAAAAATGCCCCCAGCACCCTTATGAAAGAATTGTGACAGAATTATTAGATAGTGAATTTATTCTTCCATTTCTTTGGGACCATAATTTAATGATTCTGGAGTCAATGCATGATGCCCTTCTTTCAAGTATGAATACGTACTTGCCTCTTTCCTTCTGCTAGTCTGCATTGTATTGACCTTTGGTACAAGTCTAATGCAGTAAACAAACTATAAAACATTCTTATAAAATAGATGGACTATTATTGATAGATGCTCCTCCTCGCCTTCTGTTGGAGGAAAAAAACCAACAAAAAACCAAAAGGCTATTTTTAAATCTTATTTTCCAGTGAAGTTGTTTTAAGATAGAGTACTTTAATGGACAGTAAGCTTATGTGTGTATTGATACAACCAAGACTTTTCTCTGTGTTTTTTATTTGTTTTGTTTTGTTGTTTTTAAAATAGATACTATATGATGTTGAAAGGTCAGAAAAGAAAAGTCAACTCGTTCTCTCTCTTTGTAATATGTCTGATGTCAGACAGACTATTTTTCAATCTGCTTTGCATGTGGTGTCTTATCCCCTGAGCTGAAGTTATTGGTATTATACCCAAAAATTCAAGGGAAATGGTATTTCTGTTGAATTTTAATGATCAGTTTCAAATTACGGATTAGCCTGTAAAATGAAGAAATGTCAGAGAAAGGCATGCATTTAACCATACCCAAGGATCTGATCTTCCTTCTTCTGAGTCAAAGAGATACTTCAACTCAGACTTTTTCTGCTGTGTTTATTTAAACTGTAAGCTCAGACTCTGAAGCAGCACCTAACCCTGTGAAGTATCTATCAGCTTTATGTTAGTGACCTTTCAATGTGCTACTGTAATGTAAACAGCCACAGTATCTTATGCTACCACTGTCAGTATTTTCTGATTTTAAGGAAGATAAAAACCTGTCATTGCTATGGTAATTGTTTTTGTATTACCCCACTAAAATTGAAATGGATGTCTGGTCCCTTCAAAATAACTTGAATTTACAAGCTAGATGTTTGGACATTTTTAAAGAACTCTTGACAACTTTCCAAAGATATCAATCTGATTGCCTCAGGGTGAGAAGAATTATGTCATGAGTTGTATTAGGTTATCTGGTTTTATGAGTGTCAATAATAAATGACAAAAAAAGTTAGTTTATCACGAAAGGTCCAAATCAGCCTTTAGATGAACAGAGGCTCACTATAAAAAATCAGAAGATGTGTTGAGTACAGCAGATTCTAATCAGGCAAGCACTATTTCCTGAGCATGAGGACAGCTCAGAGGCACCAGGTTCACTAAAACAACAAAAAACCTCAGGAGAAATTTTGCTAAAGTTTGCATATAATTTTTAGACATTTCAAAATGGATTTTTAGCTTTAAAAAAAAAAAAATTGCAAACATTACTCCTAGTTCTTAGAGTATTGAGCCTAGTCATACCAGATACATTCCAAAAGAACTGAAGTGTTTTATTATACAAAGGGAACTTGAAAGTCTATTGCAGAGATAATAAATGGACTTAGAGATCCTTTACTTATATTCTTTAACATAGACTGGCCTTCATTTTCCTAACCACTTTTTTTTTTATTAGTAAACACATATATATATGAAACATGTGGTCTGTGTTCTGTAGTATTGTCAGGGTATTTGTGTTTCTAGTAAACAGTCAAGGGTTCTAACCACAAAGCCCTTATAGGCAGATGTAGGTAGGTAGTGCTCAAACTTGATTATGTCACTTTTTAAATAGCTGATAATGGTCTACAGTCTAGTTCCTAAAGCTTGTTGAAGCTTGCAGCATAGCATTCAAAGAGTGAAATATCATAAAAAAAAAGCAAAGTACAAAAGTATATCAAAATTTTCTCAGAATAGAAAAAAAAATCTAAAGAGCATTTCTTGCTCTGAAGACCAACTTTTCTTTGAGCAACAGTTTCAAATTATTTACTATTTTATCTATAATTGATGTAAAATACTGCCAATCATTTCTTCAATGTCTTGTTGATATGTCCAGGCAGACTTTGCTGTGGTCTTTTTCCTGTCCTAAAAAGCCACTTCTTAAAATGTTAGCAGTAAAACTAATATAATCTAATTTTTAATATATTTTTTACATAAATGAAAGCTTTCCAAGTACTTATTTTCACAACTTTTTAGTAAGCTGCCATGTTATTTTTGTGGATATAATAGCTATATTCAGTGCTGAACATCACTGTTGTCAAATGTGCTGATAATTCCTCTGATGTCAGTGACAGAAAGATTGTGTCTTGTCAGTAAGAAAAGGAGATGCCTTGGGCATGTTGAAACTGAGAAATTAGGTTCCCCTAGGAGAGCAACCATGTGAGAACTCAAAGCGGTTACCTTCCAAGAAGGAACTGGTGAACTGATTTATAAAAAAATGAGAACTGACACCTTTGCTTTAAACTGGAGTCAAGCATGCACTGTAGTTTGCAGAAGTGTAATTGCATTTTTTTTTTCCAGTTGTGTTCTTCTGTTTTTCTGTTTTTCTCTAGACAGGTTTATCATGGACATGTATCAGGGAAGAGGATATCAGTATGCAATTCCAGATAGAGATAGCTTAAATAAAGGTGTAAGTGAACTTAAGCTCACTTTTATGTTTCTATACCAAGACATTTAACTAAACAGGCATGTGTTTACTGCTCTACTAACCCACCTAGCTTTCTTAGAGATCTTTCAAACATTTTCCATTATAGGCTTAATGTTTCAGGAGTTGCTTGAAGATGCTGGATATTCTAGTTCTGACACAGGAAAGTCCAGAAGGAAGATGTAGTGGCCCTCTAGGATTATTTGCAAACCAGAGCTGTGTGCCAGGGAGCTTGGCTGAAGCAGTTGCTGTGGTTCTTTGCAGAATGAGGTTGCCAGGGTTGTTCCATTTGTGCAAGAGGGAAAGATTGTGCTAGAGGTTGTGAGTCTTTCTTCACCTATTATTTGACCAAAATCTGATTAAGAACACATTTCTCCTATGTTATCTACCCTTTGGATTCACATGTTGCCTGCTAAGTCTATTGTTTTCCAGCATTTATTTAATTTAAACTTATTGACATATCTTATTTTCATTGTAGAGTGACTTAGCAGTATAAAAGACAAGGGCGCATAGACTCTTTGTAATTTTAAGATGTGGTAGGCAGGACTGAGCCTTACAGATAGCAAACAAAGAATGAATTTAATTAAAATATAAACATTGTAATAAAAAGCGCAGCAAGCTGGAGACTGTGTGTTTACTGTGGTGGATCAACCTTTTAAACACTTTCAGAAAAGGGAGGAGTTTTTGTTTAAAGGTAGGAGCCAAGAGAGGAAATAGCAGGACACACCAGATGTAGAGTGATGTTCCAGATTTAGGTACAGATTAGGAAAGATATAAAGAATTAAGAAAGAAAAGAAACAAACCCTGTAGAGAATGCACAGGTTATCCTATAAGCAAAATGTGTTTTATATATGAGCAACAGGAAGCCTATTCAAATAAGAAGAATGTAAGAGAGGATTTTCCCAAGAAAATAATATATTTAGGAAATAGCAATGTACTAGGAAAAACAATGATTAGAAATAAACTTGTCCTACTGATGAATATTGATTTACTGTTATTGTTCTAAAATATTTAGAATGTTTTTTCTTCTGTTCTCTTTTCAGATTTTGGAAATGAACATCAGATTAGTTTTCCATGGCTTGATGTGTTTCAATATACCTGCACAGTATTCAATCCAAAGAACATCTGTTTTATCAGACATAAAGTGGGACTGTAGGTTCTTGTGAAAAATGTGGCTTCAGAGGTGGCCCTGTAATGTGGCTGAATTCAACTATGTTGGGCTCTGTCACAGTTTAACTCTGGTAGGAATCTAAACCTCACCCAGCTGCTCACTCTCATTCAGTGCAATGGGGAAGAGACTCTGAAGGGTGAAAGTGAAAAAATTCCTGGGTTTAGATAAAGACAGTTTAATAGGTAAAGCAAAAGCTGCTTGTTCAAGAAAAGCAAAACGAGGAATTAATTCACCACTTCCCGTGGGCAGGCAGGTGTTCAGCCATCTTCAGGAAGCCAGGGCCCTATAATGCTTAACAATTACATGGTAAGATAAATGTCATAACTCCCAATGTCTTCTCTTCCTTCTTGTTCATATGCTGAGGATGATGCCATATGGTCTGGGACAACTCTTCAGTCTATTGGGATCAGCTGTCCCAGCTCTGTGCCCTCCCAACTCCTTGTGCAGCCCCAGCCTCCTCACTGGTGGGACAGTGAGAAGTAAAAAAGGACACAATGCTGTGTAAACAGTTCTCAGCAGTAATTAAAACATCTGTTATCAAAACTGTTTTTATCACAAATCCAGAGCATAGGCCCATGGAAGCCCTTAGGCTTCAGTGGGAAAAAAAAAAACACCAACATTTTGGTGAGGAACTATAGTTTAACAGTAAAAGGACATTTAGTTTCAGGCACAAATAAAAATGACAATGAAAGAATCTCAAACTCTGAGCTTGGAAAAAGGAGGAATTAAAAGATTAGTACAGTATGAATCTCTTCTATCTTGACAAGTCTGGGATTCCCTTCACAATATGTTGGGTACAGTCTGTGAGAGAAAGTGTAATGTGAAGCAAAACGCCATGTGCCATAAGAGCTAACAAATCTGGAAAAAAAATTAGCATTATAGCCATATCTACAACTCATAGAAATAGATGGGATTATTTTATTGATCTGCAAAGGATACAGGACTTAATCCGGTATCTACAAAGGGAAATGTTTTCAAATGTAGCCTGGGAAGTTACAGCTGGGAACAGACAAGCTGACTGGCTCTTATCTCAGAAAGTAGAAACTCTGTTTAGAAAAAGCTTTAAAAATGTAAGACTTTAATCTTCATAAATCTAGTTATTTTTTGAAAAAAAAATTCTGGAAAAAATATCCTTCTTCTTTTACAGATTTTACTTTCATATCTCCACAGCTGAGCTTCTTCACATTCTTTCTTTTCAATGCTTTACTTTTTCAGAGCAACTGCTTTTCTTTCACATCTTGTGTACTTTTTACTACTCATGCAGTGGCTAAAAATGATGCTATCCAGTCGAAGACCTTATTTGAGCAAGAATATTTAAATGCTATTCCTTCCTTTAGTTTTTTTTAAATGTATGAACAACCTGAAGATTGACTTAAAGAATGAGGTATGAAAAATCTGATACATGAATCTGAGAAAAAAATTCAGATAGTACAGTTGAATTCAGAATATGTGTCCATGTTTTAATGACTCAAGATATTTTTTTTAGAAGAAATTAATATCATAATAAGGTGAATCTTCAGGGTTGTTTGCATTTTGACATCATAAATATCATTATTTTAGGTAGATATTTGCATTTATAACTGTTTATATTCGTGAAGGCTCAGAAAATATACCACAATAACGTAGTGGGGGTGTGTGCGGGTAAGTTTATAGCTCTCCTTCACAGTTGTCCCTGAAATCCAGTGATGGATACAGCTAAGCAGTGTTTGGTGTTGTGGTTGGTACAGGGCAGGGGTCTGGTTCCTAAGAGGACATGGCCAAGCTTGTTACAGCAGCAGCGGCTCTTGCCCCTCTCCATGGAGCTCACTGCGTCTTTGCAAGCTTCCCCTTCCCAGGGCAGGCATGGCTCAGCTGCTCTGTTTGTGCAGGAGCACCTGCAGACCAGTAGTTTATAATCACATTCATGAAGGCAAACCTGGCACCAAATTAATCTTTTCTTGCTCTTTTCTGCCAGGCTGTAGACCCCTGAGGTTAAGTGCCTACAGCTTACTCTAGTGAGGAGCAGACATATCTGAGGCAGGAATGGGGCAGGCAGCTGCAGCATAAACCACAACTACATGTGATTCAAGAATCTTATTTTTTTTTCTCATTATGAAGTGTATGTTCCTAGGTTTGATCCTGTTTTGGTTTTTTACATTTTTTTATCATTTCTCCTTTTCTTTTTCTTTTTTAAATGAATGACAAGAGAAACATGAAAAAAATAATGAAACTGAGAAGCGGGAAGTGAAATCAGAAGAAAGTGCAAACTGTACAATGTATTTTAAAGATTTCAAGGATTGGCTACAACTTGCATCAGCATTTCGAAGAAACAAAAGTATCCGTGTTCCTACCTATGATGTCTACAAAAATCCAGAGTTTTGGAGCCCCTCAGGCTCCTTTCCCACTGTTAATACAGCTTAATAAATTTATTTTTGTTAAAAAGTCTTGTTGACAAGTATACCCCAAAGAGGAACATGGTGTACAGTTGGGGCAAACGAAAGCAAATCTTGTTCCATGTTTGTGTGTTCTTTGAAATAATACATGAGTAATACTGAGGTTTTGTGACAGGAATAGGTAGAAACAGGCAATTAAACCAGGTGTTGGAAGATCTATAATAAACTATAACAACTTCTGGTCAACACAATGACAGCTACATTGAAAGCAAATATCAGTGCTTACCCAAATTCTTGTTTTGGAGGGGGAGTGTCATTTGGACTTTGTTTCTCAATGAATAAGAGATCTGTAAAAAATTAATCACTACCAGTTCCGACAAGATCTCATGGGATCACTCATGCATGTGTAGCACTGAAGCATTGATTAATAAAGGCAGTAACTATTTTATGGTTTTTAAATCTCCCTTTTTATCTACTGAACTCCTGCATAGATCTATGGAAAGCATGAGGTGTCTTAACTACTTTGTCCCTCTCCATCTCCATTTTATCTACAATATATCTTTTCCTGAATGTTTTCCGTTCAGTTTCTCCCATTTAGTAGAGCCTATGGAGAAAAAAAAAAACAGAAGTCTTCCTCTTGAAATTTGGAAGACACAATGGAATGATGTAAAAAGTGGTATAAGGCTGCCTGTAAAGAGTTGTCACACATCAGTTGGCTGAACTTCTTGACAGGTAGAGTACAGAAGTTTGTTCATAGGATAGAGCGGCTCTCACCTTGGTTGCTGCAGGAAGTGAATACTCCTGTCATGGTCTAACCTCTGCCAGCAACTAAGAACTGCCCAGTTGCTTGCTTGCTGCCCATCCCCAGCCCTTCCCAGCATGATGGGGAAGAGAATATACAAGGTAAAAGTAATAAAACTTGGGGCTTGAGACAAGAACAGTTTAATAACTAAACTAAACTAATGATAATGATAATAATGATGTATCATAGAGAAAAGAAAAATAACAAAATGGAAGAGAAATTGAAACCAAGAAAAACAACAATGCCAATGAAAAAAAATTGCTCCTCACCAACCAACCAAGGCTCAGCCTCTTCCCGAGCAGCAGTGCCCAGCCAGCTTTGCCCCTACTTTATATGCCGATCATATGCCATACAGTATGGAACAGCCCTTTGGCCAGTTAGGGTCAGCTGCCCTGACTGTGTCTCTCCAGGTTCTTGTGCACCCCCAGCCCCCTGGCTGGCAGGGGACCATGAAGCAGGAGCTGCAGAGTCCTTGACTTAATGTAAGCACTGCTCAGCAACAACTGAAACAGCAGTGTGTTGTCAACATTATTCTCATCTTAAATCCAAAGCACAGCACTGTACCAGCTACTTGGAAGAAAATTAACTCCATCCCAGCTGAAACCAGGGCACTCCCTAAACTAATCATGGTTCCTGTGAATGGGACCAATAGTTTTTTCTCTGGATTTATGCTAATTTGGTCTGGCTCTAAGAAGGAATCAATTCTTAGCAGCTCATTGTTCTACTGAGCCCTACCAGCCTAAGTTGTGAACGAAAATAGCCAACTTCCATATGTGAGTTCAGTTGTTATTGAGAAGGCAAAATCCATCTTTGTTACTTTCTTCCTTCAAGCCCTACTGACTGAGTGTTACAAGAATTTTGGTTGAACAAAACTTTACTTGGCAGATCAAGCCTTGATCTGCAGATCTCCTCTCTGCAGATCAACCATTCCCTAATATATGGCCCATCCTCAAGCCTATTCCCTCTCTGCTGGGTCTTGTACCCAGGACTTCAGGATCCTGATGTGCTACAAAACAGATGCTGTTCTATTTTTCTTCACAGTCTCAATTGCCTCCTCTGAAGACAGACATGCTTCATTTTTCTGTTAGCTGTTGTAATTGGTCATCTAATGGTCAAAGCCAATATCACTGGGAAAATCCTCCAGGCAAAGAGAGCAAGAGCCTGCCTCTGTTAACTCCCTGCTTTTACTTCTACTCACCATAATTGCCTCACCTGCTGGTCTGTGACAACCTGCTCCAGGAGCAGCGTAGCTCTCTAGTAACTCTTCTTAGCTCTGGAGATTTCAGAAGCCTTCTCCAGGTGCACAGCAGCAGCTATTCACAGAAGCAAAGTGAAGCACAGAAAGGAATTAAACTTCCCTACTTAGTGGCTTAGGAGAGCTGGTTCTCTTCACAGCCCCTATTATAGAGTCTTCATCTTTCTCCTTTCTCCAATTTTCAAGAGACAAAAACCCCCAAACTACGAATCAAGTTCCTAAAAAGGATACAAAGATGTTTAAAATGATCTGGTAATATTTTTCTCCAAAGCAGCAGCTGAAATATTTGTGTTTCATGAAAATTTTAAGGAATCTCTTTTGTACTGAAGATATGAGCTGTTGCTTAGTAGTGAATGCAATCAATAATGCATGTATTGACAGAAAGACAAAGGTGGATGTACCTTGGTTGAATTTGGAATGGGTGTTTACAAGCTGGAGAGCTTTCCTTTCAAAGTTTCCTAAGGTCTTCTTAATAAATCAGGGAATGTGGATTTCTCAGTTAAAGCCTGGCAACAAAATATTTTTAAATTATTATCAGTTAGTATTTTTGGTTTTAAGCGCAGGAAATCACATTTGTAAAAGCCTCTTAGCCATATAGATTCTCAGATTTCACCACTGGCTCAGATACAGCAATATTAAACTTTGCCAAATCACAAAAGACCTAAGTATGACAGAATAAGGCAGGAGAATATTGATTTGCCTTAGGCATTTCATTTAAACACCTACAGTAGGCAGTACTTAGAGCATTTGAGGATTTCAAATGTTGTCATCTAAAATACAGCGTATTTTGCCTTTATCATGAGAAAGTAAGAATTCTCTTTTTGTGGGTTTTTTGTTTTATTTTGTTTTAGTTTAGTTTTGTTTTTGTATTTTTGTTGGGGGTTTTTGTGGAAGGGAAGGGCTAGAGATAAGAGATCTGTGTGCTGTACTTCTTTTTTTTTTTTTTTTCAAAATTATCTTTGCAAGAAAATCTTATTATGACCATAGTTTGTGTTTAATGATGAAACACTCTTTGTCTCATTGGTCACCATTATTTCTCTGTTATTTAATACTGAGATCTTCTTTCCTGCTCATTTTTTTCCCTAGCCCAGTGGACTAGAACTAAGAACAATTTTTTTCTAATTATAAAAAACCACAAATCTTTCTCATAGTGTTTCATCCAAGAATTGCTTCTATAATCACTGCTCTCAAAAATGACTAGCCTATCAAATATTTTGAAAGAATATTTCCTAGCCTATTTTGACTCTTAATGTTAACAAAGCTTTTGAATTTCCTAATGTTTGTTAATTATGTCACTGTTTATGAGTTAAATTTAATAAGGTGTTTGAAATTGTTAAGGTTTTTTCTTAACGTTCTACATATTTTTTAACTAGTTTAGGATATTTTTAAAGGAATATTTAAAGGTTATTTGGAACTATATTGAAAGTGGAATCCTAGATTGATTTCAGGAAGGAGGAAGGAAGCATTGAATTCTTTCAAAATCTGAACTGCATCTTGAAATTGTTAGACTCCTAGACCTACAAACTGAACTAATGTTCAGGTGTTAGTTCCCCAAAACTTGCAGTTGGAAAGGGTTATTATTTGTTGTATTGATGCAGTGCCTGTTTTTTAAAGATGAGACCAAGAAAATTTAAGGTCATAGTGAAAGCATATCAGAAGCTGCCTATGAAGAAATGTGCAGTAATTTCTTCACTAGGCATTGTAGAAGAAGATACTAAACCAAAAATTTAACTGGAAGAAAACACAGTCTGTATTCAGACAGAAAGCTGACCCAAAATTTAAGTATTTACCATTGTTGTTTTTCAAAACATTGCCTTTTTTGTAGTTACTGTTGCCTTTTTAGGCACTAATTCCAGACCGTAATTGCTATTGCCTTTTTTGCTTTTGTGTGAAGTAAAATGTAAGTTAAAAAAAAAAAAAGAAAAAAAAAAGAGCAGATATGTGCAAAGGTCAGAGCAAACCAGAGTACTTGAGAGAATAGGCTGAGTCCAACATGTATTGTCATGACAGCATCAAGAAATATAAAACTGCTGCTGATGAACAGGCATGCTGAACTGAATTCTAGGGTGACCAGTAGGAACTTAAATATTAGAATCCATTCCCTGTTGTAATTATTGTTATTATTATTATTATCATTATTATTGTTGTTGTTGTTGTTGGAAAGTCAAGCACACTATTATTGTGGCATAGCCAAAATTGAAACCAAATTTAATAGGCAACTAATTTTAATAATTTTAATATCTTTTATTTGCTATTTCAATTATACCAGCTATCAGAATTTTGTTTATTGACTCTTTTGCAAAGATCTGGCAGTAAATATACTGGTCAGTGGTGCCAGTGGTCACACAGAAATGATTTTTAATTAAAAAAGAAAAAAGAAAAATGGTTGACATGAACAAGAATTCAAAATGAAGTGAAATCTAAAATTCCTAGGACTATTTACAGCACTAAATATTTTATTTGGTAGAAAATGCAGGATCAAGTAAAAAAATATTGCTCTTGTTTCTCTTTCTCTCAAAATACTTACTTTAAAGAAGCGCTTTAACTTCCCTGTGGAAATAAAACGTTATAGCCTCAATAGTGAGAAGCTTTTTAAAGACATGCTGCACAAGACAGAAAATGAAGCTTGTTTCTTTTAGGAAAATGTAAAGACTTTCTCTTTAAGCAAAATGGCTTCTTTCTGTGGAAAACATGTTTCAGTTTAGACTATGCTAACACTATTTGAAATGGCCTTCAGGCATTTTAGACTTCAGTAGTGCCACAAAGGTTTGTCTAATTTGACAAACATGTAAATCTTAACTTACCATTGCATTTGACAATAAAATGGAGTTTTCTGTTTACACTGGTTTGAGGTTTACCTAGTATTAGATGACATACTGGGGGGAAGGAGGGAAGATAGGATAAAATACCCAAGTCCTCTTTACAATATTGTTTCTTTGTTCTGCAGAACTTCAGCAGTGTCTGCCTCCTGAACTTCTGCATGTGTCCCAACCTGAGTAATGCTGTGACTGCCTGCACTCAGGAATTAGGTGGGCTGGAAGTACAGTGAGAGCAATGTGCATGTTCATATTATTTCTCAACTACTGATTGTTATCTAATAGGAGAAGCAAATTACCTTTTGGTACAGTTGCAAGTAGGTGGGATGAGAAATATTGTGTGTATTTATAGAGTCTGAGTATATTTGTATTTGGCTCTTGCACAGAACCACGAAGACAGCTCACGTTTGCATGAGTTTTCATGCTTTTGTAACTTTCCTCCTGTCATGAATTAGAAGCAAATATGTGGTTGCTCAGCAGAGCTCAGCTGCTGGCATCTCAGTAGGACACAGTGGCTCCATCCTGCCTTCTCCCAAGCTGCAGACCTGGCAGACAAGGCAGATAAAGAGAGAACACAGCAAGACAGTGGCAAATGTGATATCATACCAGAGCTTCCTAACTCCTGATATATATTTCTAGATTATTTAAAACTGGAAATACTAGAATATTTTTTCTGTATGACACGGACAGGGAGGAAGAGAGAGAGAGGCAACAAGTGAGACTGAGCAAGCCGGCTGTAGCAGTTCTGGGAAGGCTCTCTAGCAAATTATGGATTTAGTGTTTGAGTAGAATAGAATGGGAAGTGGCCATTAGAAAATATGCTGAAATACATGGAATAAACAAGTGTACCCAGTAAATGATTACGTATTGAAATGCTGCTGACACAGGAAAGGGAAAAGGGATTAGATGGGAATTACATTAATAACAACCTGTAGAAGCTAATTGAGATGACACAGGAATAATAACTGAGGAGAAGCCAAGACAGAAGCACCACAGTGCCACGGTAGTTTATTAGCATATGGGAGAGAATTTGCCTGAGCTATTAACTTCCACTTGTAGTAAATTCCAAGGGCAGTGAATTCTCAATTAATTTTTCTATAAAGCCTTAGAGATGCTTCAGGGCTTGTCCAGATCATTAGGATTGCATTACAGACCCATAACAGAAAGATTATGAAGAAGACCATTTTCCAAGTAATCCAAGACAAATTCAAGCACCAGATCAGGTGAGAGCTGAATATTAATTTAAATTCAAATTTCAAAGTACCCAAAGAACATAGTATTTTTCTTTTCTCAACTCAGAAGTAGGTCCAAAATCATAACTGTTTTAAAAACTCACTTTTTTCTATTCTGGCCATTTAATTTCCTGACCAGTAATTTCAGCTATGAGTCCTGACGTGGACAGCCATCTTAATGGATGTTCAAATGGAAGCAAAGGATGTTTTCTCTCTCTGTGCAGAATTACACTTTGCACAAGATAACAGACAACAGAATGTTTAAGTACCTTGTTATATGTGTAATAAGTCAAGAAAATGTTCACCACTGACTGTTCCTAGGCTATGTATGCCCCTGTTTTGTCTGCTATGTTACAAAGTGACAGAACAATTATTGCTTAGAGTAGCCCTGGGACACCTGAAGTGCCAGAGCTAATGACAAAAACACATGATTATGAGTTGTAGGAATACATGCTCTGCGTTATTAGCTTAGGTTATGGTCTAGAGGAAAGGCTTCAGAAGAATTTAGGGTTTGTATGAGATGACCTTTTAAAAGCAGTGGCTTTTGATGCATATGGAAAGTATTCCCAGTTTCCTAAAACTTTGTCTCCCATTTAAGACAAAACCATGACTTTCACACAGTTCTAGGGTACCCTACAATGCTCCAGGCTCAATACTTCAGGTTTCAATACTTCTCTTGTCTATGGATGATCATTTTAGTTATAAGTAACATCCATGTCATCTTGATCACGGTCTTGAGTGATCTTTTCACATTTTGCAAGACTGTATTGCGAATGCATCTTCCCTTCCTCAACCCTTAGAAAAGACATAGTGATCTCTGTTGTTATTTTTCTGGTGAAGAAAATGGAACTGAACACTGGTGTTAGCATAGTAAGAGCTTGTATCATATTCCTCTAATACAAGGGAACATGTTTCTTTAACTTCAGGAAGCTTTCTAAGCTTTGACTTACAGTATTTATATAAACCTCCACAGACTGCAAAGTTCAAGTAGCCTACCCCAACTCCTGGTTTCAAAGGCTGCTGAAATTTAGGATAATCTGCTTCAGTCCCACACCTCCACTCCTTGTTCACAAGAGCACTCTCCTATTTCAAACAGCAAAACAGAGAAAAAAAGTGTGCATAACTTCTTTCAGCAGATATTGCTGATAATTAGTGACATGGCTGATCGCCTTGGGTGTTTTTGTACAATGGAGTAAAACTGAATTTGATTTCTATCTACAACAAAATTAAGTAGCCTCCACAGAGCTGTGGTTCTCCTTCCCACTGTGCCTTAGACAAGTGAATATACAAGGCTTCCTACCCCAGCCTCCTCTCCTTCCTCTGATATGCCTGGAGAAAATGCTCTGCAGCTTAAATCAAAGTTGCAGCTGCAGCCTGACTTGGGAAGATCTTCCCTTATCTCAGTCAGAAAATGCTACTAAGAGTTAAAACTTGAGTAGAAAAGCTAAGGTCATTCAGCATATGATGGGCAGATGAGAAGTTAGAATTTTCCAAGAAAACAGGCTTTCAGTTTTGCAAAGTTATAAGCTGATATAAAATCATCAGCTCCTTTCAATTTATAGAATGAAGTTTCCTGTATTGTACTCCAGTTGTATCTCACAGTTTGATTTCCAGATGGTATAGTTACCCAAAAACATCTCTTTCAATGAATGGTACAGTCAACAAATATTGCTGTTGGAAATTCAAGTAAGAACCCTGAAAGCAAGCATATATAAACATATATATAGATACATAGATATATAGGTATCAGTAATGATGGAAATTGCTGGGGATTTTACACTCACATTTGCCAAATTGTTTATAACTACACTCCTTTTAACTTCTCTGTCAGTGCAGTATTTCATTACCAGCTGAACTTAGGCAAGGCTAAGTGAACCACTGCAGAAAACTGAAGAATTGTTTTTAAGCTTTTTAAGCTCACAAAAACCCAGATTGAAGTTCTGAATATTAATTCTTATTCTGAAAGTTGAGGGGTTTTGTGAAACTTAGTAAAGTGGCAGAAAAAGCTCCCATACTGAGTTTTTTCCCCAGCTTTTTGTTGTTCAATCAAAATTAAATGCACAATACTTATTGAAGTTAAAGCTTATTATGTTATTTTATGGTAAATAGTTTCTTGTATGGCAGAAAAAAAATTATGCATGTACCACCTTTTAATATATTTGCACTGTTTTTACTACTAATAAAGATTATATTCACACATTTTTAATTCTAGTGTACCTAAATAAAATGTAATGTGCCCTTTTCTTCTCCACTGTACCTATTAAGAAAAAGGAAATTTTAACTTCAAACTCTTTTGTGTAACCCAATGTGAGTATGTAGAGAATTAACTAATGAAAGCACCACTTTCATTTTATGCATGAAAATAATCTATCATTTGCTTTTGTGTTCTACATCAATTAAGAGAGTCCTAGTTTTCCTTTTGATAGTTAGGAAGCATGGATGTTACAACAATGATTTTTAGGGTTTAGGTCCTGCTATTCATTACTGTGTTTAGGTCCTGCTATCCTTACTTACACCCTAGCTTTTATACAAATTTTTAGACCATATGACTATAAAATCTATGGAGAAAGACACATGGGTTGAGAAGAAAAACATCATTCCCTCAGCAATCCACTTGCATGCTGCCCCTGCAGCTGCTGTTGGAAACACATTTATTCTATGAAAATGTGGACTTTTCAATCATGGTCCCACTCTAAAAACAGGCCTACTTGTCTGCTCTGCAGATCATAACTTTAGAGGCCTCTTTAATTTTGAAAGCAGAAGAGATTTTGACCAAAACCTCTCAGTAAGGAAGGTCAATATTTTGAGTGGAAAATGAGATGAAACACTTTTGTTTTATTGCTGGCAAAATGAGCTCACATAACTCTTCTTGGCAATGCCTGTAAAAGGAAGGATACTGAATTGTCAGTGAGTTGTGACTTGTTCTGTGGCTTTGTAAACAACAGAGTTTACAAACTCATGAATACAGTACTAAGGAAAAACAGAAATCCAAATTGTAGTCAGGCACTTAAATTACCATAAGTTTTGTGGGTGGTCCTTTGCAGACAAGGTTTTTTTGTTATATACCAACGTATATCTTTGCCTGTCTTTTTTATGTATGTTTATACATACATAAACATACAGATGAGCATACATACATCTGCAGTAATCAGTGAGCTGACCCAAAAAAATGGTGTAAATAAAAACAGCACTTTGTTGGACATGGGCTACTGAAACTTTTATAGTCCCATTTTGACCACACAGTTGAAGAATGTTGAGAGACTGCATGCAAACTTAGAAATGTTATTTGTTATAACCACAACACAAGTTCATTTATGACATTAAAATGCACTGTGGGTTGCTAAAAAGTTGGTGGGCATTTTCAAGAAAAAAATGAATGAGCAGAAAATACTGACTAAATGAAGTTGTACTTCGATTTCAGATCTTGGTTTACACTTAGGATATACTCTAATGGTCTAAACTTGTCATGAAGCCATGGAAGTGCTAAAAGCTTTCCAAAATAAACATATCCAGATGACGGAAGCCACTTTATCCTCAGGGTAATGGATCTCTGTATTAAATACAGTAACATATGTATAATAAAACATATGGAATATGATATTTGCAAAATCACTTACAGAACACTGTGTACAGGTGTGCAAGGAAGATATAAATACCTCAGTCATGATAGATAAACTGTTACAGAATCAGGGCCGCAGTTATTGCCTCTGCTGTGGGTCTGTAACTGTAAACACACTGGGGAAGGAGGATATTCACATCAGAACTAATTGTAAGCTTGCCAAAATTGTTCTTTGGGAATTCAGATTTAATTGCTTTCTTGAACTCTTGTATAAGGAGTTGTTCTCACCTTGCTCACTGTGTATTGTTGCTGTTAACTATTAGTGGGAGTCCTGCACCTAGAGTACCGGGACAGGGTCTGACTTTGGGCACCCTTTGCTCCTGCTGCAAGGGCCATTTCTTTGGGTACAGATTCTTGACTTGTTACTGGATATGTGCTCACTTCTTGCCCACACAAAATCCTCCTCAAAGAATTCTGAGAGATTATAACTGTTCACTCTTTGCATTGCTATGACCTCACCATCTTTATGTTTGAACTGCTGTTCTCCTGTGTAAAGCGGCTAAATAAGAATAGCTCTGCCTAACTCAGCTGTGCTCCCTCTAGGTACTTGGAGCTGCTGACCAATATAAAGGTATTTTTAGTGTTACTCCTTTTAACTCTGCAGAATGTGCACAGGTATGTCTATGATCTGAGAGAATGTATCTATTCCATAGATGCACTGAAAATGTTTCAGATGTTTTTCAATTAAGGAATTTTCATTCCAACTAAAACAACAACAACAAAAAAATTATTTGGTCAAGAAAGTATGATGGAACTAAAGGCCATTGTAATATACTTTAGCAGTGTTAAAATTGCACTTAGCATCTCTTTCTCCCCACTGCATGATTACTTACAGCTTGATGACTCAAATAATTTTTTATTACTTTTGGGTTTATTATTGGGTATATTATTCTTTGGGGTGAGATTCTTGTTTCTACTGTCTGCAAATCAAAAGACCCACAAAGGAGCCTTCCAAATCTGCCAGTGATCCTGGCTGAATTACAAATGAGAGCCTTTGTCAGTCTTTTGGGCACCCTCTATTTGGAAAGCATTCCCCTCTGAGCAGCTGGACACTCTCCATTTGGCATATCCATTTTGTAGTAATAATTGTACTTTAGGATATTTGGTTATGTCATCCAAGCAAATTGAGAATTCTTTCTTTATTTCTCTGAAGAATCTGACCCAGAGATGCTACACTTTGATACAGTCACCATCATCTCACTCAGATAATATTAAAAAATGTCTGGAGAAAAGCAACCTGCTAAGAGAAGTAAATTGCAATGATCTGACTTGCTCAAATTAAGGGAAACTTCAGAAGTAGTTGATGGTTAATTCAAAGTTTTCAGTTGCAAAATCCACTTTTGTTCAGATCATCTTAACTCACTGACCTTGGCAATACTATAAGGGTATACTTTTCTGCGAGATATTTTTGAATAACCACTCTAGTGAATTGAGGTCATGATTTTTAATAGCAGACTTGCAGCTATTCTTGTCATTTCTCTTTTTTCAAAGGAGTCTTTTAGAAAAACGAACCACAGATATTGTGGAAAATAGTATATGTAAGATCCAGGACACTTTGTTTTTCTGTCCTTGCTTTGAGAGTAAACAAAATACGTTTCAATTTTCCCTCATGTACTGGATCTCTGTGGTCATGGAGGCTGCAGGAATGTCAAGTTATCAAATATGGTGGAGGACCATGAACAAGCTCAGTTAGCAATTTCCTGTCCATTTGAGAGTCCATTTTCTCTATAATATCTATAGTATAATTAAAACAAAGGCTTTTTTTTTTTTAATAATGAAAAAATATTTTTTTCCGCATAGATCTGGATGAGGATCTTTGTCTTCTTAATTGTAGGTGGATGGCTCACAGAACTACTTCCCAAGGAATATACTGGAAACCTTGTTGCACTGGAACCCTTAAAAGCACCTACATATTTCTAGGCATGTGCAGGACGTGTGCCAAGAAAATCTACTGCAAAGGCAATGATTAGGCACATATTTACAGATTGGTGTGAATTTTTAATTAACATCTTAGCGCTTCCGTCAGATGTTTTATAGGATCCTCTCTGGAAATTCTTACTATTCAAGAACAGAACCTTGAGATTTAAAGAGGAAGTGCAGAAAAATCATACATTTGACATTGCCTTGCACCTTAATATTGCTGAAAATAACTCAAGTTTTGAAAATCACAGCTGATAATACAGTAGAGCAAAAAAAAATACATAGTATAAAAAGAAAGAAAATTAGAGGTGCTAGAATAAATAGAATCAAGCTTTGAAAGAAGATGAAGAGTGAAAAAAACATGAAAGAGATAAATTTAGAAACCTGACAGGCCATCAACACAAGAGTAGGGGAAGGAAGAGTGAAAAATGACACTTCGAAGATATGACCGCAACAGCCATAATAAAATGCACAAATGGGCATTCTTCCCATACAGTCTTCTCCTTCCTATATTTTAGCTCTATATGTCAAGACCATGCAATTATTGCAGTTAAAAAAACAAAACAAAACCAAAAAAAAACAAAGAAGAAAGGCTAGTTAAACTAAAGCCTATTCAAGAATATGATATATTGCTCTCAAATGGAGAATTACACTGTGTAGCAATTTCATCTGAGTGAGTGAGAGTCAAAAGGGAAAAAATGAAACGAGAAGGAAATGAAGCTAAGTAATTGGAGGAAAAAGAGATGTCATGAATTGGAAATGAGTTTTGCTTTGAGGTGCTGACTCAGATGCATAGCTCTCTATAAAAGCTACAGTAAGAATAAAAATAGAGCAGAATTTTAGTTATGAATAATAATAAAAGAGACTTTTATTTGCTTCATGTGCTTTAGAAATATCCAATTCTTCTGCTTATGAATAAGAAAATAGAAAAGCTGTGCTATCCTTCTTTCAGACTTTGAGCTTAGCCTCAAATCTGAAACCTGTAAATAGAAAATAAAACATAAAATACCAAATGTGCTTATTTCATCTTTATTTACAGCCATTCAGATGGATGACAAAAGAAAGGAAATTTAGGTAGAAAAAAGAGAGATCACCTATATGCATTTTTTATAGACATGATCAAATAGATAAGTACCAGACCCTTTCTTCAGGCTTCATTTATTAAATTTCTCAAAAAAAATCAGTTCACATGGATGGTAAAGAAAATGATAAAATGTAATGTTAAGGGAAATAGTTGGGCATGAATACTTAATACCTTTTGCTATGGTCTTCACCATATCAGGATTTTAAATATTGCTTTTAAATCTGAACTACATTTTTGGACTTTGTGGTCTTTGTTTCTGGTTTTCAGATCTTCTCTTCTGAAAGTTCATTATTATTCTTTCACTGTGTGATATTGTGTCTCCAGGTTTTTTTCCATTATTGTTCAAAATTCCTTCTAGTATTTTTCATCTACTGTGTTATATCACTGCCACTTTTACAATCCTAATCACAGGGCAGATTGCACAAAGGATGTCAGGACAGATTCACCTGCACACAGCTGTATTCGGGCTCACAGCTGATGGCACACATGGATTGTTAATGGAGAAAGTTATAAAAGCAGGGCAGGGAGCTAGAGATGGAGGAGTGAGGAAAAAAGAAGCAGAGAGAAAGAAAAAGGGAGGGAGGGAGGGAGGGAGGGAGGAAGGAAGGAAGGAAGGAAGGAAGGAAGGAAGGAAGGAAGGAAGGAAGGAAGGAAGGAAGGAAGGAAGGAAGGAAGGAAGGAAGGAAGGAAGGAAGGAAGGAAGGAAGGAAGGAAGGAAGGAAGGAAGGAAGGAAGGAAGGAAGGAAGGAAGGAAGGAAGGAAGGAAGGAAGGAAGGAAGGAAGGAAGGAAGGAAGGAAGGAAGGAAGGAAGGAAGGAAGGAAGGAAGGAAGGAAGGAAGGAAGGAAGGAAGGAAGGAAGGAAGGAAGGAAGGAAGGAAGGAAGGAAGGAAGGAAGGAAGGAAGGAAGGAAGGAAGGAAGGAAGGAAGGAAGGAAGGAAGGAAGGCTTTCTAGTATCCTATCAGAAAGAGCAGCAATGAGGTCCTGTGGCACAGCAGAGATGAACAGTCTCATCTGAGGGTCCTCTTCTAACAAAGCAGGTGATGATGGCGAAGGAAGCAGGGTACCTAGGGACCTGTGCAGCAGTCCCCTGCCTCTCTTGTAAAAATGTCTCAGCCACTTTGTATCAGGGGCTTTGGTCTTCCTCAGAACTGCTCAGCCAGAGTGAATTGCTTCAAAAGAGATAATTATTCTTTCATGTGGTTACCAGGAAGTCTTGAATTCAAGAGCCAGCAAAACTCTGTAAGAATCCTACTGATGAAGACCACTAATGTCTGGTGGAGTGGAATATCTTCCAGGTATTTTTGTCTTTCCTTATTTTCTTATGCCTTTAGTTTTAAAGTTGTGTTTTTCCCCATCAGCTCCCATTGCATATTTTTTTTGTGACAGAGATTACAGAATGAGGTCCACTGTATCTACACATCTCTCCTGCACTAGGTGCAGCACGTGCACAAATGCAGACAATTTCCTCGACTTGCATAGAATTATAATATATTATAATTATGATTTGACATTAGTCAAACTGTCAAAAATACACATCTTGGGAGTTTGCTTAAAACTGTGTTCTTCAAACACTGCTTCCGACCTTCTCTACAGATCATTTCAGAATAATCTCTTCCTTTGAAACAGTCAGTGTTGGATGTGATTATGAGGACTTATTCTTCCTGAAAATT
This sequence comes from Fringilla coelebs, assembly GCF_963513975.1. NCBI lineage: Eukaryota > Metazoa > Chordata > Aves > Passeriformes > Fringillidae > Fringilla > Fringilla coelebs. The sequence continues at coordinate 63,497,039 of NC_140030.1, read as the reverse complement.
ATTTAAAATATCATATAAGAGGGGTGGGGAGGGTGGGGGGAAGGGTGGGGGGAAGGGAGAAAAAAAAAAGAAAAGCGGAGTACTAATTGTTTAGACTGAGAAACATTTCAGTGTTACCAAGTATTTTCATGCCATCTAATAAGTGGAAATAACTTCTTCTTTGGCTGACGCCTTTTCAGTATATGTGTTTTATTAAAGATATCCAGTGTACCTGGATATTACAATGTCAACAAACCAGTCCCTCAGTGAGAAACACAGCTCAGAGACAAATTTTTATTGTCCCAAATAAAAGTGACAGAGAATTTTGAAATGTGAAGACAGCTTATGAGCATTTGCCATAAAATCTAGTTACACAAAGCTTCCTTTCCCCAAAAAATGAGGTACTGGAACCCTTCAAAGTCGCAGTTCTATTTCTGGCTGACTCAGAGCAGGGATTTGAATTAATTTTTCTTGCCCAGAAGAACACCTGAAAAAGCAGGCCATGAAGTCATTTTTATGCTATCCTCTTGTCCCATGAACATTTAAATAGGCTGTGCAGAATATCATGGCTCTGACAGAAAAGACTGAGGGAGAGCTACCTCTACCAAAATATTTGAGACTGCTGTATGTGCTGTGAATGGTTAGATCCCCACATCAAGAAAGGTCTTGACCTTGTGCATTTCATAACTTTATATGAATCCCCTGAGCACCAGGTTATTAGACAAAATGAAAAATTAGGTTACATTTTTCTTATCTGAAATGTTGCTTCTTTTGCCTTTTATTTCAAATATGCCAAAATAAAATATTCTGTTTCAGACTGAACAAAATATTTCCCGTGAACCCCAAGGGACTAGGTTTACTTTTCAGCAAAAAGGAAAAAGTATTATACACAGCAGAATGAAAAAAAATGACCCAAAATGAAATATTTATATTTCAATCCAGCTTTCAGATAAAAGCATACATTTCTTGAATGGCTCTAATACCTAGGTCTGATTTGAAGAGCTGCCGAATATCTCCTCTCTAATTGACTTTAACCCAGGTGTCTCGCTAAAAGCTGAAACACTCTGTAGCTCTGAGAGTCACCTCTGGAACATTAAAAAGCTGGAGGTACAAATGTCAGCAAGTTTAAGTAAACAAAGTTATGCTGATTTATAATAAAAGAAGCTCAGCATAGTGCTTGTTGCCAGGCTCAAGAAAGTATTTTGTTACTTCTTGTTTTAATTTTATACATGAAATGAAGAAGGTTAATAATTCCCAAGTGAATCCATAGCTGGTACCATAGAGTAAAAGTAAAAAAGAAGGAGACTGTGGCTTTTGCATTTTTAAAATAATGACTCAATACTAATTCTACAGGCATCTGAGATAGGTGCTTGGCACAGAAAAAATATGCTGCAACTATAACAGAGGAACTTGAATGTTAAAACAAATATATCTGTAAGATAAATTATACCTTCAGTTATACCAAAGCCAAAGTTTGATCCTATTGCTTTTATTCTATAATTGCATAGAAACAGAAAATAAATCATTGTGAGTGTGTCAGTGAAGTTTATTGCATATTGCTATGTCTGCTTTGGGGGACAAAAGTATCTACCCAAGCATAATCTACTGGACACCCCAAATTCACAGCATTGTATAGGTGGCACTGAAGAATATGTTAAAAATTAGTGACTAATTGTGGATAATTTAATGTAATGGGAAAATTAATAATACTGACACAGGAAGAGATTGCAAAGATGATAAGGGAGCAGGCATAACTGCTGGGCATGATTTTAAAATTTAGTCTGTATGAAGCAGATCTTTCAGCTTTTATGCAGGCTTATATACTTTACTGCCAGGACATGCACGTCTCTCCATATGATACTTTGGTTACCCATTGTATACAGTTATCTACTTACATTTAAATATGAAGAAGAGACTGAAGAGGGGATAATGCTTAGGATCTAGTCCTGAAAGTACTAATCTGTTTATCTAGTGAAAATTTGCTCGTCTGTGGAGAGCACTGGGAGGTGCAGATACTGCTGAGAAGAATTTTAGGATTCAGGAGCACAAGGGAACTGATGCTAATGAAGAAGACAGTCTGAATGCCTGGCTGCTGCATAAAAGCAAAACACAACTGCTAAAATGTCCTAGGTTAAAGCCTTGCTTTATAAACTGTGTTGGACAAATATGAGACAGACTCCGCATGTGACACGATGTTAGCATCTCCAGAAAAAAAAAAGTCTGAATAATTGAATCTAAAAGATCAGAGGAGAACTACTTTAAAGCACTCATGACTTTGTGGATGACTTTGAAATGCAATCTGTTAGGACATAAAGTTGCATAAATAATTCTAATCAAATAGAGCTTGTGTATCTCTTCCTTGATTTTTCTTAATTAACAAAGGAAAATTGAATGTGGATTTAAAAAAAAAACCCAGACTGTCTCAGCTCTTTCCTTTAACCTAAAAAGGCAATCAAGATAGATGGAGAAAATGAAGATGCCCTCAGCTGCTTTGCTTTCCTAATATTTCCTTCATAGTATCTTATTTGGTTCCAAAAGTTTGAATATGAGTATTTTTTCTGGTGTCCTGTGCTATAGTTTTGATTCTTTCTGCCCTGCTACTTATTATTATTCTTTCTATTGTTTCCCTTCCTCTTACCTTTTTTACTCCTAAGATATTTGTTGACATTCCTGAATACAAGAGCTATTTGGTTGCTAGCTGCAGTTTTCAGTAGTGGTACCAGATAATTTTGTGAGAATCTCTCTCTGGCAGTGTAGCATTACAGATGAGAGGTATTACCTGAGGCATTACTGGTCCTCAGACTCACTTGCTGTGAAACAGGCTAAGAAAACATGGCCTGAATCCTGAGACAAATCATATGACATTTTGGGTGGAGAGGCCACTGGGAAGACTACATATCTCCACTCTATTGCTTCTAAGTGAGGAACAAAATACTTAATTCCTGTCAGATCTCCCCTGAGGTGCTCATTACCAGGCAAAGGCAAGGATGAAAATGATGTGCAGTTATTCTAGAAAAATAAAATACTATGTTCTTGATTGCAAAATATTAGACCTAGTGTGAAAAAGACCCCAAGCTAATCTTAAAATGAACCCCACAATCTTGGATAGCGCTCCTGTGGGTGATCATATGAATGTCCCATAAGCTCTGTCCCCTCATCTTTTTCAAGTGTAGGTAACCCTTAGTGGGTTAATTTAAATTCTATTTCTTTTTCAATAATTAATATATTTTCCCTATCTCTTATGCCTTCTGTTCCCCACATATGTACAGCTGAAGCATCATTTTACCTGGGGAGTCTTCTAACAGTTCATCTGCTTTTATTAAAGCTGCACCCTCTTGGGGTTTTCTTTCTTCTGGACCAAGGTGCAAATGGAATATCTCCTGGTTTCCCTCATGTTTCTCATCACACCTTTTATTGCCATCTGTCTCTCTCTCCCTCTCTCCCTCTTATTTTAGGAACTTCATTTTAGTTTTTCATCCAAGACTGATTGTCATAATTCTTCCTTTCTCCCTTCTCTTCAAGTAGCTGGATTACAGGAAGGAAAGAAGTAAATAAATCAAATCAGTCTCTGGACTTTACATTCCTGTGACTGTTTTTACTTATCACATTTTTTTTCTAGATCCGTATTGCTTAATACCACAATGTTTTCAAGAGTCTCTAAGAAGCAATCAATACCCTATTCTTTAGGAGTATTCATTTTACAGGTATGTTTCCATATTGTGGAAATTCTGCATTTCTCTGTACTTCTCAAGGACAACTCTAAAACTGTAGAACTTGGAAATGTCTTTCAAAAATTTGACAAGACTTGGAAATCAATTTTTGTGATCTGGGTTCAGAGTCCAGATACATTTTGATTATATGTAAGAATGCTAGGCCAAATTATATCATGCCCTGACAATTTTTTTTTTCTTTTCTACTCCCCGTGTTACTTCTTCTGCAGCCCAGGTTTGCTCAACATGGTTTACTCAACAGCATCCTCAGCTGGGGATTGCTGAAAACATTTAGGCATAACCAGAGAAACCACATTCAATTTATTCATAACAAAGTTGACACTGTTACTGCTTTGTGTGCTTTTTCTAGAATTCCTAACCTTATTTGCACTTTTGGAGATCTATGTAAAAGTGTTGTTTTAGTCCTGTTTCTTTCCCATTCCTACTAGCCTTTCCCCTTATCTTTTAGGGTCTCTAAAGTAACCTGCTTTCTAACAATAAAATCACCTCACTGGTTTGTAGGACATGACTTGTCAGCTGCCAGCCAGGCATAACACTACTTTTGAGTATGTTGCTATTGCAGTATTGTTTATTTTGGATTTATGGCTGTTTCTTCACTGAAAACTTCAAAAGGTCAGCTTTGTCTCAGTGAGAAACAGGGAAATTTGAAATCTCAATCTGGAAAAAGCTTTTCTTGCCCATTTCCATTTTTACATAAAATTTCTTCCACTCTTAAGGTTTTGGAGTAAACTCATCTGAGATCAAAAGCTAAAATAACCCACTGACACAGCTACCTTTTCTGCTTAACCTACCAGATGTGAATCTGAAATGAGTACATGAAGACCCGAATTAAGCTCTAGACCCTAAATATCAGAAAGCAAAAATTCCTGTTGACAAATCTGTGTTATCCACTTGTCACCTTGTCTTCCTCAGGTGATTGATCATGTTAAATCCAGGAGCTCACCAAAACATAAGGAAAAGCCCCAAATCTTCATTATAGTGGCTGAAAAAATTATGCTTGAGCAGCTAAAACAAGAAAAGTGAAGACAAAAGTGCATACATGTCAGATCATTTGGTATGGAAATATATGTGTAACAAAATCATTATGTTTGTATGTAGATTACAAAGGTACAGAAAGAAATAAATACCCTCTATTTTCTGTAGAATGCATATATGTAATTGTGAGAGTAAAATTCAAAGAAGCACTTAACAGGGACATTTCTCTTTAGGTTGGGAACTTTACCTATTTTACAGAAGTTCAACAGTGAAGTTTAAAAAAAAAATCAGATATCTTTTTGTGGGAACCTGTGCTTCAGTTTAATCCGTGTATGATTATGATTGTAACATTTTGTCATCATCTGAATATCTGAATAAGGGGAAAGCATATTGCCTGCTTGAAGCATTTCCTCTAATCTTTTGCCCTTGAAAGTCCCTGACTCCTCTAATTTCTGCTTAGGCTAACTAAAGCTAACATATCAAAGATGCTTATAACAGTGACTCATAGAGCAAACTGCTGCTCATATGCATTACTTATTCTATATCTAATACCTCTCTTCTGTTATAGTAAGTACTATACCTAGGCATGTGGGGACTGCTGACCAAGAAAAACAAATATAGTCATCCTTACAAAATGCGGATCTGGACTGCTGAGGTATGAATTCACAGCAGAATTAATTTTCCCATAATTTCAGAGAAGAAAATCAGTCCTTTAACCTGAGAGTGAGGAAGGGAGGTCAGATCAGGAAATTAGCAGTAGAGAAGTGGAACCTGTCTAGGTTCTGCATAAGTACTTCACATTTGTACTAAAAGAACATGGAGAAGGTTGAATGCCTTCACTCACCGTTCTTTACTGGTAAAACTTGCCTTCAACAATTTCAGCCCCTTGAGACCAGTGAGAAATCCTGTTGCAAGGAAGATTTACCCTCGGTGGAGGAGGATCATGTCAGGGAACACTTAAACAAACTGAGCACAGGACCTAACAGAATGCACTCATGAGACCTGAGGAAGCTGGCCACTGTCATTGTGAGATTATACCAACTATCAACTATCTTTGAAAGGTTGGAAGAGCTACAGATGGGTCAGCATCAGCTGAGACTAGCTCAGCTGGTCAGAGCATGGTGCTGATAACACTGAGGCTGTGGATTCAATCCCTATGTGGGCCATTCACTTTGGAGTTGGACTTGATCCTTGTGGGTCCCCTCCGACTCAGAAAATTTTCTCAGTGATCTTAGTCCCTGGGAAAGTTAGAGTGGAAATCTTCCTGGAAACCATTTCCAAACTTACAAAGTAAAAAAGGAAATTGGGATTAGTCAGCATGAATTTACTCAGTTACATGCTTAACCAGTCCAACAGCTTTCTATTATATAGTGACCAGCTCTATAGTCAAGGGCTAACGCAAAGCTGACATTGTTTATCTTGACTTTATGAAGGCTTTCAGCATTGTCTCCCATAACATTCTTAAAAACAAAATTATGAAGTACAGACTAGAAAAATGGACAGAGATGGACTGAATCAGACAGGAAAAACAAAGCCAGATACCAAAGTATGTAGGATAGCAATCCAGGCCTTGAAACAAAGAAACTATTACTAAACTGTCAGGCTCAAAGGTTTTCAATCACCAGAACAAATTCCAGCCGGAGAACACTCACTAGAGGTGTAGCCCAGGGGTTTGTAGTGCAGAAATTCTGTCTGAATGGACACTAAGCTGACCAAGAGACACCAGTGTACCCTTGCATCAAAATTCAACAGCCTCCGGCTTCATTAAGAGAAATCTTTCCAGTAGGATGAAGGAAAAGATCATTCCTCTCCACTTAGCCCTGATGAGACATATCTGGAGAACTAGGCCGAGTTTTGAGTTTCCCAGGGAAAGAAAGACACGGTGAGTCCAGCAAAGGGTCACAAAAATTTAGATAATGGAACTTCTGTCACAAAACAAAACAGAGCTGGCTCTGTTCAGCATGAAGTTGAAGACTCAGGGGCATTATGTCAATGTGTAAAAACATCTGACCAGAAGAGGTAAAGAAGACAGAGCCAGAAGATTAGTGATGCCCAGTGCCAAGAAAAGAGGCTACTAATGGAAATAAAGTTACTTCCCTTTAAATATTAGAAAAAATGTATTCTGTTAATCAAATTAGAATATGTTTACTGAAAACAAGGTCATATACAGGTTTCCCAGAGAGGTTTTAAAGTCTGCATCCGCAGAGATATTAAAACCTCAACTAAACATGGTTCTGGTGAACATTTGAGAAGGGGATTGGCCTAGATAATCTTCAGAGCTTCCTTCCTATCACAGCTGTCTTGTAATACAACATCAATCTTAACAGGACCCTGACTCTTGTTAGTTCTTGTATGGGCACATATATAAACACACCTGAGCTTTGATCCCATCTAGAAAAACATTTAAAATCTAAATTTTATTCAGTCTTAATTTTTAAAAGGATATTTTTTTCAGGAGATGCAGTACAAATAGAATGCAGTACAAATAGTTCACAATTTCTGGGATTAGATTAGCAAAATTGTGCAGGAATTCCATAGAAAAAATGCAGCAAATAGTGGACTGTGGTGTTTCTTCTGCTTCCTAATTTGGTGTTAGACACTGCCCCAGAACTTTATCACATATTAAGAGACCTTTATCTTCCATCTTCTTTAAGCCAACAATACCAGCTTTCAGAACTGTTGAAGCTGAAGACTATCTTCTTTTCCTAGAGTGTCCTTCACCACTACCCAGGGTTTAGAAAGTTTTACATAACAAACTTCCACTGCATAGAAGGGCTTTTACCACTTTATGTGCCATGCCATGCATATTTCTCCCTGCTTTTTTTTTTTTTTTTTTCTTTCTCTGAATGTTTATATTTCCTATATATTCCTCTGAACAGCTGGGGAACTTTCATGCTACATGCAAATCAGTTTAAAAAGTAACAAACCTCGGGAAAATGTGGAAAAAACCTACAATAGCTCAAATTGTAGTTCTGAAACAAATCTCTCACTGTTCAGAAAATTGTGTTCATTGTCTTTTATTTTTAGAAAATTCATTACAAGAACTTAAAAAGGAGATGCATTCTTCTGCATTGTAGCACATTCAGGAATTCCATTTTTATCCAGTGACTCTATTCATTTGGGAACATGCAGTGAACCAGCAGGACAAGGCTCATTTCAGAAACATGGCAAAGTAGGACAGTGTCCTACCAATGACAAAGAAAAAATAATAATAAATAAATTTAAAGAAGCATACTTCCAGTTTTCTATTGACTTGTGTTCTTGTATTTATAATACTGTAAAAGATATCATTTTTAAATGAGCCCTGACTAGCAAAATGAAACTGAGCATACAAATATTGCATTTTAATGCACAAACTTTGTTTCTCATGTGGAAATACACATGGAGTATGGACTTTGTCCTTGCTGGAAAACAAACAATAGGTAATAAATATTACATATACAGCAGTTTGGAATTATGGATTTAAATTCATTCTCATTATCGCATTGAAAATGTTGCAATTTCCCTGAGTTAATGCCAGTGTAATTTGAATATGGATTACAATCATGAGAGGTCAAAAAACTGAGGCTAATCTGCCAGAGAGTCATTGCTATTAAGTAAAGATTTTACTGGGCCCAATTAATTACTCTCAAAAATATTTTTATATTCTAAAAAAATCCAGAAACTAGGGAATGCTAACCTTTCTTTTTTTTTTTTTTTTTTTTTAAGAAAGACATGTTTGCCTCCTCCTCTTCTTTTTTCAGAAAGTAGCATAAGAATTCTAAAGGGGAAATCAAGATAACCTGGTCTAAGTGTTCACAGTCTAAACATATACCCAGGAGTGCAAATTACTTGGTGAGCTTTTTCTAATTATTAACATTTGCAAATATGACACTGCTCTTAAGTGTAGCTCTGTTCTTCTAGACAGACTTTAAAAAATCAGCACCTATTTTGGTCACTGCCATAGCAGCCAGTAAATAGTGTTGGTGAAAATGAAGAATTGAACATCAGACTTTTGAAATACAGTTAGTACTTGTTTAAAGAAATATGAATTTTAATGTTTGATAAAGAAATACATATATCAATGTCATTAGGTTTCTGCAGGGGGAAATTCTGCAGGTGTATAGGAATGAAGCAACTGGGTTCTTCCATCTAATTTAACTTGTAAGGTGGTCAGCTGTAGCTTGTTCAGGATTATTATTTTCCAAAAATCTGAAACCTTACCTGGTGATTCACCCAAAATAACAGGGCAGAGAAGAACCGGCAGGTGGTAGACACCTATTTATTAAAATAGAAATAAGTGTTCAGAAAAGTAAGTTAAACATTAGCATTTTTAATGAGTGCTGTGTTTCATACAGTATAAATAGTATAATAAATATTCACTGGGCAGACAATCTGTGAGCTTTGCATCAAAATGATAGAGCATTTGAGTTATAAAATTGAAGAACTGGACTACTCTTTTTTTGTCAGAAGTCACAGAAGCTTCTGATTTACATTATCTTTCTGCAAAGAGTTTTAAACTCAGGTTTGTTTTTATTAATAGGCTAAATTTAATGATATTTAGGTTAGATGTCTTTTCAAGAATTGCACCTCCAATGGTAACTTTTTATTGTTTTATTGTTTTACGGTCATGTTTCCTGTAACCTCTGTGAGTCTCAGATTCTTTTTATTACATAGTACCACTCATTTGTCTGTAAGACTGGCAATCTGACTGTCACAGATGCCCTATACAGGTACAGGCTCTAACTCCATCAGTCTTATTCTCAAGCAGATAGACTTGACATTGACCTCATCAGCAAAGATATCAGCACATCACACCTGCAGGGTCACGCATCCCACGCATTCAGGAAGTTGTCCTGACTTAACACTGCTGATCTCCCACTTCAGATTTTTTGTTAGAGGTCAAGTCCTAAACTGAGACTTGTCACAGATTCACATCCTCTGTGGAGCAGACAGAGTTCCATAACATGAGCACAAATTCAGGCAGGCACCGATAGCAGTGGGCTTTTTTAAACAAAATTCAAGGCAGTGGCAAAATTTTCATGGCTTGCACTGCAGTTTAGGGATAGCCTAAATTATAAAAGGCCTGGTTTATGGAAATCCTATTTAACCACCTTACTATCTTACATATTTTGGTAGCTGTGTTGGTTTTTCTGGGGATTCCTGACGTTGACACTCAGCTGGACTCACTCCATTCATGTTCAGCTTTACACAAAACCAAATTAAGGACGTACACACCCGCAGCTTTGGGGTACGTAGCAGATCTCAAGCATCAGACCTCGTTAAGTAGCAAGAGAGGTGGTCCTTTAGAAATAAGCTGCTGGTGAGTGACAAACTACATGCTTATACCTTATATAATAGCAACCCTAATTAGTTGGAAGTAGAAACATTGTGCAGTTCAGCAAAACATTTTGGGTTGGAATATAGAAATATTTTGGCAAGAATCCGCTTAAAGTCAATGTAATTAAGTCCACTGTAATTATTGCAGTGGTATTGTCCAAGCCCATGCCTAAGGACTTTTATAGTAGTAGTGCATGCTCAATCACAGGGGAATTCATCTCACTTTGTTGAAAAATAAGTACTCAAAGTTCAAGATATTCACCCTTCATGGAGAGATATTTAGAGAGGACAAGGCAAATCACTATTCATATAGATATTTGCATGAGACCAATTGTCCTTTGAGAAATTCAAGTGTCTCCCCAGGAAAGGAAAAATTTGCCAAAAAGATCCTCAGACAGCTAGCTTAGTTGCAGACTACCAACTTGATCTCTATACAAAGTAAAATGCATTCAGCAATAGCTGTTTGTGACCTAAGAGCTTATAACCTCAGGGGGAATTTAAAAGCATTTAGAAGTAAGATTTCACAGATTCAGGGCTCCTGATTCCCACAGGTTTATAGCTTCTATTCATCATTGTACTTTGTGAATACTTTTAGTGGTCATGAAATGAATCACATTGGTCATGTGTTGAATGATCTTTCCCAGATCCAAAATTTTTGTTTTTAAATATTATTAAAATTTCACTTTTTGCATTGGTGTAGTCAATCTCAGAAGTAATGACGTTAATCATTAATTAGATTTTTTACTTCATTAAAATTTGATGCATTAATATTGGTGGCCTTTATTTCACATGAGAATAAGAGAACATAATATACACAGAAATAAAATCGCGAGGTACAACTGATAAGGTATTAATCACTTTATGAAGTGATGCACTCACAATACAGGTCTTAAACTGTTAATCTGTTTATATTTTTACCAATGAATTGCATAGGAAATGAAGACAATCAGAGAATCATAGAATGGTTCAGGTTGGAGGGTACCTTAAAGATCATCTATTTCCAAACCCTCTGACATGAGCAGGGACACTTTCCATTAGACCAGGTTGCTCATCCAACCTGGTCTTGAGCTGTTTCAGGGATGGGACATCCAGAACTTTTCTGGCAACCTGTTCAATGCCATACTACCCTCACAGTAATCCTGTGAAAGAATATCAGAAGGATCTTTTTTTTTTAATATTTTGTTCTTTTTATTTTAATTTGTTTTCCTTCAAACCACCATGAAAAAATTCAAAAGAATACATTAGGTTTATATTTCATGTTTCTGTACTTGCACTTCAAAGATATATTTTACAGAATAGATATTTAATTCATTTATTAAAAATAACTTCACCACCTGGTCTTCACTGTGAAGCAGATCCTAGCTAATTTACCGTTGAGGTGGATTTTGTTTGCATGTATTTTTAAGCGGCTGTCATATTTCTGTATATCTAAATCATTCACAATTCATCCTAGTGAGAAGAGTGGAGGAACAGTGTAGCCAAGTTCCTGTTGAAGGCTGCTGAGAAGGAGGTGTATTGGATTTGGATGGCAGGGTTTTGCCAGCAAGGGACTGCAGTAGTGGCTTCTGTGAGAAGCTTCCCTTGTGTCCCATGAAACCATGGACAGCTAGCTTCCAGACAGATCTGCCACTGGCCAAGGATGAGCCCATCAGTGGTGGTGGTAGCAATTCCTCTTTTAAGAAGGCAAAAAAGCTGCTGTAGAACCTCAAAGAGAGGACTGAGAATATGTGAGAGGAACAGCCTTGCAGACACCAAGGTCGGTGGAGGAGGTGAAGGAGGCGCCTGCAGTCTGCGGTACAGCCCATGGTGAGACTGGCTGTCTCCCTGCAGCTCCTGAAGGTCCATGGTGGATAAGGTATCCACCTGCAGGCAGTGAGGCTGGAGGTGGATGCCCAAAGGCAGCTGTGGCTCTGCTGGAAGCCTTTGCTGGAGCAGGCTGCTGGCAGGACCCGTGGCTCCATGGAGAGAGGAACCCACTGGAGCAGGTTTGCTGGCAGGACGTGTGACCCTGCAGGGAGCCCGCACTGGGGTTGTCTGTTCCTGAGGGACTGCATTCCATGGGGCAGTCTTTGAAGAACTGCAGCCTTTCTGAAGGACTCATGCTGGATATTCATGGAAGACTGTGTCCTGTGGAAGGGAGCTCACACTGGAACAGGGGAAGAACGTGAGGAGTCCTCCCATTGCAGAGGAAGACGTAACAAGACAACTTGTGATGAACTGACCACCCATTCTCCATCTCCCTGTGCCACTGGGGCGTGATGAGGGAGGGAAAATCAGAAGTAAAGGTAAGCCTGGGAAGAAGGCAGGGCCAATGGAAGGTGTTTCAAGATTTGATTTTATTTCTCTTTATCCTACTCTGACTTGCTCAGTGAAAAATTAAGCTAATTTCCCTGAGTCAAGTCTGATCTGCCCATTATTAGTGAGCAATCTCTTCCTGTCCTTATCATGATCCACAAGCCTTTCATTTTATTTTCTCTTCTCTGACCAGCTGAGGAGGGGAGTGGTAGAGTGGCTTTGGTGGGCACCTGGTGTCCAGCTGAGTGACTCTCTTGCTGAAGAACAGAATCCTATTGCTTGAGATGAGGTTTGAGGGTCTGTATGATGGGAAGAGTCTGGAGGTCATGATAAGAGAGTAAAGTCCTCTTTATGATGAGTAAAACATCAAGACTGCCATTCACTTGAGGTAAAAATCACTCCTTGGGAATAGCTGTTCCTGAGCAACAAAGTCTTCTGGGTCAATTAATTTTGTTTTGTTTTGTTTTGTTTTGTTTTGTTTTGTTTTGTTTTGTTTTGTTTTGTTTTGTTATCAAATGATTTTTAAAAATCAGATTCATTGTGTCTTGAGACCTTCCAGACCAATGCTTAGTTTTGTTTCCCATTTTGAACATAAAATATACCAGGTGCATGCAACAATCTGCTTTACAACAACAGAATCAACAAAAAACCTCCTGGGTTTTCTGTTTCCAGATTAATTTTGGGATTTGGAAACAAATAATTTAAAAAAAGATGGTTTTATTTCCAGCAAAATAAATACCAATAAAAGATAGGTAAAAAAAATCAAACTGCCCCTTAAAACTGGGACATTGACCATGTATCAGAAGCTCCACTAAGACCTAAAAATGAAGTGGCTTGTCAATAAATATTAGCAATATACTGGTGGGAGCAATAATGAATTACTGTAGTAATTAATACAGAATTTGAGTTAACAGATAGATAAATGTGCAACATAAGTAAAAGTGGTAAATTGATTTTAATCAATATTCAGGAGTTTCATAAATATTCAAGAAAGTGATAGACCTTTTGGCTATCTACTCAGTTCTGGTATGTTAATAAAAAAGCAAGATCTTTCTGTTTTAAATATGAAGAGGAGAAATTCATATGAATACTGGCATTGAATCCTGCTGATTCTTTTGACACTACAGAATTTAGAGTTAAGCCTCCTCCCTGCTGCTTTGCAATGCAAACTGAATGGGAAAATTAAGGGTAAATTACCACCAGCATGCATGATATTGTGGACAGTCTCAAAATCTGCTCCTGGACGCAAGATCAAAGCATTTTACTTTCAGCAGATGTAACAGGAGGCCATTATAAACACTTGCCTAACGAACCGTGTCCAGCTTCATGAACCATAACCAATTGTGCAAGTTTTGAAAGTACTGTGCAGAACAGTCCACCACAAAGATATGCTGAAGATGGGATTTTTCTCCCAGTAATATTACTTTTTATCTCTGGAATCCTCACCAGTCCAAAACTTGAATTACTCCAGCAAACTGTGTAAACGGCTCTGGCTGTGGGGATACACCGTGACACATGCCCTGCTCTACTTGTGGAGGTCTCTCTGAAACGCTGCTCTCTGGCTTCCCATTCCTCCCCAGAGAATGGCACCTTCAGTTTATCAAAACTACAGTGAGCATGTGGGAGCCACTGCCTCATCCCTTGATTGCTTTTTGCTGAACATTCTTCTTGCAAAGCTATGAAATGACCTCCTTGCAGTACTCTGTTTCTACAGTAGGCACTTGCTAGAACTCCCCTTTTCTACACAGCAGATAAAATAGTTTTGAAACATGCAGCTGTGCTTTCACGAGAAGCCTTTACACAGGTAACATGTGCAAGACTGTATGGCATGGACTGTGCTGCTCTCTGAGTCTGTTTTAGACTTTTTTGGGTTTTTACCTCAGTGGGGGAGGCAGGGGGAGGGCACAGAGGAAGAGGTGCTGTTAATCAGTTTTCTTCCCTAAGAAATATGATCAAAGTTCAGAGTTAATTTCTGCAAGCAGTTGAATGGGCAAGAGCAGTCATTCTAAAAGGGGCCCACATTTGCTCTCCTTGTACCAATTTCAGGTTCACTGCACAGTGACAGGCACAAATCTGCATGAGTATGTGGCCTTGGCAGCTTGCCCCAGCCCATCAGGGCTACCTTCCCTGGCATCATCTCAGCTCTGCAACCAGGACATTCTTCTGGACTGGAAAATCTCTCCCTCCTGTTGAGTAGTGACTTTACAACAGCCCATGAATATAATGTCACCAATCAAGCTCCCCCTGCAAATGTCATCCTGTGCCACTGAGCTCTGCAGGTCTGCAGTCCCCAAGCAGTGCGTCTGTCTGCCCATAGCAACTGCTTGAGGGTTGCCAGCTTGGATAGAAGTCAACCTGCAAAGGGGACTCTGTGATAAAACCTCACATTTTGCCACTGCTGAGCCACAGACAGCCAGAAGATGCTGGGTGTGGAGCTGTACAATGCATCATCTTCTCCTCCTTGGGTTTAGTCAAGCAATTGTTCATTCCTGCCGTGGAGTTGGAGGCCCTATAAGTGCAGCCTCTTGAATTCCTGACATACTTGAGCATAAAGAATCAGACAACTTCACCACAGTTTGATTTCAAGATGATGCTGCCATTTTGTAGAGATTTGTCATGTCATAGGTTTAGTTTGAATAAAATTGAGCATTATTTCTCTATTTAATTACAGTTCAATGGTAGTTTCACACTAAGCCTCTGATTTGCAGTTCAGATATGCACAATTACTTAGCCTTAGCCTATACATCTTACAGGACTGCAAAAGCAAAAAGTCTTTATAAGTTTTAAAGACAGATAAATGTTTCTGTTGGGGTGAGGGTTTTTTTTGTCCATTTGCCTGCTTAACTGTTAAGTTACTGAAGTTTTGAGAAATTGTGGTAACCTATCCAGAATAAGTATATTTTAAAAATACTCTGGTGGGATGTGAAGGATTACAAAGAAAACAAGGTGCAATTATTGAGCCAAAAATTAGGTGTTGACAATAAAAGGAAAGGGGGAAACTGATGGAGCTGTTTAAAGTTCTGGATTCTTTGGGAATTGCTGTTTTAGGTCACACAAATCTATAATGCTAGATTATATATACACACACACATTAATACATGTATTTGTGCTTGACTATGTGTACATCTCGATGATCCTTCTGGGTCTTTTCTGGCTCAATACATTCTTTGATTCTCTGGGATATACATATGTGTAGATCTGTGTCAATGCAGAATATTCACTATGCTTTTTTCTTTTATCATCAAATACAGATTCTTAACATGAATGTATAATGCATTCTGATATTATCCATGTTCATATATATAAAATGCCTAGTTCTTTCCTTGATGGTTTTCCTGATGAATTAAACTGTTTTTTCCTCTAAAAAAGTTGGAAGGAAGCATTTAATTTTATTTTAAATCCTATTTAATTCAGTCTTAAAAGTATGACAAATGCCCAGATATTAAATGACCTCAAATAAATCAATGTAGGAAACTTATTATTGATCAAGAATCACTTGCAGAAATAATAGGTATTCATTTTGTAAAGTAATAAAATGCATCCCTCTTGGAAGATGAAGATTGAGCAGAACATAAAGGGTGAAATTGACATGAAAATTCTTTTGTCCAGTCTGATCTTTCTGTAGAAAAAAATTATATGATTCCTTTGCATTAAGTCCTTTCTTTTCCATACTTGCATTCAAAATGGGGAACATAGAATAGAATTTTGCTAATTCTCAGGACATGTGGGGTTTTTTTTAATTAAATGCGTAATTATTTGCACGGGAAAGATGGTTTTAGAGAATGTACAAAGTGATGAATATTTAGCAAATCATAGCTTTATAATGTCTTGGGTGCCATCCAGATATTTTTAATGTTAACATCTTAAATTAAACAGTACTCTATTTAATTTAAGTCCGTGCCAGAACTTTTGACTTGGATGTCCTTCACATTAGGAGCTCCAGGAGGCTGAGTTTAATTTTCATACCCAAATGTGATATGACACAGTGAATTTGTGTGTGCAGAACTCCTTATTTCTGCTTGATACTGGAGATGCTCCATGAGTCTCTATGTTAAGACTGTAAAACGGATTTTGTATCTGGGTTGTGTCATCTTTTTACCTCCTTTTTTTTTGACTATTTTCCATGCTGCAGTTTCAAAGGAGGGTGATCCAAGGTGACATCAGAGGGTTGTTAAATAATGATGATCCTCTTTTCAGGTGGAAGCCCCTTCGGACAAAATGTTGACTTCTGTTCAGGACAAAGCAGTTTGTCAAGTCATACCTCCAAGGAGTTGGTAACTAAGCAACAGATCAACTGTTGGAAAACTTTGATCTCCTAATGATGCTCATTTGGGAACCTTCTGACAGGGAATTCTCAGAGGGCTGGTGAGTTATAATGAAGATTCTAGCATCAGAAAACTTAAAATAAAATCTGGCAGGAGAGACAAGGGGGAGGAAGGCTTTTTGAGGGTGTTTGTGTTTGGTTTTTTATTCCCTCCTTTTGGCTGTGTGCATTTTTGTTTGTTTGACTGATGTTTTTGTTTGGTTGGTTTTGGGTTTATTTTGTATTAAAGGTGACATTTTCAATTGTAAAATTAGATAAGGAAGAAACAAACAAGTTGGACATACTGTAGATAGACTCCATTTATCATATCAAGAAATCCATGAGTAGGATCATGAATCCCTTGGGGAACCTGACTTGTACATGGCCTGATATAATTCTTGAAGAATTGGTATGGAATTATAGGAGATATATATATATATATACACACATATATAACATACATATATGCATACACATACATATGTATATATATGTATATATATACATATATATGATTACACACACACACAAACACACATACATATATACATGCATACATATATATACACATGCACACATATATATGCATACACACACACACACATATATATATATTCTATAATCTGAGAGATCAAGCTAAATCCTTATATATTTATTTTTCCATCATGAATGTCCAAACTAAATCTTTATTACCTATTTGATTTTGATTTATTTTATGTTTAGTAGACATTATTTTATTATATGTTTAATAGACATTATTAGATATTCTTTTTTTCTTAAATATAACTCATGCTGTTCATTTCTTGACAGCAAGCAGTTAACAAGGCCTTTGTGGAAGACTTAAAATTATCTCAGACTTTTATAGAATTTTTTCCTAGGGACGATGCATATCTCAAAAAAAAAGAGAAATAAAACCGTTAAAACCACAAAACACAAAAGACTCGAAGGAGGGAAATATAGTAGATGGGAATGGATTGACCTAGCAAAACTATATTCTCAAGACACAGCTTTAAAGGAACCTGAAATATTTTAAGTTTCCATATACAACAAAGAGATGAAAACTGTGAGGGTTGAAATTTCCAAGTGATAATATTTGTCCCCAAATTTTTTGTTATTTTTTGGAAATGTTAGCAACCTAATGGACATATTCACTCTGGAAGAACTCCTTCTTACCTGTATCATTAGACCTCCATAGCTGTAACAGCTCTACTTTATTAGTCCTGCAAATTGAAGATATGTTGATAATTTCAATAGGTTATGAAGAATATGAATGCTAGAGAGAGAAATTTTGGAAATACAGGACTAAAGGACACTTTTTAGCTGCAAGAATACTTCCTTTCTATTACCTAAATAGGCTTGAATAAGGAGAGTTCCTAGTCACGTTCCCTGAAGACTTTAGAAAGTATGATGTTTAGAAATACATGAGAGGGATGCATAATAAGTAAGGTTAGAATCATAAGTCTGTGAAAGGTAATTCAAATAGCTGATCTTCAAAACATATATAGCATGACCTCTAGCTTACATAGGAAAGATTGTGTTACCACATATGAAATATAGCATGACCTCTAGCTTACATAGGAAAGATTGTGTTACCACATATGAAATAGCTTATGGGATTGCTTGTATGTTTCTAAATATAGACTAATCTTACTAAATTTGTCAATGAATAATTTGTTATGTGGATTTCATCAGAAGCTGATGTTTATAGATATAAAGGTCTGAAAAGTCCATTAAAGAAATGAATCTCATTTTTAGTACAATATAAGGTGGAGAACTTTGCCTAATACATTTTTCATTTGAGAATGGAATATTTTTACTAAGTTGTGCAGTCTTGATTTTAAATGATAGAGACTTCGTCATGTCTTGTGATATGCTATGCCAGTATTTAATTATCTTCCAGGTGGAAAAATACAGCTCTTTCCACTCAGTCTGACTGTGTGCAGTATGAAAATCTGGTCTTATTGTGCCCTTTTACTTCAAGAACATTTCAAGAATATTTTGAGAAATCTCTCTTACTGTAATGCTTCTTTTGAGGTAAACCTTTTTCGGGGGGGTAAATAGAATATATTGGGTTTTAAAATTTTTACACTTTAAGTCATGTTTTATTTGAGTTCTATATTTTTGTCAAGTTTTTTTGATTTTTATGTCATATTTGCTCTGAATTTAATAATAATTTCAGCTTTTTGTTCTAGTTTTTTATCTTCTGATATGAATTTTCAAGCCGACAATAATGACTTTAATGTTTCTCATAATAGTCTCACTAATTTCTTTTACAGAAGTAAATGAAAGAATTTCACATCTAACTGTGGAAGGTTTCATTTGCTTTGTAGCAAAACCTTTGGTCTGAAAGTATCTTGCCTATAGGCAATGAATCCTTTAAAGTAGTGTTTCCTTTTCTGCTTCAGATATCTACCCATGGCTGCAAAAGAGTCTATTGTTCACAAAGCCTAAGGAATTCAGTTTGGCCTATCAAAATGATCCAAATTCATCATTACTTATGACTCTTTTCTCCTGTCATATATGTTGAGTAACAATACAGCCTATTATTCATCACTAGAGAGTAACGTGCAGTTTGACAAGAGAAGGATAGCTGAAAAGTCACTTTCAGGAAGTGGTATTTCCAAAACCTTTGCACAGATCTCTTAGAATTAAATATCTTTGGTAGATGATCAGATGAACAGGTAATCAGAAAGCGTAGATTAAATAGAGAAAGATGGATTGTATTTCTTCTTCAATGTGTACAATGCAAGAAGGTCATATGGGATTGTTCTCTTTGCTCCTGAAGGAACAGAGGAATCATGTAGGAAGCAAAGAACACAGTGAGCCTAGGCTCTCTTGCATTATGTATTATTAAATGTCTCTGGGAAAAACAGAATAATTGTCAGTGAACAAAGGCTGCTCATCCCTGTATGATGAGCTGCTTTAGGAAACGTTTCTGTGTCTCAGCTCAGCCTCAGACTGCTCTAGCTAGTGCAGTGTAACCTTGCTAATTTATTAGCTTTTCTGTTCAGAAATGACTAAACTGTAAAATACAGTAAAACATTCTAATCTCAGCTGTGGTATTCTGCTCTTATATTGATGAAATCGTGCATATTGAAAAACAGGAGATCATCCTGTTTCAAAAGATACAAGGGAGTGAGAAGGAAGAGGAGATGAGAAGTATCCAACATATGCTATTCTACAATCTCTTGACCTCAGCCAGGAAGTCCTTCCTTAATCTGTTGTGGCTCTTAAATTCTGCAATGTGAAAGACAAGTGTTCACGGAAAATAAGGGCCAAAACTGTGGTCTTCTACAAGGGAAATAATTGCAAAAGATTCCTTTCTCTGTGGCTTTTAAAGATGGAATCTCTGTGCATATAAATTCCAAACAGATATGTTAATTCTCTGTTGATGTTACTGTGTGAGATGTTTGCTTCGGAATTTCCACCAGTAATCAGAGGAGGTCACTAGGAGGAGACAGATTTAGGTGGCAGAACAGTAATAAAGCCATGTCTGAACCCCAACTTGCTTCAGCCAGTTTCTTCTCCATACCTTTGATGTATCCATACCATCGGTGTTGTCTCAATGGTGCATCCAACACCAGGCCACTCCTGGGATCAGAAAAGGCAGAAGACCCAGGATGAAAAGTAGTCCTGAAAAGGCACATTAATCCTCCCAGGAAGGCAGCCCAATGCATCCATGGCTTTCCAGCTGTGACACAAGAGGAATGTCCAAGTGTCTGTTCTACAGCTGTTTCACTCTTTCATTGTGAGTAACATAACAAAAATTTATATGGATGTCTAGCAAAATGCCCTATGGGATTTTTAATGGTTTGTTTCCCAATAGTTCCTCAGCTGTGACAATGACTAAATGAATCTTGCTGTGGTAAAGAATATGCTTGAAATACCTTTTACTTTTACCTTAGAAAATATACTAAATTTCTTTATAAATTCAGTGTTCCACAACTGAACCATATTCTCTGCTAAATTTTGGTTACAGAAGATACCCTTGCCTTCCTGTTGAATTTGGACTAGATGCTGCTTACATCTTCAGTGGCACCCTGCTTTTTCATTGTGTTCTTTGTTTATGTTACTCTTAGATTTGCTTGCTTTGCTGAAGAACTCCTCTGCATTTTTTTAATGCTATAATTCTTGCTTACTTTATTGCTAACCCCAGAAGTACATGTAAAGGACTACTGAACAACGAATAATGAATCTGAAAAATTTAGCCTCTTCAAAAAGATTTCCATTAATGCCTTTGTTTCACAGAAGTATTTTTGGAATGTTGCTGAATTTTGCTCTGTATTAATCATGCACCTATATGACAATTTGCTATTTGTAATCAGGACATGTGGGTTACTTGTGAGGGCCTGGCTAAGTTACATGTTATTGCTTCTATTCTGCATTTAACTGTACACACAAAACCTGGCATACAACTGCTTGTATGTATGTGCTCAGAGCCAAATTTCTGTGCTGGCAAAGTTCCATGGTTGCACCACCAGAGAATTAGGCCCTCTGCATTCAGTTTCTGTGACTCTTTGAAAAGAGTTTAACATTTACTCTCCAGTAATGTTTATTCCAGATCAGCAAGAGTGGAAAGAGACACGAGCAGAGCCAAAAACATTTGTCTAAAAATTTGGTTAAGTAGTCATGGACAATTACTTGAAATAATAACCCTGAGTACCATTTGTCATCACTGATCATTAGTAGTTTTATTAATAGAATTGTTACTGTTTCTTGTGTCAGGATTTATTATGTAGTGAGGACTCTTTACTTTTATTGAAACACTAATGTGTAAAATGGTATTTGAACCTTTATTTTTGCTTTTCCTGGCATTCTCTTAAAGATAATGACTGGCTGTGGATATGTACTTGAGTTCAACAATAACTACTAAATCTTTCAGCTGTAACTAATTTTCTTTTAATAATAACATGTAACTGTTTTACATTGTCTTTTTTCATATTCAGCAGTCCTTTCATATACTAATTACTCCATAAAAAAAAAAATATTACCAGATGGATCAATCATTGTCCCTACCTTTCAGGCAGGAATAAAAAGGAATCTTCAGGCTAAGCTTTTAATTTTGGCTGCTTACATTGCAGACTGTTTCATGAAATCTGGGTGACATTATGGGGTGCAAACCATTTATTTATCCTCAGACGAAATCTCTCCATACATACAATGTCCTCTGTGATCTGTGACTGAAGTGATGAATGTCAGTTCAAAAAGGATTATATAAGGCACTTGCCCTAAGGATCAATAAAAGACAACAAAACTTAGATATTTATAATTCCCACTTCTGAGCTGAGTTTTTTGCTTTAATATACCTGCCCCATAATGCTATCTGTCTATTTTATGTATTGATTGTTCTGTTGAGTATACAACAAGTTACATAGTGCATGTATGTATCAAAGGAATTTAATGCATTGTACTGTATGGCACTTGCAAATTACACATGACATAGCAGGAGGTTACTCTGCTTGTCCATTACATTGCTCTGCCTAAAGCACACGTCTGCTTCTAAACTCAGTGAATATTTATACTCAAATATTTTGACAGTGGCAAATAACATATGCGTTAATATGTACAGAACAGAATAAAAGATTGGCTAAGATTTAAAGTGACTAGTGGTTTCACACATATTGTTGGAGTATCTTGGTTCTCACTGTGTGAAAGCTTAACATTTCCTAAAGAACTCCAGACCAGAAGATACTTAGAATAATAGAATAATAGAATCCGCAGAATAAAAACACTTCCCTTAACCCCGACTGCAAGTAATTTTAGAAACACATAGCATTGAGCTACACTATTTATTTTCTCTACCTATCCACAAATACCATCCCATCCACTGTAGTTTTTCTGACTTCATTGACACAGCCAGAGTAAGACATTTCAGCATCATTATTTGTTTATTGCTTAATACAAACAATTTTTATTATATTTATTAATATAAATAATATTTTTTTTTTCACTGTGGAACAATAATCTCAGAATCAGTATTCACCTCAGGCAGTGTAACAGAATATAAAGTTATATTAGGGTAAAAATGCAAGAGTAAGGAAATTGGCTAAGACCATAAATGTTTACCTCAAGAGAAGTGCACAGATAGCTGATCATCACCAACCCTGGACCTGGAAGCAGCAGAAGCACATTAATGTGATATATGCACTCATTAGACTTATGTGCCAAAAAGTCAGGACTATCCTGTCTTGTGGACAAAGTATCCTGACATGGCTGCCCCATGCCATGTGCACTCTTCCTGATTCTGGCCCAAATCTGTGGAAGGGAGCAGTACAACTCATTCCTTGCAGTACAACATCAGGACAATTGTCCATTTCACTGTGCTGACAACCCCCCAAAAATGATATCTCCATGGTAGTAACCTTTGCTTGCTTCCTATCACAAGCTTCCAGAGGAATTCTGTCTGAAGTTCTCTCAGAAAAATGATGATCAGGACAACTATTACTAAGGAAGCCAACAAAAAAGCGCAAAATATGAAAAATACAGGAGAACTATCTCATAAGTATTGAAAGGGAAGGTGAATGACCAGAATCAGCTGACTTGGAATGGCAGATAAATAGGGGTTACCCACACCTTTTGAACTGACAGGGGGCTTGCTTCTTTGATGACTTTGAATTGAGAAATCAACAAAAAAATCCTGACCATGACTCTGCTGATAAAAGTGTATCAATATTTTATATCTTTTCTCTATTTTCTCTGTTCTTTTATCTAACATATCCTCCTGATGCTTAAATGGGAATTGAACCATGCTCAAAGATGTGCAACAGATAAAAAGCAGTATTTTCAGCAGTAACTGCTTACTCACACGTGATGCCTCTCAATCTTTTACTAACACTCTCAACTCAGTTATCTACACAACTCAACTTTTAGGTATACTCAAAACCTAGCAATCTTTCTGCTTTCAAAATATTCCATTCCTCCTGCATTCCTCAACACACTCTAGCAATATTTTGGTTTTATTTACCTTATATTATGGGAAAACTTGCACTATAAATAAAAAAAATTCCCCAAACTGAATACAGTCTTACACATAAAGTTTTGGTTGATTGATTAGATAGTTGGTAGCTCTTTTTGTTGGGGTTTTTTATAGTTACAGTAAAAACTATTCATGTCTCTAGTTCAGAATGCTATTTGGTAACATCATTTTATATTTACGCCAGGAGATGTCTCATCCCTTTGGTCAGCTTTTCCCCTCAAACCCTAAGTTCAGTATAAATGCCAGAAATACTCTCCAGTTCCTGTGTTGTCTATAAGTGGCTAGTTACTTCTTTTGAGAGATATGTTTGGAGACGATATCATTTGTTGTCTCACAGCTAACAGGCTTTTTTAGTGGGACAGCAACATCTAGAACAAAAATTTGACCCAAATTGCCCTCAAGGCTCTTACTAATCTCGTATGAACAGATAAATCACGGCCACTGTAACAATAAATACTGTGGTTTCATCCTGCTCTATCTGAGGTGCAAGCTCCATCTGAAGTTTCTGAGCAGTTGGGATTTCCACAGCTTCTCTTTCCTTTGTGAAATCTGAGAGCCTGCGCTTTCCCCTCTGTGCTGGTGCATTTTTCACGTCTTTATCTTCCTTGGCAGCCTAGGAACACAATAACTTTGAGAAGAACCCTACATGGCTGTGAGATTTTTTCTTCTCCTGAGTAAGGTTCTTGAAGACCTTCACAAGCATAAACACATGTATATTATGTGGATAGAATCCTCATATCCTTAGGATATCAAGCTGCAAAGCACCTGTCCCTAGGAATTTAGCCCAAAGTTTTTACTTGCTTGGACAATTAAGGACGTTAAGAAACTTTCTACTGAAATGAAATTCTTCAAAACATAATCATAAATGAAAATCATAAGTGCTTTTTTTCATACACCACACAGGAAGTTAACACTGTTTCTGAGGCTTTTACTCTGAACTAAGATGAACTGCAGACTATTTGTATATACCTTCCTATTTTATATATATACCTTCTCTGCTGTTGGCAGAAGACACAGATACTAAGTCAAGTGATACCAGTAATCATAGTAATTGAACAGTTCAGTGGTCTGATAGACCAGTCTGTAGGTGGCTTGAGATGTTGCTAAGGTTTTAAAGCATGTGAATAGTTTCATGAAATTATTTAAACACTACAGCTTTGTGTTTTTGCAGATTAATATTAATTTATTGTGGGGGATGATGCTGACAAGAGTTAGATGTTCCAAAGAGGCAAAAAACACACAACATTTTTCCCTCTAATTCCTGATCTGCATGTTTTAAAGGTCCAAATAGCTGGGAGTATATACTCAGTTTTTGAATTAAAATTATGTATTTATTGGTATAAAACACTGAAATTGTTAATTGGACTATTTAAAGACACACAAACAAATGCCCGAGGCTTCTTACCAAAGAGGTCCTGTTATCTACAGGAATGAGCAATGCTGCACACATTACTAAAAACTCAGCTCTGGAACTTCAGAAAACGTAATTGCAGATTGGCACTGGTTTGGTTTCCTAATTAGCAGAAGAAGGTGAGAAACATTTCTTTTTAAAACTGCAACAGAATGCAATATTTAGTTATTTATTATTTTCAGTTCTTCACAGTAACCAAAAAATGTAATTCCTGCAAATTTTTAGGGTTGCTGTGCTGGAATTGGTCTGTGAATTCTGTGGTACTCATTCGAATATGAAATTATAGATGCCTTCTGAAAATCCATATATAAGATGCATATGACAGAGCATGGCATCATCAGCTTTTATTTACTCTTTGTTTGGGATGCTCTTTTGACAGACGTTCATGCACTCTATGACTTCCAAAAATACGAGGACAAAATCAAGTATTTTCTTCATCCAGCATGCCTACTTATTATTTTTGCTGCATGTCAGAAGGGGCAGAGTTACACTGCAGCCTACTTTCCCCCCTCATTTGAAATTCCTTGGTTTCTATGGAAACAGTGAGTTCTATTGTTGTAGTTGTAACTTGGGGGATGGTAGTGCTACAGCATTTCATAAGAAGCAGTAGCACAAGTTCTCTGTGACTAGTTAAAAAAGTTGGCTTGATCCATGATGCTTATATTTGGAAATGTATTCTGTACCAATATCAGAAGTCATCTACTGACTTGATATTTAGCACCAAGATACACATTTTCTTAAAATGTTCTTTTCTCTACTTGAGAATACCTGAAAACTTCAAATATGTTTTTGCACTATATACATGGTATATATAATATGTATTTGCTGTATATGCCAAAATTTAATGACCCAAACATTCATACCCGTGATTCATTAAATCCATTGATCTATATTTGCCAGTTGCATTACTCCTGCAGTATATAGTTGATTTGAGGAAGTGTAACTGGCATTTCTCAAGGATTTTTTTTATTTTTTGCCCTGGACTTTCAAATACCTGCAAAAGCTGGGGGCTGATATTAAAAGTAGTACGGTGGTAAATCAGCACTAAATTTATTGCTATGACTGAATTTATGCAAAATAACATATCAGTTTACTCATTGTGCTGTAAGTTAGGATTATTTAAATGATTTAACGATTTCTCTATATTATTTCTCTCTGTAAAAAAAAAAAAAAAAGAAAAAACCAAAACAAAAAGAAAGATAGTTCTAATGGGGTATACCTCTGCTTTCCAACTGTCAAAGATTTTATTCAGAATTTCTGGAAATAATTTCTGAACTATTTTTTAAAATCTCTTTTAGAAATCTTAAAAAAAAAAGAAGTCATAGGACCCTAAACTGTGGATCATGTAATATTTCATTTTTGCAACAACCCTACTATCTTCATTTAAAATGTAAAAATATAAAATTTATTTATATTTACTGGACAAATAGTGCAAAGATACCATTGTTGTCCAACTGAAAGTTAGATTGGCTGCCACATTTCTAGAACGACTTTGGTGTAAAACTCAAAGGACACTTTGAGAAGCTAGTACATTCTAGTATCTTTCTAGATAAAATTTTGGTTTTATCTTCCTTATATTTTTACGTTTATTTTTTCAATAAAGCATGAATCACTAATTAAAAATTAACTTTTAAAAAAATTTGCATTACTGAGCAAATTTATTAAAAATAAACGTATAATTATAAGCAGAGAGCTATAATCAAGTGATGCAGGACCCTGTGCTCCAACTTTTATTTACAGAAGGTAGGAAAAGGATATTGAATTAATCTCAATGCAGGTGCAACCAATAGAATCTTGGGAGAAGCTATCAATAGTTGTGCTCTAGGTCAATTTTTACTCTGTTAAACCCACAAATTTTATTAATGTCTAAGAAATTATATTTGTAACAAAAGATGTAATACATCCTTCTTCAAGAAAAAGAACTTTATTCAGGGAAATAATGTCTGAAAATGTGATGGTATTGTAATGCACCAAAAAGACAAATATAATCCTGATGTATATAAAGATGACAGTAGGACAAGAGAGTCTGTATTCTTTCTGACCTTGATAATGGCACAAACACTCCTGGATTTCTGTGTTTCTGTCTTATGTTTATAAGGGAAATATATTGAAATATTGGATAATATTTAAGAAAGCACCATGAAATATACTGATGCAGAAAGCCAGGAAATATTTTGGTGAAAAAAAAGCATTTACTTTATGAAGGAAAAAGGCCAAAGAATCATTTTAGAAAATAAAAAATAATGATAGTAGTTTAGATATACTTATAAGGACAAACAATGGTATAACAAGATCCCAGGTGCTGGAAACAGAAGCTAGGTGTGTTCAGTACCAAGAAGCAAGGAAAATATTTTCTGAAGTAAAAATAATTAACCACTAAAAAAACTTGTCATGGCCTGAGACAGATTATTCCCATCACTGAAAATATTTATATGAAGGCTGAGAGGAATATTAACTTTTTTTAAAAAAATATAGGTTGTAGTGTAATTCAAAAGACAAATTAGTTCAGGAAATATTTTTATGAGGAAGAAATTAAAAAGTTGTAATATATATATCTTCAACAGTCTTTTTTCAGCTCTTAAATGAATCTTTATTATCTTCAAAGTCATTGCTTTATGCTTTTTCCTCTTCCATTTGCAATATTATTAGTGAGTATGTATATGGTATCTTGTGCAACCTGTCATGTGGGGCTCCATATGGCTGCTTTCTACTTCTGGTAGGTAATTCAGTCTTTTAAATATTTACAAATGTATTAAATTTTTCAGTGTTCTGTAGTCTGCCTTCAGAATATTTTATTGAGGGTACCACCACATTCACCATTTCATGGAAATCCTTTGCAAATAATCTATAGGGTTCCCGTTTCTGCCGTGTTTCTGTATTACCTCAAAAGATAATGCTGTTTCAATACTAACCCTACTCCTTCTGTCCTTTCCATCTTAAGGTTTTTAAATAGCAAAAATCAAAACTTGATGGTGTGTAACTACTCAGAAATAGGCTCCATTAGATGAAATTTAAAGTTCTCATTTTCCAAGCTGGTGCTTTTATCTCTCCAATAGCTGTCGTTTACCAACAGTCCAAACCCATTCATATAACACTGTGGTCAGAAATCATCTTTAAGCTTTTGACAGATGAGCTGAATCCAAGATATACTCTTCTGATTTCCTTCTGCAGGCAATTTATATGTCATGGTTATCAGAAAGGTTGTGTATTACAGGAACCTTGGCTATGATGGAGGGCTTACTTGAAATTTTAGCAAAGTCATTAAAAGTGGCATTTGTGGAGTGGTTAGAAGATTTCTCTAAAGGAGGACAGCTAAAAAAATATTTGGTATTTGAACAGCAGTCTGAAAAGTTTGAGCATCAAGACTGTCCAGGCACCCTTTCCTAGGATTTCATGGTTTTTAGAATAGAACTGTTTCATTAGATAGGCAATTGAATGAGCTATCATTTACCCACTCATAAGAAATATTCATGCAAGATACTTTTTAATATCTTTATAAACATTAAAGCTAATAATATTGTGAGGGGGAAAGAAAGCATTTCACTTTTTAATATATACAAAATGTAAAGCCAGTGTGAATAATGACATCTGAGGAAAGTAAAAAAATAAAATACAAGAACACCAGCAGCATCTATCCTATGTTATGTATTTAATGTCAGAAATCTAACATTTAACTTAATCTGAGTGCAACATATTCAGCTGGACTCCTTAGTTCCTACATAAATCCCTTTTCAGCTCAGCCCTAGCATTCTATAGTGTGAAAGGCAAGGATAAGCTTTTTAAATAAATATTTAAATGCAGTTATATTATTCCTCTAATTTACTTTCTATGTGTCTGGTGTTATGAACTTTACTGTTAGAATTCCATTCGGTGCAGGTAAGAATATACTGAAACAAGATGAAAGTATGCATCAGCACTCCAAATCACATGTTAATAATGACAGTTCCTCTTTTCCTTACAGTACAGTCTATTCAAAGCAAAGAAGGATGCTATTGAGAATCCTGCATTAAGGATTTTCTTCAGTAACTGAATGAATGTTGCTGTGCTGGTGTGTCCTTTTCTTGGCAGGAACAAAGACAGAACAGACTTCTGAAATGACCACTTGGTTATAGCACAAGCCTGGCACTCAATTCTCCTATTAAGTCAGAGCTGTTCATAACAGGTTTTTTTCTCAGACTCCTGTTGAACTTAGTCCTATAAAAGCAATTATTTAGGAAAATAACACATAAATGCAATTTTTTTTCTTGTAAGCTTCTTTCTTTCAGTACAGTTAATATAACTTGTGCACTCCTCTTATTAGTTTTAGAAACTGATGTGTAATTTTGCTTCTTTGATGTGTATTTTCAGCCAGGTTGGAGATGATATGTTCTGTTGTGCTGTGTCCGTAAGATAAATATTAACTGTGCTGAGCTCTTAATCTTTATCAACCTCATAGAAGCTCAAAGCAAAAAGTCAAATACAAGCATAGCTGGGTGTAGTAGTAAATGTTTGTCAGTTACATTAAATTCATTATTTCACCCTTCAATTATTTTTCCTTTTTTAAAGCTCTGGTAGTTTGAAATCACATGTTCTATGTTTATACATATTAACCAAAGATCAAGATGATCCACTTGTCATTTCCCCAGTAACTGAATGTCTTCAAAATAGCCTTTGCTTTGTACTAATCTGATAAAATTAAGTTTACTTTCTGTGATAATCCATACATGCTCTATTATTTCAAGAACTAGAAAGACAACCTCTCAGATAATACAAGTCATCTTGTATTATCTGGCCATACAAGTCATGGAATCTGCAGGAAAAGGGGTTGTGTAGGACAGTTGTGCCCAAAGAATAGGTCTTGGAACACCATTTGAAGGCAGATGATATTTCTTAGTCTCAGTCTGGAACAGAGTGGATCCAACTATGTCGCTTTCTGAAATGAAATTCTGTGATGTTGTTACTCAGAGAAAAATGCATTCCATTTAAGTGACAAGTCCACCACTTCCAAATCCTCATAAGTGACAAGATTTCTCAATGGAAAAAATCCTTAAGGCTTGTTTCCTTAGAATTTAGGGTCAAGCTAAGGTGCAAACATATTTGTTGATTTCCAACCTAAGAAAAGTACAGGAACTTCTCAGGATGACTATTTCATCTTGATTTGCATATAGCCTGAGTTGGAAATAGCAGACAATTAAAAGCTATCCAAAAAAGGTCTAGCTAAAGAAATGTTTCTGTGTTCCAGAATATATTTTATTTATGTATTAAGTGTTCATACTTCAGCAAAAAATGCAAATAATGCTGGAAAAATATTTTAATTTACTGCAATCTTGCATTACATTCTTAAAAGAAAGGGGACTGGGTTTTAGAGCAAAATTATTCAAAATCACATATTTCTTTTATGACCTCGTGCGGAAAAAATATAGCTTTTGCAGATACATTCTGCAGCTCAAAATAATTAAAACTCAACTTCAAAAAATTCAGATAAATATTCAGAAGAATTATACACCTATACTTGCCATTTCATAGTGTTCTCCTTTATAGCCCATTGCTTTATAGCCCACAGCACCATCCTGTTTCATTCACACAGAGTCCAAGCCTCTAGTTCTGCAAAGATTAATGGATGTGTACACTCATTGTACTCTCCAAGGTGTTTCATTGATGCCAATAGAGCTGGTTGCAGCACAGAAAGTTAAGACAGGCATTAGTCTTTTCAGGATCAGCCCCTAAGCCTATTATATCAGAGCACAAAATTAGGTTAGATTTCACTCTTAGTCAGGTTAGTGAAGCCCTGTTGCCTAAACCATTGTGATACAGCTGAAAATATAGTGGAATTCAACACAAAGGATAAAATACTTTACAGGGAAAAGTGCACTGAGGCTTACAACGTTATTATGTAGCTTGGGCAATTAAATCATCTAACTTTTGGTGAAAGTCATAACTCTTTTGAATGATCATGTGCCAGAACTAAATTTTAATGCCTTATACTGTTGTCTTGAAAATGGTCTGACTTGTTTCAGCCAAGAACATTCAGTTTATTTTCTTAGTTCTAACATTATCTGATACTGAAAAAATGACCTTTAAGTGGTCCCCAGTGCACTCATACACTTTGTTCTTGGAATACAGGGAATCTTGAGTATTGTCAGCTGAAACAGTTTTTTATATACTTTATTTTTAGAAACAGCTAAAGTTCATGCTGCTCTGACAGAGACTATTGAGATTATAGGAAGATCAAAAGCTGAGGCAGAGAAGACTTCAGGAGCGAATCAAAATTTGAAATCTGGCTTCATATATAAATTAAGCTGCCATTCAAGCTGCATATATTTTTACTATGGTTTGTAGAAGTAATTACTGCAAAAAAAATTTGCAAAATTCTTTGTAGTGCATCTTATCTCTGTGAAGTCTGAAGATGAGAGAGGGGACAAGTTAATCTTTAAAAATTTTTTAAAATAGCACTCTCAGGTTTAGAGAAGGACAGTTTCCCCCCAGATGTTCAAAGTAAATGTTCAAAATGCTGAAAATAAAATTAGGAATGCACTTGCTTGAATTAGTTTATCTGCAAACTCTGATCTGGCATCTTGTCTAAAACCTTCCAGTGTTGCCTGGTAGTAAAGATGGTCCAAGCTGCTGTCGGCCTGGCTGGATCCCTGACCTTGCAGCTGTCCTGGGTATGTGTTTACTCTTATCAAAGGCCAAATTTTCCCAGATAAAACAGAGGGTGAAAATGTGGGGGTTTGTTTTTTGAACGTTTGAAAAAAAAAAAAACCTGGTGAAATATTTAATAGAGTTATGCACTTTATGACTCACCCAATGTCTTTGCAGCACTCCTCAGAATGGGGGTAGTGTTCTTCTTATTTGATGAAAAGGGAGTTGGTTTAGCCAATTCTTCCATTTCATTTTAGAGATATATCTCCTGTTCAGACAAATCTGCGAGAATTTTTCTTTTAATTGATTTCAAAGGAAATGTATATAGCCAAATCTAAAAGAAATATCTACACAGCCTATCAGGAGGTAGACCATCTATTGGCAGACATTATTTGGGCTGTTTTTCAAACTGGGACTTGGCAAAGTAAGAAGTACACAACTAGAGTACACCTGGGAAAAAAACCAGTGCTCATTGTTTATTTGCCGCCACGGGGGAAATCTAAAGGAGATAAAGGATTCAGCTTTTCAGGGCTTTCTCATCCCTCACAAACCCATCCTTCCTCTGCCTTCAGTTCCTTCTGTTTAGTTACCAAATAAAACCTTGTGTCAGTATTGTCTAGTTCATTTTTATTTCATAAAACAGATTTGATTTTTCTGTGCTTAAACAAAGGCTTGCCCTCTCACCCTGTGGACACCCACAGGCGGATTAGACTCCACACTGCTTGACCCATGCCATGGGCTGTCCCTGTTTTCTTCAATACTTGGATTTACAGTGAAATTCACAATAAGATTTTAACTTCCACCTCACAACTCTGAAGCAGCTATTAGCCATGAAGAGGTATCTTGGGGCTGATCAACCCCTGCCTAAGAGGCAGCTTCTAGGAAGTAAAGATCTGATTAATCCTAATAGGCTGTTTTAAATGAAATAAAATTGGTTTATGTTAACTGAATCTAACCTTTCAGCTCAGTAGAACTCAATCCCAACTTTCTCTTTGTGTGTTCCATGAACTGTTATATTTTTATCCATTAACAGTGGATAAACTATTAAATAATACTTGCAATGTTTTTACACTATGAGTTGAAAAGCCCTGATTTCTGCATTTATCTTTTATTTTATCTTACCCTGTCTAGCTTTAGGATTTCTATAAATTAGATTTCTTTTTTGTCTTGAAGATGGAAGAATAAGATGAAGAGCCATGGTTAATAGAAAATTATTCTTTTTTGCTGTAAATATCCATTGCCTTTTAGCCAACTAAGTTTTCACGTTAAAAAAATAAAATATAATAGACAACATTTGTAAAAAAATAAATACTAAATATTTAAGTCTTTAATACCTTGCTGTTAGTAGAGTTTTCATTGAACTTTACTATTGAAGTTTATGTTTCTGTTTGTATGCTGCTCATATTTTCCCATTATTAGATATTTAAAGAATGACTTATTATGCTCTGAGGAGCATTAACTTCAAGTAAACAGGTTAAAAATATTGTTAAGGTGATAGAAGGTGTCAAAATTTAATGAATGAAAAGCTACAATGAATATTAGAAGAGTTTAAGACAGACGTAAACACATTTTTATAGTAATTTAGGGTATTTAAGACACAAAATATTTCTGTTCCTTTACCCAAACTCTAAAGGGAATATGTTGTGACTTATGTAATTGGATAACAAATACTAGCACATATGTAAGATATTTGTATTGTCAAAGTTGGTATGCTTTCAGTACTTAATTTATGAAGTATGTGCACTGTGTTAAAACTGCTCATGTTTTCTCTCACTTCTGCTCAACACTAGGCAAACTTTTAAGCATTTGTAATTATTTTGAGCTGTAATCAATCAGTAAAACTGCAGATCTTATTCAGTAACCACTAAAAGTAACCCCTCTCAGTTTTCATTTGAGACTTCCCACTTCCTTCTCCTCTTTCTCTCAGAGTGTCTGTTGACAATTACTGGTCTGTTGATGGGATATTTGGATCTGTTTCCATGCACATTCTATGGAAATGCCTTTCTCAACTTTAAGTTCTGATACATTAAATAAAAAATCCTTTAATACATGAGAAATATGGGTGTCAGATGAACAGGTTGCAGATTGCTCTTTGATAGAAGGTCAACGGCTAGAGGGAAAACCTATTTTTTCCAAAACCACTTAGAATGTAGCAATAGCACCAGCAGGCAGAACCCTCGTTGTATCTTGTGGCAGCTGCTCTTTTCAGAGGGTAGCCATCAGAAGGATGACTTGGGGGTGGAAGAGCTGACAGTAACAGTAATGACGCGTGGCTGGAGCACTCGCCAAGATCCAAACAGACCGAAACCCGCAGTCCGCTCCGTGCTTGAGTGCATCAGTAGCTAAGGCAGCATTTAAGTGCTGATGCAGCCCTTAAATTACCCTACCTTATTTAAGGTCACTTAGGCCTGGTTATTTAGCCAAAGACTTGATTGGGTCTAGTAGATTTTTATATTTGATTTGTTAAGCAAACATAATGTATGGATGTGTGTCAGACACACATAAAATAGATCAAAGATTTGGTCTACCAAGATTGATTTTTACCTGTACAATGACAGAGATCCTACAGTTAAAAAGCATATTTATTTTTACTTTTCATATTTATTACATGCTGTTGAAAGTATTGCCTGCATTCAGCCCTAGAGCAATAATGAAAAATAGCTCTTTATAGAAGAATTCCCTACTGCTGATTTTAATCTTTAAATACACTGTATACATGAGCAAATAGATAAATAAGGGCATTTGATATTGAGATGTAGTGTGGAGACTGATTGTTTCCTAATACTGATGATTCTTAATCCCACAGTACTGTAGAAGTGTGTAAAAATTTGTAGATGGCACACTGTGGGAATTCTGATAGCAAAGTAAGTTTTATTTGCTTGGTTTTGCATCTATTAAATTACTTATTATCTTATATAAAATAAGCTTTTAAAGCTATTATAATGCTTATTATTTCAGAGTTTATTAAGATACACTGCTGGAAATAATGGCATTTCAGCTTATTGTTAGCCATATTTTAAATATGAATTTTACAATAGTTTGCTGAACAATGATTTTCCCTGACCACACTAGAGACCACGAAAAATCCTGAATTAATTTTCAGTCAGTATTCCACCTGACGTCTGCTAAGTGCTCGTTGGATTTTCATTTTCAATCTCATAAAGGTATATTAGTTAGTTGTTTCATTTTAATGCCTATTTTGTCAATTTTTCTAATTTTGTATACACTTACAGAAACACACAAAGTGATTTGTCAATTAACACATATCATTCATACTGTTATTGTTTTAATAAGCTTGAATCACCTGCAGAAGTTAAATGTATGATTAGATTAAAAGTTATCCAATTTTTTTTCCATGTTATCTAATTAGTATATTCTTCTGAAATAATATTTAATGGCTAAGTGAAATTGTGTTTGCCTATCCTGTAATCACAGTTTTTGTATGTGAAGAACATAAACAAACTAGATTAATTTATCACAGTCAAAGTACAACAAAAGTTCTGTGCTTTCAAAGTGGTTCCACTCTTGTTGACTCAAAGGAAAAATCTGCTATGCTCACAAGGTTTGAGGCTTACTTTTTATATGACTGAAAATAATTGCTCTATTACATAGAGTCACCTTTGCTCTTATTTCTCATCATATTTGGTGGTTTTTATTTTTCTTTTTTTCACTTCATCTAATGTAATTTCCAGCACTGACAGGAGATTATCTCTATTGATTGTTCAAAGAATAATGCTTCCTGTTGGGCTGTTAAAAGTGCCAAAGATTGTCTTTTATTTTCACTTTTGCATGAATACAAGCGTAAGTGGAACAATAACTATTTATCATTCATAAGAAGTAGGAAAGAAAAAAGGGGAAAACCCTACAGTTTATATGATTGGGTCCCTAAATCTTCTGATTTTCAAGTCCGTTCCATACATATAGCTTTCAGTGAAACAGAAAACGTTCTTGCAGCCAGCATTCATTTATTTCACTATTAATTGCTGTTCATTTGAAACCCCATTGGTTAAAATGCTATGAAAATTGATTTGCCAGTTTGAAATACAGTAGGTTTAGTCCTATTCTAGTAACAATGACATATTGTTTCACCCTGTGACAGCAGAACAAAAATATAATCTCTTGGAAATTATGTCACTGAGTGTTTGTAGCTGTCATTCTAGCTTTAGTTATACTACTTTTCTACTCTCTAAGAAAATCTGCATCTGATGTCTCCAATGCCAATGTCCTTAGAAACACAGTGTAAATATTAACAAAGAATAGTTTGAATAACTGCACTAAAAATATTCTATTAATAAAAAAAATGATTTAACATTCTGTGAATTTTTTTTTAAGATTTTTCTGTAGGATGTTCATTAAATGTCTTCTATCTTTAAATTATGTCAACTTCCATGGCTGTTTCTAAATAAGTCTTTTTGTTTCTTTAACAGCTCTGTCCCTCTGTTTTGTCCTTATTAAGCTTTACAAGGTCTTCAAGAGCATCATCCAACATGAGCACAATATTGCAGAAGTAAACATGTACCAAGACAGATGTTTTGCATATGACTTTTAATTAAGAAAATATTTGAGTGATTTTATGACCTCCTCAATGTCAAAAAAGAAAATTTTGCCTGAGGGTTAATTAACATCCTGCAGCCTTTATGACATTGCAGCTATTCATTGCTGGATTATTGCTAAAAGTAGGACGGATTTCATGTTTAGGTTTATATTCACTTATTTTTCATTAAATTTAAAAATCTCATGTATTTTTCTCTACTAAGGTAATGTATACACTATTATGGAAGGCACAAAAATGCACTAAAGTTAGGGTCACATAATGACTTTCATTCCATATTTTATTAACTCATAATAGCTAGAGAATTCTTTTATTTCTCTGAAATAAATTTGTGGACATGTATGTATGTTCCTTTGCAATTAAAGTTAAGAATTTTTTCTCAGTCACATACTCATGCATTATTCCTCATGCAGCATTTTCTAAAGATAATTTTGTAAAAGAGTGTGCTTTTATGCTTATGCCAGAAAAAAAAAGTACAATTTTAATGAAATTATTTATATATATAAAAAAACAGCAATATGTATACAAGAGGATAATATATACATTCCGATACTGCATCAATTCTTTTGAATTTATATATTTCTTATAAATAATTTAAAAGCTGCTTTTTGATAATTCAAAGAGATGTACATTGTTCATTCAACACTGAAAAATATACATATGTATTTTGCCTGGGAACAGACAAAATAAGGTGTATTGGTTACTTTAAAGTTTTATAAACTACTGTAACAAATATTTGGTAACTTATTTTCATTTTAAATCTCCTTTTTTCCCAATTCTTTAGGCAGTGGTTGCATCAAGATGGTTTCCTCCTGTTAATGTAGAGGGGAATCACAGACATTATGATACCTAAACTGGGATTCAGATCTGGTCAAAGGGGTTCACACAAAAGGTAAATGACTGCCTGTCTTCTGTGAATGCATGTAAGGTAGATGTCTGTCTGTGTAAGCCTGTTTTAATTCTTCTTAGAGCCAAGGGAGAGTTGATCAGCTCAGATCCCACGGTGAGCCAGTCAATCGCAAACTGCATGAACAGCCAGGAGCGCCTCCTTTTCATGGAGACAGCTGCACTGAGAGTGCTGATCTTGAACTAAGTCTTAGTTCAGCTACCCAAGATTAAGGTTCAGGGTCTTTAGAAGCCCCAGATTAGGCCATGAAGGCTCCACCTGCTGCTTCAGAAGGTGGGGATCCTCCCACAGACCTGTGCTGTGCCCTCCAGCCCCGCGTAGGCGCTCCAGGAGTGTTCCAAATGGTGCTGGATCTTGAGCAGGAATAAGGAGGCCCTGCTCTTTTCCCAAACTGGAAAATGACCTGCTTGGTGGTTTGAACAAGTCCTTTACTTCTGAGGTCTGCAATAAGACATTTATAAAACCAAGACCCAGTAAGGAAAAGCATTAGATAAATGTCCCAAATTCTTTTATGTATGCCTCAAAGAACTGCTGCGTGGTAAGTTGCTTTTAACAATCCAGCCTTGCTTAGGACACTGGATTAGATGTCCATACAGCAACAGAATATTGTTATGTGGAAAACACCAAATATATATTATTTTATATTTTATATTTTAGAATTATTAACTACATTATACCTATATACATATTAAGAAATAACTCAAAATTTTTTAATCCCAAGATAGGGAGCAACCTCAGTAAACCAGCTTGAAATCAAGACAATTTTAATTGACAAAAGTTAGGAGTGTTGCCTTGCATAGGTATCCAGGCAGCAAGGGTTGAATTGAGAGGTTCAAGTGGCTCCAGGTTTTCTTTTAAAATTAGCATTTTTATAAATCTTCATAAAAAGCTTAGTCAAAAAAAATGGGTATGTGAACACTCTCACAACAGAAAGCATTTGCATTCCATCTGACCCTTGAATCAGAATATTTGCTGTCTGTGGGGCAGGAGATGGGGCAGCATTTCATGCCATCATTTGGCCTCAGTATTGAGGCTGCTATCAGACTGGATAGTGCCTGTCATTCCCTAGCAATGTTTATTGTGGTATTGATGCTCTCTAATGAAAAAGGGCTACAAGGTCAATTTATTTTATGCGGACCAGAAAACAGCTACTAAAGATAACTACTTTTGATCATGTACTCCAGATTTTATAGCTACCTACAAGCAGTCAATGATTCTGTATTCACGGCTCATAAAAAATAACATCATCCTTAACATAGCTGGAGAGGTCAGGTGAACCATATTTAAGAATGTTTCTCACACATATCTTCAAGAATGCTAATCACTCAACTCTGATTAAAATCAGAGAAGCTGCCCACTTTGGAAAAACTGTATATCCTGAGAAGCTTTAAATATTCATGCAATATACTTGCACAAAGATGAACCATTGATAACTGGAGGTGACACAAAAAACACTGTCCACACAGTTTTGACTTCTTGCCGTGTCTGTCATACAAACCTTACATTTTTTTTAAATAAATCTTTCAGGTTGTATCACTCAGCACCAAAAAAAAGAGAAAAGGTCAAAGCAAAGGATCCAAGTTATGCTTTCATTTAGGCATTTATTATCTCTTAATGCATTTTTTTAAAGTAAATTTTGCCTTCATACACTTTATTTCAGTAAGGCGATGAGAAGACCGCAATTCTGGTGTGGGACATCGTTTTGTAAATGCTCATCATTCTTTTGTAAATTCTCATCATCATCAACACCATCAACTTTTTAAATGCTTATTTCCATGACTGTTTTTCAACTGAATGACATATTTCAGGATGGCTCTGTGTTGGAGCCCTGAGAGAACCAATAGATCTCGATGGCCCTGATCAGCCCTCCGAATTTCTCATGGGCCCAGGAGGTCCATTTCAGCTCAGCCCAGGACCTCCAATTCCTGCCTGAGCTGGGCTGAAAGGGCCTCCAGCTCTTGCTCCATCTCCTGGATAGGTCTGGAATGAGCAATGTGGTCATGTCTCCAGCCCTGTCTCCTGCTGCTCCTCACCAGGTTCCCTGGCCCTCGTTCATGGGTTACAGGGATGGACTCTGTTCCCAGCACCTGGCTCTGCCTGCCACGCTCAGACCTTGTGGGTTGGTGCCCCACTGTTAAAGTCACAATCCATACTGGGGTCACCCTCAGGTCCCCCTCCCTTGGTAAGCAGACAATAAAATTTTTACCTGGCTTCACCATTTTCCTTCTAAGTTATTACTTTTGAAATCACTAAAGGACCTAGGTCCATGTAGGTCATGAAGGGTTTAGCAAAGCATTTTCTGAATACTTAAAGTCATTTTAGGCTCACATTTCAGTGCCTTTTTTTTATTTCCAGGAGTTTGGGAGTCACTACTGCTTCATATGCAGTAATAACCAAATGGGGGTAGAGGAACAGAAAATTTACACAGTTTTCTAAATAAAAAGGGGAAAGCAGCCAGTAATCTTCCAAATGTACAGTGTCTTCTAGTGTGAACTTCTGTAGCCCTTCAGCAGCCCTTTTTACAAATTTTAATTTAAAACTTTAATTTAAAAGAGTCTAGCCTTTTAAATTTCTGGCATTCACTCTACTGTAAAGAACACACACATTAAATCATAAGGCTGCCTAATGTTTTTTTTTTCTACCTAGATGAACTAGAAAGCAGCAGACTTGCTGACATCAGTTTTCATGTTGCTCAACAGTTCTGACAAGCAGATGTGAAAATTATTTACAAAGCCAGCCTCTGACTTGGCTATAGCAATGCAAAGGGGATGCCTGCCTCACAGATGCATCCTTTTCCTGCACAGCCAATGTCTCTGCACTCAGCTGCTTTAATGCAGTGCAAAAAGAGGAATCATCCACTATACCCTGCAGTACAAGGTTCCCTTCCATCCCCGGTAGACTAAACTCAAGAGCCAGCAAAACATAAAATTTGAAAGTGGAATTAAAGGCTTGTATCCCCTCTTCTTAGGGATAAATGTTACTCAGTATGGGTGTTATTTCCTTTGAAAAGTCAAGCTGAAATTCAGCTGCTGTAACTGTATTCATCTCTTTGCAGTCTCAGCAACTTTGTCCTGTGTAAATAGTGTGATCTTAATAAATAAATACTGAAGCACAGCTGGTGTTGGCAAGATATCACTGTTAGTTTGCTGCAGCGTGCTATCACCAGTGAGCATTGCTAATTATTCTCAGATCTGGGAAATATAGGGGAAAGGAACGCAGAGGAGAGTCCAGAGAGCCTGGAACAAAAACCAAGGGATGTTTGCCTCAGAACACAGCAAGGACATCTGAGCACCATGAAGGCAAGTGTTTCACCAAACTTGGTTCTGAATTATTCCCTTACCAAGACAAGATTTAATATCCACTGTGGTATAAAGCTGTAGCTATGTATTTGCTGCTTAAAATTCATACCAGTTTTGACATAGAAGCTGGAGTACTTGAAAAAATCATGGAAGGTGAAGTACTTTAAAAAATCTGAAAAATAATCCAAAACCAAAGAAAATGAGCCTGAAAGGTCCTGATTAAATTAGTGAGCTGGAAGATAAACAATTTTTGTTTTCTTTCCTGCTTTGCTGGAAGTAAAAACCTATCTTTGAACACTGAAGTCCAAGCTTTGGGTTAGCTGCCACAAAGAAGAAGCAGACAGCTTTCAACATTTAGTCACATAAGAGAGAAGCAGTGTGTGACCTGACATTTTTCTAGCTAAGAAAGAATTCTTATATCTTTATTTTTTGAAAATGAAGGCAGACAAAGAGACTGACCACTACATTTTGTATAGATTTTACTTGTATTTTGTTTTCAGACTGTTGCCTGTCAATACTTATGCTTTTTTTTGGCTTGCAGGTGTGCCAGTGCTAACTGAGCTGAGCAGCAATTAGCTAAGGCAGAGCAGAGCCCAAGTTTCCTCTCCTACTTTTGAATAAAAATGTATTCAAAAATTAGTGGGTAAAATTACTCGAGTATTAAAACTATTGAGTGTATTTAGCAGACATGATCTTGACTGTGTGACTGACAGTTTTAGAAATGATGAATTAAAATTGGATGTCTGATGGCAGTCTTCAAACACAACTTGCATATCAAAGTAACTTCAGCTTCAGCTACTGTAGAAGGAAAATCACAACATATTTTCTGGCTATATCATTTTCTTATCATTTCAAAAGCATTTGAAACAAAACATAAAAAGATGCTGAACTTGGTGTTTCAATTATTTGAAATAACTTTCCTAGCCATCCATAGTTTACTAACTTACAGGTGTTCAGAACTCAGAGTCTAAAGACAATAGAGGAAAACATGGGGCAATACTATATTATTGCCCCATGTTTAAATAGAAGAATGAAAAGGTTCTGGAAGAGTAATACAGAGGTTAAAGTCTAGGTGCTCAATTATGCAAGGATTAGAAGGAACAAATTTTATACAAGTAGGCAGGAAGTGTTTGGACCATTGCATTTGTATTCAGGTAGTAGGATGGAAATAGAAGAAGGTAATGCAATAGAGAAACACCTCTTAACTGCAATTGCAGCAGAAGGGAAAAGCAGAAGGGGCAACACTGAATGAAGCATTTGAAATATGAGAGCATATATGTTAGACAATTATACCTCCCTTTTTTAACTTTGAGATTATTATGCTACTTTTAATAAAGAACACCTTAATTTGAACACTTGAGAGAAACTAAAAAACCAAGTCTTGGGATCTTTGTTCATGTATATATGAAACCTATAGGGAGCTTGGTCCATTATAAAAGAAAATTCATTCAATCGTTGAGCTTGGGGTTTTTTTTCCTTTTTCAATAACTTATTTTAATGTTTATGTCATGAAGAATACTATTGTAAAACATGATACAGAAGTGTGACTTCAGGTGCTACATAATTCCCTTGCTTGCAGGCATGGAGCTCCTGGTTTGAATACTCTTGTGACTGTTATAAATAAAAAGTTTTTACTAACTGCCTCTCCTCCACTGAGACATGGAAAATCTCCCTCAGGCTGCTAATGTGTTTGGAATAGTTAATGAGTGAATGCCACTCAAAACCCAATCCCAAATCAGTGCTATTTCCTGTTTTACCATTAATCTTTTGGGTTGTTTGGGTTTGGGTTTTATTTATTTTCTTTTTAAAATGGTGTCTGAAGTGAAGTGATAGGACTGCAGTTTCAGTTCTCATTTGGTAATTGAACATTTCTATTTACTGGTAGGCTGTCACTTTGAATGGGAACACAAACCAGCTAGGGAGTTACCTAGCCAACATAATGTGCATAGCAAGAAACTATAAAAATGCTACAAAATAAGCCCAGTGAGGAAAGGCTTCATTATGATGCCAGAAGAGCTTAGTCAGAGGGGACAGTTTCAGTAAGGCAAGGAGAAAACTCAACCATTTAAATGTTTTTTTCAGCTTTAGATGTGAATGAGAGCTTAAAAACTTTAATTTACAACATGTTTAGCAAAGTTTTCTGAAAGCATGCATGTAAACAGTGTTCCAAAGTTTGCTATATTAGCAGTGGGATTTCAAGAGATATTTTAAATTTCATATGTCTTTCTCCAAATACACATTTGTGTATACTATGTATGATACTATATTATCTGTTTGGTTTAGATGTGTCATGCATTGCCCTTTGCAGCTACAAACCACTACCACAGCTGATTCTAAGCCAGAGCCTCAGCTCTGCCTTGGTAGACCAAGTTTCTGAGGAAGACCATGAAGCCATACCTTACAATATATCAAGAGAGATAAGTCACTAAACATATTACAGGGAACCTTGGAGATAAAAGGAAGAGCTGATATTTAACACACTGGAAGCTAGAGTCACTTAAGGATTTCAACAGAAACCAAGACGGGAAACACTTAGAAATATGATTCTGGTCCAACCAGAGTGACAGAGAGAAGTCATTTAACTTCCCATTATATGTTACTTTTTCCAGTATTGAACTTGGAAATAGCACTGAAGTAACAGATTTTGGACTGACATTTGTCTGAAATAACTTTCTTGGCATGTGGTTGTAGCCAGAAAAAAATAAAAATTAAAAATTGAAGAAAAATGTAGAGCATAGCATCATTGTGAAGGCAACTGGGAGCAGGACAGAGACAGCTTTTTGCCACTTTTGCCAGATTTTGATGAGCCTGTATCTTCAGCAGTGTAGGCCATCCTTGTCTCTGCATCTCAAGAAGGACAAAGTGGAGAAGGCTAAGAATAATTAAAATTATGTAGGAGATGGAACAGCTGCCTTGTGAGAAGAGAATAAAATACCACTGATGCTCCACCTAGGAATGAGGTATGAAAAAAGTTTAGAAAATCATAAAGATGGCAGACTTACATCTTGGCACATGAGCCTGCAGTAATAAAACTAGATGGCAGTTCAAGAAAACTGTAGGAGTTTAATTTAAAACAGATAAAGAAGCACATTTCTTCATGCTGATAGAAAGTTTCTGGAATCCTTTGCCATAAGCAGTTGTGATTGTAGATGATATAGAAGTTTAGAAAGAGGAAGTAGATAAATTTTTGGACAGCAGGTCCATGAAAATGCAATTAAAATGAGATGTAGGGCTGTACCCTCTAGCATGCTTGTTGCAAGGATTATGGAGGATGGGGGAGTAGGTACAGAGTGTATGGCAGGGAGTAGCCAGGTTTATGCACTGCCTTTAAGCAGTTTCTCTTACAGCTATCAGCTACAGTCTTAATTGGATTCAACTCAGACAACAGCGCAACAAAATCTTCAAGCCCTTTCCAAGAAGAGATGGGGAAATGAGCAGGGAGGAATCACGTGTGCCAAGGAATGGAAAAGAGAAGGGAATGTGAGATTCAAAGGATCAAAAAATCTAAAAACAGAGGGAAGTGTGAGTGCAGGCACTGAACAAGCAATTTCACTGTTTCCTGATGGCGTCCCAGGAGCCAGCAGACACTGCCTAACAGAGTAGAGTAGTGAGGTTGGATGTGTGCAACTCTGCCTTCTCCAGCCTCCTTTCAGGAAGCTGTTTTGTGAAAGTGCTGTACTGTGTTCAGGGCAGTAAGATCCATCTTTCTAGAGGAAAAGCTAATGACATTGCCCTGTAAAAAGCTACAGCCTTTGGCTGCCTGAGTACAGTCTGGATTCACTAGTGGTGGGTTCACAGGGTGGCAATAGTGCGTGGATGCTTTGCAGAGGGACAAGCAGGAGTATAACCAGGCACCACAGATGGCAGCTGCCACCATGGGCACCCCTCAAATGATGCTGGCTGGGACGGTCTGGTGGAAAATGTCTATTACACCTGTCTACCTTAGCCTCACTTTAAAGTGATCTAGAAACTACAAGCAAGCATTTTTGTTAGCTGAAAAGTTCTTTTGTGTAATAAAGGGAAAAAGCCAAATAAAAAATATTTTTAAAGACTTTCATTGATTTTTTTTTTTTAAGCAAGGAGTTATACGTGATGACATAGTAATTATCATACTTGACAGAAAGTCTAATCTAAACATGAGAGAAGGGTTTTCTTTTTAGGATTCAGTACTGATCAAGGTTTTGAAACTACTGCACAGCAACCAGCCTAAGCAGAATACTCCCAAAGCAAAGAGTATTTGCAATTATTGAAGAACATGCCAGTTTCTTCAACACATATGTTTACAGATTTCAATGACA
Source organism: Fringilla coelebs (assembly GCF_963513975.1). Lineage (NCBI taxonomy): Eukaryota > Metazoa > Chordata > Aves > Passeriformes > Fringillidae > Fringilla > Fringilla coelebs. The sequence continues at coordinate 63,452,373 of NC_140030.1, read as the reverse complement.
CCTATCCAGTGTCACAGTTGGTTCTTTACTCTTGTCTTAGATTTTTATGAGATCATGACAAAATGATGACAAATGACCTTCTACTATTATTTCCCTTTTTTTGACAGCAGTGAGAAGTTATTTGTGCAAGCCTTGGCTTCTCACCTTTCCTCTCTGCTTCATTCTCCAGAAACTGGAGTATTGGCTTTAGATAAACAGGACACATTATACAGATGTGAGGTGGGTTAGGCCTTGAGATACTTCTGGATTTAGAGAAGGATGAGCCTATTTTGTATTTTAAGAACTGGTTTGTGGGATTAATATGTAGTTTAAAATTATACTATGTACATATAATATTGTCCCAACTCAATATTTTAGCTTAGAAAACCCTTATAGGTGTATCTGAATTACAAAGATTTCCTGGTTTTGAGGAACTGTATTGATGACCGAGATAATTACATGGGAGCCTGAAATGAGTCCTGATTTCAATATAATTATCCATCTACTCCTTCAATGCTTTTCCTCATACACAATAGCTATGGGCCTCAGCTGCTTCGGACTATCTGCCATTGAGTTTAATTAAAATCCTCACTAACACAATGTGCATCAAGAAATTCAAAACTGTGGATTATCCTGGCTTGTGCAAATTCCCCTGGGACCCTGTCTTCATTCCCAAAGCTCCTTTAAAATATGTGGGTATTCAAGGAAGAGGATAATAAAAAAACATTAGTGGTCAGAAAGTGAAGAATCAATGATTACAGACAGAGCAGAATCTGGTATGTTTTCACTGTATTGCATAACTCTTCCTCTCTTCAGACTTTGTGTTGCCTTCCTTTGAGCTGGTAGCTATGTCAGTAACTTGACTAAAATCTGACACTCTTGAGAGGTAATATCAGCTCTTCTGTTTTCCCAAATCTTCTGAGAAAGCTGACAGAAAAAATGATGAATATGATATATAACAGTCCTTAGACTCCTTTCACTGTAGAGTGTTTCAGACACAGAAGTTGGTGCAGTCTGTGGGTTTCACTTCATCAAGTCTGGTTGAAGGCAATTCTTTCCTTGGTATAGCTAAGAGCCATTGACACGGGCAATTGCAGGCACAGACAGCAATGCATTCCTGAATGTCTCCACTCTCTCCTCAAGAAACCTCAAGTTATTGGAGGGGACAATTTCCTCCTGTTGGGCATTGCAAAATTCTGCACGTGTACAGCTTCAAATACTATAGACAGGGATGCTAGTGATAAAGACAGATGTGAATAGGGCCTACAATTTAGTCAGTGGCAAACCAACAAAAAACAACTGGATTTTCTGAGGGGAGAGAGAGATAGAGAGATAGCAAGCAAGAAAGTACCTCTGGAAATCACTAAATGAAATTAAAGAGAAATCTTTGAAATAAAATCACTTAGGCAGGGTAGTCGAACAGATTAATGGAAATGAATAGCATGGAACACAATTTCTTAAACTACCCTGTAGGTTACCAAACCTTTACTTAAAATGTAAGGTGATTTAACTTAATCTGACATTACATTTTCAGAGAGGAATAAATACAGAATTGGGTTAAAGTTTATGAGAACATGGCTAGTCTATGCAGTTTTACAACAATTTAATTAATTTAGATCAAGATATATTGAGCATACATGATGGGCAGTGGCCTAAATGCAGATGTGGTCCACAATATAACTCTACATGGTAAGGGAATAAGCTTGCCTAATATCTATGAAAAACAGTTTCATTCAAGTCTCAGCAGTAGCAGTAAATGCAATAGAAGTTTGCTTTTCTTTATAAATGATTACAGGCAGAAAGAAAGATAGGTATGGTAATAAATGAATTGAAACTGTAATGGATACTGACAGTTTGGAATAAAAGCTAGAAAGGTGCCTGTGTGCAGTAACTAAGCCATGATTTCACATTCTGCAGATTTTATGCCAGGGCTTGTGTGACTTCTGAGATCTGTAAAATTTATCCTTACCACACCATTTTTCCCCCCTTCACTGAATTTAATCTTGCTATTTTCCTTATGCTGATTGACTGACATTAGCTATTCAGACAAAAATGAAGCTACTGGGTGAAAGAGGAGAGAACTGAAAATTCTTCAGTAAGGATTTGGAACAGTTTCCAGCACTGATTGTTGTAGTTAGAGATGTGCACATGCCCAGAGGGCCACAGGATTTGGTGGAGACTGTCACACTGAGTATAGTGCTGAGAGAAGAGAAAAAACTCTGTTTGGGGATCCTTTGTTTTTTCTACTCTACTTAAAAAAAGATGAAAACAAGCAGTGAAATGTTTATGTTTTTATCATTTATACACATACATATGTAAATGTATATGTAAATTATATGTAATACTATGGTATATATAATAATGTGGTACTTACTGATTAATAAAAAACAATGAAATTGAATTTTAGGTTACATAAAAACTCCTTTGATACAAAACCTAATTAAAATTGAAGTGGCTTTCAAAATACTATATAATAAAGAGTCTGACAAAAAATCGTAAGTGTTCAGTTATGTCAATTGTTCTTGAAGTGGTTTAATAAAGTTGACAATAGTTCAACAATATTTTTGAAAACTTTTTCTTCTGAAGTTTTCTGCTGAGTTGTAAAGATTGTCTATGGAGGACAGAGTAGAGAAAGATTGAGGGGAAGGGAAGAGATTCCACATGAAAATTCTTCCTGATTTGCAGTATTGACTGCTAATTAGAATGTTCATTCATAAACATAAAATAAAATAAAGTTGTATTTTGCGTTGTTCTGTGGTAGTGGTGATCATGCGTTGTAATGTCCATCAAATATATCCATTGATTTTTATCATTGTAAATTGCCCATCAAATGTTCATGACTTCCTTAAGCACATTGGTAATTTCTAAACAGATGGTTTTTAAAGAGGAAACGAAAAAATTTAATATCGTTATTTTTGTTTTGGATTTTTTTGGTGGCAGTAGAATTGTGCTACTTAATTTTCATGCATTCCATAAAGTAAAGTGATATAATTTTTTTTGCTGTGATTTGATGGACATTTACAAATAGGTATCTGGAACTCAGAAAAACTACCTTATAATTCAATACTGGAATATTTCAAGTCATAAGTTTTTCTTGGAACAACTGCTAATTAAATCCAAGCAACTGAATAGTCATAAAAATTACAGCTGAAAATAATTCATCCCATAGTTTTGAGAACAACTTACAGGCAACATTTATACATTCATTATTTCTCTAGTCCAGAATTAACATTTTATTTAATTAAAGTTTATTACAAACTAAATATTGTTTTCCACACAGCTTTTACATTACATAAAATATTGTCTCCTACAAAGAAAAGTGGCTTTTGTTATGAATTATGTCTTTGCTTTGTATAGGCATCAAATCATTATCTACAAAATAGTCCTCTCTATTTGTACTTGTCAGAAACCTGTGCATGCAAAATCAATCAAGATTCCTATCACACTGCCCTGAATCATGTCTTTATTAGATTACTTTGGAGCTGGATGAGTCACACTGCAAGACAATCACTGCAAGGTGGGAGAGCTGCACACCATGACATTGGCTGGATGTCCTCTTCAGGGCTGCTCTCACTTCACCTTTCTCCAGCAGTTGCTATTGGCTACTTCAGGTGTTGGTGTCTTCTAGACAGAGCAGCAAAACTATTGTATAAATTTTAATATGGCAAAATGGTCACTTTTTCTTGTTTTTTCACATACTGTATGATGTAATAAAGAGATAGCTGCCCATAGGCGTATGTTTCTTGATTTCTCTTTTGAGTGACTTCTAAAAGCATCTTGGAGCTTTGTATCTCACAACTTGATAAGCTTAGATGTTAATATTTGAAAACTGTGAGCTGTACAAAAGTTTTTGTAAGACCTAGTTGTGAGATGACGCAAACTGAGCCAGACTACAAATAAAAACCAGACTGTAAGGAATTGCAGCCATTGAATTTGGTGGAGATCAAATTCCAGCTATATTATATTAAATTAATGCAAAGTTTTAGACATGCCAGGATAAGTGGAATTAATCTTTCCCCTAGAAAATATTTGCCCTATTTGATACTTTTTATGCAGGAATTTTTAAGAAGAGAAAAAAAGGCAAAACAGGGGTATTCACAAGAACAGAAGTTAAATGTTCTGAGTTTCTACCACCAGAGCATTTGCAATTGAGAAGTCCAATATTCAGAGCATGCTATCCTTTTAAGTTATAAACCAACTAACTAATGTATTTTAATTGTGTTTTTTAAAGATTACTGGCCGTGTTCCCAGATTTCACTATGGTAAGTGAGCTACTGATCTTTCACAGTCATCAAATACGTGTCATAAAATATTTCTGTCAGTGCTGTAGACTTTACATGTTCTGATTCTATGAATGTGAGGATGTCTGGTGTATTTAGCTTAAAGCCTTGTTTGCATAACATGAATTTACATGCCTCCTATTCGTGTTTATTTTGTCTCACTCTTCATAACTGCTTTATTTTGTAATTTTTCTTCAGGAAGGCATTTTTAGGCCTTGAGATGCTCCCTTTAGTTAAACCAGAGCTTGCTTTAGATAAATAGGATTTACTTTTCCTTTCAAACTTAATTACTTTTCAGAATCATGATCAATTTCCCGCCTTGCTTGCTTGAGGGGAGTGACACGGTAGGAGACCCTTCTGCATTTGCTTTGTAATAAGCCTTTATTCATGCACTTGAGGCTATACAATCCGCTCCTCCACTCCAGAGCGTGCGCCTCTGCGTGTGGCTGCCGCCGCAGGCCTGCCGATTGCAGTGCTGGGGATGGGGCACCAAAAGTGCTGAGGAACGGGTCTGTGTGGAGAAAAGCAATAATCTGGCTGTGACCGTCCATGGGTCTTATGATATTAAATTAAGCTACCTTTGATGGCCTCTGTCTATTTTTTGAAATATTTTTAGTAGCGATTTCCCACCTAAGACACCACCTAAAAAATTTCATTTTAGGATTCTCTTTTTTACTTGATTTAAAAATGTTGTGTAACAGGAGTAATTTTTTCTGTCATAAAAAGACATACTAATTCAAGATCCTGATAGTTCAAATAAGGAGTTTTCTTGTTGAAATAATCAGTTTTATATTTCAACTTCTTTCTTGTCATTTTTCTCTGTTTTAAAATAAAGTCAATTTTAAAGCATGAATTTAGTTGCTAGGGAATAAAAGTTTATGGAAAGCTACAAATATTATTTATAGTTTTGCTATGACAGTAATATTTCACATGAGCAAAAATCCAGTTATATTCACATTAATAGAAACCCCCTTCTTTTCCCAGGACCTGAGTGAAGACTTATTTGGGGCGCTAAATACGGGTGAGGGAGCACTAAAAATATTATATCTTACTGGAAAACAATTTAGTTTTCACACGACTTCTTCTTAAAAGTCAGCTTCTTTACAATTTTACTTGCTATCTAGAGTGATTTTCATGGTTGGACTTCTTTAAATGGACCGTAACGTAATCATTTAGGAGAAGGAATAGTCTTCTCCTCTTCACTAGAGTATCATTTAATAGAAATGGATAAAACAGGGAGGCCCACATCAAAGGTCTCTCCTCATAGAGACCTTTCTGGTAGAAAGATAGAAACATTTCTGGTCCTTAATAAAACATGGTATCTTGTATACTTATTTATTTAAATGTTAGAGTCCTGGAACGGTTTGGGTTAAAAGGAACTTTAAATAACATCTATTTCCAACTCCTTCTGCCATGGGCAGGGACAAATCCTGCTAGACCAGGTTGCTAAGAGCCCAATCCAGCTTGGACTTGAACATTCCATGTGTGCAGCATTTACAGCTCCTTTGGGCAGCATGTTCCAGTGCCTCACTACCCTCATAGTGAAAGAGTTGAAGTAAAAGTAAAAATTTGTAAGAAGACAGAGTGAATGATCCTTCAGTGCTTCTTTCCACCCTATATGAAAACTATCTTCTCTAATTTTGGTTGCTTGTCCTTACAGTGGAAGAGTAGTATAATAATTTATCTTTGCCCTATTGCAATCTCAAAAAAAAAATAAAAGATTTTGACTAAATTCTAGTATTGTGCAAACCAAATGGTTTTAAAAAAACCAACATTGGGTTAAATTAAATTTCCCTTGGGATTTCCATCTGAAGGACTGCAGTGACTTAACTACAGGTTGCTAAAATGTCTGGTTTTGGCATTTCCTGTAATCTGTCTTTAATCTATTCTTGAATCAAAATCTTCAGGAAAGGTCTTCAGAAAACAGAGAGGTGGAAAGAGGGCATTTATTAACTACAAATGTTTTGGTGGTTTTTTTTTTTCTGTTGATACATTTACATTTCTCAAAAGTTTTAAAGCTGAAGTTTTTATCCAACAATGGGTCTTCTATAATTTCCCTTCTACTAACTAAGTGTGTTGTGGCAGGAAGCTTTTCCTGTTGACTTGGTCTAAATTTAAATTAGTGTATGCCTCAAACCACAGGGCGCACTGTCTCTAAAGATCTGACAATTCAGTCCAGGAATACGGTGGCACATCTGTGAAACTGGATGAGCTGCTTTGTTCTCCAGAGAAGGGTGAGGACTGCATAATAACTTTACTAATTGTCGCTTGAAAATCATGAAAACTTCAAAAGAGCAAGCATTTCTCCAGGAGGACTATACAAAAATAGAAATTAAAATTCACTGAGTGGCACATCTTGTCCATTTATTTCCAGTGCCTGCTAAACTTCGAATAGTTGTAAAGATTTGAGAGGTCCATTCAGAGTACCTTTTTATTTGTCATTTACAATAACTCCTCCCTATTTTCCAGATTTACTAAAGTTTAGGATGGGCCTTACAGTTGTTACCCTATTGGTCTCTATTTTCATTACAGTTGTGTATGCAAAATCTGGCATCTACTGAGGAGACTCTTGTTCTAAAGCAAGGGATCCTGGTCCTTGTGTACAAAAGTGGATTTTAGTCCAACAGAAACATATCAACTATAACCATTTATAAACTATGGGGTTTTTTCATTTAGATGTAAAGCATAGTAAAGATACCCTTCATTTGGTTAAGAGTAAGTAGTACTTTTTTACTTTAAGGCAAACTTTATTTACTTAAAACTAATTACTATGAAACAGATCAAGGGATTTTTTTCAGGGAGGTCCTTAAAATGTTTCCTAGGTATAGCTGCATTAATGCTTATATTTGATAAATTTATGCAACTTCACAGGGATAACTACTCCTTTCTGTGGCATGGTTCAAAAAGTTTTTCATGAAAATAATAGCTACAGAGAGTAGTTTTAAAATATGATCATGAAATAATGGTGCAGATGTCATATGCACAGGAACTACAGAAGAATGAACCAAAACCTGCAAGATAGAATGATATACAAACAAATTATTGTGATATGGAGAGGGAACAGGAATTTGTTTTGCATTGTTTTGCCTTTGTTTCTGCCTATGACTGAGACCTCTTTTCTGTTTTAATGCATTTTTTTTTAAATTTCTAAGGTAAGTCAGGTAGAGTATGAAACAATACTGAAAATCAGTTCCAAGAAGAATTAGCTCCCATTGTTGCTGGGAATCCATCCATGGCATTTAACTCCAATTCCCATCCAGGAACAAAACAAAAAAAAAAAAAAAAAAAAAAAAAAAAAGGAGAAAGGAAAGGAAAAGGAAAAAAAAAGAAGGAAAAATGTATTTCCAGCATTTCCAAGAGAAAGAGCTCTAAGTGCTCTTACTTTCCATTTTCAGTCAATTTTCAGTCATTTAAACTACTGTCTTGGTTCTTGCTATATTTTGAAAAGGAGTTAATTGAACTTGTATAAATGAAATTCCCTGACTGCAGCAGTGCCTCAAGCTAGCTATGACAGGAAGACTTAGATCATGAGAATGGGAAGCAAATTTCCAAATCAGTATTTCTGAACTTGATACCTTCTATTTCTAACTTGATACCTTTGCAAATATGTGGAGGTAGTAGAAAAAAACTTAAAACCAAAGTGAACTCCTTAGTATTTCCATCAAGCAAAAATTTTGTATTTTTGCAGAGCAGTAATTTTATTTGCCACAAGTGATTTCCTTTTCCCTTCTGTGAATTAGTAGGCAAAGTATAAAGACAAGAGGAAAGAGAAATCTTTATTGCTTCAACCCCCTCACTGCAGCATGGGAATTCATCAACATCCCATTTCCTCATGTAGAGATATTGTAGGTTTAACTTTATTTCTCACATATATATAATTATATAAAGATCTTTTATAATTTTTTTCTTAAGTAGAGTATCACCTTATCCTGTGGTACATAACAGGACACTAAAATGAGATCATGAAAGAGAGCTTTTTCTTTGGGCTCTGTCAGTCAGTCCAGAATTCTGTCCAAAAAAATTGGTTTAGTGAGAAGGACAGGAAAAAATTATGGAGGTCATTATTTTTGAAAAAGTGTTGAAAGGGTTGGCAAACTGAAGAATTATACATTAGGATGTTCCATGCATATTTGCATTTGAGTTTTGATAATTTTGGCAAATTTGTTTTTATTAAATGCTATAATATAATGGAAGAAACTTTTTGATGAGTATCTCTAATGCCTTTGTTTTTATAATATAGTAGGAATGTGAACAACTTATTTTTCTTCTGTGCTTATCTAAATTCTCACGTATAGTGCTACCAAAATCCATAGATTTCTTCATCACCATTTCTGTAACAAGCATATTTGACAAAAGTCATTCTCCCTTTTCAACTTTTTCAGTTGTGAGAAAAATAATACAATATTTTGTACAAATGCAATTGTAGTTAAACCGCATGTCTAATGCATTTTTCTCAGTAAGACCTGAACTTTTATTTATGAATAATGAAGAAAACAAAAACACACTTCTGCAGATTAATGAAAGGCAGATATTTATGTGAAAAATAGGACAAACTTGCACCTCTTTTGAACAAAGAAGAAAATACCTTTAAAATTCCAATTCAGAAGTCTCTATTGACAATTTTCAGTGTTCTCATTTTTTTTCTGTGAAATCACACATGACAAGCCTTATTTTTCAGTATTTCTATTTCTCTGGTAGTCCAAGTGATATATCTACATTCTGATGTAATTTTTCATGCTGAAAACCTCATGCTTATGTTTCAGGACTGGACATCGGGGAAAAAAATAACAAAAGACAATGAACACCATATCTGGAATTCATCTGGGTGAACTCAAATGTTCAAAAGTTCTTAAATGTTTGAATGTTAGCTAATCATCAGAGTTAATGGAAAGGAACAGGAACCTTTTCAACTGAATCACTTCTTCAATTTTTTATACCTATTTTAGGATGAGATTAATCATTCTCCTGAAATTCACACATTTCTGCACACAGAATATAAAAGCTGTGTCAGATGGCTAATACTAAGACATCTAACTTTTGGACAACTGAAAATTAGGCATGATGAACCGCATCTATAATTGGTTGGAGTGGGAATTGTTTGGAACTTAGGAGGTAAAATGTGTTCAATTTTCAGTCTCCCTATGGGCCACTGTGGGATAAAATGGCAAAATCTCTCCCTCCAGTAAATTGATCAGACGATAAAGAATGATAAATTTAGTCTTTACAGAAATGACAAAAAGGAAACATGGAGGATTGAGCCATTGACTTCTCTGAACTGCTTAAAAGGATTTGAATTGTGTCTTCCAATCACTGCTGCTTGCAGCAACAGAAATCTGCATGAAAGAAATTCTCCATGCCCAGTCACATGCTACATAAGCCAGGAAATGACATCTGATGCTGTTCCAGAGAAGTATTTCCGACACAGTGAAGGTGTGCTATACTTTTCTACTCAGATCTGAACCCACTGAGCGGTCAGATTTTGCATGTGTATACATATATACATATAAATACTGTACATATATATGTGTATTGTCTCTGAATTTTGGACAATATTCTAAGATTAATGTGTGACTTTACAGTGGGTGAAATTGCTGATGGCTATTATACTGAAGTTGGCCATTATACTGAAGATAAAATTTGCCAATTAAATTCAGTGTTAGTCTTGCCAAAAGAAAAGCATACCATTGAAAAAGAGACAAATGTATCTGTGTGATGTTCAGGACCCCAGCTAGGAATTTCAAATGATACTGCAGACACTTGTTCCACATGGAGAGGTAGACCAGTACCCACAGGTATCTCTTACAGTGTTAAGTGGGCTTTGATGTTCTCTGTAGTGAGGTTGAGATGTTTCAAAAGAAAAATTGCCATCAACTCGTCAAATGTCATTTCAGTTTAAGTACAAATTAAAATTGTGAGTGTTGCTCTTTTGGTAAATCAGAAGTTGCATTTATTTCTTGCCCATTTTGTCATTTGAATAATTTTTTCAGCCAGTCTTCAGTTGGAAAAAAAAAGCCTGCATTTTTTCATCTTCTTGAGAAATTCTGAGTTGTGCACATATTCCGACTGCCAAAAGAGAACAGCCTCAATTGACCTTTGGAAAAAGCAATATGAAATCAGCTGCAAATTTAAACTCTTGAGTGTTAGAAAGCAATGGTTTATGGAAAATGCCTGAGAAAAGAGGAAAACCCTGGTCTATGACAATGGACAGGAAGGAAAAGGCACAGTCTCTTCTGGAGGTCCAAGATGCAGTGAGGGCAGGGCACAATCATACATTATGTGGGAAACGCCCTACCTTAACAAAATTAAATTATATCTGTCTTCTGTTTCTGTGTCTGTCTACGCAAACAACCAGTTATGGTACAGGGTGAAACAACAACATAACCCACACCAGACTTGACAGAGACATTTTCCTTTTCTTTTTTTTTTTTTTTGCCTTTATTATATGCCCCAATTCTCTGCATGCTGTGTGGCACGCCGTTGTCTATTTAAGGACAGGCAACAGACATATGGGTTGTCAGTAATAAAATATTTTGTGGAGAGGATACAGCTGTTTCTAGTTTAATATCTGACATCTGAAAGTGTCTGTATCACACAGAAAAGTCAAAAGAGAGAAACATTATCTCTGGGAAGCATACCAACACTGTTTCTAGCAAATCATTTCTGCTTCTAGACGTGTGCTATAAACTGATAAACATCCTTTTCTTATTGTCCCGAACAGACTACTTATTCTATTTCAATCTTTTCCAGCAGTCTGACTGCTTGATTTCATCCTTTATAACGAAACTTAGCACTGATTGACCCAAGAAATCAAAGAGATGCCTAAGGTACTCGTGTGAAATATATATTTTGTATAATCTAATTCTACCTCTGTGATATTTTCCAACCTTATGTCCTTCTCTTGAAGGGACTTATTGTGCTTCAGATCTGGGATCTTCCCATCAGCAGCTGATATATTATAAAGGACATCTGTCGTTCTCTTGATCCTAACCACTGCTAGTGGCTGCTAGCCAAACAGACATCAAAACCAGCAATTTTTCATTACCTCGTTATTATCTCAGAAAGCTGGAAGTCCTGCTCAAAGGCATGAATTTAAAAGATGTGAACAAATCATAAATGGAACATTTCTCATTGCAGAATATTTTATGGCTGCCATATTTGCAGATAATTCTGTTGTCTAGAATTAGGTAGGGCTGGGTCAGTAAAGGTTTTATAATCCTAAAATCTGCAGAGACCTGCCCTCATCTGAGGACAGCAGAACAGTCTGCAAGATTTTTCAGCTCTATAGGAAGAGTCAGGCGCCTCAGGGTGAAATGAAAGGAGCTAAAAATCTGCTTTCAGACCTAGCCTAGAGATCCACAGGACAGACACTGGTTAAAAATCCACCCAGAGTCGCACCCTTGGCACTTCCTTTAGGGATTAGGGACAATGTTGCTATCAGGCAATTGTTCAGACATTACAACAATCTCCCATGATGCAGAATACCTATTTTATAAGGTCTTCTTAGCTATGGAGAGCACAAGCCAATTTCCCCCATGTTACAGGAATGCACTATATTTTTGAGGTGAAGGTACAATTTGAGCTGCAAAAGCAAGTGCTCTCCCTACAGAAATAGGATGGCTCTCTCCGTGAATGAAGGTGCTGATGGTGAGCCATCACCTGCTGAGGGTAAGGTGATGCCAATAATGTAGACACAAAAGTTTGAGTGCCTTCCTCACCTCCCATCACTGCAGTTGTGACTTGGGCTCACCCTCACCTTGGTGTGACCTACCTGTAGTTTGGAGGTCTGTGCAAATGCTTGTGCTTGTTTGATGGCTGTAGAAGTTTAATCATAGAACCACAGAATGGTTTGGGTGTGAAGGGACCTTAAAGATCCCTTTAAGGGGATGATCATTTAGTTCAAACCTCCTTGCAATGAACAGGGATGCCACCTTCTAGATCAGGTTGCTCAAAGCCCTATCCCACGTGGCTTCAAGCATTTCAGGGATGAGGCATTTACAGGTTCTTTGGGCAACCTTTTCCACTGCCTCTCCAACCTCTAAACCTACTCTTTCAGTTTAAAACCATTGTCCCTTGTTCTATCGCCTCGTAAAAAGACCCTGTCCTTCACTTCTCCTTCACCAGTAAAACCCACTATTTTGAAATTAGATGAAAACTACAGGTTCAGATGGGCTGACTGGCCCCACTGATGATGCCCCACAGCTTAGGTGGCAGAACTTGCATGTCTTCACCCCTAAGGAGGAGGTGGCTGTCTCTCTGAGAGGCCCTGCTCTGTCAAGAGCCAAGGCTGCTGTGGAATGGACATCTGCTTCGCCTGTAGCAAATGCCTAAACAGAAACAAGGCACCTCTGAGCATGGGTTTTTCTGAGATGAGAGGTCTTATATTGCTATTGCCTCTTCAGATCTGGGACTCTAAGACTTCATCAGCTACTTAAATTTCTCCATTAGAAAGCATCTTTAAGAATGTTATTATTTAAAAATTATCTTGAAAATCTGCCACATTTTGCTTGGTCTTTTACAAAACATATTACTTTTCTTTTTTGCTTTTTTTCTCCCATTTTTGAATAGTTTCTTTAGCAAAATTTTGATTTTATGGCACAATATATCAGCAGTTTGTTGCATTCCAATCAAATTCATCGTGCTGTATTTACAGTGGGCTGGTAAAATTAAAACACTCCCTGATCTCCCTTTACATAATCACAGAGGTATTACTATAAAAATGCTTAGACTGATACAACTGATTTAAGTACCTTGGAATTACATCAGCTTTAGTGGTGTCAAACTGCACCTACACAGATGCGTAATTCTTCCAGTGGAAACTCACAGGAGGTACTGATTCAGTATGTGCTGAATGCTATAAATAGATAACATCCAGTTTCTGTACAGCCCTCAGTGAAGAGAGGAGGGCCTATACAGTATTTGAAAGCAGCAAGATGCAATATCTCTGTGTTTATTTGACTCATCTCCCTTGGGTAACTGCCAGTTTCAAAAATTAACAAAGAAAATGCTTTGGTTTTATGTGTTTAACTCTGAAAGCCTGTATATTTCATATCTGCTTGGGGAGTATAATATTCATGAGAAAATGAACTCAGATTTCTCTTTTGAGGCTAAATGATACTGGTGATGGATATTTTACTGGAAAGAGAAATATATAACAGCAGTGACCTGAATAGTCAATACCAGGTCAATACGTTTTCTGTGTCTAAGATAAAATATTAGTTTCAATTCTGATGGAGCATGCTGCAATGCAGTTAGTAATATTTAATTATTTGAGATTTGCCAAGTGGGTGACGAACTCCTCTGCTTGCACTGCCAGTCAAACTCTCTATTCCCATAAGGCTCTCATGGATTGATAGGCCTTAAAATCTGTGTACTACATCTTTTCTTCTCATCTCACAGCCAATGCAGTTGCCAATAACTTTGTCTCCGGTATGCATGTTGAGAAAAGGTAGACTCTCAGTAGCTGTTTCTTGTTGACCTTGGCCAAGCTCTCCTGTTCTCATGCTGAAGATCATTTCTCCCTCTTTAGGGCCCACACAACCACTGGCAGGGACCAGGCAGGAAATAGGGACGTTGGTATTATTTATCCTCATTTTTCAAACCTGTGTAATTTTACGGATTCTTCAGCAAAGAATGTGATCCAGCAGCTATTTATATAGAAAGTCACAGCAAACAGCAGCACCAGGAATGGTGAAGAGCTGTTCACAAATAGGAGGAATACCAAATATGAGATGACAAATTTTTTTTTTTACAGAAAATACAGCACCAATGGACACCTTTGTATATGCAAGGCTTCTCCTGAAGAAGAAAATGGGAAAATAGAGCTATTCTCATTTTTAACTGCTCCTCAGGTTATTTACTGCCAGTGGTAAAGGAGGGTGCCTTTAACACAGGGCAGCATTTTTGTTGCCTTTAGAGTACAGGGATACTATAGGCTAATAGAAATTAATAATTTTTGAACATTCTTTGATTGTCTCTAGCCCAGTGGCAGGACATACCATATGAGAATTTAGACAGGGAAAAAAAGTGGTTGCTCTTTTTCTAATCAGATCTATTCTAGGTTGTGCTTCTGAGTTTGTTTATTCCATTTTCAAGCACTTTCAAGCTGTTATGTCAGAAACAGTAACCTATATTTTTATTTTATCCTGGGTTTTATACTTTCATTTTTATTATATTTACACCAGCGTTTATAATGTGCATTTCATTCATAAAAGTTTAATACTGGTGTTTTAAAAGCCTTCAGCTTCACATAACCGATTACTATGTTGTGATAAAAGTAAAATACAAACATAAGAGAGACAGTGGAAGATATTTCTGTAATGTGCCCCAAGTAATGAATAGACACTTGAAATAACTGAAAACAAAAAGTACATAGATAAGCATAAGCATGCAATGGTGATTAACTTTGAGATACCAGTGAAAAATCATTGAGAAAGTGAATAATTATGGATTTGATGGATATTTGGATGGCAGCCACAGAAGCAGTAAAGGTACTGGAGAGAGGGTGTTTTTTTCTATTAAACAGGTGCCTATCTGGACTCCTTTGCTGGTGTTCTTGGTTTTGATACTATTGAAACTTTTCATTTTGACTTTGACTTTTTCTTCAAATTATATTGATTTTGCCTAGTCTAATATAAATAATGATTTATGTTCATTATTGAGTAAAGACTTATCTGTATTGACGTGTGCTAGACTGACCGCTATTAAATAAATTCTGCAGATACATAGATAATTGTTTTTGTTAAAGAATGCTAACTCTTCCTTTTATTCTAATGTTAAATCTTTGAACTTAATTGTAGTTGAAAATAAATAGACACCTTGAAATGTTCTAATTTTCATTTGGAAGTAGACTTGTTTTCCTATTGAGCATTAAATAAATTACCAAATGAAAAGGACAGGAACATAACAACATTTTTCTTATCACTTTGAGATTTCACTACTGTGTTGCAAGTCTTTCACAGGAACAAATTAACACATTGTCATGCTATTAAAAATAATTTTGTAATTTAAATACACTCAGTTAAACCTATGCAGGTCAGTAAACCTGGAGACTTCTTTAAATCTTTAACACTTTGTTATTGCAGTTATAAGCTTCTTTTTACACAGGAATATTTCATTTTACGTGAATTTTGGAGTGTAATAAATAGCCTGAAAAAGAATGTCATAAATCAAATTATTAGGTGGAAATTAAAGTCAGCATTTACAGAAATAGAGGAACTTCTCTGATTCTCATCTGATACACTCTCCAATTTTCATGTTCATTCGTCAAAGTACAGGCACAAGGTTTCACTTAAAAATGTAATTTCTTTTATATTGACAACATGATTCTTACCCTATGTTATTTTCAGAAACATCTGAGTCATCTTAACAGGAACTATTTAAAAAGTGTACCAGAAACAGGGATCCAACTATTTCTAAGAGTTACCAGAAAAGCTGTATAATTATACAAAATGAATGATATTATTTGCTGTATTCCCTTTCTGCAGTTTCCCATAAGAGCCACACATTCGTGCATCAATCAAGTATGTTAAGGGGGAAAAAAATGTGTCATTCCCACTGCTGTGGTCCTCCTCTACACACTGCAGTTTATAATCTTTCTAGGCACTATTCTCCAAACTACTATATCAAATGACTAGCACAGGATGAGTCTGATTATTTATCGTTCATCACTGCACCTAGAGATTTCTGTGATTAACTCCTGGTCATGCCTGTGTTTGTAGGAGTTGTATGATGTTTTTAAGATCTGTCCATGTTTCCTCATTCCTACTCAATGCCAGCTCTGGTCTCAATCTCACTTTTATCCTCACTTACGTCTTTCACAGCAAAGGAATTGGAGGATGTAGGCATAGATAAGTAATTTTAAATCCTTGCTGTGGGTCACTGACAGAGGGATTTCCAGAGGAGTGATGTGTTTCCTCTTGCTCCACCTTAAAAAAATCAGCAAGATTTGTAACCACTTGAGCCCTTTGCCTCTTGGTGAAAAAAATCATATTCCATCTCTAGTAACTTTCAAAGCATCCAATTTGCACAAAAGAGAAGTACTGAATAGATGTGGAAAAGGATTGCTCTCAGAGTAACTCATTCTAATGCTAGGAAGGTTGCTTACTAAACATATTGTAAATTGATTAACTATCAGAATGATCCACATAAATATCCTCCACTAGTTTAAAAATTAAATGTGTTTGACCATTGATCTGCCAACAGTAGTTTAGCTCTAAAATATTCTACTAGGAAGTGCATGACTTAAGTTCTATGATTTGTGTATTCTTAATTATTTACGTATTATAGAAATTTATCATAGAAAAACCATATGGCAGCCATAAACTTGAGCAGATTATGTTCAAGAATTTTCAACTCCAAACTGAAACAAAGTAAATGTCTATTTCACACAGATGTATTCTCCAGGTTGTTAAGTTGTTTTCTAGGAAATGCATGTTGGATCTTCCACAAAATGTATTATTTTTTCCTCTCATTAGATGTATTGGCAAACTAAACAGACAAATTTTTATGCTGCTGTTGAAGAATATTTTTTTCACTTCTCTCTATTAAGTTCTATTGATAACTGAGATAAAGCATAAGATCTCCTCAAACAATGTATTTTGGTTTTATGTATTTACTTTGAGTATGCAGTTTCTGTTGAGCTATGGCACACTAACAGCTGCCAATAAAATTATATCTATGGAAAAGTAAAAATATCCTTTTTTCGTATTCTCTAGTATTTTTATTAATTTTGCTAATTTGATTTCCTACTGGTATGTCTATTGTTGTCACCTTCAGAAAACAATCATAGAAATTCCGTAGACTCTTCCCACACTCTTTAAAATTTGAGTTTGTCTTCTAGCCACCAAGTAACCTTTTTCATATGAGACCTTGTTCTTACAAGGTCTGCCAAAACTCTTACCACAGATAAATATTTTATATTTTTCCAGGCCCTGAATATCATCTTTTTAGCAATCATTAAGCTTGTATATATCCATTTTGATGATGCTTTAGGGATGCCTTTAATTCCCAAAATGTCAGACCAAATGCAAACAGAAAGTTCTGAGCATATTGCTTCCAAACAATTGACACTATGGACTTAAATAATTTACTTTTTCATTCTGAGGAGATGGCCTCTGCTAGAAGTTAAGCGTGTTAGCTCTTTAATATTTTCTCCATCACATATACTTATCCAGTATGAGAAGAATATTCGATTGCAACTTCCAGATGTGAGTAACTCCCTAGAAGAGAAACAATACTGGTACAAAAATGGCATGAAATTTACTCTGGATTATCTCCATGAATGGCATTAGGTTTGGATGGACGGTTTAAGTGAAAGTTCAGAAATGTAATGGAATGTGCTTTTTTTTTTTACTTTCTTTTACTACAGTTTTGCTACCAAAGAGAGGTAGAATCTTCTTTCACAGAACTTCCAATGGCCCAGGAGGAAAAATGTGAATTATATTTACTTTACATAGAAAGCAAATGAAGAATAAAGTACCTTCTATGAAAAAGCCCATAGTATTTTTAACAAGCACAAAGAATATATTTTATAAAGGATTATAAACTCAGTACAATGTGCCACACACAAAACAGTATTTGATGTACTGTAAGGTACTGCTGCCCATATATTGATGAGAAATATGCTGATGTGGCACAATGCATACACTTTGCCTGGGATTCATCTGACTTCAATGTCTTCAGTGGAGATACAGTAAATCTATTTAAGGGGCCCACTGCAATGATGTATCTCACTAGCACATATCTAAACCAAATCATTCGATCAATCACACACACCCCAGCTGAATCTTACCTGGTTTTACTAGTGCTATAACTTACAGTAACTTCATCTGTCCTCCAGCTTCCAAGAACAAAAATAGCTATTTGGGAAGGCTTAGAAATATAGCAAAGAAAGTAGAAATAATGAATGACCAGGGAAAACTTCACAATTAAGCAGCTGTGAAGCACAAGGAATAATGGAATTTGGCATCAGGAAGGACATAAATCTGATTTAAATCTTTTACTAGACAAAATACGAAGCTTGTGCAGAAAAGTTCTAGACTTAGTAGGAAGTGGGTCTCTAATTTATCTCTAACTGCTGTGTACCTGAGCACAAACAAGTAACAGTGAGCTGTCAAGCAGTTAACACAGATAAGGTCTTAAAGTTCAAGAGAATCATCAGCCCTCAAAATTTAGTTCTTGCATTGCAATGTAAATTCTGGTCATGTAAGACTGAACAAGTATCTCTGTCTTCCTTATAAACATTTCAAATGTTACTGACTGAAAGTTAAAATGTATAAATTTCCTCTTAGAGTCCAGCTCCCCTAAACTTTATACTGCTGAAATGCAAACCTGAATTCTATGCTGAAAGAACCCAAATTTCTTATACATCCAGCTTAAAAACCATTTCAAAATCGCAGTGAAGCACTATCCAGGTGGCTTACAGTAGTTGAAGAAGAGTTTTCTCATAAAAGCATGCAGACAAACATTGCAAGTACAAGTGTCGTGAAAGTCTGCACATGCAATAAGAGGTTTTTTGAAAAGGTATGGGACTATCTGAATGTTTATTGATAAATCATCAATTAATAGGGATGTTAATACTCTGTCTTTCATATGCTTATATCTCCACATGTACTAGCAGTCATGTGGCTCACACAAATTGCAAGTTTCTCAGCATAAAAGGATCAGGGAGCTGAAGATATTCTCGCAACAACCAGTGGGAATATTTTGTGTTTTGAAGAACAAAAAGGCTATAGGACTGCAGAGTGTGTTGACATACAATCTAAAAATAAAGGGCCTTATTTTTTCTAGATTAATTACAAGATGTACTCATCAAATGCACTGAAAATCAAAAATATAGATATAAGAACAATAAAAAAGTTACAGATGTGCTATTTGAAGTACAAGGATAGAGCAGCACCTTCACAGAAATCACTCTGTTTACACTTAAATAATTTGCTAGCCAGGATTGTGGGGGTATCTGACTTCACAGGTTTCAACATGAGGGGAAGATAAAGAAAGAAGCTGACAGCTGTAAGGTGATGTATCATTATATCTAAGTTATTTAAAAGTTATTCTGTTGGAAGGAAGATATGATTAGAAAGATTTTGGCAATCAATACGATGATGTTTTTTCAATGACAAAAGGAACTTAGCTTTGTATGGCATACTGTGCTCAGAAAATTTGTGGGCAAAATAAAATTTGAAAATAATTTTTTTCCCAATAATTCACTCAAGAAAATAAAGATGATAAATTATGAAATGTCATGTATGTCTTTATCTCTTGACATTAAATGAATGGGTTCTGTAAATGGAAAAAAGTGCTTAGTTTTGAAAATGCAGGGTCCAATTCAGTAAAGCCTTTAGTATCATTTGTGTAAGTGCATTTAATCTGCTGAGAAAGTGCACTGAAAGTGATTGTAGTCACAGTCCTGCTGCTTATGTACTGCTTTCTAGGACTCCATTCAAAAGGTTAGACACAGCCTTGTTGTTTATTCCATCTAGTGCCAGACAAAATTCAATGGAGTTTGCTCCTTGCTTCTGAAAACTGCAGGTCTCTGCTCGCTTCACTGTCCTATCTGCTTCCTCTATGAAACGTCTGAGTCACAATAAGGCCTTTGGTAAGCAATCTTTAGGCAACTAAATGGATTCTGTGTCTCTACAGCTATTCCAGGGACTGAGAATTAGTCCTGTGTAATGACAACTATAATAATCCTAGAGATTTAGCTGCAGACTGTCAGATCCAGATGTGGGTGTACTCAAGTTGCATAACAGTTATTCTGTCTCCCTAAAGGAAAAAATTTATGGTTTATTTTAACTGGCATTTCTGTTTCAGAACTGAGCCTCATTACAAAACTAGTAAACTTTATGCATTTCATCTAAACATGGATTTCCAAAAGCCTGTTGCCATTGTACTTCAAAGGATCCAGCCTGGACTCAGAATTAGGCCAAGGTAAATTGAATTTTCAAGTGACTGTGCCATTTCTGAGTCAGCACAGCTAGAAGGAGCTGTAGTTCGGGGATTATTTGTAAAGGGCAAGCTTGTTTCTAAATACACCTAAGGAATGAGCAACCGTATTTGATGAGAGGTGGCTGGTAGACTTACAATTGTTTTCTGACTGGCATAGAGGTAAATGAAATTTTTACTGTATGTGTAAATCTTGCCTTGTCATGAATGAAGGTATTTTGTATTAATTTACAGCAGTTCTAGGAAAATACAAGCTTGGTATTTTGTTTTGACTTGGAAGCGATACTTTAACAACCTGATTTTTGCTTGAAGTATTAAAAATTACAAAGGGAAGTAGAAAATCAAATAATTAATTCTGTAGTAGAAAATCAAATAATTAATTCTGTTTGATTTTACTTATATATTGATCTCTTCATTTTGATCTTTTTTTCTAATAATGAACCTGGAACATAGCCATAATGGTGATTTCTATATTAGTCAGCTAAGAAGTATTAAAGGACATTTCTAGGAACTGAAACTTGGCTATCTACACTATCAAATTTTAGAAAAGTCCTTGAAAGTGTTGTGGTATATAAAACCAGAACTCTGAAACAATTACCTTTTTTTGTTGTGGTGTTTTTTTTTTTTTTTTTTTAGATTTAACAGAGACATTTCAATAGAAAAGTTTTTGAGGTTTTTTTTTAAGTCTGAAAGTTCATCAGGTGCTTGGCAGATACTTGCCTCAATGACAATGAATATTCTCAAGCAATTTGCTAGCACCAAAATTAGCCAAAAATACAGTGCAATTGCTCTTTTACTACCAATAATTATTTTTTTTCTTTTCAGTTTTAAAGTAATTGCCTTTTAAAATTTATGTTACAGCATGATAAAAATAGTGACAATCATGAGGCCAGTTATTCTGTTTGCATTTTTCTGTATTTTAGACGTTTATGCAATTTTAAAGCCGGTTGACCAAAACCAACCATAAGACAGGGACTCATCACCTCCCACTGTAGAATAATATTATTTCCATTATTGATTTCTATTACTCTCATATTTGAAAATATTTAATTTTAATAGACACTGTGTTTTTCAAAAATTTCCTTTCATATTAGCACAGTTACTACACATTTCACTAACATTACACTGTTCCCTAAGACCACTTGCTCCTCCTACTAACATCTTTGGGCCAGACTTTTCCCAGAAGGGCTTTTAGAAATTCAACTAAATTACACTTAAGAATTCCTTTTCCATTATTGTTTCAATTCTTTTGACTAAAATGAGGCTTAAGTATCATGATTCCCATTTACAGAAGCTTTGCTGATTTCTATTGTCTTATGCTCATTTGTGTGTTTTACAAGTCTCTTTAAATGTGTTTTCAGCTAATTTACCTAATACTAAAGTCATGTTCACTGATCTATAATTTTTAGATTCACCCCTAACACATCATTTAAGATGGCTACAGTACTGGCTACCCTCCAGTCTACTTGCACAATAGTGGAGATTAATGAGAAACTCTATTATTTGTTTGTGATTCAGTCACTTTGATAGGGATTTTCAGAGGTCACTAATGTAGTTCAGTTCCAAAATCCCATTAACATTTAGTGAAAAATGTGCATTGTACTCCCAGAACTCTGAAAAACTCTTAATTTCCAGTCACAAGTGCTCCTCAGTGAATGCTCTTTCATCCTAGTCACACAGTGATATGAATCCACAGTTCAGCATAACACCTTCCTTTCTAATACAGCATCACCTTGGCTACACTAGAAATGAATGTAGAAATCATTCATTCCTTTTTACATAAATTATAAAGTGATAATAATAATTGTGTCAGTTTGGCCATATCCTGAACCAGCCTTTGATTAAACACTTCCATTTCTTGCCCATTGCTCAGTTTTGTTCAGCATACCTGCAAATGTCATCAAATTTGTTAATCTTTAGCATATTCCTCTTCCTTGTCTTTCAAGAACTTTCTGCTGTCCTCTGCAGCCTGGTTTTCCCTCCTTGGTTGTTACCATAGGATGCCAACATCACCTGCAGGTACCAGAGTAGCTCCAGCCTGTTGATTCACACTGCTTGCTTTGGATTCAATTCTGCTTTACATTCATTCCTGAAGTTTTGGGATAGCCCTGGAAACCTGCAGTTCCCATTGCCCAGTAGTAGCTTTTTCAAAGCTTACTGGTAGCTGTTGGAGTTCACTTATGTACACCATCTTTTCTGAAGTAGCCAAGAGATACTTGAACTGTGTTGCTTTCCATTGTAATTCTGTATTGAAGAAGGATGTACAGCAGTAGAAGGTAGTTTATAAACTTCCTTTTACAGTCTAGGATAAAACAAAAAAAAAGAAAAAAAAAAGAAAAAATTCTTTAAAAATCAAACAAACAATAGAGCAAAACAAACAACCCCACCCAAAACAAAAAAAGCACCAAACCACAAAAAAACAAACTTTCACCTGAAGAGTGCCTTGCTCCTGATAACTAAAAAATCCTGTGGAGAAATTCTGTAGCACAGACAATTGTATGTGACTGCTACAGGTATAAGATATAGAAAATGCTGGTCAAGACACATGGGTAGAGTGGCTATTAAAGTTCATGTTGACATTCCTACGACCACATGAGAAAATCTCAGGCTTGCATCTTGCCATCAACACAACACCAGAAGATAAAATTTGGCATTAAATACCATTATCATTTGTGATCATTTATAAATCACATGGAAACACGTAACTCTTTCTTTTTGACAGATTCTAAACTGTGCTGTCTAGAGGCAGGAAGAACCACCATTAGAACATGCTATTCAAAATAATATTCAAAACACTGGTGATGTTCTTGCATATAGAATTATATAACTGTATGCTAGTTACATAGGAGAAAAACCAATAGAATGACTATATTCCATCAGCAAATTTTCTGCTTCTTGTACTCCAAAAATCTTATCTTGCAGTGTTTGCTAGTTTAGTAAATTATTACTATATTCTATGTAAATAGACTATTGTATTTTTTTTGCCTCTAATTTACATCCAGTTTGGTTTGATAGGAGGAAGGAACAGAAAGAATTTTTTACTTTTGATTAGGAGTAAAGAATGCGTTTTCTTGAATGATAAGGAAGATACCAATTTTCCGCCAGAATCCTTCTTGGAAAGAACTGGCTGAATTAAGACCAAAAAACATTGATGTCTAAATGTTTAACAATGGAATGCTTGAAAAAAAATCTCAGAGACTTCAGAGCATCTGTAAATATATGTTCTTGACCAAAATTTGTGGGTTTAATATCTTTATGTTCTTGTTTAATACTATAGTCAGAAGTGACCCTGCACATATGGCTTCAGTACAAATAGGGGAAAAAAAAATCAAGGAAATAGCTTCCTGGGATTCTTAATATAGTATGATTGGAAGGAACTACAACTACTGTAATTTCTTGTCTTTCACAGAAAATTTCTGGGCAGCATTTATAAATATTACGTGTTAGAAAACTAAAATCACCTGAAATTAAGAAAAATAATTTATATTGTTGAATTTAATTTAAGAAACAGGACTGGCATCAAAATCAAGCTGGAGAACACAAAAGACCAAAAATGTGCCTTGATAATGAGAGGTTTTGTGCAGTTGTTTTTTTTTTAAATTTGCCCATTTGTTCTTTTAACTAAATAACATTTGCATATGGTAAAATTGGATTTGAAACACCAAGGGACAGTAGTGGTCAATTTGAAGTGATTTGAGAATTAATCTAAAACACTTGTTCATCTTAGTTTGCTTTACAAGTCTTGACACAAAACTGTGATATAGCATTTAGTCATTATGTATTATAACTGCTTTTCTCAAGATTCTTGTGATTTCTAACAGTGAAATATCTAAATTCTACAGAACACCTTGTATTAAAGTAAATGAGGCTTCTAATAGAGTGTTATGGATTTAGAGATGAGAGATGCAAAAGGAGTCTTTGTTTCCTAATTTTTTAATTTATATTTGTTCTGCTCCAACAGGAGCACATTTTAATTTTATGCTAAAGAAAAGAGATACTAAAAACCAACAACTGTGTGCATTCATTACTGCTGAAATGAAGGCTTAAGTAGGGACAAAGCAGTAAAATGAAATTGAATGTTAAAATTGTATTTCTCTGCATCAGCTTCCCAGTTTCTATTTTAAATATTGGTTGCAGAAGCCAAAGCAAATATACATCTGTTTTGCATTGCAAACTGACTTGACACATTGAACGGAGTATTTAATCTGTTTTGGACACACAAAATGCAAATCACCATAATACCTAGGTGCTGTTGTAATGCCTAAGAATATTGAAGATTTGCTCTATGATGTTAAACCTACTGCGTATTGAATTTGTGTTGTAATGTTATTCCAACGAATACCAGATTTTGTCATATACAAAAGCTTCAGCCCTATGATTGCTATGTCCTGCACCTACACAGCCCTTCAAGTCTGTAATTGCATATGCAAGTGCATTATTAATGGCAAAAATTATCTCCCTGCTTTGGACATGCAAATAGCATATCATCATGGCTGCTCAGTTCCATCCAGCATACCAGCAAATATCATTAAATTTTATTCTTTTGCATATTCATCTTCCAGAGGAAGTGATGAGACAAAATGTAAAGATTTATATAATTTTTCGCCTCTCTTTCTTAGTCTGCAGGCCTGCAAAACCAGAGAAATCCAGGGATTATATGGCAGACACGAGGAACTATCATTTTAAAGGAAACCAAATTTTTTCCTCCAGTTTACAATATTTGTAAATTTTTCCTTCCTTCCTTCCTTCCTTCCTTCCTTCCTTCCTTCCTTCCTTCCTTCCTTCCTTCCTTCCTTCCTTCCTTCCTTCCTTCCTTCCTTCCTTCCTTCCTTCCTTCCTTCCTTCCTTCCTTCCTTCCTTCCTTCCTTCCTTCCTTCCTTCCTTCCTTCCTTCCTTCCTTCCTTCCTTCCTTCCTTCCTTCCTTCCTTCCTTCCTTCCTTCCTTCCTTCCTTCCTTCCTTCCTTCCTTCCTTCCTTCCTTCCTTCCTTCCTTCCTTCCTTCCTTCCTTCCTTCCTTCCTTCCTTCCTTCCTTCCTTCCTTCCTTCCTTCCTTCCTTCCTTCCTTCCTTCCTTCCTTCCTTCCTTCCTTCCTTCCTTCCTTCCTTCCTTCCTTCCTTCCTTCCTTCCTTCCTTCCTTCCTTCCTTCCTTCCTTCCTTCCTTCCTTCCTTCCTTCCTTCCTTCCTTCCTTCCTTCCTTCCTTCCTTCCTTCCTTCCTTCCTTCCTTCCTTCCTTCCTTCCTTCCTTCCTTCCTTCCTTCCTTCCTTCCTTCCTTCCTTCCTTCCTTCCTTCCTTCCTTCCTTCCTTCCTTCCTTCCTTCCTTCCTTCCTTCCTTCCTTCCTTTCTCCTATTGGGGAAATGTAAGGTCAGTTCATAGTTGCTGTCCTAAGAGAATCTTCTCAAGAAATATTTCATCTAGTACAGTTGAGGATAAAATGCTGCTGAAATAATTTTATCACACATTTTTTGTTTGTTTCTTACTACTTTATGCTTATGCAGCTTTGGAACACAAAAACAAAAGGGACTCTCTGGGTTGGTAAGTTCAGACATCCAGCTGGTAAACAAGCAATCTCAGCAATACTATCCATCTTATGCTATTTAGCTCTTGTCTTTGATACCTCTTTTACATTTTGCCCATAAACCTCTTAGTAAAATAAACACCTCCTTCCATTGTTTATATTGCTTTCTTTCTCCTCCATTATATTAACAGCTTTGGAATCTGTTTCTGCTATTTTGCTGCCTCTTTTTCTTCCCTTCCAAATCCTATTCTATTATAACCAACCTTGTGAGGTAATTAAAAATTTCTGTATTGTAGAGTCCTGACAAACGATTGGTTTGGGTGTTTCATCTTAAGTTTTATTCACTTTTAGATATTTTTGCTTTACAGGCAAAAGGCTAATTCTAAAGGCAGATTTTTTCCTTGGCAGTTGAACTCTGAAAAGGAAACACAAAATTTAAAGGGTAAGTTTCCGTGCTCACTGTAGCTCTGTGAGATTAGAGGAGGTGTAATCAGCTGACAGAGATCAGGCTGGACTCGGAATTGAATGGAGGTCTCTCCTTTTCTGTCCATCATCATGAGTACCAATAAATGGAAGAGGGAAACTGAGCTGATATTACAGCTGTGGGTGAATGACTGGATCCCTGACAAAGCCCTGGCTCACAGTAAAGCTAACTGAGCAGGATGTGGATGTGACATGTGAAACCAGCAGACAGGACATATAACAAATGACAAATGAAGAAACTTCAAAGTTACCTGAAGAGCTGGCTTTTGGGAAAAGAGTCTTGTGAGGGTGACAGCACCATATAAAGCTGAGATCACTTAGGCAACACTACCAGAAACAGCAGTAGATGCAACAAAAGTGGGATCTGTGGGAAGAAAACAAACCTTTGTTTATTTAGAAGAAGGCTTAGGTGAAGAAAAGACAGTTAAGAGATAGGTGAAGAAATAGGAGGAGGAGTAAATGAATAATGTGATCTGTGCTTTAAGGGTACATATGAGCAGCCTCCAGCTTGATTCTTGCAATCTAATCAGGACACTAAACCCATCTATTCTGACAATACCACAGGGGTCAAACCTGTGGTGCTGGTTTCCCTGGCTAGAAGGAAATCAATGAAGCAGACATCAAGCACCCTGGTACCCATGCTGGTACCCATTCTAGGCCTGGGAGCATGGAAAGATACCTTCTCTCCCAAAGAACAAACTTAGTTGATTTACTTCACAGCTCTGTTATAAAGATCCTATCTGACCTTTAGTATACTGTTATCTGGACTGCTCTCTTTCTCATGCTTCTTCTATTTTGTTTCAAGCAAGAGTGCTTCAGGGCATGAATTGATCTCTAAGTATATAGTCATTCTGGTTATTTATCACCAGGGCCTCACCAAGCTTAACTATTTCATGAGTTTATTTGACATGTACATCGATACATTAGATCCTCACTTATGTCTGCAAATCTCTGCCACTCCAGATCTTGATCTCAGGTCACCTTTTCAAAATCATTGCTTTAGATATTCTTGTTCAATTATTATTTGCCAAAATCTAGCAAACAGTCTTCAACAAAACAGGAAAATAAAAACTTATGATTAGGAATTATTCAGTTTCTCAATATTTGGGTCATCATCTTATTTTTCTTGAAGGCAAATGTCCTTGATAAGGATGTTGTTTTTCTGATTTTGGAAATCATGGCTATAAAGGATGTTTCAAGTTGGTCACCCAAAGTGGAGGTACTTAATGATTAGTTACTTTGTTCTATAATTCAGCTCAGTTTCCTAAACAGTACACAAGAAAGAAATAAAATGGTTTAATCCACTCTATTTGTCTCAGCTATATTCTCTTTAAAGTGTAAACAACATTAAAAAATAATTGAGCGTATACTTGTAAGTAGCATAAAAAGTTATGACCATGATTCTGAATAGTATACAGAGTTAATTTATTGTGGAAGCCTTGTGACCTTTTTTTTTATTCCCACTTTCTATTTGTGAGATAATTGAGTTTGGTCTAGAATTCAAATCACAAATGAATTTATGCTTTAAAATTCAATTTTTTTTAGTGGAATGAAAAGAACCATTCCAGGATCTCAGTCACTAGAGGAGAGTAAATTTGGATACTGGTGGTGTCATTTGATCTATACAGATATCTGTCTTATTTAGATTAGCTGTTCAGAGGTAATGAAGAAGATCATTAAAATTGTCTGATCTTCTCCATAAGCTTTTTATGGCTCTGATTAAGTTACTTGGGAGCATTATGTTATGCTTGAGGGGGTAAATTGACTCATTTTTGCAATAGTCTTATTAATTAAGTCTGCTAGAAATCTTGGAGTTCTTTACTGTATCCAGATTGTTTGTAAATAATTTATTTGAATGTGTATATATGTTCAATGTAAACTTTGTTTCCTTTTCCCTCTTTAATCCTAAATATACTTTGCTTCTAGGAAATAAAAAGCAAAATTTAAAAGCCCAGATTTCTGATTCAATAAATTGTTTGGATAAGTTTATGCAAACTACCCTTCTTCAGCTGGTTATATTTGGAACACTAATTTGAAACATCTTGGAGGAAATCTGTGGATATTTCCTCTTTGTGGAAAGTCAGATTCAGAAATCTTTAAGCTTAGGTATTTTAACTACTTTTTGACATATTTGATACATGTACATTTGCAAATTGTCATGAAAATCAAAGCTTAAAGCTGAAGCATGTCCAATGTATTTTATTTTAACTTTTTTTGTCTAAACTTCTGCTTAAACTGAAAACTTTGAGGAGATAAACTAACTTCAGAATTAACTAAATTTCTCACTAAACTGAAGGAGAAACTAAGCACAGATTTGATTGAAGTCTATGGCTCTGTGTGCTTGTTTGGGTTAAGAAAAGGCAAAATTCAAGTCTCTAATTCTGTCTGGAAATCCACAATGCAGTCCTGAACACTCGGTCCAGGTTTGTCTGTGGAGAAGCAAACCATTATGAATATTTTTAATCTGAAGTTCTTGTATGTGTTAGTAATAATTACAGTGGGATCCTTACTGGGTCTAACTCTCACAGATCATTGTGCTTTTGAGCAATGGACATCCATAGATGGGAAAGGCCATATTCTATTAAACTGTAATGGTAATATGTTAGTTTTATAATGAAACAGAATAATATTGTGTAGGTGAAATTATTTTCAAATTATTTTCCTCCATATCACATTAGGATCTATTTGGGGAAAAGTGAGTGAAATTCATTCATGGAAAATGCACTTTAAAATAATTATTAATATTCCATGTAAAATAAAGATAACCAAACAAGGAAAAATACATAGCTAGATGTGAGACTGTGTGGATAATATTCAAAAATATATTTACATAGTTAATAATTGTATCATTGATAGATAACTCTTAAAGAAAATTGCTGTGATTCCATTCCCATGAGATGTTAAACTTATGTGCCTGCTGTATACAGCTGAGGTGATATAAAATGTTAAGCAGGTGTCTTAGCCAGAATGTAAAACCCTAAGCTTCTAATATAGTTTTAATATTTTCCCTATTTTTTCAAAGAAATTAGCATTAACAACTCTACTTTTAGCTTCACAGAAAATGGAAAAAGGCATAGTCCTCTAAGGAAATTATCAATTAAAAGTTAAACCTTGTAAAAAAAGGAGGAATGAGTCAGGCATTGCTCCAGCATTGGGTACTGGTCAAAGATCTCTGCACCTGTTCAGAGGGAATTTGTTCAGTGACACAGTCAGTGTTATTTTTGAGTTCTTGGTATAATTACAGCCTGAAAATTTTGATTAAGGGATGTTTGGGGGTTTTTGTTTGTTTGTTTTGTTTTGTTGTTCTTGTTTACTGCTATAAATGCAAAGTGTTTCAAGAGAATTTCCAAAAAAGTTTGGCACTTGATGACTTAGAAGTTCTTTGTATAAGCAGTGAGCTGGTTGGAGTCAAGTGGAAGTGAAAAGCCTAGGTGAGAGGACTGCTGAAAAGTCTTTCTGCTTTACATGACCTTCTCCTGGGAGCCACTTTTTAAGGAACTGAGTCTCATTCAGATTTTAGTCGGACTGCAGAGCCTCAGGCCTAATAGACTGGAGTGGGGCCCAGCTCATGCTGATTAGGCAGCCTGATTTGGGATTTTTGTTGGCAAAGGTTTGCTGTGTGAGCTGTATAAAGCCCAGTTCCAGTTAGCTTGCTGCTTCTCTTCAGATTTAACAGACAAGCAAGACATTCCGCTAGTTAGGAATGATCACTGGCTCAAGGCTCCGGTTAGTAAACGTGAAAGCAGTCTTGCTTGTCTTTGTCAGACTTACTCCAACAACTTGGGCACTTCAATCTTTACCCAGTATTTTAGAACATGAATGATTGTCTCTGTTCCTGTCAGGAATCAAAATAAATGAGTAAAAATGTTCCATCTTAGGCGCCCTGGGAGTTGAGTTGCTACAGGACTTTTATCTCCTCGGAATAACATCTTGCCAGTTCATCTTTCTTCTCTGTCTCTAGTCCATCTGCTTCCAGCCACTTTTTGGTCTCTCAGAATTTCCTGTGGAGGGCTGTCTGTTCCAATGACAGTAGGCTGGTAATGATGGCGAGTGCAATATGATGATCATAGTCAAAGACAGAACTCATGGAAAAAGGGAAGAGAAAGTAGGGTCTTTACCAATTCATTACCTTTGAATAGAGGTAGCCTCGGGCCCTGGAGATAAATGAAAAATCCTGAATTAAGATGAACCACTGGCTACAACTGGAGCGAAAGTCAGTTATTAAAAATGAGTTACTGTCATTTTTTAGCCATACATTCTATACAGAGATGCCTTTTCACTCTATATCAATCAAAATTATTTTCAATTTATTGAACCATGTAAGAACAAAGCGTTCTATATTTTTTCCTTTCACTTTTTCTTTTCTTTGTCTATAGTATTTAACAATTGTTGTTGTTAATTTATATTCTGTTTTAAATATGCTATTATCTATTTGATAAAAGGCAACAACTATAAAATCCCCCTAGATATCAACTAAGTACATAAGTGGAGAAACAATGGTCAAATCCTTGTGTAAGACATTCCTTAAGGTAGTTCAGTTCAAGTGCTCTCCAAATAAACTTGGTTTTTTATCTATGGTACATAAGATTTAGGTGTTTCTTAGCTGCCCCCCTGCCTGTCCTGCACCCTGGATGGGGTCTGGTGTCCAGAGATGATGGGGCAGGTTTTGGCCAGCAGATCCCTGCCTGCCAGCAGATCCCTGTGGCCTCCTAAAAAGCCTTCTCCATTCCTTCCTCAAATACTCATAAAATCAAAGTAAGTTTGGGAACACCTATTCCAACATAGGAAAGGCATTTGCCTGTTATGCACAGTTTTAAATTGAAAAGGAAAAAAATCTGGTTCTCGCTCAATATGTTTGCCTTAATTTAAATCAGAATCCTGTGACCAGAGGCAGAAAGAGCATTTTTCTTTGAGTTCTGTTTCAATGAGGTCACAGGTGATGGCTTCATCTTTTGTTTGCTTTTTCATTGTTTGAATCTTACCTTGCAATAGCACACACTTCAGCTGAAGTCTCAGTCATTTGAAGAGCCAGTCATATGAAGAAAATTCTCCTTTTCTTAAGGGAGTGAACATTTTCAAATCTCCTTGAGTGCTGTTTAAGTGATTGCTGTACTCATTTAATCATGTTGAAATAAATTATAGGAGATGTTTTTCCTATCCCAAATATAATGCTCATTATATATACAAAAAAAAAAGTTTCCAGCACTTCATATTTCATTTTCTTATTCTTAAGATATCCATGATATTAATGCACCAGGGGAAAAAAATAAAAAAGATTGGTTGTGATATTTAGAGTCCAAAACCAATACAATGAGAAAAATTCATGTATTTGCTGCAAAGGCCACCTGAACTTAAACTGTAATTTCAACAGCACAGGCAAATGAAACATGAGATATATGTATTCTATTAACATCTGTAACTTTTCTGTGGTAGTTGGGTTAAAAGGAAGTTAACATGCTGTCTGTCAGATTTTGTTTCTTCCCTGGATGGCGGTTTTGGCCATTTTGGCTTTTGTGGCCCTCCTTCACCCTGTAAGTAAGATTTATAAATCTTGGAATAAATTCTAAATCAGCACTGACATCTATTAAATATTCTTATTTAAAAAATGACCTGGCAGATAGAGGTATAATAACAGGAAAAATAAATTAGTTTTACTCTTAGGACTACCAGCAGATCTTCAAAAATACTTCAGTTTTCAATAGAAGATTACTTGTACAAAACATCATATCCTTCCCCACTGATTTCAGTTTATGCCAGAAATGTTTATAAGCAGGCTTTTACTGGACAAAGCCAAAACAGTCAAAGGAAAGTTGAAAAAAGTATCCTCTAAAATGTAAGTTTCTCTTCAATCATTGCTGTAAACACTCTAGGAGGGTAAAAAAAAAAGGACAGGTTTGCCATGAAAGACTTGACCACCCTAAAGCATGTCATAATAAAATCAGTTTTCATGAAGTACAAAGGGAATGAGTAAAGGGGAAAATAATTGTGAAATTTTTGTGAATATATGATGGCTTTCTTGAATACAGACTACTGGAGAGAACTCTAGCATCAATGCAAGTTGTTAAAGTAAATCATGTTGCTGACAACATTTTGAATGTGCTGAGTTCAGAACTAATGAACAATCTGTAAAAGAGTAAATCAATTCAATTGTCATCCAATGCAAGGCAATACAGTGGATATATTAAAAGACAAAATCTTCTCCCTTTACTATACCACAATGCCAGAATTTTACAGCAACATTTTTATGCCTTACCATAGCAGCAAAGAATCATTACTTCTTGGGTTGGTTTTTTTTTTCCATTATAACCTTTTAACCTTTAAGCCTTCAGTATTATGTCAATAAACAATCTCCAGCAAAAAACTAGATCATAAATGAAGTGGAAATGGGTGGAAAGTTAAGTTCAAAATAAGTATAATTAGTTCATTACCTTTAGCTACAGAAAAATCATGAACTTTTGTGACTTTGCAAGAGTAGGGGAGGTCCCCTGGACCTGGCTCCTACTGGTGCTAGCATTTGGTGTGATTGTAAACACACAATGAATGGTTTCTGAATAGCCAGCTGGTTTCTGTTATATAATCAAAGGTGGCAGAGAATATTTACTATGTATCTTTTTTATATATGGTAAATACCTATTGTATATTTCCTCTCAGGATTTTTTTTTTGCCTTATTATAATTAACAGAATTCCAAATAAATCTCATGCAGTAAAGAATATAAAATAAATTATTCAGAATATGCTGTCAGGGTAGAACAATACATTTTTAAAAATATTTCTCTTTTTATTTACATTTTTTTCCTGTAAATAAGTTTTCTATATGTGAAATATTTTTCAAATTAGCTAAGAGCATTTTTTTTAGTCTCCAAATAGTACGCCTGAAAGCTTCAGAGCATCCATTTTGTCACACTATCCAAAATACTGTTGAAAAAATTAATTTCCTGCAAAATAAATATATTTATTTTCATTCATATAGACATATATTTATGAAAAATTCATTGTCAGGATAAATAATGACAAGAAAGGTGATGCTTTTCCTCTGCTCAGCCCATGTAAGACACACCTGGAGTTCTGAGCCTAGGCTTCCCAGTATCAGAGTAAGTTGGACATATTGGAGCAAGTCCTATGAAGACCTAAAAAGATTATCAAGGGCTTGGAGCACCTCTCATACAAGGAGAGGCTGAGAGATTTGTGATTGTTCAGCCTGGAGAAGAAAGCTTTCAGAGGGATTTCATCAGTGTGTAAAAACAGCTGATGGGCCATTTCAAACTCAGCAAGTCTTAGATCCTGTAAACTGATCTCTATGACTTGGTAAGCAAATATTCTGCTAACATAGGTGTTTTTAAAAAAGGTCCTTCTTAGTGAAAAATACAATGTTCTTCTTTGATCAAGAATTTGACTAACAAAAAGTCTTTTTCATCCTTTTCACCTTTAGGCAAACATAAAAGTTTCCATTAAAAAAAAAAATAATTATAGTTTTTCTTAAGTTTTCTCTTGCTTTTTGTCAGCAATGATAGGCCTTAAAGTAGGTTGTTAGCTTCTCATCTTGAATCAAAAACCATAGAAATTTTCTGAATGTTCATAAAGGTCATTACAGTTATTAATTACTTGATCATTTACTAGTGATGCAGTATTTCAACCTTATCCACTAGTCATCTTCAGTGTTCTCCAAAAAATGAAAGCAAAACAGGGTTTATAATCTACAGTGATATGTAGCAATGGTATCATTGTAATACAATGATCTGCTGTATTCACCTTAGAAGTCTTATGCACATAATTAAACATAGGAGATGTGGAAGAGATCACCCAGAATCATTACCTGAGCTGAACCTGAGTGACAGAGAGAAGTGGATATCTCCAGATAGCAATTTATTCCACCTATGAATTATTTTAGGAGATGATATATCACTCCTCGGAGATTTCTATCTCTTTCCACTTGCAATTAAGGCTATTTTCTCATTACTGAGTATATCAGCTTAGAAAAGTTATCTAATCTTGTTAGACAAATCCTATGAACTTACATGAACTTCATATTACTCAGAAATGTCAACAATCTGACAAGGAGATTGAGAATTTCATACGGAGAAATCACTGAATACCTCTCATTACTTTTTAATTCTGCCCTGAATCCATGTTAAGGTCCAATTATTAAAATTACTGAGCAATTTCTCAGCCGAAATTAAGGTGCAAACAAGACCATATCCCTACAATAGTAGGGATTTTATTTAATAGCAAATATGAGACAAAGAAAAGGGGAGAGAAAAAAATAGGGAAAGAGAAGCTTGGGGAATGTGGAGAGGGAGACAGTGAGGTGGAGACAGACTAGGTAGAAAGTATCATGACTCTGTGGATCCTGATGGTGTTCTGTTGATCCTCTTATGGTCTTCTTGATGGTGAAGGTCCCCCATAAAGCACAGTATCTGATGGGTTAATACATGCACAGGCCAGGTAGGAAACTCCAGGCACCTCCCTGGGAGGGGGGGAAGTTTTCCATTGTCTCTCACAACAGACTCTGGGTTTGTTGCATTTCTTGCAGTCCTGTGGTGCAAGGCTTCAGGAGTGACTCTGGGGGGCACTTAGGGGTGGCCTCTGGTAGATTAAGGCACCCCCTGAGCTGCCCCTCCCATGGATGTCCTGGGGATGTGTCCTTCACAGGGCTGGGGCTCCACAGCCAGTTTGTGTAAGGGAGGATGGGCTCCCTGCCCCTGAGCAGAGGTTACAACATGCCAAAATTTCCTCCCCCGTCCTTGCCTGGGGAGGGAAATCTGGGCAAACCTGCTCCCAGCAAATGGGTCTGTGGGCTATGACCTCCTCCACACCGAAGCAAGCCAAAGATAATTCTTAGTATGGCTGCTGGGTCTGGCTCACACTCTTTTCCGTGTTTACTTGTTTGTTACAGGTGATTGAAGAATAGGTTTTCCCTTTATCTAATCTCAGTAGTTTGACTTTCAGTCTAAATTCCCAGTCAGGCATCTTCAAGGAGTCTTTCCTGGTTGTATCTTCTTTATACACTTTTTGTTAAATGAGCAAAAATTCATATCAATGTTTAAGGCATGAACTGTTTCAGTCTCTGATAAGCCATCTGTGTGAAGGCTTCTAGAAAAGTCATTAGCAGCCAGATGACACTGGCAACCAACCAGTGCAGGTACAGACTGTTCAAGTACACTAAGCACCATTTACATCCCATTTCTACTTCTTGAATCAAACCATGCCACTGCAGAAGCTTCGTTTTTCCTTGTCTATGGTTTGCTTCTAGTTCAGAAGCATTCATACAATATTCTTCATAAAGCTTTTGTGCTCTACACTTTCCAGGAGCCACAGTGTATGTCTGAATGTGTTCACAAGTAGAAATACGTATTTCAAAAGTAACTACAGATTATGGAGGCAAAATCTTCTGGTATTTATACCAACATACTACTCTCAATATTATTTATTTGATGTTTAGCACAACTTACTAAGATATGTCTTTGGAAACTGCATTCATTAGAGTTCATTGAACTATTCAGGCATTCATTATGTCTGTGAATTAGTGAGTCATTCTGGATTGGACCCTTATTTATTTCTGAACAAACATTAAAAACTGCTGAACAGGAACCCAGATTGTAAGCTTGCATATTCATCTACTTCTAGTCAGCAAAGAGACATCATAGTGTTTCCATATATTCTATGAATGTAGTATTTCAAATAGAGGATTAAAGATCAAATCCATTATGTCTTTCTGGTAAATGCATTGGCCTCAGAATGAGTTCATATGGCACTCAGAAAGCTTCTCGCATTTTGAATATTTTCAAGTGTTCTCAGAGAACGCTCATTTGATCTTACAAATCTCACAACATATTGGACTGGGATTTTTTATTTGGTAGAAAAAAAAATTATGGATACTGTTTCTTCATTCTCTAAAAAAGCCAGTACTGGAGCTGTTGAAATTTACTCTCAGGATTAGAAAATAGCTATATTTGCTACTCCCCAATGTTGTTTGAGCTCCTTGGCTTGAAACACTCAGTCTCTTTGTGTGCTTGCTGAAAAAAGATTTGGCATAGTGGCTAGGTAATTTAGATACTCCTCTATATGTTCTGAAGTGTAAATTGGTTTTGGTTCAGAGACTCAAGACAAAAGATGTTTCCCCAATAGCATCCCATTGAAGAAGTCCCACATGAACGGATATGAACTGTAAAGGAGCTGGACTTGAATGTGGTCAATTGTCTTTAGAGATTGTAATTCCTTCATCAGGATATCCCAACGGACTACACTAACTGAACATGACACATGTAAATATCTTGTGCCAAAATGCCCCTTTTCCGACATAACTATACTTAAATCTTTCTTAAACATTTACCCAGGAGAACAAAAGAAATTGATTTCATAGTAGCAATGATCTTTAACTAAAGGTTGAACAAGAATACATTTAAAACCTCAGGGATGATGAAATGCATGGGAAGAGTGTTGCATATTAGATTCTGTCCTTACTGCAGATGCCATTGTATTAATAGAAGCTAAAATTCAGTGGGGAAAAAATAAAAGACTTTCATCTTGCAGCAACTTCCTGACAGGTTTGAAAGTATATCCTTGATTTGTCTTTGTGTTTTTCACAAAAAGTACAGCAGACCAAGACAGTGGTGTTCTTATTGATTTTTCTTGCTGTTTGACAGAAGTGCTGAGTTTCAGTAGCTTTTTGCATACACCTTAATTAATCATTCAGATAGATGGTGTCCAGCTGAATGTAACCTTACATCACTACATTTGTTCACTGCTTCCTGCCATGTGACAGTATTTATCTGATTTTCAATAAAAGCAGTATAAACAGGCATAGACCTCAGTGACAATGAAGAGAATCCTGAAAAAGATTAACTGCTGTATATGCAGTAGTGTTAAATGACATAACAAGCATCCAGCTCTATTTCATTAGCATTTCCATTCAAACCATATTTATTAGCTGCTTCTCTTAGCAACTGTGTGAGTTACTGTCTCCAAGCAATTTGCTCTGTGTTGTACCATCTTGTTACTTATTACAGATGGTTCCTTACAGCATTACCATTAAAAAGATAAAGTTTGCAGTGCAGCTCTAACACCAGTTAGATATAAATGTGCTCATTTGTCTCATCAATGTAGATGATATTAAGGAGTAAGGAGCTGATTCGATCTGACAGGAAACAGGTTTGACATGTATAGATATGGTGGAAGGCTGTGACATGGCCTGTGGTGGAAGCAGAAATCCTTTAAATCCTCTCTTCTGTCAAAATCCACAAAATATTTCCAGCTCGGTCAAGGTGACAGTGGACACTTATGCTTTGTCAGCTCCTTTGAGGCAGCAAGAATTTTGGCCAAAATGCTCAGGAGGATAACATTTTTAAAAGTTAATATGCCTGAAAAGATCAAACTGAGTTTGCCAGTTGTTGTCTTGAACCTCTGAATCCTGAAGTATTATTCTAAATTCCTGTTCATATCAGGTAGCCCTTAATCTACTGAATCACATTTCAACAAGGTTTTGGTAAAATGTGAGTTTTTTACCAACTCATGCAGACATTGCAAGTGTACAATGAATATTTGCATTTTTATGTGCTTATTAAACAGTTATGTCAGCTTATACCTGAGACTAGTGTGTTACTAGACCAATCACTAGCATGCAGATACTTGATGAGTCTGTGCTGCTCAGACACCTTTTGGGCAGGGGGAGGAATATCAGCTTTTAAACAATGTTCTTGCTGAGTTCTACCTTTCAGTTATCTGCTTTCTTTTCTTAGCATTTTATATTGTTTCACACTGATATTCTTCTCTCTGTTCCCTGAGCTAGTAATAATCCCCTCAAAAATTTCACCTCCATCTTTTTTTTCCCTTTCTCATCATGCACATCTTCGGTGTAAGAGCTCTACCACAGCTCAGCAGTAACTTTTAGAGTAAAACCAAGCCAAAGTCGTAGAGTTGTGTTTCACAGAAAGGGGCCCTGGTCTGCAAATAGCTGGACCCATGGAGTGTGGGTTACAGCAGGTATATTCATAACTGTGGGAGTTTGAGAGAGGATCATGGGGAGGGACCGTTGCTTAAAAACACTTTACTACATTTTAGTCACTATGTCTCTATCTCCCTGAGTCATTTGAGGGCTTCAATTTCCCAGAGGAGCACTGAATATTTCAAGAGCAAGGTAATGTAATCCTTACTCGTATCTAAAGAGATCCATTTCAGCACTGGGATTTTCAAAGGAGACCAGGCAGAAATTAGAGACCTAATTAACTTGTTTTCAACATCTAGTTCCTTTAGCTTGCTTTTGAAATTCCATTCAGGTTTTTCAGCTATGGCAAATCAAAATAAATAAATACAGCCATTAGGAAATTCCCAAGACCCTAAGGCTGGAGAAATCTTTGAAATTCTTTGATTTATTTACTCACCTTTCAGAAAACACATTTACTAACAACCTGTACATTCAAAACAGTTTTGGGAGTTTTTGTGTCCTATGTTTTCTCATTGCAAGGCTATGTTCCAGAACCTGACTGCTCTAAGAGTTGAGACATTTCTTTTAATTTCCCACTAAGTTTATTTCCAGCTGTTCACATCCATTTGTTCCTGTGACAACACTGGTGTTTCACTTAAATGGTTCTCTTCTCTCCTGATGTTTATCCTGCTGATGTATTTATAGACTTCCTTCTCACCCTTTGTTTCACAAAACTAAACAGAGCTCTTCTAACCTCCTGCTAAATATGCAACCTAGCCTTCCTACCATACAAATATTGCTTCTCTACATAAAACCTTTAGCTTCACAGAAAAAAAAAACCCCAAACCTGGAGACAACTTTCAGAGAGGAGAAGTATAATTAATCTGTAATTTTTTTTCAGAAGTACTGCAATAAAAGAAGCTACAGTAAAATTAAAATTTCAGATGAATGGTATGATAGAGGTGGAAATATATGGGTCCCACGTAGTAACTAATGTTAAGACTAAACTATACTGAACTAGCTTTTTGCTTTATTATTATTATTATTATTATTATTATTATTATTATTATTATTATTATTATTATTATTTTGCAGAGAGACTAACACAAGGATAAACAATAATTTCTGATGGTAGTGTTCAAGGTGACTTTGGCATTGTGACTCCTGCCTTGAAGATGGTGATCAGTTTAACATTTATCTGTTAAGAGAGTACCATTAAAAAGGTTTAACATATATAAGCAGTAATCAGGATTGTTTCTCAAACGTAAATGTGGTAGCTGTGTGAGGATGGACAAGAGCATATGGGCAAGAGTGAAAGTGCAAGGAGGTGAAATATGTAGGAAGTGGCTGGTATCTCCAACCTTTAAAATGATAAACACTGATTTTTTTCAAGCGCAGCAGTACAGAAATTTTAGTCAAAAGTGGGCATGGCAAAAATGTTTTCTGAAAGCCTATTCTGTGTAGTTGAGACTCAGGTTCTGTTGGTGCAAATGCTGTGTCTGCTTTTAAGAGTATAGCTTCTGAAGGTCACTAAGATGAAAAGGAATTTGTTTTTAATTTTCTATTTCTGTCTCAACATTGTGTGCTCAGAGGACAGAACAATCTTTATGGGCTGGTGATGCCTTGCTACAAGTGTGGGAAATTGCTTCAAGTTTTCTCAATGGGAGAAACAAGCTGACTCCCAGGATCTGTGACGGAACAAAGACCTTGATTGTAGTTGAAGACAGAGGTGCATCTAGCCACAGGATTTCATTGGGAATAATATCTTACTTTGTCTCATAAGACCCCCACCATCTTCTCTCAGCCCTGTCATATGATCACCAGATGGTTGAATGGGGATACGCATGCCATTTTCCTTTTGGGTTTGACCAATTATTTGCTCTCCAAAGAGTTCAGATAGGCAGCTAATACATAAGTGGAGCCTCTGCCACACAATAAACAGAACATACCCTTAGTCAGGGAAACAGAGGCTCTTGTTAAATGGAGATGGCCACTGGTGAATGGTCAGGCTCAGAAGAAAAAAATGTAAACCCTAGTCCATGTTTGCCTCTGCAGTGTTTTCTGCAGCCTCCATTGTATCCTTCTCTCTCTGTAGCCAAGTGACCTCTAAACCTTGCAAACAGCACACAGGGCTTTTTTTCTTCCTTTTCTGTGTTGACTATTATCCTTTCATCTTGAAAGGTCATTGGGTATCAGCTGAAGAAATATACCACTTAGCTTTGAGTGTTCTCTCTGTTTGAAGTGATTTGCCTGTTTGTTTTATAAATGGGAGTCTGTCCACAAACAAATTGAAAATTAGTTAATCGCCCTTTCCAGTCAACATACAGTAGGTGTTGTGTCATAGAAAAAGCAGGTTAATCCTAAAGCAGATTGAAATACTTCATCAGCCACACGCAGGGCTCAGTGGTCTGGCGTGGTGACGAGGCAGTTGGAGGTTCAGTGCAAGCAGTTCTTCAGGACTGGGGAGAAACTCATATTTAAAGGTTAGAAATACTTGCTAAAATGAGTTAGAGGGGGATTTTTCACCTGAGAGATGGTGTGCAGATTGTACACATATTTCAAGTATCATACTGCTAAATCTAGACAAGCTGAAAGAAGTCATTACATTTATCATTCATGCAGGACAAGACATGACTGTGGAATCTGAAGTATTTGTTGTTGTGTTCCAGTCTTGAGGAGGAATCCTTTTCAAGTTTTTTTTTTCCCAATTTACAAAAGGTATTTTACACCATTTACATACAGGTGGTAAAGACACAATGAATTTACACAGAAAAGATCAGTTTGTCATCAGCCCGCGTTTGTCTCATACAGGAAATTTCAAAGGAACCCTGGATATCATGAAATCTACAGGGAATAGTGGGGGGTTTCTGATGATACTTTGCAGTATAAACATGTTCCTAATTTTAATTAACTTGTCATTTCAGTGAATTCAAAGAGCAGAAAAGAAGAAAGAAAAAAAGAAAGAAAAAAAAGAAAGAAAAAAAGAAAAAAGAAAGAAAACAGATAAAAGCTAAAGGGTTAGATAATTGATGGTCATATTTTAGGCTAGTAAAAGCATGCATATTACTTCAGTAAGTGATTGAGATTGATCACTGAGGTTGGGCCAGTGTCTGAAAAAGGAGGTGAAGAGCAAAAGCGCAGCTTTTTCTCTTCTGGTGTAAACAGGAATAGTTATCCTACTCCTTTTCCTTTGTTTCTTACACCAACAGATTTATTATAAGTTCATGATATTTATTTCCTCTGAAATGGAAATTGAGACAAAGAAGATCTACAGCAAAATTCCTATGGACAGTTAAATATACAATATGTCAGAACAGGACTGGGAAGAAAGCAGCTGTGGAAAAAGTC
This sequence comes from Fringilla coelebs, assembly GCF_963513975.1. Taxonomy (NCBI): domain Eukaryota; kingdom Metazoa; phylum Chordata; class Aves; order Passeriformes; family Fringillidae; genus Fringilla; species Fringilla coelebs. The sequence continues at coordinate 63,410,904 of NC_140030.1, read as the reverse complement.
ATCAATATACCAAGGAGAAAAACATTAAATTTGACTGGAGATATATGGACAGTGGTAGTGGTCGAAGTAGGTAAAGTTATTTTCATTACCCATCATTCCAACAGCTTTATCAAGGTAATTGAAAACCAGCAACCAACCAACCAACCAACCAACCAACCAATGCACATTGCTAGGAAAACGTAGCCATTCAAACCATTTATCAGACATCTTTTTCCAGAACACTGTCACCATGACAGGTATTAGCTGCCAGAGTTTTCTGCAGACAGGGATAAAGAGGCCATATCCAAGGCAAGCCTTTGAAAGCGGTATTTGCCATGTGGAGGAGAGGCAACTTAATAGAAGGAAAGAACCATGCTGGAGCTAGTTCCCTCTATGATTTCTATGTTTTATGGCTAAGTATGGCTAAGTTTTCCAGTCCAGGCTTGGCATCTTTCAGATCATTATGCTTTTCAGAGAATTGGAACCCATGCCTTGTGGTCAAGTTTACTGTGAAGGAATTAATCCTCCATTTGATGACAGGCACCTAAGTGCTTTTGAAGAAATATTGATATTCCAGCTTGCCATGCTACACACTACAGAAAGCTAAAAAATACTCTTTACTGGAAAGCTGCTGTGTTTATTTCATACTGCAACTCAGAGAATATGAAAGAAAAAAATGTCATTGATAGTGTTCTTTAGTTATTATTCTGCTTTTTAGCGCACTGGTAATTAAGCATATCTAAGTGTAGCTATGACTTCCTTGTTTGTTATATAAGATTAAAAAAAAAAATCTTTAAAATGGAGAAGGGTGTCCTTTATGCCCCTGCTTTTTGTTTATGTTGTTCAGAGAACCAAAGAATAAAATATTTTCAATCAATTGAAGTATGCTTTTCACTCAAGGCTGCTGAGCGAAATGATGTATTTCACCATAGACAAAATTATCCTTCAGAATGTTAGACAATTTTGCAGTGTTTGCTGTGGCAGCCTCTTTATGGCCAAGAAAAGTAATGATATCACCATGGAGGAAGAACATTTCCCTATACCTAACATGTTTTTCAATAAAAAAGAGTAATGGCAGTGAGGTTGAACTCCTGCCTGTTTATTTTGATAAAGATTTATTTGTGATATCAAGGTAAATTTTATATTTTTTTGCAGTTTTTATTTCCTTGGAATGATAGCCAAAATTTATATTATTTAGTAGAAGTGAGTTAGCTGTGATATGAAGAAGCAGAAGCACAAAGGAAACGCCAGGTGTTGCCCTAAGTAACCACCTACCTCGGTGGACAGAAAAATCCAGTATCAAGGAGCTATAATTGCTCCAGTTTTGCCAGAGATGAAGAAAATAACAGATGATAATTTGCATTAATTTGCACAATCTAGCCAAGGCCATGATATAGTAGCAGGAATACATTGAAACAGTGCATAAGAGATGGTTTCATATGAGCCGCTCATTGTTGCCAGTTGCCCAGGATCACAGAAGCAGGGAGCAGTGGTTATATTCCAAATATAACTGTAGCATATAGAAGACCAAGGGATTTCTATCAATATATAACCTTTCCTATTGGGAAAGAAGGATTTGTTGAAACTGGGACTGCAACTGAGAAATGGTCATTTCCAAAAAATGTATTTTGCATAAAGAAATCATGACGTTTTACACTTATTGAAGTGCACATTTGACATTTTTCAGAAGTTAATATTCTATTTTTTGCTATACTGTCTGGAAAATTAATTTTAGATTTTAGGCTAATTTATACTAAAATGCCATGAAGATTGCAATTGAAATAAATAGAACTTTCCTAGCTATTGGAATGGAGCTCCATTTCAGTCATGAATTGAAAAAACTTTCCTTAAGATTTTTTGAAATACTTATGCTCCATTTGGATTGGTACAAACACTGAAGGGTTTATTCACCAGGTTAAAATAGATCTAAAAAATCCACCTTCTTCAAATATGCTCCTGTGACTGACTAAATCAATTAACAAAAAAAACCCCACCCTAATTTATTTGTTCTAAAATCACTGTCTCCTCACTAAGCTATTTCAGCTATTTATTTCGCTTGCAAGAATTCCTATTTTTTTTTTCCTTCACTTTCTTCATTAATAGAAATGCTGTGTAGATTCTGGCATGTGTCAAAATGGAGGAAATATAATGTAATGACAGGTTTTTTCCTAAAACTATTTTTAATGTGTGTGAAAGCAGGAAGAACCATCCCTTTTTTTTTTTTTTCCATAAAAATTCTGACTCAGCTGGCAAACTCAATCACTTGTCATATTATGATGCTGCACACTTATTTTTGGATGAATATTCACATTTTAACTAAACTCACATAACCATCATTGAAATCACTGATAATGATTTCATTTTTAACATGCTCACTCCAGGGTGGGGAGGTTGGGTCACAACAGGGTGGACCTGAAAGAGTAGCAATTTCATTCCAAACCTCTTGGCTTAAAAGGGTTTGAATTCAAAGAATGTGTATAGTCAGGAGAATGTCACTTATTGTTAGAAGTCCTTCTAGACATGTCAGGATTAAGAGAGATTTCAGTAGTCACCTACTAGAAAAGAAATTTGTGTCTGAACAAATGCAATGTAAGGATTGGCAGAACAATCCTCTTGGCATCCTTAGACGTGCTTCCTGATTACTGTGCAAGACAGATTGAGAAATGAACAGCCGAATGTTTTTTGCAACCTTCACAGTAAATAATATAATTTTTCTGGGGAAAAAATTGTTGTCGATATGAAGGTATTTTCCATCAGAAACCGCTCTAATGGCAATTTCCTGTCACAGCTCTACCTCTCAGATGCATTGGGTGGGATATTCTAACAAGGACTGGAGGCTGCCAGTGGCACTGTTCAGAGTGACCCAGCACCAGCAGAGCGGCTCTGAGGTTTGTCTGCTGTGTCCAGAGCCCCTGAAGCACTGCTGCTGATGTCAGGTCATGTACAGCAGGACAGCTACATGGCTCTCCTGAGAACCACTGCAGGATATGCTTCCCAACCTACAGTATGGGTGTGGTCAGGAAAGAGGAAACATCTACCACAGGGAGTTAAAAAGAGCTGGGAAGTTAGGATAAATGACGCAAAGCTAGAAAAGCTGTGCAAAGTTATTACTGCTTAAGCACGTAGTTATGTAGATCATCAATGGGGATGTGTGAACTCAGCACATCGCTCCTGACATCCAGAGCTACCGAGAGAGCCCTTGGGGGGCTCGGGAGCCTTAGAATGTTGCCAAAAGTACCTAGTAGCTTGATTTTGACCCTTCAAGAGATGTACCACCTGTATACGAAGATATGAGAATCACTAGAGTTTAAAAAGTATAGAAATAGTATAATTACAGAGCAAACCACAAGTTTTAAAATTTTAGTACAGGGGGGTTATAGAAACAAGATAGAAGAAGTTAAGCCTGCCTCATAGTTCTTCTTCCTTCTTCATGTCTTCCGTTTTCTGTGTGATGCAGATATTTTTTGATAAGTTCTTAGTGAAAGTACACTTAGTAATAAAAATTATAAGTATTAGAGACAAAAAGTAAATAAGATTTACGTAGCTTTTGTTATAAAAAGACGCGACCGCCCTGTGGGCAATCAGAGTGCCTTTGGCTGTCTTGCTAGTCAGACCCCAGCTAGGCAGAAAGAAAACTTTGTAGATAAGAAATAATAAACAACCTTGAAGACATAACCTGAGAGTCCAGCCTCGTCCTTTGAAGCCCGATAAGAGCGAACCCATCTCACATGTCTGAGCAGAGACAGACAACAGCCAGCCCAGACAGGTATGTTTGGGATGAATATTAGAAGCTTTCCGAGTTCTGAGGTGTTCAAACAATCTCCTTGCAGGACCTTCCAAAAGCCTAATTTTGTTTAAGATCAATACTGTGGATTTGTGAACACAACTGGTTCATTATCACAGTAAAGGAACGAGCTCTGGCCCAAGGGTTTCCTGTAGGCCCTGGGTTGCATGTTTTCAGTGGCAATGTTATGGTCAGAAACCAAACGGATGGAAATCCAGCTATGAGTAAGGTCTAGAAATCATGTGATGGTATTTTCCTAAATATATTACACTTTGGCATTTAATTGTGAAGGAAGAATAAAGTTAGTGGACAAAACATAAAAAATGCCTAGCTGGTTTGATGAAAGACAGATTTACCACTCCTCAAGACAAAGAAGAGGTCAATTGGACCTATAGCAGGAAGACATTAAAGAAGACATGATTAAAATTTGTGTGCTTTGAATCCAAAAAAAGAAAACATAAAATAGTGTCACTGTTAAAACAGCCAAGAATTTTACACCAGAGTAACACTACTAATAACATTGTGTAAGACAGCTAAATTTAAATATTAAAACAATAGCCATAGCAAAGAGAGGTCTCTAGTACAAATGCACAAGCAGGGAGAAGAAAAACATGTACAAGCAGTAAAATATGTCAGAGCAGAGCAAAGGATGGGGAACAGGCAGAAATGGTGTCTGCTAAAACAAGAATTCTGCAGAATAAGCTATGTCAGCTTGAGTTTGGATCCCAAAAAATACATTGTAAAACTAGATGAAATGATCTCATTTCTTTTAGGAAATTGGACAGAGCAATGAGAAAAGAAAAATGGGGAGGAAAGAAGAGAGTCTACCCTTCAACTCTCTTCCCTTGACTGACTGATCTTGGTCAAGTGAAGGACAGGCCTCAGTGACAACTAAAACCACATCACTTCAGGGTACTGCACACTCTTAGCTGGTTTGGATGAAGATTGTTAAGGTCCCAGTATTTCACATATGCAGTGGCAATGATTCTTGGTGTTTAAAAAGTAGCCATTGACAACACAATTTCCATTGTTAGCAAGTGTCAACCCAGAGCAGTGTGATCCTAAAATTTTAAACTGGTCTGATTTGCTGGTTTTCTAAATATTCCTATCATAGTAAAATCCAATTCCCTAACTGATACATACAGATTTTCTTATACCTTGTTGTGACACGATTAAAAAGCTTTTTTGCTTTTAACCTTTGTATGGGAATTTATGCTGAAAAATTTTTACAAATCATCTAATCTAATAGAGTGTGTTTTCACTAAAAAAGTAGTTTCAGTTTTAAAATCAGGGGAAATTGAATTGTCCAAGGTTAAAAGTGCATAAATCATCAATTCATCTTCTGGTGGCCTTTCTTCCCCATCTTATCTTCCCATTAATATTTCTTTTCTTAAGATTTTTGAAACACTAAAATCCATGTTGTTGAAAGACAGTTGTAGCTGCGTTATAAAATAATTATTTCCTTTGGAAATATAAAAACAACTCACCAAAGCTATTCTAAACCTGCTTTTATGAACCTGATTCTCTTTTCATGTACTTTGCCAACTCTGTTAAATTCTGGGACCTACATAAATTGTATTTTTGACCCTACAAGCTTAAAAATCCATTTTAGTGTGACATATCTAATGTTTTCTATCTTAGAGAAGTCATTAACCAAAGCTAGTGTGTCAGATTGGTATTTCAGGATGCATTTTGGGCTGAAGAACTGTTTCTCAATAAAATGACAAGGAAAGTAGTTGTAGAGAATTTATAAAGAAGAACAATACAGGCAAATGATACCTGAAATATTTTTTGTGCTATATATTAGAAAAAAAAAGTAAATTAAAAAGTGAATATACAGATTGGTCTTCTAGACTTTTGCTAAAAATTGAATTTATTAAATTTACTGGAAAACAAAAAAATGTATGACAATATTCTCAGTTATCACTCTTTTTTGTCTCTCTTAATTCTCATGTGCCAGGAAATGGATGAGGTCACACTCAAACCAAGCTGCATGTGCTGCAAGATTTCTATACTAAATTATGAGACAGCCATGACAGTAATAGTATTTTATTTTAATTTTATAGCATCATGAAAATGCTGTGATCAGGATCAGAACTTATTGTACCAGGTTACACACACATTAAAAATTATTATTTCTTCTCCACAGAAGGCATAATAAGACATCAATGAATAAATATTCAGAAGGCTTTTTTTATTTGCTCTAGAATGTGCCTTAGGCAAGCAATAAGGGAAGATGAGAATCCAACAGCATATCAGGGAAAAATTTTGGAGGGCTAGAGAAAGACTGTTATCATCAGGAATCTCTGGCAAGTGTAGGAGAAAAAACTTTGGGGGTTGTGGGAAAAAAAGAAGCAGAAAGACTGAAGAAAGAACAAGAACAAAGAAAGTAGAAAATTAGCTGTTCAGTAAATTTTATTCTCACTGTCAAATATGTAGCTTTAGGATTTATGTAGTGCATAGTCATTCTGAAGACAGGATGATTAATTTTCCTCATGGCCTCATGGGTTTCTCTATGATGTCCAAATAGCAATATCAGAGTGCTTCACAAAAATTATTTAATCTTCATAGCACTCTAGTGATATGAAGAGATGGTGTAATTCCCTATTTTATAGGTACTAGAAGGAGACAAAGAGGTCAAGTGCACTCATGGATTTTTAGAGTCCAAGTTGAGGGCATAGAATCTGATTTTCCAGTATGCATTACAGAGCATTTTAAAGGTTCAAAGCACTTTTGTGTGAGATCTATGAAAGTTGAACACTTCTGCAGACCACAACCCATGATCTCAGGTCAAGCCCAGAATATGATAAATGCACAGTTACTAACTACTCGCAAGAGGATGCTTAAATTCATGCAGAAATTCTTTATCAGATAAGGATAATTTTTTTGGGTGATATGCAGCTTAAAAATGGAGCCACCCCTTTTTTTTTTTCCCTCTTCTTGACTGATCCTCCATCCCAATATCATTTCCACAGCAAATAAATACTAAAAAAGCCTTCTTCTTTTACAGTCCTATCCATCGTGCATGATGAATAAACTTTGCATCCAGTGCAAAGTATCTTAAACACACACAAATATGCATATAATTCCATGATTCCAAATACCCACTTTTGCGTGTTATCTTTAGTTAAAATGTCTGTCTCTTTCTCTGGAAGAAAACAGGTCTGAATATTTTTAAAAATCCCTGCAGAATAAAAGTTTCCAGAATCCTCCTGACCCAAACCAGACTTTACTGAACAGGCCCCACCGGGTCAGAGAATCAGTACTCAACAACCAGCTTTTGTATTTTGCACATTTTGCTCCTTATCTTCCCAAGAATCTGTTTATATATATATATATATATATATATATATATTCTTTGATTTGTGTCATTACCCCTACATTAAAAATATCTTACAACTCAAGTGGTGTTTTCTAGAGTCTCTGTTATCTGGTTGTCACTACTAGTGTGTTGTACCTCTTTGCTGTCCCTTTAACTCACTGGAAAACCTGTTCAGCTCCCAACTTTTTGAAGGGTCATTCATACAAGAATTTTACAGATAATTCAAGAAAAACTTACATAATTGTAAGTAATTTATTAAGTCGTGTATCCCCCTCTGCCTTCCAATAACTGTTTGTACTGTGTGAAAATCTCTAGTGCATAGTTATGGCAGGTAATACCTGAAAAATATAGAGGGACTTAAAAAATTAGAGGCCTTCTGTTCCTTTGTTCTCAGGTCTGGGAGATTAATTAATGACATCTTAAAGATCTGTTTTTAAAACTCCAGAAAGAAATTTGGAATTCCAAGGGGAGTTCTACAATGTGTGTAAATTTGGCACAGATTTTCCTGTCTTAAATAGGATTTAAAAATAACTCACTTCTCAGTATCTGATCTACTGTATATAAAATTTGACTCATGCACTATTTAATAATGGACTGCCCCACTTTATTCATTTATCACAATAATAATCTGAAATAATGCTGTGTGGGAAACTTAAGCAGCTGATGATTTTCTGAAAGCCGTTACCTGAGAAGTTTCTTTTTACAGTTTAAATATTAGGAGCACTTGGAAAGTGATGACTTGGAGACCTCTGTATAGTATCTTTCAAGTGAGCATGGCTTTCTGGATGCAATATTTCATTTACTGGATGTTTTTATTTAATTTTATTTATTTGACAGGAATACTATTAAAAATATTGCTATGATTTTTGTTTTTACTGAAATTGAGAAAAGTGTCTATAAACAAGTTCTAGGTTCTTTAAAAAATTACTTCAAATGATGAATTCACCCAGTCAACCACTTCACTAAATCAGCAGTGAAGAACTTTTGCATACATGGGAGTATGAGTAGAGCACTGCTATTTCCTTCCTCATAGCAAGGTGGGGTGAAAGGGCATCATCCATACGTCAGCAAATTCAATATTTTTGTTGGAATATGCAACTTCAGGGCCCATACTTTTATCAGGGGCTTTTGCTTGTCTATCATGCCAAGCTGTGAAAGCTTCTCCTGTATTGAATACTCGACAGCATCAAGTTGCTATCATGCATCTTGCCATTTGACAGTGGGGAAGGGCTTGAAGGTTGCTTCAAATCTATGTAGTGCTGAGCTTTTGTGGCTGTGCCATCAGTGCTGTAGGAAATCATGTCCGTTGCCAGAGCCTATAATATCATATATCACTGAGTGGATAAAGAGAGGCATTTACTTAATGCAGTAGCATTGTTGGGTACAGAAATTCTGTGGGACAAAATGTCCACCTATGTGAGGAACTTGCTAATATAGGGTTGAATACATTGAACTCCTGAAACTACTGGAAACAATTTACAGAATTATTATGTGCAGTGACATATGTAAATCTCAGATTGGTCTTCTGCACAGGAAAAAAGTGCGCAAGACTGTGATTGCAACTGAAAAAAAAAATTCCAGGGGATAAGCTGCATTTGTCAGTATGGTTGAAATAAGATTGCAGTAAAACTTAAGAGATTGCCTGATGGAAACAGCTGGTTTTCAGGAAAATCAGGGGTTTTACTGGCTTATACACTACCTACACTCCACCTTGGATAACTTGTGTTCCATTCATCTGGAAAAAAAAAAAAGGCAAAACAAAAGGAGAAAAAAAACCAAACTGAGTTCTTTTAGGTCCACTAATTTACAATAATACTTAGGAACGGGGAATATTCCTAATGTTTATTTATGCAATTCATAGCCATCTTCCTTTATTTACAGGGTTAAGTTAGAATGACCTCATGTTCTTCATATTAGTCCTCACAGGCATGACATTTTTATACCACCGCATAAGCACTTCCCCCCACCCCCCAAAGGTATTGCATCCATATGTTTCTCTCAAAAGCTTTCCACTTTCTAAAACTGTTGCTGAAAATGGTGATTCCAATAAAATACATTAAAAAATACTGAAGTCAGCTGAAATATTTTAAGCTAATCTTCTTTCTTATCAAAGATAAGAAAGCCAAATAAGAAAAACAAATATTTTGACCTTCTGTTTGCCTTCAACCAGCCCAATGAAACATAATATAACAGTTAATAACAACTGACATGATCTCTTACAAAAGAGATTCAGGCTGTTTACTCATTCCCATTCCCTTCTTTGCCTTTGGCTAAATGGAAGAAGTGAAGATGTATAGAAAAGAAAGTGTGTAAAATGACTTTAAAAATGGTTTAAGTTCTCATTATTTCAGCCTCTAATTTTTTAGTTTACAAACAAAAAGTTTTAATTTTTTTAATTGCTGTTTATGCTTGTGTGGACTGCATTCTGAGACAAGTCACATTCTTGCCTTCTCTCACATTATGGTAATAAATATTTGCAGGACAAACATTACCCTCAATTATAGATGTGCATAAATGACAACTTATTTTGAAAACTAGGAGGTCACACAAATTGCAGTCAGTGAATATTTTTGCACTGTTGAATCTCTGTCACTGTATTGACATAGACAAAAGAAACAACCTGGTTTCAAGGATGACAGGTGAACATGAAGCCTTAACTGTGCAAACAGTAGATGGATTTCTCAGCTTGCTGATGGAACAAGAAAAAAAACATGAAAAAACATAAATTGCATTAATCTAAAAAGAAATTTTCCTCAGAAGAAAAAAAATCTTCATAGTTTTGATTGTTGTATTCCTTTTTAAACAAAAAATTAGAATTTTAGGGCATAGAATTATCACAGAATAAATGCTGACAGTTCTGAGTAAGAAAGGAAAAACATTGGTTGCATGGAAAGTATACAGCATCAAATTATAACACTTTAAAAGTTTTTTCGGCTTTTCTTTTTTAAACCTCTGGCTAAAGTTGCATTAAATTCAGAGATACACTTTGGTATTACTAAACCCATTGCAGATTTTTTTAATAGAAATGAAATAAATAAAATAATCCAAAGAATCTCCAAATTTTCTCCACTCTCTGCTTGTCAGATATCCAACTCTGCCTTTAACCAAAGACCTGGAACCATACTGAAGCAACACCAAGAGGCTGAACTCAAAGAAAATTATAAAGAGTTATATAAATAATAATCTGTTCATTTAAAAACACAGCCAGCTTCCACCTGATGTATCCTGAAGTAAATTTGTGATTCTTGTATATGGGACACTTCCTTTTTGAGAGCTCTATAATGAACAAACCAATTCTCTAAACTGCTTCTGCTTGACCATTCCAAGGCCTGATATAGAATTCTGTTTCCAGGACTTCATATATCATTCATTAAGGGAATGAGTGAATTCTGTAATCTGAATGTAAGATTATGAAGAAAACCAGGAAGGAAAACAATTCATATAGTCCCAAAGAATCAAATTGCACTAGAGGAGTTTGGATGCACTATTTGGAAATAAGAATGAAAATACTACCAAAGTTTAAAATGTTCTGAACCACAAAAGAGAGAAAGGCAATGGCCTGACACTTTTGCTGTTTACAATGCACAAGGCCCTGAAAACTTTTTACTTCTGGAATCTGATTCTCTGTCCTGTTTTGTACTAGTTAACAAAAAGTGTAAGTTGAAAGTCTGCCCTCCTTTCCAATGCCATAGACATAACTAAACTATACCAAATCACAAAGAGACACAAAGAAGAAATGTCCTTGTTATTTGTTCTGTAAAGTGAGGTTACAGAGTGCTTCTGGAGCCTCACGAGTTTCAAGGAGTGTGTGATGCATACACAGCACTGCCTGCAATTTCCCATCCTATGAAACTTGTAGGTCTCTTAGAAGAAGAAATGCCTTCCACTTTTCTGTTGTTAATTCAGTGAGCTTCTCTGTATAGATATTTAAATTCAATCCATATTACATGGAAATTCCTAGAAGGAAAGCATCTGATTGATTTCAGGCCATTTTTATTATACAGTGCTGACAAATATGAAAACAACATTTCCTAAGCCAAATTTGACTAGGATATACTGAAGTCAGCTGAAGTCAGCTGAAATATTTTAAGTGAGTCTTCTCTCAGAGGTAAGAAAGTCAACAGAACATGGAACATGAAAAAAACTTTTTGCATGGCAGGTGGCTGGAATGGTTAATAAACTTCTGATTCAGCAACAAAGATAGGTTGAATGCAATAACAATTGAGAAGACAATCTGGAAATACCTTTAAATGAGGAAGGAATAGAGTTAACTTAGTTTTCCCAAATAAGGAGATAAGAACTAAGTGGTTACGTATTTTCAAAATTTATAAAATAAAGCGTTGGCTCTGATTCAATTAATTTTAGATTCAACTAAGTTTCAAATAAGAAACTTTAGGTCACTCCATTTGAGCAACTTAAGGGATGCCTCAGATGAAAAAATATTAGTATGGCAAGAAAACTAATGAAAAAAAGAAATAAAGTATATAAAACTAGGCCACACATATTTTTGACATGAGCAACCCTGAATCTTGCATTTTATCAAAATTTCTGTAACATCAACTTTGCTTTCTTTATGCAATATGCTTCTACTCTGCTTTTTATGTATTCAGCCTCTTTTTATGTATTCAGCCTCTCTCATTATTACTGAGCTTACTCAATGATATTTTTAGAATCCCTTAGTCATAGTTATAGGTGCTGTTCCATCACAGTATATAAGGAATAGACAGACCATCATCAGCATTTGTTTAACACTGTCCCGCCTGCATAGAACTCTCTCTGCCCCCCTACACACACCTGGTTGCCTTGAGCCAATCATTCCTCCCGTCTACTACAGCATTGGTGGAAAATATTGTGAAATATTTTATTAAGACAGGAAGTAAAGCTGCATTTTCACATTCACTCTGCCCAGTGTACGGTGGTCTAATGGTGACAGACAAAAATAATTTGCTTTCTGTATCTCATTTGCTGTTCAATTCAAAAAACTAAAATATAACAATTTCCACAGCCCTATAAGATCATGGAATATATTTTCACTCATATTCCTTCTGGTAATAAATTGCCCGTTTGACAGGTCTCCATCCCATCCATGACATTTACAGTGGTTAGACTATTAAAACACTAGTTTTATTCAGGTCACACAAGACTGAGCTGTGTCAGTGTCTGCATACTGCATTACTAATGCCAGCAATAACCAAGTAGTGCTAGAAAAGCAGAGAAATCCACTCCAGAAATAGCACCCCTCTATTATGTATTTATTTTATCCAATTAGGGATTTTACCTAAGCACCCCAAAACAACCCAGCACTTCCATCTCTTGGGCACAAGTGGATTCAAGCAAGTAAGATAAAATCCTTCTTACATTAAAAAACTGTCTTCCAATCTATAAGCCTTGATCACAAGTTTGAAATTTTGTAACAGGGTTGCAACATTAAAATCCAAATTGTTGTATTTCTGCGAAGTTTTAGCCCTTGTTTTTTCCATTTATGCAAACACTGCTGGTACAAGGAGCACTATGAATAATGCATTCTGGCAGGAGCATGCAGATCCACAGAGATCCAGCTCTTTCTCTGTCATACAGGTGCTCCAGTAAAGAGTGTTTTTCTATATTTGTGACTGAGCACTCAAATGGCAAACTGATGGAAATACACATTGTGCTCCTAGGAAACATGAGGGTATCTAGAGAATATTAGAAATATGTAGCTCTCTAAAGAAATGTATAGTGTCTAATTGCTACATATTTGTAAAAGTCCTGTATTTTTCAAGCCTCATAATATCCTTAAAACCTTTCACAATAAAAGAAGCAGGATCTTAAAAATATTAAGAAATACCTGAAAATGCACCAGGGTTAGCTTGCTGAAAGTTCTGCACCATATCTGCAGTTGAGTTATGAGCAGAACAAAAAACTGAGTATGACATAACAGGAAAGCATAACCTCTTTCTCACTTTCTGCACATATCTCCATATTTTTCAGTTGATCCTTTTTTTTTTCTTTTTTTTAAATCCAGGTACAAGATTAATCTGTATTAATTTGCTGTCCCATGAGAATAGTTATGAGCTTCCATGCAAAGCAGTACAGATCTCTACGAGATATATCAAGTATTTTAGATAATTTGATCATGTTAGATTGCTATGAACAGCTGAGGCAGCCTAAAGTCTAGATTTCAAAGACAGGATGACAAGCAGGACTACTATGAAGGAGATGATGAAGAGAGACACAAAATACTTACACACATCCATAGCATTCTGGCCTGCATCACAAATATTGTGGCCAGCAGCACCGGGGCAGTGATTGTCCCCCTCGAATTCAGCACTGATGAGGCCACACCTTGAGTCCTGTGTCCAGTTCTGGGCCACTCACTGCAAGAAAGACATTGAGGTGCTGGGGTGAGATGGGCAACGGAGCTGGGGAAGGGTCTGGAGCACAAGTGCTGTGAGGAGCAGCTGAGGGAGCTGGGGGTGTTTAATCTGGAGAAAAGGAGCTTCAGGGGAGACCTCGTAGCTCTCTACCACTGCCTGAAAGGAGGCTGTAGCCAGGTAGGGGGTCTTCCAGGGAACCAGGGACAGGAAAAGACTTCAAGTTGTGCTAGGAGAGGTTTAGATTAATCATTAGGGAAAATGTCTTCACCAGAAGAGTTTTCATGCAGTGGGAGGTGTTTGAGTCACTGTCCCTGGAGTTATTTAAAAGATGGGTAGTTGTAGCACTTAGGGACATGGTTTCATGCTAGATTTGTCAGTGCTGGGTCAGTGGTTGAACTTGATGATTTTAAAAGTCTTTTACATGTGAAAAAATTTTTGATTCTAAATTTGGGTCAAGAGTCTTATCATCTCCAAACTCCTTTCTCTCTGTATCCTTATTTAGAAGTGTTCAACGCTGTATTAATTACTGTCTCTTGAAGTCCACAGTCTGTGCCTTTTGGCTGTAGTTGCTTAAGCTTCACAGTCATTGTTGGCATTATTATAAAATCTAATTTCAAATATAAATAGGAAAATTACCATATTGTCTTCCAGGTTTGTGACTTTTTATTGTTTGTGATACTGGAATTTCCAGGTTCTGATTTAAGCACAATCTGCCTGTTGAATGGCTGGAAAAAGGGAATGAGGATTTCTCTGGAGACCAGCAATCCCCTTGAGTCTACAAAAACAGTGCCTTGGCTCCACCCAAATTAAAACTTCAGTTTCCCACTCAGCAATGCTCCAGGACACAGGTTGCCAGGATTGCCTCACCTCCCCGCAAGGCTGGTGCAAACGAATAGTTCTTTTGCAGAAAGTGGCTGAAGACCTGTATGTCCAGGTGAGGGAGCTACAGGAGGAAGTGGACAGGCTATGTAGTATTTGGGGGAACGAGCAAGACTGGCTGTTTTCAGAGATGCTACAGTCTCAAGTACCTCAGGAGTTTCAAACATTAGCTGCAGCTGAGCGGTGGGTGGACCCAGAGCCCTGCAAGGTAATTAGGCCAGGGCTGGCTGAAGAGAAAGCTGAAAGTGAGTCACTGTTATGTGCCAGCAGCATTGGTGATCCTGATGAGCCCCTTCCAAGTCAATATGTCCTATGATTTTCTGATTCTATGGACTTGATTTTCTTTTCAAAGACTGTTTTTCCTTTATTTGCCTTTTAAAATATCTTTTACTCATTTTGTAAAAAAGCCTAGTCCAGAGCTCTCATTCAAAAAGCTCTAGCTTTACCTTTAACTACTCATGAAAATTAGTCACCCCTTTCTTCTCAACTTTGCAAATACTAATTACATTTTGTCTTCAAAAGTGCATATTTTCTAAAAATATTTAATGGTATGAAGATTAACTTTCCCCATATAATAAAATTAATATTCTATAGAAGTATGATCACCCTTTAAAAAAAACTAATGACTGGCATTTTGCTGGTATTGAAATGCTTAAAGTCTATTTCTTTCTCTTAATATTAAAGTTAATAAGTAACCAGTGACATAGAGTGTAGCTTCTGTAGCTAAACTTCTAAGTAATCTTAAAAGGAAGGAGGAAAATTGCTCCTGACAAGCTGAAATTACATTATAAAGCCTCCCATATTTTGAAAAGCCATGACTTGTCCCAGGCATGAAGCTTATTTCAGTGTTTAACAAAACTTGTTTATAAAGAAAACATCTCCCCCAATATCAGTTTTCCAAAAGCATGCCCCTTAACCCCTGCTTTTTGTTTCTATTCATTGTTGGCATGGAGACGAAGAGGCACTCCACTAGATTGATCAATGCATGGTAACATCAACACAACATTTTCAGTCAGGTTCCCAGGAGCCTTCCTCCTGAATCTGTCATTTTGATTCAGATAACTAAATCAGGCTAAGCACTGCAATGATAACGGATGACTTGCCTCATTAGCTGTCTCCTGCTGCTTTACTCTGTCAGGAAGCACCACAGTAGCTGTCTGGAGTTCCTGTGAGAGAGAACTTGTTTCCCTTATAATATTTTGGTGTATATATATATATGCTTTTCCTATTTCTATCCATTCTTTTATATATATTCACAAATATAGAGAGACAAATGCAAGCAGGTTTTAATGCGTATTTCATTAAGAGGAATTAGATTTGAAAAATTCTTTATTGAGGTCCAAAATTTAATCATATAAAAAGATACATTTCATAGCATCCAGATAATAGAGTTATATTCTTTTATATTCACTGTCTCAAACTCTGTTTCCTTTAAAATGGATCCTCTTTTGTTAAGGCACTTTGCTTATCTGAACATTCAATGAATCAATTACCCTAATTACACTAACATACAATAATTAAAATCTTAAGAATCAATCCTAGATGAGTAGTTTGAATTTTAAATATGCTGTTGAATAAATAAACTGCATAAAATAAAACCTGCAAATGAGAGGACAGATTTTCAGTTGTAGCTATTAAGAAGACCACAGACATATCCCAGTATGAATACAATGTAAAGAAAATGAATCTAAGTGTATATTTAGCCAAGTTGCCAATGCACACATGAAGATGGTAGTAGCTGCATTTGCTTCTTTTTAATTGTGATTATGGGCAGGTGTTTAAATACAAAAAAAACCAAAGAACAAACAAACAAACAAACAAACAAAATCCCAACAACTTCCCCCCCAGAAAAAGAAACAAAAAACCAAAACAACAACAAAAAAAAACCCAAAAAAAACCAAATAAACAAAACCCCAAAAAATCCAAAACAACAACCAACTACATTTATTAAATAAGTCACAAACCATGGCCTTCTAACTTGCACTATCACTACCTTATTTTTCATATATTTGCACCATACACTGACCATAAATTGATATGAATTATTGAAATGATAATATGCTAAAATTGCAGTCTCTGTCATATCTCTGGTAGAAAATAGACAATTTCCTTTGAATTTCAAAGGCAGAGATTTATTTTATTAACTGAGAAGTCTTGCCCTGGCATTAAAATTACACCACTCTGTGAGCATCAGCTAGGCATCTCAGCTACCTTGAGCTGGCAAGTTGGTTATACAAGAAATGACAAAATCTTGGATATTAGCCATTTGACTCCCCTTCCTGCACTTCAGCTTTAAACTCAGGCAAAGGGGTTCAATAAAATATTTAAGCTGGCTTAGAGAAACCCAGTTGCTTTTCCAGGTTCAGTCATGGGCTGCTTGCACATTCTTGTCATGGCAGCTGGGTTAGATTCACTGGTCAGACTCAGAGGGTTACACTGCAGTATTTGGAGGACTCCGTCCTTGCCTGCAAAGCACTCTCAGAATTCTCAGCCACCTGAGTAACTATAAGCCAGAAATGGATAAGGAAGTCCCTGCATTTCTCTTCCATCGCTGTCCAGTTCTTGATATCACCTGCCAGCATGACAAGTCCATACTAAAAATCCAGTGGGATTCATAAAGTTCCTAATCTGTGGCTAGCTCATTCAAAAAGCTCACTAAAGCTTTTATGGAGTATACTTAACATTTAGGCTGGAAACAAAAGGGAAACTCTCAGTATTTGGTATAACTCAATAATTTCTTCTTCACTTAGCATTTTTTCCCTTTTGCCATGTCTCTAGAGTTATAAATTATTCCTTGGAGAATATGACAAAGTGGTTCAGGTTGGTATAATTTCATATGTTTGTCCTGGTTTTGGCCAAGGATGGGGTTAATTTTTTCAGTAGCCATAAGGGGGAGGAGCTTTAAGTCATTCAAAATCCTGATGTTATTTGGTGCTTACATCATCGCCAGTAATGGTGGAAAGAGATTCACTCTTGCTTAGGGGAAGAAAGTGTGGCAGGTGGAAAGTCCATCCACCATAATTGTTTCATGGTCCTGGGCTTGGTGAGCATTTTGCATGAAAATCACCCTCTCTTTGAACGTTTTTTGTCATTAGTATTGTTGCTGTAACTTTTCTTTTTCTTATCTCATTACTGATCCCAGTAAGTTGTTCTTAACTCATGATCTTTGCCTTTTGTGCCTCCAACTCTCTTCACTATCCACCCCAAGGCAAAAGAGGGTAGGAAGAGAAGGGAAGAGTGCCAGCGTGTTTTGGTGAGAGCACTGACTTGGGAGCACTGGCCTCTCCTAAACCACAACAGTGGCAGAACAAATTAAATGTGTTACTGATAAGTTTAAATCTCCTTCTAGCTTTCAATCACTAAATGCCCTTAATTAAAATCAATACAAAAAGAAACCATGAGCCAAAGACCACTTTTCATCGGGGGATAAAGTAGAAAGAAACATATTTTCTACATTGTTTTGCTGGATAGGAATGAATTACTTTAATTATGTAATGCATATGATTCACTTTTTAGAATATTTAAACATTTAAAAACTACCTCACAGAATAGTCTGATAAGTTATTTATCATATAGTGATGAAAAATACTTAATTGTAAATATTCTGGACTTCTAGCTATCTCTGAGTGCTATGCCATTTCTTCTTCAAATTACTCTGATATAGAGAAGAAGAATAGAAATGAATCATCTTACCATTATTTAACTTTAGGATACAGAAGACAAGGGGTAAAATTGTGTAAAGATCTATACGTAGATTTTTTATGCAATATATATTAGATTGTGTATATCAGTCATTATTGAATCATATACTATAAAACTTTAGTAAGGCAGTTTTTAGGGGAAAAAATAATAAAGCTGAGTTTTTGAGACATCAAAGCTATTAATCATTCTCAACAAACTTTGAGAAGAATTTTATGGTTTTTATCTTTAGCATGTTAAAAGTTTTCTCATTTCCTTTTTTTTCAAAATTCCATCTGCTTGCATGCTTGCCAATTTAATCACTTTCCTCTCTGATCAACTCAATACTAGGAGTGTACCTTGGGAGATAGAAAATAATTGTCTTGAAAAAACATAACTCCAGTGGTTGGGACTATATAAACAATGGCAGGACCAATTATCCCGATGTCATTCAGGTGGAGACATGCAAATCAGACGTGGGGGTTGTATCAGTCTTCTTGTATCAGTCTTTTACTTTTTAAAACCTGGTTTTGTGTCTTTCTGTCCTCTGTTTCCTTGTTCAGACTACACTGTTCAGAGTCTTCTGTTCTCTCATTCTAGAACAACGTTATTAGAGACCTCAAATCATTCTCACTGCTCTCCTCTGGAAGCTCTTCAAGAGATCTTACTTTCTCCAGAGGTGTGATGTTCTGATCTGTTTGCAATGCACTTCCTGGGGTACTGTCAGTGCTGCAGAAAACAAAGAACTATCTCACAGGTCATACAGGCTTAATTCCTGCCACAAATACTTTTATAAGATTGGCACATTTATTGACTCTTCTTTTATGATCAGACTTGATGTTCTCATTCTATGCTTAAACAGTCTTTATTTCTTTTATTCTCAAATGCTTTGCACTTGTCCCCATTTTTCTGGGTTTTATTTCTGTTCTTTTTTCTTTTGCTTTTCCAGGACGTTTATCTTATTTGCCATGAATACATGCATACATGTATGTAATCAAATCCCTTCAATTTTCATGCTGACTTAATATAAAGAAATACCACCTGCATTCTATCATGTAGAATATTTATGGAACATTGCATAGGTCAAGACTAAGGCGAGACCTCTGCTGAATCACAGTCAACGCACCTCCACATTTTGCTAATGATTCTAACTTCTCTCTGATGAACATGGCTCATCAACCACGTTTGCATTCTCTATTAAAAAGCAGGCTGTAGAAAGGCCAAGATAGAGAATGCTATTCTTTCTCCACATATCAACTGTTCCCTTTAGCACATAGAAGGAAATTTGTTAAACATAACACTGTTTCAAACTGCTGTAGCTGAGGTAGATCAGAGCTGAAGGCTGTGTAAATTTATGCTCCACTTCACCTGTGTCAATAAGCTGTTTTGCAATGAGTTTGTGTCTGCATGTTTACTTTGACTTGTCCTAAGGTAGTTCCTTCTAGGATGTCTTGATGTAATAAAACCCTGACTTCATAATTCTGCCATGATGTTTAATGGTCCATTTCTTCTCTTGCCTGGTGTTTGAAATCTGATGCTCCTTCCCCTTTGAAAGAGAATTATTAGATGGGACACAGGAGAAATTTCCTAGACTCTGTGTGTGTGTGAGAGTAGTTACCAGCTTCTTCACGGTTGATAGCATTATCTCCTTTCCCACTTAAGGTGTCCCTACATCACTGTTCCAATCTGACCCATTTTAACATGCTGAAACATCTTCCTCACTCCCTGTGAGTTTATCATGAGTGTAAGCATACAGCTTACATACCAGTTCCTAACACTGCCCAACCCTGCGTTTGGACCTCTTGAAGCCAGGAGTTTGATTTTTGTAAGCCTCTATACTTATTTTTGAACTTGAATATTGTTCCAGCTTCCCTGGTAGGTAGGAAAGCTCAATATATAATCATTCTTAAAATGAAAGCCGAGGTGTTTCTCTAATCTCTTTATTTCAGCAATCAGGGTTTTAAGAGGAACTGTCTCCATCATGAAACTAGTCATGTAACTGAACCAAGTTCATATTTTCACAGTGAATATTTCTCTTTGTGGTTAGAGCAGTTTCTAGCAAAAAAAACCTACTTTCCATTAAAATAAAAATAATCCCCAAGCTGTCATCCTCCCACCACTGGATTTACCAGCATAGAGTAGAGGATTTCTTGCACAATATTCTGAGCAATTCCTGGAACTGATATTTTGCAATTGCTTTAACCTCTCTACAGAGTGACTTCTTAATGCATATTTCCCCCACACATTCACATAAGATTAGTATTCTCTTTTTGCTAAAGAAAGATTAAGATGATCACTGTCTTAAAGTCTTTGATTCCTTCTTTTCGGCTGTAGTTCCTCCTACAGTAAATAATACTTAGTGAATTGAATAAAGTCCCATTATTCTTTGTCAAGATACCATAGTAAATTGAGCCACAGTCATTTTCTTGACTCAAAACACCTGTTACTTATATGCTGTGCAAACTGGGAAATGCCTATGGTTAGAAAGACTTTATCTATCAAATAGGAGGTGTTATAATTGTGCTGTCTCCTTCCAAATTTAATCAGAGCAAAAAAAGAATCTGCTTACTCTTTAATGCCTTTTACTGTGCAGGGTTTATTAAACCCCTAAGTTTTTTTTTTTTTTTTGTGTAACACATATTTAGAATAGAATAGACTACTAAACTAGACTGGACTGGAATAGAAATTATTGTTCCCATGCTGCTTTTAAATTCAATGGCTTGCACAGTGTTTCATTTAGGTGCTTTTCTTTAATGGAATCCCTGTCTCTATCAGCATAGGCCTGCTAGTTTACATATATCTACTATTTCCAAAACTACTTAATATATCTCCCCACGTGATTATTTATTATTCATCTCAAAATATCAATGTGATGGTGTGTACTTCAGATTAATCTACTGACTACTGGCTTTACAGTGGTGACTCTATTCTGTCTTCCTAAATAATTGACCCTAAACTCCAGAATTATCCTGTGTGTTAAATGGTTCATATTCCTGCAACTCACATGATATTTGATTCAAATATTTGCAGCATAGAAATGTATGTGTGTACACTATAAACAAGAAGAGTGTATTTTTTTCCAAATAAAATAGAAATTGTAGCTGGAATGCTTGAGACAGCTCTAAACTTGTACTTCCAGTGTTTGTAGTCTGAAAACAAGTTCCAATTCTAAATCCAATTCTGTTTTTTTTCTGCTATCCTATAATTGCCAACCTTTATCTCTGTCCTCAAAGAAATTTTATTAAAAATTCTATGAAAAATTAGTTTCTTGGGCTTGTTACCAAGGGCAGGGATATATAGTCACTATGAAAATCACTTTTGTAACTAATTTTTTCGCAATAAGGGCACCAACCTAACTGATGGCAAAAACCTGGAACCACAGAGAGAAAAAAAAAAACTGTCACTAACATATCATGCTATTGAATTAAAATTGCCTTTCAGTCTGGCTCGATTAGGAGATTTGCTGTTCTGGGCAAGGTCTGCAAGAGTCACATTTTCATCTACACATTTTGGAAGTGTTCTTTAGACTGCAATTACCAGAGTTGAATATTAAAAAGCATCAACAACTGCAGAACAGTTTGCAACCTTTGCAAGACTCTGTAGACTGTGAGGAGGAATACTTATATTATTTCATTTGTATACTTTAGATCATTGTATGTTAAAAGAGAATAATTTAGAGAATTCAAGGAGAACTATGATAGTAGGTTTTCTGAAGGGCTCAAACAGTTCCTTAGAGATTAAAGCAAGCTTAATTCAAAATCCAGCAGTGAAAGGGAAAAGGTATGGAAGTCATACAGGATAAAAATGAGTACTGTAAATAATTGTGCCCTCCTTAACACTTACTATTACAGTATTTGTTTCAATCTTCAATTCCTTTACATTTAAAAAGGGTTGACACACATGAAAGGGAAAATTATTTCAATGTTGTTATTCAGATAAGCTTCCAAAAAAAGTTGTACTTATTTCTTCCTTCTTTCAAAACTGTTTTGTCCAAGGTTGACAATATATAAACCAGGAAAATATATGTTGTGAATAAGTGAAAACAGTCATTAAGAATATGCATGCCATATGTCTATATATCCTTGCACCCTCCCCCTGAATGCTGGAATAATATTTCAAATTAAAGGGCACAAAAAATATACATATAAAGTTTTGTAGTGGTATTTATTAAATATATTGAGTACAGAAAACAAACATTGAACACACGATCATGGGTGAAAGTTCTTCCCAATGCTTTCAAGTCCAGTATAAGCAGGACCATGCATATATACATTATTTGGCTCAAACTGCTTTCGCTAGCCAGGGAAGTTAAAGTCTACTTTTCTTAACCTGTGCCACATTAGGACTAGACTGAGACTATGTACTCTTACTCCTTTAATTATTTTTTTAGATATCCATGTGGTCCTCTGCTTGCTGCATCATGTATTAACTCTACTTCTTTATGACTTGTAAATGCAAAGCAGAACACAAAGCAAAATTGTTCTTACAAGTACCTAAGGTTTGACAGGGTTGTGTTTGAGGCCTCTCAATTGTTTACAGATAATTGAGATATTTTTAAAAATTTAAATATAAGTCATTTCTTGACTCCATCAGAATTTCTGCAAGAGTTCAGAGAAGGGAAACAACCTGTGGAAATATCCATTAAGCAATTAAGAAATTCTTCCTAGGACTGAAGTGGGCCTAGAAAGCAAGTAACCACCACAATAAGACAAGTTGGGAGAAACCCTTGCAGGTATAATTGTGCACAATTATAGACTTACAGTTCTAGGGACAAAGATCGCCATATCTTTCATATTTTTATATTTTTGGTATTCATATTTTTGTTTGATTGTTCTCAGGAGGGTAACATTGGTAATTGATATAAAGAGATAAGATGATAAAGTGATGGCGGGGAACAGTGGGTGAGTGTAGAGTTATAAATTCAGTAAAACTGATAATTTTCTTCCCTAGAAACACTCTGCTTACAGAGTATTAATGACAAACAAATTATGAGAAAAATTATTCAAAATATATTTATTACTAAGCTGCTACTTAATAATTTATTACCTCCTTAACCTTCTATTCCTTAGAACATACTTAGCTGCTTCAAGCACGGGGGATCAAGGAGAACATACCGCATTTTGTATCACTTAGCACTCACTTGGGCATGTTGTGTTGGAAAATAAAAAAAGCAGTGTGCCTAGTTTGCTGTCTTTACAATCCCAACAAACTGTGAAAACATTTTTTTTAAAGGGAGAACATTAAAGATTAATGGATTTCCCTTCAGAGGTTTGCAGGTATTGTATTTGTCAGTAAAGCTAATCAATAAATCAAAAAGCAGGAGAGTAGTAAAAAGAAAAAGGCATTAGCATTTGCATTTCACCTCAAAATTATTTTGTAGTTTGTAAACCTGTGCAAAGCAAATTGCAGTGGCAGTAAGACCTCTAAGGATCCATAGGATTGTACAGATTTTATGCTACTTCATCTCAAAAAACCTCATTTTCCTGATATTTTGGGGCCACACACAAACACTAGAACATCAGAAAACCTAAGTTGCGGGTAACAAGCATCTAAACATTAATTTATCATCTTTTGATCTTCCAAACATATATTCTGATAATATAGATAGATAATATTGTATTTATACATATGTATGGTATGGGTCACATATATATATATATATATTTGTCACAAATATATATATATTTGTGCATGTGTGTGTGTGTGTATTTTACTCAATAAAAAATTTTGAACCCTCTTCTCAGTGAGGGTTGGCGTTAATTGTTTAGCAATGCTTGATTTAAGCCCTCGTCCCAGGTGACATTTTACGAGCAAAAGGATTTTGTCAAAATAATCTAAGTTTGAAAACAGAGGATTTTATATTCTGTAATCAAATATACACAGTTTAGTAGTGACTCTGAACTGTAGATATAAAAATATATAAGGCCTGAAATACTTTATTTGATAGTTGGTCATAATAAACTAAGATACTTATCAGATATTATTCTGTGGGTTGATAATACTATTTTTCTTGTTTGATTTTGAGATATCGCTGCAACACTCAACCACAAAACTATATTATTTTTGGAACATATGAAAAAAAAAGTCAGACAGCTAACAGTATTTCTTTAATAACCAAAATGCTTTATAATTTGGCACATAGAGGCTAAAATGGAGATAAGTCTGTAATTCTTGGTTGCTCGGTCTGTAGCTAATGAAGTTTCTTCTTGCTCATAATCATTAATCTATTTTCTTGCAGCTTCTAGAACTTTCTATCTACTTGGATCCATACCGTATATAATTCTTCTTGCTTTGTACCCTCAGTTATAGAATGGAGATTCATGTTTCAGTCAGTCTTTTAACTTCTTTACCTGTTTGGCCTCCTTTCCTTCTGATAGGAATAAAATAAGTTTGTTCTTTTGTCTGTGACCTTATGTGTACGATTGTTTTCCTATTTTAAACCTTAAAAAGCAATGTGATTCCACTCTTTTTTTCTGGGCAAGCACATGTTTATTTATTGCTTGAGAAGGGCTTGTATCTCCTGAATGATATTATCTCTAGCAGTAGCTACTGCAACATCAGTTTTGTAGGACAGACACACACTAGCTTGTCACTTGTTTTAGTCCTGGTATTCCTTGGGGGTATTTTGGATCATATTAATGTTTATTTCAGGTGCTCATTCTGATCATCTTTAACAAGGTCATAAATAACTCAGTTACTCAGCTGTTTTACTCCTGTTTCAATTGCATTCTCATGCAGATAAAGGGGGTTTTTTTGGTTAAATGCTTTGGCCTTTCTTTTTTAAATATTGTCTTTTTTGCTCTCCTCTATCGTGCTGTATTTGTATATATTTTTGACAAAACTGAACTGTTTTCTGTTCTCCTATATTTCTCCATAATTATACTCTAGTACAAAACAGATTTGAAATGTACAAATAATGGATGGAAACTAGCTACATAAGCCCCCTGTGCTGAAAGATATTGTACTGTGAAGGACTTTATTATTACATGTAATTGGGTTCTAACGTTGAAAATAAATGTTAAACATTAAAAGGATATTATTTAAAACAATGAATAATTATGATTTCCATTTCTTTTTCTATGGACATTTGAGAACAGATAGTATTGCTCATGCATTTATCTTTTTTTCTCTATTGCTCTCTGGGGCTTGTTCCATGAAAAGAAATGAATAGACAAATGAGTCAAGTATAAAACCACACGATAATGCTCAAAGCTTGTTCAACAAACATGTAAGTGAAAATAAGGCAATCCATTGCTTTTACTCAGCAAACACCAGGGCTTTTGGTAGCACTTTTCTTAAAAAGCTCCACTGTGCTCTAAAAATACCATCAGTCTTTGGAGTACTGCTGCAAAATATCTTTGGTATGCATTGTTCCTGTCTGAGAAAAGAGAACATTTTTTGCAGAAATGCCAATTATATTAAAAAAAAAAATTAATCTGACGTCTCCCAGAAGTTTTTATGTTGCTGAATAGCAACATTTGTCCTCAGCAATTCAAACAGGTTACAAAGCAAGGATGAAAGGAAAGAATTTTGAGATGAAAAATTTACAAGGATGTCATATACAAAATGTGTTACATTTGGTGAAAAGAAGATATTGCAATAGACATTGGGAAACCTTTCCAGAATTTCAGTTTAGGTGGTCTGGATAATTCATTTCTCTGGATAGTACATTTTTGTCAAACTTTTTATGAGGCAGGAGCTATTTTGTCATCAAGCTAGAGTTGAACTCCACATTTCATTTCTATCAACACTCAAGCTAACGTTACATGGATTGCTTCAATACTGCTACTGGCAGAATGAAAACATTTTAAAAAATTTAAAAGAATCTCCATCTTCCTGAAGATATAAGAACATTTTCAGATGCTTTTTACATAAAGCAACCTCCAAAAGAGAAGCTAAATACTTGTGAAAAGTCTCCTAAGCTAAATAAATTTTAGACTTTTTGTTTTCCTCATCTCAGGTGTGAGCTGCATCCTGGATTGTCTGATGAATATATGCAATGCATTCAGCCTGAATTTTTGAGAGTTGAAGTTACATTTTCCCAAGTCACAGCATTCTGTTTTATGTAGCTGGAACTATGCAAAGAACAAGGTATCAAGAATTCAAATCATATCTTGATTGAAGGAAGCATTGTGGCTTAACAAACAAATATCTCCGTTGTAACTTTTCTCTTGCCCTTCCTTTTAATCTTTTAACTTTAGGTATTATCAGTTATGGAAAACAGCAAAAGCCTTACACCTTATCATCTTCTGATTATGGAAGGCTACGTAGTCCATTGTGGCATCACATTAAATTTATAACGCCTTTCAAAATGGCTTTCAATCCCTAGTTTGGTTATCTACTTCACTCATTCTATACACCAAAATGCATAAGAGCATAATTTTAAGTACTAATTTATAAACAACAGTCCAGTTCCATTTTTAGTTGCATTCTAAATGAGTAAACAAAAGTGGTGACTAAAATTCCTGATAAACAAGGGCAAGAATTTATTTTAATATTACTAAAACTTAAATGTAGTTCATACTAAGTCCCACATTTGAACTTCTCTGCTATTAACTTTAAATAAAGAGTCCATAAGAGCACATTTCAAATACAGGTTTTGAATCTAGAATCCAAATATGTGTCTCATTAACCTACTATACACAAGAAAGAATTGAGAAATGGCACATGAAAAAAATATTCTCTTTGTGTTTCTCCTGTGAAGATGTGCCCCCAGACTTCCTTTGAAAATATTTGAATGTTACTGTTAATCTAATGAAACAGGTTCATCTTTGAGACAATCTCATAAGAGTTTTAAGAGAAGATGAGAAGCATTTTTGGCATAAAATGACTTCCCCCTAAAAAATACCAATTGATTGATGTCACATTGTCTCACTATCTGTGGGAGTTTTTCATGAAATTTTGGTTGAATTTTGTTTCACAGTGCTCCAACTCATGTGTTAGCATTGTTTTGTTTTAAAAATTTTTGTATTATTTGAATAAATATATGTAAAAGATAGATAAAATAAATAAACCAATAAATTAAGAGTAAAATCAAAACTTAGCTTATTTAAATTCTCAAATAAAAGGTTATTTTATACTAGGCAATATTTTTCCTAAAGTGAACATATTTCTAAAATGAAAATGTATTTTCTAATGTAATTTTTTTATAAGGAAACATCTTTGAAATGTTCACATTTTGAAAATTTAATTGCTTCTGAGAGGAAGTTACTTACATGGCTCTCAGTTTGTTCTTAAACATGTGCTTCAACTAGAAACTTCTCATAACAGAAACTGTGAAAACGCTACCTTGGGCACTTAAAAATTGCTTGCTGCTTTTTTACCTATTCAGTTGCATTAATAATTTTGATGTTATACAAGTACAAGATAACAAATACATTGAATTTAATTTTTCATTGGTTCAGGTTTTTTTTAGTAAAATATACACTTGTTTGCTGATTTTATGGTCATTTTGTAAATCTTGTTTCTATTCTTTTTCTTCATTTTTGCAATTAATTTTCTTCAGCCTACGTCTAGTGTGATAGAGGAGGGCAATATTGGCACTGTTATGCATTTCTCAACTTGCAAAGACTATTGTACATATTTGTTAGTTTTTAATTGTTTATACGTTATACTAAGCAGATGCTGCTAAGTATACAAAAAAAAGTGCTACAGTACTAAGTTTGAAGACACTGGAAATGGCAATTTTCAGATTAAAAAAAAAATGCTGCTGAGATATGCCCTTGAACTTCAAAACAGTTTAAGTTTTGAGGCACTTTTTAGGCTTAAAAGAGAATTGTCACCTTGAAGCAATGGCAGTTGTCACCTGCAAATGAGTCCATGCAATGCATTTATACTTCTCTCCATTAGCTAGTGCATAGAATTTAGCTGCTTGTTTTGCAATATATGAACGTAAAGTCCCCCAACGGGCATCCTTCACATGTTTGTCCAGTGTCCCACGGATCTGCCTGAACGTGCTCTTTACTGAAATCCTGTGCATGTTACTGTCACACTGGAGAGGTCTGTGGTTTAAATCACGGACTCCAATGCCTGGATACTGCAGGAATGACAGGATTTGTGGCTGCAGCAGATAACCTGCTAGATTAAGGCCTGAAATCTGAGAGGCACATGCAGTTCATTATACACGGAACAGTTGAGAAATGATCACCATCAGTGAGAGCAAACAAA
The DNA here is from genome assembly GCF_963513975.1 of Fringilla coelebs. Taxonomy (NCBI): domain Eukaryota; kingdom Metazoa; phylum Chordata; class Aves; order Passeriformes; family Fringillidae; genus Fringilla; species Fringilla coelebs. Next base: position 63,382,739 of record NC_140030.1, on the reverse strand, counting down.
ATAGTGCCTTGAAGCTAAGCTGGAAAGATAGCAGTGCTGTTAATAATTAATTCTCCCTGTTGTGTCTGGCATCCTGCCTATGATAGCAAAAAATCCAATAGGATATTGCTATATCCCCCAGCTCATAGAAATCCACCAGGGGGGCACTATGGCTGATCTGTTGTTGCCCAACAGTACAAAATTAAATCAAGAAGTGCTGTCAGAGACATCCTCCCTCATCTCATAGAAAGCAATTGAATGCAGGAGATGGGCAAGTGTTGAAAGCTCTAGACTAAAGTTGGAAAAATCTATCTATTGCAGCAAGCCTGGTAGAGATTGTTAAATCATTCCAGATAGAAACATAGCCTTGCCCTTGAACTTTCATCCTTTTCTGTTTTGGCTTTGTTTGTTTGTTTTTAATTTAAATCAAATTTATTCCAAGCCCTTTTCAAATAGAGGGTCAGGCTGTACCACAGTCCTGCAAAAGCAATCATATATCCAAAAGCAGAAAATTTTGATCAGTTTACATAGCTTGCATCCTTTGATCTCTTTCTATAAAAGTTTACAGAAAGTGTCATTTCAATTATGCAGTATTCAATTTCAATACTGCCTAATGTACAGATATGGCTCCACTCTCCTCAAAGTTCTTCATGATCTTTAATGTATTTAGATCTACAATGTGTATCTTAGTTAAATGCTGTTATCAAGATTTTCAGGAGCAGATCAGAGAAGAAATCACAGAAATAATAAGTGAGAGCAAGAAAATTTTGTAGAGTCACAGAACCACATAATAGTTTGGATCCAAAAGAACATTTAAAGATCACCTATTCCAAACACCCTGTCTTTTGCAAGAAGATCTTTTACTGGACCAGATTGCTTAAAGCCTCATCCAATGTGACCTTGAACACTTTCAAGGAATGAGGCTTCCAGAATTTCTCTGGGCAACTTGCTCTAATCCCCCACCATACTTATCATAAAAAATGTCTCCCTTATGTCTAATCTAAATCTGCCCTCTATGCTTAAAATAATTGTCCCTTGTCATGTTGCTACAGGCCATGGTAGAAAGTGTCTCTCCAGATGACAGAATTTATTTAAATTTGAATCTATAGTATATGCATCAAAGACCTGAAACAATTTTTCATTTAGCTTTATACTCCTTTCAAATTTAGTTCAAATATTTCATCTTTTAAAGGGCTAATACTCAATGTCTTGGGCATAGGATGGGTGTTTCAAGTTAGTACATCAAATTATATCCCTGAGAGGAACACTATCAAAAATTGCTGGTATCAGAGATGTCAATTATTCTCTGTGTATGGATTAATTTCAAATTGATTATGAATCTTCTTCTTCTGATCCCTAATCCATCATAATTCAATTTAAGAAATTAATTCAGAATTTTTATATTACCCAAAAATCATTGTTCTGCTGTATTGATTGTTCCAAAAATTATACACTTTTATTGTCTTTTTAAATTCTGCAACTGTCTTGTTAGCCTTCTTTCTCTATGAGTGCACTTTTGTAAAAAAGAATTCATTAATTACTAGGTGATAATCAACTCTCCTATACCTAGGATCAATAGCCAATGATTGCTACTTTCTTCCTGGGAAACAAATATCTGCTTTCCATTGCTTATGCTCCATTGCTTTTATTACTTTCCTGAAAAGTTTCTAGTCAATGTTACTTATATTAATATTGAAGCCTTATGCTAATAGAAGAAAACATATTAGTCAAACATTGAAAAAAATTGCTGTGTACAACATAAGTGATACATAAAGATTTTTATGCCTTCTGAAAAAAGTTTTACCATAGTAATTTCAAATTTAAAAATTTAAAATAATTGGTCTGTACAGATCAATTTGAGGTTGGATTTTTTTAATGTTTCTATCTGTCATCAGCTACTTAATGTATTTTTTTTATTTAGAGTCATGAAACTGTCATAGTAGCAGTCACATATGTTTTTTCTCTTATAGTGCTTAGAAAATCCTCAAAAGTGTTTGCAATACAAAAACAGTTTAAAAGAATTTGAGGAAGAAATACTGCATACTGCTTTGGTACTCTTTGAGACTGACAGGTGCAATTAGTCCTTTTCTATATAGTGCTATAATAAGTACAAATACCTGATATATAAAAAGATAGGTATTTTTCTGTAACTATTAAAAAAATCACAGTTATTCAGGGTGCTTTTCTTACTGTTTACGGAGAAGATACTTGCAACTGTCTTCATGATAATTTTTCGAACACAATTTTTGTCTGCAGATATTTTTTCTTTGAAATAAATTGCTCACTTGTCAGATTTAATCTCATGATTTTATTATATTGCCTGGGCTGGAATGTACATTGAACATTCAAAAGGTTGCCAGGTACAGCTCTGAGAGTGAATGAAAATGCTGTGCCTATTCAGGTAGGTGCAAGTTGATATTGCAGCATGCTACGCTCTAGTTGTCTTTAGTAGTTATTGTTAAATGAAGGAAATCAAGCCACTCAGCTGTGGCTTTCCTCTAAGCTGAGTGAGCACAAGCACAGTGTATAAACTATGTATACCAGTTTCTGACCATGAGTACAGAAATCTAAATGCCTAAAATGCGTTTTTAGTTTCAAAAGTGATACTGAAAGTTGATGTCTTTCTTCAATTGCATTAAAAATTCAGGGTTCTTAGAATCACTCAGTAGTGTTAAGAATCTTGCAGGATTGTCACCTGATTTATAAAGTGAATGTCCTAATTAAAAAACTTGTTAATAATAAAGAACAAATCATTTTAATATAGAGCTCAGGCATGAGGTTAGTGACGTTTCATCTCTTCAAATTAAGGGATAGCTCCTATTTCTGGTGACAATGCACTCAAATAGCATCAATTACTTCTCTGGTCCTTGCAGAAGATTCAACAGATGAGTTTCGAAAGCATCAGTGCTGATTCATCTGGTTAATTTTTCAGGTTAAACATCCTGTTTAATAATTACAGTATCATGTGGGTTCTGTAGCTTTTAAAAGAATGATAGGCTTAGTGGAGATTAGCTTTCACATATGTGTTCTCTGAATCGTCCTATGTTTTAAACACAACTTTCTCTAATTAATAACATCTCTTATTTGACTCTTCTGGAAAATTTATTTACAAAACATTTTCTTAGCTGTATTAAATCCATAAAACCCTCTGAAACACTGATACCTACCTTCTATTTTAAAAGTACATGATACTCTCATTTCCAAAGATTTTCTATAATTGTTGGTTGACAATCATTTTCTGTAATGACAATATGAAAATAATGTATGAAAATGCAATTATAAATTGTTTGTTTTCCGGAAATTCAACCTTAGTGAAAACCTTAGTGAGATTTCAAGATGTGGTATCTGCAATAATTTAAATCAGTCATTATTTTGTAATGTACATGGTGTCATCACATACACAAGGAAATATCCTGAAAAAAATATTGCTAAATTCTCTAATGCACTATTTTTCTTTTACTAATACCTTGCTTTGGAAAGTTCTCTTCTTAACCAATACTGCATGCAATACAGAATTAGGAAATAAAATATGTTTTGTCCATGTTCTTTACTAAGCAGAGTTGTTTTTTGGGGGGTTTCTTTTGGTTTTTCAATTTCCACTTTCCATCACTGGGTACATTATCTTTTTGTTTGTTTAATTAATTTTACTGCTGTTTTTTCCTGTCATCCTGCATCTAATTCACGTGGGTTTTGGGAAGAACAACACTGCCATTTATCCCTACCATCGTAAGAGAAATCTTACTCTTATATGAGTGATAAAGTCTTTGTGTCTCTAATCCTTTTCCTTTTTTAGAAAGATAATGGCTGATCTAGGGTAATAATTTGACTGAATATTACCTCTGATACCTAGCTAGATCTGCAGCAAAAATTTACTGGGTCTTAAGATTCTCTCTCCATATGCTTTCTGTATGCTTACTTTATGTTGAATTGCCCATTTTATAAAAATGTATCAAGAGCCCAATGGGTTATCAGAGTGGGAAGCTCACTCTGCATCCACACTTTTTCCGTAGGACTCAATACCTGGACATGCCAACCAAAATATTGGTCTTTGACAAGCCAGAGGTCTAGAAAACTTAACACAGTAATTCATGTTGGGAAGTTCTTCATGACTGCTGCTGCAGTGATGTATCTCCTATTTTTTCCAGGTATTCTCGTGATGCCTTAAGTTCAACTTTTATATTTTTCCTATCCTGTACTGCATTAGTGTATAACTCTGAACTCCATTTAAATTGTTGGTAAGCTCTCATCCCAGTTTGGCCAGATGAAACAATCCTTTCAGCCCTGAGAACTAAGGTGATCATCACAGCCTCAGGCCCAAAATGTATAAACAAAAGTTAATTGGGGGGAGCAAACTGGGGGAATGTGACTTCATTACCTGAACCTGTAATTGGACAATTAAGCCCTGATATGCAAATAGATCAAATGTATATCTGCCAAAAAATGTCGTCACCATCATCTATCTTGGGTATAGTCTTGTGAGGCTCCTGCACTGCCCACGGTGTATCTGTTAAAGGCCTTTAATAAATACTCACTTTATTCTCTAACTCTGTTTAGCCTCTGTTCTAGGTAGCAGGCCAAGGCATTACTCTAATGACCCACACAGTATGGTGGGGATACAGTGGTCTGTTTGTGAAGTCCTTAGGAGATGAAACACTTTTGGCAATGTTATTGATCTTGGTCTACACTGTCTATGTTATTGATGTTATATCGTACAGTAACAAAATATATTTGTATCTTTTCAGATTTGCTTTCTTTAGGTTTCTCTTTGTGGATCCCCAGTATGATCTATCAACTCAAGAAATGACAGGAGTCAAGAGCTTGAGCTGAACTAGAGCCTACAGTAGGTTTAGGGGTTCTGACAGGAAGAGTATTTTTGCTTCTCTGGAACTCCTCAGATATCTGTGGGTTGTCTTTGTGTGCAATACCAAGAAGATAGTAAGAATACATTAATTTTATCATCAGTGGACAGTAAGACAATGTTCAGTTTCCTTCAAGCCTTTTCGCACATCCATGCTAGCATACCTGAGATAAATGAAACCTTTTCCTCTTTAAGCCTTATAAAGTTAAAGACCACATGGCTACCCAATTTCTGAACTAAGGTCATTTGTTTCCAGACAGAATGCAAGTTGGAAAATGTCAAGAGTTGCTACCTCAAAACAGAAAACATATCAATCAGCATATGTACAGGCAGTGAAATTCAGTTTCCCTTTGGGCACAGAGATGATCAGACATCTAGGAAGGCCCCAATACAAAAGAGAAGGAAAAATTTCAAACTTTAGTCCTGAAGTCCCAGAATTAATCCAATTTCTAGGAAACCTGTCTCTGTTTCCCTCAGTAATTTCATTAAGAATTCTTTTGCCTAATGTCTGTGATTTTGTTGCCATAGCCACTGTAAAAAAAACCTGGAATTTGTTTTCTTTCTGTAGCTTTATCTTGCGGGGAAAAGTTCGAGTTTCTAGCTGCTGGAATCAGTAGGACACCTTCTGTTATGCGCAAGTTTTTCTTCCGTGCAAGGTAACATGGGCAGCTACTGGCTGTGACCATGATACTTTTTGTCTGACAGTGAACTATTTCTCTCCCACTTGAGTTGTTGCTTTTGTTGTTAAGTGAAAATGTGAGTATTGACGGGTGAGTTTGCTTAACAGTCTTCTAAAAAATTGTGAATGAATTGACAGAGTGTCAGGAAGAGGCTAAAAATTATTTAAGAAACCTGAGAATAATACACACCAGGGCAGGTTAGAAGAATATTTTGAAGACGCCCTTGAACTGAATTCACAGACATAACATCCTGCCTGGGTGACAATACCTAAAACATGTCTAAGATTTGGGCCATGTATAGAGCAACCTTCTAAAAAGCTCTAAGATCTCTAATTAAAGAAGTAGCTTGGAGAACAGGTGTCTTTGAGATCTGCAGGCAATGCTGTCTACAGGAGCTTGACATCAAAGTTTGCCTAGTTTGTGTGCATGCCCATCATGTATGCAGAATTTTTAAAGAAGTGGGTTAGAACCTTTTCTGTCTTTGCAGTGCCCAAGGGATTTGCATATATTCACGCTTGTATAAAAATACCAAAGTATTTACTTCTAGTTAACTGGGTAGAATTTGCACAGCCTTAGAGCTAAATGCCAGTGCACACATTTACTTTCAAAAAAAGAAGACATTAAAAGAAAAATAAAATAACAAAAAAAAAAAAAAAAGAAAATCATATCACATATTAAAGGTTATGCAAAGCCTGAAATTAGAGACAAAAGTATCTACTGCTTAATGCCGAACTTACATCTTACATGTTTAGGTAAGGAACAATTTTGACTTCTTTTGAATCTGTCTGTCATGTCTTAACTCACAAAACCATGTTTTGTTTCTACTTTCTTGGTTCTTCAGAACATTTTCTCGCTACAATACTTCCTATGCTGGGTCCAAGCCACTATAAAAGATTTTTTGCTCTGGTCTGACAGGAAAATCAGTAATTGTCCTAAGACTGTAAAGCCCATAGCCAAGAAAATTATCAGGTGGTCAGTGTACAGAGTATGTCAAGAACAACACAGGCGAGGGTTTCTTTCTGTTTCCTGGCAGAATGTGCTTTTGTCACTTTCCTGCACGGAGTCACTTTATTACGGCTGTTAAGTAACATTGCGTGGGATGCTGAAGTTGTAAAGAAGACAAAATGGAATGGTCCTGTAGAAGCCAGATGTATTTGTGGAGACATTCTAAGTCCTAAATACCAATCTTTTGTATGGCAAAGGTCATTTATGTGTGTATATGGTTCAAAGAAAAGATATTGACAAAACAAATATACTGGTAATTTTATAGTGTTATATACCCAGTTCATGTGAGACAATGAAATAATTTTCTTCTCTCATGTTTACTTTAGATACTAAAATTCCCTTCAGGGCCTAGGCAATCATTGTCCTCCTGCTTTTGATTCAGGGACAATCATATTTAGAACATGTTCTGACAGTGCAGTTCCAAGGACTGGGAAGAATATTTGATATTGAAACCAGCACTTATCTGTCCAAATACATCACTATCATTTGGCTTCTGTTGCCCACTGAATTAGAAGGGTTTGCAGTGCTTAGATTGGGCACAAGGTCAGAGTTTTCATGGGTTTTGTTCCAGATAATAGTAATAAATGCTTTTTGTCTAAGGTGCTGTTGTGGTTTAACCTTAACTGCCACTCAGCCCACACATCCACTCCTCACTCTCCCTTGGGGGGATGGAGAAGAGAACCAGAAGAGGTAAAAGTGAGAAAAGTCATGAATTGAGATAGGGAAAGGAAAAGCCGTGAATGAAAGCAAAGGGCAAAATGAAGCAAGCAAATTGCTTGGGGAGACAAAACACCATCACCCCTTCCTTCTCCTTCCTCTAGCTTTATATGCTGAGCATGACATCATACAGTATGAGATCAGCTATCCTGACTGTGTCTCTTCCACATTTCTTGTGCACCTGCAGCACCCTGCTGGTGGAGTGGTGTGAGGAGCAGAAAAGGCCTTGGCATTGCACAAGCACTGCTCAGCAGTAGTGAAAACATCCCTGAAATATCAACAGTTTTCAGGACAATTCCAAAACGGAGCCCCATACCAGTTACTCTGAAGAAAATTAACTCTATTCCAGCCCAACCAGCACAAAGGCTTCCTTAGTTCTCTTCTACAACATCTGAGGCAAAAAGAGAGCATAACCTTCTTGTATGTTTACTACTCCAAAATCAATAAATGTCTTGAATACAGTACTGCATTTCCCAAAAGATTATCCATAAGTATTAAAAAAAAAATACTGCTGTTCTTCTAATACCCCATTTATGTGTTTTTTATGTGCAGTTTACTTGCACAACACTTAATACTTGGATATTTGGTGCTCATAAGCAACTGCTTATCACTGTTCTGTCAGAGAGGGACTGGCACTGTATAGTGTGAAATTCTTTTTCCACTGACTTAGCAGAAACTTTTATCACTTCTTGAAGTAGATCCAAACTTCACCTATGTGTCTTGCACCTTGGATAAATTTTGCAGTTTCATTGAGGAAGTTTACATACACAATATCTAGATGTTTCATTCATCCCTGAATGTCCTTTCCAGATTAAAACCACAAATTCTCCTTGCTTTTGAATGACATATTTCAAATGAGAAAGTACTCAAGGAAGAGACCATTTATATGACATGTTGAGAAGGTCTGCACTAAGCTGTTCCACTTCCAAAATCTCTTGATTTTCTAGGACGTTGTTGAACTAAATATAAACCGCCCCAGAATAACTGTGTGAGGAGAAGAATAATGCATTGCACATAGCAGTAGTCTTGCTGTGATGAATTTTGAAAAGCAGTGCAGGGGAGAGGTCTGGTCCAGCATGGACTGAAGACCTACATTCTGATGTTTCTGTATATGTTCATTTTCCAGAAATCTTTTTCTGTGATCAAACATGTGCAAGTTACCTTAATCTATACAGTCCTTTAAGTCATCAGGGTCTTATCTTTCTCATGCATTTTCCATTACCAGAATCAATGCTTTCCTTTTGGTATTTTTGATTTCATGAGTGAGAAGAAAATTATTCTGTCTCCAACAAATCAAAGTTATTGCATTATTTATGGCAATTTTCCTCTCCCATCACTTTTCTTAGTTCATTTCAGAGCCCATTTCATACTTTTTTTGGTAATGCACGAGATGCTTTCTGTATACTATAATTTTACTTTTATTTCAAATAAAAATGGGTGGATTTTTTGATGCATTGCATTCTACTTTGAGCCCTTTAATTGTCTGTATGTGTATCTTTATTTAATTATTCAGCTAATTTTAATTATTCAGCTAAATTTTTGGTATGCAGTGTAAGGCTGTATGGGTACCTTTGGAGAACATTCTTACTACCTGACTGAATGCCTCTTAAAGATTAGCTCAGCTGGTTAGAGCCTGCAGCTAAATACTCCAGATTTTGGGTTCAATTCCTGTATTGGCCTTTCATTTAATGATCCTCCTGGGTCCCTTCAACTAACACTATTCTCTGATTCTATATTTTAAGACCAAACTTTAACAATTGCTGCATTTTAAATTTTCTGGTTTACTCTGTAGGGTATACCTAGAGTGCCCATTATTTGTATAATTCCTGAATCTTTCAAATTTAAGTGAGGAATTTATCCTGCTGCTTCATAACCCCCTGTGAACGCTATGTTCCATAAAAATTTCCATACCCTCCTCAGTGTAAATATAGCTTTAATTCTAGTGCTGCTTGAAAACAAGGCAAATGGGATTTTTCTTTTTTTGATGTCTTACTCACATATGATAAATTCCTCTGCAGCTTCTGTGAGAATATAACTTCCATTGTGCAATTGAATGTGTGTGCTACTACACAGATGATACAAATGTATTGGACATCTGTTTCATGAGCAATGTCTTGTGCTTGACAGAATGCAATATTATGGACGTGTTCCTTCAAATAGCTTCAAAGCAAAAATAAAATTCAGCAAGGAATGAAGACTGTCTTTAGTTCGTTAATCTTCTGCCTCTATGCCCTTGTGGATTAATCTTGAGCTGTGAACTTGGATAAATATGCCTGGCAAGAAAATGCTCTCACTCTTTCTTGTTTTCATTTCTTCTTTTATTTTTTTTTTTTTTTTTAACATTTAAGCTCTCCAGACTCTGCTGCCTAGAGTGCACAGACTAAAGTGCACGTAATTATTTTCAATGAAGGACTCTCCAGTGAGATCTTCAGGTTCCATATGCAATTAGATTTGCTGGTGGTTCTGTCAGTCATGCACTGGCACCATATACTTTAATTTACTCATGGTATAGAAGTCTGATTTGCAAAGTTAATTTAAAGGCAACTTTTATTTACCAAATTTTCAGGTAAATGGGGAAATATTTTGGTCATTTTAGGGGGTGGGGCTCAATCAAATCAAATAGGAAATTGCATTTGCTGTTCATTCACTTTGTTTTTATCTGTTTTTATCTAATTGTTGACTGTAAGATGTGCTCTAAACTCTAAAATGGATGCTGACTGGTACATATCACATCATCACTATTTTCAAATATAATTTCCCACACATGCATGGTCAGATATAAGGAACTGATACAAACAGAATCACAGGATCACAGAATGACGCATACATACAAGTCAGGATAAACGCTTCCGTTGTTCACCCTACTGTGCGTGAGAGAAGCCTCACTCATCCTAATATCCACCAGCTAAATAGAGTACATAAATATTCTTGGTAACACCTCCAGATGGACAAAAAATTAAAAGATAGTTAAGAGGGATTAATCATTATGTTTGCTTTTCTGAGTGTGTGACAGGCATTTTTTAATAATCTTCAAGGAATGCAGTACTTATGTATGGAGGTAGATTATAAAGAATACATTTAAATTTAAATACATACATTTTCAGACCTGCTATGGAAATTTTCTATGAAATAAGACATTGTTGAATGTAGATTAACTTATCATGTTCAAATGTGGAAGCAAAATGGATGATTGCCTGGACAAGAAAGAAGACCATATTTGGTGCAGCTTAACAAAGGAAAGTAATGGGAAAAAAAATGTGAAAATCATGTTTCTCTTTCTATCTTTTATGAATCAGTTAGACTTCTTTGGCTTACTCAAGAGCCAAAGATTACTGAACCAGCTTTTCCATTAAGAAGGAAATCAGAACCTCTTTTAAGGAAGATGGGGGGTAAATATAAACATTTACCTTAAGAGAAATAATGTAGGGGGTTTCTTTATGCTCAGAACACCTTATGTCTTATATAGTTTTCTGGTTTATCCAGAATGTCTCTACACATATCGTGTTTCTTCAGTTTTCTTTTTTTCACACCCCCAAAAGCAGTTCTATATTCAAGAAATTTATACTAGTTTTATATCAGATGAATCTTCCATTCTGAAATTGTAACACCTTTTGAAATAAATTATTTAAAAATTATAGAAATTAGGTGAAAAAATAATATTATCAAACACTTGTTTAATACCCAAATTAAATTATGGAATAATTTCAGCACGATACAAACCTAGAGTTTGAAACAGAAAGCTTTTCTTTATTCCACAATGAAATGGAATAAGGGGTATGTTTTTATCTATTTGTGAACATTTCAAAAACAGGAAAATGAGGTTGAATTCATGGAATAAGTTATTCACTGCTGAGTATACACTGCTCTAGCATCAATAGAAAAATCAACCACAAATGTACTGCAATAACTTAGCAACGTGAATGGGAAGTGTAGCTGTTCGATGATGCACATGAATACAAGATGCTAAATTGTATGAAAATGGCCTCAGGATATTGTTTCAGATTCTGTATTGGTTTCTGTATGAATAACACTGCTGCAGTGGAAAACAAAAGAAAACAAACAACTCTGAGTTTTTCTACTGGTAAAAAATATGTCAGATAAAATCCAATATTCTTAGTTCAAGATCAGGAGTTCAAGTTAAATTATAAAAATTCACTTGGGCAGTTGCTTTATTTTTTGCTCTATTATCCTGGATATTTGTTTGCTTGGCAAAAAAGAAAAAAAATTCTTCACATCTCACTTCTCTTTTTGCTTTGATCCTTCAAGTGGGCCTAATCCCATGTTTGTAATAGCCTAATCCTCCAATATGGAAATTAATGTGGTGTCACACATACTCAGCGTTATGTAGTTACAGTGCCAGAAGGGATAATGAGCCTTGAAAAGAGCAAGACATTCTAAAAATAAAATAAAAATAAAAATAAAAATAAAAATAAAAATAAAAATAAAAATAAAAATAAAAATAGTACCCAAGCAAATAAGTAATCTTTTCAATAAATGTGTAACATGTGGCAAAAATCGCATAATGTTACTGAAAACATAATTTTCTCCTCTGGGTTTGAAAGGTCACACTTCTTTTTCCTTTCTTGGGCTAAACACAAAGGCATATATTTTGATTTCAGAGCCCTTAAAAGGCATAATCTTCGCAGTGAAAAAATATGAAAAGGGATGGATATTTTCCTAAAATAGTCACATGAATCTTTGGAAGGTTTTTGGAAATAAAACCTAACATTTCCAAGAGCTCATTCCACTGGGAAAACACATAAGGAAGGGAGAGAGCAATGGAAATGCCTCTTACCTTTGGGGAGGATGGGGTGAAGGTCTCAGGCAGACCCCACAGTAGATTCACCATGTCCATAACTTGTGCAGATGTGAAGGAGTAGCCATCTCTGTCTCATCAAAGGTCTCTTGGACTCTTCACAGGCTCACAGGTTTTTGGGTCACAGATGTATTTCTGGAGGCTTTTGACTTAGGCTTACTGTTAGGTTTGTAGTCCCAATATCCCTCTTGAAAATTACTTTCTACTGTGCATGTTTGCCTCTAGATGTTCAATACACTCTCATGAAAATCTTTTCCTCTATGCTTTTCTTTTCCTTGTGAATATTTTTTGGTTTTTGCTTACCCCTGTCTTAAATGCTAAGGGAAGAAAAAAATCAAAAGAAACAAAGAAAAAAAACCCAAATCCCCAGTCTTTTAATGTGCATTCTATTTGAGAAAAGTGTCCGTAAGTGTTTTGCTGATACTGTAAATCTGCAAAGAGATTGAAAGTAACTTTAAGATTCATTTTAATGGGGATTCTCAGGGGAACTGAACTGTAAAATCATTGTCTGTAAGTCCATTTAAGAACTTGTCCCTTCATTCCACATCTCTCTTTCCCAACAGCACTTAGAAATGTGTTTTTAATTATCTTGACCATCTGATTAATTTCTACATTGCAAACTGCAGTCCTGGTGGGAAGATACTTGTCAAGACATAGCAGGAATAAAATATATCTGGTCTAAGAAGCAGAGAATATGGTTAGTCCAGTTTTCAACTCTTTCATTACTGTTCTTAAGCTTAATTTTTTTAAGCACTAATCTCAAAATATTGCTGGCAAAGAGTTTATTTGGTAGTTCATTATACTGCCCAGCAGGCAGTGAAATCAGCAAGAGCTTGGGCTTGTTGGGCTGCTCCATATGTTTATTTGCTAGCATGTACAGAAAACAGTCTCACACAAAGATCCTGAAAATGCTGAATCCAGCAAATATAGACAGAGAGGCTGCAAGAGAGGGAGTGGAGGATGGGCACTGAAATGTGGATGGGAAATTCCTCACCTGACAGAGGAGAAAGACATCAGGGCCTAGAGTGTACCCACAGGGATATGGGGACCAGCCCTGGTATGTTGTAGGACCAGCCCTGCCTGAGTCCCCTTCAGCTCTCCTCTCCTTGGGGCATGGAGGTGCCACTTCAGCCTAGGCTGGGGTTTGAGCCTCAGGCTGCCCCACAACTGCTGGCTGACCTCCAAAACCCACAGAAACCTGCAGCAACAGGTCAAAGACAAACCTGCAGCCTTCTCTAATGCTCCAGCATCCAGAGCTGCCCCTGCCACCCTGCTTCCCACACTGCTCAGTGGGATAAGGTGAAGAGATGGGATTTTCTGGATGACAAGATGACTGGTGTCCTTTCTAAGACTCCTCATTCCCATTCAGTTCCACCTCAGTGATCAACTTCAGCAGTACAAGAGTGGCAAAAGATATGAGCCCTGCCAAAGTGGAGGAATTGTATTTTTGATACCATGTATACTGTGACTATTTTGGTTTTATTTCATTTTCAGAGGGAAGCTTTAGGGGGTTCCCCTTGTTAAATCAAGGATACAATCCTTCATGTTATACAAACACAGAAAAGAATAACTGAGCTAAAGTTTCTAGTCTCAGAATCCACATGAAAAGCCTCCAGGCAGCTCTTCTGCCAGACAAAGTGATCAATTAGAGGCTGTTTTAGCCCCAACAGGTAGCCTTGGATTTCACTGCTCTTATTTTTCCCATACTGAATGTCACAGACCGTTGCAGCAGTACATTGAGCAACATGCTGGACCTCTGTAGCTCTAGTTGTTCCCCTGAACTCCTTCAAATAAAGAAAACCTTGTTCAATTAAGTATGTTGTTGTGGTAGGACTTTTGAATATATTTCTAGAGGTCAGGTATACCTTGTGCTTAGAAGGGATTGGTAGAGACTAGAGTAAATCCATGATGGCTCCTAAATTCCCAGAAGGTGTCATTAGTAATCTTGTACTGAAACCAGAAAATTTTTGACTCCTAAACACATGGGCTTTTTATGCAAGCGGCAAATCAGGAAAAAGGAAGAAACCAGGTTTTTAGAGACATATAAAAATCTATGGAAAATCATCTGTCTAAAGTACGAATTCCCAGAAAAACACAGCATTAGTAAATAGTGCAAAAGAATCTAAAGAGACATTTAGCTGAGATTATCTCTCCCTTGGATTTGTCCCTCAAACTCCTCCAAAGAAGAGGACATATTTGTAGAGAAAATTTCAGTTGAAAACTTTCCTTTAGTAAAACACATAACCTGGAGACTTACTCCTTCATATTTAGAAATTTCTAGTACTTGGTATGCTAGTGGTGAAGTACTGAAATATTTTACCAACTAATAATCATCCTGTAAAATGGAGTTCATTGCCTGTGATATCCTACCCTAATGGCTCTGGCTGTTGTTAGAGTAAAATGTTTCTGTGCATGTAGAAATTCAGGAACCTCCAAAAACTTAGGACATTAGCAAGTAGTAAAGACAACTTGTAACACCTTGATATTCTAAAGCCTTTAAACTGGCATATATTTTGGCATAATTTAAGTTATAATTTGGTGTAATAGATGCTTGAAGACATAGATTAGTCATATGTCATAAGTTTTATACGGCCCAAAATACTTAAAGGAATATTTAACAATTTCCACTACACTTTCCCAGTACCAGATAAAGGTCTTGAAAAGTTTTCCTAATCGGTAACAGTATTATAGCAAATTATGCTATTTTATTCCTTAGGTGATTCCACTGACTTCAGATGATTTTATAGACTAGAGTAAAACTCAGGTTAAAAATTAAAATTCTATATTTTACTCCCCCATACTGTGAATGTCATCCTGACCTTTGGATATGCCACAAATTAAAATAAGTCCCATTACTTAAATTCCTCAATCAAAGTTTTTAAAGTAACTTTGTGAATTGGCCGCTACTAATTAGATCTAAATGACAGAACACTGAAAATAAATCCTACATTTTTTAACAACTCCCCATTCATCTAAATTGCAGAGGAGGACAGGCTCCTCATACAGGGCAGGACAAATGAAATCAAGTACATTATTTCATGAAATAATTTAAGCAAAAGAAATAATTCAATATTACGAGATTATTCTAGAATAGCTCGTATGAAACTATTGGGAAGAACAGAGTTCCGTGAAGTCAGTTCTGGCACTTAGTTTAATTCATGGAGGTCAGGAAGACAAGTCTATCTGCTTGGATAGTACATCATTCTTGTGCACTACAGAAGAGTCTTTGAAGAAATGGGTGCTGAGCACAAAGGTTTAATACTCCTATGTTCTTTCAAATACAGCCCAGTGTCAGTTTGACTATTTGAATGTGCCTGTGCCTGTAATTGTTCTGCCTAGCAATGTATGAAAGTATGTAAGACTAAAGTAGATTAGAAGAAACAGTCTGTAACTTTCATGCTGCCCTATACCCTGAGCAACCTGATCCAGTTGGGTGGCATCCCTGCCCATGACAGGAGGATTGGAACTGAATGATCTTTAAATTCCCCTCCAAACCAATGCATTCTCTGGTACTGTAGAAATGCCAATCCAAGCAAGATAGCAGTAAATTTTTCAGTGAAATTTGCTGTAGACCAAAAATTTTAAGGTTTATATTCACTATTTCCTTTACATCCAGGTTGCAAAAGAAGTTAATTCCTCAGGAAGGAATGACATTGCATGTCAGCTCTGTCCTGCCTCAGTGTAGGATATCTTCTAAAAATAGCACAGTGCACTAAAACGTAATATCAAAATTATGCATTCTAGTACATTTCTCTCTTCCAAGATAAGCAAAAGCAAGACTGATAGAAAATGCTGCTTTTGCCAAGTATCAATATCAGCAGCAGGAATGATGCTCAAATGAAAGAATAATTTTTATTTCATAAGAAGCATTAAAAAATTAAGCTGAATTCTTTTAAGATATTGCAGCAATGAGATGGAGATGCTTTGGTCAGTAAGAATAACCCTAAGTAGCTGTTATTTAGATTCATAGCTGGTTTTATTGAACAATTCTTTATGCTTTTTTTCCAAATAGTTCTTTGTTTCAATTGTGCAATTGGTGATTATTAGTAAATCAGAATGCAGGAACACCCACGATGGAATAAGAACAAAGATGTCAAAATGACATAGACCCCTAAGCTTTTTTGAGTATTCGGCTCTATTTAGCTCTCATTCCAAATGCATAAAAAATAAAGAAAATGTAAAATACAACTATCCCATGGGTTAGGAATATTTTTTCTTTTTTGTAATATTTTAGCTTAACAGTGCATAAAAATCTCACTAATAATGCAAAGTGTTTTATTCACACTCAATATCCCTAGCCTAATAAAATATATTGTCCCATATTTTTAAAGGAAGTTTGTCTGCTTTAACATGGATATTGAATTAAAGAGCCCTAAAAGGAGGCTGTTTCAAAGGGCAGACAATTAGTCTTTCTGAGAATTGGTCCTCTTTTGCATGCCACAGATTTACTGGTCATATTAAGAAAACCTTGACCCTGGGTCTCTAAAGGTTTTCAGAACGAGGGTTGCTGATTCCAATGTCTACATTTATTAATCCTAGCTATGATTATTAGCCCCATATAAGGTAAGCATTTTCAGATTATGATTTTAATAACAGTAATTCTGGGTGAGGCTTTAGCTAAACTGTCCAACTCAAATCAGGGTTATGATCCTTTCATAGCTGAGGTTAATACTGTAAATACCAGTTATGACCCTTGCTGAAGGACTGCTTCAGTAATTCACTGGAGTGAAATTACCTCAGTCTCTGGAAATGAAGATCCTCTAAAGGTTCTGTCAAGAAAGCATACGAAGTAATATTCGGGCATCAGTGCCACAGAATGGGATAATGTAATCTTCAGTCTTGCTTAATTTTAGGAATACAAAGATTTCTTTCTTTCTAAAAATTCAGATTAAAGGGAGAAATAAATTTTGTGATTTACACCTCCGACATTAAGCTGAAAAGCAGCACTGCAGACACCTGCTTCAGAATTGTCATTGTTTCCATGGTGCTACTTTCCATCACCTATTTTTAATAGTTTACACAACAAGATCAAGGGTGTCCCAGCTGTTACTGCCACTGTTGCTAAGCAACCTTTAAATCAGAGTTCAAGAAGACAAAGAATCATGCTTGAAAAATTTCTCAAGTGTCTGCTTTCCCCTTTCTTCTTCTGTCTACACTATTTTTCAGATGCCATGTTTTCTGTTCCTTTTTTTTCCCCTTTCAAATTCTGTGCGAATCAATCATAGTCTCCAAAAAGAATAAGCCACCTTCTAGCTACAACAGCCACTGTTTTATGCCAGAGAGGAAGTTAGGGCATTAAATAGAGGGCTTAAAGCATTTACCTTTTTTTATTTTTTTTCAATTAAATCCAAAAATATTTTTAGAGCTCTGCAACCTGCTGCTGCTGTTTTGTAACATCTGTGCATGACTGCATCATGGACTGACACCCCGATCAATGGAGAGAGATTCAAAGCTTGCAGGGAATTTCAATGCCCCCTCTGTGCCTTCTGGAATCTTAATGCTGTCACCTGCAAAAGCCTCAGGGGTCGAAAACACACAGCAAGAAGGAAAAGTTAGCATGGGTGTATCTGGAGAAGTCTGGGGCTGGATCTCTGTCCTGGAATGTCATTATTTTTCAAACTTTGTTGCTCAGCCATTAGCATCCCTCCCCCTGCACTAATAATTGTGTGACAAACAAACAGGAGCATGTCTTTCCAGGTAGGTACATTAGCTCTGCTAGTGTTAAAAGTAAAGCAGTGCTGTGGAATGTATGGATCAAGAAAAATCCTGTATTTAAAATATTTGTTTGGCTCAATAGCCTTCCTCTTATTTAACCCATCCAAACTTCAATGAATCCAAGTAATTTTTTTTCTATTGTTTCCTAGATCCTCCCTTTTCTGCTCTTGCAATACTAAATGCTTCATCCCATATCATACCTACTCCATCTCTTTCCCTTCTTTGCACTTCTCACTACAAGCCACTAGGGCAGTGTTTATCCTTTCTTACCTTCTCTCGTAAATTTATTCTACAGGATTTCTTTTCTTTGCAAAACACTGTCTTAATAAATTCTCTTTCAAATTCTGCAGATGACATACTCTTTTTATATCAGCTCATCATCTGTTCACACTTCCAAAGCCACCATTCTCACCAACTATGCTGTTTCTGGGTTTTTAAACTTCACACTCGTCCATAGTTTTCCAATCAGCAAAACAATTTGTTAATTTTATATAAGCATTTCAAATAGCTGTTTTCAATAATTTATAATTTTTTTTCTGCTCAGTTTCCAGTTTAAAAAAAATTCCTTGCAAATTCAATGTTTATAAAAGTTTGTTGGTCATAGAGGCAGAACTGTGGACGGGTCCATCACCTTCCCTGCCACACTGCTGCCTCAAAAGCAATACTCAACTTCAGAAGCCGACTAGAAGGTAAAATAGCTTTTTCTGTGTGTTTCTTCAGCCCTCAGCCTTACTGTTTCACCTCTTATAGAGACTTCCTCATGAACACTGCCAGTTGTGATAGCACTACTTTATTTATTCTTGTTTATTTTCCTGTTTATTTTCAGGAAACAGAAGCAGGGTGAGAAATACCTTACAGAGATGTTGCTGATCTGCCAGATGATGCAACATTTGGTCTCTGACTTCTTGGCCAGACAAAGAAGCTGCCACAGAGAAATAAGTTACTCAATCTGTGAAAGCATTTGACCTTTATTTTCATTTCATCTATGTTGGTGTAAATTAGGAGGAACCTCATCACAGTTACAGAATGGCCAGAAATGTAAAATTGCTGTAAGCAGAAGAGTTGACACTTGGAGTTTTATCCAAAAAGTAACTCCACTGCCAGTGTTTAATGTGCTCTCCAAAGTTGGTACCAGTATACTGAGTAAATTAATAGACTGTGCTCCAGATTTTTTTCATTGATTTCTGTGAATCCTGCCAAGGAAAGATAGTCTCTTAAAACTCCTAGGTAGAAACTTACAGATGGCAGTATATCTGTCCTCACTAATACTCTAAAAATACTTTATGGTTTTGTCCGGATCCTAAACTCCAAATTTTGTTATCTCAAAATTCTGAAGGAATATACTCCAGTTAAATGAATGCTGTTGCCATATTATTTCCCATATCAAGCCCAAGGCTGTGAATAGGAAATTTTCTGGCAGACTCATTTGGAAGTTGTGAAGTCTGCCTTTTTGAAGAAGAAATATCGGAGCTGAAGCTCCTTATTATTATTCTGCAAGGTGTTTTTAACACCTTTGGAGTTAAATATCTTCTTCAGAGTGTCTGCGTTTAGCAGAATTTTCTTTACAACCATTTATTGAACAAGCTTATTTAGGAATGGCAGCAGAATGTGGGCCCAGGTCTCCACCCCTGGCATCTGACTTGGGGGCTGAAGGCACACCAGCCCTGAGGACTGAGGAAGAAAGTTAAGAGTGTGATTAATTCACACTTGCTGCAGGAGTCTGTGCCTTGGCTTACCCTCCAGAGGCGGGCACAGTTTTACAGCGTGCAGCTGGATGTCAGCATCCAAAGCCAGTGCTCGGGCACCAGCAGCTGCCAGCCCTGCCAGAGCAGGAGCCTCTCCGGCAATGGCACCGTGCAGCAGGCACAGAATTGCTCCTGAACAGCTCCCAAGAGCTGTTAGCATGGTTGTCTCAATAGTCAGCTGCATGGCAGTAATTCCTCAGCATTCAAATTATTGATCGGCGCCGCTCTGGGCTAAGCGCTGTGCAAGCACACAATGAGAGCAGGGTTGTTTTTTCCCATGAATGGCTGTATAGGTGCCTGCAACACTCACATGAGCATTTCTCACTCTGAGGGAACATTCCCTCACACTAACAAGAGGTCGTGGGGAATATTGCTGCAAATACGTGTGCTTTGCTTTCCTGCTTCGAATCCTGTGTGAATTAGGATCCAAACCATGTAATGAGAGATTAAATTTACAGTGCAGCACAAGATAAACAAATGAATCAAGGGTGATTTAATCAAATACTGCACCATTTTACATGCTCAAAGCAGTTCAGCACAGCTATCACTCCTGGCATTTCAATTCCTGTCACTGTTTAAGACTAAATCAATATTAACAATGCTGGCATAATACAAATGATAATAGCTTAAAACTCATATTTTCCTGCCAGAATTTGATCTCATGACTTGGATTGCAAAGGTTCTTCCTAGAGTCTGTTAGCTGCACTATGTGACACACACAATACTCTTCAACTCCTACCCTTTTCATGGTAATATCAACAAAAAGAAAATGATTATATTAGAATACAGGTGTATCTCAAAAGCACTTCAAAGATCAGGACAAAGAATCTGAAGACTTCAGGCCTCTCATGGGTCAAATACTTATTAATATTAATAAGCCTGCAATTTCATTGATGGGCTTCAGCTTTTCTCATTTAGCAAGTTTTCTGTTATGAAACCATCAAAAAGTAATTAATAAGCATTTGTTCATCTCCTCATAAATCACAAGTCATCACCTTAAAGAACTCTGTTGAAGATTTTTTTTATGACTAGACAGTATTGCAGTATAATTAAGAGAATCAAAGAATTTTTTAAGTGGTCCTAAAGCAACTAAAAGATAGTTGCACAAATAAGCAGAGAAATGTTAAAACAGTAAACATGAAGAAATGTTAAAAGAGTAAACATGAAGAAGAAACATTTGCTTGCTCTTTTCAAAGATATCATATTGTATTCTTTATTCTAGTTCTGGGAAAAAAGCCACTGATGACCAGGAACAATCGATTTTCCCTCACAGCTGTTTTCTAATTACTTCTGAACACTGAAAATTCCAGTGCTGTCGCTCAGTTGTACAAGGACTCCCTCCAATTGGTTTCCTTATTTCAGCAAGTGTCCTCTTGGCCTGCTACCCACAGGTGTATCAAAAGTCTGGGGTGCTCTCATTGTGTATATTCATATGAATATACACACACATACATACATGTGTGTATATAAAGTATGTGTATACTTTAGAGAGAGACAAATGCACATGCATGAATATCCATATATGCTCTAAGGTCAAGGATTCACAAATCACATTAAGAAGGACCAAGGGAATCTGATCACTGGATACTTTTTAAGTAAACCATGCAAAGAGGGACAGGGAGAAACACCCCTAAAGTTCAGAAAAAGAACCTTAGATCTACTATGGGCTTCTTCAGGTATTATATACAATTATGAAAAAAGGGTAGCAAGGAGGGTTGTTTGGTTCTGCATTTTTCTTCCTTGTGTCTCTTTAATTCTGGCAATTCATCAACTATTTTGTGGTCAGAGATCTTTTACCCCTTTTCTTCAGCAAAGAGTAATGCCATATTTCTGCAGTTTCATGTCTACTATATCTTATTCTATAAGCTAATCCTGATATGCAAACAGTAAAATTATTTTATTTTGACCTTCTTCCACAACCCTTAACTTATACAGAAATACCTGATGAATTAGATAGAAATATAAAGAGTCAGATCTCATTTTATAGTAAACTATTCCTGAAACCTTGAGGAAGCAGATTCCAGAAGATCTTCAAAAGCTCAGTCTGCACTGAGCAGGTTTCCTACAGCTCAGGAATGCACTGGGGGGTAAAGGTTCAGGCACATAGTTTTAAAGCCCAGGAATCAGCTGGAGTGAGTTGAGAAAGGACCTGCCAAAGAAAAGTGGTAGGATTCCTTGCGCTTTATTCTATTAATTCTATTTGAAAAAAAAAGGAACAAATATGGTTTTTGCCAGCTAATGAGCAATTATACTGCTCATGACCACAAAGTGTTTTGTGAAATTTTGGATATAAATACAATTACTGTATTATTTGTTGACCCATAACAGAGGAAAGGCTAAGTAGCCACGTTCTTATTTTCTTCTACATAAAATAAGTAATAAAACTGTTATCAGAAATTTTATGTTGTGTTAGATCCTGGGATTTTTTAAATAACAGATGATTACTATTGTTAATAAAATTGCACAATCTTCCTCTTTCTCTAGATTCTATGTAAATTTAAGAGTGAATTTGTGGTAATATGTTCAGCTTCCTACAAAATACTGGATTTAACAGATTGGATTTGAAATTTAGCTGTAACTTTATGCTTTGTTTGACTCTTTTTCCTTCTTCTTCTAGGAAAAAGCATACCTCCAAATGCAGTTCCTAACCCAACATGTGAAGTAAGGATCTGGTGCAGTCCTTATTCCATAAAATATACTTTGACAACATTTGTAATTTCTTGTAGTCTTTTGTCATCTATTTAGTACATGCCATTGCAAGGATCAAATAAATGCTGATCTTGTTTCTCCTCAACCATATGGTTCAAATAAAACCGTGTATTTCAGTCAAGGGAAACATTTGTTCTTTTGAGTCCTTGTTGGATTTGAGGAAATACCATGCATTTCCACAAAAAATGCTTTCTTTCAGAAGACAACATTTTGGTTTCTATCCCTATTTCCTACTTCCAATTGAATTTTATTTCTTTTTACCTCTCTTTCTTTGGAGTCAAAAATAGACCAGAAAGTTCCAAGGATCCTAACATCTATTTTATTACCCGAATCTGCTCTGTTTGATGACCAGGGCTCTGGAATCTCTGATGCCTCTCTCATTTGGCTGTACCCAGCAGCTGCTTTCAGTCTGAGGGATCAGTCAGCTGAAAGCAAAGGTGCAACTGGAGTCTATTTGAGTATGGAGGCAAATTTAATTGAATGCTATTGCAAACTACTAAAGGAGAACTAGAAGAACTTGAATCAAGCATTCCAGTATGTTGCAGTAGGAGCTTTGAACAAGACCTTTAAAATCAGTTTCTAGATTGGCACATAGATTAAACTAAAGCCTTAAACGAAATGAGTTCAGACTGCAATTATTGAATGCAATGAATTTCAATTTCTAACGAGTAGAAAAATGGCAAATCTAGTCAAATCAAAGCGACTATTTGGTATTTTCCACAATATTCTATAGATGAGATTGAAGTTGTAACTTTGTTCTGTGTCACAATCACAATCTCTACTTCAATCCTTTTCCCTTCATGCTCGTTCTGAGTCCTATCGTGAGTCACTTACATAATATAAATATTTCAATCATTTAACTATGATTATTTTTAAAGCCATTGCTGAAATAGAAAGGAGTATCTCCCAGCACTGTGTATTCCTATAAGGCCCTTAGAATCAGGATGATCGCTTAATTAGCATGTTTGTTTCCACTAGGGTACACCAATTAAGAGATATAACCACACTGCTGTACATTCCTATTAATGCTTTCCTACATTTAAAGTAAGATCACACATTTCAGCAGGTGTAACTTTTAATGGTAACAGAAGATTTTCCAAAGGATATTGAGTTATTTTGCCATCTGTTTCTTATGCTGGTATTCTTAAATTACTAGAAACTAGACATTAGGTGAGAGGTTTTTCAGAGCTTCCAGAATATTAACTTTATTTCATAGTTTCACAGATACATTCAAGCTAATATTTTAATAAAAATACAGCTGTCCTGACTAATGATTCCTCAGAAGTGCTATTTTCACAGATCTGACATCCCAAGTCATTTTGTGTGCATATTGTGCTAGGTAGTTACAGCAGAAATATGTTTTCTGAAAAATTAATATGTTGCATCCTTTGCTTCTCTCTACTCTGAACATAAAGCTCAAAGCTTCTTCTGCCTTTTCTATTTTTAATGCTGTAAAATGTTTGATTGTGTTCATTATGACCTTGCTAAAAAAAGAGACAAATAATGCAAAGTTTACATTTATTTCCAATGAATATTGAGCAGAACAGAGTTGTCTAAATTGTTATGCTGTCTTCACTACTATTTAAACTTATTGTGTCACATTCTCATATCTCACTTTAAAATCTGTTTGATACTGTGAGACTTGGTTCTCTTCTAGAAGGACAAATTTCAAAAAAGGAGGTGTTAGACACTCTGAAGTGTTTAATACATAAAGTATTCACAAAAGTGTCCATTAAAAATGTCTAATTATTCTGAAATTGGCATTAACAAAAGTAACTGGAATATATTTAAAAATGCTTTAAAATCTGTGTGTACATTTTCCCAGTGTAGTGCTATAAAGAGTATCCATGATTTTCAACTAGATTTCTGCTAATTGCTCGGTTATATGCCTCTTAATTCATTTAGAATTATTATGTCTACAGAAGACACTATTAAAAGCACAATATTGCACGTCTCAAGCACAATTTCTGCAATATCTGGGTGTCTCATGTGTCTCCCATTTTAGGTCTGAGTCTTGAGCAATCACAGTATGTTTTATAGTCTTATTTTTTAGCAATTGCAGTATTACAACTAGAAAGCTAGAAGGCTTTACAAACCATTCTCTTCAATAACAGCTTAGTTAGTGGGCAGTTCTGACCACTCTTCTGTTTTTGTAATGGGTGTGATGGTGAGTTAAAGTTAGTAGCAATTTTCATAAATTTGCAACTCCAGGAGTTAGTATTTCAAGAAGAAACATGAAATAAAGAATTGTGAAACACAATTGATTCTGTTTCTCTTTTCATAGTACCTTTGAACTGAAACAGATTTAGAAAAATAAAATTCCCTTTTCCATCCAATTTCCAAGTAACTTTTGATTTATTTCACTCTTTTTGTGAAGTACATATATGCTGAGTACATATGCTGAGGACTATATAGTCATTTTTCTGTAAAGCCTGTCACTGTAAAACTGTTTTTGCTTGCTGTTTTGCCAAACTAAAAGTATTCATTTTGGACCAGACCTTAATCTTGGATTGCATTGATTTCTTCCAGATATAAAAAAAGGAATGTTATTTCTCAGGACAAATTGGAGTGAATGATTTTTGGGGGGTTTTTTTGAGGTGGGTTGGGGGCTTCTGGGTTTTTGGTTTTGTTCTGGTTTATTTTGTGCAAGAATTTCACTAAAATATTCTGGTACAGACAGAGAAGCAGACTTACTATTTGGTTGGGGGGAGTGCTAAAACCTAGCATTCTGCATGAGGTCTGACTCTCTCCAAACAGAGAGGGATTTTCTTTCCAAAATATTCACAAGTGAATGCTCACTAGGGCCTTGACACAAGCAGACAGCCTTACTCCAGGAGGTTTCCTTTTTCATCAGGAGCTCAGTCTCAGAGCTGCAAGACCTGGATAAGACTTTACCTACAGAAAAAGCTCAGTCAATCTTTTGTCTACTTTCCAATCCCTGACTCCATATAGAAAATATTTTGGGACTCAATGAAGAAATTAGTATGTATCAAAAACATTTCAGCTTCGCACATTTATTCCAAACAGACTGGTCATTCATGACAATAGTGATTTGAATTGGTATTAATTTCCAAGTTAAGAATCCTAAATGTAGGCATCTTTTGGTAAGGATACACATGTGCAGTAAGTGGTTGACCTTCAGGTAACAGAATTAACAGCAATCTAGGGCTCAGCTCAGTTGCTCAGGCATTGTCATCTAGCGTAATAGAAGCAGTCCCCATTTTCCTAATAGGCATCCAAATCTCACAACCACAGAGCTACGAAACTTTCTTAAATCCTGTGTTATCACTCTCATCCCCATATCAAATGTTGTTGTCAATTGCATGGTGCCTCTGATCTTTAGGTGTGTCAGAACACCAAGAGTGATTCAGGTCATCCTAAAGCAGACACCAAGCAGCAGCCTGGTTAAGCCCAGGCTTGCCCAAGTTCTTGGTTTCTACTTCTCCAGGATATATTGTCATGCAAATAATTCAATTTTAAACAACAGGCATAGAATCCTTTATAATTACGCCTCATTCAATTGCAGCTTGTCATGTCAAACACAGGCCAAAAAATGAAGGATAAGACACCAGATGGGAAAGAGCCAGCATATATTTTCTAGGAAGACTGGATTCAGCAGCATGCACAGTGAAAAAAAAGCATAAAACCATCCTTGCAGACAAATAATTTGTTATAGGCTTATAGTGATAATTTTTTGTTCTGCAAATTTTTGAGAGTGGTTTTCAAATGCAATTTTTAATGAAAGTAACACAGGAAGATATGTTAATTATGGTGGTTTCAAGATGTGTCTTATTCTGAAGTTCCGCAAAATCATACATGTCACGGTCTTTAAAAAAGTCCAAGCCAAAGCCACACAGATAAGGCATACTGGAACACAGAATAGTTTCTAGTATTTAATAATACATAGGAAAGAAACACAAGTGTCTTCTCTTCATAAAGTAAATGAGAATCTGAGTTCTACAGCTTCAGTTTCCCACAAGTCTAATTCCTCTCATCACAAAATATTTGAGATGAGAGCCTCAATATGAGCAGAAAGAATATATGGAATGTAAGATAATGTCTCCCACTAAAGACTGAAACTGGAAGACTGATACAAAGATTCAGTGTGGGCATATTGTGTTGATTCTTAATCGTTGTGCCCTGGCAGCCAGGAGGGCCAGCCCTGTCCTGGGGGGCATCAGGCACAGCATGGCCAGCCAGACAAGGGAGGGCATTGTCCTGCTCTGCTCTGAGCTGGAGCAGGCTCACCTCCAGTGCTGGGGGCAATTTTGGGCACCACAATATTAAAAAAACATTAAACTATTGCAGAGTGTTCAAAGGAGGCCCAAGGAGATGGTCAACAGCCTTGAGAGGAAGCCATATGAAGAGTGGCTGAGGTCACTTGATTAGTCCAGCTTGGAGCAGAGGAGACTTAGGGGAGACCCCATGGCAGTCTACAGCTTCCTCGTGAGGGAAAAACGTGGGGCAGACTCTGATCTCCTCACTCTTGTGACCAGTGACAGGACTCAAGGCAACAGCATGAAGCTGAGTCAGAGGAGGTTTAGGTTGGGTATGGAGAGGGTGGCTGGGCACTGGAACAGGCTCCCCAGGGAAGTGGTCAGGCTCCAAGCCCGTGAGAGTTCCAGGAGCATTTGGACAATGCTCTTGGGCATGTGGTGTGACTGTCGGATGTCCTGTGCAGGGGCAGGAGTTGGACTCAATGATCCTAATGGGTCCCTTTCGACTCAGCAAACTTCATAACTCTGTGATAATGTCTCCAAAACTGGGACAGATTCCTGTACTTTTATTAGCAAACACATGCATATCTGATTGACAAAAATGCTATGCTAAGGGATATGATGCTGCTTTTTGAGGAGTAATTTCTAGTGAACTAGAAATTACTCTAGTTCTGTATGAAGTCACAGTTCAGTAGGGATTTGTAACCTGAAATTAAATATTCACAGAATATGAGAATGATCCATCTGTGCAATTGCTACTTCTTAGAGATGAAATTTTGGGAATTTCCTCAAGAAGTTTTAAAGCAATTCATAGTAGTATAGAAATGCAGTTCTTTCCTACCTTTTCAACAGAAATGAATAAAAAATCTGGTATTTTCACCTACTTACTATATCATAACCTCCAGCAAGTATTCATCTGCTCAGTTAATTCTGTTGAGAGTTCACATGTTGATATCTTCAAATATGTTTAAAACTGCTTGGTAATTTTAAGTTTGTCACCATCAGCTCCCACATTTACATGAGTAACAGCAGTTTACCCTAAAGATTATTTGTATTTGGCTTTTTAGGTAACTTTGATTTCTATTATTTCGATGAGGAACAACATTAATATCTGCCCAGGCAGAGAAAATAGATGGAACTGAGCCAAGTTATCCATAGTAAGACAATTCCTACTTAGAATAACTATGATTCCAACAACGGCTATTAAATATTTTGCTTGTTTCTTATTTGAATGGCTAGTTTCATCTTCTAGGTACTGACTCTGGGTATAAGAAAAGAAAATGCCTTCACTTGTTAAGGAACCTGACAATCACTAATATCTTTTTCCCACTGAAATACAACTGCACTGTAATCAGCTGACATCTCCATCTTCTTCTTACAAGCACTGAAGCCTGTTTTGCAAAAGCATGAAGAACTTCACCATTCACAGGGGGGTTTTTGTGGCACTTTGGTGAATTTGCAAATGGTTCAGTTTTGCAACATTATTTCAAGAAGTGGGAACACAGGAATTGTGAATGGCATTCCAACATTAAAACCTCTCTAAATCTTACCATAAAAATTTCAGTGTCTTGCTTCTGCTCTTCCCATTAGTCTTTTTGCCACAGCATTGCACTGACAAGAGACATTAAGTCGTTTGTCCACTATGGCTCTTATTTTCTCTCTGGAATCTAGATTTTTACTAGACTTCTCTGCCTTCTGTATAAATTTCCTGCACCACTTACTACACGACATTTGACTTCTTATTTGATTCTGTTGGATCTGGCTGTGCATAAATGGTCCCATTTTACTCAGAAATCATTAATTGACTCTATTTCTGCATCTTTATCTTTATTACTAATTGCTCCAATCTGTTCAACATCCATCAGTTTTATCCATGCTTTCTGGGTTTTTTTCTGAACCATTTCTAGGTATGCTGCATAAGGGTTGGATGTTAAATAACCTAATATTTGTGGAGTTCCACTGGAAAATGTAGTGCTTGTTCCCCATTGACACATACTCTTTTGACTGGATTTTCCAATGTGATCTGTTGAATTGTGTAGTGTTAATCAGAGTTCTGGGTCACACTGTGTCCTATGCTTATCATGGTCAAAATATAAAATATCTGCACTTTTGCTTTTCCTTGACATTTTTTTTTATTAATCAAACGCAAGAATCAGGTTTATTTGATTAGATCTAAGTTATATAAAATTATTTTGGCTATTAACTCCATTCCTATCACTGAATTTCTTATCAGTGAATTTTATACCAGCATTTCTACTATTGCTTAGGAGTGATATAAGGCTTACCAGCTACTGACTATGGCAGATTAACAATTCTTCAAGCTGCTGGAATTTTCTTGTTTGGAGATTTATTAAAATGAACATCAGAGAAGCAGACATTTCCTCAGCCAATTTTTAAGGACTCTTGAATATTATCTTAATTGAATATATTTATTCATGGTAGATGATGCTTGAAGTTTAGCAGCATGAAGTGCTGTGATTTTCCATCACTTTTATATCCTAAAATGTAAAATATGCTCTCTTCTTTTTTTTTGAGAAATGAAGTCACTACCTCACAGGGAGACAAGATAAAGGCATCAGGTCCTCACAGCAGGAACCAGGCTCTGTTGCTGCCACAAAGATGAGAATTTAACTTGACTGGAGTAGGACAGCAGTTTTAAGTTACTCTGAAAGGATCTCTGGAAACAACAAGAAGTCTCAGTTTTTTTAGCAGTATCTTGTTCAGCATTACCATTTTCCTGAGTTTGGAACCATAACCTCGCCCCTTTCCTCACTTAGTTCCTTGTGAATTGATAATAGACAGTCCCTGACATTTTGCTATCACTGCAGAGCTAGTTTATCTGCCATTTTTTGTGTTTCATTTTCTTGGTTGCTATACTAAGCAGGAATACTTATAACAAATATGTTTTCTTTTTCATTTATTGAACAAGTCCTAGTAATGATTTTGGCATACCTAGCTTGCAATGAATATTGCTTTAAGATGGTTATCTCAGTCAAAGAATTATTCTGGTATCCTTACATTTCCTTATCAATTTTCAAAATTTCATCCTTTCTAATTATTATTTTGCTGGTTATTTTCTGTTCTCATCTATGTTTCTCATCTATATAATAAATATATGTATAGATAAAATCATATTTATGTACATCTACTATCTTAGATCTATGAAAAATAGATAGTTGGATAGATAGATAGATAGATAGATAGATAGATAGATAGATAGATAGATAGATAGATAGATTCTATGTCTCCTGTCTTGCCTTGTTTTGCTAATGAACTTTTACAAAACATTGTTCATGATTATGGAACCATACTTTTTTGTGTGCCAACTCATTCTTCTCAAAAACGCCCTATATTTGTCCATATTTCTCTTACAGTCTATCACCTTTGCTTCCTTACAGAAAATTCCTATCATACTTCTCATACTCTTTAAAAAAAAAAACTATTTATAGTGTCTGAGAGAAGATCTTGAATGCTGAAAGGTGATCATATCAAAACACTAGTACTACTAACAATATAAACTATTATCTTCTTTCTCCTGGAGTACAGCTCCCAAGATCACTTAAGCTGTTATTTCTGATAAAAACCCCCAAAACAAAGTTTGAGGGAAAGATGCTTTCCTGATTTTGTACATTTGTGTGTAAAATAATAAATAAACAAACAAACAAATAAATAAATAGACAGTTATTTTGGGAACCACAGTCCAAAGACTTTATTTAAGCTTTATGACACAAGACAGGCCCAGATGAGCTATTTGCACTCTGGCTTCTCTGTTACATAGTGCATCAAGTGATAAAGGCATAGGTGCAAGGGCTCAAGAGCTCCCGGTTTTGCAAAAAAAAAAATCTAAATTCTCAAAATTGTCCAAGTTTTAGCAAATTGGAGGAGGAAAATAATATGGAAAATAGTAAAAAGTGGCACTAGCTGGATTTATTAATAAAATGTATGGGTTTGGAAAACTAAGCAGTTTTGTCCTTTTTGTCAATGTATTGCCAACTGAGAAAAAAATTAACATGGGATGTCTTCTCTTTGAGGGTCTGATCCCAATGACAGAAATGAGTTTAGTTTTTGAGAAGTATTGTGCTGCTGAGTAATTGGTTTATATTTTTTTAAGTAATAAAGAAATCCATTTTACATAGGTTTGTGCAAATATATTTAGAATAGAATGTATAACCTTGATGGCTATTTAGGAAAATGTAATCAAGTTGTTACATTCAGATCATTTTCTGTACTGAATTGATGGATCAGTAGATAAAGCTTCAATTACAGTCACAGAATTGTAATTTTAATTGGGAAATTACATAGGCAGTGTTCACTATGACCAGAAAAAATTAGACTAATGAAAGCAACAACTAAGCCATTTTTGAGATTATGCACTGGTATTAATTAAAGAAGGCATCTTTTTCATTACAGCTGTTAAAATGTCTTTCAGGGGCTGCATTATAAAGACTGCCTTTTGATGGTCTGGGAAATATAAACTAGAGTCAGGAAGCTGATATTTGGCCCACATTCTGGGTTGTATCTATTATTTGACATGGAAATCTCAGAACTTTCAGCTGGTGAGAATGACTGCTTGAGTTAAATGCTTTACAAATTCAGGAGAGCAGAACCTTAATGCCTTACTTCAATAATAAATATTTGAACACTATGGAAGTAAAAAAATGGTTTCGATTTTCCAAAAATTTCTAAGGATTCTGTAAACCAACTCCC
This sequence comes from Fringilla coelebs, assembly GCF_963513975.1. Lineage (NCBI taxonomy): Eukaryota > Metazoa > Chordata > Aves > Passeriformes > Fringillidae > Fringilla > Fringilla coelebs. The sequence continues at coordinate 63,351,591 of NC_140030.1, read as the reverse complement.
ATAAAGGCTGGTGCCCATAGGCAGCTCTGAAGAATATCCAGCATAGTAATAGTCTTATGTCTTTCAGAACTTTTAAGAGAGAGTGAGACACACTGAGACAGGCAAGATCTTCTTATGGCATATGGACTAGTTATCTGTGCTTACAGGTTTAGCACAGCCCAACTGCATCAAGACTCTTTGCAGTCTTTAAAAGATCACTTTTGTATTTTTAGCCCCAACAGTAAAAAAATTGAAGCTTGGGAAACTGTAAACCATGGCAACTTGATCTAAAATTATTTAAGACATTGGTGATTTTGGTGACCTCATTTGATGCAATGCCTCCCGAGAAATGACATTGTCTTTGGTGAAACAGTTACAGATATGCATTCCAAATAGTGTAATACTGATATAAGTCAAATCATACTCTAAAACTTGGGGTCTGGGAGGATAAATGAAAATAAGATGACATTTAGAGACGTGTGGTATTTCCATTTGGAACCTTTTATGTTTTGGGAATATTTTGATTTAGGAAAAAATCTGAAATACAAACAGAAGATGAATTAAAGATGGCAAATGCATCTTAAAATTGGGACACCAGATGAGACTTTTTCCCTACCAAGAAGGTAAGGAACCCTGAACAGCATGTCCCTGTTGATACCATGTTAGCCTCATAGTCAAAGTTATAAATTGAGCTGTGTGGTCAACTGCTTACTTTTTCTTGCTCAGATTGGGGCTGTATCTGGCTCTCTGAATAGAAGGTAAAATAAGGTTGCAATCCACAGAGCACCTAGTTTCTCTTTGAACATTTTCAACACTGCAATCAATAGTTGCTGCAGACCTGTGTGTATCTGCTCTTTAACATGCAAAGAATGTCAGCACCATAATGATAATTGTAGCAATAAAGTTGTTTAATACTAAAAAGTTCCTGAGAAGGAGATTCCATTTTCATATAAAAACACTGCTAGATGGATGTTCAGGAGGTACAGAGAGGTAAGAAGCAGGTTTTCCATACCAAAAATGTGAGGAATGCATTCCTTGTGTTTTTTTGCAGTAAGGGAAAGAAGATTCTGCTTTTATGAGTGTCTGTGAAAACAACTCCTTTCTGCATGCTTCTCATTCCAGTTCTGGCTACTTATCATTTATGACAACAAACATAATGGACTTTCTAAGCTTAGAATTTCCTTTTTTACTTTTCTATTTTCTGCACCCTGGAGTTCATGAAGCTTCTCCTGGAAAAATAATATTTGTACTTTTTAAATGTTCTCATCTTCTCCTCTGCCTAACTGTTCTAGCTCTGTTCCCTGTGATATTATAGAATTGCTGTGAGTAGGACTTCATCATAGGAATTCTTCCCTTTACACTACTTATTGTGTAAACAGAAAGCAAGAATTCTAGGAAAAGAAAGTATGATTAATGCTTTAGACAGCTAAAACTGCCTACAGGAAATTAATTTGTCCCCATCTACATGAGAATGTCCTAACATAGTGTTAGATAAGTCATCTAGAGCTTCCAAATTATTGTATTATTTTTAGTCTCCACAAAAAATTCGTATCGGTTTTTCAGAAACACCATGTCCCTACATCTGTTATTCAATTGCATACAATTTGTGCTTTGGGTAAATAATGCTGTGATGCAATAAGTCATGAAACAAATCAGGCCATCTTCAGTTAGGGAATTCAAAATAACAACAATCTTTAAAAAAAAATACATGGATCTTACCTCCTTGTCTATTAAAGGTGAATAACTGTATTTCATGTCACAAAAATACCAAGAAGATTAATAAATTATTCTTTTGATACATTCAAACACTATAGCAGTGTCATGGAAAAACTCATGAGAATATTAATAATTCTGTATTCAGAGACTCAATTAAATCACATGCAGTAAACAAAGCATGGTGCTGAGCCCTGAACAAAGGGAGTGGAATCAGACCCTGAGCTGTTTCTCATATGCTGTTTCTCAAAGCATGAGCTTTCCCAAGCAATAAAAAATCTGAGAGACAGTCAGAAATAGTACAGTGTTTAATGAACAAATTATATATACTCTGCATTATTATCAGCATTAATTCTGACATTTCCTAAGTTTAGACTCTTTGGCTTTTAACCCCAGTCTTCTCTAACGTATTTTTGGATGCATTCTAGCAAAAGTAATCCTAAATGCATTAGTCAGTGTAGTCCTATTGTAGTCCTACCAGGCTGCACAAAAACACTGGGACAATCATTAAGATTGCCCTTAAGATGTTTTCTGTATAAATAGGTGCAGTTTTTTGAGAGTGCTTTACATTTTTAGGTTTTTTTTTTTTAATAAGAACAATGTTTCATCTTTTTTTTTCTCTTGCTAAGGCTTTCAAAGTGGCATAGAGTTAAGGGCAGCCAAGTGTCTCCACCAAAACAGCTTTCTAAAGGATTGGCTTACAGTGGGGTTCTCAGGCAGAGGTCAGGGTGTTACAGCCACCCTGCCCTGATCATGTTGCTGAACGGGAAATGAGTCTCCTCTAAATCCTAGATAGACAGGGCAGGCTCCTGGCAGTGGAAGAGAAGGTCTGGTATAAAAACGATTGTGATTTTCTGAGCTGAAAACAATTGAATCTCACACGTTTTAGCATGGACATTTGAATGTTCCCGGAGAAATATTTTCTGTGGGATTCACGAATTCCACTTAGCTTTTACAGACATCCCTTAGCTGAATATTTTGTGCACACAAACTGAGCAGTCTTATTCTTGATGATTGATTTTCAAATTGATATTGACTTTCCAATTCACATTCCCCTCACTGAGTACCTTCCATTCATCCATCTATCGTATTTCTAGCATGCTCATCACTGTAGCCTGTCAAGGCCTTACATAAATCATCTGAGGCATAATCATATGGCAGATACCTATGCAAATGATCATTCTGTTTGCCAGTCCTTACAATCTAGTAACTTTCAAAAGCACAAAGACCTGTAATCCCTTCCTTTCTTTTGGCACTTTGCTATACAATCTATTAATCTTGATCTATTTACCTGTTTTAACCCTCCTGTTTTCTTTACTGGGAATAAAAATCATACTTTAGCTGAAACAGAGCTGACGGGCATTATAACAGGCATCATGAAATCCAAAGCAAAACATCATGTGTTACAATACTGAAATGCAGAGCAATGCATAGAACAGTGCATCTTCCCTGAATTCATGTAAATCAGCTTAAAATATGCTTCTGAAAAAAAATAAAACAACAAAACAACCTACCCTACAATTCCAGAGTTTCAGTTGATAATTTTTCCTGTAAGAATTAATTAAACTTGCAATTAAAAAAATGCCATGTTATCGCAGTATTTGTGATAAATTGCTACAAATTCAATTTCAAGAAGAAAACATAGACGATACAAGAAAAACACGTATGATTTTGAATTATGGTGTATCTCTTACATTAGAATGACATTAAAAATGGAATTAGGTATTTCTTGGCGTGGAAGAATTTTCCTGAGACTGTTTTTCTATTTATGAACTAAAAAGACTTAATAAATAAAAACATTCATTTGAAAACTAAAAAGCGCTAGTCAAGAAAAACATCTTTGTTCTCAATATGATAGGTAACCATGAATATTTGGTATTTCTCTGTTTCTTTCAACAAATAAGTGTTACAATTTAATACCGATATTTTTCTTACAAAGTCCTTCCAATGCACTCCTTTCCTTTGGAGAAAAAAAATGTTTCCCAATGATTCATTTTGTCCAGTTTTGACAAAATATTTACACCAAATTTTTGACACTTTAAATTTCAATTATTAAATATTTTAAATTCTTTTTCAGAGCCAGTAGGCACTCATGAGTATTTTCTACTACAAGGAATTAAAAAAAACATTTCAGAAAACTCGGTGCACTTTTTCAAAACAGAGACAAAGACCCACTTGTAAAAAAGAAAGTGTGTGGATTTTAACTTTACCATTTCAAATTCTGCTGTGCTCTCTCATCTTTATAAAAGGAGCACATCTTAAAAATAAAATAAGCTATATCAGTGACAGCTGAAGTAGTCAACAAAAAATGTAGTTGAAATAAAATTTTAAAATCACCTAAGTTTGGGGAAAAAAGGTAATAAGTAAGAAAAGAAAGGAGAGAAAATACATAATATCTACTTAATTATTTTCACTGCTAAATTTCCTAACAAGTAGCCAAAATTCCTACAGATGTCCTGAAACTACTTTTTCAGTCAGAGCATGAAAGCCCAAAAATTCCTTCATTTTTTAACTGTTTGTCAAGTCTGTAGTGAAAGGTGGTGGGTTTTTTTGCCATCAAATAACCTTTCTGTTACCCAATAGCAGAACACTTGAAGCATTTTTAAAAATTTTATTTTCCATCACAGGCAGAGATACCTATTCTGATATATATTTTTTGCATGGGTCCTAGCGATACAGTAAAAAGCCATTGTCTAATTAATTACCAACTGTTGCAGCAACAAAATTATCACAGTTCCCCTCTGTGCTTTGCCTTTCACCAAACTCTAAAAGTAGGCTGGGTCATTCTTCTGCCTCTCAGAGGGACTGGGGTGTGTAGGAAAGTGACTTCCCCCGTAGAAGAGAAGGACTGGTACAGGACAGAGAGAGACTGCCCTAAGAAGGGTCCACCTCCGGTCTCTGCCCTGGGAATTATCCCTGGCTGCTTTAATCTGCCAATTGCCAGCACCAACAGGAGTCAATGGAAAGGGAAACCTGCCCTGTCTGGCATATCTGCCGGTTTTCTCTTCGTTTATGTAACAGAAAAGACTTGGCTTTTCATCCTGAAGTGGAAAAATTCCATTTTCCCCTATGTATATGATAAGCTTTACCCAAAGAACTGGGTTAAACTCAGAAAGGAACTGTTGGTCCAGGAATGAGGGATGAAAGTTTCAGACGTTTTTTCTTAGAGCTGTTTCATCTAGGAAAGCTCAAACTTGCCTCCTGCACAGCAACCTGATCTTTCCATTCCTGATTTTAGGTATATAATTTCTCTTGTACTTTTGCAAGGAGGCATATAATTCTTCACAAGTGTCTTAGGTCCTATCTCAAGTTGGATATCTTTATCCTTGAGTAGACCACAGTTATACGGACTAGCTATATCAAAAACCAGTGATGGATAAAATGTTCCTATGACAGCCATGTTTATTTATTTCTAATAAAAGTATTTATTCAACTACAGTCAGTCCTACCTGACTACCTGACAGTGTGATTTCTGTGAGGACGTACTTAGGGCTCTGCAAGATCAGGACTCTCACACCGTCATAAAATGAGTGAAATTGTTCTCCTGATGACACAGGACATTTTTTGGATAATGTTTTGTAAATTGCAAGTTCGAGTATTTTTATTTCTGTCTTCGTGCATTTTTAATATTTGTCACTTTCATTCCAGTTGAAGGACACTTCTTCAATGATGTTGCTAAACTTGTAGGGTAGGTGCATTTTTGATATGTGGTATTCTTGTGTAAAGTAAATTTATCTATATTCAATGTGAATTTCTGACATAAAGCATCACAGATACTGACAAATGATTGATTAGATCTGACAGAGGAAAATGAAGTATACTTGACATAAAGCATCTATACTGTGCTGTCAATACTTTGCTGTGCAGCTGGGATGATAATTTATCTATTTTCAACCTTCTTCCTTTATATCTCATTTACAATTATAAATAAACTTCAAATGTTTCTCTTTGTTTTTCTTCACCTTTCTCTCCTCCTACTGTTGCTGCCCAACCATGCTCTGTACTGAAGTTTTTGAAACATATGTTCAGGAACACTCAGAATTAACTAACCTTGACCAAAATTTATCCCCTTACACAGTGAGAAATGGAAAACATTGAGTTAAGCTCCAAAATACTCAACATTTCATGAAAAATGAAAAAAAAAAAAAGTCTAGCTGAAAAATTACAATATTTGCAAGTGCCCAACTTGAAGGAGCAAAAATATTTGTATTGTACACATTGATAGATAAACATTAGCTTTGTATAAGACATTGCCCAATGTTACTCCTATCGAAATAAACTCCTCAAAATGATACATTTGTTTAGAATTGTATCCAATATTAATAGGCAATAAGTGTGTGGGCGCTAGGAACCTGAAGTACATTGTATTTCTCTCTGAATTTCCTGAGTTTATTGCAGTAACAGTACCTCACACCTTGTTTTATTGGCAAGTTCTGTTGCAGAGCATAATTAAATCAATAAGTATATGGGCATGACACAATGTTCTGGTAAGTTTCAAGCTGAGCAAATGTAAATTAACTACAAGCTATTTGCAGAAAAAGAGAAAACTTTTCTTAAGGACACAACTCTTACAGCCTAAAAAGCTATCACCAAGTTAATCTTAGGTATGGATGGCTGCATCTGTAATGGTTAACTAGCTACAAAAAAGACCCTAAGGTCTATATTTCTGGTTGTAAATATTTAGAATAGAGCCATTCCCATTTTTCATCAAAATAAATAGGTTCCTTTATTTTTTAAATTGTAGAAATAGTTCAAGTGCAAAGCTTTTTTCTCCCTTCACTTTTTTTTTTTTTTGTTTCATCTTTGCTTTTCTTTTCTTTTTTAATGCATATAATCTTTCATGAGACTTTTCTTGGGCATGATACAGCAAGATTTAGATGCAGAACTGCCACTAAGCTAGTGGGAATTGCCAATTAATTCTAAGGCACAATATTGAGAGTCTATGTATCTAAGCACAGCTTCAAGTGTTTCCATATGGTGGAAAAACCTCCCTGAACATGAGTGATATTTGAATTTGTACAATATAGCACTAGGAAAATACAGATAAAACTTTGTTGCTTTATTTAGAGCATCATTATCCCCAGCAGGATAACTGCCTGCTCTCTTGGGACCAGAGTTTAAGATCAAGCCTGAGCATACAGCTTTCCTAGGTGAACGGAGCTCATGAATAGTTGATGTTGATAGCATGAAATTAAGCACTCATTGTCTTTTTTTATGCTACCTGACTTCAGAACCACACTGACGGCAAACAATGAAAAAATCGAGTAACCAACTCCCCTAGACTGATTAATTTCTTCAGAGGATGTGAGTGGAAGAGTAAAGGCACTTCCAGTAGCATAAACAAACCTAATACAGGTTGGCACCAACTGGAAATAGTAATTTGACAAAATGAAGACTTTTTCACTGTAAAAGCAAAAATTCCCATGTATCCATCCAGAGAATTAGTCTCAAGAAATTCAACAGCAAGTTTGGTCAGTTCCTTCTGTAACAAAATTACGGAAATTTATAGTTGACTTGAATTTCTGTGAGAACTAAAAAATGCTTACATTTTTTTTTTGTTGGATAAATATTCCAGGGCATCAGATAAGGTAGCTGATAGGCCTAAAGAGAAGTAATTTCGAATTAATTTCTATTATTCACATCTTTTTAGAATTGTCAAAAAGTTTCATTTTATAGTTTTAAAAAGGAATTCTGATTTTCCAATTTTGAAACAACTGTGGTATAAACCTTTATAAAAAGTGGTGGGAAATACAATGTTTCAGAATTATTGAAATTCTGACAAAAAAAGTCTTTTTTTACTTTCTGTTACACCTCAGTTAGAAAATGTTCCAATACCCTTCTCCTTTTGCTGGGTGGAAAGTTGTATCCTTGCAATTCTATATTCAGTGAGAGCAACTGAACATAAACTAAAAGCATTCTCAAAAAAATACTACATTACCTTCAGATCAGTATATTCCAGTCCCTGTTAATGGTAAAAGCATAAATATATATTATTAGCTGCAATCTAACTTAAGCATTATACAATATGAAACTGTGCCAAGTCCAAGAGGACTATAAGGATGAAGATTTTTTGACATATCACAGAAAAAAACCTGAAACTGAGAAAGCCTCTTCAGGTTTCCATGTAAAAAGAATCATTAAATATAAAGTCATTAAGGAAGTTTCTTCTCCCAGCCATTCCTGTTTGAATTCTAAAAGAAAATTTTCTTGTACATCTCTACATACTTCGTGCATAGTGTACCAGTGTGGGAAGTAAATCTTACATCTTCTTGTACTGCAGAGAATTCATGTTAATTACACTCAGTTCAAGTGTTAATTGAAGTACTTTAGTGCTTCATTTGTACTCTAGAGTCTCTGGCTACATCCATTTGAACTCCCTGCCTACTTAAGAGGAAGCATTGGAGCCCTCAATGAAAACTAGAATTCTAGAGGTAAGACTAGAAACAAGTAGTAAAGAAAAAGAAAAGAAAAAGGGGGGCGGGGGGGAAGTCAAAAGAAAGACTAAAAAAAATTGGAAAAAAAGCACCCTGGTCTCTTCAGTTTTTTGAAACTTTGGAATCTGTCAGTCACTAGAGAGTTAAACTTCAAACTCTGCTCATGAAATATCAAAGCAGCAAAGTTACCACTCAAGACACCACAACAAAATTATTGTATTGTCAGCCATAATGAATAATACTTTCAATAGACAAAAAGGAATAGTTGGAAAAAATGTACAATGTTTTGAGAAAACTTCTTCAAATCACCTCTTCTTCCAGGTATACCACTAGATTTAATAAATAATAAAAAAATTACCTCCACCTTTTATGTGCCTCTTCTTAGACTACCACAGCTACAAACACACTGCTGCTACTGAAGGATAGCAGTAAGAAATGTGAGCCAAGACTCCCTATAATTCCAGTGGTACCACTTATAATGGGAAGCACAAGATATTAAAAATGCAACTATATCAGAAGTTCAAAAAATCATTTTTATTTAAATGTAAATTAAAAAACTCTTCTTTCCTTCAATCTAACAGAATTGCATAGTCCACTGATTTTAATTAAGATGGTGAAACTGTTTTGATAAAAGAAGAAATGACCCCAACATGTGCCCAAAACTTCAAATGAAACTACATATGAAGTGAATAGAAGAGAAAAATTATAGTTAAAGTTAACTTTTCCTCTATGCTGTTTTTATACTTTTTTCTCTTTCTTTCCTTTCTTCTTTCCCTTTTTTTCCTTTTGGTATTTATGAACTGGAAAGCCCAAACTTTTCTAAACCTCCTTCTATGATTATGATTATGGAAAGTATAAGTATACATAACCATAGAAAAATTAATTGAAGATAATTTTTTCTGACTCTTGAATAAACATTTCATTCAAAATCACACTTAGTACATACAAAAACAAAGCCCCAAAGACACTCCTTATTGTAATCCAGCCATTTCTGTTTAAGAGCTACAAATAAAAAGATGAAGAGCCGTGCAGAAGAGTTGATAAGCAGCCCCAAAGTGCTCAGAATGTAAGCAAAGCTGGGTCAACACAGTTTTCCCAGAAATAATTGAATACAGCCAAGGCTTCAGCAGTCAGACTTTTTGATTACCAAGGTCTTGATGCATGCTCTGGATGCCAGGGCAATCTAGATTGTGGACATCTTTGCTGCTGTTCCTCAGATTTTTCAAATTCGCTGAGAAAGTTTTACTTTAAACTTCATTGGGTTGTGAATTTTTTTTTTTCCCTCAGAAAACCAGCCCATAACAGAAAATAGTGACTTAAAAAACCTTTTAGGATAATGGCCACAGAGACAATAGCATTCTGCCTATGCAGGTGATGACTCAAATAAGAATACAAACATTTTCTTTCTTTTGCATACACTTCGTGTCAACACATATGTATCTTTTAATAGAAGAGGTAAATCCTAATTTTTAAGAATATATGGAAAAGCAAACTATCTTTTAAATGAGTCAATCATTAGAAAGAAGCCTGGATGTGAAAGACACATGTAGCTGCATAATTTGCAGTGAAGGTGGATAATATTCTCTGCATATCACAAGGAGTTGAAACATAGATCTTACTTTCCCAATATATTTATAAGTAGTGAAATTGTAGAAGCCTGAATTATCAGGGATGAATTAAAGTACAAAGCTCTGACTGAAAATAAACACACTGGTATAGATTTTACTTGAAAGTATTGTGGTATTACTTCCTGGAAATTGGTTTAATGATCCATTTTCATAAGACCCAAAACAAGTATCAGATAACTACCTACTTTAGCAAATGGCTACAAGTATCCAATATTTCACTAATGGTAGCTGCAGTATAATGCAACTAGTGTTGTATATAAATCTATTAAAATGCTAATTGCTTCATCAGGTTATTACTGGCACTAGTTGCCTCTGCCAATACAATATTAGCATCTCTATTTGAGTCCTTCTTAGAATTAGAGGGTCAATTATAATACCCTTAAGATCCATCAAAGGTAATTGAATGAGGTATATTTAATTGACATGTATTCTGAAGAACAGAAATGTTTACTGGGATTCTGGTGTTTAGGAATCTGTTTTCTTTGGATTGAACTTTTCTCTTTTGGTCTCTAAAGGTGTTTCTTTGGGAAAGCCTTTTGGAGAATAGGAATGTAATACAGTCTTCCACAGTGCCTGCTGTCTCTCCAGGACTCAGTGATGTGTATCTAAATCTTTCTAACACTCATTCTGTACAGTCACTGATGTATTTGCAGTTCTGTACCGCAGCTGCTGACACATAACTAGTTATTTCACAATGAAACCTATAATAACTGTTTCTTTCCAAGTGAAATTTTGTCAAAACTGGCACCTAGATACTGTGATTGCTGTGATTCAAACATCTGAGAGAGGGAAAACTAGCCTGAGCACTACACTCATTCTTCTGTAGAAGTGTGTGTGCAAAAGCATGAATGTCTAAAGTCATGGTGGTTTCTCGCATATTTTAATTTTTCTTTTTAAATCCTCATCACTGTTACATTTACATCATTTCACAGTTCAGTCTTTTCTGGTCTAATACCAAACGACTTTCCTCTAAAAAGCAGGGTAAGTAGACAACAGCTATATTCTTTAACCTCATCAAGAAAGTGTAATGTAAACACAAATGTTGGCTAAAAGCATATGCTAAACTTCAGTGAAGTAACTGCATTCTCCTGCTATTGCAACTCTTCTGGAGTTTACTATGCTCAGTGATTTTGTTGTATCTGAAATAGCTGTAGAATTTGTGCATGCATCTTCAAACCAGAAGCATAACCTGTGGCTGCACATTTTGAATAGATGGATCTGTTACAGAACATAGGTTCATACAGAGTATTTTAAGCAAACAGGAACATACTGTGCCTGTGCTACCAAATAGGTACTCTTTTTGACTTTCACTTTGCCCCAAATGCAGGTTTATATACATTCTCTTTGGAGAGAATGCAACCAAACCCACAATTTTAACAAAGAAACATATAAAACTGGGAAGCATAAACTACAGTGGAAGCTTTTAAACTGGAAACACAATAAAGAGATTTTAAAGGCCTCAGAAGTTCTGTTACCAGATAGTAGGAAACAGGTACATGATGATAACTAAGTGACTTCCCAACCCTGAACTTTGTGGACACAGTAATGTGGTTTGCTACTGGGTAACAAAACATTATTGCCTTGGAGTATTTCTCAACTACAAGTTCTGTGATAAGAAATGTTCTGGTTCATGGGAAGTACTGAGGGTTGAAAAACATAAGCTATAGAAAACATTTGGGAACACAGCTATTTTCTCTGCATGAATGTTTCCTTTGCTTATATGCTCTCCATCACTTACTCAATTCCTGTAATGCTGGCCAAGTTCAGAAGGGCTAAACATTACCCAAGTCTCAAAATGTTGTTCTTCCTCATGCCTGCACAGCTCTACAAGGCTCTTTACAGACGTCTGCAGCTTTTAATCCTTTTTCTCTAGTCCTCGTCATTTACATTCCTTGAGGATTTTTCAGTCCATTAAATATGACCTTTCAATGTTCTGTTGGAGTTTCATAATACAGTTAATGCATGACTTTGTCCTCAGGGACAAAGTGTACGGAAGCAGCCCATGTGCTCCCCAAAACAACCTTTCTTTCCTCCTTTAACTGGAAAGATTTTAAGCTGTGGCTCAGTAACTAAAGGTACTATGACTGTTTCAAGAAGCTTTACGGTCACACAGGACTCAATACCCAAATCTGAGGCTTTATTCTCCTAAAGCAGAGCCTTTTCCTCTCAACAGTTGTTTATAGCTCCATCGTCACTTTGTTCTTCCACTTCCATGGATAATATTTCTTGTTCTAATATCAGTAAGAAGCAATTAAAAATAATAAGACTAATTATAACAGTGAATGTATCAATCAATGTATGTTAAAAACCAGGTTATATCTGTAGTATTTGAGTAACTGGAAGAATGGTCATGGCTTGGCACAGAGCTAACAGCAAGGGATGCAGAAAGAAGCACTGAAAGTCACAGGGAAATGTTTATACTTCACTGCCTGCTTGGCTGGTGTGGTTTTTGGAAATGTGTGTTTAAGATAAAGATGTCTTCAAACCCTTTGTGTAAGGACTGTGTTGACTTATATGGATGATAATTTTCCACAAAATGAAAATATAAGTCACCCATGACTGTACTTGATTCTAAATTTTTGAATTTTTTCACATAGTAGGGCAATCTTTTGAAATTTTCCACATAATATGGCAATCTTTCCTTTCAGAATCTGACATCAAAGACCCAGAAAAATTCAGAAGTTTCCCTAATTTGCAAGACAGAAGGTCAAAAGCAAACAGACAACAGTTTCTCCTAGAAAATAACAAAAGTTAGTTGTTTCTATCTTCTGTGTCCAGTGTACTTTATCAGGTTAAAAAAATAATCCTTGATTTAAGGCCCTGGACAATATCTGTGAAATGCAGCCTGTAGGCTAAAAAGAAGAACATCTGTCTCCCAGGGAAGCGGGGCAGGATGCTAACTGCAAAGTGCAAGTTGTACTTGGTGTACCTTCAGCTGGGTGCATTGTGCCAGCAGCAAACTCCTGGGAGCTGGAACAGCACATAAGTCAACTGTCATATATTTTTTTTTCTCCTTTTTTAATCTTGCTGTCTCCTATTGTACTTCCATGCATAATAAGCATTCCTTAAGCTCTTGGCTCTGCCTGACAGCAGTGGCTGCATGGCTCACAGATGGCTCACAGAGACTTTAGCCCCCCGTTTCTGTTGACTCTTGCAGGCACTGAGAGTTTTGAATGTGACTAAGCAAATCTAAAAGTAACTTTCTTTATATTAGGTTTTGTCAAAGATAGTCATTCATTTCTGAGCTGCTGCAGAATGTTTTCCCAACTAGCTCAACTGGGAATATCTAGGAGAGCAAATCTTTCTCATTTCCAGTAGCATGATGACGCTTATTCTGCAGAAAGGAGAAATGCTGACTCTGTGAGTGGTTGGATTGGCAACAGTTGTCCAATAAGCACAGTTCAGCACTCCATTCTGTAATGCCAGGTCTGTAACTAGAACAGTTCATGCCAGAGAAATGTATTGACTAGGTCAGGACATTCTTTTCCTTTGCACAGAAAGAGCTACAAAAACATTATTTCCAGTATGCAGAAAGCAACCTGATTTAATGGCTGTGCATGTCTACAATATGCTGCTGCTACTGAGAGCAAAATGGATAAGGTAGAACTGCGTGTCTGAAAGATGCCCTGATGTTTCAGTGGGTCCCAGTAGGCAGAGTATGATCTACATGTGGTGCTCTATGAAGCTTGCAAATGTTTCTGAAACATCACGTTGGTGATGTGTCTGGTTTCTGAATGAACAAACAAGCAGAAATTCAATATGGATGTAGAGTCAAGTACTTATTAATAACCATAGTTATCTCAAATATGAAAGGGCAGCTGCAAATGTTGTTGTTAAGGAGTTGCCTGTTTTTATCCATTAAAGAAGCAAATCTCTTTCCTGTGCCATTTGTTACATGAGTCACATTGTGTCTGGTTAGATCAGCCTGTGTTGTATCAAAAATGCACACTGTGTGTGCTGACAAAGCCCAAAGCAATACAGTACAGGATACATTTCCAGCCTAATAAGTGGGAAGCTACAGCTGTGTCTTCTACCAAAGACACGCATTGTATTTGCTTTCCAACATGCAGCCTTTCACTGTGGGCTAAATGTGCTGTAGGCAGAAGTTACCTGGGTGGAATGCAATAGGCCTTGAAAACAAGGGAGCACACAAAGCTGTAATGTGGTCAGGAGAAATGACATATCCTCATTGTATTCAGTATTGGTGTAATTATGATTGGTGTTCAATATTTTGTCACAGTGATCCTGATGTAGCTATTACATTATTGCAAGCTCTCTGATACAGGAAGATACAAGGTTTAAGAGTTGGAATTCTCACATACTGGATAACATTGTTTATCCTGCTCCAGAAATAATTCTTAGTTAATAGGATTGAAGAGGGACATTGTTCAGTGAACTCTAGGCACAAAAGGTGGTTCATTTCTAACTGTTTACACGTGTTCTCCCCCTACCTATCCCACAAATCTCTTTTTCCTCTTAATAATTTCAACATTCTCTGTACTTGTTACTTAAATGTTTTCCCTCTCATTTCTTTATGTGTCACCCAACCTCATAATAATCCATCTTTACAAAAAAAACTTTATGGAATACAGAATTGAAAAGATCTTAACAACTCCTTTTTTCTCCTAGAGTTGAGTAGGCAATAGTGGTACTATACTTCTTGCTTACCTATTAAATGTTTAGCTATTACTAAGGAAGAAAGTGAACTTAAAGCCCCACAATATGAGTTCCATCTAAGAGTAGTCATTTTCCTTTTATTTCCTTCTTCTTTTTTTTATTTTTATTCTTACCTCTTTTCTTATTTTTCTCCTATACTTTGACCACAGGCTCTTTGGGGAGGGAATTGTATATTTATTCCTTTCAGCTACATCTAGCATAAGTATGCTGTATGTAATAAGTGATGCCAAATAGTTCTTGTCTTACTACAACCATTCCAGTCATCTTCCAAACCATAGGTTTCTGAGGTCAGAAGCACTAAAAGACACTCACATATAGGCATAGCTTAATTAGAGCATGCACCTAGGAAGAAGCTGCCAGGACCTTCCAACACTTCTGCAGAATCTGGTGAAAGACAAGGATAGCCCTGAATGATGGAAAAGCAAACTATGAAATGCAGCTCACATATGCCCATAAGAAAACACATGTAGATGCAATCAGCTGCTTTTTCACCTCTTTTGATCAGTGGATTCTTATCATTGCTTTAGAAAGCAGTCCTTTAGATGGCTCCTCCCTAAGGAAATCCAGTAATATATGTTGTTTAGGAAGACAACTTTTGTCCAGAATTATTTTGTGTGGCATAGAGTTCCAAACGTTTCTAGTATATTTTCAGACAATTTCTGAAAAATTTTGTCTTCATCATCAGGGTATCTTCTACCTATAAATGAGAAATTTCAGCACATGAAAGAGTGAAACTTTGGCCATTCATATGAATTTGCAACAATTATGCTAATCAGCAAGTAAAGACAACATAATCCCTTGATCCATATTAAACAAGTGTTCTCAGCAAACAAAGCCTTTTCATCTCAGAAAATGGACACATTTCTGAGGCTTATAGTGTACAAATGTCCTTTCCTGGTCTTCATGAAAAGCAATATTTTTTTTTAGTAAGCACTTCTTATTTGCTATTAAAACATTATTTAAAAAAAAATATTTCAATTTAATTTTAAAAATAGGACAATCCTTGCAACATTTTGCATTTGGAAAATTTTGTCATCATATGCCAATTTCTGAAAATTAATATAAATAAATTGGTCACTTTAAGACTATCTGTTCCCTTTCAAAAGGGAAAAAATCCTGTATGAGTATTTATGTCTATATTTGAACTTGCTTTGTGAAATTTCTCTACATGAATGACTAATTCATTCTGGCCTGGGTTATGCAGGCCAGTAGTTAGAAAAGAAATCAGATTTTAAGAGGCTGTAACACTTGTGCTAAGTTTCATTAGAACTCCTGCACCGTCTGTGAAGAAGAGTAGTCAATAAAATCAATTACATCTATCTTTAAATAAAATAGAAAGGCAAAATGAATTCGTGATGGACCGGATAAAGGTCATGTGTTAGCAATGTTCAATATTTTAAAACCATAGAATAAGAGGAGAAAGTCAGTGTCAGAAGAAAAATCAAGATGTTTCTTCTTCTATACCATGGCTTCCTTTCTCTGCTTTTACTGACCTTGATGTTATTTTTTGTAATGTTACATGTAGCTTGCTGTGTTCAAGAAGGTTTCTGCACAGCATCAGGACTGTGCAAGATTTGTAGATGCCATTTTTCTTTCTCTAGAATACAAACATGTTCTTGCCTGTGATACTGAGGCTTATTTGTTTTCAATAACTCTGCTTTGCACTCGTAACCAGAGCCTATAAACCAAGTTAGTATGAGGAAGAAGAATTGAGAAGGAAAGAAGAAGGCAATATGAGCCTGTTTAATATTTGTCCCAATACTTGTTCTTCTATTGTAGAAGAGGAATTTTTCCCAAGTGGAAAGTAGTGTGATCCAATCTTCTGCAAGATTAATACAGCGTATTCCTTTTTATTTAAATAACAAAAGAGAACAACCTTTGGATCAGCAGATACTGCAGGAACAACAAAATACTGCCTTCTACCCATGAGAGCTTCCTGTTGGGGGTGCAGGAACCAGTGTGTTTGGCAGCTGCTGCTTTTAAGAAGGGAAGGGAGCGCTATTGAATGGAGACAGGTAGAGTGGTCCCAAACCCCAGGTGTAACCTCATTTACTGTTTTGCTTGGATCACCCATGCTTTGGAGGCATGACACCAATTTCTCACAGTGCCAGACAAATACAATCCTTGTTGAAATAGCTCAGTGCACAGTGAAATCCAATTAATCTATGCATTTGGGAAACTAGTAGAGAAGGAAATGTCTTCCTAACGCTCAGTGGAAAGTTAACCTTAAACACTACTTACATATATTGGCACAAGAAGAATGTTTCCAAAAATGTAAAATCTGAGGTCTGGCAAAGCCAAAACTTATTTTTAATTATAAGGCAGCTGTCCCTGCCCAAATTAATTGTAGCATCAAAGTTAGTCAACTACATCAAGGCATAAAGTATCTTGGTTTCACTTGTAACATATGTTCTGCCAAGATATCACAGCATAATATGTACAGACGTTTGTTTGTGATTACATTGCCTTAGTATTGTACAGTGTTGTCTTTTGGGACATTTTTCAAGAGGCAGTTTTTATGAACAGTAGTCCATACTGAAATATATTAGGGATATGGTTTAGTGGTGGACTTGGTATTGCTAAGAGTTTAACTCCATGATCTTAGAGGTCATTTCTAATATAAATGATTCCATGATCCAATATTGGACAAAACTGCTAACCTGTTAGGAAGGAAGAGCCAACAGGTAGTTTTGAATTAAAGTGCCCTCCAGGCTCAATTTTTTTTGTGGATAAGTATGTGTAAATCACTTTTATTTGAAGTTATAGAACCACAAGATCACAGAATCATTCAAGCTGGAAGTGACCTTGAGCAATGTCTGTTTCCATCTCCTACTTAAAACAGGGTCAGCTGCTCAGGTAGCTCAGGATTTCATCCAGTTGGATTTTGAACACCCCTGAGGGTGGGGAATACAAAATCTGTTCCAGTGCTTGACTGCTGTCATGGTGAAAAAAAGGTTTTCTGACATCCAGCCAAGCTTGTTTTCTCAACTCCAGTCGGTTGTCTCTTACCTTCCAACCAAGCCCCACTGTAAAGTGCTCAACACTGCCTTCTTGCTGAACCTCCCTCCCAAGCCCCTCCAGATGCTGAGGGTCGCTGTAAGGTCCTTCTGAAACTGTCTCTGCCCCAGACTGAACCACCTCTGGTGCCTCAGCCCTCCCTCGACAGCTGCATGCTCCATCCCCAACCATCTTGGTAAACCTGGCCTTAGTTTACCAATGTCTTTCCTTTACCAGGGTACCTGAAACTGGACCAGTCTTCCAGAGGCAGTTTAACTGTGCTGAGTAGAGAGGGATGTAATAGAAAACAAAAATTTTCCAGGCTGTTGTTACAAGCACTGTGCCAAGGCTGTCCCTATTTCTGACTGGTCAGCAGGCAGATAAGATTACTAAGTTAATAAAATTTTGGCTCACTTTCTAAAACTGATACTTTCACTCTTAAAACATCTACTTCCGTAATTTTTCTGGACAATCAAGCACTTCACTTTTGCTTTGCGACAAGTGCAGATTCTGAAAACAATTCTGTAAAAAATAACAAATTAAAAATTTAGCTTTGCAATAATGCCATCACTGAGAAACAGAGCATCATTGTTACTATTCAGAGAACAGACCATGCTGAAGGTGTAGGGTGTTTCCCTGGTAATACAGATACTCAAGATTTGTTCTTTCTCTCTACAAGACCCACCCAGTCCTTGGAAGCACATCTACAAATACTGTTTTAATAAACCTTTGTTCCTGAACAACTGTGCCATTATATATATTCAGTTAAAAAGTAGTGTGACCTAAAACATGAACACTCTCAAGTTTATATAAATGTATGATATTTATATAACAAGAAGTTAGACAAGCACTTAGTTTAGACCCTGATATTTTTGTGAAGTAGCCTCCTGCACTTATGAGCAGAGGCATGCACAGATATTACAGCTTTCGGGAAAAAATTTACAATTCACAAATTTGCTGCAGATCTCTAAGTACTGTAAATATCCCTATCTATTGATTAAATTTGATTCCAAAATTTTAGTACCTCCACTGCAGACAATAAATGAGGAAATAGTTTTAGTTATGAAGAAAGTAAGAAATTCTCTGACTTGTGGGTATGTAACCATTTTTGGTGGGGAGTGTCTAGTGATTGAACGGAGGACAAAAGTTCTTATACAAAACTCTTATCAGTGCTGAAAAAAGCTCTAACAATTCACCAGTTTTAACAGCTTTCTTTCACATTTGGTCTTAAAACTACTGCGGGTATTTCTGCAGCTTCAAATTCTGATTAAAAATTTAATTTATGAACAAGGAAACTAAATTATTTTGGTGCTCATATTCCACTTTTTCACTTACAAATTCATCTCAATTGTCATTTGATACAGTCTAAATAATATTCTATAGAGATTCAGTTTCTGAGTTTGTAGTAAGGCATGCTTATATTAAAAAATAGCTATATTTAAAAACAGTAGAGCATATCATACTCAGACACCTTCACAGAAAAAGGGTTAATTTGGTCAGCTTTAATATATATGTGTGCTTGTGTTTTTCAGGCAGTTTTGTCACACTACAAATAAATAAGAATTTAATTTCTTAGTAAACATATGAAATGTGACAAACAAAACATCAATGAGCAATAACAACAAATGGTGACAAATGAAAAATGACAGCCTCCTCCAGAAGCTTCCTCCAAACTGACTTCCCAAGAAAAGCTGTATCTAACTACTCTTTGAACACTCCTTGTTTACGGAGTGTTTATGATATGTTGCACTTATGATTGGAAACAACTGCCTCCAGGAGGTATCAAATAACAGAATGCAAGTTTCTCATTGTCCTTAGTCTTCTAAAGTGATTCTCATTCTCCACACATGGCAACACACCTTACTTGGCATGTTGCCAAAGATTAAGGTAACATCTTGATAATGAAGGTGATTATTGGCCTACCAGTTTGGGCAACACATGTGTGTAGAACAGCAGGAGAGGGGCCACAG
The DNA here is from genome assembly GCF_963513975.1 of Fringilla coelebs. Classification (NCBI taxonomy): domain Eukaryota; kingdom Metazoa; phylum Chordata; class Aves; order Passeriformes; family Fringillidae; genus Fringilla; species Fringilla coelebs. The sequence goes on along the minus strand of NC_140030.1, from coordinate 63,332,193 downwards.
CTAAAGGCTTCTTTTTATAGCTACAGATGAAAATCTTATACAGATAAAGGATTCAGATTGCAGAAGGACTTGTCTCTTAGTCAAACTTCTGATTCCAGCGTCTGCAGTCTACTTATTGTCTCTCCATAAAATGATGGTGACCCTCTGAGAGGGCATCATGCAGAGAGTAAAATAGATGCCACTGACTGCTTGTGCACAAGAAAATTAAAAACGCTGGAGAGCCCCAGAACTGCCTCACCAGTCCAAGCAATAGAACAACCCAAGGTAGTTTTGGCCTGTGTGAACTACCACTCACCTAAACTACTCCTGGACATATTTGGGAGTGAGCATGGGCCAGCTCCCAGCAGGCATCAGACTGGGTTTGTGCGTGGGCTGTTCCCTGACAGCTGGTCCCTGTGGATGAGATGGTGGTCCTGGGAACATTTAATGGACTAGCACAAGTTTCACTTCTACTGCTCTGTCTATGCAGTAGAGACAGGTCAGCATGCCCTGCTCCAAGCTTGGGGAGCACAGGCCAGAACATGTGGCCTGGCTTTCACAAAAGCTTTGTAATGTGAGCTCAGCCCTGCCATGATATAGCCATGGCTTTGGGTTGTTTCCTAGAATGTTCAGGATATGTCCAGGAATGTTTTTGTCATGCCATGTATAAAGCTCATTATCAGATCACTTCCCAGGCAGCAGGATCACCTGTAAAATACTTAGGTATGTTTGATAATTAGCAAAATTAAAATCAGAGATATGCTTTGCTTATGCCATGTCTGATGGCTTTTCCTAAACTCTGACCCTTTAGGAGCTATTAGTTTCTCTACAGAAACATATGCTTTGAATTTGTGCTAGTGTGTGTTCAAGTGATTTACTGTAGACTGATTAGATAATTTAATTGACACAATTAGCAGCAATATTTGTGGAAACAGCACATAATGCCTCACTTCTTGTGTCCTTGTTTTTGTCATGCCAATTATCCTCTGCTTTTCTAATCAAATGATTTTATAGGAGACTCAGAATGAGATACACTGTGACATGAGACTTTTTCTTTATCATTAAAGATGAAAATTCAACTCCTTGCTTTTCAAGGAGGTATTTTGAGACTAATCACTCTTTCTTATGCAAATCATTTATTACACCATCCTGGCACATAGAACCACTTGTGAGCCTTTTTGGTTTAAAAGAAAATGCCTAGTGTTCATCAGAAAGGGAGGTGCTGGCTGTACTGAGCAGAGAGAACAATAGTGCAGCAGGTACTCTGGAAGATTCCCCACTGGGCTCTGCTGATAGAGTTGAAGCTTGACCCACAGTGCCCTCTGCTATTTTATTGTCACTGGATGCCAATTAAGTTCATCACTAAAACTGCAGCAACCTGTTCACCACAGTTTGATATCTCTGCTGGACAAACCATCTCATTCCCATGCAGTAGTTAATGAATGAGTGGACCAATATTCACCTGTTCATCACACAAAAAAATTGATTTTGAAATCAAGTAGCTGCATCTTTTATCAGCAAAGTCCATTTGTTCTATAAATGGAAACTAATACATCTGCTTAAACTGATGTGACAGCCAGAACGTGATGCCATCCCAAAATACTTGTGCACTGAACAGGTTTCTTAGGATAGAAATAGACATCTTGAGGTAGGAGCAGCCCAGCTTTTGTGGATAAGCTGGTGCTTGTTGCTGTTTTATGTGATTTTCAGAGTTCTCCTCTGCACTAAGCCTATACATCTGGCAATGACACTGGGAGTGGTGAGGATACACACAGCTGGTCATGCAATAATTCAAGCATTTATGGATTTGGAAAATACAGTGAGAGGGAAGGTGTTGTGCATCTACTCATGGCGTTTCTGTAATGCACATGTGTACACCAGATCCTGAGGCAAGGGGATGACAAATTGCTGGGGGGAAGTTACAGCATGAGACACTGACATGGTCACATCCCAGACTCTGTGTCTAGCACTGCCTGAAAGATTAGGCATCTCTGTTTTGAGTTGATTCTCATAAGGAAGCAGAGCACTGAACACACAATACACAAATTCTTCCCTTACCACAAAGATTTTATTCTTATGGGAAAATAGTTGAGATGATGAAACTAAATGCATCTTATTTTGTAGTAGTGATTTTGTAACACAGCACTAACTCATACTGTGCACTACATAACACAACTGTAAAATAGCAATTAGAAATTCTATAACACCCTTCAAGTAAAAGAACTAAAATAGTTTAGTTTTGTTTAAAAGTAACCCAATTTCTTTTATGTCCACAAGTTTTCTTTTCAACATCTGGACCTCAATTAAGAAGAAAAAATAATGTGTTTATAAGTCTGCAGAGTTTTCTCTATGCTTTTTTTTTCTGTGCTGCTGCAGTACTTTTCAGTTGTAGCAGCTATTTTATGAACTCATGAGCTAAGCAGTTCCAAATTGGAAATGTACCAACCACTCCTACTATTCAACAAAATGTTTTCAAGAGCAGTTAAAAATACCAAGGAAAAAATATCCAACCCTCATTCTACATCAGATTCCAGCTTAGTAGTAACAAAAATAATCCTGTTGGGATCTAAGTTGTCAAATAATAGGTTTAGCATTCTAAATCCACAGTCAGCTCTTGTTTACACTGAGAATTTCTAAGAAATAAATTCTGATGGCTCTCCTGTCCTGGTATTGTCATTTGTGAGGGAGCACAGGTAGGCAAGAGTCCACTATCCACCTCTATTGTTACCACAATCTTTTTCCTTTCTATGCACCTTGATCTGATGGTAAAACCAGATTTGTTGGAAGCACTCTACTCCTCAACATAGTTAATTTTCAAGCAAGTGTAGAGGTTTACTAAACTAGTCCAAGCAGTTAACAAACTTTTTGTGATTTCCACATCAAACACAAGGATGACAATTTTTAGATGAAGTCTCCAGGTGTTGCTGGAGATTGAAGACTGGAATGACACTGGTGAAAGTGATCTTTCCCATACCTGACCAAATCTTTTGGCAATAAAGTTTTTTGCTGTGATGCTACTAGTTTTTTGATGGTGAAATGAAATTAATCTGGTAGCCTGTTAGAGAAAGCCTGTAGGTCTGCACTGGTCTTTAGTTTGATTTTCTCTGAGACAGGCATTTACAGTTCATACCTAAGAAGTGTGTAGTAAGAAGTACATGAGAAATAAAGATGGTGAAAATTACTATTTCAACACTCTTTTAACTCTTCCAAAGCTGTCTCCACCCAAGGGTTTGAATTATGTGTCTAATATTAACACATCCTTTCAGGCCCACACCATTTTTGTGCTGTGATAACTAACATTCCTGCCACAGAATACCCACCCACATCTCAGAGAGAAGGGCATTATGGACACCAGAACTATATTGTATCTTTCCCTCTTGTCTGAAACTTATTCAAAACTCTGAAATTCAAAGCAGCATCTATATGCTAATGTAGTTGGTGTCCTACTTAAATTCATTAACTGCAATAAACAACAAATTTATAGCCCTAGGTCCAATAGAGGACTTCGAGCATCTCTGAAGAGAAAGTCAGCAACGTCTTTCAGGCACTGCTATCCAATTTGGTATCCATGAGGATTTCATCAGTATACAGTACAATGTGATCTTTCCCAAAATTACCAGGTATCACTGAAAAACACTGAGCAAGGGAAATCTCAGCTCCCATGCTTCCTTTGAACAAAGGAAACCTGACTCCATGAAATGTTTGCGTCTGTGTACCCTTGGAAGAGCAGAGTTCACTGCATTGCTTTTAGAAGCCAGATGATTTATAAAACTTGTGCTCACCATTTAGAGAGCAGTTTAGTTGTCAGAGAATTCACCTGGAAACTCAAAGACCTGCTCAGGCTAGGGCAATAAAAGGGGGAAAGATTTTCCTTTCCTTTCCTGAGGTTTTCCTCACTAAAGTGCCCTAAACTGTAGTCTGATGCCTACTAGTTCTGTGTAGAAAGGGGATTAAAAGCAAAACTCTGTATAAAAGTAGGTATCTCACCCACTTAAAGGTGGGATTCAGAGCTCCTCTTTTCTAAGGGAATCTTCTGTTAAGATAGGAATGTCCAACCTACTTAGCTGTACATTAAAAAGAATCTTTATTTGGTCAAAAGCGATATGATAACTTAGAGAGCCAAGGAAGCCACTGCAGGAGTGGCTAGGTACAGATGGTGACAAGTTCTCTTCAGGAAAGACACTGTCCCACTGCAGATCAGACCTGGTTCTAGCAGTTCCCATTGGCCAGAACTGAGATATAGCAAATATCCTCATCCACACTTAATCTGATGCCACTAAAATTGTCCTCTCACTTTGGATCTTTGACATATTATATTAACTGGCCACAGGCACAATCCCATACTGTGTTTAAAAACTGAAGTAAATAAAAGTGGATTGTTAAAACCAGATCCTGTCAGAATAAGTTGTCCACACTTAAACAAATTGAACAAATTGTTACTTTCTGTAGCATTCTACCTATCTTAAATTCCCACTGGGTTTTAAGCAAGAGTTGTTTGCCTAAGCCCCCAAGCCAAAACAGTACATACAAGCACCTGGAGAATGAAATAGAGGAGTGATCTGAGCTTTCAGGGTTCCTGTTCTTAGGATACCTTTGCAGTATCATGTTTAAACATCACCATTTTAGGTCTAGGCAGAATTTCAGATTCAGCCTAAATCATGTTTTAGCACATATAATGTTGTTTGTTCTCTTGATATTTTTATGCTCTTCCTTTCAGCTAGGTCATCTTCTGTTTTAAGTAAGTATGTAATTCTCCCTGACCATTTAGGGGTAGAAAGCCAAGAGAGGAGGAGGGTCATTTCTGTACTCTGTCTTCCTCTTCCTGAAAACTCATTCTCTGTAATGTCTTTTGGGAAGTCAGATGTTGCACTGAGGGCAAAATCTGATCTTAGTCAAATCAAGGGGAAGTTTGCATTGACTTCTCTGGAAATAGTATCGAGTCCTTAACATGATTTAACCCACAAAGAATTGCTTTGTGAATCTGATTAAGCACACTCCGTAATAATTGTTCTGACAACTTTTACCTTCCTTTCCATGAGCTGACACTGAGCTCTGGGGTAGTGTGGCTCCCAGTTAGATGGAGATTAAGCAATGCAGGAGATGTTATCTCATCTTTGACCTTCAGTACCACCTCCAGAGTGAGATACATTACTCTGATCTCTGGAAGGGGAAATCAGTCATATTTTGCTGACTAAAACTGGCTTTTTCTTAGCAAAATTACAAAAATACCTCTAGGAAAAAAGTGTAGGTTATTGCTTTGCACCAGAGTTGGCAAAACTGCACATTTTGCCTGTTTGGATTTGAGATTTAACACACATCTCTGCACAACCCTCCCCCTCCTCAGTGTTCTTCTGAACAGAATATCAATGTCACCAGAGAGGAGTCATCTTTCCCTTTTTTTATTTCTTCTATTCTGCTGTTACTCCTCACTGAGTTTAAATTTCATTTACTTTGGCAAGAGGGCTTTTTTTATTTTTTTCCCTTTTAAAGTTTTAATCCACCTTGTAACACCACCCAAAAAGAAGCGGAATTAAAGCCGCAGTGTGTACTAGGAGAGAAAACCTACTTTATTTATCACCCAGCCCTACTTCACCATGCACTGACCTAATTACAGCCCACACCAGGCGGGGTAGGAGCAGCGGCAGAAGGAGCGCTTCTGCCACCTAGTGATTCCTGTCCTCCCGCAGTCCCCGGCAGAATCCCTTTGTGGGATTGGCATTTCCCTGTCCCCAGCACTCGACAGCAAATGACCTTCCCCAGCCTGCCTGCCTGGATGCCGGGCTCATCTGCACACTGCTCTCTTCTCCTCTTCTGCCGCTCCCAAACAGCGCTCACGGATGGATTCCGACCTACAGCTGGCAACGCTCAGGAAGGCAGGTGGGGGTCTAAAAAATGACTTGGAATGATGTGAAGCACAGCAAAACATCCCAGAATATTTAAACAGTGCTAATACATGTCTGAAAACAGAAAATATTTTGTATGCACAGGCGTAGGCTGGGGTTTTCAAAGGGAGCACAGAGAGCTGGGTGCCACTGTGACTGTCATGAATTGGATGCACAAATTATTTGAGTCTTAAGCACTTGTACAAGATTTTGCTTCTCCCTATCCTGCAATTATATTTTTAGTAATCTTAATCCTGTGAAATGACAGGTGATCATGCACCAATTAGCCTATTTATTTATGTTAACCTTTTCAGCATGACAATCTTGGACCGAAAATGGAAAACAAATATTTTCCTATTGCTGGAGACATAAAAATATTACAGAGCAGAATGAAATTTGACTGTTGGAAAATTAAGGGGTTTTTTCCATTATTTTTCTTTCAAAGCATGTCAATATTTTTGGATAGAACTGCTCTGAAGATCATTTTTCATAATTGGTATGTTGGTGTTAAAGTAAATGTACACTATTGACACCACTTGCTATGCAAGTGAGAGTATGTGGCCTCTTAAGGATTCCTGTAAGCAAATTTGAACATTTTTTCCCAATATGTGCAGCTCAAGGGAAACATGAGATATTACTTTAAGCTCTGTTTATATAAAAAACTTTCATCCTTTTTTTCAATTATTCTAGTGAAGGGGTCCAATACAACCAACTTTTATACTGGTTTTGATTTTACTTTTATTTTCATGACAATTCTAGTGGATTAAAATTAAGGTTTCAGGATGCAGCATTAAACAATCAAAAAATACTCTGAAAATTTCCTTCCCAATTTCCAGCCATTTCCAGTCATGTTTTTTTTTGCACCCAAGACAATATTTCCAGGGGTCTTTTTAAAAATGTGGAATTCTGAAAATTCAAAAATGTGTGTTCTGCAAATTTGCCTTCTCATTGTAAGGAATATTATCACTATCTTTCACAAAGATTTCATAGTGAGGCACTGATGTTAAACAGGGGATTATTAACATTCACTCTGCTCTCATAAATCTCCAGATCATCCAGAAAGGTGCCTGGTTTGAATGTGACATGTTTTCCTTCCAGAACATATTCTCCTGCTGCCTCCCCAGAGCAGTCAGGGTGCTGAGGCAGGGAGGGAGAGAAGGTTCTTGCCACAGAGCCCAAGTACAGCCAAAGGGCTCGTGTCCCCACAGGCACAGACACACTTTCTGCCTGTCTTCTCTGTATCCATCTCCACCTTGGGATCTGCTTTGCAGAAATGCTGAGCACTCTTGTGTGTAACTAAAGCTGTGCTTCACATTTAAATAGACTCCTCTGTCATACCTTAAGATGCAAATAATCACATTTTAGACATCTCAGATTAGCCACTCCACATTCAAGTACACTTTTCACGTTTACCTGTTCCTCAGTTTTCTGTGCATAAAAAAGAGGCAGCGCTCTCAACAGAGATGTTGTGATGATAAAGGAATTGTTTATGAAGCACTCAAATATATCAGTGGTAAGCACTGTAGAAAAAATGACGTGAGGAACAGGTCAAAATTGTGTGCAGCACTGAACAGGAACTGAAAGATGTTGAAAAATGTTGGGTATGGGAGCATTATGCATCCTGTACTTTGACTGGAACAGGAATACTATAGAAATATATAATGTAAATAATACACCTGTACTCTATATAATATTCACACCATAAGAAACCTACCCAAAATTATTAAAACTGAAGAAATTGTTTCACTTCTGTTCCACATAGTTACAGATCTTACTAACATTCTAGGACCTTAAACATGTTTCAGGCTGTCTCCTATGTTGCTTGTCATATAATAAATACTGCTGTGATCTTACAGGTCCAATTGAATCAGCAACTTCTTGCTCTTTCTATAGAAATCAATGGCTAGAGATTATTTGATAATGCAATCTAGAAATCTTCTTTTGATACGTTTTTTGAGTGCCTTAATATGCATAATTTTGACCCTGTTGATTTCCCTGGAATCTTAGTTCTTTTTTCGAACACATTTTTGATATCTGATTTGGGTTATATGGTATGACAGGGTTAGGCACCATCTGATCTGTCTATGATGCCAGACATTTTATAAATATATCAGAAAATAAATAAAACCTCTCCTCTCACCCACAGAAGTTAGATCAAGATTATTTCCACTTGTTGGGTTCTAAGTGTCCTGTATTAAGGAACGGTAACATGGTGCAACTTGAAAGGGGTGATATTTTCTAATGTGTTATGAGGGCAGCCAAAGAGAGGGTTACTCCAAAATTATTTGAGAATCGTCTATGGCTCTTAGTCTGCTCCTCTTTTGTTTATATGACAGTTCAGTGCAAATCCTGAAAGGGATCTAGGTTGGAAATTACATTCTCAGCACAATTTTACCCAACTTGCAACTTTAGACAGCTACCAACTACCCACCATAGAGTTCTTATTGATTTTGATATTATTGCTTCAGTAGAAAAAATATGTATAACTTTCCAAGTACAGAGAGATGTTTTTAGAAAATCAGGAGAGACTTCAAACACGATTTGATATTCAACTTAAAAAAAGGGGGAGGGAACAAAATGAAATTAGTTTTTAAATAATGGGATAAAGCAAATATTTGAGAAGGAAATGAAAACCTGTCTGTCACAGAAATTCAAATTTAACTGGAATTTGAGCCTCAGAGATTCAAATATTAGTGCCTAATTTCTTCCCATATTACCTAAAGTGTTCTGAGCTCTGTTGGGATCATCACTTTGTACAAACTATGTATTAAGTATATATATATTTATTTATCTATTATTTATATTTATATGTGCATATATATATATGTAAAAGTTATTTGGGAAAAGCAATTTTCCTTATCCCAAAAGTGTCATAGCTATAATCGATAAAAGACTTCAGTGCTTATAAATTAGTCAGAGTGATGTCTTTCAGAGCACCCGCTGGTGACCATCAGCAAATGTGTATATCTCGCCAAAACACAGAAATACATCCTCAGCAAAAGCAGTTTTCTCTAGGTCCACTGCAGGAAACTCACTCTAGGGAGTAAAAAAAGTCCATAGACAAAAAAAAAAAAAAAAAAAAAAAAAGGCAGGTAGCTGTGCTAAGTGTCTTAAGTGTCTGAAAACAAAACAGCTGAGAGAGGGAACTTGTAAGTAAATTCATTGGACACTGTGTCTTTTGTAGGAAGAGGTCTGCTGATTGCTGGCCCAGACGTGCAAAGGGATGTTGCCTTCAAATAGGAAACTATATGTAAAGCAAAAGTCCGAATCTAATTACCCCTTTAAAAACAGTTGTGCACTACTAAGTACTATTTTTAAGAAGTTTGCTTCTATCTCAGTGACTGAGTGAATGAATGACAAAAAACCAGTCAGTAGATGCTTACTGGACTTGCTCCTACTCTTTCTGGGTTATCCAAACAGAAGAGATGTCAGTTTAGAAGTGTCTTGAAAAGTTTGTATCTCATTTCTTCAGATGACATGCACTCACACAGTCCGGAGTTCCAAACTATCAGAGAATAAAAAACATGTGGTCCTTTTCATAGAGTTTTAAGTTATACTAGAGTGCTAAAACTATCTACTCTGACCTCAATACCAGGTGTCAGGACCCAAGAAACAACCAAGCTAAGCTTTTTAAGGATAAAGAGGGACCTCTAGGGGACTCAGAGTTGTTTTTATAGCTAGAGATCCGTTTCCATAAAGTGATAGCAGAATAAGATCCTCTGCCCTGGAAACACATTCTGCAAGCTGGAGCCAAAGAATCTGGCTAGAGCCTTGTAAAACCTAGAGGAACTTAGTGAAACCAGATGGGCTTTGCATATCAGTGCAAACAGTTGGGTTGGGTGGTGTCCAGGAGAAGCACATTGGGACAATGCTCCATGGGGTAACAGTCTGGGTTGCATTTTTTCCTGCAGACTGCTCTGCAGAAACCTCTTGGGAAATTGTCCCGACGCAGCGAGCAGTTAGGTAGACTGGATTTCCCTGCTTCAATTGGCAGATCTGATGGCTATCCTAGTTGAAATGATTCCTGCCTTTAAAACCACTTATTCCTGAAACTCATACAGTAAAGAGAGCACCTCTTGTCTCCAATCAGATCAGGTCTAACATGACTGGTACTGTACAAACAGGCCAATCACTATTTGCATTGAAACAGACTGCACACATGGTATCAGATATATAGGAAAAGCAATCTCAATGAAAAGCCTCCCTAGATACAGTTAGAAGCTCTTAATTATGTTATCCTTAGAACCCTAACACACAGCCATCTTCTAAATAACATGGTTTGAAAACTATGATGTGTGATGAAGTTATTCAATTTCTGGAGCAAAGCATAATCATTTCCACCTGAGAGTAGTAGCTGTAAATTATGTTACCAAGCGATAATGAATATTAGCTTACTGGCTAGAAGAAAGGGTTTGTGCTTATATGGAAAAGGAGAACACCTTTCACACACCTCTGTTGCAATTTTACAAAAAGGGTAGATGGTAGATGTAGCAGTGGTTCTGCTTTGCTGCAAAATTTATTTTAGTATATCTTGCCTCTAAAATGTTATGCAAAGCTTCATTATATTTTAATCTGCAAGTGGATTAGATAAAGAATGACCCTGGGAAACAGATTTTTTTCCTTCTGATTTTTGAGAGGGAAAATGGTTTGAGGTAAAGTTCCTGCAACTGAGGAAACTTGCTTGAATCAACAATAAGGTACTATAAGGAGCAACATGTCAGAACCACTAAGCCAGAGTTATGCACAGATTTTGTGTAAATCCCATGATCACCAAATAAATCCATTTATTGCTCACAGCATCTGTGACCTGCTGCTCTTCACCTTTCTCATTTACAGAGTGACTCTACTGTCTTCAGTTGTGTCCCTCCACACACTGTGTCCTTTAGCTGCTCCTGCAATGAGCAGTAAGTGTATATTTAGGAAAGAAACTGTGGAAAAATATTTAGGCAGAATATAATTTCTGTTACAGAAACTATGTACAGACTCAGAAGAAAAAGAAAGAAGCTGAGGAGGTATCTGATAATTTTGAATTGGGCTGACAGACAAGCAAATTCAAACAATACTGTGGTATGTTATACTTGTATTACATGCTACACTTAAAGGAACTTTAAATTTTTCATAGGGTGCCAAAAAATACTTCCCTTAATTTTGTGTTTGGTCATTCTAGATCATTAGCGAATATTTTTGTTATATATATGACTCTCCTAAAGTGACGAGTAATATGCCACATCCACTTTTCCTTTACATATCCAGTTGGGACTTCTGGATTTCCCCCTTTTGGAAAGATGCTATTTGGTATCTCACTGTCTCTGTGCTATTCATTGACTGAAGACACAGCCTGATGCAATGACAATTAAACATCCTTGTAACATTTACAATTTCAGAAAAAATGTGGAAATAAGGAGGCTTCTTCTCTTTTCCTCTACCAGCTTAAAATATTTTATGGGTAATTTGGCTTATATTTTGATTTGCAAGGTTTTTCTAGAAAATGCATAAAATTCTGTGATCTAAAGACTACAGAATGCATACTTTTAAAATGTTTTTCAGATCTGTCTAAATAGTGTTGAATGCTGCATCTATTTTAATGTCTTATCATTTCTGAATGACAATGACAGATAATGATTTATTTTAAAGAACGCATGCAATTAAACTGAAGTCTACATTGGCAACATACAGCAATGGGACAACTGAAACAAACATCTCACTTAGGTACCAGCTCTCTGGCATTCAAATTACACCACAATTACACTTTATAAATATGTGCTTCTTTTTTGTTTTTTCCTTTCTTTTTTATTTTTTGCAGATGAAGGATGAAAATATAAAAAGATCTTCACTACAGACCATTCTAATCCTTCTCTCACACTTCCTATTTCGAAAGGTTTCTTCAGAACATCAAAAAAAATTCTTAGACTACCGTGAGCAACTGGAATGATTTGTGCTTGTTTCCAGTGTTTCAGTGGGATTATTTTAACTCATTTTGATATTTCTGTTCCAGTGTGTTGGAGGTTTCTGAAACATCCTTGTAAGTATATAATTTCTGAGTTGCTATATTGACCCATGTCGTACACTTGGGATAGTAGGCGCTCTAAACCACTCCTTGTCCAAGCATGAAACACTTAATTAACCTTTCCAGCTTTCTATGAGTCACAATTTTATTGTGTCCCCATGCAACACTCATTTTGTTATTCTGCAAATTGAAAAAATTGGCATTGTAATTCACCTTGGTTTGGTCTAAATGGTTCCAAGTGCATCTTCATGAAGGGCAGCTTTCTCAATTTGTTGGAGTGATCAAATAATTTCATCTTCCAACTGTTCTATTCCCATAATCTTGTAGCAGCCTGAGAGAACACCAAAAACAGGACTAAGACCCTATGGTCAGGATAAATTTTATTGAATGAGTTCATAATTTATTGAATGAAGCCTTGATAAAGTTACTCAAGAGAAATTATTAGAAATTACTTCCTATCATAAGAGTCTGTTTCGGGAAAATATACTATATTAAAATTTTATTTTTTATTTTTGTATCATAACATTGCAGCATTGCAAAATCATGGGAGTTTGAGTATATTTTTTTATTATTTTCTATATTTATTTTTCATACTAACATTTTCACCTAATACCATACCATGTCAAACATTCTTGCTTCAAAACTTGACATGGAAGTGTTCGGAGTTCTTAAGATTTTTTTGAGTCATGAGGCAAAGCTGCTGTTTAATACTGTTGCAGACATTACCTTCTCTTGTATCAAAATATTTTATAACAAAATAAAAAAATATAATAGTTACTTAAGAATACTTTCTGCTTTGAAGGAAATACTCTCTTCTTTATCTATAATGAAGAAAAAGAACAGTCTGTCTTAAGCCCGGTCTTCATATTAGGATTTCATTTAGTTTCAAATCTTTCCCTTACAAGGACTGTGGAGAACAGAGCTGGGGAACAAACACACCTACAGTCTTTCACTTGTTTAGATATTCCATCATTTTGAATGCTATTTTCCAACAAGATAAGAAGACAGGTGTTCCCAGAAGCTGGATATCTTTGCAGATATGGAATAAGGAGGAGAAGGTCTCAGACCAGGGCACTCCTTTTTCTTGGTAGAAGTGGCATCCTAGAGTCAAGCAGACAAATATGTCTTTTGCCTACTTGGAAAACAATCCCTATGGGCTTAAATCCCAAAGAGAACAAATAAAAACAGTACAAGCTCAGTACAATAAATCAGCCAGATGGGAGAATGAAAGTAGCAAAAACATATTAAGGGAAATCACATCAAGGCAGAAAAAAAAGTAATATGAGGAGCATTCAGCTCCACAGGGAGAGACATATTTAAATTAGCATGGAGTCATTAAGACAGAATAGGCAAAATACATTTTAAGACACCTGAAATGCAACAATATCATATTTTCACAGGTAAATTTACAAGGTAAGAAAGGAATGAGTAAAGCGCAGAGCTCAGTACAAAATTTTATTATCATTGTGTCTCTGATTATAATGTATTTACTTCTAACATTCTTAATAAAGCAGCAAAGTCAAAATATGTTCTGCAACAGTTTTTGCTGCAAAGAGAGAACGAAATAAAAAATTGAAAAAAGCTTTTTGAGAAAAAATTAAAAGATACAGTCAAATGAGTGAAATCTACACAAGCAGCATTTAGAGGGTTAAAGGATATGAGTATTGATGTCTCAGAAAAATTATATTAAGTCTTAACAGAAAGAAAAGGAAAGCTAAAAAAATTTTAGCTTTTGAAGAGGGTGAAATGGAGCCTATTCAGTTTAAAATGTAGTCTTCAGAAAACTGAAGGTGTGGCCATGAAGGAAAAAGAAAAATAAGATCCAGTGACAGCAGAACAAGAAGACTGATTCCAATATCATTGAAACACCTCAGGAGCAGGAAGCCTGAGAGAGAGTTAACAATGTCAAAGTACAGAAGTACAGAAGTACTTAGAAAGCATAGAGCTGCTGTGAAAAACTTGAAACATATTGGTCTTGGGTTCACCCCTTTGGGAATTGTTTTGCCTTTTTTTTCCTTTTTTTTCTTTTTTTCTTTTTTTCTGAGAGATAATGTAGATAAGGCAGAAAAGGCCTTTTCCAGTGAAGCAGCAAAATCTGAAACCACTTTAAAAATGAACATATGGGGCCAGGTAACATTCTTGTAAGACTTCTTAGGGAGACTGAGATGAAATTTTACTTCAGTAAAGCCTTTGATACTAATTGCCATTGTATTCTCCTGGAAAAGCTGGCAGCCCATGGCTTGAACAGGTGCAGTCTTCTCTGAGCTAAAAACTGACAGGATGACCGAGCCCAAAAGTGGGGTGAATTTTTGGAATCTTTGCTGGTCAGAGTGACTTTGAGATATGTTAGAAAGTTTCTTTTTTTAGCTTGGCGGTCAAAGAAGGAGTCAGAACTTTTTAGGTTTTGGTCTCAAGGTTGTTCATTGGGGTTTTTTTATAAAATTTTTCTTTTGGCTTGCTGAGGTCTGCTCAGCAGGACTGTCACAGGCACTCTGTTTGCTTCAGGGTGGTGTTATCTTTTTATACAAAAAACTATGTATACAATATTTATAATTACTTTTTAATACTTATCATTTATGTTAGATAGTGAGCTTTTACTCCAAACTAATCTAAAAGTGCCAGCATCACAGCAGAAGATGGAGGCTAAGAAGAAGAAGGAGAAAGGCTGGACATGCTTTGATTTTTCTATCTTGCTTTTGAACTCATTCTAAAAACTTTAAAAATCTATTTTTTACTTTGTGATAAATTCACTATCCTTCTATTTAAACTTTTGTGGCTCGTGATTCATCATATAAGGTTGGCAATCATTCTTTTTAAGGGCTAAATCAAAGGCACAGGGATCTTGGGCTTTGTGCTAAGGTCTCTGAGCCTCCTGGGCAGGGCTCAAGTCTTCTAGGGCAGCTAGAAGAATTTCTTGGGTTTTGACAGTGAATGATGCTGGTTAACAGCTGGTAATTAGTAGGGTTCTTCAAGACTCTGTACTGGGACCAGTCCAGATCATCTTTGTTGATGATCTGGACAAGGGGGACAAGTACATCCTCAGTAAGTTCATGGATGACACTTCTTTGGGCAGGAGTGTTGATCTGCTGGAGGGCAGGAAGACTCTGCAGAGGGATCTGGACAGGCTGGAGCACTGGGCTGAGGCCAGTGGAACGAGGTTCAGTAAGGCCAAGGGCCAGGTCCTGCCCTTGGGTCACAACAGCCCCAGGCAGGGCTACAGGCTGGGGAAGAGTGGCAGGAAAGCTGCCCAGCAGAAAAGGACCTGGGGGTGCTGGTCAACAGCAGCTGAGCAAGGCAATGGCATCCTGGCCTGGATCAGCAGTAGGGTGGCCAGCAGGACGAGGTCATTTATTGTTTATCACGAGCTTTGAACATTGATCTTTACTGATTAATTCTTCTGGCCTCATGTTTCCTTGACCCTATGCTATTAGCATGAACATCTAGAGGTGCCTTTCTTTCACCTTCAACATTAGGTGCTATGGGAGATGTGGATTTAAGAAATAAAGATTTGATATAATTACAAAATTTTCCATACAGACTGGGTCTGAGACTGTGGAGACTGAATGACTTCAGATCTCAGGCATATTCTCTTCCTGGCCATGACAGTTTTTGACTGTGACATAAGCAAAATTACAAGTGACATACAATAAGGAAGTCACAGCATTGCTCTCTTTCCACCTTTAAGAAAGTATATTAATTATTGTATACAGCATTAGTAAGCAAAAGGCATTTCTAAAATATATTACATACTAAAATATGTATGTAATGCATATGTATGTAATGCATTACATATAATGCATTTAAATGCATTATAGCCCGCTTAGTCACACTTAATAACAAAATCTAAATACAAATAAGAATTAAACTACCTCTACCTGCTAAATTTAATCATTATATTTTGATTTGTGAGACAATTAATAAATCTCAAGACAATACTTATAAATTTGAACATGAAAATAAGGAAATGATAACAAAATACTTTTCTATCAGCATTTAATATTCACAGCAGTGGCAGTCTCACAGAAATTTGTTTTCATAGAATATTTTGTTTTGCTTCTTGAACAAAAGAGTATTTCAATATTTTTAGGTTGATAAATATAATTATCCTTTGAGCATTTATTCATTCTTTTGCTATTGAGAGAAATAGCATTTTGAATTAAAAGACACCTCCCACTGGGTTTGAACTTCCTATCTCTAAATCATATGGTGTTATCAGTACCATTTTCTCATTTGATCTAAACCATTACAATAAGACTCAATATTTTTCAAGTATCTATAATTGCTTAAGGGAGACAGAACACTTTAAAACATAATTTGAAATAAACAGTTTTAAATAATGACTCTTATTTGTCAGAAAGTAATGGTAATTGGAAGACAAGCTACAGCAGATAAATCTCTGTTTTCTCTTCCTGTGCAACAAGAGGGAAGGGAAATCTTGAATTATTGTGGCTTAAGAGGGGGATAGAGATCTTTTCTAACAGCTTCACAGAAAAAAATTATTTTAAATTCCCTTGGTCTGATTTTGACTGTCTTAGAGTGTCCATGTACCACAGGGTCTCTCTCCCTCTGAAACATCTGGTCAGTGACAGCTTTCCAGAATAAATGGATAACAACTCTGATCGGAGGCTGCAATTTCTCTCTTCTAATCCCCAGCAGCCTACTTGATTGATCCTTTATGCAGCTATGCTGCATAAAGATTAATATTCTATTTGTCGAGTATCAAACAGCAGTAGCTGATATCCAGCAGGCATGGCAGATGATTTCAGGAGCATCCTCAATCTTGAGTTGTCAAGTTGTACATGCAACTCTCCTACAGAACAGTGAGAGGAAAAACCTGCAGGAGAAGAGAAGGGAAGACTTACAGCCCAAGAGAGCTGAGGCCTTGTGAAAAGGGCAGTCTTGTGGGACAGGCACCCATTCAAAATGGCTCTCATTTCCAAACCACATTTACAAAATCCACTGCTGGGAAATCTGACTCACACAATTGTCACATGCCTAACCCCTCCAAATACTTTTTAACCTAGTGCTCCTTATTTGTTGCTCTGTGCCCACTAGTCTCTCTCAGACTTAATAAAGATTTAAAATCTGTTGTTTTCTAATTAGGGCTGTCTCAACAATGTACTTGAAGAAAGTTACTCAGCCTCAGTACAGTACATCGGGCTACTTCATTTTGTAGCAAAGTAATATGTTGTTAATGTTAACAGGTTATTTTGTGTTATAGCTGTATAAGCAGAACTAACAAATATCAAAAATGAAAGCTAACAGCAGGGTCTTTATATCTGAAGATTCTACATGGTTTTGATCAGTGGATTTCTTATAAGTGGTAAACAGCTTGTCATGTCTCAGTGACTGAGCAGCCTATTATATTCTGGATTCAGTTCTGATTTCTTTGCAGATGAAAGTGAGTTGATGTGAATTGTGCTTTTGTTGTGTGTAGGATAGAGTTTCACTCTAATAGACGCTTTTGCAGCACTCATAGATAAACTCCTCTGGGCACTAGATGCATTATTACCTATTAATTTTAATGATTCCCTACAGTAGTGTCTATTAAAGAAATTAAAATACTAGGGTGTAACCTAAAACAAAGTTTCAGTGGGGAAACAAACGGCTCAAAAATGTAGTTAGCCTCATTTATTTCAATATCTGGAAAACTACATTTCCTCTCCCAAGGAAAAGGAATAAATGTTTCTAATACTGCAAATTTGAGAAAGTTTGAAGGTAGCAGTTTGAAGGTCTCTTTTCCATTCAAGCTGGGCATTCAGAATATGAATGTGAGGCAACTGTTTGGCATCCTTTTATTAGCTGTCTCTGGAGTTCATTGTGGCACCAGCAGTCTCCCCCTCTGCTCAAAGCCCTGAGATTACTGCTTTTGGTAGTCTGACTTAATTATTTTTTACCCATATTCATTTCTTCCTTGAATAGCCATGAAACATCTAGTCATTTGGTCATTCTTTGATGAAACTGAGAAATTACTGTGAGCTAGCTGTTTAAAGTACAGAATTCATATTTCATGGAGATAAAAGGATGCTTATGCCATGGCTATGTTTTGGCAGTATTGTTCATACTCTCATAGAAAACATTTTGATATTGTTAAGGGACTGCAACTTTTCCTTTGGGTCAGGACAAGTACTTGATCTTTCCAGCACAGAATCCTAGAATCATGGAAATGGAGCTACTAGCAATTTTCGCTGTATTTTCACAGTGAGCACTTCGCCTTGACATTTGCACCACACACTGGTGTCTCTTCCAGAAGTTGCCATCTCACTCAGCTTTGCAGCAGAAATGTGTATGTACTTATTTGTGCCCTGCTTCTTAAGGGTATTTCTATCACCCTATTGTCTCAAATTGTGCTCTGTTCCTTTGGCTCTGAATTGTGAGTTGCATGATTTTAAATGTTGAATAATGATCTTTTCAGCATACATGGCAATATTACTTCAAGATCAGAGAGGTATAGGAATAGAATAGGGAAAATGTGGTGCTGATGTTTAAAAAGGGATTCCAGAGTTACCTGGGAAATGTGAGATATTATTTAATTTGGTTAAAAGTGGTAAAAATGAAATTGCAAATCATTCATAGTCAAGCATAATATACCAGTGAAGAGTTAAACTGTTTTCTGTAAACATAAGTAATCTCTCCAAAAAATGGGATTTTTTAATCCCAAAATCCTCCCAACATATTACATTTTTTAGAGGCATCAATGAATCTCTGGGTTATTGTTACTTTAGTATGCACGGCTTTCAATATATTTTGAAAGTTTTCCACATTATTTGTTGAATTTACTAGGGGTAAAATGATACAGACTATAGAAGTTCAAAAATCACGCTAAAGTTCAAAATTAAGGGAAGTTTGTAAAATACCTACGTGAGAACTTGCATTATTCCATCATATTTTAAACAAGCTCATAAAGAAACATGAATAAATGGAATTATAAAGTCTGAAGCCAATATATAGTTAATTTCAATTGCTAAAACTAAAGCAGACATTGAAAATTCATTCAAACAACATTAATGACTGAGTAATAAAGTGAAACATGAGATTAAGGTCTTAATTTTTTTTTCTTTATACTGTCCACTGTGGTCCTCTACATCTAAGCTAAAGCCACCTGAGGAAGAAAATTGTGATGTCATCTATGTCTTTTCTATTTCACAGGGTCCAAAGCAATTGGAAAATCAGATAAAACATTATCAATTAATAAGAACTGGTCCAAAGTCCAATGCAAAATAATATTTAGGAAATAATGTTCACTCACTGAAATTATCCAGCAGAGGTTTTAAAACCAAAAACCAAAACCCAAAACCATTGAAAGCATAGCTTTCAGTCTGGAATTGATTGATAGATGGTACTGTAGAGGTAAAAACTGTAACTTGTTTTGGAATACAGTACAATAATATTTTGGAGTATGATTAGTGCACCAATCTAAGTCTATCAAACACAATGGTCCCTCTTAGTTCAACAAGTCCTGAAAATGTGCATTGCTGGAAGGGAAAAGACTATGCAAACATCTTTCATCTTCTGCCCAGGATTTGTTACTGATTCCTGACACTGATATACAGCATACGGCCGCAAGTGGCCATTTTTATTCCAATTTTTGTATAGGGCCACAGATTTTCTCTGAAGCTATCCCTCAAATAGACCCACAAAGCAAATGCTGTTGCAGCACCCAGCATCATGCTGTGCAAGCAGGCTGCTGAAATGGAAGAACTTGGTGCTCTGTAGTGCACACCACATTTCTGCCTGCTGGAGGTTTAAGTGGACACAAATATCCTTGAAGATGATGTGGGCACCTTTAAGCTCTGTAGCTGCTGCACATGAATGTCTTTAGCTGAAACTAGCTCAGTATGAAGTAGAGAGAAAACATAGCTCTCCCTGGGATGTGCATTTGTGAGGGGTTTGATCTCAGCACACACATAAGCACACACACACACTTTTCTTGATCTGAAATCACCTGATTCTGCCAGTCCCTGGACACACTGCAAGGATGGAAGGCTGATGGAGCAGTTGAGGCAGTTGAGCCATTGACATGTAAACTTGAGTAGACTGAAAAATTCTGAAGATTTAATCCTGAATTACATTATGTTTGAGACAGTTCAGGGAAAAAAGCCTTTGAGGGTTTTGGGTCTGTTTAGTTAATACAAAATAGTGCTTTTCTAAAGAATTACCCTGTTCAGTTCAAAATGCACTCCTCTTTTGCAGGTAAGAGCTTGGTTAAACTTCAGCCCCTGTTACCTAGCAGTTTTGAATTGTGTGGGGTTTCTGTTGCATATTCACTCCTTCTAGGTAGTATTCTGCAGGATACATTTATCCCAAGTCTTCCCTTCTTTGAAGTATGCCTTCTTTGATATGATGATGGAAACACATGTGCATTTGCTCAGACCAGCCTCCCTTTGCAGAGCAGACACGTGGTTTCCTTTTTTCCTTCTGTGTCAGTATATTTGTAGATTTGACATTTAATATTTACCCTTCCAACATGGATAGCTATGTATCTATCTTAAGAACAATTCCTCTAAATTAATTCATTTTCTCTAGCTGAAAATTGCTTTTTAACACTTTCCTGAATGAGCCATCAATTAATATGCAGATTAGAATTGATCAGTATTTCCCTGGAGTAGAGCTCTCTTACTTGGTCAGTGATTAATTCACACTGGTGACCTCCCTGAGCTCTTGGGGATACAGATTTTAATTTTACCTTATTAGAGAATAAATGTTATGCAAATAATAGATACAGATATATGAAGTACAGCAAGATTAATAGAGTACAGGATGATCATTTGTGTTACATGGCATGCATTTGAAACAATCTCATTTTTGCAAATTTTCTCTTTTTATTAACTTTGTTTTTTAGAAATGCAACACCTGGTAGAGGTACTTCAGATAGTAACACAAATCAGTAAAATAACTGAAATATAAGACCAGAGGGAGTTTATTGGATTGTTTTGGGTTTTTTTCCTGGATGATGAAGATGGTGCTGTCTTTGAACCCCGGTCTCTTTACTTTTTAGCTTTCTTAGGATATTTACTGCTCTTTCCCCTTCATTATATTTTTCCACTGGTTCTCTCCTGGGCCAGAATCCCTAGTCTGACATTTTATTTTTCCTGGACAGAGGTGAGTGATGTCACTGAGCAAGAGCTATGACTTCCATGCTGCTCATTCAGTCTTTATACTGGATCCTCAGTTACTTAACCTTTCAGTTTGGATTTCTCAAATTGCACTCTGCTCTAAAATCTCAAGCTGGTGCACCACTCACTTATTTCACTGTGTGCCAGGATTTTCTTTTCATCTAAAGGATGTGCTACATTCCCAGATTTTCACCTAGCTGAACTGGCAGAGTTTCACATGGCACATCTGATAGCAATTAACCAGGGTAGCAGCATCTGAAATGACTCTACAATAAGCAGCAGGGTTTCATGTGAACTGTAACCAACACGTGTGTGAGTTTCAGCAGATGAAATATGAACCACATATTTTCATGGTAGCCCCTTACCATTGAATATTTGCCTCAAGCTCCATCTCTGGTGTTTTTTCACCCCTCAGATAGGCACTTCCATTCACTTCCATAGCTGTTACCACTGTCGGAAAGCTATTCACTGCATTTTTAATCCTTCTATACCTGAACTGACCCCATCTTTCCCTTCTGCAACTGTCCTGAACTCCTTTCATGCTTGCAAAACCCACATCAAAAATGAGCAGGAAAAGGACCACAATGATCATGATCAACCCATGATCACTAACTAAAAGTGACTTAAATTAAAGGAGTGATCAGGACTATTTTAATTGCATATACCACTTATTGAGAATATCTCCGGTTCCAAAATGAACTTTCTGTTGGAGAAGTTTCTTAGCTACAGAGTGGAATTTCTGGACTTATCCTGAGAAATACCCACAGCCCCAAATCTCTGTGAGATGGACTCAAGTTACTGTTCTGCAGCTGGGACTCAAACCATGTATTTTCTATTTTGGAGGACTTCCTTTCTGCCAAGGCTGTTGAATACAAAACTGTTAGTGTGGTAAATGCAATAACCTGTCCACTTACCTCGTTTTCTTTATTTTCCAAGAATATCAAATACTTTACTTAGGTCCATGAAGCTTTGGTTTCTGACACAGAACCAACCTTTTGAGCTTCATTCTCTTTAACAGAATTGCACATGAAATCAAGCAGCAAGACTTGCATCCTGCTAGGACAATCTCCTGCATCTTCTGGATGCAGATTGACGTGGGATATTAACTATATCCCGAAACCCATGGAATTTGCCAGACTGAGTGGTGAATTATAACTGATATAAAGAGTTTGTCCAAGAAGTATTTCTGTCTGATGTTATTAGTGGCATTCAGTTTCTGGTTGTAACATGAACATTCTCAAAATCTTCTTTTCATCTGCAATCCATCATTGATATTTGTGGGGTTTATTTTGGTGGGGTGAAACAGCATGATACATGAAGGCTTGGCCTTGTGGATACATTTACAAATTTGAAGTAAGTTGTTATCAGTCCCCATTGAGAGATTCACTCAATTAGTATTATATTACAGCATTAGTGGTGAACTCCTGCTGATCTAGGCAGGAACAGGCAAATGCCTGTCTAGCCTGCCTCTGGCTGGACCTCAGAGCAGCTGCTTTTGGAAACAATGCCAGTGCAAAGCAATTCATTCCCTGATGCACTGTGCCAGCAAGCAGCACTCATCACTTCAGGGACTTCTTTACTGAAGGTCAGCTACACACACCGTGTTTACATGGCTAATGAATCCATTCACCACGACTGCCTGTTCTCCTTTATGAGCCATTTGTAATTTGCTTACTCCAGCTCCAGCATGTGGCCTGCCAGGACATAGCTGGTAATGTCCTGATCTAGCCAAAACCAGTGCTAGAGACAAAGAGGGTAAGCTGAGCATGTTGAGGCTCACCACTAAGTGTCTCAAAAAGGAATGTCCTGAAAACAGTTTTCAACCAATTCCACCTATCACCCTTAGGTTAAATATGCTCTGACATTCCATATCCAACATCTGGCCTTGGAGTTAAAATGCAGTTTTAAATAAAGCTGTAAGATGAATCTTATCTACCTCCTACAAAATTCTAGCATTATAATTACTTTCCAAAGCTTATTTTCCCTCCTGTGTGCTCTGACATGCCAGGGTAAATTTCCATTCCTTCCAAATGAACTAAATATGGAACAGATAAATAACTGAGCATTTCCTGATTTATGGAATCATTATTTTTTACTAGAGAAAAACATTCAAGTCCATAGGGGAATAAATCAATTCTCTTATTACTTCATATTATTTGCACCCAAACAATATTTCCCATTCATTAAAATTGTCTGTTATCTCATTAAGTATTTTTGAAGAATAGAACAGAAGAATAGAGAGGTCAGATACAGAAAATCATTTTGCTTAGATTTTTTTGGGTTTTTTTCCTTTAATTGGAACTTTGTACCAGGACTCTGGAAGTTTCTGTGGTTGATAACCCAGAGAGAAGTGCCATACAGACTGATTTTCTGACAGAACTTCAGGATTATATGTCAAAACTGACATTTACCTTTGAAAAATATTAAGTGAAGTGATTAGCTCATTGAGACATAGTTTAAGTTCACAGCCATTTCTGGTTATGACTTTCATCTAATTTTGTGTCTGGCGCAAGCGTTAATTGTGAATTTTGTAATTGTAAAATTATTTCTGTACTAGGATATCAATTGGAATAAAAGTATTATATGTCCCCGACATGTTTTATGAAAAATCCTTTCTTTAGGATTTTCCTCCTGAGAAGCTGAGAGGCCTCAGGAACAAAATGTAAACAATGATTGTTTGCTGCTGTGGAATGCCACAGGTGGATCTGTGATTGGTCTTATGTGGTTGTTTCTAATTAATGGCCAATCACAGTCCAGCTGTCCAGACTGTCTCGGTCAGAGACAAACCTTTGTTATTCATTCCTTTTCCATTCTTAGCTAAGCCTTCTGATGAAATCCTTTCTTCTATTCTTTTAGTATAGTTTTTAATATAATATATATCATAAAATAATAAATCAAGCCTTTTGAAACATAGAGTCAACTTTCTCATCTGTTCCCTCATCCTGAGACCCTTGTGATCACTGTCACAATTATACTTTGAAGTAGAGACTGTCTGTGATAGCCTCAGGGGCCAGCACTCACCTGACCAAGTCTTCCCTTCAGGCATGGTACTTATCTACTCTTATGTAGAAGGCTGCAGCAATCCAAGCCAGTTAATCTGGACTTCCTCTATTATTGGTAAAAAAAAGCTTAATAATTAAGAGATGTGATGGAAGAATAAGTGTAGAAAATAATCTTACTTCCCATGTTGGATTAATGGTATGAAATTTTTTTCCTTATCCTTATAAATAGGCACAATCTTCCACTTTTTTTAACGTTATCCCATATGTAAAAATAGCAAAGGTGATTTCACTTTCTACTGGTGCTACTCAAGTTTACACAGGTTGGTACAGAGGGGAATGAAGGAGAAGTGAAGAGAAAATAACTCTTAAATACAGGAGTTAGCATGAGGCTGAGCTGTGGGTTTGGTGTTTTGGTGTGATGTGTCCCATTTCTCAGCTGCAACTTCAGTTCTGCACATTGTTCAGAACAAGGAGCTTCTATAAATTCAGACCAAGGACAGAAAGAAATCTGCACAGTGAGCTAATCTGCCCAGGCTATGGCAGGGGAAATTGAAAATAAAAATAATCAATGAAAGACACAACAACTGATATATGCCATAACTTAATCTAGAGGCTGTTGTATTCAACTGCAGCAGTGATATTGGATCGGTTGTCAGAATGGTTTTGCACTGCCACTAAAAGCCTTCAAACATTTAAAGACATCATTTCTCTCCATTCTCTTTCTATGAACTTACTACAATGTTTAGTATTACTCTAAAGCATTATGAATTTTTACTGAGTAAATTGTGAGGTACTAATCTACAATTAGTCAATAATGCTAAATATAAATTTAGAGGCTGATGCAGCTATTTCCAGATTCTCAATATAATTCAACCTCATTTGTTAGAGAGCAGGAACTTCTCAGTCAATGTAATTGAAAATGGAGCATTTGATAAGGTAAACACTTTCTGCCAACTTCCCCTGCCCTAGACTTCTGGATCCACTTAACTGAAAGGTTTCTTTTTTTCCTTTTTATTCTGAAATTTTCCCCCATGTTCCCTCTTCTTTCCTCACTCTCTGCTTCAATCCCTTAATTTGTCAAAAATTTCCTCCAAGTATATAATTTTTCATCCAATAGTTTCACTTTAACACAGTCATGAAAGTTAGCCAGTGTCGGAACCATTCTGAAACAGGCTGACAGGTTGCAGTTTAATGATAAACTATCACAAGGTGAGAAAACCTTCCACAAAGCATCCATGCCATGTAGCTGCACACAATGCAGCTTGAGCTTCATCTAGAACTGAAATGTTTTCTTCTCCCCACCGAGCTTCCAATGACAATTTATTCTTAGTGCAGCTTAAAGATGCTGGATGCAATTAAATCTGGCACAAGACCACTGGCATTAGCAGAATTATATCAGAGATGCATTTTGCCTCTTCTGCATTGAACAGTCTGGTAAATTTCTGGATAACACATACCTCGGCAAGAAACTGAAGTTATTTTACAGTACCCTTTAAAAATTTTTTTAAAATATTGATGTCTAAGTAAACAAATTGGAATATTAAGGCTAATTCATTATCAAGGTAATTTGGTTGGCTCCATTCCCCTTAAAGGGGACATGCCAATTTATACCAATAAAGTGCTTCATTCTGGCTGGTGATGATGAGAATGTACTGTGCAAGAGCCTGAATTATGGGCAAGGACTGCACTGTGCACAAATAGAGAAGGGGAAAAAATTCCTTTTGCAAAAGGTCTTTCCAGTCTGAACATTAGAAAACAGACTAAAGGCTGATGATGACAGGCAATCAGAGACAAAGCTTTAAGAAACGACAGCATAATAAATTAAGAAAATGTAAATAAATTTTGTCATGTCATACTTTTTGTTTTAAACTGATGGTGATATTGTGCTGTTTTTGAAATATGAGGACTGAAATCCAGCCCCACTGATATTCTGGGAGGCTTACTGCTGGTTTCTGTGGGACCACAGTGATTCCTTTTCTCTTCTTATTTAAAAGAAGACTAATTTAAATAATAGCCTTATAAAAATGTATGTTTTCTTTTCTTCCCTCTGGCTTTCCTATCCCTCTTCTTTGATCAGAATAAGATGTTCATTATTTGTCCAGCAAATGAATAATCTGCTAATTAACTGCACTTGTTATGTGATGAATATTCAATTACCATAATGGGAAGGGAAAGGAGATGTATCATACCTACACAAATTAATTTGTTGTTGGGCAATGAATTTGCATCCACCTGGTTGCAATTGCTCACTCTGAAAGGCTATCCAGGTGTGCTATATTTGAGAATTAAAGGAGCACACAGCCCATTTGCAGCCATATGCAAAAGGTGAGTACCTTTCTCTCGGTGTCTTTTAACAGGATTATTCAAACAAATTGAACTCAGAAATAACTTGTGTTCTGTCTAGTGATAAGAAAAAGGATTTATCAAGTGAATTAAATTAATTTTCTGTCTTTGAAAAATGGTAGCCCTATCAGATCATGTTAACCAAGAAGTGAGAGCATCCCCAGTGGAAAAACAGGCCAAACTCTTCCTGCACTAAAGACTACAAAATATACTTAAGTATGAAAGTCCAAATCTCATTGTTTCACTCTTCTTGGTGGTGTCTAAAACAAAACCAAAAATATCTAGTATGAAATGCTACAAAGCCACCATAATGGTCCATATTCTAATCATCAGGGTTAATCCAAGTAACACAGTAAAGGACAGAAGGGGACCAAGTCCTTTAAAAAGAGAACCAAGTTCATAGAACAGAAGGGTCCCATGTCTGTCCAAGGGAGAGACTGTCTGTCTGACACTCGTGCCCATCTTGTTCACTCAAATTTAGCAAGGAGTTATTATTAGTACAGTATGACAAAGTCCTCCATCTAAGCTATCTGTGACCTGGAATGCTACTACCACAGCCTCCACATCAGTGTTACACCATATATCCATAGAACAGCTGCTTTACAAGGATGACTGCTTTTTCTCTATTTACTGCCGATTAAGGATCATTGTGGTATAGTACGGGGCACAACAGTAATACTGGAAATGATCCAAATTCAATCCATAACACTTCTCTAACCTAAGGAGAAAGTAGAAAGGGAAAAAAAAACCTATAGCAGAAAATTATGCAGTGTTAGAGTAAAGAACAGAATTACTGATGGTATATCATCAAGTTCTGTGGCCAAGTGCTGGGGAGGAAAATCTCATTTCTCCTTTGGGAGGGGGAGAAATCTAAACAAAACCAAACCTGCCAACATAGATTAATTTCCATAAAAATACTATTAATAAATCCTAGACAATCTTTTCACAGGCTTAGATTTTCTTAGTGGCAACAATCAATTGTTAAAGGAACAAAAGGAGAGATGAAAGAAATTGAGGTTTACGACCAAAGTTTATTTCTTGGCAGTTGTAGTTCAGCACAGTGGTTTTTAACACTTAAAACATTAAATGGTGCTTCAGGTTTATTCTATAAAGTACAATGCAGAGGGAGTTTGCAGACACTAGAGAGGGTGCCTGGATACTTACAAACATGTCTCTACACACCTTCTTTGACAGAGTCAGTGTGGGATATCATGGGGCAGTACCTCAAAACAGGTCAAAAAATAGTTGTGGTAAGGTAGATCCCAATGCATTTTTGATAAAAGAAAGATTAAAAGAAGTGTTACTAACTGATTACCTTTTTTGACTTTATTTTTTCAATGTGAAATATTTGAATCTATTTCTAATACACTGTACATATTTTGAAAAGTTTTTACTTGGAGCTTTTTTAATTTCTGGTTTCCATTAAATAAAAGTATAGAAATCTAATGAAAAAATGATGCCATTTTAGATGATAGAAACTTCTTTTAGAATACTTTCAGTTTCCAAACAAAACTCTTCTAAGGGAGGATAAAGGGCTTATGTCTTCCTCTTTGTCTTTATGAAAAAATTTCTATTCAGAAAAATGTCTGCCAGCCATAATGGCAATAAATGTCATTGACTGAGAAGTATAAAGCTCCCCTAGATAGTTCTGACTCTGTCCCTGACAGAGGTTAAGTTCTTTGTCAAGAAGTCATTGAGTTTATGTGCTATTAAAGCAGCATGTTTCCCAGCCTATATTTAGCTGTTTGAGTGTAGGTTATGTATGTTAGGATGAGGGTGATAAAGCAGTTGTAGACTGCAACAGAAGGTGATTTTCTTTACTGCACAATTACGGTTTATGTTACCATAAAGCTTTTGCCAGGGATGAAAAGTTGGGGAGGATTAAAGGAAATGCAATAAAATGTATCAAAGTGGATTGCATAAACAATTGCCATGCTCTGGGAAATGGCTGATTAATTGACTGAAGTGAGACATCTGCAGGATGTTGGCACTATGGATATATCAAAGGATCTCAACCGCCTTGTTTGCTTTAATAAAAGTCGCTTAATTTATTCCAACAATACCAAAGCTCCTGTTATAACTGATTTGTCACCCTCATTGTTAAGGGAAAGAGCCCTACACCTTTAAGTACAAGAGTCTTCCCACAGCCAGGCCTCCTTGCATATTCCTCTGTGCAGAGACAAGAGTACAGGTCTTTGTTAGACCTCAAAAATTGAGAGAGGAAGGATTTCACAAGCAAAGCGTGAGTGTGTGTATCTTTGGAAAACACTTTACCTGCTTCATTGACCTCTGGCTTCTCTTTAACAAATATTAGGAAAATAAAGCTCTTATTGTCCTTTCATCTGTCTTCCAAACTTATTCTTCCCTTGTAACAATAGTGCTTTACAATCTTCAGTGACCATTTTCAGCTAGCCACTGCTATCCCATTCCCTGATAAGAAACATACTCACAGTCAAAACGAGGCCCATAATGCAAAGACAGTGATCTCCTGTGTAAGTGCCTAGCTCTGACTGAAAACTGTGCACAGTTTAGATGTTCTGACTAGAAAATTATTCAGGAGAGAGTTTTTTATAGTCTTTTGACGTTATCTTGGAGGCAATGGTTTATCCTTTCTTCTTAAATCCCACCTATCACGTATATACATAAGTGCATATGTGTGTGTGTATGTATATATTTGTGTATATAACCTCAGGATGTCTGACTGTTTCATGCTGATTAAGTACATAAGTAATGCAAAATCCAAGGAAGATAAATCACCACTATCTTGAAAGTGGAAAAAGCTTGGTCCTAATCACAATCCCAAGCTGAGTATTTTTAGGAGAGATGATGAATCTTTTTTACATTTTCATTTTGCATGTAAATGGGAGAAAGAGAGTTGCACATGGATTTCCTACTATGTCACCATCACTAAGGTGAGTAAAAGATTTGCTATGAGAGTTTAAAGTGCAGTAAATATTTTTGTTACTACCCCATTAAAAAAGGAAAATTAATATAGAATTGCTAGAAATTCTTCCTGGCTAGAAAAATATCTAAATTTGCTAGGTTTTTTCAGGACTATTTGAAAAATCATTTCGAGTAAACAAAAGAAAAAAATGAAATAGCATAACAAGTATGGAAAAGATTGAGTAACATGAAATTATTTTCATACAATTATGTGAAAAGTCATTTGCTTACTCTTTCCAAACCCTGCTGTTTAACAGGTTTTCACTTAGCTTCTTCCTTTAAACAACAGAAAATTATTAGGATTCTCCTGTTAGTGTTTTGTAAATTACTTACTTACAGCACAATGCCAGTTTCCCCAGTACTCACCTTCTATCTGCTGCAGTTTTATAAAACATTCAAAAAGTGCATAAACATATGTAAATCTTCATAGTATAGTTTCTTGCTGAAATGTCATGGATGAAAATATTTCTAAATATTTCATTAATTCCAGTAACAGTTAGGAAAATTTAGAACTTTAGGATGCAATTAGCAAATGTGACATCTTATAAATGATAATCAAGAAATTAAACCACTGACCTAGAAAAGCAGCTCCTAATGATAGATGTTGGTGTAGTACAGATACTCCAGAGACAAGGTAGGAAAAAAAAGCTAACACAATAAAGTAGAATTATTTATATGTTTTAGAAATAAGATGTGATTGTGATAGGCAAAATCTGACTAGTGTTTAAGAATTATTCCCAGAGGTTTAAAACAGCCCCAATTGTTTCTTCCACCATGGTTAAACTTCCTCACCAAGATACAGAAGTTATATTGCAGGTATAACTATGCAAATTTATATACTGATTTAGCTGTGGCAGCAGGATCCTTTTCTTTAGAGGCAGAGTATGTTGACAGAAGGAGTTTTTCTGCCTGCATAGTTGTGCAACTTCTCCAAACACCCAGAGGTCAGCCCGTAAAGCTCTTCTTTGTCAGCGTTGCTGTGTCCACATGGGGTTTTTTGGCTGGCATAGTTATTTTGGCAAAGAATATGTGAGTTTTTTCACACTCTTCACTGACATAGCTGTGTGGATAAAACATTGTAGAGCAGAAGAAGCATGTACACACAATATGTCTCTCCCTCCTCAGCCTGCCTTTGCTTTTCACCTCTTCACAAATTAGTAACTTGAGGCATGGTTTTGCTGAAGCAAGGAATAAACACAGGGAGTTTAAAGTATCACATCACTGTTACCCCCAGATACTACTATCATCATGGGCTAAAGGAAATACATGAATGGGTGGTGCAAGTAAAATTTCAAGAGTTCCCTTTTTTTTTCTTTTTTTTTTTGTTGTTGGGGGTTTTTTTGTTATAATGATGTTAGACACTGATAAAAAAAGTAACATATAGGCTTACCACTAGAAATTTTTGAGAATAGACTCACCATGTTAAGTATAGATGGATGGGAAAAAGAATCATCAAGGTACTAATGATCCACCAAAGCATGTTGAAGACTGCAGTTTTAATGAATTGGGAGCCTCATGACTGGGTTCATTAAGACTGGGCTCAGTTTGGGTTTCTCTGACAGCATTCAGGAAATTCTAATCAAAGGAGAAGAATTAATTTGTAGACTTTACATCCAGGGTACCCTGCCAGCCCCAGATGGCTCCTAGCATCTCATAGGCACTTGAGAAAGGGGTTTTCAATGCACTGCTTCTTAGCAAAAGGCCCCTGGAATTTGACTCTTTTGTAGAGCCAAGTAGGTGTCACTACTTGTAACAGCAGGAGGAAAAGCAGCAGTATCTTGCCTTCAGCTCCCATTTACCCATGAGAAATGGTAAAAAAATCCCGGATCTGACCCACAGACCAAGTGTTCATGTGTCACCAAAGTACTATCCCAAGTGTTCAGCTGCTAAAAGATCTAGGTATTACATTGGTCTTTTTTATGCTTGGGTGCTCCCTTCTATCTCCTGCTGAGAGCCCCTTTTTCCAGTGTTATGTGGGCTGAATCTCAGTGAGCAGCCAAAATGCCATAGAGTGGCAGAAAGTCATAGATACTAGTTCTTAGGACAAGCTATGCCACTCTAGGAGCACTTTATTTTACCCAGTATGTTACTAAATAGCAAGTGGTAGGTAGGAACAAAATAGCTGTGAGACTTGTATGTTGCTAGACACACTCTTCTCCTCCTCCCTTTTTTTTATTTCCTCTCTCATCCCTTGATACCATATTTAAACTTCTCTCAAGTGGGTCAATGAATAGTAAGTAGTTTGAATATCGGTGAAAAAGGTCTGCACTCCAGATGAGATTTTACCTGATTCCTTAGAAAGACAAGACTTCACTTCTTTTCTACAAAAACTCCTAAGAACGGGAATGTTCTGGTATGAACAAAAGAATGTTCAACAGTAATAAGTGTTTTCTGAAGAGGTTGAACAGTAAGTATTTACATAGAATATATTACTGTACAAACCAGGCAGCTAGAAAATAACTCAAATCTATGCCAACAGTTCTGTGTAAATCCTTTTGCTTGGACTAGCTGACCAGCCTGGAGCAGAAGGAAGCAGAAACATTCATTGTTCTATTTATTCATTAGAATTAATTCCCTTCCCAAAGAAGGCCTGTTATAAATGCATAAATGCAGGTGTCATTAATGAAATAGGTTCAAGAATAACAAATGGAAGAATAAGTAGAGTATCATGAAACAGGTTTTGCAATGTTTCTTCTTGCATACTATTTGCATCTCTCACAAAAAAAAAAAAAAAAAAAAAAAACAAAAAAAAAAAAAAAAAAAAAAACAAAAAAAAAAACAAAAAACTGGTATGACAAACCTGAAAAGAAGAGCCTCAAATTCGAAGATAATCTTTTACCACAATAGTACAACTTCTAAGAGAGGAGTGGAGGAAGCAAAAAATAAAAATAATGACAAAGCAGGTCCAAAAATACTAGTGTAAAAAGAGATCATTTATTAAAGTTATGACTAATGCATTCCTCTAATTACCTTGTGATAACTGAAATCAAATTCCAGCAGATTATTGAGGTCATACAGGTCTGCTGCAGTTATCATAACTGTATCACTTGATAGACATTTCAGCACACCTGAAAAAAAAAAAGAATGGCTTGAGCTGTTTTTCATTTTACCTCAACTGACTTGGTCAGACCAACCTGATTAAAGCAGCAGGATTATTTGTCTTATGGGCCACAAAAAGCAGGGTTTCAGTAGCATAAACCGGCGCTTATGGTATTGATTTCACCAACAGGATTGACAGTGATTGCCTTCTAAGCTTGTAGCCTGATAGGTGAGAAAAATAAAGGACAAATTCTTCAGTCAACTAAAAAATGTCAGCTAAGAGTCCTGGTGACAAAACTGTTACACTCCTGGATTGTTTTACACTGACACAGTGTAAAATGAGCAAGCAGTGGAGGACAATTTGTTTGCCCCGAAGGTACTATTGCAACTTATTTATTTAAGAATGGCAACTTGATACCTTTCTTAAGCATGAAAAAAAAAATACTAACCAGAGTGAGTTACTCGAACTGTAGTGAGCTTTTCTGAGTGAAGAAACCAGAAAACATGGCATCTAGTTCACTAGCACATGTTGGTGTTTTAAAGCACTTTTCATTTAACTGCAATAGAACTTAATTTATTTTATACTCTGGCAAACAACCTATAAAATACTTTCTCGTGCACTCATTTAAAAAAAAATCTTTGGAATTTTGATGGTTTCACCAACCTAGTGGCCTTCTGTGATGGAACAACTATGTCAATGGAGAATTGAAGGGTTACCTGTATAATTGACATGGACTTCTGTAAAGCCTTTGACATGGTCCTCCACAACATCCTTCTGTGAAAATTAGAGAGAGATGGAGTTGATGGCTGGACTGTTAGAAGGATAAGAAATTGGTTGGACAGTCACATGTAGAGGGTAGTGGTCCACAGCCCAGAGTCCTAAAGGACATCAGTGACAAGTGGCATCCCTCGGGGGTCTGTATGGGGCCAGTGTTATTTCATGTCTTCATTAAAAACACAGATGAAGGGATCAAGAGCATCCTCAGCAAGTTTACAGATGACACCAAGCTGAGTGGTGCAGCTGGCACACGTGGAGGACGGGAATGGCATCCATAGGGACCTGAAAAATCTCAATAGGCCCATTGGAATTTCAGGAGGTCTAACAGGACCAGGTGCAAGGTGCTGCACCTTGATCATGGCAACCTACGGTACCAACACAGGCTGGGGGATGAACAGATGGAGTGCAGCCCTGCCAAGAAGAACTTGGGGATGCTGGTGGATGAGAGCTGGCAATGTGTGCTCACAGGCCAGAAAGCCCAAAAAACCTGAGGTGAATTTACAAGAGAAGTGGAGAGAGATCATTTGCAAGGGCACGTAGTGACAGGACAAGGGGGAATGGTTTCAAACTGACCGACAGTGGGTTTAGAGTAGATGCTAAGAAAAAATTCTTTGCTGTGAGGGTGGTGAGTCACTGGAATAGGCTGCTTGGAGAAGTTGTGGGTGCCTCATTCCTGCAACTGTTCAAGGTCAGGTTGGAGTGGGCTCTGAGCAACTCCGTATGGTGAAAGTTGCCCCTGCTGCTGACATAAGCTGTACATAACTACTGAACCCTGAAATACTGTACTACAGCCCCCTGCTTGTTCACACAACTGTCTATGCCTTCCTTCACTCCTGGAATTATTACTTTATGCTTCTTTTTCAGTTTCTAAGCCTAGTGCTTAATTTAGGATGCAAGATTCTTTATATTGAAGGACTATCCTTAACCATGAGCAATATTTTCTCATTTGTTTTCCAGGTACCATTTTCAAATTCTGCAAATGAAATGATTAAAACTAAGAAATAGGTCACAACCTTGGCAACCATCTGATGTGAGACAGTGTAATCTGCTAGCACACTGGTTGTCATGGAAACTGACAATATTGGATTTTTCCTTCAATGCAACCTGTTTTATGCATAAATTATTAGCATATTGCTAACATATTAAATCTAAGGCACTGGCACTTCAAAGCAGATCACACATGTGTTTTATGTGTGCCCATGAGTAACTTAAACACATTCTTATTGGCATTGAGGAGAGGATTCATCAGTTGAGGACTCTGACAGAGGAAAGAGTTTTTAGACTGGACAGTACAGGCTGGCTTTTGAGATGAAGAGATCTCAGGCTCTATCCCATTTACTTAATGACCCACCCAAGAGTTTTGTATTCCAGTGCTCATTTGTTTTGCCTTTTTTTTTCCCTGTCAATCACCTCAGAGTTAAAAGTTTGACTGAGGTAATACCAGATTTATGAGCTATGTTGAAAATTTATATATGATTTAGTTTACTTTTGTCTCAGCTAAAATAAAAACAAAATCTTACGGACTCTTTGAAAAAAAGAAAACAATTCTTTCGCTCCTTCTGAGCCCTTTATTTCTTCCCCACCCCTTCCCCAAACAGCCAGGAGTTAAAATTTCTTTTTTAAACTCAAGGACTAGTGCTCAACTCCTACTCCCATCTTGCTCAATTATCAAATTGCTAAACTGTAGCCTCTCTTGCTGTGCTGGCTTCCTTCATCTGTTCTGTAGTAGTCCGCAGTACATATTGGTTGCGAAGAAGTAGCATTTCTAAATGACAAAAGATTCAATTAATGATTTTATTTTATTTTCCTCAGCCTGAAGCTGTGTGTATAGTGACTTCAACTGTAGGAAAAATCCAGAGGCATGAAATGAGACCCATTAACCCATTGCCAAAGAACTGCTGTCATACAGCAGCATATCATCTGAGCTGACATCCACATCTCTTTCTTCTGTGAGAAACATCTTGCCCTTAAGAAAAAAGTTTGGAAGTTGAGAACAAAGGACTGAACAATGAACTGAATTTCATCTGTAAACCTTTGAAAAGAGACAGGGTGACAGCCCATCACCTTTCCTTCCTGCAAACCCTTGGTATGGCAATAACACCTCACGACCTGGAAGTTTTTTTCTCATAGCGCTCATAAACCAGTTTGCCTTCCCAAAAAGAACTCTTTCCCATTATTCACAAAAGTCAAATTTGAGCTGTAAGGGAAAGTTACTATAAAATGTATGTCAGGAGACACAGGATGGGTTATTCTAGGTCACAAAGTAGAACATGGATGTATTTGTAGGCACAAGGGAAAGTTCATCAGAAATATATAGTGGATTCACAAAACATGCAAGTAATTTTCCTGGATCACGTTCTTGTGTTTTCTCTTAAAAAGTTATGTAAAGCCACTACAGAAACCAAAGAATGTTTGTCTTCCTCAAATGTTTCCTGTCTGATTTTGAAATATTTATGAAATCTGCAAAATCAGCTGTACAAATTTTGGTTTTTACATTACCTACCCTTTGGACATAGCTAATTTACAGAAATTTGCTATCATAGTTAGATACAATTCCTTACCTTGAAGATGGTACAAGCTGTGTTTCTCTGTGGAGGGATAGAATCTAAGAAAATAAAGATAGTGCAGAAGGTAGCCTCACACCAGAGGAGTTGCAGCTGTTCTAATCACCACAGATTAGGAACAGCCCTGCCCTTAATAGGCCACAGCTGAGTCCAATAAGAAGAGTGATACAAAAGAGTGGGTTAGCTGGTTGAGGAGAAAGGGAGCTGGGGTTTGTTGTTTGTGCTGTGGAGATGAAGGAGTCAGTGCTGTCAGGAGCTGCCTGTGAGAAATCACCAAGAGGGTATGGAACTTTTGCAATACAATGACAACATCTCTTTGTGTTTCCTAGACATGCTCTTGAGCATCTACCTGTGCAACTGTTGGTGTCAGAAGGGATATTCTGTATTTGCAAGTTTCATCAAAACTTTGTCTTCTCCCATAATATTGCTTTGGTGTGAAAAATAAATATTAGCCAGAACTACAGCTTCTTGCTACAAGATCTATTTTTCTTTTTTAAAAACAGAACACAGAAGACACATTTTCTTGCCATTCACCATAATGATTAAATTAGGTAAATATTTCTGCTTTTCCACTATGACATTTAAATGGTCACTTTTTCTGATTTCTCTCTATAATGTTAAGGTTCATATTAATAAGATAAATATTAAGGTTCATATAAATGAGATTTCTCTTTGGTCTCTGTTGAATGCAATGGACCTATTTTGAATGCATATCAGGTAATGCGTGGGAGGCTTTTTCTTGGTTTTTAATATCTTTCTTTGTTTTCCACCCTCAATAAGCTAATGAATATCTGTTTAAAAGTTCCAGTTGTGGAGGCTAAAGACTAATTGTTTATTTTTCTCAATGAGAAGACAAGAATCTTGTTTTCCCTTGTTCTACTTCTCTTTGAAGTTACAGGAGCATGTTGCCTTCATTTCTAAGCTTTCCAGTATATCGCTGCAACTCAATTACATGCAGAAGCAGCAATTCTAGAAACTGTGTTAATGAAGTGAAACAGGATTTCCTATAGTCTTTGGGTATGTCACTATGGCATTTTCTGATATTGATTTTTCTGGTGTAATTAACAAAGGTGAAAAGAGTATTACTGAAGAATCAACAAAATGTCTAGATTCTCTTTGTGATCCAGAAACACAAGATATTTTCCCAATGGTTACATTTAGAAATGGCTGAGAAGAGCAAGAATAGTCAGACTTCAAATTATAGTTTTTTAAGCAGTTTTGGGAACCTTTTTTCCCAACCCATCCTGTAAACTATGTCACAGGACAGATTTTTTTGTAGTTGATAAAGGGGCTCTGGGGGGTTTATCATTTCAAGATCTTAGCCTTGGCAAAGTAAGCACAGATATATTAAATAAGCAACTGTATTTTAGTACTTATTGAGATGCCTCTTAGCTTGATTATTGTGTAGCTTCTCAAGTGTAAGTCCAGTTAGATCTAATCTCCACAGAAAGTAATCCATCATAAACAAACACACAGAGGGACAGGCCATAGCCAGAAAAAAGAATAGAGTTTTGTTTTGTTTTCCCATCGTTCTCACAGTGGCTTTCAAAGCTTTCTTTATTGTAATTTTGTTTTATCAAGATTGATCAGAGACCCTGGTGGCAAGTCAAAAGTAAGAGGATTGATCTCAGATTCAAGTAAGAGAAATAGAGATGAGTAAAGCATAACGTATTTAAAGGGATTTTAACTAACTCCAATTCCCAAGTTTTTTGTCAGTTTACTTAACTGCTTTTGGTATGTTATTGTAAATGGCTTTTCCTATGCATTTTGGAGGGGAAAAATTATGTTTCATTTGTTTTTAATAATTTGAGAAGGTGGTATATAAGAAATTAAACTTATATCAACAAGTGAGAAGACAAATCTCAAAATTGATCATTGCCTTTGGACAAGAGTAAAGAAATGAGTTCTTGCAAAGCTTTGTGTTCCTCAAGTTCATTCTGGATGAGCTCTTATTTGCTGTAACTTCAGACCCTTCCACTAAAATATTCTTAGTCACCTGTCACTTTTTTCTGCTATTCCATGCTTTTCCCACCAGATGGTAGGCAATAAAAGCAGGAAACAGAAGCTTATCTGTTACTGTATACTTAAAAGGATTCAAACAAAATTAAATAAAGTGCAACTGTGAAACAATTCTCCATATGCTGGTCTGCTTTTTATGCTTGCACCTAAAAGGCAGCACTGGAAGAGATCTGGTCAGTGCTTACAGGTAGATGATTAATGGCATAAGTAAGGCCTACATGAGCATATGCTACATATGCTACTGCATATTGAAAAGATGCTATTGTGTCTCCTGTTCTGTTGTTGTCTAGTTGTAAACAAAACTAATTATTATCAGGATATGCATTTTCTGTCAATTCCTTTAAGGAAAAACATTTATTCCACTTATCCTGCTGTAACCAGATAAATGGAATTGTCTCCCCAATGTGTAAATTTCTTCTCCTGCCTTGTTAGTGCTGTCTTGTACATGAAGTACTCATTTAGTTGCAAAAACCAATTATCATCCCTGTCTGGATACATTAAGAATTTTCCTACATGACTTTTTCTCTCTATCACATTTTAAGCAACAGCGTACATGAATTATTCATATTGCCCATCTTGCAGGCAGGTTTTTTTATTATTAAATTCGATCATAATAATAGTTATTACCACAGTCATGGCAGTTTTATGAGTATTCTTCAATGCCATTACCTGGAAAGTTTTCAATCAAGACATATAAAAGATGCAAATCAATTTCCATAATAAAATTAAACTGTACCATCTACTCTTTCATCCTTGCAATAGAGTTGATTGACAACTTCTCCCTGATAGTTGCAGCTGATAACTTGCAGGCAAAGTAATGGAGAATGGCAGATTCTTTTACTCTAATTTCCTAAGAAATTCGGTATTTTTCTTGTCTTGTCAGTATTTAATGCTCGTGTCTTCAAGCCAACACAGGATTTAAGATGCAAACATTCAGTTTACAAATATTCCTCCCAAACAGGAGAATTATTTCTCTCTGGCAATATAAGATTTGCCTTTTACTAACCAAAGACTATGCTGAATAAATTGTATTATTTAATGAATTTTGGGAGGAACAAATTAAACACTTTTTATGTTCTGAGTAGCGCTGTTCTCCACAAAAAGGCCTTTTTCCAAGGAGGATGTTTTCCAGGTGATTCTCCTAACTTCATTCTGCACTTTTGTTTTATCTTTCTCTCCTGCTTGTTTTAGCACTGCTTTAGCACAGACTTTAATGACCACCTGATGGTTCTTCTTTGATCCCTTTCTGTGTAAGCACTTGGTAACTTGTTCCTGCTTCCTTGTTTGTTTACCACTTCTCTTTCTCTGTTTGCTCCCCATTTATCATTTCCTTGTGCTTTAGATCAAAGGTGCTGTCTAAATAAAATGTAAAATGTAATGTCCACTGGTGCTAGTGTTAACTGCTGTATAATTTTGCCTTTACTCTGGAGGTGGATTTAATCTTAGTAGAAGTTTCAAATCTTGGCTTCAGATTCATTTACATCAATTACAAGGCAGAGCAATGCATTCATATTCAGGAAGTTACTTTGAAATGTTACTGGAGTAATTAAGATGAGAATATAACCAGCATTAATAGGGATAAATGTGTCTTCTCTCCTAAATTAAGAAGACCAAACAATACAAAATATCAATCAACACTAATACCCTGGGAAATAAAATGATTGCCATTTAGAATCAAGAAAAAAATTATTTTCATGATACTGATTCAGAAAATTCTATGCATTGTGTAAAGGTTAATGTTCCCACTCAAATTTCTGGGTGGCGCCTGTTCAAAGGAGACTCCTGCAGTAGAGGTACTTTTGGTCCATTCAGATATAAAATCCATATACTCCTAAGAGCTTCCTCTTTCATGCTCAGAAAAACTTTAAAAGATAGATTGCATCACACTTCAAGAAAATAAATCATGCAAGACTGCTCTGATGTCTGTTATGTAATTCAATTTATTACAGCAAGGCTTCAGAATTAATGAGTGAATTACAATTTTTCCCATAAGCAATTCTTTATTTCTGCTAAGGTCATGTTAGGACTATTATTGCTATTTTTGAAGATGCATGATGAAAAATTAAATAAACTGCAAATTTTCTGTATAAATTTTCTATTTTCAAATCTATTTAGATGTTGTCTAGATTGCCATTTAAATTATTCACTAGTTTTTAATGTTACCTGCTTATTATGGCATCTGTCAAAATCAATTTCTGCTGAGAAATAATTTCTTTCTTCATCTGCAACATATCCTGAGAAAAGTATTGATTTTTATTCAGCCGGTGTATAGCTAAGTATTAGTCATCTGGAACAGAATTTCTGTTTCTGCATTCACAGCTCTCCCTTCCCATGACCACTTTACTGGTTAGAATAATAAATTATTCCATCAAGTTTTCAAAAATTACTCTAACTCTGAATATAGTGTTTGGAATTGATAGCAGCACCATAGCCCATGTGTGAAATATGCAGTTCATTTGTACAATGAGATATTAGAACAAATGCTGTCATTACTGTTTTGGGATAAACTGTCTTCTATGCCACAGATCACTAGAAATTCCTGGAGGTGTTGGTATTTTCCACGGAGCTGGAAGTTCATTTGGAATTTGGTTCTCTTTGCTTTTGAAATAAACAATTCCCTTGCAAATGACAGAAAAAGATTGCAATCTATCTACTAGCAGCTTATGTTCCTTAAGTTTAGATTTTGAAACTATTCTATGGCATCTGAATGCAATTTAGAAAACAAGAAAATCTGAGAGACATCTTTTTGGTTTCTCCACCCAATTTGATATACTCAAAGCTCTTTTTGAAACCACAAAAAACAGTACATTCATCCTTCATAGCCTCATCTGAAACATGCAAACTTTCCTGGTTCTGTCATACCCCACCTAAAATGGTATCAGTGGTTAGCAGTGGTAACTAGTCATGGGTCAGCCCAATTATTTTCTGTCCTTATCTATGTTGTTGCATCTCCATCGGAAATCTGTCAAGTCCATGTTTGTTACTGAGAGCTTTACAAATATACCAGTCAGAAATCATTGGTAATTTACTTTTCTTCTAAAATGAATTTGTTCATTTACTGCCAGGGAACTTAAATTTAAATGAAATCAATGATTTTCCCAACACTTTTTCTTAACTATGTTGTCAAAGAAAGGAAAACTTTGTCTTAAAGACTGCATGGGGAATAATGTTTTTATCATATGCAGCGGCCTTAACATCTGTGTTGTCACCACACATCCTCACACAATTCCAACAGGTGCACTGCATTACCTTGTTACATTTTGGTTCTCAAGAGGCCTTGTGTTCACTTTAATCATATTGTCTGTGTTCACTTTAATCATATTAATCATTGGATAGAGACCTGTCCATATCCATCTATCAATCAATTTGACCATCCTTGTACCCATCTGAAGCCAGATAGAAGACTAAATAAAAGGAAAGGTTTGCCACAGTTTAAAAATTCAACACAGGAAAAGGTAACAATTATTTAGAAATTTATTTCTTTGGAAAAATAAGAAGTAGAAGGAAGCTAGCCATATTTGTGACATTGGATTCTAATGAAATAGTTCAAATACTGTCCTAAATTGTGCAGGCTTAGCTAAAACACTGTAATCACAGAAAGAATGTTCTTCTAAATGGAATTGCCTTGAGTTCAAAATTGGATTTTAAATTGTATTATTCTAATGTAATATTCTATTCATTATTTGGTAAAAGATAACTTGCGATCACGCATGTTTTCTGAGGCTCTGCCTTACTGCTTAAAGCCAGCAACCATTTTCCATGGCCCAGTTTCTAACTACTGCCCTATAAATTCTTACACACCAGGTAGGGAAAAATGTGAAAAGGAGACTAAATAGTCAGCTCAGGAATTCATGACTATATTGTGGTTTACCTATATGGGCTTTTTCTCCCATATGTCATTGAATATATTCATCTTAAGTTTCATATTTGCAGCTGAAGTCTCTTTGACTGACCTAGTGTAATTGAGATTCCAAGCAGATAGAGACCTCCTGTGCTTGCTTGTCTGAACCATTCCTTCTGATCCTGGTTCCCCCTATTTCCAAATCATTATTTCACTTTTTCTATTAAAACTTGATATGACTAACAATATAGTTTCCAGAACTAGACTCATTTCTCATGAATGACAGATATCTCTTTATTTCTCCTATGAATATTGTAAAAGTGAAAAAAATTAGAGATCTTGAAGTAGTTGCATGATATCATAAATTGCACTTTGCTTTACAATAGTGATGCTTTGTAGTTGTCCATCAGTCTTCAAACACTAATCAATTTTAAGTTATTACAAGGTTTATAATGGATTATATCATTTGTACTTCTCTTATCTTCCCTGGAATTCATTCAAGTAGATTTTTTTTTTTTTAATT
Organism: Fringilla coelebs; assembly: GCF_963513975.1. Classification (NCBI taxonomy): domain Eukaryota; kingdom Metazoa; phylum Chordata; class Aves; order Passeriformes; family Fringillidae; genus Fringilla; species Fringilla coelebs. The sequence goes on along the minus strand of NC_140030.1, from coordinate 63,290,157 downwards.
TAAACTCTCTAACAGCTATTCTTTTGCTCCAACTTAATAACCAGAAAGGTCTGCCCTCATCTTAAAATAGAGTGACAATGGTTATGCCTTCCTGCTCTTACCATCCATTTCACTGTTCCATTTTTTAAGTGGAATAAACCACACCTTTTGATAGATATCAAAGGAAAGCCTCAGAGAAATATTTTTTGAAGATTAAAGGGATGGAATTACAAATGAGTAAATGGAGTTTGATTTAATAAACCTGGTCTGAGGGAAAGAGTCTGAGTCCCAAGCAGTGCAATATCATGAGAAAATCCTTTACAACTAACTGGGGCAAAGCAAAAGGAAATGCTGAATTAGAGCTTTTGAATGTAAGCGCTCAGCTTTAAGGCTACAACTCAAACCACTCCTATGTTATATCTAAGACAAATCTAACTGTTTGGAAGAGAAAGGTGTTAATATATGGGGAAAATCTGGCACTCAGTTTTTGGTTGTGTGCTTTTTTGGATGTGAAGATAGAAGATAAAAGAAAATGGAAAGAGTAAAGGTCCGGGTAAAAGTGCAGTTGTAGAGGTTGTCTCAGTCTGGACGTTATGCAATGAAATGCACACCAGTTATGTGGGGAATAAACCTCATTTTATTGCTGTGAAGTGGGGTTCCAGTGAAATTAAAAGGAGTAACTTAATTAATTACTGTAACAAGCTGGATTGCATGTTTGGAAAAATAAATATCAGATTTAGGATAAATTTTGCAAATCTCAGGTGATCAGTTACATCTAGAGCCACCCAGGGACTTCCAAATCTCAGCACTGCATGGGATTACATCAATCACCAATCCTTAAACATTGGCTTTGAAACCTGTACTTATATTTGCCCCTAAAACTAAAAATGTCTGATATGCTTTTTCTGCTGTTAGAGTTACTAAAGAAAGCTTCTGAGTTTAGGTTGGTTGGCACCTGAGCCCACACAGATATTTCACCCTCACTGTTTCAACTTGGATGTTGTTTGTGAGGCTTGACATAAGAGAAGTGATCAGGGTAAGTCAGATGGATTTCATGTTGCACCAAACACAGGCAAGGTGAGTTGTTTCTAGGCTGGATGGTTTATGAACATGATTTACACAGGAGCCCCATGGAATAATCACTTATTTAAGGCATTTGTGGCATTTACTTCTAAGTCTCTTGCTGCTTGATTTAAACAGGTTTTCTTAACTTCTAAGTGCTCCAGTCAGCTGTTTCTGGAGACCTTTTTGTCTGATAAACATTTAGCTGCCTAAAGTAGGGTATGCAAGGGTTCAAGTGGGAGGGAATGGCAGTGACTGATAATGACATCTTGCATGGCGTGTTTGCTGGAACTATTTATTCCATTACAAAGACAGGGAGCTGTGTAAAAATTTTCAGCTCTGACTCCAAAACAGGCATGTTTGAGAATATTTCCCATCTCTGACAGAGAAGTTCTCTTCCATAAGTATTAGATGAAGATGTTCTTTTATTCCCCTTGTACTAAGGAAAAAAAAAGACAAAATCATATAAGTTCTAGTAATAATTCTTTACTTGTTTACTTGTTGTCTTTAGGCTCAATTTAAGGTAAATCTCTGCCTGGACCAGTAAATCTGAGGCAAAGAGTTCTAAGCAAATCCAGCTGGCAATAGACTTTGCAAATATATACTTTTTTGCATTTTGTCAATCTTCCTTGAAGAAGGATAGCAATTACTTATTATTTCTTAGTTCGTTTACTAAGAAAACTGGGTAATTTTGAGTCCACATGTGCATTGAGCAGAACTCTTGATTTCCGTGAATTTTCAGCAAATAATGAAATGGGTCTTTCTTGAACTTTGAAATACTGAAGCATTTGAAATTTTCTTGGCTTTCTAATTTTACTGCTATGTTGACTTGGTCCTGGACTTAGTGTCCTCACAGAGAAGCAATGAAGTTAGGGTATGCATGGGAAATCCATATTAAAATAATTAAATCCTATTCTAATAATTATAATTAACATTATGAAAAATAGGGTTTAAATTCTATAGTTGTTAGTACAAAAATACATTGTTAGTATAAAATCTTATCTTCCCAAGTTGCTTGAATGCTCTTGTACAGTAAATGATCATTCTTCTTCAAAGAAGTAAATTAGTTTTTCTTGGGTTCTTTTTATTACTTTTTGACAAATTTAAAGCCCTAAAACCGTTTTAAGAGAGAGAAAAAAAAAAGAAATCTTGAAAGAATTATCTGACAATGGTCATTAAAAAAGAATGACTTTTCCTAAATGGTCTCTGGATTTTTAGTTGTCTTCTAGAATAAAGAGAACAGGTTTTATAGGGCAAGATTTGATAACCAGAAACTGAACTAGTTAGTACATGATACATTTCAGAATACTCTTTACAACATCTCCACACTTGATGACATGCTTATATGTTTCATTTACACTGGAAAGAAGGCTTGTTTTCAATTATTTTTGCCCCTGCAGCATGTTGTCCTCCATGGGAATTCACAGTTGATGCTTCCAGAAAGAAATGAGGTGCTGCTTTTCTCTCAGCCTTCCCACAGTGTGAAGGTGTGTGGTTTTATAGAGGCTTCAGTTCTGCTAGTCCAGTCAAATGTTGTAGGACCTTAGAATTTAAAGTTTTAGAAAACACTGTAGCTACTCTGAGACATCAGCTTTCTTTTCTCTCACCCAAAGGAAATGTGAGACATTCTGCTGCTGAGAGCAAAAGAATGAAGAAATACCTTACAGCTCTCAAATAGTTGCAGAACACATAATTTTCTTTATTAATGAAAGGAAAAGGACTAAGAGAATGACTAATGGTGACAAAAAGACAGATGCTACGCTACGAATCTCCATGAACTTTCTTGGAGGAAGGGATTGTGCATGTCTCGGTCTATTTCCATAGTTGCCCCTCTCTTAGAGCTATATAAAAAGACTTTTTGGGCTACCAAATGGTGGTAGCTTTTAGCAGCTTTCCAGTTTACTGAGACATTAATTGTTGCTTTATTCAAGTCCCACAGGAAATGCTTGAATTTTGCGTTTTGGGTTTGTTTGTTTGTTTTTAAATATTAAGTTTTTACTAGAAAAGGCTGTTGTGCTACAAATCTTGTAAGACAGTGTATTCTCTTGAGAACACTAGCCCAGTTCTGTAAAATTCACATTTCTACAGTGCAAATATAAAATCCCATGTGTATTCTCTGAAACAGAATAAACCTATGGTACTCAAATTTGTACTGCTGCAAAGAGTGCTCCAACGAGGATGACATACTGTAACACAGCAAAGGTCAGGCATTTTGGACTCTGTTAAGAGAGAAATTTCTGGTTCATCAGCATGACTACTGGGAATTAAAATGTATTATTAAACACTGTTTAATGACAAATCTGGAGTATTAACATAATAATATTTTCCTTTCAATTCTTTTTCTTCCTCAAATTTAGTGGATAGTGAGGAAGATTAAAAAAATATGGGATATCTGTTATGCTGACACTTCATGAGAAGGTTTATAATTAACTTTTTTTCCCAGTTATCCCTCTGAATACGCTCCACAGTTTATTCTATTATGGTTTTCTTTGTAAAATGTGCATGTTGTAACACTGAAAGCAGTGTTGGGCGAAGGCTGGTTCCAAGGAAAAGGGCGTGGAGGCAGCCATGTAGTGGCACTTTTGCGCTCCCTGTGGGATACCTTTGGCAGCTGTGGTGTGCCTGCAGCTCTGGGCTCTGTGGTTTCTGAGATGCTAACCCTAGGTGCAGCCCTAACTCTGGTATTAACAGAACTATAGCGCTAAGGCTGCTGCGAAAGAAAAAGCCTAGGAATTTGAAAAGGAATTCCCACCTATTCCTATCTGGAAGGAAAAGGAAATATTGAGAAACAGAAGAGAAAGACTTAAAAAAAAAATCTGAAAAGGTCATATGATCAAATAAAAAGCAACTGAAAAAACCCCAAAAAACCCAGGAAATTGGGGGCTTCAATGACTACAAGAAAGTACTCTGGGAGAACATGAGGTGCAGTGTACAGCACCAAAACATGCAAAAACTAACCTCCCAGATGCTCCAAAAGAAGGGCAAAAAAATCAAGGAGGAGAATACAACTTTGAGGGGAAGATATCAATGCCATGGTGTGGACACTTAAAAAAAAAAAAAAATCCAAAAAAACTCATCTTCGCCAAAGTGAACGCCATCCAAAGGCATGGGATGCCGTCAAGTACAGGGACATGGACAGAAACTTGCCAAAATTGATCCATTCAAATTGCAGAGAGAGAAAAGAAGGACTTACAAACACTCTGAAAAGAAGATATGATCAAATGAAAGGCAATTCAAGGAAAATTATAAAAAAATCAGGGGTTTCAGTGACTACTCGAAAGTGGTCTGGGAGAAAATGAGGTGCAGTGCAAAGGAACAAAACGTGCTAAATGTAACCTCCCAGATGTTGCAATAGCAGGCGGAAAAAGTCAAGGAGGGAGACACAACTTTGAGGGGAAGATACAAGGGACGTGGTGTGGAGACTTAAAAAAATTAAATCTTTGCTAGAGTGAAAGCCATCCAAAGGCATGGGATGCAATCAAGTGCAGGGACATGGACCCAAGGTTGCCCAATTGATTCTGATTGAAATCCTACGGTTTTTTTCAGTTACAATGGTTTCTTTTTAGCTGAGAGGGGTTGTTGTGGGAATCCATAAAATCAGAAGTTTGTGGGAAAACAGCAAAAGCCAGGCCTCAGAGACAGCAGAACTGTGATTAGAGTTAACATTAGCCATGGGATAGGTCCACAAAATTTATGTAAAATGTAGAAAAGTAAGGACGAATAGAACAATGATCTGTGTACTAACACTTGACTTGAATACTCCCTTAGCTACAGAAAAGTTTATAAACAAGATATTTGGAAGTTTTTAGCTTAATAATGGAGCCCTGTGCATTATGTTTTAAGGCTTACAAGCGCATATTGTATTTGAAATAAGTAAGCATTGCTTTAACTGAAGGTACATGCGCATATAATGGTTAGATAGAATTATTGTCGATATGTTTTCGCTTTCTGTGATTGATAAAAACCTTTTGAAGTAAGTTTTAATATTAAGTTCTCGGTCTGCTGCCTGGGATGTGAGCAGAAAGTGTCTCCCCATCGTTATGCCAGTGTAGTGGCACTTAGGCTGAAAAATAAAAAACTCAGGGCACGTTCTTGCAGTCCAATTATGTTTATAATTGGACATATTGGACATATACCCCAGGCCAGCAATACACTAGGCTTTGCTGTTTTGGAGACACTTATCCTAGGTGTAACCCTAACCCTAGGCAGGAAAAGCAGCCTTGGGCTAGGGGTGGTCCCAAGGAAAAAGGCACAGAGGCAGCCTCGTTGTGGCAGTTTGTCCTTCCCCTTGGCATGCCTTTGGCCGCTGCGGTGTGCCTGGAGCTCTGGGCTCTGTAGTTTCTGAGACACTAACCCTAACCCTAGGCAATAAGAGGAGCCTGGGGCTAAGTCTGATTCCAAAGAAAAAAGCTGTGGAGGCAGCCATGTTTTGGCAGCTTTTCCTTCCCCTTGGGATGCCTTTGGCAGCTGTGGTGTGTCTGGAGCTCTGGGCTCTGTGGTTTTTGAGATGCTAACCCTAGGTGCAGCCCTAACCTTAAACCTAGGGTGTTAAAGAGCCTTGGTCTAGGGACTGTGCCAAGGAAAAACCTGTGGAGATGGATTGTTGTTGCAGTTTTCTGTTTCGCTTGGGATGCCTTTGGCAGCTGCAGTGTGCCTGGAGCTCTGGGCTCTGTGGCTTTTTAGAGGAAACCCTATGTGTAACCCTAACCTGCTAAAGCCTCTTTGCAAAAGGTAGATATTGCAACATTTATTTACAAGGCAAAAAATTTTTATGAATTTTTTGAGCATCCATCCCAGCCATGTTTTATAGCTCAGGATCTTGCTTTTTGTTTTTTGTTTTTTGTTTTTTTTTTTTTTGTTTTCATGATTCTTCAATTTAATCTGCAAAGTTCTTGAGTTTACTTGGAATACAGTGCTGTTAAAATTTTCTTGTAGCATCTTCTGCTTGTCTGTCTGGAAGTTAACACTTAAAAAAAGTCACATTTAGAAATGGAAAAAAACCAAAAAAAATACATGGAAAACTGCATGAAGTTCCTTGGCACTCGGGATAGAGGGGTTTTGATGGGGATAAAAGAGGTTGTGTGGTTTCTGGTTTTCTGTGGTCCTGCAAATGCTGCCGCATCTTTTTCGGAAGCTGCGCGCCCCCTGCAGGCTGCTGCTGCCCCTGCAGGTGCCGGAGCGGCCCGGTTCCCCGAGTACCGAAATTGCTCCATCCATTACTAAATTGATTATTGAATCTTATAGCAGGCAATATTGGAACAAAAATACTTTCTGCCTGGCTACAGACACATTCATAAGGAAAGCGATCATTCTTTGTCCAACCCTGCAGTTTTTTATTAATATATTGATCTTAAACCTCAGTAGCTTTCACTGGTTTTTTTTCTCTTGTCAATTTAATTTGTACTGAATCAGTTTTACATCTGCAGTGAAATGTTACTAAAATTTTCTATAACTTTTTATGAAGTAAGGATTTTCTTCATATGTTTTATTAGGTAATTTAAGGAAATCCATCCTGCACCATTTGTGTCTTTTTAAGTGCTCTCTGTTCATTTCACTGGAGTCATAAGTGTCCTCTTATGCCTTTTGTTAAGTATGGTCTGGAGAACCGTGCATTTGTTAAAAGAGGTTTTTTATTTTTTACCCTGTTTCTGAGCCTTCCTGCATTTCACTCTCACTTTTGAGTACATTATTTTTATCCGTGAAGGACAGATAAATGTGAAATTATAGCTGAGTATTTGGGTATTTTCCTGACACTGGAGAATGCAACTGATTCTCCATTAGCACACAGAGTATTCCAGCTGTATGCAAATACATACCTATCAAAACCAATCATTTAATGTCACATTTGAATATATTCTTAGAATCCGTTTTCTAAAGCCTTTTGTATTCACAAAAGAAAGTTGTAAGTCATGCCCATTTCCAACTTTTCTTTTTTAATATTAAATTAATTACTACACTTGCTTTCTATACCTATAAAACACACTAAAGAAACACAAATAACTGTAAAAGATGAAGCTGTTGGCTCCCCTGAAGCCTAATATCTAATCTGAACTAGATATTCAGCTCAAGGTCATTTCTGCCTGTGCTCCCACTTGATACACGGTAGAAGAGGCCATCCCCACCTGGCTGAACCCTCCTTTCAGGCAGTTGTAGAGAAGAATGAGGTCTCCCCTGAGTTTCCTCTTCCCCAGACTGACCACCCCCAGATGTTAGCAATATTAGTAATACCACTAATGACCTGCCACAGACATTAACATCCATTAATTAATCTCCCTTTTGCTTTTCAGATTGACTCAGTCTTATCACCACTGTAAAACTTCAGCTGTCTTCTTGGTCAAGGTGACCAACATTTTGTTGGTGCTTGTGAAGGCTCACACACCTGTGAACGCGTCCATGAGTAGACAAACACACACACATTTGTAGTGACTTGGTTTGTGTTGATTTGCTTGCCTTTAATTCTGAATATTTTATCAGGCCACTTTACTAGCGGTGTTACAGATTTACTACCACACTTCACGATCAGAGCACTTTCAACCTTCATCAACTTAAGTTTAAACTTAAGTAAATTCTTACTAATTTGTCAAGATGAACCCGTAATATTCCTTCAAGTCACTTCTCCCAAAATACGAGTTCCTTAGCAGGTTCTCACATAACCAGCCAGTTTGCTGTACCGTAAGGCACAAAGTCCTCCGATGTTTACATCTTTCCTTTTGGATGTTGTGAAGTTTTTTTCTTTTTAAATAGTATACATAACATATTAAATTTTTATCTTGGGCATTGAATGTCTTCAATAGCTGCCCAGCCAGTATCCCTTGACAAAATTAAGCAAGAAATCATAAATCATCAAGGACTTCAAATAAACTGCTGTCACTATTAGAATTACCTTATGGTGACCTGTTTTTCAGTTGAGTTCTCTTGGTTGAGATTAAAGGGTGAAATGTTTTAAACCTTTCTTTTTCATTTCTGCTGTTCCAGACACCTCCTAGAGAATCTATTCACTGCTCTGTTCTTCCCCTCAGAGGATTGCCACTGATCCATTTTATGCCAGCTATCACATGGGTTTCAAACGTTTTCAAAGGCTTACAAAATCTGCAAAGGAACTGCTTCACAATGCATGGAGTTACATGGAGCTTAACCATTAAACAGTCACAAGGAATGAGACTCATTCAGTTCTGACTAATAACTGAATTACTCACTTTTCCTCTAGGATGTTTCACAGCATGACCTGCTTCTTTTTAATGGAAATTTTTCCATGGTTTTACTGTTCCCCATAATGTTCTTTCACTGAATCCCCATTAGTAATGCAATACAGCTGCATTCACTTATCACTTTCTCTTTTGTGTGATCTGTATTATACAGCATACATGTAGTGCAAGAAAGAAATCTCTTTTGTTGTTTACCTGGACTGGTGGGAAGCGTCCTGCCCATGGCAGGGGGAGTAGACTAGATGAGTTTTAAGGCTCCTTCCAGCCCAAACTATCCTATGATTTATGTCTTATTGCCTCCACATCACATAATTGATAATTTTCTCACTCTACACAGCAGAAAAGTCTACCAAGAAAATAGTACAACTGAACATCACTGTGGTTTTAACAACTAAAGTACATGAGAAATGTATTAATATTTTTATTAAAATCTGTTTCCCAAACTCTGTTTATGGGAGTCCATATAACTTCAGGACACTCCAGCTTTATGTCTCATGCCTAGAAAAATACTGTTTTATTAAAATATATTTACTTAATGGAAAATATGTGTGGGCACATTTGCCATGTACTACACTAGCTTCTTTATTGAAACTGATAGTAGCCTATTTCATAATAAAGAATAAGGATTCCCTCTCCATATTTTACACATCATTTTATATTTACATTTATCATACTATAATACATCTATTTTATGCTCAAAAAAACCTTTTTAATATCCAAGAATATAAGAAAGTAACTCTTATTAATGTAACATTGGAATAACACTTTCCCATCGTGTTTGTTGTGTATTCAAAAGTACATTACATTTATTAACCACAAGATGGCTCAATAGGAGAAGGAAATGTAGCTCTTTGACATCACAAAACTGCACCATTTCTGCATTTTAAAGCACCATAATCTTGGCTCCTCGGACACTAGGATTGAATGCATCCAGTTCACTCCATTATTGAAACACAGAAACACTGTATTGTTAAGTTTTAGATAAAAGGCAGCCATGGCTTTTAGTTTCCTTCACTATAAAGTTTAAAAATGCAAGATTTTTTTCAGTTCTGAGGAAAAATCAAACAAGAATGATTAAAGGAATCAAACTTTTAAAGGCAAAAATTCATTGAAAAACTGCTTGCAGACACTGAATAATTCCTCAGTTATCATCAATGAAATACTTTTAATTACTCTATATGAATCAGGCCTATATGCTTATTAATGTGACATAAAGTGTTACTACATAGAGTTCTGATAATTTAGTTGTCATTAAGACATAAACAATATTCATCCCTCTCTCATTTTTTTCTTTACTACTATTTTGCCAGTTTTCCATGATTTTGCTTCAGATGCAGTTTCACGTGGAATCACTTAATATCAATATAGAATACAATTTTCCTTTCTTCAGTCATAGAATAGATGTTTAGAAACTCTTATTTTGGTTGAAAAGGGACTTCAAACTCATGCACAATGCTGGAGAGGTGTCTGCCCAATTCCTAGTGACCAAAGCAAAATCATCACAAA